>NC_136925.1:3667280-6067280 GCF_949752795.1 Hyperoodon ampullatus
TTCAGTCAGAAATCAGTACCAGACATAGATGTAGCATCAAACAAGACTTAAATTCTAGATATAAGGAAGACATTTTCTATGCTTCATAGAATTAGAATGAAAAATGAGGGTTTCCAAACACAAGATGGACATTACCAGTTGCTATAACGGTTACTGACCTGAGTGCCCCAGGCAACTAGAGTGACATCACTCCCTTCTTGGATGACTTCGGCCTGGGACAGGGGGATATTGTATGGTTCTATGGGAACCTGCTCCACTGAATACAAAACAAGGAAAAAAATGCAAGGTTAATTATTTTTTCACGTGACATTTGTGCATAACAGAATATAAGAACCTCATTGTGGCAAAGTTTTATTGTGTTTATTCTTCCCCCAAATTCCATAAGTTATTTTTAAAAGAAATAGCATTTATTATATGACATTACTACACAGATGAAAAACTACCATCAAATCAGCTATCTTGGAACAGAAAAAGGACTTCAGGGAAAAACTAAGAAAATCTTAATAACCTTGGGCATTAGACAATAATAATGTAACAACACTGGTTCATTAACTGTAACAAGTGTACCATACTAACATAAGACGTTAATAAAAGGGGTTCTTATAGTACCATAGTATTTACTATCGAAAAAAATTTGGGTATAATGGACCTGTGCAGTTCAAACATAGACATATGTAAATCTTGTTTTCTTTCCACAAATATAATCACGCTGCACACATTATTTAGAACCCTTCTATAATCTCCTTTTTCCACTTAGCAATATATCTTGGTCATGTTTTTATATCAAAAGTATAGTTTTTTTAATCATATCTGTAAGTAAAAACTATCACGTTTAATGGTGCTGTTATCAGTGATATGGTAGAAAATTTTATTCCTTGTATTTTTGTGTATTTCCAATCCAATGACCTTTCTATAACCAGTGCCAGAGAGAGATGAATAAGCTTTAAGTCATGTATATATTTAAATAAAATAAAATTAATTAAGTAACAAAATGGTAAAACCTATAAAACTACTTTTGTGGGTAAACCTAAACACAGATGACAATTAAGCCAAGAAACCTGACACATAGCTGTTAGAAAACATATAAGGGACTTCCCTGGTGGTCCAGTGGAAAAAGAACAACAACAAAAACAAAAATGCACAGTCTAACCTCAAGAAAACTATAAGCATTAAAAGCATTATTTTTTTAAGTTTTTTTGTGTAGCACAAAAACTATGTTGAGTCAGATACTTCCAACTATCTAAACCAGGAGTGGGCAAGTCAAGTTTTGTAAACAATGTTTTATTGGCATACAACCTCATCCATTCATTTACATATTATCTGTGGCTGTTCTGGCCCTTCAACAGCAGAGCTGAGTAGTTGTAAGAGAGAGCATAGCCTATAAGCCTAAAGTATTTACTATCTGTCCCTTTACAGAAAATGTTTCCCAACCTCAATTCTAAACAGTGCATTCAGAGGTTAATTCCAGCCCATTCACTGATGGCTGAAATCCAGTATTAGCTGGATGGATGGATGGACCAATGGATATATGGATGGATGGACAAAGGAACTGACAAATAGGAAGACAGACATATTCAACTGGAATAACACATTTTACTTAGCAGTTCTCAGCTGCTAAACCAAAGTGATGGTCAAGAACAACGCTGATAACCTCTGGTAAGCATGCCAAAGGTAGCACGCATGCTCTTTGCCATCATCAAGTCTTCTTTCTCCAAGCAGCAAGATCTGCACACTAAAAGACAAGGCTTGAAGCCAGTACACGCTCCGCCTTGCTTGTGAGTCAGTGGCCACCATTCAGGAGGCTTGTCGTTCCTGCCTTGTGTTATAAATCAGTTGCCAGCTGGTAATTAGCAAATCCCTGGAACACATCACTCTAAGGGCTGGCGCACCAAAAGAAATGGGTTGGCATCTGGGCCCACCTCCTTTGAAAAACTGTCAGTGAGTGACTGTTTCATTGTATTCAATAAATTACCCAGAATAATAAGACCTCATTACTTTAATAATTAATTAAGGGACAACATGGCAAACAAAGCTTAGTCCTCCACCAAAAACAAAAAAAAAAAGCATGCCAAGAACGAGATTCAAGAAGAGTCTTATATTTAAACGAACCCAAAAAATCACTCCTTAGCTTTGCATAAATTTAATCCTGAGAGGAGGAAAATAAAAGTACAATTTTATGGATTAAAGACCTAAACGTAAGACTGGAAACCATAAAACTTCCAGAAGAGAACATAAGCCAAACACTCTTTGACATAAATCAGAATATTTTCCTGGATCTGTCTCCTCAGGCAAAAGAAACAAAAGCAAAAATAAACAGATGAGACCTAATTAAATTAAAAGCTTTTGCACAGCAGAGGAAACCACTGACATAATGAAAAGAAAATTTACTAAATGGAAGAAAATATTTGCAAATAATATGACCAATAAGGGGTTAATATCCAAAATATATAAACAGCTCATACAACTCAATAACAACAACAAAAAACTGATTAAAAAATGGGCAGAAGACCTGAATAGACATTTTTCCAAAGAAGATATACAGATGGGCAACAGGCACATGAAAAGATGCCCAACACTGCTAACATCAGGGATATGCAAGTCAAAACCACAATGAGATATCACCACACACCTGACAGAATGGCTATCGTCAAAAAGAACACAAATAACAAATACTGGCAAGGGTGTGGAGAGAAGAGAACCCTTTTACACTGTTGGTGGGAATGTAAACTGGTGCAGCCACTACGGAAAACAGTATGGAGGTTTTGCAAAAGACTAAAAATAGAACTACCATATGACTCAGCAATTCCACTCCTGGGTCTATATCCAAAAAAAACCCAAACAAACAAAAACACTAATTTGAAAAGACAGAAGAGATACATGCACCCCGATGTTCATAGCAGATTTATTTATAATTGCCAAGAGATGGAAGCAACCTAAGACTTCATCAACAGATGAACTGATAAAAAATACTATGGTATATATATACAATGGAATACTACTCAGCCATAAAAAATAATGGAATTTTGCCATTTGTAGCAATATGGACAGACTTGGAGGGCATTGTGCTAAGTGAAATAAGTCAGACAGAGAAAAGCAAATACTGTAGGATATCACTTATATATGGAATCTAAAAAATACAATAAACTAGTGGATAAAAAAAAGAAGAAGCAGACTCACCGATAGAGGACAAACTAGTGGTTATCAGTGGGGAGAGGGACAATACGGGGGAAGGGGAAAACGGGTTATTATGGGATTATATGAAATCGTGTGTGTGAAACTTTTGAAATGTGTAAAGCACTATAGAATTTAAAATAACTTTCATTCAGTTAAAAAATTTTAAATAAAAGTCTACAAATAACAAATGCTGGTGAGGATGTGGAGAAAAGGGAACCCTCGAACACTGTTGGTGGGAATGTAAATTAGTGCAGCCACTATGGAAAACAGTACAGAGGTTCCTCTAAAAACTAAAAACAGAACTACCATATAATCCAGCAATTCCATTCCTGGGTATATATTCGAAGAAAATGAAAAGACTAATTTGAAAAAATACATGCACCCCTATGTTCAGAGCAGCATTTTAATATATGTATTTATTTAAACTTGGCAAACAGGTCACCTAGGAAGCAAGCTATAATTCCCAGGTACATTTTTGTTTTGTTAACTTAAAAGATATTTATTCCAAGAGCAGCTTAATATCAAATAGTCATTCCTACATCATGTATAATGTTTTATGAAACAGAGCAGGTAAAAGGAGTTACAGCATGAAACTTCAGGAACTGAAGGGCCTCTGTGCAGTCATAGTACGGATTCCTGTTTTCACAGCAGTGGGGCTCACTGAGCCACTCCATTTTACCACATGCTGATTACATTCTAATCTTAGCACTAATGAGCATCCCATAGAGAAACCCTTCAGCATCAGAGACGCTGAAAAAAATGTGTGGCTTTAAAGAGAGAGCTTTCCAAGGACAAAATAAAAAAGATGTAATTTTTTGCTCAAAAATCAGAGAAGATAGATTTTTAAATATATATTGTAAGTTCCACAGATATGCTTCCTTTGTAATTGCAAATGCACTTATATTCATATTACAGAGACACTGACAGAGTCATGGCATGAATTAGCTCATGCTTGGCCCCTTTTATTTCCCATTCTCTTCCTTTTTTTCCTTCCAATTCCCTTCTAATTTGTTGTATTAATTACAAGTCTTCTGAAACATATTTTGAAAATACAGCAGTGTATAAATTATATATATTTATAATATCAATATATATGTATAATATGTACTATGTATAATATATACTTATTCATTTAATAGTCACTGTGTACCTAGTATATGCAGACATCATGCAAGAGGCTAGACTATTAAGTGAAAAAGGCAGTTCCTGGCCTTAAGAAGCACACACTCAACTGGGAGTTAAAAAGATGGAAAGAGATGATCAGCAAACAAAAACATGATGTAGCAGTGAGGAAAAACCGTTCTAGGAAAGACAGAGGGAAGCAACAACCTGACTGTAAGATCGAGGTGTCTTCACCACCAACAAGGGAACAAATGGTAGGGGTCTTAGAGATGAAGAAGTATTTAACACAAGAGAAAATAAAGGAGGTCTTTCATGTAGAAAGAAGAGGTGTGTACAAAGAAATGGGGGTGTGAAATTTGTGTGTGTGTATGTATCTGTGTGTACACATCTGTAAACATGTGTAAACACAGATTTACATGATGTTTCAGGTCAAGGTGAATACTGAAACCTTTGAATTATATTCCCAAACCCCTTGAAAGAACTTTCCAATGCCTTCTGATTTAATACACTAGTAACTGGTGTAGAAAGATTCAGCTAGAGAATAACAACTCACTCTTGATGATGTAAGTTTCCCCGTGAGGCACAGTATTACCGTTACAGAGATAATAGGGTCATTTCTCTGCCCTGGCACTAATCCAAAGCAATGCTTGTTTCCTCACAGATGTCAAGCTCAGTAGGGCTTTATCATGTTTCATTCTACATGATGCTGTGATAAAGCATAAATGTTCTTTTTAAGAAGAAAGTGTATTTCTAAATTACTTCATGCTGCTTGATTACTAACAGCAGATTCAGTCTCCACACCTGAGGAAGCCTCGCTCATTGGCCAGAATTTACAGTCTAATGGGGCAGGGTGGGCAAATTCGCCCACCGAAGAGCCCAGTCCCAGCCCCGTCTCTGCATCTAATTTGCTGATCTCTGACATCATATTACTTCTGTGCCCCAGGCTCCCACTTGTAAACTGTGGAAAGCAGCCTGTGTCTACCTGCCAAATCCCAGGAGCAGACAGAGGACACATTAAGTTCATTGCTATAGATATTCTTTCAGTCCTTAGAAAGAAAACAGGTTTACAGTTTAAAATAATTCAATGGTATAGTCATTAAGACTATAAATGTTCACTTCAGTAACATTCCTATTCCTATTACCATTTGCTGTATTTAACCATAAATTAATCTCTATGTTACAATGGTTATTTTACTGAATACTCCTTTCAACTTTGAAGGTACTAACTATGGTCATACTTTTGGGTACTTTTCACTTCTATGCTAACAATTACTTTTAACACTGATATTAGAGATAAGAATATATGAACAAGAAAACTTAATGCAGTTTCTTCTAGCAATCACTTTAAAATTACTCGCCAAGGAGAGCTTCAAGATGGCGGAAGAGGGCTTCCCTGGTGGCGCAGTGGTTGGGAGTCTGCCTGCTAATGCAGGGGACACGGGTTCGTGCCCCGGTCCGGGAGGATCCCACGTGCCGCGGAGTGGCTGGGCCCGTGAGCCATGGCCGCTGAGCCTGCGCGTCCGGAGCCTGCGCTCCGCAACGGGAGAGGCCACAACAGTGAGAAGCCCGCATACGGCAAAAAAAAAAAAAAAAAGATGGCGGAAGAGTAAGACACGGAGATCAGCTTCCTCCCCACAGATACACCAGAAATACAACTACATGTGCAACAACTCCTACAGAACACCTACTGAACGCTGGCAGAAGACCTCAGACCCCCCAAAAGGCAAGAAAGTCCCCACGTCCCTGGGTAGGGCAAAAGAAAAAAGAAAAAAGAGACAAAAGGATAGGGACGGGACCTGCACCAGTGGGAGGGAGCCGTGAAGGAGGAAAGGCTTCCACACAGTAGAAGCCCCCTCACGGGCGGAGACTGCGGGTGGCGGAGTGGGGAGCTTCAGAGCCGCGGAGGAGAGCACAGCAACAGGGGTGCAGAGAGCAAAGCGGAGAGATTCCCGCACAGAGGATCGGGGCCGACCGGCACTCACCAGCCCGAGAGGCTCGTCTGCTCACCTGCCGGGGCGGGCGGGGCTGGGAGCTGAGGCTCGGGCTTCGGTCGGAGCGCAGGGAGAGGACTGGGGTTGGCGGCGTGAACACAGCCTGAAGGGGTTAGTGCACCACGGCTGGCCGGGAGGGAGTCCGGGAAAGAGTCTGGAGCTTCCGAAGAGGCAAGAGACTTTTTCTTCCCTCTTTGTTTCCTGGTGCGCGAAGAGAGGGGATTAAGAGCGCTGCTTAAAGGAGCTCCAGAGACGGGCGCGAGCCACGGCTAACAGCGCGGACCCCAGAGACGGGCAGCAGACGCTAAGGCTGCTGCTGCCGCCACCAAGAAGCCTGTGTGCGAGCACAGGTCACTACCCACACCTCCCCTCCTGGGAGCCTGTGCAGCCCGCCACTGCCAGGGTCCCGTGATCCAGGGACAACTTACCCCGGGAGAACGCACGGCGCACCTCAGGCTGGTGCAACGTCACGCCAGCCTCTGCCACCACAGGCTCGTCCCGCCTCCGTGCCCCTCCCTCCCCCAGGACTGACTGAGCCAGAGCCCCCAATCAGCTGCTCCTTTAACCCCGTCCTGTCTGAGCGAAGAACAGACGCCCTCAGGCGACCTACACGCAGAGGCGGGGCCAAAAGCAAAGCTGAACTCCAGGAGCTGTGCGGACAAAGAAGAGAAAGGGAAATCTCTCCCAGCAGCCTCAGAAGCAGCGGATAAAAGCTCCACAATCAACCTGATGTACCCTGCATCTGTCGAACACCTGAAGAGACAACGAACCATCCCAAATTGAGGAGTGGACTTTGGGAGCAATGATATATTTTTTCCCCTTTTTCTTTTTTTCTGAGTGTGCATGTGTATGCTTCTGTGTGTGATTTTGTCCGTATAGCTTTGCTTTTACCATTTGTCCTAGGGTTCTCTCTGTCCGTTTTTTTTTTTAATTTTTTCTTAATAATTATTTTTTATTTTAATAACTTTATTTTCTTTTCTTTTACTTTGTTTTATTTTATCTTTTTCTTTCTCTTTTTCTCCCGTTTATTCTGAGCCGTGTGGAGGACAGGCTCTTGGTGCTCCAGCCAGGCGTCACGGCTGTGCCTCTGAGGTGGGAGAGCCAAGTTCAGGACACTGGTCCACAAGACACCTCCCAGCTCCAGGTAATATCAAATGGTGAAAATCTCCCAGAGATCTCCATCTCAACACCAAGACCCAGCTTCACTCAACGACCAGCAAGCTACAGTGCTGGACACCCTATGTCAAACAACTAGCAAGACAGGAACAAAACCCCATCCATTAGCACAGAGGATGCTTAAAATCATAAGGCCACAGACAACCCAAAACAGACCACCAGACATGGACCTGCCCAACAGAAAGACAAGATCCAGCCTCATCCACCAGAACACAGGCACTAGCCCCCTCCACCAGGAAGCCTACACAACCCACTGAACCAACCATAGCCACTGGGGGCAGCCACCAAAAACAACGGGAACTACGAACCTGCAGCCTGCGAAAAGGAGACCCAAACGCAGTAAGGTAAGCAAAATGAGAAGACAAACACACAGCAGATGAAGGAGCAAGGCAAAAACCCACCAGACCTAACAAGCGAAGAGGAAATAGGCAGTCTACCTGAAAAAGAATTCAAAATAATGATAGTAAAGGTGGTCCAAAATCTTGGAAATAGAATGGAGAAAATACAAGAAACGTTTAACAGGACCTAGAAGAACTAAAGAGCAAACAAACAATGATGAACAACACAATAAATGAAATTTAAAATTCTCTAGAAGGGATCAATAGCAGAATATGCCTCAACTGAGGCATAAGAACGGATAAGTGACCTGGAAGATAAAATAGTGGAAATAACTACTGCAGAGCAGAATAAAGAAAAAAGAATGAAAAGAACTGAGGACAGTCTCAGAGACATCTGGGACAATATTAATCACACCAACATTCGAATTATAGGGATACCAGAAAAAGAAGAGAAAAAGATAGGGACTGAGAAAATATTTGAAGAGATTATAGTTGAAAACATCCCTAATATGGGAAAGGAAATAGTTAATCAAGTCCAGGAAGCACAGAGAGTCCCATACAGGATAAATCCAAGGAGAAACATGCCAAGACACATATTAATCAAACTATCAAAAATTAAATACAAAGAAAACATATTAAAAGCAGCAAGGGAATAACAACAAATAACACATAAGGGAATCCCCAAAAGGTTAACAGCTGATCTTTCAGCAGAAACTCTGCAAGCCAGAAGGGAGTGCGAGGACATATTTAAAGTGATGAAGGAGAAAAACCTACAACCAAGCTTACTCTACCCAGCAAGGATCTCATTCAGATTTTACAGAGAAATTAAAATCTTTACAGACAAGCAAAAGCTAAGAGAATTCAGCACCACCAAACCAGCTTTGCAACAAATGCTAAAGGAACTTCTCTAGGCAGGAAACACAAGAGAAGGAAAAGACCTACAATAATAAACCCAACAAAATTAAGAAAATGGTAATAGGAAGATACATATCGATAATTACCTTAAATGTAAATGGATTAAATGCTCCAACCAAAAGACATAGATTGGCTGAATGGATACAAAAACAAGACCTGTATATATGCTATCTACAAGCGACCCACTTCAGACCTAGGGACACATACAGATTGAAAGTGAGGGTATGGAAAAAGATATTCCATGCAAATGGAAATCAAAAGAAAGGTGGAGTAGCAATTCTCATATCAGACAAAATAGACTTTAAAACAAAGACTATTACAAGAGACAAAGAAGGACACTACATAATGATCAAGGTATCAATCCAAGAAGAAGATACAACAATTGTAAATGTTTATGCACCCAACATAGGAGCACCTCAATACATAAGGCAAATACTAACAGCCATAAAAGGGGAAATTGACAGTAACACAATCATGGTAAGGGGCTTTAACAGCCCACTTTCACCAATGGACAGATCATCCAAAATGAAAATGAATAAAGAAACACAAGCTTTAAATGATACATTAAACAAGGTGGACTTAATTGATATTTATAGGACATTCCATCCAAAAACAACAGAATACACATTCTTCTCAAGTGCTCATGAAACATTCTCCAGGATAAATCGTATCTTGGGTCACAAATCAAGCCTTGGTAAATTTAAGAAAATTGAAATCATATCAAGTATCTTTTCTGATCACAGCGCTATGAGACTAGATATCAATTACAGGGTAAAATCTGTAAGAAATACAAACACATGGAGGCTAAACAACACACTAATTAATAACCAAGAGATCACGGAAGACATCAAAGAGGAAATCAAAAAATACCTAGAAACAGGGCTTCCCTGGTGGTGCAGTGGTTGGCAGTCTGCCTGCCAGTGCAGGAGACATGGGTTCGAGCCCTGGTCTGGGAGGATCCCACATGCCGTGGAGCAACTAGCCCCGTGAGCCACAATTACTGAGCCTGCGCGTCTGGAGCATGTGCTCCACAACAAGAGAGGCCGCGATGGTGAGAGGCCTGCACACCGCGATAAGGAGTGGCCCCCAGTTGCCGCGACTGGAGAAAGCCCTCGCATGGAAACGAAGACCCAACACAGCCATAAATAAATAAATAAAAAATTTAATAAAAATACCTAGAAACAAATGACAATAAAAACACGACAACCCAAAACCTATGGGATGCAGCAAAAGCAGTTCTAAGAGCGAAGTTTATAGCAATACAATCCTACCTTAAGAAACAAGAAACATCTCAAATAAACAACCTAACCTTACACCTAAAGCAATTAGAGAAAGAAGAACCAAAACCAACCCAAAGTTAGCAGAAGGAAAGAAATCATAAAGATCAGATCAGAAATAAATGAAAAAGAGATAAAGGAAACGATAGCAAAGATCAATAAAACTAAAAGCTGGTTCTTTGAGAGGATACACAAAATTGATAAACCATTAGCCAGAGTTATCAAGAAAAAAAGGCAGAAGACTCAAATCAATAGACTTAGAAATGAAAAAGGAAAAGTAACAACTAACACTTCAGAAATACAAAGGATCATGAGAAATTACTACAAGCAACTGTATGCCAATAAAATGGACAACCTGGAAGAAATGGACAAATTCTTAGAAATGCACAACCTTCCGCGACTGAACCAGGAAGAAATAGAAAATATGAACAGATCAATCACAAGCACTGAAATTGAAACTGTGATTAAAAATCTTCCAACAAACAAAAGCCCAGGACCAGACAGCTTCACAGGCGAACTCTACCAAACATTTAGAGAAGAGCCAACACCTATCCTTCTCAAACTCTTCCAAAATATAGCAGAGGGAGGAACACTCCCAAACTCATTCTACGAGGCCACCATCACTCTGATACCAAAACCAGACAAAGATGTCACAAAGAAAGAAAACCACAGGCCAATATCACTGATGAACATAGATGCAAAAATCCTCAACAAAATACTAGCAAACAGAATCCAACAGCACATTAAAAGGATCATACACTATGATCAAGTGGGGTTTATCCCAGGAATGCAAGGATTCTTCAATATACGCAAATCAATCAACGCGATACACCATATTAACAAATTGAAGGAGAAAAACCATATGATCATCTCAATAGATGCAGAGAAAGCTTTTGACAAAATTCAACACCCATTTATAGTAAAAACCCTACAGAAAGTAGGCATAGAAGGAACTTTCCTCAACATAATAAAGGCCATATATGACAAACCCACAGCCAACATCGTCCTCAATGGTGAAAAACTGAAACTACTTCCACTAAGATCAGGAACAAGACAAGGTTGCCCACTCTCACCACTCTTATTCAACATAGTTTTGGAAGTTTTAGCCACAGCAATCAGAGAAGAAAAAGAAATAAAAGGAATCCAAATTGGAAAAGAAGAAGTAAAGCTGTCACTGTTTGCAGATGACATGATACTATACATAGAGAATCCTAAAGATGCTACCAGAAAACTACTAGAGGTAATCAATGAATTTGGTAACGTAGCAGGATACAAAATTAATGCACAGAAATCTCTTGCATTCCTATACACTAATGATGAAAAATCTGGAAGTGAAATTAAGAAAACACTCCCATTTACCACTGCAACAAAAAGAATAAAATACCTAGGAATAAACCTACCTAAGGAGACAAAAGACCTGTATGCAGAAAACTGTAAGGCACTGATGAAAGAAATTAAAGATGATACAAACAGATGGAGAGATATACCATGTTCTTGGATTGGAAGAATCAACATTGTGAAAATGACTCTACTACCCAAAGCAATCTACAGATTCAGTGCAATCCCTATCAAACTACCAATGGAATTTTTCACAGAACTAGAAAAAATAATTTCACAGTTTGTATGGAAACACAAAAGACCCCGAATAGCCAAAGCAATCTTGAGAAAGAAAAACAAAGCTGGAGGAATCAGACTCCCTGACTTCAGGCTATACTATAAAGCTACAGTAATCAAGACAGTATGGTACTGGCACAGAAACAGAAATACAGATCAATGGAACAGGATATAAAGCCCGGAGATAAACCCATGCACATATGGTCACCTTATCTTTGATAAAGGAGGCAAGTATATACACTGGAGAAAAGACAGCCTCTTCAATAAGTGGAGCTGGGAAAACTGGACAGCTACATGTAAAAGAATGAAATTAGAACACTCCCTAACACCATACACAAAAATAAACTCAAAATGGATTAAAGACCTAAATGTAAGGCCAGACAGCATCAAACTCTTAGAGGAAAACATAGGCAGAACACTCTGTGACATAAATCACAGCAAGATCCTTTTTGACCCACCTCCTAGAGAAATAGAAATAAAAACAAAAAATGAATAAATGGGACCTAATGAAACTTAAAAGCTTTTGCACAGCAAAGGAAACCATAAACAAGGAAAAAAGACAACCTTCAGAATTGGAGAAAATATTTGCAAATGAAGCAACTGACAAAGGATTAATCTCCAAAATTTACAAGCAGCTCATGCAGCTCAACATTAAAAAAACAAACAACCCAATCCAAAAATGGGCAGAAGACCTAAATAGACATTTCTCCAAAGAAGATATACAGATTGCTAACAGATACATGAAGCAATGCTCAACATCATTAATCATTAGAGAAATGCAAATCAAAACTACAATAAGGTATCATCTCACACCAGTCAGAATGGCCATCATCAAAAAATCTAGAAACAATAAATGCTGGAGAGGGTGTTGGTGGGAATATAAATTGATACAGACACTATGGAGAACAGTATGGATGTTCCTTGAAAAACTAAAAATAGAACTACCATACAACCCAGCAATCCCACTACTGGGCATATACCCTGAGAAAACCATAATTCAAAAAGAGTCATGTACCAAAATGTTCATTGCAGCTCTATTTACAATAGCCAGGACATGGAAGCAACCAAAGTGTCCATCAACAGATGAATGGATAAAGAAGATGTGGCACATATATACAATGGAATATTACTCAGCCATAAAAAGGAATGAAACTGAGTTATTTGTAGTGAGGTAGATGGACCTAGAGACTGTCATACAGAGTGAAGTAAGTCAGAAAGAGAAAAACAAATACCATATGCTAACACATATATATGGAATCTAAAAAAAAAAAAAAGTGGTCATGAAGAACCTAGGGGCAAGATGGGAATAAAGATGCAGACCTAGTAGAGAATAGACTTGAGGATATGGGGAGGGGGAAGGGTACGCTGTGACAAAGTGAGAGAGTGGCATGGACATATATACACTACCAAATGTAAAATAGATAGCTAGTGGGAAGCAGCAGCATAGCACAGGGAGATCAGCTCGATGCTTTGTGACCACCTAGAGGGGTGGGATACGGAGGGTGCGAGGGAGGGATATGCAAGAGGGAAGAGATATGGGGACATATGTATATGTATAACTGATTCACTTTGTTATAAAGCAGAAACTAACACACCATTGTAAAACAATTATATTCCAATAAGATGTTAAAAAATAAATAAATAAAATTACTCGGCAAATATTGTTGTACCCAACCTTCCCCTGACCTCTGCCACTCAAATTACTGAAGATCTAAAGATTAACAGTCTACATTAGAAAATCAATATACTATTATAATATTGGTTTATAATATTTGTCAATATATTTGTTATAATATTAATATAATATTACTATCTAAGTAGAAGATAAAATTAACTTTCCATAAATAAAGTTAGGTGCTAAACTTTGATATTATTGAAGCCATGGTTATTATTGGGAGCATGTGTGGACAGCATAAATGGGTATAATAAGTTCCAATACCACAAGGGAGTAATCAGAGAGGTGTCCTGGGAGCCACAGTGGTTGAAGGTCACAGCCAGATGATAACCTCGGCCTTAAGGCAAAAAGGATTGCAGAAAAGTGAGAAAGCAGATGAACTGGAGCAAATAGAGAAAACCACAAGAAAAGGTAGGTCCTGAAAAATGAATATAATTAGACGCACAGAGGCAAAAAGTTGGCATTCTAAGCAGTGGTGTACCATGTATGACTGATGGAAAAGTCAAAACGAGTAAGCAGAGAACAACACCATGTGTCATCCTACAGGATGCACTGAGAGGGCACAGCATCACTTGTATGGATTCCTGACAAAATACAGGAATAACCTGAATTTAATCATGAAGAAAGACACTCTACAAGAGAGTGAACTAAATATAGAGATCATGACAGACAAAAAGAGAAAGTATCTGTCCCAAAATAAAGGAGACTAGGGAAAGGTAACAATAAGTGTAGATTCTGTATGGGTCCCTGATCCATAAAAGAACATAAGTGGGGACTTCCCTGGCTGTCCAGTGGTTAAGACTCTACGCTTCCACTGCAGGGGGCGCGGGTTTGATCCCTGGTCGGGGAACTAAGGTCCCGCATGCCAGGTGGTGCGACCAGACCAAAAAAAAAAAAAAAAATGTAAGTGGGACTATTAATGAAATTTGAATTATGTGTGTAGCAGAGCTAACAGTATTGTATCTGCTAATTTCCTAGTTTTGATCATTACTGCTGTGGTTACGCATGAGGTTAATAACCAGGGAAGCTGAGAGAGGGGTACATAGGAATTCTTTGTACAATTTCTGCAACCTTTCTACTTGGACATATTTCAAAATGAAACATTT
This sequence comes from Hyperoodon ampullatus, assembly GCF_949752795.1. NCBI lineage: Eukaryota > Metazoa > Chordata > Mammalia > Artiodactyla > Ziphiidae > Hyperoodon > Hyperoodon ampullatus. Next base: position 3,681,669 of record NC_136925.1, read on the forward strand.
AATGAAATTTTTAATATTAAATTTTTTATGTAAGTGTGTTCTATACATTCACATATATATAAAGATAAATGCATAGAAAAAGGTCTGAGGAAAGGAGTTGGGTAGGAGTTGAGTAGTTGGGTAGGGAAAAAGGAACTTTCACTCTTTATTCTATACACATTCTATAGCTTTGTGATAATTGAACTTTTTACAAAGAGTGCATGATTCATGATATTAAATTTTATTAAACACAACCAAAAAAATACATCACTCTTTATCATGTAGTATAAACTCAGGCATTAAGAATATATCCAGTTGGATTAAGCCAATGATGAAAAATAGACATCTGTTTAATGTCCAAAATTATCCTGAAAAGTGAATGAACAGGTCTTCCCTAGTGGTGCAGTGGTTAAGAATCTGCCTGTCAATGCAGGGGACATGGGTTCAAGCCCTGGTCCGGGAAGATCCCACATGCCACGGAGCAACTAAGCCTGTGCGCCGCAACTACTGAGCCTGTGCTCTAGAGCCCGCGAGCCACAACTACTGAAGCCCACGTGCCTAGAGCTCGTGCTCCGCAACTACTGAGCCTGTGCTCTAGAGCCCGCGAGCCACAACTACTGAAGCCCACGTGCCTAGAGCTCGTGCTCCGCAACAAGAGAAGCCACCGCAATGATAAGCCTGTGTACCTCAATGAAGAGTAGCCCCCGCTCGCTGCAATTAGAGAAAGCCCACGCGCAACAACGAAGCCCCAACACAGCCAAAAATAAATAAATAAAATAAATAAAATTTAAAAAAAGAAGTGAATTAACCATATAAAGAATGTGCCAGAGTATAAGGAAATTCCATAGGGTTCTATTCCATGAATATTTCAACTTATCAGGTCAATCACAGAAGATATATAAACAAATTCAAAGGTAATTTTGCACTTCAAGTTGCAAACCTTCTGATTCTTCTTGCTACTCAATACTAGATCAAGGCCTTCTCACCACAAAATAGAATAATAATCTATTCACTGCATTCCATGCTCATTTTAAATTTACAATAAGTGCTACTCCACAAGGTTAAGAATGAAGTCTATGTGAACAATTCATACAGTATAAACAAATATGAAATTAAAAAACATGAAAGGTAAAAGGTCACTTGTAATCAAATAAATGAAAACTGAAATAAATTGACAGTAATAAAATGTTTAAACTTGTACATAAAAGTCTAGCAATATGTACAACAAAAAGTCAACAGTAGTCAGGGGATGGATTTATGAGCTCCTTTTATCGTCGCTTTTGTACTTTTCAGGAGTTTCAACAAATACATATGAAAGCTTGAAAAATAGCCATAATCCTTTAACCTGTATCCACACCCTTCGCACTGTGACTTTGTAGTTGTTCCCATGAAGAGATGGAATCTCTTTGCCCTCCTTCTGAACTTGGGCTGAGCGTTGTGACTTGCTTCAGTCAACACACTCTAGCAGAAGAGACTGTGTGCCAGTTCCTAGCCTATGACTCAAGAGCCTTGCATGCTTGTGCTTGGTCCCTTGTGACATCTGCTTCTACCGTGTGAACAAGTCCAAGCTAACCTGCTGGAGGATGAGAGACAGGAAGAGCAAAGATCACCAACCACAGCTCCAGATACATGAGATAGCCCAACTAAGATCAGCAAATCCAACCCACACTTGACTTGCAACTCATGGCAGACCTATGATGGAGCCCAGGTGAAACCTGAACTATCCAGGTGAGTTCAGCCTGTATCACTGGCCTGTACATGAGCTGTACAGAAAGTTGATTTAAGCCAATAAGTGGCTTGTTAAGCATCAAAGCTTGCTAGTAGAGCATGCAATACCTTTATAATGAGAAAAATTAATCTTTTTAAGAAAGTAATGTGAGGAATTGCTAACCACTTAACTATAATGTTGTTTACACTGAAATATTAAAATATCTTATTTTCAATAGGTGTATATCTTTTTAACTGAAAAAAAAAAAAAAAGAAGAAAACTAAAGTACCTCAACAGGGTAATTAAATTCCTTTGGAGTTCCAAGTTGCATTTAGCAAACCTTAACGCTGCCCTCATATATACAGTTAAATAGCTGATATAAAAATAGATATTTTTATCACATATTAAAGAAATGATAGAACTAAGTTATCCTTGGAAGTCACATCAACCACCAGCAGCACTGACTGAGAACTTTCACCATGCCAGTATCGTTACATCTACTAATTTCATTTTTAAATCAATTTGATAAGATAGGTATTATCATTGTCCTCATTGTACAGCTGCGAAAACTAAAACAGAGAGGTTAAGCAGCTTGCCAAAAGTCACCTAACTAGTAAGTAGTGGAGTCAGTACTTCAAACTCAGTCAGACTGGTTCCAAAATCTACAATCTTAACCACTTTAATTGACGGCCCCAAGAATTGACAGTCTGGGAAAAAGAGAAACCAGACTGACCACCTAATGTGTCTGAACATAAAGAAAAAACGAGATTATGTTGCGGAGATTAAGAACTATATTAGTAATAGAAACATGAGAAATCAAGCAAATGAAAAGAGAAGGAAGAGAAAAAAGCATTTCAAAGAAAACAGAGTTGTATACCAAAGTGGAAATAAACGAATGCATTTTTTTTTGGCTCAGTTGTGAATCGCACCAATATAGTCATAGCAATGGAACCGCTAAGTAATGATCTGACCCAAAATTACACTATAACTCTATAGAGATATTTTTTAAAGTTTGGATATTGTGAGAAGGAGGAATGGCACATGCTGGGGGAAAGAAGTTTAATTAAAAATAGCTAAATTCTAGTGAGAAGTTAAAATAATAATGCCTAAAATTGTAAAAAGCAGTGTAAGCAAATTAGTTATAAATATGATGATATATTATAAGAAACTACTAGAAATGATTGCCTGTGGGGAGAGAAGCATGGATCTGGTAAAGGCTGAGTTATGGAACTACTATTTTTGGTTACATTATTTGCTTTTTTAAGTTCTGTGTATCATTTTAATTTAAAAGCTAGCAAATCTAACAAATGAATTTTCTCTCCTTACTGGATGGAACTGAATTCTTGTCAGTGAGCGTGCCATCCTAGCTCACACAAAAATGATGTGTTAATGATGCCAACCAAAAAAAATTTTAAATAGAAAATACAAATTCGTTTTCTGTGTACACTGATATTTGGTAAAAATATTTTTAAAGTCTTCTACCATTCAAAAACTACTTAAAGCAATTTTCTTCTCTTCAGAATGTATGAATTCATATATAATTCATGTATTTGCTAAAAAAAAATAAAACAAAATGAAAAAACCCTCAATATCCTTATGACCTATTTTTGCCTGAAAGAGTAGAGTAAATTCAGGAAATAAGGCAGCACAGGCTTTTAGTCTTACTTCTCACTAGAAGAACCACAGATGAAAGCCATATTTACTTCAGTATCACTGATGTCCTGAATCATTCAATTATAAAATCAAAAAGTTCAAAAGACATACAAGAACAGCTTCTCCACAAGACGCCTACATCTGATAATGTCACTGACTCATTCTTTTTGAATCATAACTATTTTGTACATTTTTGACACTGTCTAGATTGCTCTTCCTTATCTACCTTTTCTGAATATCCCTCTGCCATTTTTAAAAAGTTTAATTGCATTTATTTATTTACTTAATTTTTTATTTTATTTATTTTTGGCTGCATTGGGTCTTCACCGCTGTGCGGGCTTTCTCTAGTTGCAGCTAGCGGGGGCTACTCTTCCCTGCTGTGCGCAGGCCTCTCACTGCAGTGGCCTCTCCCATTGCAGAGCACGGGCTCTAGGCGCGCGGGCCTCAGTAGTTGTGGCACGCAGGCTCGGTAGTCGTGGCTCGCGGGTTCCAGAGCGCAGGCTCAGCGGCTGTGGCACACAGGCCCAGTCGCTCCGCAGCATGTGGGATCCTCCTGGACTAGGGCTTGAACCCGTGTCCTCTGCATTGGCAGGCGGATTCCCAATCACTGAGCCACCAGGGAAGTCCCTAATTGCATTTAAATGTCATCATTAGAATAAGCGATCCAGAAGTACTATTTAGTTACTTTTTCCTTCTAAATTTAGAAGGTACAAGTTTTATATCTATTGTATATTTGAGGTAAGCAGAAACGAAATTTGAGAAAATTGCTATGTTACTTTCATCTTTGTAGTTTGTACAGTGAATGGCTGAACTGAAGAAATCCTTTCTAAATGTTGTAGACTGGACATAGAGGAGAGTGACCACAGCACAGATATTTGAACATAGAACAGTATATGGGGACCAGGTCCAAAAATGAGGGGTCAGATAGGTCGAGAAGAGCTGTGACAGGGACAAATGGTTTCAGCCCCTCTCTCTGAAATGCAGATAGACTACATTTCTCAGCTGCCGTTGCCTCTAGCTGGGGACATAAGACTAAGTCCCTGAACGATAGCACAGAGCAAAGGCTCCCAAACCCCACCTGTGACCACAATGTACTGTGTCATGTACTTTTTATACCTTTCAAAGAAGCAAATTAACCCTATGCCAATGGAGAAGTTAATAGTCAGACTTTGGACTATATACTACACGAGGGATTCACTGCCTTAATGAATGGCTATTGATAGCATATATTTCCATTCAATTACAAAATGGATCATTTTAATTCTGCAGGAATTTTTTTTTAAGTAGCATATTTCTTGGCATGAAACTAAGACACTGGAGCAAATTGTTTCATTGATGCCCTCCACTCAACAGTGTTTAAATAGGATGCAAAATAGGGTAAGCTTAGAAAGAAGGCTGCCTCTGGGGTCAGAACATCTTGGTTTAAAACCTAACTCTATCACTCATTCCTCTGTGAGCAAGTTTCTTAAACTCTCTCAACTTCAGTTTCAGGATAATACCACCTGGCAGAGGTTTTGTGACAATTAAATGGAACCATCTGTGCCATATATACCCAATACCTGACTCTAGACTGTCTGGGTTTGAATCCTGTTTGTGTGGATTTGGGCAAGTTGTTTACCTTCTCTAATCCTCAGGTTCCTCATGGATAAAATAGTGATAGTAACAGAACTTCTGGCAAGGCTGTTATATTAAATGAAATAGTCCATTGGCCTATACAACATAGCGCTGTGTCTAGTACAGAAGTGTTTAAAAAAAAAGTGCATAAACGCTAGGCAAATACACACATGGATTATCTCACTTAATCCTCTCAACTTTATGAAGCAATAAGTACTATTATAAACAGATGGGCGTCCTGCTTTAGCATTAGGACAAAAGTAGCATTTATATCAAGCTACAAAGGCCGCCATTTATTTTGCTAATCCAATGAGGGATATTTTCATCTTGAAAGAGAACATCTTTTCTCTAACCAAGATGACAGATTAGATTAGTCAAGGTTACCTGTTTTATCAGTGAAATCTACAGAAGACTGAAACACAAAGGAGGCTCAATTTATAATGAGATTAAATAGAAGGACCTGGGGGAAACTCCTTAGTCAAATTAAGATTCAAGAAATAAGGAACCAGGCTTCCCTGGTGGCGCAGTGGTTAAGAATCCACCTGCTAATGCAGGGGACACGGGTTTGAGACCTGGTCTGGGAAGATCCCACATGCCACGGAGCAACTAAGCCCGTGAGCCACAACTACTGAGCCTGCGTGACACAACTACTGAAGCCCATGTGCCTAGAGCCTGTGCTCCCCAACAAGAGAAGCCACCGCAATGAGAAGCCTGACCACCACAAGGAAGAGTAGCCCCTGCTCGCCGCAACTAGAGAAAGCCCACGCGCAGCAACAAAGACCCAACGCAGCCAAAAATAAATTAATTAATTAATTAAATTTTAAAAAAAAAAGAAAGAAGGAACCCAGAGAACCTTAGGAACTAACCTAAAGAATGGGAATGGAGAGGATTTTCACTTTGGGTGTCTATTTCTCTCCCTTCCTCTCACCCACAGTGAACATGTATGCTTGACCTCACAGTCTTCTACTAGAGACCATCGTTTACCAAGTGGCAGGGGACGTGGCTGCAGTCCCATGTCACCCCAGACAAACCGCCCGCAGAAAGTGCAGCTTTGTCTCCACACAGAAACTCCCAGAAAAGAAGTCAGAATAGCTGGGCTGGAGCCACATAGCCATTCCCCGAGATGATGGAGGTGAGATAAGACAGCTGGCAGCCCCTTCAGAACCAAATGGAGTGGACTAAGAACAGTGCCCAAGGGAGGACTGTGCCCCACAAAGAAAATAAAGGACTTATAATAGATGCTGAAAAATTAACTACTGGGAGAGAGCTGTGCACACAACCTCAAGCTAAAGCCTTGGGTAACTGTGACTCTCTATAATGGAACCAGTCTTGAACAGGATTTAGTGATATAAACGATATAGGTAAAAATTATACATTAGGAGAAAATTCACCTTTGAGTTAGCAAGTTACCTTTTTTTGGATGCCTAATACTTTAGCTTCCTAAGGAACTCTTTACCTAGTATCCTTTAAATACTTTACTGCAGGAATCAAGGAGAGAATACAATTTCAGACTTGGGAAAATAACATCTTAATGAGGTTGCTGGAGGGGAAAATGGGTAATAGCTGAGACTTCCCTGAAATATTTCCAACTGCATCAATCTAGTTCTGATTGTAAAGAGTGGCAAATGCTAGGGAATTACTTTTCTGTCAGTAAAATTCTATTAATGAGCATTAGGAGGAATCGCGCTCAACTCTGTTCCTTAGGTATATTTACACCTTCTCATCGTCCCTTCATACTCAACATCTTTCCTATTTTCCTACTCTTCGTTTCTCTAGACTACATTCTGGTAAATTTTTTTGACCTTGTCTTCTAGTTTACCAATTCTTCCTTTCTCTGTTTATAATTTCTGGTTAAACCAGATTTTTTTTTCTTTCATTTATTATTTCTCTTTACTAGACACTCCATTCTGTTCTTCAAATTTGCTTGTCTACTGCTTATATTCTCAAGTGCCTCCTTTTTTTAATGTGACGCCTACTTTTTTGCAGTGTCTATATGCTAGTTCTAATATCCGAAGCCTTGAGGGGCCTGTATCTTCCTTTCCTTGCTCCTGCTCAAAGGGACTCTATCTTCTTTTTGGAACTCTACCTGTAGGACTATTCTGAGGCCGGACTTGAAGTGACTCCAGAGAGGATTTTGTTACCTCCTGACAGCTCTCTTGGGCACCAACAACCTGGAACCACTTAAATTAAATTAGCTGCTTAAGAGTTTTCACACCACACTTATGGGCACATATTGAAATTATAATCCTGTGTAAGGGCCATATTGTGATCAAAATTCTTGGAGATTTCTTCTTTTCTCTCCACCAGCATAAAGTCAAGACAGGCAATATTTCTTCCTGCCACTTCTGTACTTCACACCGTGGATGTGGCACGTGGAGTCCCACCTTTAAGCAAGGGCTCCTAGTACATTCTCTACCTAAAGTAGGTCCTGGACTTTGTCTCCTGTCCCCACTGTTCCATGGAGTCATCAGAGCAAAAGTTCAATGTTTCCAGGACCAGGCAAATACCTTCTGGAAGATTTTTTTTTTTTTTTTTTTTAAGATTTTTTTTTTTTTGATATGGACCATTTTTAAAGTCTTTATTGAATTTGTTACAATACTGCTTCTGTTTTATGTTTTGGTTTTTTGGCCACAAGGCATGTGGGATCTTGGCTCCCCAACCAGGGATCGAACCCGCACCCTCTGCATTCCTTCTGGAAGATTTTGGCATTCGCTTCTATACCAGGGTTCTGAGGTTCACTTATTTCAAGACTCCAGAGTCCTAACTTCCAAGCCAGCTCTGTACAGATTTAAAATAAACAAACAAACAGGGGTGGGATGAATTGGGAGATGGGGATTGACATATATACACTAGTATGTATAAAATAGATAACTAATGAGAACCTTCTGTATAGCACAGAGAACTCTACTCAATGCTCTGTGGTGACCTAAATGGGAAGGAAACACGAAAAAGAGGGGATATATGTATATGTAGAGCTGATTCACTTTGCTGTGTAACAGAAACTAACACAACATTGTAAAGCAACTATACTCCAATACAAATTAATAAAAACAAACACACACACACACACACACACACCTTTTTTTTTTTTTTTTTTGCAGTATGTGGGCCTCTCACTGCCGTGGCCTCTCCTGTTGCGGAGCACAGGCTCCGGACACGCAGGCTCAGCGGCCATGGCTCACGGGCCCAGCCACTCCACGGCACGTGGGATCTTCCCGGACCGGGGCACGAACCCGTGTCCCCTGCATCGGCAGGCGGACTCTCAACCACTGCGCCACCAGGGAAGCCCCCCCACACACACACCTTTTATTGCAGGGTATCTACCACTCCTCCATTACTACCAGACAAAGAAATCTTACTCTACACTTACTCTTGACCCCTCTCTCTTCTTTCCCCTTCTTAAATTTACTTAGACACAAATATTTCATACGATCTAACAAATTTCTAACCCATCTTTGTCAAGCCCCCACCATTTCTTGGACAGGCGGTTCAAACAGCCTCCTAGCTGTTTGAAGCATCTCCTATCAAGCAATCTTTTTCTCACACTAAGCCTTGGAGGTGGTGAGAGATGGATGGAAGTTCCAGACTGCCCCTTGGGCTCTAATCCATCCAAGCAGGTTCTAGTTTGACCTGGCTCTACCTTGCTTCATGTCCATCTTCCCTTCCCAACAGTCTGTCCTGCAAACTTCAAGATACAGCAACAAACATAGAAGCAACAACCTTTCATGGACTATTTAGCTTCTACAACTGCATATATTATATATAAATATAGTATCTTCTAGTGTTTTGCTTCTGATCCAACCCTGACTGATAGAGCAGTATACAGAGATCTGTCTCACTTCTTTAAAGAGCTGTAGCGTAATCCATGAAAAGAATGTAGTTTAATTTACTCAACCAAGCCCAAATCCCCTAGTGATGGACGAATGGGTTATTTCCAGTCCTTGTTCTTAAAAATGGTGCTGTAATGAACAGTAACATTTTCTCAGACTTTTATCAGTGTATCTCTGAAACAGATTCCTAGAAGTAGACTATGAGCCAAACCATATTATTCCTAAGAGTTCTATCCCCTCCTTAAAATGTGTAACTTCTTTTGGAAACCACGCAAGCAACTGTGACAGAGATTGGTAGTTGTCAATATGTGTCTCCCATCACTGTGTAACAGTAAAATTTTTTTTTTTTTTTTTTTTTTTGGTGCGGTACGCGGGCCTCTCACTGTTGTGGCCTCTCCCGTTGCAGAGCACAGGCTCCGGAAGCGCAGGCTCAGCGGCCATGGTTCACGGGCCCAGCCGCTCCACGGCATGTGGGATCCCCCCAGACAGGGGCACGAACTCGTGTCCCCTGCATCGGCAGGCGGACTCTCAACCACTGCGCCACCAGGGAAGCCCTAACAGTAAAATTTTTAGTCTTTAGCCTAGTACCCAACTACTTTTTCAGCCTCCCTTGTGCCGAGGTGTGGCCCTGTGATTAAGTTCTGGCCAATGGGATGTAAGTAGATTTAATATGCGCAACTTCCAAGTCATTCTTTAAAGAGAAGATGACTCCCTTTCCCCTTCCGCCTCCCTTTCCCCTTCCGCCTCCCTTTCCCCTTCCGCCTCCCCTTCCCCTTCCGCCTCCCCTTCCCCTTCCACCTACCTTTCCCCTTCCACCTCCCTTTCCCCTTCCTGGTGGCTGGAATGTATATGTGATGTTGGGAGTGGAGCATCCATCTGGGACCATGTTGAAGATAATGAAGAAACCAGACAGAAGGTCCCTGGTACCTTGATGACTAAGGCACCACTGCACTGCCAACCAGGATGTTTATGTGAGAGAAAGATAAATTTCCATTGTACTTGAGGTCTTATAATGGGTTTTATTGTTAGCCTAGGGTTTTGAAATTGGATAACTCATGACTATATCTATGTATTTAAGATACTATTCCATAAATAAAATGAGGACTTAAATGCATAGATTTTATAAACATTGCCTTAGGCTACTTAAAAGTTAGCTTTTGTGGCCTTCCTTACACTTGACCATGTCGCATTTAGTTAAGATTACTGGATAATTAACCTAAATGAGCTATTATGTAATAAACACAACTCCCATTTTTACAAGGAATTATCAGCACCGTGTTTATAATATAAGAATATACATCTATATTTATTACTCTGTGAATTTTCCCAACATGAACTTAAAAAAAAAAATTTTAATGTAAAGGTTCACATCTTTAGTCCCCTCTGTTTTGACTATTTCCAAATGTATGCTGGAAATTCAAGACGAATGAATGTCAGAAAAAAAGTCAGTCTATTTGAACGGATAAAGAAAATGTGGTACATATACACAATGGAATATTACTCAGCCATAAAAAGGAACGAAATTGGGTCATTTGTAGAGACGTGGATGGACCTAGAGACTGTTACACAGAGTGAAGTAAGTCACAAAGAGAAAAAGCAAATAACGTTCATTAACGCATATATGTGGAATCTAGAAAAATGATACAGATGAACCGGTCTGCAAGGCAGAAATAGAGACACAGATGTAGAGAACAAACGTATGGACACCAAGGGGGGAAGGGGGGCATGGGATGAATTGGGAGACTGGGATGGACATGTATACACTAATATGTCTAAAATAGATAACTAATGAGAGCCTGCTGTATAGCACAGGGAACTCCACTTCACTGTACAATAGAAACGAACACAACATTGTAAAACAACCTTACCCCAATTAAAAAAAATAATAAAGTCAGTCTGTTAAGTTAGTGTTTATGGATACTACAAGTCTTCCTATTATTACCACTTAGAAATTATCACGTTACTCCGATCTTTTAAATGAATCTAAAGCACCTTCTTTTATTTATTGGACTCTGTCAATACAGAAATGTCTTCCACAAAGCACAATAATCCAGATTATTGAATCAAAATACGCCATTCCTTTTTACATCATTCCAAACAACTTTAATTTTGGAGTTTCCTCCACCAGTGCAAAGCAGAACTGAGAGATGAACAGATAGAGCTAGAGAAAAGGGGGCTGCATGTAGGCAGCAACTGAAGAATCAGTGTGAGAACATTCAGGGCCCCTGTTCACATCCCCGTCCCCACAAAAGAGCAGAAACCAAAATATGGTCGGCTGCAAGATACGGATTTGAACCAGAGGCCAAGGCTAAGAAAACTATGGGTTAAAAGCATCCTGGGGCTTCCCTGGTGGCGCAGTGGTTGAGAGTCCGCCTGCCGATGCAGGGGACACAGGTTCGTGGCCCAGTCCGGGAAGATCCCACATGCCGCGGAGCGGCTGGGCCCGTGAGCCATGGCCGCTGAGCCTGAGCGTCCAGAGCCTGTGCTCTGCAACGGGAGAGGCCACAACAGTGAGAGGCCCGCGTACTGCCAAAAAAAAAAAAAAAAAAAAAAAGCATCCTGAATTCTACATAAGAACCAAGAATTATAAAAAAATAAATGGAGATAGTTATTGCTTTAGAACTGACGTTATGCACTGGTTCTCAAAAGTTAGTATGAGTCAGAAGCACCTGGAAGGCTGTGAAGACAGAATGAGCTGGGCCGTCCCCAGGGGTTCTGATTCAGTAGGTCTTGAACTGACTGAGGCCTGACAGCCTGCATTTCTCATAAGCTCCCACAGTGCTTCTGCTGCTGGCCCAGGGATCAAGCTTGATAACCACCTGGAAAACACTCCTATAAAGATTTCAGTGGCTAACTCTTTTCCAAGCCTACTTTCCTCAGCAGAGAAATTCTCTAGCTATGAAATAACTCTTTTTTAGTCTTTACTGGGACAAGAAAAGATTCAGTTAAGAATCCCTGAAATGACACATAAACGATCACAGGGAAACTGCTGAAAAACTTTTGAGCCTCGATCCTCATCAGCATCTTTCATAATCTCTCCTAGGGCCAAACCTACAACAAATTTCTCAAGCTCATTCTCTTAGCTGGAATCCTATAACATTAAACATTTCCCACACCAATCCTGATATCAAAATCCGTAGCAAAGTGAATATTACTTTTCCAAATGTTACTTAGTCTCCATTTATTAAAAACTGGGAAAAAAACAACAACCTGTATTAATTGATTAGCTTGAATTGGTTGGCCTTACAAATATAATACTCATAGGGTATTCATAGTAATTAGAAATCAAATAGCTACTCAGTATATAACATTGGTGTTTTCCTTTTCACCTCAAGATTATAAATTCTTTTGTTATTTTTTATTCCATAATGGGATATAGATAACTATAGAGTTCCCCCAAAATGTAGAGATTCAATTTAAAGTATGCTTAAATTAAGAGCAACTGGAACTCTGATAAATTTCCAGCAGAAATGCAAAATGGCATAACCACTTAGAAAAAGTCTTCAGTAGATTCTTATAACATTCAATCTACTCTGACACATCATTTCTATTCCTGGATGTTTACTGCCAAAAAAAAAAAACAAAAGAAAGAAAGAAACAGTATGTTCACAAAAACACTTGTGTAATAATGTCTCTAGCAGCCTTGTACAAAGTAGGCAAAAACTGAAAACAATGATGATCATTTGTCCATCAACAGGGGAAGGTTGATAAACTGTGATATATTCATACAATGGAAATGCTACTCAGCAATGAAAAAGGAATAAACCACTGATACAAGCAACAACATGAATGAATCTCAAAACCATTAGGCTGAGCAAAAGAAGGCAAACACAAAAGAATATATACAGCACTGTATGACTTACTTATATGAGGGCCCAAAGCATATGCAACTAATCTATGCTGAAAGCAATCAGAAAGTGGCTAAGTTTGGGGTAGGAAGAACGGATTGGCAGAGAAGAGGCAGGAAAGAGCTTCCTGGAGCAATGAAAGTTTTCCAGTCTTGTTTTACATAGTAGTTACATGGATGTAGAGGACTGTCAAATCTATCCAACTGAACACTTACAATCTCTGCATACGTATTTAAATGTATGTAATTCACATCACAATAAAACAAAATGTTTTAAGCCTAACTATTCGAGGAAAAGAATGGTTTGCCAAAGGAATGTTCCCTGAATTTGAAATAAAATACACTTTAGGCAGAATAAACAGTTTGATGTTTAAAAGTCCATTATGGCTAATAAAGAAGCAATGATAGATGAGTGTTTACAGAATTATGATTCTGAGCTAGAAAGAGGGTGATCAAACATTTCAATTTGCCTTAGACACTCATCCCAGTGTAGACCTGATGTTACAAAACTAATAGTGTCCCCTTCACTATCAAAGGAATCCTAATTTAGATGAAGACCTACAAGGACACTTTAGCTAAAAGGACATTTGATATTATTTAGTGCAATGAGCTCATTCACCTTTTCCACTCAGCCCACATCTACTTAGCATCTACTATGTAGCCAAACATAATCCCTACTTTCTTGCTACCACTTCACATTGCTTCCCTGTTTCCAAAATTAAAATTTAAATAGCTAGATGGATTTTCTCTAAAGTTAACTTAAAATATACAGCTGAGGACAAACTAAATATAGAAGACATCAGAATTTTTTGTTTCTACAGGGAAATATAGATCAAGCTTATGAAAGAAAAATTATAATTTTGAACTATGCAAAACAAAATGCATAAAGATGTTCATAAATATAAAATAAAGGAAAAATTTACCTGCTGCCCTGTAAAGTATTTTAGGTTCAAAAAATATACAAGGATTTTTATCCTCTATGCATGACAAAAGAAGTCCCTTGGCCTGGAAAGGGCTTCTGGGTATAACCACCTGCAAAAACAGATTTTTTTTTAAGACAAGTTCAGTCAAAATGAATCCCAGTCAACTCACATATAAGGGTTGATATTTAAATAACCAATTGTTACTAATTAAATATAGAAACCTTGTATTTTTAGACTAATTACCGTTTGTCATAAAATTCACATATTGTCCAAAATGATCCCATTTGTTCCACAAATATTTATCAGATGCCCACCATATTCTGGTAATTAAGATACTGCTATTCTCTCAAGGAGTTAAACATGCATATACATAAAAAATAAAAGGAAACCACAAAGAGCACGCATCAAAACAAAAAAGTAAATTCGTCAATATCTTCCTGTATTTACTTATAAAGAAATCTTTTCTACTAATGTCCAACTGGTACTTTTCAAAGGCATGTAACTCTCTTCTCCAATTTTAAGATGTCAAAATCTCCTCCTTTCCCATGAAAAATCTGGCCTTCATTTCCTAAGTGGAAAAATAATCCACTGAACTTTATGATCCAGGTAATATAATGTGCAGTTACTGCAAAGCTAAAAGAAAAGTGTGGATGCTGCACATTTCCAGTTGGGGAAAGGGCTCAGGACCTTCTTGAGAATGAGACTGATAATGAGGAAGATGATGGTAATAACAGCAGGTAGCATACGTGTTAACTGTTGATTAATCCACTATGTGGATTAATTCATGTTCATAGCAACCCCATGAAGTAGCAATTATTATTTTCCCCAATTTAGAAATAGAGGCTGAGGCTTAAAGAGAGACAAGTAGCCCGCCCAAGGTTACCTCGATTGCTAAAGCAAGGATTCTTGCCTGTTCTGACTGACCAAGCTCTTAATTTCTACACCATTTTGCCTCAAATCACAAACTCTTGTCCAGTTTAATGATTGTTAAATAACTACATGAAGATGTTATTACATAGGAAGAGTTATCATTAAAATAAACCTGAATTTATCACAAAGATTCAAATAAGATTCCTTGAAGCAAACTATATTTGGCTTTCAAAATCATTTTTATCCCATTTTATTTAAGAATTTTTATTTAAAAAATAAAATAACACAAACCTCACTATTTTCTGAAAAGAGACTGTTAAATACATTGCTCATCATAGCACACAATGTCTTCATCTTATGTTCCTATTTTAGTTTTTATTCAACTGCTTTCTTCATGTGTTTATTTTCAGCCTTTTGTACTATATGTATATTCTCATTTGGGATAAAATAAAAGAGAAAGCATGGGGGGAGAGAGGTAGGGGTGAGAGAAAAGAACTGCTCTTAAAAATACTGGGTAACATCATAAACATTAAATGTGAATCAATCTTTAGCTCAAGCACAAAAATAACTGTTGCCTCAAATGTGGTTTTTGTCCCAACCTACCATTTCTAGCTTACATTGAAAAATTATGCAACCCCTACTTAACTACAAAACTTTACAACTTTGATCTGGTAGAAAAAACAATAAAACATAGACATATTCACAAATGACTCATGTTATCAAAAACCAGACATAAAGCTCTGGGTATACATATCTATGAGTTTTTATATTGATTCCCTGGAAAGCTCTTCAGAAAATAGAAAAGAAGATAATGTAAAAAATTAAGACATAAAATAAGCAAAATATATATATATTTTTTAATCAAAAGACCCAAGCTGTTGTGGAAGACCTAAGATTATTGTGAAAAGCTGTAAAAGGCAGATGCTTCAAAATTAATTGCTTGAGCAAGTATTATGTTACCCTGGACTGGAAAACATACCTAGGTAACCAAGTCTTCTGTCGGTCTATTTAAAAGTAAGAAATAGACTAAAAGCAAAATTTTATTCCTGTGACTTTGAGGTAAATATGCACTAAGCAGTAGATTTATTAAAATTACTCCAGAATCAACTGTTAAGTGAGAAAGCCCCATTAGAAAGAAACCGAGGGCTTCCCTGGTGGCGCAATGGTTGAGAGTCCGCCTGCCGACGCAGGGGACACGGGTTCGTGCCCCAGTCCGGGAAGATCCCACGTGCCGCGGAGCGGCTGGGCCCGTGAGCCGTGGCCGCTGAGCCTGCGCGTCCGGAGCCTGTGCTCCGCAACGGAAGAGGCCACGGCAGTGAGAGGCCCGCATGCCGCAGAAAAAAAAAAAAAAAAAAAAAAAAAAAAAGAAACCGAGTTTTCTGCTCACATGGAATTTGCAAGTAAGGCCTTTTTACTGAACAAATCTGTGAAACGTGCCAAAGATTGATAGGAATGTATAACTTACTTTGTCAGTTTCATTTTTCATGTCTTGGTAATATATGTTATTTTGATAAATAAAGATGATTTCTATCGCAAAAAAAAAAAACAAAAAGAAAGAAAGAAGGAGAGCTTTGAAAGAGATGGAAGATAAACTATGTTCTCAGTTTTATTATTTGAAGTCTATGAAATTCACATCGGGGTCAAGCCAGTGCTGCTTCAGGGAAAATATTCTATAAACCTGGATGTTGGCTGCTTAATCTAAATAAAATAAAAGCTCTCTTTCTGAAAAACAATTAAGTGCACATAAATTCCAAAAATCCTGATTGCTTATCTCTAGATAACCATATTAGTTAATATTAATCGAACGAACCAAAACAGAAACATCAAATGGAGAGCAAATAAAGTACATAAGTGAGAATACCTTGATTCCTGGGCAGTGGGCAAAAAAAGCTTCAGGACTCTGGGAATGGTAGAGAGCCCCATGGCCGACACAGCCCCAAGGGGACCGGATGGTGAGGCTTCCACAATTAAAAAGATCCCCAGAGCGATAGCGATACTTGGCGGCTTCATTAACAATCTGAGGGGGAAAGAGAGAAGGGACATGTCACAATGAGTCCCTTTTCCCATCCATTTTCATAAGCCATTTTATTTGATCTTTAAATATATATCCATAACAAAATAGCTCAAAGGTAACAAAAAGTTCCTAAGATAGGGGTTGGGAGAGTGGAGATAATTCTTTAATACTTCATGGACTTCCCTTAGAAAGTCTCGATTATGGTAAAATGAAATCTTCTTACCTGATCAAAAGCAGGGAAAATATAATCTGCAAACTGAATTTCTGCAATGGCGGTAGCACCAGTGACTGCAATTCCAATTCCAAATCCAACAATTCCTTGTTCACACAATGGGGTATTAAAAACTCTATCTTTACCTACAAAAGAAATGAAAGTCATCTTAATGTGACAAAAGAGAGTAATGTAATGCACAATACAACTGAAAATTCACTGAGTTAATAATGGTGAGATAGAAGAAAAAAGCATAGAATATGTGGATGAAACAGAAAAGAAATAGTACAATGGTTGGTTTCAATGCAAACATAGTAATTATATTAACTCTAAGTAATCTAAATATCCTAATTAAAAGAAAGATTGTAACACTGGGATACAAGAAACCAAAACCTAACTACTGAAAAAAAAAACACTCAAACGATAAAGATAAATGTAAAGAAAAGGAAGGAAAAAACACACAATGGAAAACCTAACCAAAAGAAGTTGATGTCACTACGTTAATAGCAGACAAAGTAGACTTTAAGGGAAAAGGCATTACCAGAGGTAAAGAGGGAAAATCCATACTGTTAAAGGTTTCAATTCATAAGCAGGACATAATTCCAAATTTATAGTCATCTAATAACACAAGCTCCAAATAAACAGAAAAAATTAACAGAATTAAAAGGATAAATAGATAAAATTCCCAATATAGTAGGAGATTTTCATGTACCAGTCTCACTGACAGAAAAAGCACACCAAAATAAAAAGTTAAGGGCTTCCCTGGTGGCGCAGTGGTTGAGAGTCCACCTGCCAATGCAGGGGACACAGGTTCATGCCCCAGTCCAGGAAGATCCCACATGCCGCGGAGCGGCTGGGCCCGTGAGCCATGGCCGCTGAGCCTGCGTGTCCGGAGCCTGTGTGTCCGGAGCCTGTGCTCCACAACGGGAGAGGCCACAACAGTGAGAGGCCCGCGTACCGCCAAAAAATATAATAATAATAATAATAATAATAATAATAATCTGTTTCTTAAAAAAAAATGAAAAGAAGAAAAGCAAGTATAAAATTTTTAAAAATCTGTTTCTATTTTCTCCCAAACAGGTCATGATTGAGGGTAAGAGTACAAATAAAATGCACAATACTGATAACTTCCTTTACTTTAGAATGCAATTACCTAACATAAAGTTCATACACATAGTATCCCAATGGGTGGATTAATACATACAGGGATTACGCTGTGAGTTAAGACAGATCTGGGTTTAAGTGCTATCACCACAAGTTACTAAACTCCCTATGGCTCAGTTTCATATCTGTAACAGAGCAATCATGATACTGAAAAGACAAAAATAATTCATACATGTATTCAAATGTTTACAAAGTACCTAATATTCTCTAGATGCTATTCTAGATGCAGAGGATACAGCAGCACAGAAAACCAAAAAAAAATCCTATCCTCATGGGACTTAGATTCTGGTCAGGGAAAACAGACAATAAAAACAAAATAAAAGAGTAAAATACATAGCGTATTAGATGATGACAAGAGCTGCAGAGAACAGTAACGCAGGGAGTAAGTGATCAGGGGAGAGGAAGTGGAACTCCTGTGGTTTTAAACAGGGAGATAGGGGAGGCACTACTGAGAGGTGACATTTAAAGGAAGAGTTGAAGGAAGTGAGAAAATGTACCGTGAGTACATCCCAGGGTATCAGTGTTCTGGACAGAGGGACCAGCAAGTGCAAAAGTCCTGGGGTATAAATATGTTCAGCACTTCAGAGGAAAGGTACGAAGACCAGAGTACCTGGTATGGAGTAAGAGAAACAGTGGTAAGAGATGAAGCTGAAGAGTTAAAAGGATGGCCTGGGGCAGTGGCACAGGTCAGACGGGGCCTTGGCGGGGGGAGGGTCACTGTAAACAGTCTGACTTTGTGAGAACGAGTGAGTCAGTAAGTAGGTGAGTGAGACAGGAAGCCATGGAGCAAAGTCACGCCATCCTCCAAGTTGCATTTCAGCAGGATCCCTCTGGCTGGTATTTGGTGAACAGCCTGTAAATAGGCAAACGTGGACACAGCAAGACTGATGACAGGATGCTGCAATCATCCCAGTAAGAGATGATGATATGGAACAGCAGAAAGGGTGTGAGCCTCCAGATATAGTCTAAAGATAGTCAGAAGGATTTACTGAGGAAAGGGACATGGAGTATGAGTCAGAGAAACGCTAAGGATGATTCAGCGGCTTGTGGCTTGAGTAGCCTGAGGAGAGAGTTACCACTGCCCAAGGAAGGGAAAACTAGGAAGCAGTATGTTGGGATGAGAAACCAGGAGCCCAGTTGTGGAGATGTTACATTTGAGGCACCTTCAGACATTAAAGTAAAGCCACTCATTAGACTGTTGGATATATGAGTTGAAAGTCTTCAGCATGAAGATTGCACTAAAAAAACATGTGATTGGATGAGATTCCCAAGTACATTTAAATGGGTACCTAGAGAAAGGAGAGACCCAGTGTTAAAAAGACATGAAAAATAATCAGCAAAGTTGAGAACGAAAAAAAGCCAGAGTTTGGAGGAAAAATAGTAGAACGTGCTGGCCTAGAAGTCAAATGAAGCAAGTGATTCTAAGACCAACCTGTTCCAGCTGAAAGTGAGATGAGGGCTGAGGATTTTCTAACCGGTGACCCAGACATAACAGTGTCTGCCAAGCGGGAGGGAGGGAGAAAACAAATGCGTAATTCAAGAGGGATGGGAGAAGAGAAATTGGAGACAAGAAATAATGACAATTACTTGGAGGAATTTAGCTGTAAAGGAAAGAAGAGAAAAGGAACAACAACTGTCTGGAGAGGAATATGGAATCAATAGAGGGATTATTTTAAGATGGAAGAAATAACAGGATATTTGCAGGCTGATAGAAATGATCAATAGAGAGGGGGACATTGATGATTGAGAAGATTCGTGAAATGGAGAGAAGGAAGAACGATTGGAACCATGTGACAGAGGCAGGGGTCTGGTATGGAGAGGTGACAAGAACCCTGACGTTCATTCAGAGTGCAGGAGGAAAGCATTTGTGGGCACTGATGCTGGTATACAGAAAGATGCAGTGGAAAGAGCCTGCCAAAGTTCTATGTTCACTGCACCTGTCTTCTTCGTAAAATGTGAAACTAGATTATTAGCTAAGAGTAAGGACAGCGGAGGCAGCGTTGAGAAAAGAGTGTATGAAATAGTCATCCGGGAAAATGGAAGAGTGAATGGAACAGGAACATGCAGCATGAGTGGGCTGTGGAGATCACTAGTCTTGAACGGAAAGTGAGGTCAGTTGGCAAGATGACATGTTTTGTTCCAGCAATATTCAGCCCAGGATTTAGGATTTAGACAGAGATGGATTTAACTAGCATTGGATTTTGCCAAGCAAATCATGGCATGGAATTTAAACTGGGTATAAAGAGAAGAAAAGTCGCTGGGGGATTAAGAGTCAGTGACAGGGTGGTGGGATTCGTGGATTTTAAGAATCAATAAGGTCAAAGGACTGTTGGAGTCAAAGCACTAGAGGCAGTGAGCTGGGCAGGTTCAAGGTAGACATCAGAGCTGGGGAGGCTTCCAACTGAGATGATGGTGGGACTGCAGTTACTAAAAGTTCTTCAATGACCAACAGCATTGACTGGGTCAGAAAAGAATAAATAATACCTGAATTACTTCTTTCTGAATTTAAGACAACTGAGTACGATTAACATTTCAGATAAACTTATGGTTATTGATAATACAGATAATAAGTATAGGAGACATTCATTTGCAGCAACATGGATGGACCTAGAGGTTATCATACTAAGTGAGGTAAGTCAGAAAGAGAAAGACAAACACCATATAATATCACTTATATGTGCAATCTAGACTAAGACACAAATGAACTTAACTACAACACAGAAACAGACTCACAGATATAGAGAACAGACTTGTGGTTGCCAAGTGGGGGGAGGGGGGAGTTGGATTCAGAACTTGGGATTAGCAGATACAAACTATTATATAGAGAATGGATAAACAACAAGGTCCGACTGTATAGCACAGGGAACTATATTCAATATCCTGTAATAAACCATAATGGAAAAGAATGTGAAAAAGAATATATATATACATGTAACTGAATCACTTTGATGTGCACTAGAAGCCAACACAACTTTGTAAATCAACTACACTTCAATTTAAAAAATAAAAAAATTTTTTAAATAAAAATAAAAGATATTCATACAAGATGCCACTTTCTTATATTTTGGTACCTTTCCTTAAGTTTTGGGCTAATATCTTTGTGTAACTCCATGATCCCGAGTCAATAAAAGTATGTGTAGAATGCACAAGTGTAGATGGTTGATCATTTAAATAACTGACTCCAACTTCTCATTTGCTGAAGATTAAGTATAAAGTCATACCACCACTTTCTAGCAGCTTTTCTTTTGTAAAGGGAACGTGATAAGAAGTTTGACACCATGGGCAGTGTACTATCTGTTAAAGACATCATCCACTAAATGATGCCAAACATCACCAGCAGTTGACTTCTCTGGCCAAAGAATCACAGGTGGTGGGCTTCCCTGGTGGCGCAGTGGTTGAGAGTCCGCCTGCCGATGCAGGGGACATGGGTTCGTGCCCTGGTCCGGGAAGATCCCACATGCCGTGGAGTGGCTGGGCCCGTGAGCCATGGCCGCTGAGCCTGCATGTCCGGAGCCTGTGCTCCGCAACGGGAGAGGCCACAACAGTTGAGAGGTCCACGTACCAAAAAAAAAAAAAAAAAATCACAGATGGGCAAACTGAATCCACCAGTGAACCCCGTTCCCTATGACAACATCTAGGCCACAACTGTGGACCAGAAACAGTAAAAAGAGTGCAAAGAAACAACATTTAGGAAAAAGCGGCAGCGTGGTTTAAGGTGACAACAAATTACCTCCTGGTAGGTTAAGAAAATTGAAGATCTCAGTATCTTCAATGCCTAGACATTTTTTGGAACGCATAGCTACTTTTAAATTAGAGTTTTTCTTGTGAATAAAGTGGTCCTGTAAGTTATTAAATCCACCTAGGGTAAAATTAAATTTTTCCCATTAAAAATTTCTGAAAAGGCAGCTCTAAAACTGCCCATCTCTATCTAAGGAACTAGGATTTCCTTAGGACACAAATCTGAATAGGTCAGAACATCCTTCCAGAAAAAAGATCAACTCCATCAGAGAAAGAGCTCAAGTCCCAGATTCCTTGAGCAGAAAGATAAACAAGGACGTAAACATTTGTGACTAAGATACAAAACACGGGAAATAAATGTCATTACAGACACAATTTTAACAGGGCAGGTAATATATCCCAGTAATTTTAGTCACACACTTTCTGGAATATGTTGTGATATAAAGTTTGCTGGTGAAGAATTTACTAAAGATGAAAAGCATTTGTTTGAGGGTCAAATAAAGCAAAAATACAAAGTTAATTCAGATCACTTCTATTCTTAAAATAAGAGGTAGAAAAGAACAGAACATTGCATTCATTAGATAAACAGGCCAGATAGACATTTAGAAGATAAATATGCAAATAAATGTTTCTAAACATACTAGGTAAGACAAGCATACAAGTTATCTTCCAAACTGAAATATGTCTGGGAGTATTGGGATACCAAAAATAATTAACAGATGTTAGTTGATCAACAGGCCTAAACTGAGCAGTCCCAGGAAAACAGGATTGTCCTCAGTAAACCAAGACTTATTATTGGAGGTAAGGAATATTAATACTTAGGTGGAAAGTATAAAAGTGTATAAAGTAATAGGGGAAATATAAACCACCTTGGCCATAACTAATCTGCCATGTGTTAGCATACTAAATTTGGCGACTCATGATCCATAACTAGAAAAACGAAAAAGTGAGTTGAATAGGCACTCCTACCATCAAGGTAGCGGTCATGGTCTACTGCCTGGGGTGGGCACTGATGCATGCAGCCCAGCTCCCCAGTCCATGAAGACCTTGCAGCCCCGGTTGCTGAGAGTGCTCTCAGCCTCAACTACACTGACCTCCAAGCTCGAGGTCACGCTTGGTGGCCAACATCCAATGATTAGTCAGCATGAGAGTATAAAGGCCTGGTCATTTCAGCCCACCTACGGACAACTCAAAAGGGTCATCACGACTCCACACATCCCACAGGTTGGCCAAGGCCATCCTTGGACCTGCATCACTCTGGACAGTGTGATTAATTAATCCTGTAAATTAACAGTAAAATGGGAATATAGATGATTAATAATCAGCCCCTATCTTCTGATTAACCCTGCTTTCCCTGGAAAGCAGCACTATATTTATGGTTCCAGAAGATGCCAGTTCCAAGGCCTCCAGATTTAGTAAGTTTACCTCTACTTACAATGATCTTACAGTAACATTCTCCAAACTGTAGCCTCCAGGCAAAAATAGCTAGAAAGTGCTATTTGTGAGTTTTGTTCTATAGAGTCTACATTTATTATTCTGAATACTCCTAGGAAAGAGATCTGGGTTATTAAAATAGATAAGACAGAAAAATTAAAGAGGATGAAAATCAACCAGGAGCAAACGTGTTTAGTAAATGTTTATTGAATGAATGGATCGATGACATGCAGAAGGTCCCACTGTAACCAATGAGTCTACAACTCTAGGTGCAGAACCAACAATGTCCAGATCCAGCAAAGCCCAAATCAGTTCCGAGGATTCAATGACCGGATTAGAATTTGTGAGCTCCTCTACTGAGAATACAGATTACATCTCACTCATCTTTGAACACTCAATAGTACCTAGCACAATGTCTTGAATTTAGTAGTCATTCAATAGTTTTACTTGAATGAACAGGCTTAAAAGGCCCATCAAGCTTGGGCTGAAAAGGCACTTAGTCTATGACAATCAGGATGTAGTAACGTCCCACCAAGTCCTCAAAACATATAGATATGACAGCAAGGCAGATAGTAGTTTACGTGAAAATGTAGTAATACATACATGACATTTTTCATTTAAATAATGGGAAAATGTGACAGTGAAGAGAGACCATAGACTCACCCAGACATAAAGAGGAGAGCTATCTTCAATCATCTCTAGTGCCTTAAACAGTCCTTGACATACAACATTTTTAAAATATCTGTTCAACAGATGAATGAATGAAAAAACCAAATGACCAAAATAACATTAAAATAAGAAATGATAGCCAAAATCAGGGGAAATTATAAAATCATCTAATAGGAACTGAAATAGGAAACATCTGGTTGGGGTTAGCCACTATAATTATGATACAATAATGTTCAATGTCATAGACCAGGACTTCTCAAACCAAGTATTAGATGGACAACTTTTTTCCCCCCTGGTATGCGGGCCTCTCACTGTTGTGGCCTCTCCCGTTGCGGAGCACAGGTTCCGGACGCGCAGGCTCAGCGGCCATGGCTCACGGGCCCAGCCGCTCCGCGGCATGTGGGATCCTCCCAGACCGGGGCACGAACCCGTGTCCCCTGCATCAGCAGGTGGACTCTCAACCACTGTGCCACCAGGGAAGCCCCTAGATGGACAACTTTTAAAGGAAAAATATACTCTGCATTCCTAATGTCAACTTAAATCAATTTTAATATATTTTAATTTATACAAAATTAAACTTGGCATTTATTACCCTGATAAAAAGATAAAGGCAAAGCAAACTTTTAAATATGAAAAAAAATACTGCGTAACCAATTAAATTCAAGTTAACAGCAAAAATGGAGTATAACAAATAATGGTTTTCTGCTGTAGCAATGTAGCTTCAGATAGGATTCTATCTATAATCTTTCCGATTTTTTTACTTAATCATTCTAATGAAAAAAAATGCCTTTTCACTTAAATTCACTGTACAAAATAGCATACGTAACCTCATGGCTTTCTTTGACAATTGAGGATAATCAGACCTCATACTAAAAAAATATCCACAGCATTCCTTGAATGTTAATTTTAAGGAAGTTACTTCCAGATAAAGTTGGTATCACAACCATGTTGAAATCCTCATTAAATGCGTATCTATTCAATTATTGCTGGAATCAGGTATAGAAAATTCTTCAGTGTATACTTATGGACATACTGACTATTAATGAGTGGTTGAAAGTTAAATGGAATCTATTAAATTCATCTGTCTGTAACTTGAACATGTTATTGCTATAATGCTGGTTCCTCTGGGAATGGCATGCAGGGGTGCTATTAGAACAGTTTGTTATTTGAAGTTCAGTGAATGCTTCATATACTTCAGACACTGTGAAGTAGCTGGCCTTCACACAGCACAAACACCAATTTATCACACGGCAATATTTGATTACATGGCAAGTGATCCAGATGATATGCTTATATTATTTTTTAAAGATTATCACTGATATTAAAACCCTCAAATTTTAAACCTCATTGAAAATGTGAAAACTCCCAGAATAGTTAGCTCACACAAGTTAGAGAAAAAATATCCTAGGAAGGGTCTTCCCTGGTGGTCCAGTGGTAAAGAATCTACCTTACAGTGCAGGGGATGCGGATTTGATCCCTGGTTAGGGAACTAAGATCCCACATGCCGTGGGGCAGCTGGGACCATGTGCCACGACTACTGAGTTTGCATGCCTCAACTAGAGCCCGCCTGCCGCAAACTACACGCTCTGGAACCCACGCACCACAACTGCAGAGGCCATGTGCCCTGGAGCCTGTACACCACAACTAGAGAGAGAAAACCCACATGCTGCAACTAGAGAGAAGCCCGCACACCACGACGAAGAGGCAGCGTGCCTCAGCGAAGATCCCCCGTGTGCCGCAACTAAGACCCAATGCAGCCAAAAATAAAAATAAAATAGATAAATAAATAATTTTAAAATCTTTAAAAAAAAATCTTAGGAAAATATCAAATAAAATAATTCCACTGTTCAATTTTAGAAGAAAAATTCTACTTAGGAATACATTGAAAACAAAAAGGTTTTTAAAATAAATTACCCAAAGAGAGTACGGCAATTGTTTAAAAGCACTATCATTAGAAAAAAAACTTATCATGGGGTAAGTTAATCTTTAATTTAGAAATCTTCATTTAAATGGAAGGGCATATAGAAACACTCCTATTATCTACTGGAGGGAAAAAGTTCAAAGTTATACCTATAAGGGATTCCACAGGGGGAAAATATGTTCTTTAAATCAAAAGGGAAAACTAGATAGAGAATCTATGAAATAACTTAAGGATCATGTAAAAATTGTGGTTGGGTATGAAAGGACAGCAAGCAGAAAAACAAATTACAGAAGCACAAAATCCTAGTACTATTGAAGATCTTCCCACCAGCCCCACATCTTCAAATAAGGAAACTGAGCTTTGATTTGAGTGTGGCCTTGTTTCCTTTATCAAGACTTGCTCCATTCTATTGGAGAAGTTTCTTTTCTAAATTGGCTACTGCAAACTACTCAACTCAACAATGCTAAAATCTATCAAATTAGACCTTAATTATCTGGCACCACAGTCACGGATGCAAAATAATTCTGAACATTTAATCTGAATGTAAAAATTCTTTATGAACAGTGTCCTGAAATTCCCTCAAATGTTTCTCCAAAAACTAAAGCAAATAAGATGGTTGGTTTAAGCCTTCACAGTACGTAATCTACTTACCAACAACAAAGTAACATTAAAAGCATCTTTAAAACAGTGATTTTAAAAATGGTCAAGAAAACATTTGAGAATTTCCTTACAAAAACTTTTAAAAGAGGTGCTTCAGGGACTTCCCTGGCAGTCCAGTGGTTAAGACTTAGCCTTCCAATGCAGGAGGCGAGGGTTCGATCCCTGGTCGAGGAGGTAAGATCCCACATGCCTCTCCACCAAAAAACCAAAACATAAAACAGAAGCAATATTGTAACTAATTCAATAAAGACTTTAAAAATGGTTCACATCAAAAAAAATCTTTTAAAAAAAAAAGAAGTGTTTCAAACTTTGATTCAATAATTAATTGCACTGCAATATAGTACTATTACTCTGCATAAATGTATACATGTTTCTATCCAGAAAAGGCAGTATAAAATCTCCAAACTTGTGCATAAAACTAAGATGTTACTAATAGTAAAGTGTCAAGTAGTCTTTACATCATCCATCTTATAGGAAAAGGGGTGGAGAGAAAGGGAAGCTATTAGATATAAGGGAAATTTCAGGTAAAGTCCTCACATCA
Organism: Hyperoodon ampullatus; assembly: GCF_949752795.1. NCBI lineage: Eukaryota > Metazoa > Chordata > Mammalia > Artiodactyla > Ziphiidae > Hyperoodon > Hyperoodon ampullatus. The sequence continues at coordinate 3,708,445 of NC_136925.1, forward strand.
GTTCAGATTCAACCAAGTATCTCCAAATCACTATGTCAACTTCACAGTTCACATGATCATAATTATGATAGTTATTCAAAAAAATTAAGTTCAATATTTCCTGCTTGCTACACTCTTAGAAGTTGGGCATAAATTTTCAAGAGATTTTTTTTTTACTTTTAATGCATTATAAAGAAATCTTAAAGGGTAAAATAAAATTATTTGGGGACTTAGAAGTTGGATCTTCTTTTGTTTGCCAAGAAATGCAATTACTCTTAGCAATTATCAGATTGGAGGTTACTAAAAATATGGAACATTGGAATGAAATGTTAAGATAAACCATAATGGAAAAGAAAATTTTAAAAAAGAATATATATATATATGTGTGTAACAATCACTTTGCTGTACAGCAGTAATTAACACAACATTGTAAATCAACTATACTTCAATTAAAAAAAATTTTTTAAAGATGAACGACGTGCTCAATTTGTTGCAAGTTAGATAAGATCTTTAACAAATGAGTTGTATCCTAAGACGTAGGATAAACTGAGGATATATTAAGAGAGTGAGATATCTCAAGTATACCTTTCTTTTTTTTTTAACATCTTTGTTGGAGTATAATTGCTTTACAATGGTGTGTTTCTGCTGTATAACAAAGTGAATCAGCTATACATATACATATATCCCCATATACCCTCCCTCTTGCGTCTCCTTCCCACCCTCCCTTTCTCACCCCTCTAAGCTTATTAGATGGATGTAGCAAGAAATAATATCAAGCCCTGCATCCTTCTGACACCATCAGAGCTTTAACTCTGACCCAGTGAAAAATATTGTTTGATATAATGTTTTTTGCCCAGTGGAATAAATATTTACCCAATATGTACCTGACCATATACAAGGCACTGTAATTGGATGCTACAAATGACAGAGATAATATACCATTTAAACAATGTTACACTTTTAAATATTCCAACAACTTACAATGTAATAAGGAGATAAGTCAAATATAAATAACTATGATACAAGAAAGTGATGTAAAAATAAAATGCTATTAGACGAGGGGGAAGGAGAGATTCTTTCAGGCTTGGAGGAATTACACAAAGTTTCACGAAGGAGAACACACTGGAACTGGACCCTGAAAAAATGGGCAGAATTTCAATAGGCACAGATAGAAGAAGGAACAGTGTGAGCAAAGGCACAGAGGCAAGAAATAAAGTGCAAATTCAGAGTTGGGAAGTGAATCAAGGCAGCTGAAGTACAAATGGATTAGAAAGAGTAGTGGGAGATAAAGATGGGAAGTCTGGGGTATATATACTAGTTAGCATGATGGTTAAAACTGTGGACTCCAAGTCAGAACTCATGGGTTTAGATGTGGTTCCATCACTTTCCATCTGTGTGATCTTGGATTGGGCTTCAGTTTCTTCATTCATAAAATTAGGATAAAAATAACTAACCTGGACTTCCCTGGTGGTGCAGTGGTTAAGAATCTGCCTGTCAATGCAGTGGACCAGGGTTCGATCCCTGGTCCGGGAAGATCCCACATGCCACAAAGCAACTAAGCCGATGCGCCACAACTACTGAGCCTGTGCTCTAGAGCCTGCGAGCCACAACTACTGAGCCTGCAAGCCACAACTACTAAGCCCGCGTGCCACAACTACTGAAGCCCACGCATCCTAGAGACCGCACGCCGCAACTACTGAGCCCATGCACCGCAACTCCTGAAGCCCATGTGCTCTAGGGCCCACATGCCGCAACTACTGAGCCCGTGTGCTGCAACTATTGAAGCCCACAGGCCTAGAGCCCATGCTCTGCAACAGGAGAAGCCACCAAAATGAGAAGCCCACGCACCGCAATGAAGAGTAGCGCCCGCTCACCGCAAATAGAGAAAGCCCGCAGACAACAACGAAGACCCAACGCAGCCAAAAGAGTAAATAAAATTATTAAAAAAAAAAAACATAACTAACCTGCCTACCAACCAGGATCAAATAAGGCATATATAAGTGCTTTGCAAATCATAAGGTATTATAAGAATGTAAAGTGTTATCAGGATAGTGGTAATGAAAATAAAATGAAGAAAGGGTTTGAGCGACACTACAGAATCAAAGGGATTTAAGTGCTGTTAGTTGAGAAGCCCTGAGGGTTGGCACTGAGTGGTACTGGGGACCATAAGCAGTCTTCAAGGCCCCCGACCATCTGGAGGAGCCCACGCAGCGCAGCAAGCAGATGTCAAGGGCAGGTTGAGTCACTCCACAATGAGTACTCTCTCCACCTGGGGTGAAGGCTGGTGGGAGGAGAGGGAAGCAAGGTCAGTCATGGTGGCAGGGTCGTGACAAGCAATTCTCAACAATGAACCAAAATCTTGTTGCATTAGTAGGACCACGGACAGGCACAGCAGGAGGCCAGCACACACCTTCATCCAAAGATCGAGGTTTACCACTGGGTGGAGGAGGGCTACACAGGCCCAGCCACTGCTAACCTTCTGCAAGAGACAGCCCCGGAGTACAGATGGTCACTAGACCTGTCATGGTGATCGTCGCATAACGCATGCAAATGTCAAATCGCTATGCAGTACAACTGAAACTAACATAATATCGTATTATATCAACAATATTTCAATTAAAAAATAACAGCAACAACACAAAAGATATCCCAGGAGTGAGAATGAAGGGCTGACAATCAAGGGCCACTCCTGCATTGAGGAACAAATGCTCTACGGCTGCAGCTGTGTATGTGCAGAGGCCTGGAGATGGTGCAGGGTAGGGACTGAGCCCGAGGGGCCCACAGCCTTCCAACGCGCTGCTTGGGAACGAGGGCCAGTTGATTCCAACAGATGGGGCAATGCTATTAAAGCAGACCTCCACTTGGAAGCCGTGGCTCCACACCACCCCACGGACGGCATGTGAGCAAACCGATGTCTGGTCCTGAACTATGGGCTGTTCACCAGGCATCTGAGTAAGACCCTTACACACAATGATCCACAAAGGTAACTGTGTGACCCTGGCAGAACGGGACCAGCTCAGCACCGCAGAGCCCCGGGCATCTGCAGGAATCGCCCAGCACTGACTCTGATGGGGGCTACAGGCCCACAGGAGACCAAGTATAACTAGTAATATATCAACCACTGGTATTTTAACACTTGTGCATAAGCTGAAATTTTGTTTCTGGGCATGATCAATGCGAGTTAAGGAGACAGAATTCCCACTTACAAAATCACCTTGTCTTATACAAAACTGAATTTAAACAAATGTAATCTGAATGCTTGGGTTTTAGGGGATATGTACTATACAACTATCTAAGTTTAAGTAAGACTGTCCTTTCAGTGACACTTGGAAAGAAAAACACAAAAACTCATTTCAGTCAAACTGATATTTTACTATGTCTCAAAAGAACCACAGTTTCATCATGTAAGAAAGAAGATGACCTATTTGGTTCTACCTTTTATTATAATCAAATCGACACATTTACTGATGAAACTATACAAATTTATTAAGTGAAGCTACTTAAAAGTTATTGAGAGTCTAGAGTGTTATTTAGAGAAATACACACTAAAAACGTTTTTTCAAATAAACATACACATAGCCGATGCTGGAATAAACAGATTCTAATAAATGAATATAATAAGTATTTCGGAATAAACCTGTGATGACTTCACTGCGCTTGAATACAACCAAAGCTGTTTTTCCAGATCATCAAAAGAAATATTTTCATCATCCTTGTGATACCAGCTGGAATTTCAGGGCAAGCCATCTAAAAAAAAATTTTTTTAATCTTCTTTCATTTATATGGAAATGAGATGTTTCCTAAAACATATCCATACCCAGCACCTACGTCAACACCAGAGCTCAAAGCACACAAATTCCTCCAGCTGATTCCTGCCTAGAAGGGCACACAGCACGCGACATCATCCATGTGCGTCATTCACCGGGGAGGACATTACCGAGCTTTCAATTTCAATTAACCTGCCTTGCTTTATAAATAGCCTAAAGGTCCCTATCTAAATAGGTTGGTGCCCTTTTCTCAGAAGCAAAGGGAACAGCATGACAAAGAAGCACAAAATAATAAATGAACTTTCCCCTTTGTAAATAGGAGAAAGTCGACATTAAACCAATTCTAAGTCCGAACTGAAGAGCTATTAATAAAATAAAGCTCAAGAGAATGAAGGACCAGTTTTAACCAGAAAATAAACAACATTCACTAACTCTATCAGCTCTTTTTAAAGTATCTGTGAGTCACAGGGCTAGAGAAATAATTCAAGGTCCACATACACGCAGAGCTAAACACAGATCCCATAATTACAATCCTTAATACGGTCTCCAAAATAATATAGTTTAAAAGTCCCAGATGATTGATGTTCAGCCAGAAAGAAGTTAGTTTTGAAGATTCAATGATATCATTCTCTTCTAAATCTGAAATGTTTAATAATTTTTATAACCCATAGCATTATCATTTCTTTTGCTAGCTCTGTTTTTTCCTCTAAAATAAATGATTATGAAGAAAACCTGCACATCACTTCTACAATCTAAGTACTTGTGTACAGCACTTTTCTAGTTCATACTTCAATGATAATAAAGCAGAATCAGTAAACATCAGTGGAATTTATCAAAAAGTAGAAAATAACTGGTATAGATCATTAAGCAGAGTAGTGAACCCATGAATCCATCTAATAACCACTGTGTGGGAAAACACAGATGTTCACCATCTTGATCTCAGGTAAAATAGACATTCATGTATATGTGCCACACATATACGTACACACGTGTCATCCGGGCAATACTTTATAAGCTTGCCATGGTGACATCCACATGCAATCAGAGTAGTGGCCGGCTCACTGAAATATCTAGGACACAATCAAAAACTAAGAATTAAGTTAAATAAAAAAGATTTCTGATTGAAAAGAGATCTGACAAAGTTGACAGACATCCTTAAAGAGGTCCCTAAGCCCTCACTCACAGCAGCTTTAAAAAAGAATCCCATCAGAAGTCTTTCCTGATATGTAATACTTTTTTTAATGTTAATTAATTAATTTTTATTTTTTGTCTGTGTTGGGTCTTTGTTTCTGTGCAAGGGCTTTCTCTAGTTGCGGCAAGCGGGGGCCACTCTTCATCGCGGTGCGCGGGCCTCTCACTGTCGCGGCCTCTCTTGTTGCGGAGCACAGGCTCCAGACGCACAGGCTCAGTAGCTGTGGCTCACGGGCCTAGCTGCTCCGTGGCACGTGGGATCCTCCCAGACCAGGGCTCGAACCCGTGTCCCCTGCATTGGCAGGCAGATTCTCAACCACTGCGCCACCAGGGTAGCACTGTAATACTCTTGCTGTGGCAGTTAAGTGAATCATCACTTTATCTGCACTAAGTCATGACAACCGGCTGCCCAATCCTCCAGTCATTCGACCAATTTCCATGCTTAGATGATCATACTAAGTGAAGTAAGTCAGACAGAGAAAGACAAATACCATGTATCACTTATATGTGGAATCTAAAATATGACACAAATGAACTTATCTACAAAACAGAAGATGAACTGTAAATATAAGTAAAACATGGGACAAAGTAACTCAACGTATATGAGTTACCGATGCAGTGCTAGATGGAAACAGACAGAGAAATTACTTCTAGGTGGTAAAGGCTGAGGAACAGGAGCTGGGGGGGTGGGGTGGGGTACAGGTCAGATTGGAAGCAGAGGAGGAGTTTCTGAGGGGCAGAAACAGCATCACACAGGCAGAGAGGCAACTGGGAGCAGTGTGGATGCAGCCAGTAGTATGGGGGGAGAAACGAAAGTCGGGAAGAAAATTCAAAGCCAGACCATTTATGATCTTAAACACAAGCTAAGGAAACTGGATTTTACCAGTCAACATGGGGAAGATTTTAAGCAAAACAGTATTGTGATCAGAGCTGTATTCTGGAAAAGCTAATCTCACAGATGTATATAACACGAACTAGAGGAGGGGGAAGAGAGTTAGAACAGACTCACGACAAAGATTATAATCACTCAGATCAGAAGTAAGGAGGGCATATAAAAAAGAAGGAAATCAGGCCATTTGCAGCAGCATGGATGGATCTAGAGATTATCATACTAAGTGAAGTAAGTCAGACAGAGAAAGACAAATACCATATATCACTTATATGTGGAATCTAAAATATGACACAAATGAACTTATCTACAAAACAGAAACAGACTCACAGACATAGAAAACAGATTTATGGTTGCCAAGGGAGAGGGTGGGGATGGGAGGGATGGGCTGGGAGTTTGGGATGAGCAGATGCAAACTATTATATAGAGAACGGATAAACAACGAGGCCCTACTGTATAGCACAGGGAACTACATTCAGTATCCTGTGATAAACCATAATGGAAAAGAATATAAAAAAGAATGTGTATTTTTATATAACTGAATCACCTTGTTGTATGCCAGAAACTAACACATGATAAGTCAACTATACTTCAATTTAAAATTTTTTTTTAAAAAAAGAAGTAAGGAGGGAGTGAACTCTGCCAATCACAGTAGAAACAGTAGTGAGAGAAACCCCAAGATAGAACCGTCAGAACTTGATAGCTCTGAAGTTTTCAATCTGGCTTGTTTTGAGAATCCATAAGCAGGATCCAAGAGGAGCTTGAAAGTCACCATACACAATGAAATGAAAGGGAAATAGTTGCTCCCTGATTTGAAACCAATATGCATACATTCAGAAGGATGAGTTTCACTTGAAATAAACTGGATTAATACTTTTTAAATGGCAGATCCATTTTTAAACAAAAGGTCAGGGGAAAGCCAGAAAGTATCACAATGTGTAACACGATGAAGCCTTTAGTTTGGTCCAAACCAGCTGGCCAGCTAAAACAAGCAGTGGTACAGAGTACAATCCAATGTTTCAGAATTAAAGAAATCTATATTCTACATGCTCTTACAGGATAATCATACCTCCCCAAAGCTTTAGTCATCTAATCTATTTCTTACCTCACTTTTCCATGAAAATTGCTTTTATTTTTTTAGGTCACAAGTCACCGATGGCCTTCTAGTTGCATACCCAATGGAAACTTTGCAGTCAATATTTCAATATTTAACCCCTGACGATTGCTCTAAATCCTTTACTCTCCATCTGCCTCTACCTGCAAAGAATCACAAGTCCTATCAAGTGTCCCTGATTAATTCTTCACTGACCCCTTCCTGACTCCATCTTTCCTCCACTGCCACGGTTTAGGCTCTCATTACCCCTCAGATAGACGCAGTGGTTCTCAAACTGTGGTCCTCAGGCCAGGAGCAGCAGCATCTGGAAGCTCACTAGAAGTAAAATTGCTTGGGCCCCACCTGAGAACTACTGAATCAGAAACTCTGGGGACAGCAGCTGGTAACCTGTGATGGGGCAAGCCTTCCAGGTGACTCTGATGTGTACTAAAATTTAAGAACCTCTGTAATCAACAATCATCCCACTCCTGGTCTCCCTGCCTTTAGTCTCCCAGCTCCCCAAGGCTGTGGCCACAGTTAGGTCCTAAATGACCAATTTTATTATGTCATTTACCAGCTTCTACAACAGGATTCAAAATATGTGAACCCTTTTTAAACAAAAAATAGACTTCAAATGTTAACTTAAATTTGCATTCTAATGTTAGTTGAATTTGTATACACATGGAAGTTTCATAAAACTAGCAATCTCCCTTCTACTTCTCAAGTATAGATATTAGAATAATTTCTTTCACAGAGAACACAAAACCAGTACATTCAACAACATTAATTTGAAATCAAATTTTCCTGAAGCTTTACCACAATGTCAACTTTCTTCACGGGAAGATGAGGTCTCAGGCCTGGTTCTTCAAGGTTCTGGAACCTTGAAGAAGTGACTTAACCTCTCCAGGCCTCAGTGTCTACATCTGCAAAATGGGATAATAGCAGAACGAATTTCACAGAATTGTGAGGACTAAGTGAACTAATACATATAAAGTTCCTAGAACAGGGTTAGGCACATAGAAAACATGGTTAAGAGTTTGTAGCTACTGTTATCACCATCATCATTATCATTACTAATAATATTAAACTTACAGAGCAAATACCTGTATGTATAGGCATAGTACTGACCACAGGTTATTCCCCAATATTCATTCTCTCTTTCTTCTACAGTAACAGAACCCCGGAGTTTTAGCCAAGCACATATCCACACACCTTAAAGACTACATTTCCCAGCCTCCCTACATCTAGCTGGTCAACATCTACCCTCTCCACGGAGCATTAGCCTCCAGGATTCTGCCAGGTGGTGAAGGGATGCTGGAGACCTGAGGGCTTCTTTAAAAGAGTTTCAACCAATTCTCCTTATTCTGGAGCACCACCTCCCTTCACTCCTATTCCCAGAGGTGTGGGTGTTGCCAATTCCCGAGCCTTTGCGTAACTCTGTGACGTAAGCGAGGCTGGTTCTTAGCTGCCCCGCTGCCCATTCCGGATTCTGTTTTTCCAAGCTTATTACACCCTTGACCTTCCAGCTTCCAACACTTTGTTCATGTTGTCGTCTCCAATCCCATTCTCCCCATCCTTACGGATTTAGGCCTTTATAAAAGAAGATCTTAGACATTTTAGTGGGAGTTTGAAAGGAAACAAATATCGCTACCTGCGTCCAATTGTCTCTTTTTCCAGAGGTCTCAGCCACCATTTTCCACCAAAAGTTTCAGCACACAGTTTCATTCACCCTGTCATTTACATTCTGGACTAAATAGAAGAAAGTTGCTGGGCACGTCTTCCATCATTTCACATTTTTATTTCACTCTTAAACTGTTATTTTACTCCCCATGGGATGATGCTTTGGTCTACCACGTGTACTGGATGTTCTTAAAGGCAGGAACTATATGTTAAAAATGTTACTACCTTCTAGAACAGTAGTTCTCAAACTTGACTGCACATTTGAATCACCTGGGGACCTTTGAAAACTCCAACACCCCGGCCACACCCCAGACCAGTAACTCAGAATCTCTGGGGTGAAACGGAAGCATCAGTATTGTAACCTACAGGCACGGCTGAGCAGCAGTGCTGGGCAGTGAATAGTGTTGTCTGGAGACCTATGTCAGACACTTATCCCACATACGTACACACACAACTGAAAGGCACCAGCCCTCCTAAGATGGCGTCTTCAACAAACTCTGGGGCCTAATACATTGGTCTCTGAACCCAGGAAAATAACCTGAGTAATCTGAGGAAATACTAAAGAAGTGCCTCAGCCTAAGACAAAGTTGGGGGATGCTTTTTCTACTTGTCGGATGACACATTAATATTAACCATCTGCTTTCTGTGTCCATTGGTCAATGTGGCAATGGTAACAGTCAATGCCAGCCTTTCTCCATTGAGTGTAATTCAGCCCATCGCTGCCTTCATTATTCATTACTTGCGAACGGCTGGCCTAGCAATCATATCACATGCTTGAACTGCCCCGGGGCTATTTTGAGTGGCAACCTTCCATTTCTGCAGAAACCATAAAACTGACCCAAAGAAACTGATGAAGTTGACAGGCAACAGAGGCTCCAGAATATCTATATAGGAGGAGCATAGGAGAAGCATTCTAGTTAGAGACTAAAGGCAGATGACTTGTCTTGATCGTTCACTTTCATAGCTAGCCCATCATTTTTACTTAGATTGTATGTACGCATGAGGTGGTTGGGAGAATTGGTAAAGATTAAAGTTGCCTCAAGCACCACTGATACCACCGTGTTAGCAAAGTCAGGGACCACAGATCCATGTCACTGCACCATCAACAGAACCTCTTCATTTCCTTCCTTTGGCTGTTCTCCAGAGGCTGGGCACCAGTCCACTTATGGCTGCACACAGAGAAGAGGACAGGCAAGGCAATACAGTTACTAACTGCTAAATAAAGCCTCCACCAGAGGGACCCACCCACAAGAGGAAAAAAGAAAATACACCAAAGCCTAACAACTGGGCCTGATCCCTTAGCGGTCCTGCAGAAATTAGGGACGAAAGGGTCCTGCTGTTGAACAAAGACCTCCCAACGTGAGTCCACAAATAGACACAAATCATACCAGAAGGGGACCTGCAGCAATAAAACTGGGCAAGGAAATCCTGGTATGTTAGACTCTTCTCCCACTGAAAGCCAAGTACCTATCTACAGCTCTTCCAAAGAACCATGTCTATTCTCTGATCCTATAATTCCCTGGACCACAGAGATTTTTCTGAGAGAAAGGGAAGTGGGGTGGAAATAAGTAACAGCAGTAGCACTCCATGGCCACCAGGAAATTTAAACCAGGAAAGATTTTTCAGTAACTTGGCTATTGCCCCCTTAGTAAAATGAATCACCTAAGGATCGCCCAGCCTGGAAACATAGGGAAGAAATTTTACTTTACCGAAATCCTTAAGTATAATGGGAGCTACAGCTGAGTGGTGAGCTGCCTTCTGCCTGCAGAAAGAAATAGCAGGAACTAGCTAAGAAAGCGAATAAAGGTAATTTGGCAAGAACTGAGTGAGTGCAACGCTTCATTGAGACTATTTGGCTCAAATTCTGCTTCTAAGTATCTGAGAGAAATCAGGAGAGACTGTGTAGGTTAGAGGCTCCTGGTTCCCCACCTGAGTCACTATCAACAGACTGTGGGATGAAGGAAGCCATTTAAAAGAACACAACTAGTGCAATAATTGGATGCCACGATATCTACCTTTTTCCTCTTTTTGTATAAAGGCTAAATACTGCGAGCAGAGCTGTAACCTTGATATATATGTACAGCATAATTAAAAGCTAGAAGGTCCTTGGGCAGAAACTCTGTAGAATATTTAACAAAGGAAAAGTTGCCTTCTTCAGGCAAATGACTCAGCTGGACTTAGGAATTTGTTCAGAACGCTGTGGAACTTTTTAATGCCTATCGGTGCTTAATTTAGATTTGAACTGATATAATGGGTTTATGCCAGTTCGTATGTTCCTTTCTCCATCTGATTAATGAACTAACACGTTCCTAAAGTGATATAAAAGGTTCCTTTTGAGTTTTGAGGAACCTTCCCTTTTTAAAGAACAAAATGCTCAAGTTCAGAGTCTACAGATTCTTGATTAATTAAGAATGTAATACTGTGTTTGTGTGTGTTCCCTTTTGGCTTAGAAACAAGTTTCTTTGTTTCTGCTGGACTCCAAGCTGGCAGCAACCAGAGGAGAAAAAGATGAGGATTAAAATGAACAGCCTGCCCAGAAACAGAGATAAGGAGAAATCTCTTATTACCAACTTTGCTTAAGTGTCCAGAAGCCAAAACTACAGAAAAAGAATCTTTTGGCTAATTTTGAGGCTGGCCCCATGCCACCACTTCTGGCTGGTGTCCAGAGGCCCTCAGGGGGAGAGGGCTGACAGGATGCCCCTAGAGAAGGTCAGGCATTTCACTGCTGAAGCTGCCTTCGGGTGTAGCTGCTCAGTCGGAAACCAACAACTTGTTGTCCAACAGGTTTCCCAAGTGATTCTTTAGCGCATGACACTCACCAACATTCACCTAACTGACCCCCCATCCCCTCTGCCAATCTAAGCAACTGAGAGCCCTCCACTCAACGGGAACAGAGAACAAAGCACTGGGCTCCCACCTCCATGGCTTGACATAGAAAGCCTGGCTCCACAAGGAACTCGCAAAGGACAACGAATGCTGTCCTCCACGCGGGGCTGTTTTTACTGGCTACTCCCAACTTGACTAGAAAATCATTGTTCCTCGTGAACTTAATTATTCTGTGACTGTATAACTGCGTGCAAGGTGCTAACCAGTGGAATTCCAAGTTAGAATTGAAGCACAGACTGCCTAGCTATGTAATAACCTACACATTTAGCCTCAAACCTCCTGAGACAGGTAAGCGACCACAATAGCTCAATATCCAAGCCTGTAAAAGTTAAGCTGCCATATAGCTGCCGTGCCACCAGCCATGCTACTTTTAGAAGAAAGAGCAGTTCTTTCTCGGTTGTAATTTAATGGGTTTGTGATCTGTTTCCTTAAGATAAACAAAAGAGAGTGGGAGAATCCAGGGATTCCCAGATATTGAGCAATCTGAACTGCCCATGTGAAAATGGTGAGACTGGTCCCTTTCTGCCCCTGATCATTTCTGGGATCTAAAAAGAAAAGCCTTACAATTCAAAAATTAGACTTGAATCAAATGAGCAACAATTCCGAACCCACGAAAAGCAAAGTTAAAAAAAAAAATTGCTTGCTTCAATGTGTAAATATTAGAAAGGGAGCTGTCCCAACTAAAACAATTAAAAATGTCCAGTGCATCCAAATACAGGAAATACTAAATGCTGAAGAAAAAAGTTTGTGTTTTTCCCTCTGTTAAAAGTACCGATCTAGAAGAGGATTTTTTAATGACCCAGCACCAGATTTTGGATGCTAACATAGAGATAACACCCCTAATATCAAGTGGACAGATGAGATATGTCATACTTGACAGGGAAAATATAAAATAAGAGACCTTTTACTCTCTCTTAATCTATGTTGTTCTTGATATAGTTTCATTTTTCAAATTCTTAATTATGATGTTTAAAAAGATACATGAATCAATTTTATACTTTCTGACAAGAATGGTCTATATTCCCATTTCTCCTGGTCTAATTCAGCCCAGGCCCATCTCCTAAGCCCCTGTTGGTGCTCACATCTGATCATTTTAAATGCCTGCCATTGCCAAATACGGTGGAGAAAAACTGGCTTAAGGTCATTACATTATGCTTAAAATGTCAAAGAGAACACCTGTTGGCAGCTCTAACATTTATTATTTAATCAACTAAGGAAAAAAAAAAAGTCAAAGCACCAGCTGCCACCTCAGAACAACTTAATGCACTAATCAAAAAACTTGTTCACAAGAGTCACAAAAAGAATCGTTAAAAACTTTTTAATATGGATTATCGATGACTAGCTGCTTCTTACCTCATGAATAATCAAAACCCCTGAGCTTTGTTTATTAAAATTCCTTATACATTCCTTATATTTCTCATGTTTTTATACCAATGAGTTGCTCATTTATAAATAAGAAGGAAAAACAATGTAGTACCAAAAGCTCGGAATTGGCTTCTGGGTCTGGCTCACCTACTTGCCGCTGGGCAACTTGATAACATCTAACGTCTCAGAACTTCAGTTTCTGCATTATGTGGAGAAGAACTAGATCAAGGTTTCTCAACCTCAGAGCTATTGACCTTTGGGGTCAGATCATTCTTTGTTTGGAGGGCTGCCCTCTGTACCAAAGGGTAGTTATCAGCATCTCTGACCTCTACCCACTGCGTACCAGTGGCAACCCCCCGTTGTGGCAACCCCCCGTTGTGACAACCCAAAATGGCTCTGGACATGGCCAAATGCCCCCAGAAGAGCAAAACCATCCCCAGTTGAGAACTGCTGGACTAGATATATACTCAATTTCTCTCCAGCCCTGATACCCTACAAAATAAATACCTTACTCTCTTAAATGTTATTTGTTAAGCCACTGGTCAACATGCCTACTGTGAGGCTACTCAGTTTGATTTTAAAGAAATTGAAATACAATTTCTTGACTGTCTGTACCAATTCTAATTTTAGCAGATTCTAAAACCGTTTTTTTTTTTGCAATGAAAATTCACAAAAGGACACTAAAGCAACATATAAGGGAAACTAATATAAAGTATTATATTAGTACTAGATATTATTGTACTAGTTTGTACTAGTACTAACTAGTACTAGCATTAGTACTAGTATTAGTACTAGATATAATTGTACTAGTATTAGTACAATAATATCTTCATCCCATTTTTGAGGGTAACTCCTTCAACTGGATGAAAAGGAAGGCATTTTAACATGTTCTTTAACTAGTTTTCCCACATGTGTACTTTCAGTAAACAAAGGGGCCTTATAAAAACAGGAGCAATTTAAAGTGACTGACTTTTAAGAAGAAAGAAAAACACAGCTACTCTCAAGCCTTTTAAAATATTTTTTAAGCATATTAGAAAAAAAGTTTACACCATCTTATGAATTCCTGTTTTTATTCCAAATTCATGGAAGAGTTAGGTATCTTACAATCTATATCTGGTATTCAATTTGCCCTGAAGTCATAAATGTATATACTTCCATAGGGGAAATATAAACCTATTCCTGAAGAACTATCATTAGTTTACCAAGTTTTTTTGGGGTTTTTTTTTCACTAAAATTAGTTTCAACTGCCCAGAGGCCAAACCCTATCTCACAGGTTACCATTATTCAATGGAACCTGACACAAAATACAAGAGTATGATTATTACTCAAGTAACCCTTTTTTTGTTGGAGGAACATATAATGCAAGGTCACTTTTTCTGTTGAAGATGTTCATTTCCTAATTCTGGTGAAAGTATAAGACTTGTCAAAAGATTTTGCCTTCAGCCTCCACATTTAAAACTTATCATACTGGAAAACGGGTTTCTTAAGAGAAAATTAAGAAACACACTACTATATATTAAAATAGATAGCCAATAAGGACCTACTGTATAGCACAGGGAACTCTACTCAATATTAGTAGAGTAATAACCTATATGGGAAAAGAATCTGAAAAACAATGAATATATGTATATGTATAATTGAATCACTGTATACCTGAAATTAACACAACATTGTAAATCAACTATACTCCAATAAAATTGAAAAAAAAAAGAGAGAGAGAGAGAGAGAAAATTAAGTGCCTAATGTAGCCCATGGCTCTAAGATGACATACAATTGTTATATTCATAAAACCTCTAAATATAAAGGAAATCAAAGCATAAAGCAAATGTGTTCCTCTTTTTAAAAAAGGTAAAAGTATAAAGAATACCTAAACGTGTACTTTCACTTTACTGATGAGGATACTGGGGCCCAAAGTCAACTCCCAAATACTGGCAGATTACAGACAAAACCTCGCCTTCTCCACACGCCTGTCCTAGTTTCCTTCCGGAATTCAGTGTCTTAAAGTATCTGGTTTTACAATTTCTCTGATGTTTACATAAGAAAACAAGTAAGTGGTTATATTCGTTTTCCCAAGCTGCTACGACAGGCCCCAGTTGTGGTGGACAGGAATGAAGAGAATAATGGAAAAACATCAAATCCCATGAAAAGGCAGACGTTTAGGCCTGTAGATTAATTCAGCAAAGCCTCTGCTGTTCCTTTTCTCACCTGAGTTTCCTCCAATACGTGGAACAAAATACAGCCTTGGGGACCACAGAACAGCCACATTCACTGCAGTACAGGATAGTGTTAAATAAAAACGTGCCCTGAACCTGACACACCAAAGTCTTATTTGAATAAAACATACACAAACACTGTCTCATACAGAGAATGACAATAATGAGGGCAGATTTTGTACATGACGTGCAGACTCCGTCTCAGTGACTTACGTAAATGAAAGGATGTGTGGAATTCAACATAAAATCACACCCTACCCTAAAAATCAACTGCCGTTAATGGCCCTCCCCATCCCCTGCTTCCCTAGAACTACTCCCAGTCCCCACCACTGCTCCTGATCAAGGGATCCCCTCCCATAAAAAGGTTAAAAATGCCATGTGTTTATGAGGTTACGCTCTTCGACTTTCAATTTCTGAGCACTCTCTTTATTTTGTTCTGTCAAAGGACAAGGAAGGAGAAACATAGTTCGGTGATGCTAAACTCACACTCATCTGTGTTACCTGGGGTACAAAACAGCTCTATCTCCCTTCCTTTTTTTTTAATAGCATTGTCCCTAGTGAGTCAGTTCCTTCTTTTTAATATTAAGTAGTACTCAGCGTCACAATATTATGTCAGTAACCTGCAATCCTTCAAATTCTCCCTTCTGGTGGAATTTAAAACCCTTCTCTGCAGTTCCAGAGTATTGATACAAGGCCAACCGAGACAGTCTC
Organism: Hyperoodon ampullatus; assembly: GCF_949752795.1. NCBI lineage: Eukaryota > Metazoa > Chordata > Mammalia > Artiodactyla > Ziphiidae > Hyperoodon > Hyperoodon ampullatus. The sequence continues at coordinate 3,724,219 of NC_136925.1, forward strand.
ATTTCAAAGTGTAGGCTGCCACCTACTGGCTGAGCCCTTCTCAACATCCAGCTCTCCCCAGAAAGTGAATCAATCCCCCACAAGAGGTTTGCTTGCTGTGTCATTCAATGCAATGTATTCAACTATATCAGCATAATCTTTTTCATTCTTTTCAATACAAAGTCTTTAAAAAATAAGGATTTACTGTATAGCACAGGGAACTATACTGAATATCTTGTAATAAACTATAATGAAAAAGAATCAAAAAAATATAGATTTGTACATATAAATATGTACAACGGAACCACTCTGCTGTACACCTAAAACTAACACAGTATTGTAAATCAGCTATACTTCAAAAATTTTTTAAGTTAAGTAAATACAAATTTTTTTAATTTCAAAAAGAGACTACCAAGCCAAGCATGCTTGTGTATAGCTTAAAATTCCCAGCCTATACTCCAAAGAGCAGAGCGTTATTTTTAAAAAATGTGCTATTTCTTAAATATACAAAAAGTTCTGATTGGATAGATTTCTCTTCACCATTTCCTTTGTTCCTCACTCCTGAAAACGGAAGCTCATTCCCTCTTAGAGAAAGTGGTGGTGATTTCATTGTTCGTATTGATCAACCTGGAATTATTCAAAATTTGAATTCATAGTCCTAAAGCTAGTGTAAAAATTCACAACAGCTGCTGACAATAAAGCTAAGAATTAATTAGCTGTTAATTAGCCCAACCCCTTGTCATGCAGACATAAATCTTCCAGCGCCTTCTATGAGCAGTGGACTTTTTCTAGTGAGAGCTAGTTTCTCCCTGTTTTAAGCTATTTTTAAAGAAAATCAGACCAACTAAAAATCACTAAAGGGAGATAAGGAAACCCCCTTCAGAGGCAGAAGCCACTGTCTTGGTGACAGAGTAAGGGGTAAATACATTCAACAACATTCACTCAATAAGTACTGCATGATGCTATATTAGGAGCTAGGGATGAACCCACGATTTAAATGTCTATTTCCTTTGAGAAGTTGTCTGGTACAGCGATCTCGTGGGAAGACAATTACAACATAATTTGCAATATGTAAAAGATGTAAAATCTGGACAGTGATAATGTAGTGACTGAAGGTGAAATAGGAGTTTCCCAGGGAATCAGATGGGGAAGAGAGATCCAAATAGCATGTGCAAAGGAAGAGAGATGAAAAACACAAGGGCTTAGGGAAAACGTCCCATAATTCAATATTAATGAATAAAGTGAACAAGGCCAGGTAGATAGGGAGGGAGCAGACCTCAAAGTCTTTTGCATATTCTGCCAAGAAATGTGCATTTCAGCATGATCACACTGGCAACAGACAGTGACTGAAGGGAGGGCGATTACTAAGAAAGGCAGGGAAACTGTCCGAGCAGGGATGATTAGGGATACGAAGCGAAACTCCAGGGCAGTGAGAACGGAAAGGAGAGGCCATATTAAAGACAAACTCTACACAGGGAACTATACTCAATGTTTTGTAATGACTTGTAAGGGAAAAGAATCTGAAAAAGAATATATGTATATGTATGTGTAACTGAATCAGTTTGCTGTACACCTGAAACTAACATAACATTGTAAGTCAACTATACTTCAATACAAAAATAATAAAATAAAAATAAATTTTTAAAAGTAACATTCTAGGGACTTCCCTGGTGGTGCGGTGTTTAAGAATCCACCTGCCAATGCAGGGGACACGGGTTCGAGCCCTGGTCCGGGAAGATCCCACATGCTGTGCAGCAACTAAGCCCGTGTGCCACAACTACTGAGCTTGCGCTCTAGAGCCGGCGAGCCACAACTACTGAGCCCGCATGCCACAACTACGGAAGCCCGCGCACCTAGAGCCCACGTTCCACAACAAGAGAAGCCACTGCAATGAGAAGCCCACGCAACGAAGAGTAGCCCCTGCTCACCGCAACTAGAGAAAGCCTGTGCGCAGCAATGAAGACCCAAGGCAGCCAAAATTAATTAATTAATTAATTAATTAATTATTTAAAAAGTGTAAAAATCCAACTTTTGGTTTCCAGTCCCACATGTAAGGAGCTTGGCAGTCGCCACTCCATCCTAACAAGTAAAAAGCTCAATAGACTAAAATCGACAACTCTTCTTGGATCCTCAGAGAGGTGAGGACACAGGGCAAACCGCTGCCCCCAAGACTGGAGAGGCGGCTGGGTGAGCACAGGGAATCCCAGAGCTGCGGCAGGAAACCTGAGCTGTACTTGATGAATTGCTGGAGGTTCTGTGTGGACAAGTCCGAGACTTAAAACCTCCAGGGACCAAGTCGCAGGGGGCTCCCCACAATTTTGTGAGGTTTACCCCCAGGAGCTCAATCAGGTTTCCACAGTAAATGTCGGAGAAAATCCCCTCGTGCTTCCAGCAAGGGAAGTGAACAAGCAACCATTCTGAAATATGCCAGAGCACTCCCTCCTTAGCTAAAAGTCACATAAAACTTGTTAACCAGGGCTTCCCTGGTGGCGCAGTGGTTGAGAGTCCGCCTGCCGATGCAGGGGACACGGGTTCGTGCCCCGGTCCGGGAGGATCCCACACGCCGCGGAGCGGCTGGGCCCGTGAGCCATGGCCGCTGAGCCTGCGCGTCCGGAGCCTGTGCTCCGCAACGGGAGAGGCCACAGCAGTGAGAGGACCGAGTACCGCAAAAAAAAAAACAAACAAAAAAAACTAATTAACCAGAGCCCAACCTACTGGGTATCATCAGAACCTAACTGACCTGGGGGAAGGGAAATACTCAACTCCAGCTCACTCTAGCCACCTTGTCCTACCTGAGGCAGGGAGAAAAAACTGAGAAATGTTCGTGAAGTTCACAGTCCAGGGGCACAGGCTCACTAAAGACAAACCTCATCATAGGATTACAGAACACTTCTCCTCTCCCCACACCTCACCACCACATCCCTGAAGGCCTAGTTACAGCAGTTCATTTTACCCAGTGCATCACGTCTGGCTATCAAGAAAAAAATTACAAGGCACACCAAAAGGCAAAAGACACATTTGAAGAGACAGCGCAAGCATCATTAGCAGACGTGGCAGGGATGCTGGAATTATCAGACTGGGAATTTAAATGATTAATATGCTAAGGTCTCTAATGGATAAAGTAGACAGCATGCAAGAACAGATGGGCAATGTAAACAGAGATGAAAATTCTAAGGAAAAAAAAAGCATAGTTCTATGTTTTAAATATTAGTTAATATATAAAATATATTCAAATATATTCAAATATGGTCTAGAAGTGTATACAGTACCAAGATATATACAGTGGTTTTCTCTAGGTTATCTCTGGTAGTTTGGGCAATTGTTATTTTCTTCTTTACGCTTTTCTACATCTTCCAAATTTTCTACGATGCATATGCATTTTGAAATCGAATGTATAAAGGTTTTTAATTTCTTTTTTACGATCTAAAATCTCCAGGAGTCAGAATTAGCTGGAGAGAACTGAGATAGTTTGAGATAGCTGAGATTGGTCCAAGTATCTCAAACTCTAAAGAGCTGTTAAAATAGCAGCTAGGAGAAAGCAGAAGGACAGGACCCAGAAAAATGAAACTGCTGTAAAGGAAGGGAAAAGAACAACCTGAGAGTTCCTGCTAAGTGGGATGGGACACTTGATTTCCTGGATTCAGCTATGGTTTCCTAGATGCAAGCATAACCTCAGAGAAGGGTGGAACAAGAAGGAACAGCAATTAGAAAAAAAAAAAATCTTAAGGCCCCTCACTCCTTACTGCACACAGGAGATTTACAGGGCAGCAGCAAAGGTAAGACAGCAGGCAGATGTCAACTCCACCCCAAACTTAACTGCTTTGATTTCCACATTAGATAAAGCTGAGGGAAAAAAAGAAAGGTCAAAGCACCTCAGAGTCAGCCGTAAGAGTAAGAGGTTGAAACACATTCCTTACAGAGGAATATGCATTCTATGATGGTTTTAAGTCCGAGGCAAATGAAATGAGTGAAAGCAATAGGCAGGAGTCGATCACACGCCAGGCAAAAGGCACAGATTGGTGGGATGAAACATGTGGAAGGGTAATGTGATGGCTAATGACAGGTGTCCACTTGGCCAGGTGATGGTGCCCGGCTGTCAGATCCTAGTCTAAGATATCGCTGTGATGGTATTTTTAGATGTGATTAACATTTACATCAGTAGACTTGAAGTAAAGCAGATCATCCTTCTTAATGTGCATGGGCTTCATCCAATCACTTGAAGGCCTTAGAAGAAAAGACTAAGGTTTCCCAAACAAGAAAACATTTGTCCTGAAGCCTGCCTGGTTTTCCAGTCTGCTGGCTTGCCCTACAGATTTCAGATTTGCAAGCCCCACAATGGTGTGAGCCAGCTCCTTAAAATATAAATCTCTCTTTTTCATTTTCTCTCTCACTTTCTCTCAATATAGATATAAGTATAGGTATAAATATAGATATAAGTATAAATATAGATACAGATACAGATATATAATACATATACACACACATATCTATACACACATAGATATATCCTAATGGTTCGATTTCTCTGGAGAATCCTATTGCAGATAATAAAAGATGAAATCTATTAGCAGAGACCAATAGGGCAGAACCTTGAACTAGAGGCAATGGGACTGAAATGGGCTACGGTAGGGGACTTCCCTGGCGGTCCAGTGGTTAAGACTCTGTGCTCCCACTGCAGAGGGCGTGGGTTCAATCCCTGGTCGAGGAACTAAGGTCCTCCATGTCCCACAGCGTGGCCAAAACAAAAAACAGCTAAAAAGAGTAATCCATGTTCTTGGGGTTGGGGCTTCCCTGGTGGTCCAGTGGTTAAGAATCTGCCTTCCAATGCAGGGGACGTGGGTTTGATCCCCAATCGGGTAACTAAGATTCCACATGCCGTGGGGCAACTAAGCCCATGGGCCACAACTACTGAGCCCACACCACAACTAAAGAGAACCCCGCGTGCTGCAATGAAAGATCCCATGTGCCGCAACTAAGACCTGATGCAGCCAACTAAATTTAATTAATTAATTAATTTAAAAAAAACAGACGAAATCGGCTAAGGTAGACAGCAATAAGAGGTCAAAGGTTCCCAGAGCATGAAGGACATGACAAACAGTGTATTTAATGAAGACTATTCTGGAATCTATAATATGTATAATATGAACTAGATCAGAGGGAAGCTACAGTTAGAACACGCTTGGAGAAATCTAAGCCAAAGGAGTCTGTGGGTGGCCGTGGAAACGAAAGGAACCCATCTGTACAATAAGGATACGGCAAACATTTTAAGAGGCAAACTTTGTATTTTCAAGATCTTTAAGTAAACGTTCTACAGGAATACTGCTCACATATAAAGATACTAACTTACCATACTTGTCTCGCAAGCCAACAGTACATCTAAAGACTCCACCAAAGGCAACATCTTCACCAAATATTACTGAAAAACAACGTTCAAAAAACACATTGTATTTAATAATCCCTAAATGATACTAACAATGAGAAATAAGTAATTTAAATGTTTACATTTTCAATTAGAAAACAGGAACGGACCACAGATCTAAATCAAGGTTTCCCAATTTCGACATTAGGGACACTTTGGACTGGATAATTCTTTTGTCGCAGTGGCCTGTCCTGTGCATTGCAGACACAGAGCAGCACCCCGGGTCTCTATCCAGTGGATGACAGTGACCCCACACAGAGCTGTAACAGCCTGAAGTCTGCCTCCAGACATTATTAACTGTGAGGGGAGGAGGGGGGATTAAAATCCCCAGTTGAGGAAGAAACACAGATCTGGAATCTCATCTTGTTTTACCCATGAAGGAAACAAGGCCAGAAAAGTAGTAACGTAACTTAACAAGTCAGAAAGCAAGAGGCAGACCTGTGACTCACACACCAGGCTCCTGAGTCCCTGAGCAGCATTTTTGTTTTTGTTGCTGTTTTTGTTTTAAATACACGACATACAATGAGAGTCAGCAATCGGAGAGCTGAAGAAACAGCATTTCAAGCTGAGAGAACAGTCACAAATAGGAAAGTGACAGATTGCGTGAAAGAGAAAGGAGGCAAGTATGGCGGATGTAAGGAACGAGGCCAAGAACAGTACAGGTGAGAGCTGAGGGGCGCCTTGTAGTAAGGCAGAGAGACCCAAACAACGGGCGCTCACAAAGCTGAGTTCTAGTCCCACTAAGGCACCTCATCGGCTTCGTGGACCTCAAGAAAATAACTCACCCTTCTCTACGGGGCTACCTCAGTCATTCTCATTCAAAACAAAGGAAGGTCTAACCGTCTACCAGTCCAGCTCTCACTTCCTCCTAAAAATTAACCTGCTTTTCACTTGACCTTAAAACCAGAGATTCCCAAGTGGAAACCCAAGGTACACTAAATATACATATGAAGTCAAGTCAATCTAATGTAGAAAATACACAGCGGAACAACTGGCTTTATATCAATAATTTAATTTAATAAGATAAAGTTACTTATAAAGTTAATTATAAATATTACAGTTACTGCCCAAAAAATCTTACAAGTTGAATGACAATGTATCCCAAAGGAAAGCACAGAATCAAACCTTCATTTTATAAATAGATAGCTGAACGAAGTGGTATTTTCCATTTTTTTCTACATGCTAGAGAAACAGCAGTACATATTCAAAAAATCCATAAGGTATTAATGTATTATAAGGACCACACATACTATGGGAGAAAGTTAACTTAATGATGCCAGATATACGTGCGAACTAATTCATAATAAGAGGATTAAAAAATGTGTTTAATATCATAATTTGATTATTTAGCCTTAAGCATTTTTTCAGGTCTTTTAAAAATTTCAAGTAGATATAATGTTACCCATTGAGCTCCAGACAAATATTTCTAGCAAATCTTCAATTCTGAATTAACACAACTACCACAGTCAAGCACAAAGGAAGTTTACCTGCAGTAGGATCTTTGGCCAATGAGTTATCTAAGGCACTTGTTACTGCCTGGAAGAGATTCATTTTCTGAGTTTGCCCTGTGGGGGGGAAAAAAAAATTATGCATTATAACATATATAAAAAATAACCAGTTTCTTAACTGTTGATCAAAATTTAATTAAAGTCAAGGTAGATGGGACTTCCCTAGGGGCATAGTGGTTAAGAATCTGCCTGCCAATGCAGGGGACACAGGTTCAAGCCCTGGTCCAGGAAGATCCCACATGCTGCGGAGCAACTAAGCCCGTGCGCCACAACTACTGAGCCTGCACTCTAAGAGCCCTCGAGCCACAACTACTGAAGTCCACACGCTCTAGGACCCACGTGCCGCAACTACTGAGCCCGCACTCTAAGAGCCCTCGAGCCACAACTACTGAAGTCCACACGCTCTAGGACCCACGTGCCGCAACTACTGAGCCCGCATGCTGCAATTACTGAAGCCCATGCACCTAGAGCCCATGCTGCACAACAAGAGAAGCCACCGCAATGAGAAGCCCACACACTGCAACGAACAGCAGACCCCGCTCGCTGTAACTAGAGAAAGCCCACACGCAGCGAGACCCAGTGCAGCCAAAAAAATTTAATTTAATTTAATTTAATTTAACAAAATAAATAAAATTAAAAAAAATAAAGTCAAGGTAGAAAGAAAGGTACAGAATATATTACGCAAATTTACTGAATTATTTACAATGATGCAGGCTCTGTAGAGGATACAAAAGCAATACAAAGTTTAAGACACTTGTTGAGGAGGCAAAATTTAAACATATTAAACAATTTAAAAACGAGTATAAAAAAAGGAGGAAGGAGGGCTTCCCTGGTGGCGCAGTGGTTGAGAGTCCGCCTGCCGATGAAGGGTACATGCCCCGGTCTGGGAAGATCCCACATGCCGTGGAGCAGCTGGGCCCGTGGGCCATGGCCGCTGAGCCTGCGCATCCGGAGCCTGTGCTCCGCAACGGGAGAGGCCACAACAGTGAGAGGCCCGCATACCACCAAAAAAAAAAAAAAAAAAAGGAGGAAGGAACATAACAAAGTTGAACGAATGTGTGTAGACAATAAATAAAAGCTATGGAAAGTCAGAAAAGGGAAGCAGCCAGAGTGGTAGTGGTCTGGGAAGACTCCCTGGATGAATCTTAGGAACGTAAGCCATAACAAGCACACGTGACCAATGTCATGTGTTAAATGTGCCAATAAGAACAAATGGTCATGGGCCACAGAACAGTGAGGAAGGCTAAAAACACTTCAGTGCCCAGAACTGCTGGTGTGTGGAGAATCCTATAACCCCATGCCTAAACACACCAGCTTGGCCCTTCCTATTATCTTATTGCTCAAGCAGAATCTCTATGAGCCCATCTCTATCTCCCTAAATGGGTTGCTGAGAGGACTAAATGGAACCATACATGTAAAGCACTTAGAACAGTACGTGAGACAGTGAGTGCTGAATAGATATTAGCTATTAATTGTCAGACTCTGGTCTGTGAATGTGTCCTTCAGCTGGACCTTGGCATTATTCTGAATGGTATAAAGCTTCATTTGATAAAGTTCCAAATGTTGGAATTCAGAAATACCGTGATTTTAGGACTTTGGTTTAAGCCTCGGCACTGCCCAGTGCCCACGATTGTCCCGGAACTGTAGGGTCAGATCATCCACAAAAGCACTCCTCAGAGAAGAAAAGGCTTCTGTCTGAATCTTCTCTGATACACAGGACCCGTCTTCATGTTACTGCCTGATCCATGCACCTTAACTCATAGCCATGCTGATATGAAATCACTCCAACACCTGCTGCCTACCCTGACTGCTGGCCCATCTAACCTCTGTGAACCCCAGTAGCCTGTGCGTCCCAAAAGCCAAGGTCTAATTCCCAGGGTGGGTCACAACCATGACTGCTGTTGCCTTCAACCCTGCAGCCAAGAGACACTGGTCACCCATCCTTTTCCTGGAGGCCCATCCCTGGAGTGCCCTGGCTCCACAGCAGGCCCTGACCTAGGACACCTGCAACCTTCCATCTTCCCGGCCTTCTGATTCTCTGTCCAGCTCTGGGCTCCCCCACCTGTCTCTGATCCCTTCCACGCTGTTTAATACCCAGGCTACAGGTCTCAGCGATACCCAATCAGATCTGCCCTGCTGCCCTCTGAGCCCAGGATAAAGCCTGGTTCTACTCTTATTTCTGGTGTAGAGAATAGGAATTTATTCAAGAAATCATTGTCATATCACCATCACACCCCATGTCTATAATTACTTCATAGTTTATTTTTCTTAAAGGCTAAGCCATTTAACAGATACTTTCCTTAAATCCTTCTCCATTCTATAAAAACTCTTAGAAGTGTTGACGGGTGCCCAGCATCAGATGATAATCGTTTAGGGTAAACTATTTTCCCAACCACCATGACATTCCCACTCCTTCACCTCTTTCATACATTTCCTAAAGTAAGAGTGTTATCTATGAAAATCTAATGAGGATTTTCATAGCTAAGACTCTAGGGAGGATGAAACTGCCTAAACATCTAAGCTGGTATTTATTTCAAGTCTGCTGACCATTTGAATTAATACTGAATGCCTCTAAGACATCTCATCACACTGCTGCTTGGCAAGTTTCCAGTAAGGAGAAAGCAAAGACTTTAATAATAAAAATCACACAGAGTGAATCTGAAAAGTATTGCTTGATAACCACAATTTGTTCATCTTGTATGAAAATAATTTACAAGTAAGGGTACCTAAAGGTTATATTTCCATGTGAACACATAATCTTTCCCTCCTGAATACTTTTTTTTTCAAATAAAGACAGAATTTTGGGGTTTTGGATTAACTGCTGTTCTACTAGATGCTTTTAAAAGCTTTAAGTGACAATTTTTAGTAGAACAACATCTACTTTTGATTCTTTTTTAATTTGCAGTGTGATTTATGGGTGGGTCAGGAAGAAATCACAAGTTATTCAGAGGTAACATCATTTAAATATTTATTTTCCTTAGAATTACTTATTTTCCTGGGGGTTACACAAAAAACTATTGATAAAGTATGCCTAAAGTTCCCTCATGATAAGATAAGCACACCTGGAGCATGTCTAACCAAAGCTGTGCCACTGGTAAGACCTTAAAAAGGAAAAAAGAAAAAGGTCTATGAACACCACTACAAAATTATTAAACCCAGTTGCCAAATCACACAATTACCAGTATCAATAACTGGCTACAAAATTTCAAAACCAGACTGACGACTCTTCTTTTCCAAGATAAAAAGTTATAACAAAATAAACATAAATATACACAGCGTGCAATTTCCCAAGCCAAGGATGCAAGCTAAAGGGTACCCATTGGTAAAATGGGGTTTTATGGCTGGAACTGAGCTGCTTACTCAAAACTGTCCTAAGTAGAACACTGTGAAAAACCGGGTCACCATCTGGCCAGTAGGCACATGAAAAGATCTCAACTTCGCTAATTATTAGAGAAATGCAAATCAAAACTACAATGCAGTATCACCTCACACCGGTCAGAATGGCCATCATTAAAAAGTCTACAAATAATAAATGCTGGAGAGGGTGTGGAGAAAAGGGAACCCTCCTATACTGTTGGTGGAAATGTAAATTGGTGCAGCTACTATGGAGAACAGTACAGCGGTTCCTTAAAAAACTAAAAATAGAACTACCATGTGATCCTACTCCTGGGCATATATCCAGAGAAAACCCTAATTCAAAAAGATACAGGCACCCCAATGTTCATAGCAGCACTATTTACAACAGCCAAGACATGGAAGCAACCTAAATGCCCATCAACAGAGGAATGGATAAAGAAGATGTGGTACATATATACAATGGAATAGTACTCAGCCTTAGAAAGAATGAAGTAATGTCATTTTCAGCAACATGGATCAACCTAGAGACTACCATACTAAGTGAAGTCAGTCAGAAAGAGAAAGACAAATATCACATGTTATCAGTTATATGTGGAATCTAAAATATGCTACAAATGAATTTATTTACAAAACAGAAATAGACTCACAAAGAAAACAAACTTATGGTTACCAAAGTGGAGGGGGGGATAAATTAGGAGTAGACAGCAGATACAAACTACTATATATAAAATAGATAAACAACAAGGTCCTACTGTATAGCATAGGGAACAATATTCAATATCCTGTAATCAACCATAATGGAAAAGAATAAATTTTTGTCTTAATTTTAAAGTAAAAATTTTAAAAACCAGGTCATCATCATTGCTGCAAAGACAAAGTGACATGTTGCTGGGATGTAAGGGACACAATAGAACATAAGGGGGCAGGGGTTCTCAACTGCCTTTGATCAGAGCTATGTGCTCAGCCCTTACAACAGTATCTGACATGCAATAGGTGCTCAATAAATATTTGTTGAGTGAATAGCTGAACAAATAAACCTATGAGGCTGTTTCTTAAAAATTAAAAAACAGACAAAGCAAATTGTTCAGCAACCGCTTAAAAACAAAGGAATGGGATAGAAAAAATCTACCAATGTCACAATTCAAGGACAAATTCCAGGCCAAGGGGAGTGGGGGAGAGGTAGTACTGCAGTACCAGTCTGATGAGCCGTACTCAGTTATTTTGAGTAACTATTCCATATGCAGCATGGGGTAGCACTGAAGGGAGAGAGAGGCCATCAGCAGAGCTAGAGCACCTGAGATTAATGGGTCACATGGGTGCCCCAGGAGCAGTGTCCAGAAATAACCCAGGTCAACAGCAGCCCACGTTGACAGTAAGTGTATCTACAGTTAGACCCCGAACAAATACAAATAAATACACAGCTAAGACGTGGACTAGGGTCTACTTCAGAAAACGAAGCTCCCACCAACACATCCAGCACTGGTCCTGCTCTGAGCTGCCTGGTCCCCGGTGTAGACCTGTGTATCACAGCCCCTCCTCATGTGTTCATGTTAGAAACCTCCACGTTGAGCACAGTGCCTGACACATACATGACAAGCAGTACACGCCTGCTGAAGCATGAATGTGCGATTTCCATGGCATGAACCACACTGTAAAATGGGAGGATGCCTAAGAAGCTACCTGTTTTCCCCCAACAAAACCTCTTCCGCCCCTCCAGATACCCTATTCTCCAGGAATCTTTTGCTAGGAGCCACGTACATACCTCTACCCCATTCTAACCCCTATTAAAGGGTGTCCCGGCCTCTACCCCATAAAGTAAGTTTCAGGGAGAATCCAAGTAACAGGGACAGAACATTTTATACTGAAATGTAAATGAAGGGTCTCTAAACGCAAATGCCTTTTTAAGGTGCCCGTGTTACTGCATATCCACGAAAAGGAAGAAATTAACAGTTTGGGGTGAGGTGGGCTCATGCTAACATCTGCCAAGGCATGACGCCCATGGTATGACAACCTGCAGCGCTTCCCTTACCTTTGCTGGCCCTAATCTACTCAGTCTCTATATGATTTTTAAACCCATCTATATGCCGGTTACTCACAAACGGGTCTCTCCAATCCAGACCTCTCCTCTGTGCTCTTGGCTTTTATATCCAACAGCCATCCGTTCTCCACTTGGGTGTCTTGGGCTTTTCTAACTCAACCAGCACAGAAATGAACTCTTGATGTCCACTCCCAAAACTAGTCTTTCCCACTTTAAAAACCGCACTAGATGGCACCCAGGTGCTCAAGCCAGAAACCAAGGAGGCATCCTTGAATGTCTTCCTTTTATCCATTCTTTGTATCTCATTCCCTAAATCCTACTTCCAAATATATGACTTCCAAAGGAAAGCTTAAAATCCAGCACAACTGTGTCCTATTTCCAGAACTTACAACATTTTCCTGTTCAGGAAACCACCTCCTAGTGGCCTGTCTTAGCTCTGGCTGCTGTACCAAAATGCCATAAAACTACAGTTTGGATGGTTTAAACAACAGAAATTGATTTCCCACCATTCTGGAGGTTGGGAAGTTCAAGGTCAAGGTGAGTTCCCAGTGAGGACCCTCTTCCTGGTTTGCATCTTCTGGCTATATCCTCACATGGTGGACAGAGAGAGAGAATCTCTCTGCATCTCTTTTTATAAAGGCTCTAATCCTATTCACGAAGGCTCCGCCCTCATGACCTAATCACCTCCCAGTGGCCCCACCTACAAATACCATCACATTGGGGATTTGGGCTTCGACACATGAATTTAGGGTGTGTGTAAACATTCAGGCCACAGTACCGCTTCATTTCTACTCTTCAGGCCTCCACATCATTCATCAAAGAGCTCTATAACGAGTCCCAAAAAACAAAGCAAGTCACATTATTCCTCTGCTCAGAATCCTTCAGAGGCCTCCGATTGCTCCTGGAATAAAGCCCCCTCCTCTCCACGTCCAGTAGGTCCTGCTCGATCTCAACCCTGCCCACCGTGAGTCCCATTCTGCACCACTGTCCCCAAAGCTCAGTGCCACCAAAGCGGGCTCCCTGCCCCCTCAGGACCTTCACTGTTGATCCCTCTGCCCAGCACCCTCTTCACACCTCTTTGGATGCTCCCTTCTGACCCCTTAGTGCTTCATTAAATGTTACCTCTTCTTAGGACCCTTGCCACATCTCTGTTTTTCTCTTCCCAGCACCTGAACATTTCCTTCGGGCCATTTATTACAATGGGGGTTGATTTAAGTGTGCATTTTATTTGTTTGTTATTTTTTGTCCATCTCCTCCATGAGACTTCAGATTCCACGAGGACAAGCTCAGACTCATATCTTTAAGCACCTACCACAGAGTTTGGCATCCGGGAGAAAATTTAAATGCATAGAATAAACGAATAAACAAACCCACACATATACACAATGCCCGAAATCAGGGTCAGGGAGAGGCCCGGATGTGAAGTTCGGGGAGCAACAGTGTAATGAAGGGAGCGAACACGCTGCCATAAGGCAGGCCTGGCCTGGAATCTGATGTGCCACTTACTCCCTCTGTGACTTTGAGAAAGTTACTTAACCACCGACATTCAGCTTCCTCCGCTACAAAACAGGGATAATATTTAATGGGTAGGGTTATTGTGAGAATTCAGTGAGATAACTACTATCAAATGTCCCAATATTTAGGGAGCGTCTACTCTGCACCGGTTACCTTCCCTCTCCCCTAATTAGAGAGGCCTTTCTAGCACAGTGGGTGCCAGGCACCAGTAATTGTATGGATTATCTTATTGAGTGCCCCCAGCGACCCACTGAGGCAGTACAAATGAGGAAAAAAAAGCTTATGAAGACTAATAAACATGGCCCATGTCACAATGCTAAGTTGTAAAGTGGGGCTCAAATTCTCTATCACAGCACTATTACTTGAGGATTAAATGAATCGATACATGCAAGGCACCCAGAATAGCATCTGGCACACGGTGAGCACTGATCAAAGTGTCTGCTGTCATCATTATCTTCATTCTGTGGGGTACCATGAGAGGTTTGGATGAGCAGTGATAAAGTCAGTCAGAACAGGAAACACAGAGTAAGAGGAGAAAAGAGGAAGGACATTCATTGGGGGCAATTCTAAAAAAGATGAGGAAAAGAGACATGGAGAGAATTCTCTGGCCCCAAGGGTTTCTACCTGTGACATAGTTGTTTTGGTGCCAGATCAGAACTCAGACCACCCTACCTCACTCATAGTGTTCTATTCCGTCAACACTGCCAATGCCAGAGACTGAATGTTTGTGTCCCCCCAAATGCAGATGTTGAAACTTAATTCCCAATGTGATGGTATTTGGAGGTGGGGCCTTTGGGAGGTATGTCATGAGGGTGGAGTCCTCATGAACAGGATTAGTGCCCTTACAAAAGAGACCCCAGAAAGCTCTCTCACCCCTTCCACTATGTGAGGACACAGTGAGAAGATGGCTAAGAACCAAGAAGCAGACCCTCACCAGACACTGAATCATCTGCCAGTGCTTTGACCTTGGACTTCCAGAACTATAAGAAATAAATTTCTGTTGTTTAGAAGCCACCCAGTCTACTGGTTTTTTTTTTTTTAATAAATTTGTTTATTTATTTATTTATTTATTTATTTATTTATTTTTGGCTGTGTTGGATCTTCGTTTCTGTGCACAGGCTTTCTCTAGTTGTGGCGAGTGGGGGCCACTCTTCATTGCGGTGCGCGGGCTTCTCATTATCGTGGCTTCTCTTGTTGTGGAGCACAGGCTCTAGACGCGCAGGCTCAGTAGTTGTGGTTCACGGGCTTAGTTGCTCCACAGCATGTGGGATCTTCCCAGACCAGGGCTCGAACCCGTGTCCTCTGCATTGGCAGGCAGATTCTTACCACTGCACCACCAGGGAAGCCCTATTGGCATTTTTGTTACAGCAGCCCAAACGGACTAAGACATCTCAACACATCCAAACTTTAAGTCACCCTCTCCCTCTCTGAAAACGTGCTTCTCCTCTGCCATCCCTCATTTCTATCAGTGCGACCACCACTCGACCATCCTTTCAGCCTCCCAGGTGGAAAATGTCAAGTCACCTTCGATACACCTTCCCCTGACTGAGCCCCCGCAGGCAAAGCAGTGCCAGATCCTCCCAAACATGCAACCATTTCCACGGACACTCTCCAAGTTCAAGCTTCTCGTGTGGACCATTACAGTATCTCTCTGCCTCTTCACCTTCCCTTCACCAATCCATTCTAGAAACGTGCCCAGTAATATAACACGAGGACATCTCAGGTCACTTTCTTGCCTAAAAACAGTCAATGGCCCTCCACCACCCACAGAACCACATTTGAATCTATACATAACGCACGGGCGCAGTGAAAGGCACGTTAGAGATATTCAATCTTTTCTCCTCCCCAACCTTTATTCTAGCTTTAGAGGCCTCCATTTACTTTTCCTAACTTGTTTCCCACCCATTTTCGTTCTCATCCAAATAAACTCACTACTTCCTGTTCCTCATATAAACTCCATGCTTTCTACCCTCTCTTTGCTTACACTGTTCCCGACCCTAAAAATTCTAATACAGGCAAGAAGGCCGCCATCCCATAACACAAATATTCTCCATTATGCTGCTGACCTTTGAAAGCCACCTACTGTCCCCTACACAGAACATCCCCAACCACAGTGGCCTTCTCGACTCCTACAGCACGTCTCACCCCACCCCCGGGCCTTCACCCTTGCTTGTCCTTGTTTCTTCCTGGAAAACAAACTTCCACTCTGGTCCTTGCAGAGGTGATTCCTTTATCCATCCTCACCGTGCAGCTTCAATGTCACCTTCTCAGAGGTGACCATGACCACCACTCTATTTAACGAGTCACTTTCATATGTGAGAATAACCAAAATAAAAGAATAAAAGTCATCTGTAGCACATATGAAAGGCAGACAGACAGTAATATAGAAAGACAGAGAGAGAATAGGTATCTTCATTAGTATCTTTAATACACAAAACGTTAGTACAGGGCTTCCCTGGTGGCACAGTGGTTAAGAATCCGCCTGCCAAGGCAGGGGACACGGGTTCAAGCCCTGGTCGGGGAAGATCCCAAATGCTGCAGAGCAACTAAGCCCGGGAGCCACAACTACTGAAGCCCGCGCACCTGGAGCCCATGCTCCGCAACAAGAGAAGCCACCGCGATGAGAAACCCGTGCACTGCAACGAAGAGTAGCCCCCACTCGCCGCAACTAGAGAAAGCCCGCGTGCAACAAGGAAGACCCAACGCAGCCAAAAGTAAAAATAATAAATAAATTTATTTAAAAAAAAAAAGCACAACAGTAGTGTGGGAGACTTTGGCATTAGACACATCTGGGTTTAAATTCTTGTGCCGCTTATCAGACTCGGGCAGGCCACCAACATCTCTACGCCTCAATTTTCTCATCTGTAAAATGGGCATAATATTCTCCAGCTCACAAGGTTACTGTGAGAATTACAGACTGATGTCTAACACAACACCTGGAACAGAGCAGCTGCTCAAGAATGGCAGACAGTATTAGCACTGAGAGAAGAAATAACCCCATGTACAATTTTTAAAATACACAAAGCCAAGGACCATTCAATTCACAAAACAGCAAATAAATCTAGCAAACAAATATATGGGAAAACATTCCTCAATAGAAATGAAACAAATGCATATTAAAACAAAGTGCAGTTAGCACAAAATACCTGTGTGTGTGTGTGTGTGTGTGTGCGCGCACACATGCACTGCAGTCACACTCACACACATGAGCACATACGATTCTGACACCAATTCCAAGGTGCGTGTGTCTTTTTAACACATCACCAAGCAAGTTTGCAACACCAGCTGGGTGTCCTATAATTCATCTCAACTCCTACAGATTAAGGGCTCAGCCCTACAAGACCGCCCCTCCCCCAATTCAGATGCCAACACCAAGTGAGGTTGTCACCTGTGCTTCTGACTGACCAGCTTAAGATGGGAGGTTCCCCCAGCTCCTCCTTGGGTTTGATTAATTTGCTAGAGCAGTGCACAGAACCCAGAAACATTTTACTTACTAGATCGCTGGTTTATTATAACTATAATAAACTATATATAACTCAGGAGCAGCCAGATGGAAGAGCTGCATGGAGCAAGCTGTGTGGGAAAAGGTGAGGCACTTCCCTGCTCTCTGAGAATGCCACTCTCTCAGAAGCTCTCTGTTTGGGGGGGGCAGGGTTAATTTTTAATTTTTATTGTTTTTGGCCACACCGCGCGGCTTGCGGGATCTTAGTTCCCCAACCAGGGATCAAACCAGGGCCCTTGGCAGTGAAAGCAAGAGTCCTAACCATTGGACCACCAGGGATTTCCCTCTCCGAAGCTATCTGAACCCTGTCCTTTGAAGTTTTAGGGAGACTTCCCTAGGCGTGATTGATTAAATCATTGGCCATTGGCAATCCACTGACCTGGAGGTCCCCCTACCCTCCCCAGAGGTCAGAAGGGCGGGACTGAAAGTTCCAAACCTCTGAGCACATGGGTCACCAGCCCCCATCCTTAGGTGACTTAGGGGCTTACCAAAAGTCAACAGTAACATAACTAAAGACACCTTTATTGCTCTCATCATGGGAATTTTCAAGAGTTCTGTGCCAGGAACAGAACAAAGACCAAATATGTATTTCTTACTAGAAATCACAGTACCACAGTACACCTGTGATTTTAGCACGACACCCAGTACTCACACTCTCACACCGCAAATAGAAGTATGAACTGGTAATTTGAACTATGCATTAAAAATCCATTAAAGTGTTCATATCTTCGAATCAGACTTTATCTGGGACTTTATCCTAAAGAAATAATCTCAGATACAGTAAAAGATACCTGAAATGTTTCTATCTGCATTATTTACAACACAGCAAAACTGTAACAACAAAAGCATAAAGGTAATTATTAAAAGTTTCCATTTACTTACCGAGTGCTTCTTAGCACTTCTTAGCAGTCAGGGACTGTGTTAAGTACATTATGCACGTTACCCTTATGTAGTCCTCAAAGCAACCTTCCAAATTAGATATTATTAACTCCTTATAAAGAAATTGAGGCTCATAGAGGCTAAGTGATGAGTTTAAAGTTATAGGTAACAGTGTGAAGATGGAACGTAGCCCAATCTGATTTTAGAGCCAAGATTTTAACCACTGAATTATACAGTGTTTCTGCTCGACGGAACACGTCTTTTTTTTTTTTTTTTTTTTTTTCCTTTGGCCATGCCACATGGCTTGTGGGATCTTAGTCTCCCAACCAGGGATAGAACCTGGGCACTCGGCAGTGATAACACGGAGTCCTAACCACTGGACCGCCCAGGGAATTCCCAGAACATGTCTTCTTCCAAAGAAGGTTATAAATATAACGATATGGGAAAATGCTTCTGATTAAATACTGCAAATTGTATCTGTATTAAAACTACAATTAGGGGAAACTTTTATTCCACTCATTTTATTAGTGGAATATGTTAATTCCACTAAACTGAAAGGGAATACTTAAAGGATACACCCCAAAATATTAGCAATATTTACAGTGGTGGGTGGTGAGATTACTTTCTTTTTTTGCTTTTTTCTATTATCCAAAATATCTGTGATATGCTTTTATTATTGTTATAATAAGAACAAACATTTTATTATCATTTTACTCAAGCTTTAGTAATTTCATAATTATGGAAGGAGGTTAAGAAGACCTATGCTCTATTTCTCAAGTATCGGGCTAAAGTTTCTTTGCTTTGAAGACAGAATTCGAGGTCCATCTTGTTGATTAGAAAAAGTTGCTATTCGCCTTTATGGTGTCTACTAACTATTTCACAAAACCGGAATACCTCTCAGTAAATAGTTTCCACATGCAGTTTAGCACATTGTTTAGAATGGGAGCTCGGGAATCTGAACAATTAGATTGCAAAGCTGATGCTACCACTAACTTATCTGTGTAATCCAGGACAAACCATCTCAAGACCTCATTTAACTTAACTGAAAAATGGGAATAACAACATTACCTACCTCTTAAGGTGGTCCTAAGCATCAAATGAGAGGATGAATGTAAACTTCTCAGCCCATGCCTGCCTGTGGTAAGTGCTCAATAAATGTTCATTTTTATTGCTCACAAGCAAATACTGGCACACTTCCCAAAATGTCAGCTCCAGCATGTGAGAAGTTATTAGCCAAGGAAAAGGTAGCTGTTTTCTCATTGTTTCCAATGTTCTGATGACAGACACTGGATCTTTTGGAGATTACAGAAAACTCGCAGAAGAAGCCATAAATGTCATGCAACTGTCATACCGTGAAGCGTGAGAGGTGCCACGTGTCTGCTGCCGTTGGAAGCACTTGAAGGCTTCCTCTGCCCGTCACCTACATCGTCACCTACATAGCTTACCCCTCCTTGGCTAAGTGGCAGCCTAGCCCAGCACAAGCTTAGTACTAGGCTCAGATAGGAAGCTGGATGTTTCTCATCTCTAGGAAGAAGCTGTTCTGTGACCTTGGGGAAATCAATTCAGTTACTTTAGTCCCTCCGTTTTCTCTTACCTACTAAA
The DNA here is from genome assembly GCF_949752795.1 of Hyperoodon ampullatus. Classification (NCBI taxonomy): domain Eukaryota; kingdom Metazoa; phylum Chordata; class Mammalia; order Artiodactyla; family Ziphiidae; genus Hyperoodon; species Hyperoodon ampullatus. The sequence continues at coordinate 3,744,018 of NC_136925.1, forward strand.
GCAAAAAAAGGGGGGGCGCTTTTTTTTTTTTTAACATACCGATGCCTGTAGTTTGTGGCCCAGCAATGGGCAAGCTGGGACAACTGTGGGGGGCGGGGGGCACTTGGGAAAGCAAGGATAGAGAGCGGAGAAAGGGAGGCTGTCCCTGGCACCACCCCTCCACCCCCAGGCCCCTGCACACCTGGTGTGCCTTGTCACCCATCTCGAGGGTGCCGAGGGGCTGCCTCTCGAGGGTTGAGCAGTCACAAAAATGGAGCAAGGAGGAAATCACAGTCAGACCCTAAGGTAGAACAAGGCTCCGGAGGGCAGGGCAGGGATTATGCCGGGATGCAAGCAGGTCAGCCCGCCGGACCCCGCCCAGAACAGGCAGGGCGGCACCCGTTATGACCTCCCGCGGGCCTGGGAGTCTGGGTTGCGCGGGAGCGGACAGGGCAGCCCCTAGCTCACCGTACTCCAGTGGCTCCGGGTCAGGCTGGAAAGTGAAGTGAGCCACCTGCCGCCTCTGGGCCGCATCCCCGTCGGCCGAGGCGGGCTGCAGGAAGCCCCGCGGCAGCCCCGCGCCACGCAGCCGACGCCAGTGTCCCTCGGCCCCGGCCGCGCGGAGCCGCAGTAACCTGCCCGCCGTCGCCGCCGTCGCCGCCATCCCCATTCGCCGCCGGGGTTTGCAGGCTGCGCCGCGGCCCGCTGCCGGCAGGGAGGGCGGAGCGCCGAGGCGGCTTCCACATTGGGTGGACCGAAGGGGCGGCCCCGTGAAGCGAACCAATCGGAGCTCGGAATTCGGGGGTGGGAAAGGCGATGAGAAGAGCCAGCAGTGTTTGCCCGTTGTGCGCATGCGGAAAAGGGGCAGGTGCGCTCCAATGAGATTGTTCCTGGAGGCGGAGTCCTCCCAGGGTCTGCTGTAAGGGCCCGGGAGCACAACGCGGTTCTGCAAAGTTCCACGCTCTACCTGGGTTTGTTCTTTTCCAATGTCGTCTGCGTTGTGAGGTTCCGATGGCTTTTCCATTTTAAGATTTATATTTTCTTTTGAAATGTAACCCTTTTTTATCCTCTCCTGTTCTTTACCTTTATTATCCTGTAAGTAAGGGATGGAAAGGGTTACCGATTGGCATTGGTTACTGGTTTTGAGTTTCAGAACACTGCGGGAATCGCTGCTCTAAACCTCCGCTCTTTAGTCAAACCCTCCCTGAGTGTTTAATAATTTGTATAGATTTTTACTGATTTTGTTTTTCTGGATTTAAATGAGAGTGAAAGAGGTAAATTTAGATTTCATCCTGCAAATCCACTTAATACGAATTCGGATGCATTTTTGCCCAGGTACAGTGAAAATACCTGATTAGCTTAGAAACCTGGAGAATTTGAGAATTCATTAATTTACGTTTAAAATAATCAACTTTGTAAATTTTCCTTTTAAAAATTCAGATGTTTAAAAGGATACCTACTCTGCCCATGAATTTACAAATTATAGCAAAATATGATAGAAACAAGAGTGAAAGTGTTTCCATCAGATGAAAGTAGGAAAGGACAGGCCCAAAACAATATGAAGAAGGAAGAGGGGGAAAGAGTGTCCCCCTTCTGCTATTCCTGGCCTCCCAATCCACCCTTGGTTTTGCAAGGAGGCAAAGGACAAGAGAGAAGAAATGGGGTGAAAGGAGAGACAAAGAGATGAACCAGCTGCCTGTTTTCTGATTGGGATTAAGCGACAGGAATTTAAAACTGCCCAAAGGAGAATAAGAATTCTGTCTCCATTATTCCTACTCCCATGTAAGCCCCAAAATTTAACATTTCGGGGATTTTTAATCTTGTCTTTTGTTACGTTCACCTCTTCTGTTTCATGGTGTGTGTGTGCATGTGCACACATGCGTGTGCATGCGTGCTGTATTATGTCTTTCATTTTTATGTGAGTGAAGGGTTTTTTAATTTTATTTTAATGAAGGAGGGGGTAAAAAAAATTAAATTACATTTACATAGTCAAATTTTAATTTTTAAAAAAGAGGATAAAGGGCTTCCCTGGTGGCGCAGTGGTTAAGAATCCGCCTGCCAATACAGGGGACACGGGTTCAAGCCCTGGTTCAGGAAGATCCCACATGCTGCGGAGCAACCAAGCCCGTGCACCACAACTACTAAGCCTGTGCTCTAGAGCCCACAAGCCACAACTACTGAACCCACGTGCCACAGCTACTGAAGCCTGTGCGCCTAGAGCCTGTGCTCTGCAACAAGAGAAGCCACTGCAATGAGAAGCCTGTGCACCTCAACAAAGAGTATCCCCCGCTCGCCGCAACTAGAGAAAGCCCGTGCACAGCAACGAAGACCCAACACAGCCAAAAATAAATTAATTAAATAAATAAAAAAAATTTTTTTAAAGAGGGTAAAAAGCAAGGATAAAAACCAATCAATCTACATTTTCTCAGTTTGCTGATAGTCTGGGGAGCTGGGGTGCTGAGATGATTTAGGCCTGGGGAAAAAAAAGAAAAATAATAAAAGGACTGGTGAGAATTTATTGAACCTCTGCTATGTATACCAGCTGGAAACAAGCTGCCATTGAGACAAGTATGTTCAAGATATAGTCTTGGCTTTAAGAATGTCCCAGGTGGCAAAGAAAGGAGACAGATTACATGACAAGTATAATCCAATGTGATAGGGGCCCTAGGACAATGTAAATAAAATGAAACATACAAAGAGCAATAAACTCTGCTTTTGTTAAGTCAAGAATGCTTCCAGAAGTAACACTGAGCTGCACCCAAAAGATGAGTAGAAGTTACCAGGCAAACTAGGGAGGAGAAGGCATTCCAAACCAAGAAAAAAATGTGAACAGGCAAAAGAAACATAGTGCCTTCCAGGAAGAGAAAACAACTTGGTACTATCAGACTCAGGGTATAGGGAAAGATACAGGAATTGACAGAAGCAGGGAAAAAGGATTAGAGGGAGATTTTGGAGGTCTTCATATGCTGGTCTAAGAAGTTTGCATTTCCAGCTGTATTCAGTCAGGAACAACAAAGAGAGCACCTAACAGATGTGTCCGCCAGCAAATCACTTTTTGGGGGGTGGGGGGTGGAATTTCTCCTACCCTCCACCACACCACCTACCCAGTAACCATGGAAATGTCTATGTTATTAAAGTGGGACCCACCCTGGCCACATTTCATTGATACTAATTTGGGAAACAGACTGTTATTTTCTGGGAATTTTGGAAAAGTACTTGAGAAAGAAAGATAGGCTATCTTTCAATGCCACTGGGAGATGCAAAAACAGCTTTCAGCAATCTCGTGGACCAGAAAAGGTGAAGAATGTGACTGCGGGCTTCCCTGGTGGCGCAGTGGTTGAGAGTCCACCTGCCAATGCAGGGGACATGGGTTCGTGCCCCAGTCTGGGAGGATCCCACATGCCGCGGAGCGGCTGGGCCCGTGAGCCATGGCCTCTGAGCCTGCGCGTCCGGAGCCCATGCTCCGCAACGGAGAGGCCACAACAGTGAGAGGCCCGCGTACCACAAAAACAAACAAACAAACAACAACAACAAAAAAAGAATGTGACTGCATTTGAGTTCCTAACTCTGTTTGTTCTTGAAGCCTAAACACGTTCTGGTCCTGAAGTTCTGTGAGATGCCATGATATTCTCAAAATAGATTCTTCTCTTTGCTTAAGCTACTTCCAGTTGCATTTCTGACACCTTAACCTCCCTGGACACATACAGAGCCCTGTGGAGCCAGAGTTCAAAGTTGCTGGCCGTTCTTCAGAATGACTCTTGACTTAATTTCTGTCCCTGAGCTGAACTACTTTGCAGCCTGTACCTGTTTGAACTCAGCGTGCTTTTGGACACCCATCATTTATAGCAACATAATATTTCGTAGTGATACATCCTTATATCCTGGCCCCTGCTCCCATTCAAACTCAACCAGAGGCATCAGGGAAGCAAGTAGCCAAGGACTCAAACTCTTGCTTTAGAATTTTAAAATAGATTGTAATGCTGATGGCCAAAATAATCATTTGAGAAAAGAGCGTGAGTTTTAAAGACTGGTTTCTGAGTATTAAACCTCAAGAACCTGAATGACTTAGGGAACAAAATTTATGACCTAAACAAAAGATTATAAGTAGCCTGCTAATTTAAGAGCCAGTCTTTCCCACCTTCCATGGAGGTAGAGCCATAGAACATGAAGAACTGTAGATGGGCCTGGAGGAGTATCACACGGTCCTCAAACACCCCTCCATGGCATGGCATTTGGAATAGCAGAATGTTTCTTCTATATGGCCAACCCAGATGCAGATATGGTCTAGGGAACCTGAGGAGGCCCAGCAATCAGAATGATAAGGAACTTATATCCGGAATATACTTTTTAAAAACTCTTAACAATAAACTGATAAATTACCCAGCTAAAAAAATAGGCAAAGAATTCTCATTCATTGATAGTGGGAATGCAAAATGGTTTGGAAGACAATTGGACAGTTTTGGGGGTTTTTTTAACTAGACATATTCTTACTATATAATCCAGTAATCACACTCTTTGGTATTTTCCCAAAGGAATTGGAAAATTATGCCCAACAAAAACCTGTCCACAAATTTGCATTGCAGCTTTATTCATAATTGCCAAAATTTGGATGCAACCAAGGTGTCCTTCAGTAGCTTATTGGATACATAAACTCTGGTACATCCACACAGTGGAATACTATGTAGCACTGAAAAGAAATGAGCTATCAAGTCATGAAAAGATATGGAGGAAACTTAAATGCATATTACTAAGTGAAAGAAGCCAATCTGAAAAGGCTACGTACTGTATAATTCCAACCATATGACATTCTGGAAAAGGCAAAACTATGGAGGCAATAAAAAGATCTGTGGTTGCCAGGGGTTGGGAGGGGCCGAGGGATGAATAGGGAGAGCTCGGAGGATTTTCAGGACAGTGAAACGATTCTATATGATACTATAATGGGGGTAAATGTCATTGTACAGTTGTCAAAACCCATTGTACCTACCAAGAGTGAACCTTAATGCAAACTATGGACTTTGGGTGAGGATGACATGTGTAGGTTCATCAGTCATAACAAAAGCACGACTCTGGTGTGAAGTGTTGATAGTGGGGGCATCTGCGTGAGGGCCAGGGGTCTATAGAAACTCTCTGTACTTTCCACTCAATATTGCTGTGAACTTAAACTGCTCTAAAAATAAAGGCTATTTTTTTTAAACAGGCAACGGTTTTGAATAGACATTTCTCCAAAGAAGATATACAAATGGCTGATAAACACATCAAAAGATGGTCAACATCATTGCTCATTACGGAAATGCAGACAAAACCATGAGGTTTCACTTCACATCCACTAGAATGGCTAAAATAAGACATCTATAGCAAGTATTGGTTAGGATATGGAGCAATTGGAACCCTTTTACATTGATGGAGGGAATGTAAAATGTGTAAAATGGTTCAGCTGTTATGGAAAATTGCTTAACCATCCCTCAAAATGTTAAACATAGTTTTATTATATAAGCTAGCAATTCCGCTCCTAAGAGAAATGAAAACATATGTACACACAAAAACCTGTACACAAATGTTCATAGCATCATTGTTCATAATAGTCAAACAGTGGAAACAATCCAAGTGTCCAGCAACTGATATGGGTAAACAAAGTATCATATATCTAGATGGCAGAATATTATTTGGCAATAAAAATAAATGAAGTGGGCTTCCCTGGTGGTGCAGTGGTTGAGAGTCCGCCTGCCGATGCAGGGGACACGGGTTCGTGCCCTGGTCCAGGAGGATCCCACGTGCCGTGGAGCGGCTGGGCCCGTGAGGCATGGCCGCTGAGCCTGCACGTCCAGAGCCTGTGCTCCGCAACGGGAGAGGCCCGCAAACCGCAAAAAAAAAAAAAAAAGAAAGAAAGAAAGAAACAGAAGAAGCAAATTCCAGCTCAATAAAAAGAACTTCTTATTAAGTACTCTGTCTTGGGAAGTACAGTTGTCTCTCGGTGTCCACGGGGGATTGGTTCCAGAACCCTCGAAGGATACCCAAACCTGAGGATGCTCAAGTCCCTTGTATAAAATAGTGCACTATTTGCATATAACCTGTGCACATCCTCTCATACACTTTGTCATCTCTGGATTACTTATACTACCCAATACATTGTAAATGTTTTGCTATGCAAAAACTTTTGCATAGCAAAAGTTTTGCTTTTTGGAACTTTCTGGAATTTTTTTCCAAATATTTTTGATCTGCATTTGGTTGTATCCATGGATGTGGAGCTCACAGATGTGGAGGACCGACTGTAATGAATTCCATATCACTAGAGATAATCAAGTACAGGATGGACGAACACCATTGGAGGAGCCTCTTGAGAGGATTTATGCTCCATTCAGAAGCTGTTTAGGGTCTTTCTAATTTTTAAAAATCTGATTCTACTATTCACGAGTGTCTATTGAGAGCCTTCCATGTGCCAGGTTCTGTGTTTTTTTGTTGTTGTTGTTTGTTTTTTTTGCGTTACGCGGGTCTCTCACTGTTGTGGCCTCTCCCGTTGCGGAGCACAGGCTCCGGATGCACAGGCTCAGCGGCCATGGCTCACGGGCCCAGCCGCTCTGCAGCATGTGGGATCCTCCCGGACCGGGGCACGAACCCGTGTCCCCTGCATCGGCAGGCGGACTCTCAACCACTGCGCCACCAGGGAAGCCCAACAAGGAGGCTTTCAGCAGGTGAGTCTGGTTGAGGTTCATCAGAGGCTCAATGGTTCTCACCTGGAGGGTTTGTTAAAGCCCAAAGTTAAGCCCCACCCCCAAAGATCCAGGAGGTCTGGGATGAAGCCCAAGAATTTGCATTTCTAACAAGTTCCCAAGAAGATAGGGTGGGGGTGGGGGGGTCCCTGGAGAAAGAGAACCACGCATGGCTTTCCTGACATAAGAGAAGGCATTTTGGCCTAAGCCATTTTGTGATCCAAGCCTGGCCACAGTGCTTGCCCTTGAACAGGTCTTAGTAAGTAATGATCTTAAGGGAAGTGAGGGAATTCAGGAACAAAGGAAAAGCAGTCAAGAAGCAACAGTTCAGCAATAAGACAAGACCTAGTTCCTCCTCAAGGGAAACGCATACAATCTGATACACGTCTTTGAGTTCTGCAGAAAGGCTCCCACCCTTACTGGGTGGAGGATGGAATGATGGTGTTGACCCTCCTGACTTCAGTCAACTAAAGCTTGGACTCTGTCGACCTTTGCCCCAATTCTATGCTGAATTCTCCTCTGCTCAAGCACTTTCATGAATATGAATGTACCATTAGTTTAAAACTTCCCCAGTTTCGCTGTTCAGGGACACACAGCTTTGGGAAAGATCCAAAGGTGTTCTCCTTACTTGCTGCAAGTAATAAATCCTTCCTTCTCCCTACCTTTGGCTTGGTTGTATCTTTTGGCGAACCCGGGTTTCAGGTGAACCATACTGATGCTGCTAGTCCAGGAACCACGCTTTGGGAACCACCGTTGTATGTGATGGATTGGAGGACACAGGAGTACCAGGGCAAGGAGGTGGTTTTAAAGATGGGAGTGAAAAAATAGGAGGGAATCAGGAAAGAAATCGGCACGTGGTTGGGATAGGTATGGGAAAAGCAGGGGAAAAGGGAGACAAAATTGTTTAGACTTTCAATCTGTGGACTGAAATGGCAAGGAAAAAAAAAGGGAGAATGTTGGACTAGAGCTGTCCTGATTATCAGAAGATAAAAAAATCAGTCTTTGTTATAAGGAGTGGCTGCTTGAATTGATCCCTTCCTGCCTTGTTCCCTGTTGCCCACAGTCATAGAAGATTAAGCAGCACGGACCAGCTGGTGAGGACAAAATAAACGCAAAGATTTGCAAGAATGCAAGGAAACTGGTCTGGGCAGTGACCCGGACAGATTGGGTAACCTGATTGCCAGTGTCTTTCAACCTGACCTGACCCACTTAGCACGCCAGTCCCTGGCTGAGCCCTACAGCATTGTTTCAACTGAGTCATTTGTGCACTCACACCCAAACCAGAAATTCCTGCCCAGGACCAGAACCACAACTGCTGTCGCGGCTACGCCACACAGGCCTGGGGGCTGTGAACTTTGACTCACTAAGCCTGGCTTCCAAACTTCTGGGGCGAGCGGCATCCCCTCTCCTACCACAAGGGGGCCCTCTCCAGCCAGCCAAGCGCGTGGAGCAAAGCGGGCCTCAGCCTGGGGTGGGGAGAGCATCCGGGGGTGACAAGCAGTCAGCTCTGGGGAGTGTGCATGCGAGAGGGAGCCAGGGAGCCCCTCAGAGTTGGGGAAGGAGGGCCCCCGCCCTCACCTGCTTCCCAGAGCTGTGGGCACACACAGGCTCACTGCTTGCCCCTTGTTCCTGTCAAACTTCCAAGCGTTTGCTCTCCTGTGGCGTCAGCGCGGACTAGAAAGTCAATGTCAGGACATCTGGGCTACAGCAAAAAAACAAAACAAAACAAACAAACAAACAAAAATTCCCTTCATATCTTAGGAAGAGGAGAAACACAGAAATAAGCACCCAGGGGCAGAGACTTCAGTTTACTTCATTTATTTGAACACAGAAATACTGCATCTGGGACCACGTCCTGAAACGCCTCTGTGGAAAGGCAGATCCTGATTCTGTGTGCAGTCCTATCAGTCAAGGGCACGCCTGGAAGAAGGGTCTGCCCCTGTGAACATCCTTTGCTCCTCGAATACCAGTGTCGCAAACCAGGTCACGTTGAATAGGTGATCGCCATCAAGGACATCTCATCTTGTCTAGCACTCTAGGGGTTATTACAGCAGTCGGCTGGGCTGGCCACGGTTTGCTAAAATGGCTCCTATTGTATATCCTCCATAAGAAATGTCTTATAATTCTCCCTTTCCAGGAAGAAAAGCTTTTTTTTTTTTTGCGGTACGCGGGCCTCTCACTGTTGTGGCCTCTCCCGTTGCAGAGCACAGGCTCCGGACGCGCAGGCTCAGCGGCCATGGCTCACGGGCCCAGCCGCTCCACGGCATGTGGGATCTTCCCGGACCGGGGCACGAACCCGCGTCCCCTGCATCGGCAGGCGGACTCTCAACCACTGCGCCACCAGGGAAGCCCCAAGAAAAGCTTTTATTCATGTTTCCAACCAGGATGTATCAAGTGGCAACTACAGGTCAGACACTGTGTTCAGCGCTGGGGATACAGGAGTGAACAAAACCAATAAAAAGGTTTGCATTCTGGGACTGGTATTACAATGGAGGGAGATGAACAGTAAAAAATCAATCATAGAGAATGTTAGACGGATACATACTATTATAAGTAATAAAGAAAGTAAGGCGATTATGGAGTACAGGGAACAGGGGGATTATGATTTTAAATATGCTGTTTAAGGAGGGTCTCATTAGCAAAATGACATTTGAACAAAGACGGTGTCACGATGTTTATTTATTTGTGGATTTATATTATTAGTTATGTTTTCGGACAAACATTAACTTCCATTCTTTAAAAACAAAACAGCTTTGTTGAGGTTTATTCTGAATTATTTTACACACAATAAAAAATAAGGAAATATGTTTGTATATTCACGTGATAGGATATTTTATAGGAATCAAAATTATATTTATGAAAGGTTTAAATGACTTAGGAAAATGCTTATGAGAAAGGCAGGTGAAAAAACAGGAGTATAAAGTTATTAACATTATCTCAGTTGTGCAAATAGGCCAAATGTTATCAGTAACCAACTCAGGGTGATGGGATTAGGCGTAACTTATGCTTCTTTCTACTTTACTTTTCAACTAGATTAAGATGAGACTATTTCCAAGGAAAAAAAAAAAAAAAAGGAATTCCCTGGTGGTCCAGTGGTTAGGACTCTGCGCCCTCAGTGCTGAGGGCCTGGGTTCAATCCCTGGTTGGGGACCTAAAATCCCACAAACTGTGTGGTATGGCCAAAAAAAAAACCCTTTTTCCTTTTATAATAACATTAAAAAACACACTAAATGAATAAACTAGATAATCCACAAGGACCTACTGTAGAGCACAGGGAACTCTACTCAATACTCTATAATAACCTATATGGGAAAGGAATCTGAAAAAGAATAGATGCATGTATATGTATAACTGAGTCACTGTGCTATACACCTGAAACTAACACAGCATTGTAAATCAACTAGACTCCACTATAAAATAAAAATTAAAAAGAAAAACCAACCCACTAAATGACAGATGCACAAGGAAAAGCCTCCATCTATGACTGCTTTCCATTTATCAAAAGAAATGAACTGGAGGAGGCAACGTACCAGGTTTATTTGGGACGATCGGTCCCGTGGAAGAGAAGAGAGGCAGCATGCTCGAGCCTCCCCAGATAGGGCTCCTAACCCTTCTCCAAAGAATCTCACTCATTTCCCTGCTTTCAATACCCCCCACCCAGCCCCACCATCACCACAGACTCCACTAGACTTTTCTCCCGGCTAGAGTTAGCTAGGCCACCATTGCTCCGTGACTACTTATCATTTTTCTTCATTGGCATATGCTTTGAAAAAAGCATATTATACCTCCTACATATTAGATATCCTATAAGGACATAATATATAGTATCCTTAAACTAAGTGGAGACTTTGTAACAGAGTTTGGGCTGGGCCCTGCGCTTCACTTGCTTGAGTGCCAAGGAGACTTTGTAACAGAGTGTGGGCTGCACTCTGCGCTTCACTTGCTTGACTGCCAACTGTGTTCTTGTCTTACTTCACTAGTGAAGTTGTAGCCAGAATGTGAACAGCCATCCACAATCACCTCCTCCTTACCCTATCTGTACCTATAGGGGCCTTTCTGACCTTATTCTCTCAAATGGACTAATTTAGTATATTTCTAATAACATAGCATACAAATTAGGTATATATTATACGTATTCTATACATAATTTTTACATTATTATAGCTCTACAAACATTGTAACCCAATAAAGCTTATTTCTTACTTTAACTATTAAGCAACTAAGTAGTGTAATTACTAATACATTTTCCTCTTCGGTACAATACACTTTCTCCAAAGGTAAAAGTGGAGAAGTAGAGGAGAGAGGAAGGAAGGAAGAAAGAAAATAAGGAAGAGAAAGGAGAATCATGGAGAGCATCCCAAAGTTGTTTGTAACTACTTCGGGAAAGTAGCATAAAATAAAACCCCTCCAAAGTGACGTTAAAAAATAGGATACTTCTATCCTCTTTGTGCCACTCAATACCCAGTAGTCCTGGGAGGCCCTGAACTACAGGGTAGGAACCCTTGATTGAAGCAAAATAAAAAAGAGTATTGCTATATCTTCTGATAAATTTTATTTGGTGCTGTTCATCATATATTTCTAGCTCTTTTTTTTTTCTTTTGAACACATGGTTATTACATTTAACCATGTAAATTCTTTAGCCAATGAATTGTGAGTGGAAGTAAAGGGTGTCACTTTCAAGGGGTAATTTTAAGAGAGAATGTATAAAAAAATGATAAACCACAACCAAGTGGGATTTATCCCAGATATGCAAGACTGGTTCAACATTCAAAAATCAATTAATGTAATTGCTAGAGGACGGAAGAAATGAAAAGTGTCTACTGAACTGGAAAGGCATCTTTTTGTTTTGTTTTGTTTGCTGTACGCGGGCCTCTCACTGCCGTGGCCTCTCCCGTTGCGGAGCACAGGCTCCGGACGCGCAGGCTCAGCGGCCATGGCTCACAGGCCCAGCCGCTCTGCGGCATGTGGGATCTTTCCGGACAGGGGCACGAACCCGCATCCCCTGCATCGGCAGGCGGACTCTCAACCACTGCGCCACCAGGGAAGCCCTGGAAAGGCATCTTGAGACGGACAAACTGATCCATATAATCAGTGGATCAGTTTATTTTATGGTAATTTAATCATAGGGTGGGGTTGGGATTGGGCAGATAATGACCTGGAAGCATTCACAGCTGCACTCTGCACGCTGAGGGGCCACTGGGACAATTTTATAGTTAACTTAGGGTATGGGGGGTAGGTGCTTGGAAACAAGACAGAGGTACAATCCTGCGCAGGGTCAGCAGAAGGACAGGAGAAACTAGAAGGGTCCAAGATGGTGTCAGTTATAACAACACACAATAATCCATCACATCAACAGGCTAAAAAAAGAAAAATCACATGACAATTATTGATCGATGCAGAAAAAGCATTTGACAAAATCCAACACCCATTCACTATAAAAACTTTCAGCGAGCTAGAAACAGAGAACTTTCTTAATTTGATAAAGAATATCTATAAAAAACATACAGCAAACATCATACTTAATAGAAACTTGAAGTTTTCCCACTAAGACCAAAAACAAGGCCAAGAAGTCCCCTCATCACTCCTTCCAACATCATACTGGAAGTACTACCTACTGCAATAAGAAGAAATAAAAGGTATACAGATTGGGAAGGAAGAAATAAAACTGTCCTGTTTGCAGATGACATTATCATGTATGTAGAAAATCCAAAAGAATCCATAAAACCACTCCTGGAACAAATAAGCAACTATAGCAACACTGCAAGATACAAGATTAATATATAAATGTCAATCATTTTCCTATATAACAGCAAAGAAGAAGTGGAATTTGAAATGAAAAACACAATACCATTTACATTAGCAGCCCCCAAAATGAAATACTCATGTATAAATCTAACAATGTATGTACAAGGTCTACATGAGGAAAACTACAAAACTCTGAAGAATGAAATCAAGGAAGAACTAAATAAATGGAGAAATAGTCCATGTTCTTGGACAGGAAGACTCAATACTGTCAAGACGTCAGTTCTTCCCAATTTGATCTACATTTGGGATTCAATATAATCCCAATAAAAATTCCAGCAAGTTACTTAGGGATAGTGACAAACAGATTTTAACTCTATGTGAAATGGCAAAACCCCCCAGAACAGCCAACACACTACTGAAGGAGAAGAACAAAGTTGGAGGATTGATACCACCTGACTTCAAGACTTACTGTAGAGTGACAGTAATCAAGACAGTGTGGTATTGGTGAAGGAAAAGCTAAATTGATCAATGGAACAGAATGGACGGCCCAGAAATAGACCCCCCATAAATATAGTTAACAGATCTTTGACAAAGAAGCAAAGATCTCACTAAAGAAGGTATCAGATGGATGGCACGTAGTATATGAAAAGATGCTCCACACATCAGCTGTCATCAGGGAAATGTAAATTAAAACAACAATGAGGGGGCTTCCCTGGTGGCGCAATGGTTGAGGGTCCGCCTGCCAATGCAGGGGACACGGGTTCGTGCCCCGGTCCGGGAAGATCCCACATGCCGTGGAGCGGCTGGGCCCGTGAGCCATGGCCTCTGAGCCTGCACGTCCGGAGCCTGTGCTCCGCAACGGGAGAGGCCACAACAGTGAGAGGCCCGTGTACCGCAAAGAAAAAAAAAAAAAAATGAGGTACCACAACAAATCTACTAGAGTGACCAAAATCTGGAACACTGACAACACCAAATGCTGGCGAGTATGTGGAGCAACAGGAACTCTCATTCACTGCTGGAGAGAATGCAAAACGGTACAGCCACTATGAAAGACCGTTTGGCAGCTTCTTACAGAACTAGACAGACTCTTCCCATATAATCCATCAGTCATGCTCCTTGATAGTCAACTCCTCTGAAGCTGAACACCACACAAAGCCCTGCACACAGATGTTTACAGCAGCTTTATTCATAGTTGCCAAAAATTGGAAGCAACCAAGATGTCCTTCAGGAGGTGAATGGATAAACTATGGTACATCCAGACGATGGAATACTACTAGGCACTAAAGAGAAATGAGCTCTCAAGCCATGAAAAGACATGGAGGTGCATGTTACTAAGTGCACATTGCTAAGTGAAAGAAGCTAATCTGAAAGGCTACGTACTGTATAATTCCAGCTATATGACACTCTAGAAAGGGCAAAACTATGGAAACAGTAAAAACATCAGTGGTTCCCAGGGGTTGGGGGTAGGGGAGGGACGAATAGGTGGAGCACAGTGAATTTTTCAGGCACTGAAAATATTCTTCTAATAGTATAATGATGGATACATTTTATTATACATTTGTCCAAATCCCTAGAACATGCACCACCAAGAGTGAACTAGGTATATGTATACTATAGACTTCGGGTGATTATTACAGTGCGTCTAAGTAGGTTCATTAAATGTAACAAAAGTACCACTCTGGCGGGGATGTTGGTAATGGGGGAGGCTGTGCATGTGTGGGGCAGAGGTTAAATGGGAAATCTCAGCACCTTCCCCTCAATTTTGCTGTGACTCTAAAACTGTTTTAAAAGCTAAAGAAAAATTGGGGGAAAAGAATACTATATGGTAATATCCTTAAGTAATCTGTTCGATTCAGACTCAGAAATTCTGGGACCACATTTGTAATTACTCATTACCAAGCAAGTCGTACAATTGAGGTCATGCCCTATACAGCCTACATCTTAGAATCCAGCATGATACTCTGAACACCCAAAACAACAGATATTATGAAGAATTAAACAGAGAATTAAAAGAGTCAAGTGAAGCCCTAAAATGCTGGAGTATTATCAGTGCCATAAAATAACTGGAAATCTATTTTAGAATTTGAATACTTTGGAATTTTTTTTTCCCCCAAAGTTAATTTACTAAAGTCTACTCTCATGCTTTCCCTTAACCCATTTTTATTAAGAATTCTGTTGCCTCACCAACAATATATTTGCTTGAAGAAAACAGTTCTACAACTTTGACCTTTTAGTGTCATTTTATACTATACAAAGCCAACATTTACATAGTTCTTCAGAAAATATTTCCACTTTTCACCCACTATCCCAAGTGTGAAAATGATATCAAATAGATTAGATTTACAGGGAAGCACAAAAGAGAAAACAATTCTACAATTTAATACATACAGTGTCATTAGTGGTTTTTTACAGTTTTCTTTTGAGGATAATCCACTGAATTTTTCTGCCAATGACATTTAGGAGTGAAGTTGTCTTCAGGAGTAGATTTCCACAGAGAATCAAGAGTATAACAGTCCAATATATTTTACAGGTGATACCTGACAGTTTATGAGTAGCTGCAAATCATTTTTTTCCCCATTTTTTTTCCAAAGTCTTGGATGATGAACAGGAATCATGACTTTCACCACCACTATAGTGCTCATATAAAGTCTGAAATTAAAAACACACATCCGATTTATAACTTTTAAAATTCAATGTATTACCATATCAGATTAACAAAGGTTTAACTCCACATCTTCTAATATGTAACAAATGTCTCCCTTGTTCTTATAATTAGGAAATTATTTTATACACTATTGGAGATAATGAAAAATTTTTAAACAGCTAGCTTGGCCTAAGAATCAGCTACCATGCGATGCAGATCAATCTTTCTGTAAGAAAAATGTAACACAGCTATTTATAAGCATATATATGCATCCTCAAGGCCTTCTTAATCTCCCTTACTTTTTCTTTTTCTTTTCTGTTTCAACAAACCTCTTTTTAAATTGTTTATTTTTATTGAAGTACAGTTGATGTACAATATTACATAGCAAAACTTTTTTTTTTTGAATTGAAGTATAGCTGATTTATAATATTGTGTTAGTGTCTGGTGTACAGCAAAGTGATTCAGATTATATCTATATCTGTATCTATATCTGTATCTATCTATCCCTCTCTCTATATATTGTTTTTCATATGCTTTTTCATTATAGGTTATTACAAGATACCTTACTTTTTCTTAAATAAAGCCAGTCTTAGATAAATTTCTACACTGTAAAATACACTCATCAGGAAATATACTTTCAACTGATATTTAAACTAAAGAATGGAAAACATTAAAGAAATACAACTGCTATACAAATAAGTATAATTAGCTATATTAAAATCTACATATTTAGTAAAGGATTTAAGGCTAAGACAACATCTAATTTATGAAGATGAAAGATATCTTTGCCATCAAGGAACACATAACCTTAGTGATAAAGGTAACCCACCTCAATTTTATTTATAAAAGGCTTTAAACAATACACTGGTAGAAATTTAAAACATAGAGATATAAAACATAGAGAAAAATTACAAAACAAATTTTGTCCAATTTCAATTCCTAAAGCCATTGATTTAGCTATCAGAACTTGAGAAAATTTAAGAAAAAATTTACCTTATATCATATGGATGCAAATATAATGGTGAATATATAGTAAATTCCTCCAAAAATGTATCCAAGTTCTTAACATCTTAGATTGGTGTTATCCCTATCCACAGAGCTAACAGTGTTTTTAGTTTAAGCTCCCATAATTTTACAATAATGTTATAACTGAAATATATAACTAGTAACTAAAGTCAATAAGCATACCTAGTGTTCTGGAAATGACTAGGTGTTTGATGTCAGTGAGATCCAAAAAATTGTGGTATAAATATAAACAGGCATTGGGAGACTACCAGATTTGAGACATTTGCTTTGAGAAATGTACTGACTGCTATATACAGCCTCACAGAAGTCATTACATGTGACAAGTACTGTGATTTCTCTATGATGGCTTAAAAATAAAGTTGGCTAGAAAAAAATGAATTCAAAAGCTGTGTTAAAAATGGTGTTGATTTAAGATTCCTTATTGAATTTATTCCAGTTGAGACCCGACAGCAGTCTTTTCAATGCACCTTATATGACAATCCATTTTCAATTGTGCTGTCTGCACAATAAGAATGTGAATCAAATAAATCTATATTTGTCAAAAAGCACATGTTAAGTATCTAAATACAGAAACACACTTCATAGCTGATCTGATGATTGGGACAACTTTCCTTTGCATTACCTGTTTAAGTGTGTAACTCACTAAATTATACAAAACAATTAAAATTAGTGTAGACAGAGAATAGACATACTTTAGCAGCTTTCAAAATGGAGTTAGGAGAATTCAGGCCAACAAGTTGGCCCAGAACATGTTTCATTTCTTCAGTGGTTCCCTTAGCCATCTGGTTACCTGTAAAATAATATATATAATCAATAGCACACTGGTATCAAATAAGAAAAATATAAGTTCATATATAAATATGCATTCTGTTTAAAAGCACAATAACTGGCATTCTTGTAACTTATCACTGATCATAGCCCCTTACCTAGGAAAAGTAAAAATGAATGCCAGCAGGTAAAGAAAGGTGATCTCATTTATTTTAGTATTTAGCATTAAGGAATATCCTTAAGGAAGGAGGCAGGCAGGAAAACAGTAGCCAGAAGGCTGTTTATATTAGCAATCTGGTAATAAACTTATTTTTAAAGAAGTACCTGGATGAGTTTGAATCTGAACATATGGATGTGCCAGAAGCTCAGGAATGGATATCCTCTGTTTAGGGTCCCTTATTAAACAACACTATAAAAATAAAGATAAATTTTTTAAAAAACGAAGCAAGTTTTCTTATGCAATATTGATACAGTATTTTCCCAGACTGCATCATATTACAGAAGTTGCTTTCTAGAGAGCCTACTTAGAAATGACAAAATTATTTTACACGTCATTTTTGCAAAATCTCCAAGTATTCATAAGTTTTAAAAACCTTCAAAATGAACTTAACACATCTTTAAAAGCTAACTCAGTAAGCAATTCCTCTCAACAGACCTCTCAGTTATATCTAAGCCAGTTACATGATTCCAATCATTTCAACTATTTCTTTTTCTTTTTCTTTCTCTTTCTTTTTTCTTTTCTGGGTGTGCCATGCAGCTTGTGGGATATTAGTTCCCTGACCAGGGATTGAACCTGGGCCATGGCAGTGAAAGTGCCGAGTCCTAACCACTGGACCGCCAGAAAACTCCCTCAGCTATTTCTTTAAGTAAACAATTAAGTACTACATGAAATATGGTTCTTCTATATGTATATACTATTAATGTTACCTTTAACACATCTTGAAGATCTTTCTCTGGAATATCAGGAAATTCAATTTCATGATTAGGGTCAATTATGGCATGTAATTTAGAAATCTGATTAATGATATGCTGAAACGGTGTTTTCCCGTAAGTCATATAGTACAAAATGCAACCTAAGGACCAAACATCACTTTTGGGGCTTATCTAAGTTAAAAAAAAAAAAAAAGAAGAAGTTACTGTTATTTTAACATAAAATTAAAATATTATACACACACACATACCCTAATATTTAAAATCATAACTAAACCTCAATAAATGTCCAAGTATTAGACTACGTTCATGACAAAACATCCTCTTCTAGTTTTGATTACACTTGGTTATTTTATCAAAAGAAATGAACTTCAGTTTAAATCTCATAATCAAAATATTTCAAGTGAAACAAAATATTACATTCTTGTCAGCCTGTGAAAACACAAAACTAAAAACGCCTAAGTGCAAATTTTAAATTTACTTGTTTTCCCCAAAATTACTGAATTAAAATAAGTTTTTATATAAATTCATAATATATAAGTATGTATAGATTTTAAAAAGGTTATTTAAGTTGAGCTATCCTAAACTTAAGAACACAAACTATAGAGCCAGATTGGGCTGGGCTGGGCTTGAATCCTGGTCTTATCACTAGCTAGTAATTCTACATATCTCTGTTTCCTCATCTCTAAAACAGAAATAACAAAAGTACGTTGTCATGGGCCTTAAATGATGTAACCATGAGATATGGGTAAGCATAGAGAATAGTTTCTGGTATAGTAAGTACTCAATAAATATTACTTATTATTAAATGTTCTTTGTATTAAATAATCTCATTAGAAATAATGTGATATTATAACATAATTATGCTTTTGACTTTTAAAAGAACCTGATTAAGACCAAACACAGAAGTGAGCATAATAAATGAGAATGGCTAAATTCCTCTTTTAAAAGATACTCAATATGCATTAAAACAAAATGTAACCACATGCTCTACACAAAGGATTAATCTAAACCAAATGACACAGAAAGGTACAAGGAAAAAAGAAAAGGACATCTATAACCAAATGCAAGAAAGAAAAAAAAAAAGGAAACGAAAGCAGAGACAGCAATATTAATATTAGAAAAAGAGAACATGGCAAAATGCTTCTAACAGAAGAGAGAAAGCCATTTTACAGTGATAAAAGGTACAATCAACCAAGAAGAGATGACAGTTATGAACTTCTATGCACTGAAACCACATTTAATAGAACTATATAAAGCAAAAATTGTATTAAATTCTTTGAAGGAGGACAGATTTAAACATGCCTTTCAGAACATGACAGATAGAATAGATCCCGTTATCTGAACACAAAAACTGAAAATTAATAAAATATAACCTCCTCTTCCTCCAATTTAACCACTTGGAAATATAAGTCCATTTCTAAATACTAAATCATGAATTAAGAAGAATTTCAGATTCTGGAAAAATGGCTGCAGCCGCATAGTTTTCAAACTCTCCAAAGCCCCAGATAAGACAGACAGAGCAGCCTGGTAGCAAAACCGTAAACATATGGAAAATATTTACAATAAAAGCAGAACATGAATGGAGACAAACTACCCACAGCCACAGGTCGTGCGTGGTAGAGGCATTTGAAGCAGAGAGGAGTGAGGAGTAATGAATGGGCCCAACAGACCTCAGAACAGGAGCCCCAGATGGCCAAGCCTGTTCACCGGAAAGCAATTCGAGAACAGAGCGAGACTGGGAGGGGCTTTGAGCTCTTCCATAACAAGGATTACCTCCCATGCTGGGATAAAAATTTATCTTCTATTCAGAATCACTAGTTGAGATTGACCAATACTACCTATTTAAGTACTGAGTTGATAACTGAAAAGAATCTGAACACTACATACAGTTCAGAGTAAATCTTATTTTAAAGTAACAAAGAATGAAACAATTTTAAAACTGAAATTAGAAATTTTGGAAATTAATGAAAATAAGAAACACTACCATAAAACCTAGAAGGAGCAGCTAAAGTAAAACTCAAAGTAAAATTCAGTTTTAATGTTTTAATTATAAGGAAGAATACTAAAATTAAATTAGCAATTATTTAAATGCAGAAGCTGGGGGGAGAAACCTAAAGGGAATATAAATAACAAAGATAAAAGCAGAAATTAATTAGAGGACAAATGAAAATAGAATTAATAAATGAAATGAAGACCTGGTTCTTTAAAATTAACAAAACCATGGCAAGTCTAATCAAGAAAAAGAGAAAGAAAAATCTAAGTATTAAAAGAAAAGGAGAAGCTAAAGAGGTGTAAAAAGAATTTTTATAAGAGAGACTATTTGGCATAATTTTATGCCAGTTATTTGAAAAGATATTTAGAAGCCACAATTTCCTAGGACGGAAAATATAATTTAGTAAATGAAAGCACATTTATTAAGCAATTGTTTCAAGCTGGACAATGTACTAAGTGCTTTATATTCTTTCTCATTTAATCCTCAATTACTTTTAAAATAGGTACTGTGTGCAAGCCTAACTTACAGAGGAAGAAACTAGGCAAATTAAGTCACAAAGACAGTTGATAAAGAGGCAGATCTATGACTTGAATGCAGGTACTGCACAGCAGTGTGTGCTTGCATCCATTTGAAGACACTGGTATAGAGATAGAAGGATTAGCTTGGGAGCCAGAGGCACCATGGCAGGCAGAATGGACCCAGCAAGGGGCACCAACAGGCTAACACAAAGGCTCACAGAGGTAGTGAAATAAGAAAAGTGGGAAGGTACCTGGGAATATTACCTACTAGAGTTGTTCTTGGAAACAGAAAATTAACAAATGAAGAAATGGTAAATAAAATTTAAGAATCAGAAAGGAAACAAAGGTCATCAGTTCACTGTTATTTAAGGTACCCATATCAGAGCTAATTTAGTCTTACTTTTTTTCTTTACTTTTAAAACTCAAAAAACATCCTGTGTGCATTTCTTATAGGAGCACATTGTGAGGCATCACCATATTAAAAACACAGTATTAAAAGAACAATCTCAAATCAATAAAGAAAAGTGAAACTGAATCCCATGACAGTTTGCTTAATAAGTCTCTGTTATGTCTCTGTAATGGCCTAAAAAGTTTTAGAACTTAAAGAAATAACTTTTCAGTTATCTGTTAAGTTCATTCAGAGACTAGCGCATTCCCTATTTGTGCCAGATAAATGGGATGTAAATAACCTTACAGTACCTTCGATTTGGCTTTCCCATTTTCTCTTGAGGAAGACATATCTTTGATTGCTTCTGGTGGCATATAATTAACTGTACCAACCTACTTGCCAAATCACAGAAAACACAGAAATCAATGAAAATACTTCATTCTGCTTTAGATTTTTTAAAACACTAATGCCAGATTCTTGGCAACTTGGATAGTTACAGGTTTCAGTAATATATTTGAGAAACTCTGAGAAACTCTAATAACTGACAAAAATATTAAGACATAAATTTCTTCACAATTCCAGCAAAATAAATTAGATTCATAATAAAAAAAAATTGACTCCTTACAGAATGCTGAGCTCTTTCTATGATTATGGTGGGCAGCAACCATAAATCTTTCCAGGATAAAATTATATTAATGGCCATAAACTTTGAAGGAATTGATCAATCGCTCATTTCTGTGCTGGAATAGACCCAGAACACTTTTTTAAATAAACCAAACAACCAACCAAAAATCCAGCTTTGTCTCCCTGGGCCTATGTCCAAATAGAGATGAGACGGGTGTCTGCATTATGCAAGATTTTCCACAGTAGGAGTATGCCAACCTTACACTGCATTCATTTTATTCTAAAACGATTCTGCTTTCAAACACAGAATACCTATACTTTAGAGCCTTACCATAGACGATATCATCAAGCTGATTTACAACTAAATGCTTAGCCATATTTTTGATATAGAAAGAAGTGATTGTCAAATAGAATTGTTTGAAGGGCACGCTGCCTATCTACTCCTAAAAGAATCCAGTTTTACTGCTAGGATTAAGGAAGATCCACATCAGAAATCTGTATACATGGAACACACTGTCTTGGCTCCAAGCAGGATTATTTTTAGTCATTCTTTGGTTGTCATCACCTCAGTTTTTATGGGGACAAATTTATTAAGATTGCTATTGCATATCCTATTATAAAAATGCAGTTGAGTATATTTATTACGGTGTTTCCAATATGAAGGCCCAATTAAGAATTTTTTTCAAATGTAAGTGATAGGGAAAGCTTTACTTCTCTGGAAGAGTGAAATAATTTTACCTCATGGACAATGAAAAACATGAAACTGCAATTCTCTCTTTGGTTGCTACCAGGAAACTGAGACAAAATTTCAGGTGAATTTTAGATAATGACCAAGATGATTTCCAAGGCAGGTATTACTGCTTCTCTACCTCAGCTATAGGAAAATCATTCAAAATTGCTGGATATATTTCTACTGGATCTTGACTTTCTATACTAAAATTGTCTTAATCATGTGATTAATTTTTTTTTATAGTTATAGTATCTGTTCTTGTAAAAAGGCTTCAAATCCTTTGAAAAATGAAGTAAGGAAAAATAAAATCCTCATTAGCAAAATAATACTTCAAAGGTGAAAAGGAATAGAACTCTACTGTGTGGTAACCAGCCATTCATTACCTGAGAGTCTTTAACAATACTTGTTGTATCTGGTTGCATTTGGTTTGCAATTCCAAAATCAATTAGCTTTAGCATTCCATCAACTATCAGAAAGTTAGCAGGTTTCAGATCACTGTGAACAATACCTTCAAAATAAAAATCCATTATAATATTAGACCATGTTAAACATCCTAAGTACAAAAAAATTTCACAATCTGCTGAGTTGATTCCTTTACTTAGTCAATCAAATTAAATATTCATTTTTAATATATACTACAAACATACAGCACTTGCTATGTGCCAGGCACTATTTGAAGTTTGTCGCTTGTATTGAATCATTTAACCCTCATACCAATGCTGAGGTAAGTACTATTATTATCCCCACTTTTAGCTGAGGAAACTAAGGCAGAGTTTAAGCAATCTGTTCAAGGTCACACAGCCTAAGTAACAGTGTCATGAGTTGAACCCAGGCAGTCTGGCTTCAGAGTTTATGCTCTTAACAACCACTGTGATTCACTGCCCACGAGAGAGCACTGTAAATTACACTGCCAGGTGGTAGGACCCTAATGCTCCTGACATATCCATCCCTACAGCCTGATCTTGATCACTGGTGAATTATCTTTTAACTTATAGGAGGGGAGACACAAGGAGACAATTTACAATTACCTACATTATCAGTTATTTAAAATAAGGAAAAGGTAAAGGCAAAGAAGCCATAAAAAGAACCAAGGCCAAGTAAGGTAAAAGCCAACCCAGAATGTAGGGCTAACAGTTAAAAAAAAAAAAAGTAAAACCAACTCCCATACAAGGTACACAATACAAAACAACTAGGAGAATAAGTGAAAAAAAATCTCAGATTTTTAGGATACCTGAACCCCAGTCTCATATCTGCTATAATCCAAGTATTTGGAGACCCAGGATTATGGACTATGTTAATACTGACAAAGATACATTTCATATTATGCATGCTTTATGGATGTGGGGATTTGAGTTCATGCACTACGTCCTTTCATTAACAGCCTTTTTTTTAATTAATTTATTTATTTTGGGCTATGTTGGGTCTCCGTTGCTGCATGCGGGCTTTCTCTAGTTGCCGCGAGCGGGGGCTACTCTTTGTTGCATTGCGCGGGCTTCTCATTGCGGTGGCTTCTCTTGTTGCAGAGCACGGGCCCTAGAGCACACGGGTTTTATTAGTTGTGGCATGTGGACTCAGTAGTTGTGGCACACGGGCTCAGTTGCTCCGTGGCATGTGGGATCTTCCCGGCCCAGGGCTGGAACCCGTGTCCCATGCATTGGCAGGCGATTCTCAACCACTGCGCCCCAAGGGAAGTCCCTGTTAACAGCATTTTAAAGAAATGGTTTTGTCCCTTCATCTTTATTAAACTTCCAAATATTTAGTTTATCTAGCCTAAAGATGCCAATAACCAATACCTTAAAATTATAGGTGTATTTCTCTAACATAGCACTACTAATGAATATTTTAATTTTACATATGAAGAGATTTTAAAATACCATGTTGATGAATCGTGTGAACTGCCTCCAACATATTTTTCCAGTAACTCTTGCGTTCCCATGGGTTGATGGATTTTTTCTTTTTAAGCCAAGTATTAAGATCAATATTTCCACATTCCATTACCATGTAGATGTACTGATCTGTGATTTCACTGCCATTAAAAACAAACAAAAACAAAAAAACAATAAATGGTTAGGTTATACTACTAAGATTTACAAAGTATTTATCTTAAGAATTAAAGCCAAAAAAAGTCTTCTTTTTAAGTTAAAAAAAAAATTCTTACTAATCATAAAGTCGGATGATTTTATCACTGTGTTGTTGTAGTTTATTCAGATAAGCAATTTCATTCCGGTAACTATCAATTGTTTGGCTATCTGCTTCTTCTAAGTTCACATACTTTATAGCATGTATCTGTTTCTTTCCATTCAACACCTGAAATACCTATAGAGTAGAACAAACGAAAAAGGTTAGAATACACTATTTATATACTGCCACAATATTTCTACATTAATAGATAAAATCTTAGATTAAGGATTATTGATGTGAAGAATTTAAAATGTCTGGGCTTATTTTGAGTATAGAAGGAAAAAAAAAGCATGTTAGGAGAGTAACAGTGCATTCTCAAGTACCTATGACAATGGGCATAGGTAGTTGCCCTATCTACATATAAGAAAGGTAATTTAAATTTCATATACATTCATAACACTCTGTTAGATGTTGCAACCAGGGAAATAACCTGAAGAAAAAGACATTAAAAAAGGCTAAGGAGGACTAAGGGCTGTAATAAAGAGTTAATTCATTGCACAAATGGTGTTTATTCCATTGTGCCTGGAGTTGACAATTTCATTCATGTGGTAGAGAATATTTTAAAATAGGTGCTAATTGTAAGCTATCAGTATACTTGGCTGTAAAAAGTAGATCAGGTCCAATTTTCAAAATCAAGTTGACAGGAACAAGATGTTCCTGTAAGCATATTGAGGTCCAGGTCGAATTGCTCTGGCTATAATGACAGTCAACTTCTAAGCAATACTGATAAGGCAGATAGTACATTCTGAAAACACTGCTAATGTGTCTAACTTTCAGCAAATGTGCAACAGGGATGGGCTTCTAAAATGCAAGAATTCAGATACAAAATGCTAGTGTAAGCAAGAAAAATTACATTCATTTATCTCCTTGCACCCACTGAAGTAAAACATCATTTATTTAAAAGCCATTAACCATGACTATCCAGCAGATACTGGCAAGAAATGAGAAAAGAGCCAAAGTGTAGATGAGGTTCATGCATTTCAAGCGTACTGATAAGCAGAGTCTGTCAGGTACAGCTTAGCTACCTGCATTTTAAATACAAAACTCTAACAAAGTATTACTAGTGTTACTTGCACAGAAAGCAAATTAGAGGAGATGGGGCATAAAACAGTGAAAGGACAAGAAGCGGCAGAAAGGAGCAAGGAAGAAAAGTAATTCTAAAACAGCAGAAAGCCATTCTGTGTGAGGCAAACGGCCTTATAGTGTCAGAGTTAGAACCTGTCAGTTTCATGGAACGTTAATGGAAGAACTAGAAAGGTTAGTGTTTTGAACATTCCCACTAGCCCCATGAGTTTTCTAAATGCTCTTAATAGGGTATAAGTTGGTCACTGTCTAAACTCTAGCATAGACAGAGCATAAACGATGTTAGTTTCATAAAGCATGTTACCCTCTTTTCCCTGAGGCGTGATGATTTTGTCAACGCCATCATAATAATTCAATCGCACTAAGAAAATATGGGTCGGTCATAGCTTTATCACTTGGCCCTTGACTTAAGGAAGCTTACATTTTCATTATCCTCCAAGGAAAAAATGTTCAAAACACTGTTAAGATTATTGTACATCTTCTGAAAACATGCTACTAAATAAATAAATATGTTGGTAGAAATCAACTCCATTGTCCTTTTATTCCCATGCCTAAAATGTAAGGCAAGGAAGAGAACAAAGGAAACGTACACAGAAAAGAAATTAATATTATTGAACAATTGCTAAACATGGTAATGTATACACCTTCTTTATAATAAGTTAACAAGACATGTTAAGCAAGTCTAGTTATTGTCAGCTGGCTTAAAAAATTATAATAAAACTTAAAATGAACCAAACAGGCTTTGTTTCATGTATCATCCTTAACAACTTAAAAGTAGCAAAACAGCTGAGGAGGGCTTTTCATTCAACAAATGCTTCAGTGTTTGTTATTTTTCCAGCCACTGTTCTAGATAACGGAGCAAACACTGGTGAACAAATCAGACAAACATCCCTACGCTGATGGAACTCACATTCAAGTGCAAGGGGACACAAACAACAAAACCAAATAAGTAAATTACACAGCACATTAGCAGGTGAGCTACAGAGACAAATAAAGCAGGAGAGGGGAATGGAGCTCGCTGGCAACGGGAAGGTAGGAGGTGGGGTTTTAGAGCATGGTCAAGGAAGGCCTGAGTGAGAAGACCCTAGAGCAAAGATGTGAGGGTATCGAGGAAAATCAACTCTTACGTTAAAATAGACCAGGAGAGCAAGGACTGAGTCAGTGAGACTAGTTAGAAGGCGACTGTGACAGTTCAGGGGAAAAGATGAGGCTACTTTGGCCAAAGGGATAATAGTGGAGGTGGTGAGGAATAGTCAGATTCTGGATAGACTTTGAGGTAGAACCAGTAAGGCTGATGACTGGCTGTGTGAATGTCGAGAGAAAGTGGAATCAGTGATGACCCCAGGCTGCTTGGCCCAGTAACTGGAAGAATGAAGCTGCCATTTACTGAAATGGGAAAGACTATGAAGCAACAGTTATGCTTGGGACATATTAAGTTTTGAGTATCTATAGACACCCAAGAAGAGATGCTGAGCAGTCAAATTGGATACGTAAGCCTGGAATTCAAAGGAGAAGTTTGAGCTGGAAATATAAATTTGGGAATTGTCAGCATGTCCATGGTACATGAAACCACGAGACTGGATGAGAACACCAAAGAAGTGAGCGAGTTTAGAGAGAGAAGAAAAGAGGCCAAGAACTGAGCTCAAGGGCTTTGCACCATTCAGATCAGGGATATGAGGAAGACAGAGAAGGAACGGTCGCTGGTGAGGAGGAATGCTGAAAGAGGCCAAGTGGGAACAAAGGCTTCAGTGAGGGAAGAAAAATCAACTGTTCCAATTGCTATGTAACCCACAATCAAGGCTAACAATTAGTTTTGGCAAAAACATGGAGGTCAGGCTTCCCTGGTGGCGCAGTGGTTGAGTCCACCTGCCAATGCAGGGGACACGGGTTCGTGCCCTGGTCCGGGAAGATCCCACATGCCGCGGAGCGGCTGGGCCCGTGAGCCATGGACGCTGAGCCTGTGCGTCCGGAGCCTGTGCTCCGCAACGGGAGAGGCCACAACAGTGAGAGGCCCGCGTACCACACACACACACACACACACACACACAAAAACAAACATGGAGGTCATTAGTGATTTTGATAACAATTGTTTGGTGAATAATGAAGGTAAAAGTAAAAATCTGATTTAGGTGGACTTAAGTGAACAAAATGAGAAGAATTGAAGATGGGAAGTTTAGACAACTCTTTTGAGATCCCTTCCAGCCAGAGAATTAGAACCATATGCATTTAGAACTCAGATAAATTTAGGAAATGATCTATTCCAAATCTAGAAATTCATGTGTTGCTAAATTCTGTTTCTGAAAAGAAAAACTCGAAACAAAACAAAACCCATTAATCAAATACCTTGCTGAATCATCCTAGGCATAGCAGTTATTCACATCACAGTCTGACTCACTTTTAGCAAGACTCTGGTGATAATACGAAGCTGTCATTTGCCACCCCCAAGTCAATGTTAATGTTATTTAGAGAAGAAATATGGAATCATAGGACACTGGAGGGAAGAGCAGGGAACTGAAATTAAGAGGTGGGTCTAAAGAAATATGCCATTTGTCGAGGGGAGGGGATGGGAGAAGGGGATGAGAAGGAGTTTCTGGCTCAAGGGAAATACGGGCCCCTAGAAGTTAAGAAAAAAGGCCTCAGAAGGTAAAAAGACAAAGAGAGGAAAGTTTAAAATATTTTTATCCATTCCTTAAATATTCAGGATACCTACCTTACTTGAACCTCCACTTCCTAGCTGCTTCAGTATGGAATATATTTTTCCGTTAACTGAAATGCATTCATTTGCTGAAGAGGATGCTGAAATCTAAATAATTAAAATAGATAAGGATTCAGATGTTCAGAGAACATGCCTGAGAAACCAGCTTGCATTTAGTACAGTGAAGTGCTTCCAATTCTGAAATTATCTGAACTCTTAATTAGATGTCACAATATTTCAATATTTTAAAGAAGCAATTTACATACTTTAGTCAAAAAATAAACTTATTAAATTAATATATAGGCAAAGTTCCAAACTCTCCCCTTCCAACTTGCCTTTACTTCTTAACATAATACATAAATAGAAAATTTAAGGGGGAAAAAAACCCTCTTACTGTCCAACACACAAACTCACAAGCTATCGCTTTCATTCTTTCTTACCTGTTCTTTTTTCTTACACAAACCTTTTTACTTACATACTTAACATATATAAACACACAACTTTATCTATATATTTTTTTCTCCTGGAGCATTACATTATAAAGGACGCAGCATGCTAAGGTGCTAAGAGTTCCAGAGTCAATCAGACAAATGCAGGTTTTAGTGATGCCCCCTTTATGCTGGGTGATATTCAACAAGCTGCTTATTTGGAACTCGAGCCTCTTCCTCAGCAAACTCTTAACCAATGCACTATATACAATACACCTCCCTTCTCTTCACTGATGCTAGACCATCTGTGGACCTATAAACGCTCTGAACAGATGGAGTGTGTGAGGACTTACTCTGAGCTGACAAGGAAGCTGGAGACACAGAGTGCCTGATTAGCTGATTAACCAAGTTGAAACAAGGTCTGAATAAACCTCAATTCAACTAAGTCCTGCTTTACAGCCCAAATGGTAGAATCTTTCTCACGTGCTCTCCTTCTACATAACATAAAAGATAAGCCTTCTCATAATTCAAAAACAGTCATGTATGTGCCCCAATGTTCATTGCAGCACTATTTACAATTGCCAGGACATGGAAGCAACCTAAGTGTCCATCGACAGATGAATGGATAAAGAAAATGTGGCACATGTATAAAATGGAATATTACTCAGCCATAAAAAGAAACGAAATTGAGTTATTTGTAGTGAGGTGGATGGACCTAGAGTGTCATACAGAGTGAAGAAAGTCAGAAAGAGAAAAACAAATACCGTATGATAACACATATATATGGAACCTAAAAAAAAAAAATGGTTCTGATGAACTTAGGACAGGAATAATGACGCAGACATAGAGAATGGACTTGAGGACACGGGGAGGGGGAAGGGTAAGCTGGGACAAAGTGAGAGAGTGGCATGGACATATGTACACTACCGAACGTAAAATAGATAGCTAGTGGGAAGCAGCCGCATAGCACAGGGAGATCAGCTTGGTGCTTTGTGACCACCTAGAGGGGTGGGATATGGAGCATGGGACGGAGATGCAATAGGGAGGGGATATGGGGATGTATGTATACATATAGCTGATTCACTTTGTTATACAGCGGAAACTAACACAACATTGTAAAGCAATAATACTCCAATAAAGGTGTTAAAAAAATAAAAATAAAAGATAAGGTTTCTAATTTCTTTAATCTAGGGCTGAACAACACTGTTGAGTCATGAAGTATGTTTTCTGTAAGAAAGTGTTAGGCTTTGAAACATGTACCCATTATTTGTCATTGAGTTGTAACTTCATGAAATTCTTCACTGCTCCCTCCCCTCTCTTGCTTTTGGAGCTTCCTCTCCTACTTAAACTGAAAATTTCTGAGAGGAAAGGAAGCCGTTCAATAGCCTTCCCCCCAGCTGCTGAAAGTTATTAGGTAAAGTAATTCTGACCTATTTCTGATTCAATGCCGACGTGACATTCAGTTTCCTACACGGGACATCCCGCAACGCGCTTAGTCTAAGATCACTTCACTTCCCTTCTCCAACCTGTTCCACGGCTTCCTATCCCTCTTGGGGCAAAACTTAAAGGGCCCAGCAGAACCCTCAGGGTCACCCCTGCCCCTTGGGGAGCTCTAGCCACACTCTGGCCTCTTTCAGTTTCCTCCCGACACTGGCCTCTTCTAGAAGGCTCCTCACCCCTTCACTCAGTCATGTCTGCCTTGGCTTCTAGAGTTCAGCTCAAACAGGGCATGACATGATTAATAGCTCAATGAATGTCTTTTGAATTAACGTATGGGCAAACCTGATCAGCCTGTTCTGTCTCCTTTATAATTTATTATACTGCTGAGTCGGTCCTCACAACACTATTACCTCTTTCCACCGTTAGTATAATCTATTGTTGGCTAAATTTTTTATTCCATTATTTTTAAAATTATGGTAAAATTTACATAACATAAAGTGTAACATTTTAACTATTTTTAAGTATACTCTTCAGTGGGGTTGAGTACATTTCACACTGTTGTGCAACCATTACCACCATCTACCTCCAGGACTTCTCATCATCTCATATTGAAAAAACCCTGCACCCCTCAAACAGTAACTCCCCATTCCTCTCTCCCTCTAGCCCCTGGTACCCACTGTTCTACTTTCTGTCGGCTAGTTTTTTAATCTCTTGATTTGTTTAGTTAATCACTTGTGGTTTATTTGCGGGGTTTTTTGCTGTTTTATTTCAACAATTGCTGCTAAATTTTATTATTTACTAAGCACCAGGCTCTGTTGTAAGAACTACATATATATTAACTAATTTAATCTTCACAATCATCCTATGGGGTAGATAGGTTTATTACCCCCATTTTAAAGATGATGAAATGAGCACAAGAGTTTATTTAACTTGTAAAAGGTCACATAGCTGGTAAGTAGTGAGGCCAGAGAGTCAAGGACAGGCAGTCTCCCTTCAAAGCCTATTCTTTCTACCAATATTAAGCTGCTTTTCAGATAGTTACCAGAAACAAATTTTAGTATTGATGTCGAGAGAGTCTCTAAATAATTTTTTTCCCAGATGGCAATACCTTACAAGCAAAAAAATTTTTACCTTAGCAATACTTTATAATAACTACTTTATAATATATTCTAGTAGCATCTCACATTGCTATTCTGATATTCTTAACAATTTGCTTGTATATTAATCAGCCAGTGAAATGAAGCTGCTCACTAACAGCTGGTTTACATTGTTAAACAGAAGAAAAAATAAACTAGATTACAAAAGAAATTTTATCTAGCTACTCAAACTAGATACTTCGGGCTAGTTAGTGAAAAAAGCTTCATTAGCTTCTTCAATAACTAACCTCTCCAAGTCATAAGGCACCTTTATGAGAATATCAGAAAAGAGTTTTGCTTAATGGGACTAAGAATGGACAAGTCTTTAACACCATTCTTAAAAACTAGATCCTGCAAAAATAAAACCTTTGAAATTGATCATACCTTAACATGTACCATTATAAATAAAGCTTATCAAACCTGCAAATTTTGAAGTGGAGTAACGGGTATTTGCTGCTGTTGCTGCTGGAAATAGGGAAGTTGGCCATATGGTGTTGACAACTGACAAGCAGGTAGAAAGTCGTTCTTTACAACTGGAGTCCTGAAACTGGGAAAGATATTTTTCAAAATTTAAAACATTAAAGCTTTGAAAACAAGATTCTGACTCATATTTTGTATGGTGGATATACATTTAAATGTGTTACATCAAACAGAATCCAAATCAGTTTT
Organism: Hyperoodon ampullatus; assembly: GCF_949752795.1. Classification (NCBI taxonomy): domain Eukaryota; kingdom Metazoa; phylum Chordata; class Mammalia; order Artiodactyla; family Ziphiidae; genus Hyperoodon; species Hyperoodon ampullatus. Next base: position 3,775,705 of record NC_136925.1, read on the forward strand.
CCTAATAGATCTGAATTATTTATTCTAGATACACCATCACCAGAACTTTCATTTTGGGGGAGTTCTTTCTGAAAGTAATTTTTTGTCCCCAGACAAGAAATCCTTATTAAAATAAGTAAGATGTCATTTAAAATATAGAGTTGGGGTTATTTTATAAAATTTAGCCAAGGCAAATCTCAGTCTATGGCTGATCACAGATTTTATGAGTGCTTTTTTTTGTTGTTGTTGTTGTTGTTGTACGCAGGCCTCTCACTGTTGTGGCCTCTCCTGTTGCGGAGCACAGGCTCCGGACGCGCAGGCTCAGCGGCCATGGCTCACGGGCCCAGCCGCTCTGCGGCACGTGGGATCCTCCCGGACCGGGGCACGAACCTGTATCCCCTGCATTGGCAGGCGGACTCTCAACCACTGCGCCACCAGAGAAGCCCTATGAGTGCTTCTTAACAATAATGTTCTACACAGCCTCCTAGAAATATGTGAAAGCCAATTACATCCGAGCAGTTTGGCCTTTGAGCATAAAGAGGCTCAGCTCACATTCGTGCTTTGCTTGTCTTTTTCACTGTTGTATTCTCAACACCAAGAATGGTGCTTGGCACAAAGGAATTCTACAAGTATTTTTTGACAATAAATAGTTTCACAAGAAATAACTATATACCTAGTTTAGTTAGCTGTCATTCTTTAAAATATTCTAAGTATAATAAAATTAGGTAATATATAGCAAGATTGTATTAAGTAGGAAAGAGACTAGGTTATAAAACCCCAAGGCCAGTTCTCATTAAGATCAAAGATTACATTATGAAAATGGAAAGCAAAAGGCATCATGGACTTCAGTTATCCTCTAAGACATTAAAAATATAGCCCCTCGTTATAGGATATGCCACATCCCTTTCTTTCTTTTCTTAGAAATGCCATTGATTTGCTTTTCAATATCCTTGTGTTTCCTGTCAGTCAACACTGACCACCTTCTTCACTCATCCCTCACTGCCCGCCGCTCCGGTCTTGAACACCACCAGAACTATATGAGCTGCACCACCGGCAGAGACCATCACACTCCAGTTAACACCTCCTTTGCTATGTAATGTATCCACACTTTACCCGCTCTAAGAATGCTAACCTTTAAAATCTCTCTCTCAATTACAGAGAGTTATCCATGTGGCAATGCATGATTATCAAGAAGTTTTGCATACTTAGAGTATTTAAAGGTACTGCCTATAGGTAAGTATAAAAAGTATAGAGTATATATAGTAGGTACAGATTACAATATGACAGAGACTTTCATTACAATCCTTAAAAATATATCGTAGCCACCTTCCCCTCCCCTTTTACAGATGAAAAAACTGATGCTGAGAAAAATCATATGAATTTGGAAAGTCTTTAAAGTAAAAGAGCGGGATCCACCTCCAGATCTGTTTGGCCCCGAAGCCCATGTTATTTCTATTGTACCAAGCAAAGAACCAAAAGTAATTACCAGCTCATATAATCATCCAAGACACTGTTGCTGGGTGTCTTACAAACAGATTTTGGGTCAATCCATTTAGGTGTTGATATCGGTGGTGACTGCTTTGAAACCGAAAGGGCAGGTTGCTCAAAATTGGTTTGTTTCTGCTAGACCAAAATTAAAAAACATCACGATTTCGGGTTTTTAAATTAGTCACCTGTTCAACAGTTTCACAAACATAACTTCTAAAAGAAAATTAACATATGAAATACAAAAGCATACTAAAATAGGTAGACATATGTATTCCAGACTTTCAATAACTTTTTAGTACAGCTCTTTTACTCTAAATTTTGAAGTCTGTTATATTTTCCTCAAAGGGACTACAAGTAGAGGAAAGGTACACAGCATTGTTTAACAAAACAGGATCTAATATCCTCTCCCATTAGGGCTACTGTCACTAGCATTGAACTTTTATAATCTAAATAAGTACTCTGTGCTTCAGAAAACTAGTCTTTCTTTAATCAGTAAAATCACTCCCTACTTTTATGTTTGGAGGGAAAATGAGCAAATACTAATTATTTAGCAAAATTTGAAATGGCAAATACCTATCTAGTGTTCTTCTTTCTCCCTTGTAAAAGACATAGAGCTTGTAGAATTTATCTCATACAAATCCCAAAGCAACAATGAACATCGTCTACAGTAGAGATTGACAAATTACAGCATGTAGGCTGAATCTGGCCTGCTGCTTGTTTTTGTAAATAAACTTTTATTGGAACACAGCAATGTCTATTTGTCTACATCTTGTCTATGACTGTTTTCATGAGATAATGAAGGAGTTCAATAGTTGCATCAGTGACCATCTGGCCTGCAAAGCTTACTAAGCTTTTGCAGAAAAAGATTGCCAACTCTTGCAAACCACATTTTGCTTGAACGCTATTAGTGAGCGCTCACTACCTCTACTTCAATTTGGGGACAGCTTTAGCTGTTAGCAAGTATTCACAGATATTTAGGTTAAATCAGCTTCTATATTATAATTTCAACCCACTGGGTCCACATTAGGCTCTAGAGATCCACAGTGGATAAATCTATACTATTTTCTGCATTTCAATCCTTTGAGTTTTTGAAGATAGCTAGCATGGCCACTGCATCTCTTTTCCTGGGTAAGTTTTCCACTTCCTTTAAGATTTCTTCATATATATATCTGGATTAGTGGTCAGGATGGTATTAAGAATCTGTGATAGTTAAGATTATTAAGCAAGGAAAGTGGAAAGGTTGTCCTCATAGACCGGGAGGTTTGCATTTGAGATTTTGGAGATCAGAATTGAGAATATAGGAATGGGTCGCTAAGGTGAAATTAAGAAAATGGGCATGAGGGAGGAAGAAGTTATGAATCTGGAGGCCAGGTGTAGGACTAGTGATACATAGGGGTAAGAAGCTAACAAAGAGTGATGATAGATGTTGGGTTGAAGTTGAAAGTAGTGATCCAGAGCCTGATATTTTCAAAGAACGATGGGGAGTCACTAGGATGTTCAGAGATGATGGCAACGAGCAAGACAGGAGAGCATATCCAGGAGGCAGGCGCCTCAGAAGGACAGGGTTTTTGCAAGAGAAGAAATGGTCTGGACACAGCTTTGGGGAGCCTGTAGGAAAGTGAGATGGGAGACAAAAACAGCCTCCACTTGAGTGGGCTGCTGAAACTGCCTAGCTTTTTCTTCTTTACCTAAGTGTGCTATTCAGTGGTCTTTAATATATTCACAAGAGTATGCAATCATCCCCACTATTTAATTACGGAACATTTTCCTCACCCTAAGAAGAAACTCTATACTAGCAGTCACTCTCATTCCCCACTCCTCCTGGGCTCTGGCAACCACTAATTTACTTTCTGTTTCTATGGATTTGCCTATTCTAGACATTTCTTATAAAAGGGATCACAAAATATATGGGCTTTTGTGACAGGCTTCCATCATTTAGCATGTTTTCAAGGTTCATCCATGCTATAGCATTGATCAGTACTTCATTACTTTTATTATTGAATAAAAAAATGAAATAATAAAATCAGAGTAACACATTTGCTTATTGACTCACCAGGTGATAGATATTTGGGTTATTTCTACTTTTTTACAATTATGAATAATGCTGCCATGAACATTCATGTACAAGTTTTTGTGTGGATATATATTTTCAATTCCCTTGAGTGTATACCTAGGAGTAGAATTGCTGGATCTTATGTTAACTGTATGTAACCTTTTGAGGAACTACCATACCATTTTTTTTTAAATTCAGGACACTCTAATTTCAAATTAAGCACAATTAGTAATTATGATAGGTGCTTTACTTTTTAATATTTTCCCCCCAAAATTCTTAGTAATTAAATATGTTATAATGAGCACTATAATTGATAGATCATAAAAAATGCATGAATAAACATAAAATAACTACGCATACAAAGAAATTTTTATGAATAGCGAAACAATGCAAGTTGGTGGTTGATGAAGCAGTATATAGATACAAACCTGGAGGGCAACTAGCAGGCAGAGGAAAACTAGACCTCATGTGCAACCAGGAGTAAAAGGCAAAAAATTACTAGTAGGAAATCTCTTTTAAGAAGGCACATTTAGATTTTTTTCTTAAGTGTAAATCTTCTCAACTAGCACCTCATAATAACTCTGGTAAGGTGATCACCATTTATTTAGGTCTCAGAATGGTCCTCTTCTGCCTTGACCCAAGAAGAAGCAGTGGAGGTAAGTTATACTGCTACTATGCCATACCATTTCAAGTGACTGCACCATTCTACATTCTCACCAGCAGTGTATGAGGGCTCATTTATCCACATCTTCATCAACACTTATTACTGTCTCTTTTTAATTATAGCCATCTTGGTGAGTGTGAAATGGTGTCTCACTGCAGTTTTGATTTGCATTTCCCTAATGACAGATAAATAGTTTTAAGTCCCTTTACCATTCTACTGGTTTGCAAGTTTTAAAAAGAAAAAAAGAGGAGATGCTGTTTGTCCATGGTTCAACCTGTCAGGATTCTTCTCATTTTAACATTTGTTACCTACTCTGTTACTTAGATCAACAGTTCTCAAAAAGTGATCTAGAAATAGCAGAAAGAGAGGGGTTCCCAAGATCTTTTCCTGGAGTCTGAGAGGTTAAAACTATTTTCATAATCATACTAAGACATTATTTGCCTTTTTCACTTTCATTCTTTCATGAATATAAACTAGAGTTTTCCCAAGGCTAGAAGGTGTGTGATAGTGAAATAGATTGAATGTAAAAGTGGATACAAGAAATCCAGTCTTCTGTTAAGCCAACCATTATAGAAATTGTAAAAATTGTAAAACAATATCACTCTCTTCACTGTAATTATTTTGTTTTGAAAAATACTTATTTTTCAGAAGGAACATAGCTCAACATAATAAATCCATGTATGACAAGCCCACAGCGGACATCATACTCAATGGTGAAAAGATGAAATCTTTCCTCTAAAATCAGGAACAAGACAAGGATGCCCACTCTTCACACTGTTACTTAACATGGTATTGGAAGTCCTAGCCACAGCAATTAGACAAGAAACAGAAATAAAAGGTATCCTAATTGAAAAGGAAGAGGTAAAACTGTTACTATTTGCAGACATGATATCATATACAGAAAGTCCTAAAGATTCCACCAAAAACACCTGTTAGAAACAATACCATTAAAAACAATAAAATACCTAGGAACAAATTTAACCAAGTAAGTGAAACACTTGTATACTGAAAACTATAAGATACCAATGAAAGAAACTGAAGACACAAATAAATGGAAAGATATTCTGTGTTCATGGATTGGAAGAATATTGTTAAAATGACCATAACTACCCAAAGCAATCTACAAATTCAATGCAATCCCTATCAAAATTCCAATGGCATTTTTCACAGAAACAGAACAACCCTAAAATTCATATGGAACCACAAAAGATCATGAATAGACAAAGCAACCTTGAGAAAGAAGAACAAAGCTGGAGACATCACGCTCTCTGATTTCAAACCATATCACAAAGCTATAGTATTCAAGACAGTATGACACTGTCATAAAAACAGACACACAGATCAGTGGTGTTGGGAAAACTGGACAGCCACATGCAAAAGAATGAAACTGGACTACTTTCTCACACCATACACAAAAATTAACTCAAAATGAATTAAAGACCTGAATATAAGACCTTAAAATATAAAAATTCTAGAAGAAAACATAGGTGGTAAGCTCCTTAACACAGGTCTTGGCAATGAATTTTTAGATCTGACACCTAAAGTAAAGACAAAAGCAAAAATAAACAAGGACTACATCAAACTAAAAAGCTTCTGCACAGCAAAGGAAACCATCAACAGAATGAAAAGACAATCCATGGAATGGGAAAAAATATTTGCAAACCACATATCCAATAAGAGGTTAATATCCAAAATACACAAGTAGGGGCTTCCCTGGTAGCACAGTGGTTAAGAATCCGCCTGCCAATGCAGGGCACATGGGTTCAACCCCTGGCCCAGGAAGATCCCACATGCCATGGAACAACTAAGCCCATGCGTCACAACTACTGAGCCGCACTCTAGAGCCTGTGTGCTACAACTACTGAGGCCCATGCGCCTAGAGCCCGGCTCCGTGACAAGAGAAGCCACCGTAATGATAAGCCCATGCACAGCAACAAAGAGTAGCCCCCGCTCGCCGCAACTAGAGAAAGCCTGTGCACAGCAACAAAGACCCAACACAGCAAAAAAAAAAAAAAAAAACCCCACAGGAAACTCATTACAACTCAATACCAAAAACCAAATAACCAACTTATAAATGGACAGTGGAGCTGATTAGATATTTTTCCATAGAAGACATACAGATAAATAGCCAACAGATATATGAAAAGATGCTCAACATCACTAATCATCAGGGAAATGCAAATCAAAATTGCAATGAGATATCACCTCACACCTGTCAGAGTGCCTATTACCAAAAAGAGAAGAAATAAGAACTGTTGACAAGGATGTGGAGAAAATGGAAGTCTTGTGCAGTGTTGGTGAAAATGTAAATAGAACTACCATATGACCTAGCAATTCTACTCTGGGTATTTATCCAAAGAAAAGGAAAACACTAACTTGAAAAGATATCTCTACCCTCATGTTCATAGCAGCATTATTTACAATAGCCAAGAAATGGAAACAACCTAAATATCCATTGATGGCCGAATGGATAAAGAAAATGCGGTACATAAATACAACAGAATATTATTCAGTCATAAAAAGATATGAAATCTTGCCATTTGTGACAACACCAATGGACCCTGAGGGCATTATACTAAGTGAAATAGCTAGAGAAAGTGATAGCATAGTATCACTTACATGTAAAATCTGGAGGGGAAAAAATACCCAACAACAAAACACCAAGCTCACAGATATTTTGGTGCTTGCTAGGGGTGGGGATGGGTGGGTGGGAGCGGGGCTGGGTGAAGAGGATCAAAAGGTACAAACTTCCAGTTACAAGATAAATAAATCATGGGGATGTAATGAAAAACGTGGTGACAATAGTTAATAATACTGAATTGCATATTTGAAAGTTGCTAAGTGAGTAGATCTTAAAAATTCTCATCACAAGAAAAAAATTTGTAGCTATGTATGGTAACGAATATTAACTAGACTTACTGTGGTGATCATTTTGCAATAGGGTTAATCCTTGAACAGCTGGGAGATCAGGGGCACCAACCTCCCATGAAGTCAAAAATCCACATATAAATTTACAGTTGGCACTATGTACCCACAGTTCCACATTCTCGGAATCAACCAACCAAATATCATGTAGTACTACAGTATATATTTACTGAAAAAAATCTATGCATAAGTGGACCCACACAGTTCAAACCCATGTTGTACAAAGGTCAACTGTATATACAAATATACAAATATCGAATCATTATGTTGTACACCTAAAACTAATATAATGCTGTATAACAATTATACCTCAATAAAACAAAATACTTGTTTTTAAGTATATCTACATTCACATGTAAAAAGTTTATTCTTGTTATTTTTAACAAATTAGTAAATATTTTAAAAATGTATCGGTTTTACTTTCTAATATAGCAAATACAGATAAACATAGCCTATGTAAACCAAAGCTCTTTTTTTCCCCCTTTTTGGTCACATCGCGCAGCTTGTGGAATCTTAGTTCCCCAACCAGGGATTGAACCTGGGCCCTCGGCAGTGAAAGTACGGACTCCTAACAACTGGACTGCCAGGGAATTCCCACAAAGCTATTTAGGAACCTCGATAATTAAGAGTATAAAAGAAGGCACCAAGACCAAAATATTTGAGAACTGCTGAGTTAGAATACAACTGAAAAGTAATAATGACAAGAGTATGGCCATGGACTACATACAGGTATGGCTCTCTACCAGATCCTTGCTTCTGAAATGGAGCCCAGCCACTGGGAATGATCATTCAACCTGTTATGAATTCACATGATCTAGTCTATATTTTTCTATTTTATCCATGAGGACGACAATAGGAAATTGTCAAATGCTTGGTACAGCATTGCACTGGTTCAGCCATCTGCATATTGTTTTCTGTAAAAGGTAAGATAGTAAACATTTTCAGGTCTGCAGGCCAGGTGGTCTCTGTTGCAGTTACTCAGCTCTGCTGTTACAGTTCAGAAGCAAGCATAGACAGTAAGTAAATAAACGGGTATGGCTGTGTTTCAATAAAATGTTGTTTACAGACAGGCTGGGACCTAGATTTGGCTCCTAGGCTGTAGTTGGCTGACCCCTGCCCCAGTCTACCAGCATCCAAAAATACTATTGAAAACAGAAAAGAATTCAGCTTGACATATATTCTTACTAAACTAAACCTTTATTACTGATCATTGTTTTGTGAATTAAAAACAAAAAAACCACACACTTGAGCAAACTGCTCCATTAAATCTGGTACACAAGAATTCAATAAAAGAAGAAAACATTTAACACGATCATGTTATGAACAATAGCAATGCTACGCTTGAAAAGGAAAGTTACCTCTGTATCAACTTTTGAGATTACCTCTGAAATCTGCCACTGATTTGAAGATGCAGCAGGATTCTGGTTTACACATTCTGACTTTCTCTTAGATGGCCATTGTTTCTGGTTACTTTCTGGAACCTTTGGTTCTTGATGTTCTTTAGTTTCTGAAATTGTATTTGTTGTTGTTGTCATTAAAAGGCAAGAATATTTGATAATAACAAAATAAACCTAAACGATAGAACATGTTACAAAACTGTATTAGCATTTTGCTCTTAAAAAACAAAGAAACTGAAAACTTTAAGCCAGCTGCTGACAACTTGCTTTTAGCAAGTTAATTTTTCAAAGCTGCAACAGCCATCTTCCTAGGTTGCTACCTAGAGCTTTACCAAAGACCATTCTGAATTGAAACGCTTCCGGTCTTTACCAGAAAACAAGGAAATAAATAAGTAAAAATTTAAAAACATGTATGTCTTACTAATAAAGAGAACCTAGTTCACCACTTTTCATAGACCTCTAGCTTCTTAAATTTTATTTATTTATTTATTTATTCATTTATTTATGGCTGTGTTGGCTCTTCGTTTCTGTGCGAGGGCTTTCTCTAGTTGCGGCAAGTGGGGGCCACTCCTCATCGCGGTGCGCGGGCCTCTCACTATCGCGGCCTCTCATTGCGGAGCACAGGCTCCAGACGCGCGGGCTCAGTATTTGTGGCTCACGGGGCTAGTTGCTCCGCGGCATGTGGGATCTTCCCAGACCAGGGCTCGAACCCGTGTCCCCTGCATTGGCAGGCAGATTCTCAACCACTGCGCCACCAGGGAAGCCCAACCTCTAGCTTTTTAACAAAATTTTTACCTTAAACTAGCCTGTAATTTACTTTCTTAAGCGTCTGAACAAAAGAGCCTCAACAATAATATTGACTATTTTATGAATGTCAATATTCTGTCCCTATCATAACAGATGCAAAAAGTCTAAACAAAATATTTGCAACTGATATACAAAATAAATAATAAATTATGACCAAGTTGTGTTTATTCCTAAATGCAAAGTTGCTTAACACTTGAAAGTTAATTCAATTTGCCATAATAATAGAGGAGAAAAGTCTGTGGTCAACTCCAAAAATGCAGAAAAGGCATTTCATAAAATTCAATACCCAGTCACAAAAAAACTTTTAGTCTAGGTATAAAGCAAAACTCACTCTGTTTTGATATTTGATACAGAATACCTTTAAGGCTCTAAGGCAATTATCATGCAAGGGTAAAATAAGGAAAGTGGCTCTCTAAAATAAGGAGTGAACAAAAACGCCACCTATCATTCCTTCTATTCACCATTATGCTAGAGGTTATAAGTGCAATACAGCAAAGAAAAGAAATGAAAGTTAAAGGACTGGAAGGCAAAAAATGTTATATTATTTTCAAACAACATGAAAGAATTTATAGGAAAATATTAGAATTATTCAGTGACTTTAACAATGTCACTGTAAATATGATAAATAGCTAAAAATCAGTTGTATTTTTACATACCAGCAACAAAGAAGTAGAGGATAAGTATTTTTTTAAAAAGATCCCATTCATTATCATTTCAAAAAAAAATCAGATCTCTAAGTACATCTCTAGCAAAAGATAAGCAAAATCTCTACACAGAAAAGTATTTCTTCAATAATCTTTTAAAGATTACTTAAATGGATGAAGGGATATGCCAGGTTAGTGGACTAGAAAATTTTTCTGTTAAGATGTCAACTTGTCCCACTAGATCTCAATCAAAATCCCATTAAAAAAAAAAAAAATGGGGCTTCCCTGGTGGCGCAGTGGTTGAGAGTCTGCCTGCCGATGCAGGGGACACGGGTTCATGTCCCAGTCTGGGAAGATCCCACATGCTGCAGAGTGGCTGGGCCCGTGAGCCATGGCCACTGAGCCTGCACGTCCGGAGCCTGTGCTCCGCGACGGGAGAGGCCCGCGTACTGCAAAAAAAAAAAAAAAAAAAAAAAAGGAAATCTGACAGATTCTAATATTTATATGGAAATCCAAAAGGCTTAGAATAACTAAAATAGCTTTGACAAAGAACAAAGGTGGAAGATTTACACTGACAGATACGAAGACTTACTGCAGTAATTATGTCAGTATTAGCACAAAGACACAAAGGACTATGGAACAAAGAAGAATCCAAGACCAGACATCAAACACAGACTCATCTAATTTATAACAAATCACTGAGGGGAAAAAGGGTCTTTTCAACAAATGCTGCTGGATCTACTGGATATCCGCATGGGGAGAAAAAAATGAATCCTGACACTTGATCTTAACTATACACAAATATTAAATTCAAGTAGATCATAACTCTAAATGTGAAACGTAAAATGATGTCTTCTGCAATATATGGAAAGGGCTTCTTCCCTGGTGGCTCAGTGGTTAGGAATCCGCCTGCCAACGCAGGGGACATGGGTTTGAGCACTGGTCCAGGAAGATCCCACGTGCCACGGAGCAACTAAGCCCAGGCGCCTCAACTACTGAGCCTGTGCTCTAGAGCCCACGAGCCACAACTATGGAGCTCGTGTGCCACAATACTAAAGCCCGCACGCCTAGAGCCCAAACTCTGCAACAAGAGAAGCCACCGCAATGAGAAGCCTGCGCACCGCAACGTAGAGTAGCCCCCGCTCGCCGCAACTAGAGAAAGCCCGCTCGCCGCAACTAGAGAAAGCCCGCCCGCAGCAATGAAGACCCAACGCAGCCAAAAATAAGTAAGTAAATTTATAAAAAAATAAATTAAATAAAATATGTGGAAATATCTTTATGATCTTGGAGGAGGAAAAGATTTGTTTAAAGGCACAGAAAACACTCACCACAAAGGAAAAGACTGATAAATTAAAATGCATGATAATTAACAATTTCATCAAGTCTTCACCACATAATGGGAGAAGTTACTTGTAAAATATATACCCAACAAAGGAGCTGTATCTAGACCATATTAATGTCTCCTAACATCAATGCGAGAAAGAAAGGAAACCTAATGGAAAAACTGGTGAGGCTTGAACAAGTACTTCACGAGAGGATACCCATATGGCCAATAAACACAAAAAGGCCTTCAGCATCGTTAGACATCAGGGAAATGCGAATTAAAACCACAGTGAGATATCACTTAGCAGAATCAGAATGTTTAACATTAAAAACCAACAATAAAAACTATTGGGAAGAATATGGATCAAGAGCAACGTAAGTGCTGGTCAAACACAACACTTTGGAAAACCATTCAGCACTATCGTCGAGCTGAATATATACAACATCCTGTGACTCGACAACCCCACTCTGTATACGCTCCATGGAAAAGTGTGTGAAAGAAATGAAAGCATTAAATTAGGTGCCAGATCAGTACTATAAACAAGAATTTTTGGTAAAGATGATTTTTCAAACATATCAGTTTGTAATAGGTGCCATGAAAATATAAAATATGAGTTTCCCCCGATTACTAGGAAGAGGAATCTATAGTTGGCCCTCCATATCCACAGGTTCCACAGGGCTGACTATACAACATCATTTTATATAAGGGACTTGAGCAACCGAGGATTTGGGCAGCCGAGGGGGATCCTGGAAACGATGCCTTGCGGATACGAAGGGACGCTGATGTTCCCAGTCAAAATAATGGCAGCACACTTTGCAGGGACTGAGGGCTTTCCTGTGACATGGGATTTTCCGGGCTAAAACCAGAAAAGTCCCAGTGTTCCTCTTCAGTCCAATTAAAAGAAAAAATTACACCCAATCTGGCAAACTTTGTTTGGACAATGATCATCCAATTCATGATCCCATTCAAAAATCTTTGATCGTACTCTGACATCTAAAAAAAAAAAAAAAATTGAAGCCTGACATTCTAAGTCTAACTAGTCTTATCTCCCACTTCTATACTCACTGTGTTACAGTTTTCAGCATAATTGACCATCTTTGTTCCTAGAATATTTTATTCTTTTGCTTACATTATTCCCTCCATCTGAAATACTCTATCACTGCTATTTCTTCCTATTTAAATGCTAACAAGTCTTCACGTTTCTTCTCCTCCACAAACTATTTCCTTATTTCCCCTAAACCAAATTAGTTCCTCAGATTTCTCCTTCCACTGAATCCTCATAGCATTTTATTGATGTGGTTCTCATGATAGTCTATATTCTACCCAGCATTATATTTATCAGCAGATCTCCCACACTGGTTGGCAATCTCCTTGGGACCCTGTCTCATTCATGTATATATCCTTAAAACATTCACCCTAGTATTCATATATTGGAAAAGCAAATGTTTGACAAAAGAGGAAAGGGAGAATTATCATATAAATACAGCTTCTGTGTCCTTTCCAGAAAGTATTTATCAAGCCAACTGAGAACAATAACTCCGTGCCATTGTATATTCCCTCCAATCTTCCTTTAATGCACCTTTTAGGCAAATAAACTTTCTTTGCTATAGAATTTAATACTTTTCATATAATCTATAAAATTTAACTGAAATACAAGATAAAGGGACATAGTCATAGTCTTACATGGCAATTGTTAGGTGTCTGGTCAAATTTCACAAGTACACAGTGATTCTCTTAATTAAAGAAGTAGTCTGTTTTGTCACTCTTACCTTCTGATTTTGTTAGAAGGCTTGATTCACTTTTATTCTTCAGGGTTACTGAATCAGTAATAAGTTCAGAACTCTTCTCATCTGACATCAGAGGTTCCTTGGAACGAATATTTTTAACAGACTACATAAAAAGAATAAGATTTGATTTGATTTTATATAAAATAAAGTCTCATCAATGGAAGTAGTACTAATCTGTCTTAGTGTTCAATATACTAACGTCTCACCTATATGAAAAGACTGCTAGGAAAATTATCTATTATACTTACATGTGGACTCACAAACTGCCAGCAAAGATAACTTCTTGAATTACTGACTAGAGCAATGGGAATGGCCATAACCATAAAATTGGCCAATTTATTTTCAATAGACATATTAATCAAATGATAAAATATAGTCACTTAAAAAGAGAGGTTGCAAAATTTGAATCTAACATAAAACATACTTCATTATTTTGTTACTGTGATCATATTTTATCACCAAAAATAACAGCACTGGTCAAAATTAAGATTTGTATAAGTCTAAGACAGTATTATTCTAAATCCAGAAAATAAACTTTTGACACAACTATGCACTATTCTCTAAGATAGCTGTAAACTAGTTAAACTCATTATTTAAAAGCAAAGACCATGAAAGAGAGAGACAAATTACAAGGAATCGAAAATCAAAAAGACCTACATTGTGATGCCAGGGGTTTAACTCAACGACAGTAAGAACAGTATAATCCCTAAAAATCAGTGCACCAGGGATTAAAGCTGTTTCCTGTCTTTGAAGTTCACACATCTGCCATATCAGGATGCCAGAATTATCTCAGCCCTCATCTCTGCCCCATCACAAGGCCACTCCCTCACTTTTGTCTAAGATGCCCTGCCAGATCATATGATTAAACACACCAAGAAACAAAAGCTGGGGGGCCTGGCTCACCCTGCTATTCCCAAATCCAGGCCAACTAACCTAAAACACTATATAATAATTGCTACTTCAGAGTTACCCCAGGAGATCGCTGATCATTGCCCTACCACCTCAACTGAGGAGAAACAGTTTAGGACTTATGTGCCACTTCCCATCAGTGGTCCAACATCTCTTGGGGCTTCAGGAACACTGCTAGAGATACATAAATCATGGACTCCTTTCCCGGAAAAAGCTCCATGAACCCTGGGTCAGGAACCCTTGCTTCATGGAAAGATTTTAAAATGGACATACCGTTAAATGTCTCAAGTCACTGGAATCATTTCCACTTGATTTAGATCCAGAAACGACTGTATCTCGGCATTCTGATCCAGAGATCTGTCTGTTACCCATGAAACAAAACAATTGTAATGTTTAACCTGAAATCGATCATTTCAATGTATTATTTTTTCAATTTTAAAGTTGACTTTTTAACAATATGTACACCTTTTAATTGGAAAAGTCACTTGGAAAGATTTTTTTAAATAAATGTATGTATGTATGTATTTATTTATTTTTGGCTGTGTTGGGTCTTCGTTGCTGCGTGAAGACTTTCTCTAGTTGTGGCGAGTGGGGGCTACTCTTCGTGGTGGTGCATGGGCTTCTCATTGCGGTGGCTTCTCTTTGTTGCAGAGCACGGGCTCTAGGCATGCAGGCTTCAGTAGTTGTGGCACACGGGCTCAGTAGTTGTGGCACACGGGCTTAGTTGCTCCGCGGCATGTGGGATCTTCCTGGACCAGGGCTCGAACCCGTGTCCCTGCATTGGCAGGAGGATTCTTAACCACTGCGCCATCAGGGAAGTCCCCTGGAAAGATATTTTTTAAAATAACAAGGTTCCAGTATAAACGTGACTAAAGTGCTGGGCAGTGATAAAAGTGAGAGAGATGAGTAGTAAGTAGGTGATTGCCTACCCTGTTATGTAATAAGTAACAGCTGGAGTCAGGTATGAATGTGGGAAAGGACAAGGGAACAGCAGTATGTAGATCAAACTACACTTCAGGTTGCAAATAGCTTAAGGATAAGAACTAAGATGTAGGCTCTCCTATGGGAGACTGCCTAGCTCACAATCTATCAAAACAAGCACCGAGAAAATGGCTGGTTTGTTTATTTTTTTGAGTGGGAGAAAATCTCCTAAGCTAGCACTTGAAATGGAGATGACAAGAAAACAGTCATAAGATTCTGGAGCTTAACCTTGATATCCAAAATGCTCTTTAATATCAATGTTCAGTCAAGCCCTAAGTATAAAAAGAATTTAAGAATAGAAGACACCAGCTAAAAACAAGCGATTATATTTCTAAAGTTTACTTGCAAAATGATTTTCTAGAATCCAAGGAGCCTCTCCCATTAGAAATAATGTAATGAATAGTGGTTACAGTTAAAAATAGAGTAGAAAAATGAGGTCCCTTAGCTAACCTGGAATACGGGAATTCTCAGTTTTCAAGTTGAAGGAAGGAGAACACATTAGATGTGGTGAACAATACTTCATCTCTACCTACCCTGCCCCACTTCTTGAAGCCCTAGGCTCAGAAGCAAATGAGTGGGGACTTCCCTGGTGGGCCAGCGGTTAAGACTCCCTCCCAATGCAGGGGTTCAATCCCTGGTCAGGGAACTAAGATCCCACATACTGTAACTAAGCCTGCACACCACAACTACTGAGCCCATGTGCTGCAACTAGAGAAGCCTGCACGCCGCAATGAAGACCCAGCGCAGCCAAAATAAATAAATTAAAAAACCAAAACAAAACAAAAAAGAATAAGGGCTATGCTGACTGTAAAGTGAGGTACACATGTAAAAAAAAAAGTAGCAAGTGAGTGAATTAATCATCTCTCCCACTGATAGCTGCCTCTTTCCTTGAACTAGCTGCAAAAGAAATTGTTCCCAGACCTCCCTTCACCCCTATGGAGACTTCCATACCCACTAAAAAGAGTCTTACCAGAGAGGCTACCATAAGGGAGAAATGTTCAAACATCAGGAGTTTTTACCCCAGGGCTGTTTGCATAGTCTTTTAAGCTTCATGTTGACTTAATCTTTTTTCCTCTGTGTTTCCTAATTTTTTAATAGTTCCTTTAATGAATATTTTTAATGAGTGCAAAAGCAAAATAAAGTCATATCTCCCACTCATTCCTCATACTAAATAAAAATGTAATCATAATTACTTTCACATAGTAAAAGACTTTAAGATCATTCTGCCATCAATCTTCAAGTTTCAAAACCAAATTAAAAAATTAAAACTCAAACATACCTTTTAGTAAAAGGTGGTGCAACTGAAGCATCTGTCTTCTCATGGTAATCCGGGCTACTTAGAAGGTTAACTGGGACTCTTCCGAATGGGCATGACTAAAAATGTTTTGAAAGATTAAGTAACTAACTAGGAAATAATTATAGACCTCACCACTACCATTTTTTTTTTTTTTTTTTTTGCTGTACGCGGGCCTCTCACTGTTGTGGCCTCTCCCGTTGCGGAGCACAGGCTCCGGACGCGCAGGCTCAGCGCCATGGCTCACGGGCCCAGCCGCTCCGCGGCATGCGGGATCCTCCTAGACTGGGGCACGAACCCGTGTCCCCTGCATCGGCAGGCGGACTCTTAACCACTGCGCCACCAGGGAAGCCCTGACCACTACCATTTTAATCAGAGTTAAAAATAACTTACTCGTTTAGCTTTGTTTGTTTGTTTCAAAGGATTTCGATGGCCTATCTCTGCATCTTGAGGGGGTATGTTCTCTCTAAACAGAAAGAAAATACTCCTGATTTTTAAAATAATAATATTGACACATGCATTTTCATCAACTGTTAAACATTGTTATTGTAACATGAAAATATATACGCAGATGTATAAATAATATAAATGTAGGACGAGCATTTAAAAAATGGATTCAGTTTCCTTACCCATACAAAAACCTGGCCTTAGTCTGTGCTCTGGAATCACAACTGATATTCCTATTCGGTAAATGTCCAAGTGTACTGGGGAACGGTTCTTGCACATTTGATACTGTAGATGCTGTAAACATTTGAAATTGTAATTAAATTTATAAGGACATAAGAAATACACAAAAAAGTAATCTCATAAATAGGAATGTTTTAAAAGTCAATTCATAGTAAATATTTGTCCCCAAATAAGATATGCAGACATGAAGATGTTATGAAGATAATTCTCTAACTATACTTCAAAACTATTCCATAATTATATAACTGTTTACTCAGAGTAGAGACACAATCCTTATTTCTAATAGCAAAAAGTCATTCTCTTGCCTAGATCAAGTTCTTCTGTTTGTTTGTTTTTAACTGAAGTATAGTTGATTTACAATGCTGTAATAGTTTCTGGTGTACACAGCAAAGTAATTTATATATATATATTCTTTTTCATATTCTTTTCCATTATTGTTTATTACAGGATATTGAATACAGTTCCCTGTACTATACAGTGGGACCTTATTGTTTTAGATCAAGCTGTTTTTAATGTGTTACCAATTAGAGTTTGATTAGGGAAAAAAAAAATTCCAACAAGAAAGTAATGACTTTGTTACTTCTAAAACTCTTACCTCCTTTACATCTAAAACTTAATCTTAGATTTTGATCATTCTAAATAAATGATATTTTTCGATAAACTATTATCCTGAATCCTTTTTTGCAGGACAAAACACCACAGAAAAGTATTAGCACACACTAACGTATTTACTTGATAAACTCTTCTTTTCTTCCTCTGAAAGCAGCTGCTTTTTTTGGAGGTTTAAATTCCGAATGGCAATTTCCAGCATTTCTAGTGGCACTGCTCCACATTCCACAGCTTTATGAAGAAGTTGCTTACTTTTTTTGAAATTACCTAACAAAGTAAAAAATAATCGTCATTTTAATGCAGCAACCTTTACTCCCCAGAGGTGTATTCATCAGGACCTAGGAAAAAAATTTTAAAGTCTTAGGCAAAAATGTTTACTCCAAGGCTCACGCATGTTATTCATAAGGAAATAAGCAATTTCTCACTTCTGATAACAAGTCATGTCAAACAGTTTACTTGTGTAAGATGTAACTGATGTAATTATGTATTGGTTTATTGCCACAGTCCATTTTCACAAGTAAAAGAAATGTTAGCAAAGCAGTTACGAAATGGGGGCAGCAAAGGTCAACTCAAACAGAAACTTGAGAGAATTTAGTAAAAGGGAAAACTAAGCCTTAGATGTTGCAACAGTCTCAAGAGCATCAATCTGTTACAATGCAGCATAATAATTATCATTTATAATAACATTTAGTCATTAAGGTTGACACCTTTTACTAAAGGGAATTCCCATCAAAAGGATTCATGTGAAAAAATGTAACAATAAAGATTAATCTTTTTTTGTTTTTTTTTTTTTTTTTTTTGGTGGTACGTGGGCCTCTCATTGTTGTGGCCTCTCCCGTTGCGGAGCACAGACTCCGGACGCGCAGGCCCAGCAGCCATGGCTCATGGGCCCAGCCGCTCCGCGGCATGTGGGATCTTCCCGGACCGGGGCACGAACCCGTGTCCCCTGAATCGGCAGGCGGACTCTCAACCACTGCGCCACCAGGGAAGCCCTAAAGATTAATCTTTAGCTACCAGACTTAGCTACACCACCCCCAAAATGCAGAATAACTGAGAAACTACCAAAATTACCTTTTGACTACAGATAAATTACCAAACAAATTTTCTTTCAACTGCAAACTTACCCAATACATTTAGTTTAGAATTTCATTTATAAATATTAAATGTATATATCATGTATGTTATGAAATGTGTCAGCATTTTTGGGAGCCACTAGGCTATACTATGCACTTGGCACTTGGGTATAAAAATGGTTGAGTCAGCCTCTAGCTTCTCACAGTTTACAAATTTTAAGAACATAAACATATTTGATAGAGACTAAGACTACATTTATTCAGAGTACTGATATTTCATGTATTGAGCATTTCAGGATAGCAAAAGAAGAAAGAAAGGCTTAGACAGGAACTAGTAATTAGGGAGCTTACTAAGGTCATAGACTCCTTTGAGAATCTGATAAAAACTATGGAATGTCCTCCACCCCTACAAAAATACACATACATACCAAAAGCACATAGGACTTCGGGGATTTTGCATTTTTCCTGAAACTTATTCATCAACCTTGCTCAAAATAATCACAATTTGGACCTTGAGGTTACTGCTACATCCCAGTGGTACTAATGAGGTTTATTCCTTATTTACAGATAATATAATTTGAGATTTTCAAAATTTGTATTCTAAAGATATAAGTTTATAGCTGCTGTTGATAGGCCATAACACCTCAAAAACTTAAAAAAGTAGAATGAAGGAGAGATAGATGATCTTAAAGGCCTGGCCAAACTCTAACAAGCAATGAGTCAATTCTCCTAGGCAGGAAAGGGATGATTTTTTTTTTTTAAGTCACCTGATAGTGCACAGGATAGATCAGAGAAGATGATTCAGATAACTAGGACTCAGAAATCATCTGCATAAGTAGAAGTTCAGGATTTGAGTTTATACAGTGCTTTTCTCCAATCTCGGTCCCGCCGAATACTCTCCAAGGAGTTAGCCCTGCTTTGGACATGACTACAAGGATTCTGGCTGAGCCAAAAAAAAAAAAAATGGTGATAATATGTGTATTACTGGTGGGAAATGGGATCAGGGTTGGAGCAGCAACAAGGCAAATGGAAAAACAGGAAAACGTGGCCAGAGGGCCAGCAGGATAGATCCAAAGGCCCCAGAAAATGAGAAGAGTAAAGGCTAATGGCCAGGCTAAGAATGTCTGAGGAAAAGACGGCCCCTGTTCTATCTAAAATGTCCAGACTAGGTGGAACCAAGTGAGCAAGAAACAAAAGCTTCCACAGCAGTTTACTTTTTTTTAATTGAACTACCAATTAATGCTACAATTATATTCTGATATATATTCTGGTGCTATGACACCATCGTACATGATAAACTTATCTAAGCTCTGGTTTAAATATCTTAGATCCTCATCCCAGAAATACTCAGTAAAGAAGCCACTTTCCTTTAGATGTTTCCTGAATCTAATAGCACACACGTGATGTTCATGCTTATTTTCCTGAGTTACTCCTCACAAGTGGAAGGGCGAGTATGACAAATATTCTCCACTTACACTTAGGTAGCATTCTTCCGCCATATTCTCATCTGACGTTTCGCTTCATACTTCTATTTCATACACATGATTTAATATTCGAATGTAAGTTACAGTAGGAAGTTATCTTCTACTTAAAATTCGGACTTGACATTTTCAGATTACCTTGTGATAGTTCAAATTGTGCAAAAGATATATGCACGAAAGCAAATTTCTTGCAGTTTGCTCTGGCCATCTGAAAGTAGTCGCGTGCGTCATCTGGCTCTTGAATACTGAAATAAAGGTTTCAGAGTCAAGTTTTAAGAAAAAGGACACATTTGCCTAAGTTTGATAACTCCTCATTCTATTTTCCAAAAGACACAGGATATTGTTCTTTTTTCTGTATGTAAAATTAAATAAGTTAATTTTTATTTTTATTTATTTTTTTTTTTTTGATGGTACGCGGGCCTCTCACTGCCATGGCCTCTCCCGCTGTGGAGCACAGGCTCCAGATGCACAGGCTCAGCAGCCATGGCTCACGGGCCCAGCCACTCCGCGGCATGTGGGATCCTCCCGGACCGGGGCACGAACCCATGTCCCCTTCGTCGGCAGGCGGACTCTCAACCACTGAGCCACCAGGGAAGCCCAATAAGTTAATTTTTAAAATATTTTTAGGCAGAGTCTAGAGTATGTAACTTTGTGGAAATATGTACATAGTAAAGAAGGTTTACATTACTCACTTGTTAATTATAAACAAAAGGATTTTGTCAAAAAATATTAAATTTCTTACAAGTAATTCTGACAACATGTTTTCATTTTACCTTTTGGTGATGTAGTTATGTGTTATGTAATGTAGTTAGCTAAATGCAGTTAAAATGGTAATACTTACGCTTTTAATTCAGCAAATCTCACTTGAATTCTAGCAAAACTCTCATTTTGGCCATATTTATCTGGAGGAAGTGCTTCAATTGCTTGATTGTAACGACCAATCAATTTATTTAAAAGGGCATCATTTAAAGGGACACTGTTTTTCTCTAGTTTGAGCAACAAATTCAACCAGTCCTCTGGATTGTTTGCCATCATCATAATTTGGTTAACAGTTCCCGAGTTATCTGAATAGGGGACAAAATATACCACAACAGAGGAAAGACATAAAACAAATGCCAAATTGCACTTTTCTTTCAAATTACAGTTAATCACTGATACTCTCAGTATGAACATACACAAACTCCCTAAAATACTTTTTTAAAATTTTAACAACTCATGTAAATATAAGCAAACTTATTTACTGTATATATATTTTTATGATGGTACACTGTACTACAAAAAGCTATATATTTTGAAGGAAAAGAAAACTTAGAAATAAATGTTTATGAGGAGCTTTAGAAAACCATATGCAGTCTAAGAATATTGATGCTGCAGCAGCATAATTCTATCTTAGCATCTTAACGATGCAAAGAAAACCTAAGCCTCTCTCACCACCACCAGTACCAACTTTCTTGGAAAATTCTTCATGCTTATTCATTAAAAATTTAGAAACTTACTGCCCTAGTCCTAACATAACCTTTACAACCTTATTGATCCAACATTATATCCATATTCCTCAAACTTAGTTTTAAACCGATCAAACAAAACCAGTTTACAAAAGATAAGCAACTGGTATGGTCATTTTCTTCTCCCTCCAATTTACCCACATTTCTCCAAAATTTTCATGTTGTTAATTTATTTTTAACCTTCTTTAGTGTTACTAGTTGTCCTGTTCAGGATATTTTAGTCATTATTAAACATTATTAAATTTAGATTTCTCAGAGAAACTATCATTCCTTCTATTAGTTTCAGTTACCTTCAACAAGGGTTAAATATTTACTTTTACAAACAAAATTACTATTTCTGCTTTTTACTAAAAGAAAAACACAAAAAACAAACAACAGATTCATAACTTTGTTTTTACCCTTAAATTTAATCTGGTCTGATCTTAACTTCACTTTCAGTTTTACCTCCCATCGTCTTCCGAACAAGTTAGCCTTCAAGGTGTCTAAAAAACGGTCTTTGCAGATGTATTTCTCATACCCCATTCTCCCTCTCTTAAAACCTTAAAGCATCCTGTCTTATTGTGTTAGTATTCATTCGATGTCAAACATATATTACAATGTAGCATAGTAGATACTAAATTCTTCTCATCTAGAAACCACGGTTTTAATCTTCCTCAGTATCATGTCTTACATCCCAATTATCAATATATGTTAAGTATTCACAGTTTTGAGCAAGCTAAAGATTTTAAATAAGGACTTATCTACCTTGGCGTACAAGCTTTGTTACCACTGTTTAAATACACAAAGTGTGGTGATAGAATATCACCATATTAAGAATTTGCTTTACACCAAAATGATCAGTTTCTAAGTGGTTTCAAGTGAATATGACCTGCCATCATGACTAGTTATAGGTTCTTCCATTTGCTTTCAATCCCTCATCCACTTAATGGTTAGTACAGATACAACAAACTTATCCAAAGGTCACTTTTCAAAAAAACTCAACCATCTAAAATATAGTAAAGAATTCGGCTTCTGAGCTAATACTTTTCATAAAACTAGGGCATTAAACTTTGGGCACTTTCACTCATTCATCATTCAATAAACATTTAAGCACCTACTACTTGCTAGGCACCATTCTTAGCTCTGCAGACACAACACAACAGATAAAAGCCACACCCTCAGAGAGCTCACTTTCTAGTGGAGGAGAGAGACAATAAACACATGAGTAAAGGAGATATAAGGTGATTAGTGCTATAGAGAAAAATAATACAGGGAAAGGAAATAGGGGACACACACCCAACCCCACAGGTTGCTATTTTAAATAGGTGGGTTAGGGAAGGCCTCGATGAGATGACATTTGAACAAAGACTTGAAGGAGGCAGGTAGCTGGGGAGCGGTGTTCCAGGCAGAGAGCAAGAACAAAGACACTGGAATAGGAGCTGGTCCAGCACACAGGAGGCACAGCAAGGAAGCTGCTGTGAGCAAGGGAGAATAGGAGGAGTAACCAGGAGAGTAACAGGAAGATTCTTCAAATCAAATACTGAGTGTATAACCCTAAATCTGTACATCATTTTATTGAGATTGGTGAGGTTTTCTCAGTTTGCAGCAAAAAAAAGGAATGGAAAAAAAATGGCACACCTATTGATGGCAGGCATATCAGCAGAAATGAGAGCTGCCAATGGAAGAGTTACGAAAATTACCTCAGAGCACACTGTAACATGTGATGGTACGTGTCCTTTCTTAAGAAAGTGGAAAATTGTGGGAATATTCCCACACGAAAGGGTTAAAACATAAAATGTTTGTGCTCTAACTGGTGAGCATCAATTACTGAGAAAAGTACACCATGTGAACACCCAGTGGTTCACATTTCCTTCCTTTACAACTCAGAGGTATTCAAAACAAGGGAACTCACCTGTAGTATCAGCAGAGACTTTATTCAAGCTTAGCTCATCAGTAAGGTCTTCGTTTTTAAATTTATTTTTAATATCTCTCACTTTGTTCATTATGGAATCAATTGTCAATTCTCTGCCACTTAAATCCTCAGCCTCCATTTCTAAGGGAAAAAAAATCGAACTATTTAGAATTCCTATTTTTACTAGCATTAAAGAAAAAAATGTTGCAACTAGCCTCTTAGAACCCAGGAGACAAAAGCATTAATTGTATGAATATCTCAACAAAGATATTATCAGGGTGGTATTTGTGAAGCTATGTGCACAGAAACAACAGCATGTCTTTGTAATCCGCCCAGCAAGGATTCCAACAGGTAAGTCCACCTCTTCTTTCCACCAGAACGTCAATGAAGTCATTGCACAACACAGAAGTTGCTGCCCCCTTTCCATTTTTCTTCTCTGCCTTCCTTTCACTCTTTTTCCAGAATTATTTTCTCTGGGCCATCTGCAAATTCAGTCGTTTAAAAAAATGTGATGGTATGTTTGCTTGGATTCTGGTAGTGACATATAGGCATAAAAAAGTCCTTTTGGTAGTGAGAATAACCATTCCTTTATTCATCTGCTTTATGTCAGTAAACCTGCACATTGCAAGTGCTTTCAAAGCATGATACATACAACGTCACGGCCCTTTATTGATAAATGGGGTATCAGCAGCTTGTTCTTGTGCACATCTGGCAGAAACATGATGTGCTACCTTAATCATTCTAATACCAAGAATCTACTGTATTAGTACAGTACTGAGCTCATCTGCATGGTGTTGATGTTTAGTCCACAAAGTGTCCGCAGTCTTTCTTCCTTTCAATCTCATCTCTGTGATTCTCAAACCCATCAATCCAGTAACCCAGGGTCACTGATATCAATGGCGCCCCAGACCTCGAGCGTAACAATGAAAAAGGGGGATAAAGCGGGCAGCTAGGTATCACCCCTTGAAGCCAGGTTCCAAAGGTAACTGTCAGAATCACGGCCACCATCTCCTCTCCCTGTTCTAAAACACCAGACAAGAGAGGGAGTCTCCCCAGATGCCCTGCCAGGCCCTCTCTCCAGCCAAGTCCACATCGACCTCTCGTTTCCCGGGTTCTCAACAAAAAAAATCTCCGGCACTACGGGAGGATTGGAGGGGCAGAGAGCCCGCCCCTCCCCCTCCAGCCCGTTGAGCCGCACCCTACGTCTTCTGCCAGGCTGTGAGCCCTCCCCGCCTCGCCCCCACCGCTCACCGGCCCGCGCGGCGCGGCTAAAGAGCCCACACACCGGCCGCCGCCGTCCCTCCGTGCGCCGGCAAGGTAGGACTCTCCGCCGCAAAGCTGAGTTGAGGACAAAAGATGGAACCCCAGCCCCTCTCCGCAAACACGTTTGAATTTCCCCGCCGCGGCCGCCTATTGGCCAGTGCTAGCCACGTGGATACGTCTGCCGTGATTGGTTCGTGTGCCCTGGCACCGCCCTTCCTACTGCGGCCCACGAGCCCAGCCCCGCGGGGTCTTCCGGTCTGACTCTGGCCGCTCGGAGCCGGGAGTGAAAGGGATGCTGGCTGTTGGCGGGTGTCCCTGGGGCGCCGGTAGACTGGCTTTCCTGCACCTTCCCGTTTAACCAGGCCATAGTTTTGCCCGAGAGGTATCCACTCCCGGGCAGAGTAACCCGGTGAAAGGAAAATAGGAGTGCGGACGCTGCTCCCAGCATCAGGACCTAAAAGGGGCCGTGTCAGTCGGCCCTTCCCCGCCACCGCCCCCTCACTCCTCGGTTCTTCAGGCTCCTCACTGCCCGACTTAGGGAGGATGCGGCAAGGAAGGATCGTTCACAGCGCCAACTCAAGAATCTCAGTGCTTTTTGTCCTTGAGCTTCCACTAGCCTTAGTTCTTCCACTATACTTAAATGACTGTATGCCTCGTCTTCAAGCCAAGGACCTCCCCTTTGTCAGAATTCTGCGCAGAACTCACACGCCCATCACGATTGCTATTTCTGAACTCGCCTTGTCAGCCCCCCTCCCTCCGAGCCTGTCCCACTTTAGAGCTCGTGTCCTCGGGGGAAGGGCACCTCCCTGGTAACCTACGCGAGGGCGAGGCTCTGCGGCTAAGTGGCTTTGTGGTCCAAGGCAATGCTTCTCTTCATCTGCGAAACGAGATGCCTTTTGTACCAGCATTATGACATATGCTCTATGGCAGGACAGGTTGGTTAGTTTTGTGTACGTGTAGGAAACTAACTGCAGCTGTCACTTGTTAACTCCAAAGCTGTCAGAACCCTCGCATTCCCAGCTCTGACTAGCCACCCGGCCAGCCTGAAAGCCCTTCCTCACCGAATACATCTTTCCATACCTTCTGGCTCTGTATTTTTGCTTCAGCACAGCAAAATGATTTGCTATACCTGTTTGGCTAATCACTACCTGTGCATCATTGAGCCTAACACTGCCTTTAATTGAAGGAATATACTATTCCACCAATTCTTGTTGATCTCTTTGGGGCCTGATCTCAAAACTTGCATTTTGAAACGCATTTTGAAAACTGGATTTTCTTGAAAATTCTGCTACTAACTCTTCTTTCTGTACACTCACTCCTTTGGTGAGCTCCTCCAATCTTACTTTTTTCTTTTTTTGGGGGGGGGTGGGGGGCCGCACTCTGTGGCATGCGGAACTTCCCTCACCAGAGATCGAACCTGTGCCCCCTGCATTGGAAGCAGGGGAGTCTTAACCACTGGACCACCAGGGAAGTCCTCAAACCTTACCTTTTAAAATACCATCGTTGGGGACTTCCCTGGTGGTCTAGAGGTTAAGAATCTGCCTTCCAATGCAGGGGATGTGGGTTCGATCCCTGGTCAGGAGCTAAGATCCCACAGGCTGCAGGGCAACCAAGCCTGTGTGCCACAAGTGCGCTACAGCTAGAGAGCTGGGGGGCCCCAACGAAAGGTCCCATGTGCCGCAACCAAGACCAAGACCCGACGCAGCCAAAAATAAATAAATATTTTATAAAATAAAATACTATCTATGTGTTAATGATTCCCAAATGTATAACCCCAGCAGAACTCTCTCTCCTGAACCCCAGACTCAAATATCCACTGTCTACTTAACATCTCCACTTAAATGTCTCATAGGTATTTTAAACTCAAAATGTTCAAAACAGCTCCTGATCTCCCCACTCCCAACCTACTTCCTACAAAATCTTCTCTGTAAAAGACATTCCTTGTTCCATTTTTAAGCCCAAAATCTTGGTGTCCTTCCTGACCCCACATCTAATCTGTAAGCAGATTGTGTCAGGTCCAACAAGGTAGTCCTGGAATTCTACCACCTTTCTCCAGCTCCACCGCTACTGCCCTAGTACCGGGCACCCTCCTCACTCACCTGGGTTATTGCAGTAGCCTCCTGGCTGGTCTCTTTGCTTCTGCCCTCACCTCAATTTGTTCTCCAGCACAGCAGAGTAATCTTCAACGAGATCATGTCAATCCTTTGCTCAAAACCCTTCAGAGCTCAGAATAAAAAATCAAAAGTCCTTACAGTGGTCTAGAGCTGCACTATTTAATATGGTAGCTATTAGCCACATAGGGCAATCGTGCACTTGACCTGTGGCTACTGCACCTGAAGAACTGAATTTCTTAATTAGTTAATTTAAATTTAAAAACTGATACTCAGTGAAATTATTGGAAGAATTTTAAGTATATTGGAACAAATGGAGAATGTGAATCTACTTTTTCAACTGTAAATTTTGTGAGCTCTAAAAGCAGATGAGTACTTCCAATGAAAGTGTCTGAGTTTAATTTGTGTTGCAAGTATACACACTAGATTTTGAAGATTTAGTATGAAAAAATAATGTAAAATACATTATTGATAATTTTAAAAATATTGATCAGTTTTAAATGATGTTTTGATATATTGTGTTAAAATATATTCTTAAAATTAATATCCCCAGTCACAGATCAGAGGAGACTAAGACTTGACAAATAAAAGCAAGGTGGTATCATGGATTGGATCCTGGAACAAAAAGTGAACATTAATGGAAAAACTGATGAAATCCAAGTAATAAGTAATTGAAGTTTAGTTATTAGTGATGTACCAGCGTTAGTTTCTTAATTTTGACAAAGGTACCACAGTACATATGATCTTAGTAATAGGGAAGTTGAGAGAAGAGTGCACATCAACTCCCTGCACTTTTGCAGCACTTGTGTAATCAAAAATTACTCCAAAATAAAAAATTTCTTAAAATTTGGAATTTTCAAAGGAAAGGTAGGAGAACTAAAGAATGTATTTGAAGGAAATATGGCCAAAAATTGTCCAAAGATGGTAAAAGCTATAAACCAACAGATTGAAGAAGCTCAACGAACCCCAAGCACAAGAAACTTTACAAAAATTACATGTAGGCACATAATTAAATTGCTCAAAACTGGTGATACATATATACAATGGAATATTACTCAGCTATAAAAAGAAACGAAATTGAGTTATTTGTAGTGAGGTGGATGGACCTAGAGTCTGTCATACAGAGTGAAGTAAGTCAGAAAGAGAAAAACAAATACAGTATGCTAACACATATATATGGAATCTAAGAAGAAAAAAAAAGGTCACGAAGAACCTAGGGGTGAGACAGGAATAAAGACACAGAACTACTAGAGAATGGACTTGAGGACACGGGGAGGGGGAAGGATAAGCTGGGATGAAGTGAGAGAGTGGCATGGACATATATACACTACCAAACATAAAATAGATAGCTAGTGGGAAGCAGCCGCATAGCACAGGGAGATCAGCTCGGTGCTTTGTGACCACCTAGAGGGGTGGGATAGGGAGGGTGGGAGGGAGGGAGACGTAAGAGGGAAGAGATATGGGAACATATGTATATGTATAACTGATTCACTTTGTTATAAAGCAGAAACTAACACACCATTGTAAAGCAATTATACTCCAATGTTAAGAAAAAAAAAAGATACGTGTACCACAATGTTCGTTGCAGCACTATTTATAATTGCCAGGACACGGAAGCAACCTAAGTGTCCATCGACAGATGAATGGATAAAGAAGATGTGGCACATATATACAATGGAATATGACTCAGCCATAAAAAGGAACGAAATTGAGTTATTTGTAGTAAAGTGGATGGACCTAGAGTCTGTCATACAGAGTGAAGTAAGTCAGAAAGAGAAAAACAAATACCGTATGATAATACATATATATGGAATCTAAAAAAACGGTACTGATAAACCTAGTGGCAGGGCAGGAATAAAGATGCAGATGTAGAAAATGGGCTTGAGGACACAGGAGGGGAAGGGGAAGCTGGGACGAAGTGAGAGAGTAGCACTGACATATATACACTACCAAATGTAAAATGGATGGCTAGTGGGAAGCTGCTGTATAGCACAAAGAGATCAGCTCGGTGCTTTGTGATGACTTAGAAGGGTGGGATAGGGAGGATGGGAGGGAGACGCAAGAGGGAAGAGATATGGGGACGTATGTATACTTATAGCTGATTCACTTTGTTGTACAACAGAAACTAACACAACATTGTAAAGCAATTATACTCCAATAAAGATATAATAAATAAATAAATAACTCAAAAAATAACAAAAAATAAAAATTGCTTTTATCATGAGTCATCATTCTTTAGCTCCTTTTAAAAAAAATCTTGGATGTGATAGACTACACTTTGGCTTTAACTTTACTCGCTATTTATCCTCACTCTCCACACTCCCTGGGCATTCAAACAATTTTAATACATAAAATTATGTTCATATTTTAGAATATGGAATACAGCAATATTTTGTTTATTACAAATATTTTAATTTACAGGTTTGTATAAGTTTATTAAGAATATTTTAATTTACAGGTTTGTTCCACATAAGTAACTTAATTAACCTACAAATTAGAGAGAAGGAGGTAGAAGAAATCTTTTGGTCTCTGCATTTATACATGCAGCTATAGTCTGCAAGTCCACAGGCTTGTGGCAGGGCTCACTTGGAGGCCAAGATGACTAGCTTCTCTTTACATGTGGTCTTTCACCTTAAAAGAAGCTAAATGGGCCCCTTCATGTGACCATAGCATCATTCTAAGAATGCTGAGTGGCAAGACCAGGTCTAAGAGCATGAATGCCTGGGTATGGTTGGCCTGCCACGGTGACTAGGAATGAACATAATCCATTAGGTTTTGCTAACCTTCTAATTTTCCTTAAGTAGCCAAATATCTAGATACAAAGATGCAGAGTCTCTTAGTGATTATTATTATGATTCTGACTTGGCAGTTAGAGATATTTGTGACATTTCAAGTAAATTGTACTATTTGGTGATCTAAAGCCTCAACATACAAACACTTACCAAGCATCTCTTTGTATCATGTCTGCTGATGTCCCTATGAGCCAATGCTGACACATGGCCTAATCCAGAGTCGATTTGGAAGGGGATCCACAAGGGCACAGATACTGGGAAGAATGATTCATGGGGCATTAATGTGGCAATCACCACAAGATCATTGAAAATTGTACTGTATAATTTTCTTTTTTTTTTTTTTTTTTTCTTTTTTTATTAGTTTCTGCTTTATAACAAAGTGAATCAGTCATACATATACATCTGTTCCCTAATTTTCTTAATTATTAAAGTGGGAGCATATTTTGTCAATTAAAGATATCAACCTCAATGCATGGATTTCATTTTCCATATTTAGTATTTGAATTTAATTATTTCCTTTAACTATTTCATTTTATTATCAATATCATTTTGTGTTTCATTGAATTCATAGATTTTTTTTTTTAAACAGCATTGCTATTTCTTTTCTCACATTATTCTGCTCTGGATTTCATTGAATGTAATCAATTAACAATATAGTCATAACAATTATATGGAGAGTCAAATGTTTTAGTGTTTTTAAATTTTTTCTTTAGTAAAGAAAGTTTAGCATGTCAACAGATCAAAAGAAGGTTAATATTTCTAAAGTATTTTTATGGATGAGGTTCTAACTGTAAAATATTATGTCAAACAAACAAACAAACAACAACAAACAAGAACTACATATGCCACACAAAATACATCTATAGATCGAATTGGGCCCAAGAGCTATCAGTTTGCAAACTCTGCTCAAACTAAAAGTAAATGATAAAATTAATATTTTAGCATAACAAGCCCAATTTTTGCTCCATGCTATGTCATCCAGATAGGTCTTAAGAGAATTTAGAATGTTAATGTTTTCCACCATCTGCCATTTTCAGAGTGAAATCCTCAATCTAATTTGGAGAAAAGATCTGCCATACAGCAGACTGTTACAGAGTTTTATATATATTCATTAGTGATAAGCATAAAATCAGTTTAATTTATAGTTAAAATGCTATTCAAGAAAACTTGAAGGCAAGTCTTTCAGCCAGAACAATTTTAATTTCATGCCAGTTGATAAAAGTTGGCTAAATTAGGCCTGTTTTACCAGTAATCACTGGTCATCACTTTGTTTGTGGGGACAGAAATGGGATGTGTAGGACCCTCAAAAGTGTGGTCTGCAGACCAACATCAGCATTACCTAGGAACTCCTTAGAAATGCAAAATCTTGGGTGCCATGCCAGACATACCGAATTGGAATCTGCAATTTAACAAGATCCCCAGGGGACTGTGTACCGTTAAAGTTTGAGAGGCACTGGCCTGGGATACATTTCTTGATTAAGTGGTGTCTTGTTCAAAACCACCAGGACGGACCTCATCAGTGAGCTTTTGTTGGGAGAGGAGAAGCATGAGCACTTGGGGCAGGGCCCTGACTCTGGCCATCCTGAGACAGAAATATTTGAATTGGCTCCAGAGCCCCATGGACATTTTGCTATGGGCCCCGTGCAAAAATGTAGAGGTAGCATACTACCGCTTCTCCAGCAGCTGAGAACTGTTTCTATATGAATGCTGGTTTTCTGAGGGGACACACAGTCTTCCAGAAATACTTGCTGTCAGTACATTTTGCTCATACCCACTCCTAAAACTTTCACCCACACTTCATTTTACGACTCAACCTAATAGTTCCCCTGAGAGCCTAGAGAAAAGGAGCCATGGAGCCACTTGCCCTTCTAGAGACACACTGCCATGTAGTGTTACATGTGCAGTGGCCTTTTCAGTGCCTCACTTCAGAAGGCATATGGCATCAATCTGTCCCATTACTGGTCATATTAACATGATCACTTTGTTAAGGTGCTATCTGCCAGTTGTCCACTGTAAAACTTCCTTTTCTCATAGAGGTTCGGGAGAAAAGTATTTGTTGTGAGGGAACAGATAAAAATTCTAAATCCCAGTATATCCCTCTGTGAGAGAGAAAATGTTAACAAATATCTAATCAAAGATTAGAGAATATAGTTCATGTTATTCTTTTTAAGAACAATAAAAACAATTAACAATGCTAAGTTATCTAAATTACACTTGTGGTGGCCAAATCTGTATAATCCTTTTAAATTACCTTGGTATTGGGGGTAGTTTTTTCAACACGAGAGTACACTATAGAATATCCATATTTTTCCCCATGGGAAGAAATAGCGATGGTTATTTCCTTTTTGTACTTACAAAGTAAAATTCAGAACATTATATATGGTTACTTAATTCAATTATTAATGAAGAGAGATATATCACAATAGCTTTTTTTAAAAATAAATTTTATGTATTTATTTATTTTTGGCAGTGTTGGGTCTTCGTTGCTGCATGTGGGCTTTCTCTAGTTGCGGCGAGCAGGGGCTACTCTTCATTGTGGTGCACGGGCTTCTCATTGCAGTGGCTTCTCTTGTTGCAGAGCATGGGCTCTAGGCGTGCGGGCTTCAGTAGTTGTGGCACGCGGGCTCAGTAGTTATGGCATGCGGGCTCTAGAGCGCAGGCTCAGTAGTTGTGGCTCACGGCCTTAGTTGTTCTGCGGCACGTGGGATCTTCCCGGATCAGGGCTCGAACCCGTGTCCCTTGCACTGTCAGGCGGATTCTTAACCACTGCGTCACCAGGGAAGCCCCACAAAGCTTTTAAAAAATCTTTTCAATATCCACTAAAGAACTTACTCTCTTTAAAGTAAATTTATGGGTAACAATTTCAGTGGTTAAAATGCCATGTTTTTGTTTTTGTTTTTGTTTTTTGGCCAAGACAAGACACTCAGTTTTACTCTTCTTTCAGTGGCAAAAACATATAATCAACATGAATTATTACATAACATTTGGGCATGTAAAAATATTTTTCTAAATAAAGTTAAATCTAATACTGACTCCATCCTCCTGGACTTTGGAATTAAGTACAAATTTTCCTCCCTCCCTCTCTTCCTTCCTTCCTTCCTTCCCTCCCTCCCTCCTTTTTTTTTTTTTTTTTTCCTTTTTTAAGACTTCATTTTTTTTTAGAGCAGTTTTGGGTTAAAGAGATTTCCCATATACCTCCTGGGCCCACATATGTATAGATTTCTCTATTATCAACTTCTCCCACTAGAGTGGTACGCTTGTTACAACTGATGAACCCATGTTAACATATCATAATCACCTAAAGTCCACAGACACCTTAGGGTTCATTCTTGGTATTATACATTCTATGGGTTTAGACATGCATAATGGCATATATCCATCATTATGGTATTGTACTATTTTCACTGGCCAAAAAATAAAAGTGCTATGCTTTAACTATACTTTAATAGTCATTATCTCATTTGACCCACACAACAATTATATGAAGAAGATAGGGAATGCATTATCTTCATTTATCAGATGAGGAGAACCTTAAAGAGACCAGTGATTTGCCCATGCCCACACATGTTAGGGCCAGAAATAAAAACAGAACTGAGGTCTCCTGATTCCTGGACCAGGATGTTTTCCATTATAGCATAGTATTTATCTCCCTAGTTGCTCTTAAAATCTATGATCTGGGGCTTCCCTGGTGGCGCAGTGGTTGAGAGTCTGCCTGTGGATGCAGGGGAGGATGTGATGGGGAAATCACTCTTGATTTGATTCTCAAAAAATGATGGGGTAGTGCCTGATAAACATAGTAGAAACTCATTGAATGTTTGTTGAATGAACACATGAATTAGTTAACATGTATTCATGACATATATCTTAGCTATTAACTTTTCTAGTAAGCCACTGACAACCCCAGTCTAGGTTAGGAGATACTACTGTTTCCATTGTGCCCCATCATACTTCTGTTGTAATTTGTCATCAATGGTATTGTTGAGATTAGTATCATTATTATTGCTACATTTATTGGGTGCCAGAGGCTGAGGCACTGAGATTAACTCAGATTACAAGGTCACATAGTTAGTAAGGGAGATTAACTCAGATTACAAGGTCACATAGTTAGTAAGGGAAGAGTCATTTGTCATCACTTATTACCCTTTATTATACTCATCTTCTTACTTGTCTCTCTACTGCACTGCTGATTCTTTGAGGATTGAACCTGAGTCAGAGTCAGCTTCCATAATACCAAGAACAGTAGCAAACAACATTCACTGAGTAGTCATACTACTTTACATGGTTGACCTCATTTAAATTTCACAACATGCTTATGCTTAGGTACTATTCAACCTATTTTACCATAAGATACATTTGGTAGTTATTTCTTTAAGATATACCATATGGGGCTTCCCTGGTGGTGCAGTGGTTGAGAGTCCGCCTGCCGATGCAGGGGACACAGGTTCGTGCCCCGGTCTGGGAAGATGCCATATGCTGCGGAGTGGCTGGGCCTGTGAGCCATGGCCGCTGAGCCTGCGTGTCCGGAGCCTGTGCTCCACAACGAGAGAGGCCACAACAGTGAGAGGCCCGTGTACCAAAAAAAAAAAAAAAAGATATACCATATGATTGAAATTATTGCAAAAGGCTATAATTATTTTTCACATTTTATTTATTTATGATTTTAAATATAATCTTTATTCTTTAGAACAGTTTGAATTTAAATGAAAATTGCAAAGTACAGGGTTCCCATATATTCCACACACTTTCCCTTATTATGGATATCTTACATTCATATGGCACATTTGTTACAATTATTAAACCAATATTGAGTCAGTAGTTTATTCAGACTTCCTTAGTTTTTACCTAGTGTTCTTTTTCCATTCCAGGATCCCATCCAGGATACTACATTACTTTTAGTTTTCATGTGCCCTTAGGCTCCTCTTGGTTATGACAGTTTATCAGACTTTCCTTGCTTTTGATGAACTTAGTTTTTCAGAGAACTACTTAGATATTTCGTAGAATATTCCTCAATTGGAAACCATCTAATGTTTTTCACATGATTAGGCTGGGGTTATGGGTTTGGGGGAGAAAGACCACGGAGGTAAAATGCCATCTTTATCACATCAGAGCAAGGGTACATAATATCAATATTTCTTATCACTATTGCTGTTGACCTTGATCACCTGGCTGAGGTAGTGTTTGTCAGATTTATTGACCCTAAAGTTACTGTTTTTCTTCCCATTCCACATTGTACTCTTTGGAAAGAAGTCACTACATGCAGCCCTTACTTAAGGAGCAGGCTGTTATGCCCCACTCCCTTGAGCATGGAGTAGCTACCTAATTATTTAGAATTCTTCTGCAAGAGATACTTATCTCTTCTTCCCCATGTATTCACACAAAAGACCCCGAATAGTCAAAGCAGTCTTGAGGGAAAAAAAACAGAGCTGGAGGAATCAGACTCCCTGATTTCAGACTATACTACAAAGCTACAGTCATCAAGACAATATGGTACGTGAACAAAACCAGAAATATAGATTAATGGAACAGGATAGAAAGCCCAGAGATAAACCAATGCACCTATGGTCAACTAATCTATGACAAAGGAGGCAAGGATATACAATGGAGAAAAGACAGTCTCTTCAATAAGTGGTGCTGGGAAAACTGGACAGCTACATGTAAAAGAATGAAATTAGAACACTCCCTAACA
Organism: Hyperoodon ampullatus; assembly: GCF_949752795.1. NCBI lineage: Eukaryota > Metazoa > Chordata > Mammalia > Artiodactyla > Ziphiidae > Hyperoodon > Hyperoodon ampullatus. The sequence goes on from NC_136925.1 coordinate 3,811,055, forward strand.
CCATACACAAAACTAACTCAAAATGGATTAAAGACCTAAATGTAAGACCGGACATCATAGAATTCTTAGAGGAAAACATAGGAAGAACACCCTTTGACATAAATCACAGCAAGGTCTTCTCTGACCCACTTCCTAGAGGAATGGAAATAAAAACAAACAAATGGGACCTAATGAAAAAAAGCTTTTGCACAACAAAGGAAACTATAAACAAGATGAAAAGACAACCCTTAGAATGGGAGAAAATATTTCCAAACAAATCAAAGGACAAAGGATTAATCTCCAAAATATATAAACAGCTCATACAACTCAATATTAAAAAAACAACCCAATCCAAAAATGGGCAGAAGACCTAAATAGACATTTCTCCAAAGAAGATGTACAGATGGCCAAGAGGCACATGAAAAGCTGCTCAACATCACTAATTATTAGAGGAATGCAAGTCAAAACTACAATGAGGTATCGCCTCACACCAGTTAGAATGGGCATCACCAGAAAATCTATAAACAACCAATGCTGGAGAGGGTGTGGAGAAAAGGGAACCCTCCTGCACTATTGGTGGGAATGTAAATTGATACAGCCACTATGGAAAACAGTATGGAGGTTCCTTAAAAAACTAGAAATAGAATTACCATATGACCCAGCAATCCCACTACTGGGCATATACCCAGAGAAAACCATAATTCAAAAAGACACATGCACCCCAGTGTTCACTGTAGCACTATTTACAATAGCCAAGTCATGGAAGCAATAAAGATAAAGAAGCTGTGGTACATATATACAATGGAATATTACTCAGCCATAAAAAGGAATGAAACTGGGTCATTTTGTAGAGACGTGGATGGACCTAGAAACTGTCATACAAAGTGAAGTAAGTCAGAAAGAGAAAAGCAAATATCGTATATTAACGCATATATATAGAATCTAGAAAAGTGGGACAGAAGAACCAGTTTTTAAGGCAGAAATAGAGACACAGATGTAGAGAACAAACGTATGGACACCAAAGGGGGAAAGCAGGTGGGGGTTGGGGGTGGTGGTGGGATGAATTGAGAGATTGGGATTGACATATATACATTAATATGTGTAAAATAGGTAAGTAATAAGAACCTGCTGTACAAAAAAATAAAATAAAATAAATTCAAAAAAAATTTAGTTGAAGTTATCAGTGTAAAATAGAGTGTTATAATTTTAAGCTATTTCATGTGCACCTCATGGTGAAGACAAGGAAAAAACCTTTAGAGTTACACACACACACACATACACGCACACACAATTTTTTTGCTATTTTATGTAAAATCATTTTATTATAATCATATCTTCTCCTTTAGTTTTTGTAGGTAACTGTATTGCATTTTTATTCAGTCCTCAACAAAGAACTGTTCTCAAAATTTTGCAGATACCATGGATGCTTGTATTTGATTTTGTTCTGTCACAGTGCCACCAAGATCTTTGTTAGATGGCTGTCACTCTAGCTGAGTGGACAACAGGTCTCCTTCCCTTTGCACAATCACAGTAGGTAGGCTTTGGGTTTGGTCAGCCAGTGGTGTTTGTAAACCACTTGTGAACTGAGGACTGGCCTGTCAGTCTCAGTGCTGGGTGATAGGGCTCCAGAGCAGGTAAGTTCTAAGGCTCTGGTTCTTGGTGTATGTTTGGACAGCTCATAAATGCAAACAAACATACTACTGTACCAAGGAGGGCATGAAGGTGTCAGAAGCCACTTCTGACATATTTGTCTTCACTTGTCTAGGATTTTCTTACATGTGACAGGCGCCCCCTAGTGAATAGAGGGACTTAAGTTGGCCTCACTATAAAAGAGAGACTGGAGAAATACTCTCTGAAATGGTTTTAAGAATTTCACACTATGGAGAACAGTATGGACGTTCCTTAAAAAACTACAAATAGAACTACCATATGACCCAGCAATCCCACTACTAGGCATATAGCCTGAGAAAACCATAATTCAAAAAGAGTCATGTACCAAAATGTTCATTGCAGCTCTACTTACAATAGCTCGGAGATGGAAACAACCTAAGTGTCCATCATTGGATGAATGGATAAAGAAGATGTGGCACATATATACAATGGAATATTGCTCAGCCATAAAAAGAAACGAAATTGAGCTATTTGTAATGAGGTGGATGGACCTAGAGTCTGTCATACAGAGTGAAGTCAGAAAGAGAAAGACAAATACCGTATGCTAACACATATATATGGAATTTAAGGAAAAAAATGTCATGAAGAACCTAGGGGTAAGATAGGAATAAAGACACAGACCCACTAGAGAATGGACTTGAGGATATGGGGAGGGGGAAGGGTAAGCTGTGACAAAGCGAAAGAGAGGCATGGACATATATACACTACCAAACGTAAAATAGATAGCTAGTGGGAAGCAGCCGCATAGCACAGGGAGATCAGCTCGGTGCTTTGTGACCGACTGGAGGGGTGGGATAGGGAGGGTGGGAGGGAGTGGGGTGCGGGAGGGAAGGGATATGGGAACATATGTATATGTATAACTGATTCACTTTGTTATAAAGGAGAAACTAACACACCATTGTAAAGCAATTATACTCCAATAAAGATGTTTAAAAAAAAGAATTTCACACTGTATTAAACGAGATGCTGCGATTTCGTGCATGTGAATGGGAGAGAGGATGGGGATCTGTTCTCCATAGGAAGCATCCAGGATCTCACAATACAGAAGTAGTCATCAATTTTCTAGAAGAAGTTCAAATTAATCTGAACCTTGCTAGACCACCAAAGTACATAAGTAGATTGTTGAACATTATTACTCCAAATATAGAGACTTGACTGGGTTTTTTTTTTTAATATGGCTAATAGCTTCTAGGATCAGACTGACACACATAAATTGCAGTTGAGACTTGAGAAACCATAATTTCAATCCAAAAAACTTTAATCTGATAAATATATTTGATAAATTACATTTTATTTTGTTAATTTCAAAAACAGAGCATTTAATGAAGACTATGGTTGCTTGAGCGATACAATAAATCAGTTACTTTTAGTTATCTCTTCTTTCCCTAAAGTGTCTGCCACTTATAGTCCTTGCTATGTTCTGAAAAAATATGTTATCATTTTGACATCATAAATACTTATTAATTATTATTTATAGCACTGGGTTGGGTCCTCAAAAAGGAACCCCAAATAATTCTTATACTCTAGGATGCTTCCAATATAAAATAAAATCAAAGAATATATAACGGGTCAATTGGAAAAGAAATAAATCTAATAACTATGACAAAAGATAGTATGCAGATTATTTTAACAGTGTCAAAGAGCAGAAGCAATTAACACTGCATTCAATGGCCTTTAAATATAGCATCCTAAATCAATTGGAGAAAAGGTTACACAAAAAGCAGGTGACATGCTTAAATACCAAGTAGGTGAAAAGGTTATTGGACTATTCTCAAAGGTCTTGTTCAGTGTCAGAAACTATCAAATTACGAACTTACGTAGTTTTGCTCCTTTTCAGAGGTAAGATTATCTTGTTACCTCCCATCATCTTATTATTATCTAAACAATTTAAAAAAATACTTTTCCCTCTTTCACCTAGATTGTCTTTTGTCTCCTGAGCAATTACTCTTTTAGATTCACCACAACTCCGTCAGGTCTAAGCGGATTTTTCTAATTGTAAGGCCTCTCTCGGCCCTCTCTCTTTTCCTCATGACCTCATTCAATTATTAGAACCTCATCTAACAATTAAATTGCTTTGACGATTCTCTGTATATTAAAAGGGCCTACGGAACACATGCAAGCATTCATTCAAATTATTTACCTTGCTAACGATTAGACCCTAAAGTCCATTCTCCATCACTGTAGCTGGGAAGACAAACATCCCTTTACTAATTTAGAGGGATAACTTCTGTATCTCCCTTGTCATGGTAACAAGTCTGTGCAGGTGGAGGTGAAGGAAACAGAACCCAAGGGAAATCGAAGTGAATGACAGGTAAGGACCAAAGCACGTCGCCTACCTCACCCTTCCCCACAAAACGCCCATTCTTCCCTGTCCAGTTTCCTAAGGCGCATCCAGGGTGGATGCGAGGTCACGCGTGGGAAGGCGTCATACTCCTCCGCAGGGGCCCGATGGGAGAGGGAGGCGGGGAAGGGGAGCGGGGAGACCCGCGGGGGGAGGTGGCAAGGGAAGGCCGCGGTGCCCCGCTCCCCAGGCCACGCGTAGAGGGCGAAGACCAGGGATGCGGGGCGGCCAGCGGCCTGCGCGGCCGGCCGCGCAGGCCCCTCCCCGCCGCAGTATCCCTGCGCAAAGTCCCCGCACGCGGGCGGGAGGAGGGGCGCGCCGGTCCCTCCTCCCGCGCGCGGCCACGTGATGCCGGCCGAGGAGATTGGAGCGGCGGCGGCGCGCGGCGGCAGACGGGTGCAGCGCTGGGCGCTCACAGCAGGATCTCCACCTCCTCCTCCTCCTCCTCCTCCTTCTCCTCCCCCCGGGAGCTTTGACGGTACCTTCTCCTCCGCCCGGCTCGTCGCCGCCGCCGCCGTATCCCCGCCGCCGCCGCCGCGGCGCCCCGACGTAGGGGAGAAGACGCAGCTGGGCCGCCGCCGTTAGAGGGGTCGCCGGCTGCCGCTCGCTCGGTCCGCCGTCGCCTCGGAGGTCGATCCTCACGCGGGGTCTCCGCTTCCTCCTTCCAACGCCGGCGCCCGCTCACCGCCGCGATGGGACTCCTGGACTCGGAGCCGGGCAGCGTCCTGAACGTGGTGTCCACGGCGCTCAACGACACCGTGGAGTTCTACCGCTGGACCTTGTCCATCACAGGTAAAGCTCTCCATCCTCGCCTGGCCCCGCGGGAGACACCCGCCCCCGGCCTCGGAGCGCCCGGCCCGGCAGCGCCCCCGCCCCCTGCGGCTGTTGGGATGCTGCGGATCCGAGGAGGTGCCGGGCGCGGAGACCGCGCTAGGGCACTGGTTAATCTGATCCGAACGTTAAGTCTTCCCCCTCCCCTCGACGCTTGCCCGGTTTTCCTCTGAGCTTCCACCATCTCTCGTCAGGTTCTCGGATGCAGGAGCTGGCATTTCAGATGGAGTCTGTGCTGCTGAGAGCTCGGCGCAGGCCCGCCCCACCCTGTGGTCCCACATCTTCCGAGCTCTGACAGTTCTCTTTTGCACAGGGATCATTTTTAATATTTAGCAATATTCCGTCGGTGAGATGGCTCGGGAGGGCGGAGGGCCCAGTGGTCGCTGTCCTTTGCTTCTTTTGGCCTCCTGGTTGCTTTGACACACCTGCTAATATTTTCTTGTCTAGCTCGTCCATCTAGAATATAATTTGGAATAAAAAGTCAAAAGCCATTGTTCGGCTCCTTGAACCTTGGAGGAGGTTAGTTTCCAAGGCTTTTTCAACAACAGATAGGCTTGAAGTGATTGTCTGTGGTGGCTTTGCGCAGTGCAGTGCGGTCAGGGGGAGGGGGAAGGTTAAAACACCGGGAAAGAAGTAGAGAATCTTTAGGAAAGGAGGTCTCTACAGCAGCACCTAGAGGTGGTCCCAGAAGCCCACACGTATACAATTGTCTTAAATTGGCAAACTTTTCCCTTTCTGTGTTGCAGTTTGACAGGGATCGTTAGTTGGCTGAGCTAGGCAGCTTTTCTAAGGGAAGAGTTGCGCTAATATGTTATTTTTATATTTTACCATTTATTTTCTTCACTTACTTCAGTTAGTTTTGGGTTTAAAGCATTTACAAGTTTTTGAAATAAACAATTAAGCTAACGGGATTTTAGAAATGATCTTATGTTTTGCCGTTTCCAGTCCTTTTGCAGTATTGCCCTGCAGCCCAGCGGCGGCGGAGGTTAACATTACATGTTAAGACTGTGCCTCCCTTCCCAAGGAATGGAAATATATTCCTATAGTTTGGTGTTCGTTGTTAGAATCAATGGGACAGTGGTTACAGCATGAACACAGTACAATACATGGGATATATGTCGTGGAAAAAAACGTGTGCTGGAATTATTTATGTGTGAGACAAAATGATTCTTGGGCATTGATATGGCTTTAACTTCTTTAGCAAAGTGTATTCTTTTTCAGAAGATCTCAAGTTTGACACTGAGAAATAAGCTACTTATTTAGCTGTTGCACTTGCAAATGGTTAAAAAGCACTTTTTAATGGAGTCGTTCCTTTTTAAGTCTCTCTTCTATGTAGTGTACGCTGAGGTTATGCTGCTGTACCTACAAAAACTGGGAAAGATGTATCCTTCCCTTCGTCTCTGTGATTTTGGTTATTTAAACGTTGCATCAGGGTTTCCCACGACACAATTGTACAGAGCTGAACCTCAGGCAAGCTCTTTGTCAGATAATTGCACTTTGCCTACTTCAGAGTTTTGGCCTCGTCAAGGTCCTCAAATCTCCATATAACCAGCCACACCCAGGAGTTCTCATTCCTGTCTGTCTTCCCCTCCTACCTCAGAGCGTTCCCACCTCTGACGTCGCAGAGCAATTGACAGCAAAGGTAGACTATGCCTTTCTGTGATGGTTAATTCCTTCCTAATGATGCTTGTATAAAAAAAGTCACAAATGAAACGGGAAGCTTTGTGCACTTGCCTCATGTGAAAGCTGTCCAGGAGCCTGTGAAGGGCAAATACTACAATATTGAGGGCCAAGCCGGAGTAGTGAGAGTAGCCACTAGAACAAAGTGACCTCTCACTAGCAGATCAGAGGGAAGGTATTCACCCATGCTCTGGCTATCCACTTACGAAACCTGAGACTGCTTCCTTGCTTTCTGTAATGAGCTACCTAGTGTAGGTAGATGGTATTTCTTAGCCAACTTAGAGGCTTAGTGGGTTCTACCTTGCTGCTGTGTAAGAGGGCTATTTCAGACTCAGGCAGAATAGGTCTGCCCCGTTTCCTTTCACCCTCACCACACACACCCCCCCTTCTTCTGTGCTCTCCGGTCTTTGATTCATTCGCACTACTCTGATTCCAAGAGGATCTCCTTGCTATAGTTTCATGAAAATCTGGGTGAAGGAGTTTCAAAGTAGAAAAGTAGCTTATGAGATGAGGCTGAAGAAGAAGTTGATGAGTCAGAGGGGAAGATAAAAGTGGGCAGAGAGAAAGATGGTGTTGAGAAATAGCGATGAGTATGGTGAAAGAATGCAGATCATTCAGGGAGAGAAAGAAATGAGCAAGGCTCTGTGCCCTTGAGTGCTTTCATCCTCACACTGTAGTTGTGTGCTTCTTTGTTTCTGTTTTATCAGTTCATTAAATACTTCTCTCCACTGAGGTTTCTGCCTAAGTGTAAAGTTAAGTGTAAAGTTTTCTGCCTAACTCTTATCTACTTTGGACTTTCAGAACAGGAATAGTTACACATTTGTAGAGTACATTTGATGAGCCCAGAGATTTTTGCCCTAGGGCGGTTTCTGCAAAAATACCATTTTGCACTGTTATATCAAATGGTGGTATTTTTTAAAAATTTATTTATTTATTTATTTATTGGCTGCATTGGGTCTTCATTGCTGCACACAGGCTTTCTCTAGTTGCGGTGAATGGGGGCTGGTGGCTTCTCTTGTTGCGGGTCATGGGCTCTAGGCTCACGGGCTTCAGTAGTTGTGGCATATGGGCTCAGTAGTTGTGGCTCACGGGCTCTAGAGCGCAGGCTTAGTAGTTGTGGCACACAGGCTTAGTTGCTCCGCAGCTTGTGGGATCTTCCCGGACCAGGGCTCGAACCCATGTCCCCTGCATTGGCAGGCAGATTCTTAACCACTGCAGCACCAGGGAAGTCCCCCAAATGGTGGTATTTAATAAAACACGTCCAAAGCAATGTATAAAAATTGGGCTTGGGCTTCCCTGGTGGTGCAGTGGTTGAGAGTCCGCCTGCCGATGCAGGGGACACGGGTTCGTGCCCCGGTCCGGGAAGATCCCACATGCCACGGAGCGGCTAGGCCCGTGAGCCATGGCCGCTGAGCCTGCGCGTCCAGAGCCTGTGCTCTGCAACGGGAGAGGCCACAACAGTGAGAGGCCCGCGTACCGCAAAAAAAAAAAAAAAAAAAAAAAATTGGGCTTTTCAGAGACACATATCTAGCAAATACAGAATATGTCCCATAGTGTATAAACACAGAAAGTATTACTTTTACTACATCATTAACACTTTATACATTGGAGTCAAAACTTTGAAAGAGCTGTACTTTTAGAAAAACAGCAAAAATAAATTTTCCCTTCTCTATATTATATTTTTAGATATTTTGAACAAGCAAGTGAGTCTTGGTTTATAATATATAGGAAAGTATGGACTGGTATAGGACATTTTTATACCCGTTGGTGGCATGAGAGTAGGTACTCTGATGCCATTGTGTTTTTTCACTTTATGCGCACATTAAAATGATTAGGACTGGGGTCCTCATCTAATCAAGAAGAATTGTATGTAAAATTTGAAAACCAATGAGTCTTAATATCCCCAAATTATAAAGACCCATTTGTACCCGAATTGTACCTTATATTTTCTGTTGCATTTATTATTTTAATAAATACTTATTAGTACCATTTTGTGTAACTGACATTAACATAGAAACATCCTAGAAAGTTAGTAGCCAGCATGCCCACAATAAGGCCAGATGTCTCTTGAGCTACCATATTTCTTTTTGATCATGTTTTTTTTTTATTATTTTAAACCTTTTATTTTATGTTGGAGTATAGTTGATTAACAACGTTGTGATGGTTTCAGGTGTACAGCAAAGTGATTCAGTTATACATATACATGTATTTATTCTTTTTCCAATTATTTTCCCATTTAGGTTGTTACATAACACTGAGCAGAGTTCCCTGTGCTATACAGTGGGTCTTTGTTGGTTATCTATTTTAAATATAGCACTATGTACATTGACCACATGTTTTTCTTTTTTTTTTTGCCGTACGCGGGCCTCTCACTGTTGTGGCTTCTCCCGTTGCGGAGCACAGGCTCCGGACGCGCAGGCTCAGCGGCCATGGCTCACGGGCCCAGCCGCTCTGCGGCACGTGGGATCTTCCCGGACCAGGACACGAACCCGCGTCCCCTGCATCGGCAGGCGGACTCTCAACCACTGCGCCACCAGGGAAGCCCCGACCACATGTTTTTAAACAGCCACTGTTCTTGGAGTATGTTTGTACATGCATGTGTGTTTGGTGGGGGACTTTGACGCTGCTCTCTGTTCACAGATATGGCACCCTATACTTGGGTGAAAAATGAGTGTCTACTTGGGAGTTGAAGTTAGAGCGTGAAAGGCCCGTCTAGCTGGCCTTGCCCTCACTTTGGAGGGGCAGAAGGGAGAAGGGGATGAGTGGTTCAGGAGGAGGGAGGCCTCCTGTGGGATGATGATGAAATTCAGAAGCTAGGCTTGTATAATCGTTCCTTCTTACCTCATCACCTGCCACGTGCAGGCACAGTTCTGGGCTCTGGGGAGAGAATGAGGGCACTCGGTCACTGCCCCGTGCAGCGTACGGCCATTCCACCTTCCTTGGCATCATGGCCTGAAGGCAGTGTGATCGGAGTCAGAGTCAGGCCTAGCTGGGGCCGAGGGAAGGTCAGGAGATCGCTTCTCTACCCTCCTCATCTCCACTTATACTTGCACCGCAGTCTTTAGTCGTGAGAGGAGTGTACAGGCTCTGCCTTTAGAGTATTTTAGCTGTTTCACCACGTGAAGTTGATGTGGATACTGTTGGGAAGAGTATTTGAAAGGTCGACTAAGGAAAGGGGTGTCAAAACTAAAAACCCATGGAAACTGGGAATGAGTTTAAGGGCCAGTGAGTCAGCCTGGCGTGCTGAAACTGGGGGCCCGTGGGAGGGGATGTTTAACTCAGCTCAGATAGGTAGGGTCTGTCCCACAGATTGCTGGGCCCCAGAGGAGCTTGGGTCTTTAATATCGTCTATTATAGTTATGTTGGGTTTGTTATTTGTCACAGTTAATGTAGAGTTTTTTATCTACGCTATTATCTAAAACAGGTTTTTTGTTTGGCCTAGCCTGGAAACTCACTTACCATTTTCAATGTTTCTTTGAGAAAAGACATTCTGAGTTCTAGGCAGTTAATTAAAGCCAAATATGTGGAACGTCTCCATCTTCTAATGTGGGATCTCCCTTCGGCGGCATTTTCAATGAGGTCCTGGTCTTATCTTTCTTTCATAACCTCCCTGAAGCCTCTAGGAGGTCCACGCCATTTTAGGGTTGTTTGTTTGTTTGTTTGATTCTTGTTACTTTTTCCCTCACCAGCGGTTTTTGGTGGCAGACTCCTGGATTCTAATGTCTGATGCTCTTGTCCATTCCCCAGCAGCATGTAGCGTAGCATCCAATCACAGATGGAATTCCAGGAGGGGAAAACAGAGCAAATTCTAAAACTGGTGTCAGGACACAGTTTTATACAGTTAGATTCTTTGGCTTAGGGAAACAAGGTTTTAAGAATTATGTAGATAGTTATATCACACAGTGCTTTTGTGATCTTAAGCGCCACAAAGAAGTTGGTCATCCTTTTAAAATTCGATGTTTTATTTTTTTTTGGTCCTATGATAATGTCATTAGTGAATGATTTAATATTATTAACATAAGTATTATTTTACATTTATTGAGTCACTTATTATTTTGAATTAGACATATATTAGCACATACAGAAGAGTTGGGTAACAGAATCATCTGTCTTTTCTCATGCTACATGGCTCTTTTTTCTTTTTCATTATCAGGACGTTTTTCAATTAAGGTGCTGTTGTTTTATTTTCCCTTAGAATGAGAATGTGTTAGAATATATATTTAAAAAATCGGGCTTCCCTGGTGGCGCAGTGGTTGAGAGTCCGCCTGCCGATGCAGGGGACACGGGTTCGTGCCCCGGTCCGGAGGATCCCACGTGCCGCGGAGCGGCTAGGCCCGTGAGCCATGGCCGCTGAGCCTGCGCGTCCAGAGCCTGTGCTCCGCAACGGGAGAGGCCACAACAGGGAGAGGCCTGCGTACCGCAAAAAAAAAAAGAAAAAAAAATCATATGGGTTTTGACTTTTAGAAAAGAGAAGGGAGGAAGAAATACATGGCCTTTCAAAACCAGTTTCCAGCTCTCCTTTCTAACTTGGTCAGTCAGCAGTTCCCTGCCCACAGATGTGCAGCTCTAGCCAACTTGGATAACTCAGCCGTGAGTCAAACGTGTGCACGTCTGCCTTGACGTCCCTTATCACACCGCCCTTGCCTTTACTGCCCTTTCCCCTGGCTCCTGCCACACGTGCCCTTCACCAAGACCCTCCCGGCTCAGTCTCCCTCCCACACGGAGCCTTTCTCGGTCGTGGTACCCGGAGCAGCTCATTGCTGCATCTGGTCCCATCATCCTAAACAATTGCTCATGTACATCCTTGTGCTGTTCCTTCTGGGACTCTGTTGTCTTGTACTGTTTTAACCTTCATTATTATTTATCTTTTCACTTCGTATTTTTCTCCCCAACACTAGGAAGTGCCCATACATTTGTTGATTTGATACAACCCTCTTAATCCAGTATAATTTCAAATAGTGATATATTCTGGTTGCTAAATACTAGTAAGGTTTTGGGCTACACTAAATTACAGAGAGTCTTAAAAATGATCTTTACCCTTTTTAAAGGTAGTCATCAATTCAATTGATGTTGACTAAATTTAATGAAGGAATCAAACCATTAAATCACTTAGCACGAAATACTTTCAGGAGATATAAAATCAGATGTAATTCTTCCTCTCTCTTCGTGGTCTGTGCAGAAGCCTTGTGATGTGTGTGGGAGTGAGGAGGGCAGCGTGGTGTAGGGAATGGAAGGGATCCTGGACTGGTGTTCAGATGACCGAGGCTTCAGTCCCAGATCTGCCGCTAATTAGCTGTGAGAGTTTGGAGCTGCCCCTTTGCTTTTCCAACTCAACTTTTTTCATCTCTTAATTGAGTTGAATTAGGTAATCTCTGAGGTCTCATCCGGCTCTTAAATTCTGGATATAGATGGAACTTTAAAAAATTATTTAAATAGGTAAAGCAATTTCAAACAAGCATATTGATAAGTAATTGAAAAACCTCATTCTGTGCAACAATGCCAATCTTTTCCAGCAAGACTGTTACTAGCGCTGCCCAAGTAGTGAAAATAACAGATTCATATTTAGTCCTTTTCACTTTCTCTTATCTGCTCCATAGGAAATAGTTAAAGGAATAGAAAAACAAAGGGATACAGATATTTAAGCACCTGTTTTGACATAGCACTGTGCTTGTTGCTATAATTCTGTACCCATTTAATGATCTACATGTTCCTTGAACAACCCAGAGTTAACTATTTTGTCAAAAATAATAACAGTAACATTAGAGAATAAGTGTATTATTCTGCAGGTGGTTTCATGGTCTTGGGCATGGTCAAGGGCAAATTATTACATGGTCAAGGGCAAATTATTACATGGTCAAGGGTAAATTATTACATTTTTACATGGTCTTGGGCAAATAATTCCTGATTCTTTGGGGCTCATATTTCTACCTGTACAATTAGAAGGTTTGAGACTACATGTTCTCTTAAGGCCATTTTATTGAATCCTTGTAATAGCTCCTAAAACAATGGCTTAGATAGTCTAAACTTAATCTTACTTTATATTTTTTTCTATAGAACATAAAAATTACTGATGGTAATTTTTCTTTAATTTGGTTTAACTCTTCTCTTTGGGCAGAGGAGGATTTAGTCGTTTGATTATTGTCAGTAATCATGACAATGCTGACACGTACTGAGCTCTTATTCTGTGTCAGACACTATACATGCAGCGTCTGATTCCTCCCGACAACCCTGTCATCACCCGTAAGGCCAGAGAGACTAGGTAACTTGCTGAGGCTTATTCAGCTGCTGAATGAGGAAGCTGGGGTTGTCAGGCTGCTAGTCTGACTTGAATGCCCATATCCAGAACCTAGGGAACTCCTCTAGGTCAGGAAGAAAAGGCCTGGAAGACATCGAAGGGCTTGACTCTTAGCAGGGGGGGCTCAGATGATCCCTGACGTAGGACACACCTGCGTGGAGGCGTGGGTGCAGAGGGAGCGGGATGCAGCGGAAGGAAGGGCTCTGCGGTGTCCACGTGTGCTGGGAACTCTCCCGTTTAACCATCGCCCATCAGCCCTGTGAGATGGTTATTATTTCCTCATTAAAAGGAAGAGGGGAGGGCTTCCCTGGTGACGCAGTGGTTGAGAGTCCGCCTGCCGATGCAGGGGACGCGGGTTCGTGCCCCGGTCCGGGAAGATCCCACATGCCACGGAGCGGCTGGGCCCGTGAGCCATGGCCGCTGAGCCTGCGCGTGCGGAGCCTGTGCTCCGCAACGGGAGAGGCCACAACAGTGAGAGGCCCGCGTACCGCAAAAAAAAAAAAAAAAAAAAAGAAGAGGGGAGAACAGTTGACTCTCCATCCATAGCATCTGTCACCCACCCCATCGCTTTCAAAACACCTAACTCTCTTGGCCCTCACAACATCATTTTCTCTTTTTCTTCCTCTCTGGTTGCTTCGCAGCCACGGATCCCACTCTTCCCTTAAGTGTCCCCCAGGGTTCAATCTTTGTTCCTTTTATTCTCTCATTTTATGCGCTCCTTCCCTTGTGACCTGAACTTCTGCTGGGGTTCTCACTGCCCGTGACTCCCCTGTGCGTCTGCAGCCCCGGCAGTCATCTGCAGCTCCAGAACCTACTGGATGCCTCCACTTAGGTGTCCCATGAGTGCTTCAAACACAAGCTGTTTAAAAATGCACCTGATCGGACTTCCCTGGTGGCGCAGTGGTTAAGAATCCACCTGCCGATGCAGGGGACATGGGTTCGAGCCCTGGTCTGGGAAGATCCCACATGCCGCGGAGCAACTAAACCCATGTGCTGCAACTACTGAGCCTGTGCTCTAGAGCCCGCGAGCCACAACTACTGAGCCCACATGCCACAACTAATGAAGCCCGCACGCCTAGAGCCCATGCTCTGCAACAAGAGAAGCTACTGCAATGAGAAATGAGAAGTCCGTGCACTGCAATGAAGAGTAGCCCCCGCTCGCCGCAACTAGAGAAAAGCCCGCGCGCAGCAACGAAGACCCAGTGCAGCCCAAAATAAATAAATTAATTAATTTTTTTAAAATGCACCTTATCATCTCCTTCCAGATCTGCTTCTCCTCCTTTATGCTCTGTCCTGGATCCATGACTTTACCATGTGTGCCACCAGGCAAGTCAGAAATCTGGGGGTAATCCTGAACTTTTCTTTTGCTCTCACCTCTCACGTCCATGTCAGCCACCACGTCTGTAGATTGTGCCCCTGTGACTTTCATATCTGCCTATCTTTTCCATCACCAGTGCAGCCCCCGAATCCAGGTTTCCCTCATTTCTTGCATTATAGTGGTCTCCAAGGCTGGCTGCCCATCAGCATCACCAGGGGAACTCTGAGGTCGTGGTGCTGTCCCCACCCCCAACACACACACACACAGATGTTGATTCAGTAGATACTGGGGTGGAGCCTAGGAATCTATATTTTTAACAAGCAGATGATCCTTCTGTGGGCAACCTAGCAACAGACAGATACCTGAGAACCACGGATCCAGCTGGTTTCCCTGCCTTTCCCCTTCAGTCCATCTCCCACTGCCTCCGTCATGATCTGCTAAAAGCCGAACGTGGTCTCCTGTTTCTAACCAATGAAGCATCTCCCCAGTATCTACAGGATAAATTCCAGCGTCTCCAGCATAGTTTGTGAGACTCTCCCAGGTCTGATCTGCCCTGTAAATCTCTGGTCATTCCCTGCCATCTTTCCTTGTATATATGCTCTACCTCAGGCCTGCTTAGTTTACAAAATAAGTGCTTCATCTCTTGATTTGGGGCTCTTTATACGTATGGTTCTCTCTGCAAGAAAGCCTTCCGCCCTCCCTGTCTGCTTGGTAAGTCCCTCGTCTTTTCTTCAAGGAACAGTTCAGATGTCAGCTCTGGAAGTTGCCCTCGTCGCCTCTCTCCTGTCCTGCCACTGCCCTCAGACTGGCCTCTGACATTGCTGTCATCGTCCTGCAAAGCAATTGATTTTTCATGTCTGTCTCCTCTAATAGCTGGCAAATTCTGAGCGGTCAGGGGCCAAATAACCTGTTGCAAATCACTTAGCTCAAAAGGGATGGAGCGTCTGACTTGAAAAGCTGTTCTATATACCATGCTGGATGATTTTAAAATATAAATCAGGTAAAGAATAAAAGACTATTGGTGGAGGGTGTTCAAGGGAAGCCCCACTTCAGATGGACCATTTTTCCTCCCATTTTAAAAATAAAGGTATAATTTATACAGGATAAAATGAACTCTTTCCGAGGATCAGTTTGTGAGTTCTGACAAACGCATACAGTTGTGTAACCATTCCGTGGCCTTTTAACATGGATAAAATTGTGTGATTGCTGACCAGGCTAATGTTTGTAAATAAATCAGTCCCACTCGGCATGAGCTTTATGAAACAGTCACAATGTTCTAAAAGGAAACTATTTACTGAGAAAGAAGTTAACTCTTAAGGGTCTGGAAGGTTAACGTAATGTGTCTTATTAGTAATTCTTATTATTGAAATAAAGTTTCTTGCTCCTAAACTTGATTTGCTATAATATTTAGCTTTAGGTTTGCTTAACTTTAAAACTCAGAGAGGGACCTCATTACCAAGGGAGACAACTTTTCTACTTACAGAAAAAGAGACCTCATGGTTAGAAATTTTCTGAATTTAGGTGTAATTTATTTCCCTAAAGCTCTTCTCACTGGTTCTCTGGCAATAGAGCATAAATCTGATATCTCTTTAGTATGTGATGAGGCCTCCTTTTTTTCAGGCTAGACATCCTTGGTCCTTCCCCAGCATTTAGTGTCATGTCTTCCAAAGCATCATGATCCTCGACCAGGTCTGCCAGATGCACCACCCGTGAAAGCGTGAGCCTTGGTTTGTTTATCTCTTGTCCTTCTTTCTGCTAAGGGGACTTTTGTAGGTCCCTCATGTTTTCTTTCTCATGAAGGAACATGATTGATAGGCACAATTCTATTTGAAAATTTTCTTTAAACCTATAACTTAGGAAGAAATTGATGGGAGCATTTCTCCCTTAGAATGAGTGGGCATGGTGACTGAGTGGTCCTGGAGGAGCTGTTGGGCCGCAGGAGGCTTTTGCTCCACCTTCTCCAGCAGGTCTCTTGGCCTCTCTGCATCTCATTTTTGAGATAAAGGGATCATTTCTAAATCTAAAATTCTACACATCTAATTTAGATCAAGGCTTCCATGCAACATGAAAGGCTTAAAATTGTTAATAAATAGGCTCAAAAATAAGAGCAAAATCATCAAGATACAAAGGCATAGACCTGTTGATAAACATATTAATAATATAAAATATAAAAAGAAGACAGTTTGGCAAACAGATCGACTGGAGTCCAATTTATATTTCTACCATAGTGATTCCCCCACACCCCCACCAAAAAGAAGAGCTTTTCAAAGAGAGAATTCCCAAGAGTGTTATGTGAAACCCATTTGAATCTCGGTATTCCTTGATGACAGAATTTGACTTCAGTGGTGGGGGGAGGGATAGGGTTTCAACAGAAGTTTTCTTTTTTTTTTTTCCCTAATAAATTCATGGTATGGAATCCCACCCATAACTATGTAGGATTAGGGTATTGACAGTGTACCAGAAATATATCTTCTTTTACTCTAATATGCATAATCTACATTTGGATTCAGTGTAACTCAAATGAATAGAGGATTTAATTTACTTTCAAAAGGTTATTAAAAAAATTAAACACTAAACTCAGGAGGAGAGGTCAGACTTATGGTTACCAGAGGTGGAAGGTGATAGGACGGGGCGTTGGAGGAAGGTGGTCAAAAGGTATAGACTTCTGGTTATGAGATAAGCACTAGGGGCTCGGTGTACGACGTGAGGACTATAGCTAACACCACCACGTGGTATATAGGAAAGTTGTTAGAGTAAATCCAAGAGTTCTTATCAGAAGGAGGAAAAATGTTTTCCTTTTTTTCTTCTTTCTTTTCTTTTTATTTTCTCTATATGAGAAGATGGATGTTAGCTGAACCTTGTGGTCATGATGTCACAGTCTATGTAAATCAAACCATCGTGCTATACGCCTTAAGCTTATAGAGTGATCTATGTCAATTGTTTCTCAATAAAACTGGAAAAAAGCCAAAAGAAAAAAGCAAGCAAGTGCACACATCTTTCTTAGAAGAAAGGCAATATATAAAAAATGTCATTTACACATTTGTGTTAATGAAAAGCTGGATAATTCATTATTTTATATAAAAGTTCATTATTAATATAAAATAGGTAAAGCTTCGGTACTCGTGGTTTTTCTTTACTGTCCTAATCTGCCATCACTTGTTTTTGGTTCAAGACTTGGGGGACTGTTCAGTAAATGGTGAATTTTCATACCATCGTTTGATACTACTGTGACCTACTCAGTCCTTCTTTTTCGTGGAAAAGGGAACATGTAAAAGAAGTGTAAGCTATCTTGTCAGATAGAAATAGTAATGCACACAAATTCAGAAAGACACAGATAACTGCAAAGACATGGAGAAATTTCATGCAAATGTTAGCACAGAGTGGAAGTTGCTATTGTACTGTGATTCACGTTGCTGACAATGACTACAACTTCTGTGATAATCATTGGGGGTGGAATTTTTGAGAGCCCTCTGACCCTTGTGAACTGGAGGGCTGATGTGAGATGGATATGGTGTGAAATGTCGCCTTTTATAGGCTGGACATAGGGCTCTGTTAAGTGGTTGTCAAGGGACGGCATGACTTGCATTGTTGGGTGTTGTGTTTTTTCCCTGGAGAAAGCAACGTGGTAAAGACGTTGAGCCCCGTGGAGCACACGTGCTCTCAGGACTGGGAGGAGGTGGTGTTGACTGACTTCAGGTTAAAGCTGTGAGCTGACGTGGAGGAGGTTTGGGAAGAGCTGTGGGAAAGGGCTGCTGGACTCTGAAGAAATCTCGACCATCAGTAACTGTACTGTTGGGGTTCACTGAAGGGATAGACACTAAAGGACTAATATGAAAAAAAATGATCTCCTCATTTATTCATCAAATGAATGTTCAGGCGCCTCAGCAGGCCTGGTAATACAAGAGCGAGATACCCAGCCCCTGCCTTGAGGGAGATGGAAGTTTAAGGAAGTTTACAGGACCTTGTGATGCCCTGTAAGGGAACACACGTGCGGGGACTCTGGCCCTGAGAAGTGGGTGCCCTGGCCAGTGGAAACTGCCTATTTTCTCCATCCAGTTTTCCTTACCTTCAATTCCATTCTTCCTCCTAATTGTTATTTTAAAAAGTAACCATTTTCAAAAGTTTTTTTTAAAACTCCCAAGGGATCCCCTAGTTTTCTGATCCTCAAGGACGGTCCATGACGCTCTTGGCGTAGAGTCAGTTGGCACTTCCTAGAAAATGCAGAATCTTCCTAAAAATGGGCTGTACCCTGAGCTGCTGAGTCAGAAACTGCATTGTAACTGTGCCGCCAGGTAATTCTTCTCCTCATTAAAGTTGGAGAAGCACTAATCTAGTTCCCCTTCATCTCTCCATCAGGAGATGAGGGCCGATTATGCCCTTAAGGTCCTACCCACAGCCGCAGAGCCGGCACTGAAACTCAGCCCGAGTGTTTCCTGATGGAGCCTCCTGTGCCTTCTCGGATACGTCTGCCGCTCCTTATCCGCTCCTCTCCACCTCTTTACCCTTCTCTTGGCCTCTGTCAGTGCTTCATCTTATCAGACCTTCAGCTTCTTACTCGTGTCTCTTTAAATACCTCTGCTGAGTGAGTTACTCATACTGTGCATCTGAAAGAAGGAACTTATTTATTTATTCTTGATTTAGGGGAAAGTTTGGCCCCATTTCTCTAGTTTTTTCCTGCTTGCTGCTCAGAACTGCCTTTGAAGTCAAGAGGAATTCTGTGTGTATAAGAGTAAGACAGGGCTTCCCTGGTGGCGCAGTGGTGGAGAGTCCGCCTGCCGATGCAGCGGACACGGGTTCGTGCCCCGGTCCGGGAAGATCCCACATGCCGTGGAGCGGCTGGGCCCGTGAGCCATGGCCGCTGAGCCTGCACGTCTGGAGCCTGTGCTCTGCAACGGGAGAGGCCACGGCAGTGAGAGGCCCGCGTACCGCAAAAAAAAAAAAAAGAGTAAGACATAATCCGTGATGTCAGAAATTAGAGTCTCCTTACAGGTGAATTTATCTTCCTGTCTTTGTTACATAGATTCTCTCATAACAGAGTCCTTTTGCTCTTTGTATCCATGGGAGAAGCAGCATCTGCCCTTTCTCTAGTTTGTGGATGGGGGTGGTGACCCTGGCAGCTCCTTCCCTAGTGACCTGAAGTACAGCCAAGCTTTAGGATTTAGGGGGTTTGTATTAGTTTTTTTTTTTTTTTCTATAATATAGAAAAATAAAGATCTAAGTCGATGAATACCCCATGTTTTAGGTTGGCTTTTGGCATAGAAAGATATGGTCACAGAAGAATAATATGACGACAGTAAAGAAAAGGGAACAATCACTGGTAAGACCATAGTGGCACAGTGCCTTCAACAAAACTCAGCCCCCCATCTTTTAAGTCACTCCCTCCTTGTAAGAGGATTACTGTCTCTCCTGTCTTTTAAGTACTTTAGTTTATTTTTAATTTAGAATATGTTTTGATTTGAATGACAGAACCATAATTTCCATGGCTGACAGATAGAGAGTAGGCCTCCTCTGTAAACGATAAAGTAAAATCAGTTTTTCTGGGTTTTTTGTTGTTGTTGTTGTTTTCGTATGTGTTTTTTTTCAAGTCACTATCCCACCCTTCTAACAACTCTTATTTTATAGAAACCATGGTTATTGTGTCACGCCCCAACTTCGGAAGCTATGTGATTAAATATTTTTGTATTTGTGTTTCATGTCTTGTATCTTATTTTCTGTTGACAGCATATAGAAACAGACTAATTTATTTTTAGGTAAAGTATTTTGAAAGACAGTTAACTTACCCAGAGCTATTTTGCATATATAGTTTTAGTAAAAGTGACAGTTTAAATAGGGGGACATTGTAATGAGCAATTAAGTTAAATTCATTTAGGCTAGGTTTTACGAACTGGCTGAAAGATAAATTTTTTTTTTTTACTTTTAAAAAAATATATTATTTTCCTCAAAATAGAACATAGAAGTGTTTTGCATTACCAAGAATAAGCTAGACATTAGATTCACAACCTTTAAAATGCTGTTTAGCTTTTAGAAATATAAAAATTAACTTCAGTGTCCTTTTGTAACGTAAATTTTTGTCAACCTCATGTTTCATCATCATGCTTCTCTTAGAAATGTTTTATTTGTGGCAAAATTCTATTATAAATTTGATGCAGGTTTGCATATTTGAATTTTAAAACAGTTGATTCGTTTTAAATGAAATAATATGTTACATTTTATATATATATATATACACACACACACACACACACACACATATGTAAGGTAAATGATTTATAGCTTTAGAGAAAAGTACTTAAGTTGGTTATATTCATGGGAAAAAAGGTAGACTCGTTCTCAAGGAAAAAGAAAAATGTCTTGAATATGTGGTTGCTTTTTAAATGTTATAGAAATGTAATGATCTCTAACTTAATCCTCAACTTAATACACATATAACTCTTGTCTTCAGTATCCAGAAATATTCTGGGGAACGGCTTCCATGCTCCAGACCTCTTCATTTTACTAAGTTTTTCCTGCTTTTGGCATAGGATGGAGCAGCTTCCAAACTGTGCTAATAAATTTCAGATGTTTAATATGAAAGTCAGGTTTCTCCTTAAAGTATTTATTTTCTGTCTATGAAACCTTTGATTAACTTTTCATCCCAAGCCTCTTCTGAATTTTCAATGAGCTTTGTTTCTTCTCTCTGTTCTCGAGGTTCTCTGTAAAACATATAACGTGTGCCTTATGTAATGAAACTTCATTTTCAAAAGGTACTCCCAGGAATTGGTCTTGTTTCTTTGGTTTTTACGTCATGTATTTTTGTTGGGCCTCTAAGAATCTGTGTTTGGTCAAATTAGGAAAACTAAGTTGAAACATTATGCTTCCTAATAAGTCCATTTTATAGAACATTTATTGTATAAGGAATTTTATGTTCTCTCTGTAGATAAACGTGTGGAAAATTGGCCTCTGATGCAGTCCCCATTGCCTACGCTTTGTATAAGTACCCTTTACCTCCTGTTCGTGTGGCTGGGTCCAAAATGGATGAAGGACCGAGAACCTTTCCAGATGCGTTTAGCGCTCATTATCTATAATTTCGGGATGGTTTTGCTTAACCTTTTTATCTTCAGAGAGGTAGGTTTACTAAAGTTCACTTTATAATTCCCCAGGTCTATTGCAAGTTAAAAAAGGAGAATGTGTAAAACTATCATTGTAATGTTGTGCCCTAAGATAAGTGTTAGCTACTCTAAGAGTAAATTTTATGTTATTGACAGTTTTCATTTTTGCGGTACGCGGGCCTCTCACTGTTGTGGCCTCTCCCGTTGCGGAGCACAGGCTCCGGACGCGCAGGCCAAGCAGCCATGGCTCACGGGCCCAGCCGCGGATGTGGGATCCTCCCGGACCAGGGCACGAACCCGTGTCCCCTGCATCGGCAGGCGGACTCTCAATCACTGTGCCACCAGGGAAGCCCAGACAGTTTTCATTTTTGGATAACAAAAATATGAAACATATATAAAGTGTAAGATAGTTGTTTAAAGTGGGATTTTGAAGTAGACAGACTGGATTCTAAAATAACCCTTACTAGCTTTTCTGACACTGGAAGTTATTTAACTTTTTTGAGATTCATTTTCCCCATCTGTAAGATGGGCATAATACCTAACTTTTAGGGTATCAGAGATAAGTGAGATAAGTTTTACATAGTGTTTGGAACATATTAAGCACTCAGTAAATAGTTGTAGCTATATGTTTATAATTCTTATTCAGCAGTTTGAGGTTTGGTAACTGATGAAAATATGCAGATGTAAAATACCAATCTCAGGTTTAAATCCTATTACATAGTGTAATTGTATTTTATGTTGGAACTGAAGTGAGTTAACTGTTACACAGCTGTTGCTGCTAACCACTGTCCACCTTTCTGAGCAGCAGCAAATCCTCCATGGCATTTTGAAAGAAAATCCTAAAGGCTGGGTTGGCACAGCCATTTCTTAAGTTGTAAGAGTGAAAGGAATTTGTTTTCCAAGAGACTCCTCATTAGCGTTCTGTATGAACCCAGGGTACTGGACTGGTGATGCTAGGAAGAAGAACAGCATGCTCAGGCTTCCCTGGTGGCACAGTGGTGGAGAGTCCGCCTGCCGATGCAGGGGACGCACGTTCGTGCCCTGGTCCGGGAAGATCCCACATGCCGCCGAGTGGCTGGGCCTGTGAGCCATGGCTGCTGAGCCTGTGCATCCAGAGCCTGTGCTCCGCAACGATAGAGGCCACACAGTGAGAGGCCCGCGTACCGCCAAAAAAAAAAAAAAAAAAAGAAGAACAGCATGCTCCTTTTAAAAAACCTTTCTTTAATTGACAACTTAGCCTACAGAAGCTCAACTTCATAAAAAACTTTAACTTGTTTGGATACTTTACCCAATTTGTTAGATGCAACCCACTCTGGTTCAAGACTAGAAATCCATTCAACTTTTGCTGCATGGTGAATCACAATTTCTCTTAATATTATGAGGTAGATAGTCTCTGTCTCAGTCCAAATGTCACATGTCATTTTAAATTTAGATTTCAATTTTAAAATAAATTGACAGATAGTAAATTTTAGAAATTCCAACATATTAAATGTTTAGTGCATTGAAAAATTTTAAGACAGTATTGCTTTTAAAAATATTTTGGAAGTTTGCATATTGTAGGTAGTGCTTATAAATGCTGTATCTACTAAAACTTTACTCCAAATATTATTCCCTTTTTCCAGTTATTCATGGGATCATATAATGCAGGATACAGCTATATTTGCCAGAGTGTGGATTATTCAGATAACGTTCACGAAGTCAGGGTAAGTACCTTAAAAACACTGTTAATCAGTAGAAGTCGGTTTAATATCATAGTCCCTAGTCTGTGAAAAACATTCTTCAGTAGAGTGTAAAAGTGTACTGGATTGTTTCGAGTCCATAAAGCTATGCTTTTTTTTAAAAGTACATAATTGAAAATCTGTTTTCATCCCTCCATTATCTTCTCTCATTTGGTGATGTGAGAGTGAAGGTGTGTTGGATTACTAAAACGCAGTACTCAAAAAAATAAAAAAAGAAGTTCCGTGTTTAGTATAAAGATGATATTTTAGATTTTTGGTTTTTTTGGTCAAGAATAGAAACTCTAAGAAAGTTGAATTCATTTGTTATGTCTGAGGAAAACGAACGTCTTATAAACTATGTAATGTTTAGTAAATTAAGCATAGCACTACTTGTATAGGTATAAACTCAGTTTTTATCGTATTTGCAGAAAAGTAGACTAGTAATATAATGTTATCATATTTTACTTTGCAGTCACCTACATCAGTAAAATTACCATTTTACTCAAGTCGAAGAAACAGTAAATTATCTTATTTTGTTAACTATTTATTGAACTCCTCTTGTGTACTATGGTTCATATTAAACATTACATATACATAAAACATATTTATATAGCATATATAACATATGTTATATGTATATGTGTGTTTTATGTTACATGTAATATATGTATTAATATAATTTGTAATAGCTGCCCTTGGAGAAAAGTAGCTCTTTAGCATCGGGGTGGACAATATAAATAGCAGTATTCGTCAAGACCCAGCACCACATTGCTTTAATGCAGTTATTATTTTATGTCTCTGTCTTCATTTCCCTATTAGGAGATATAACGTGCCGATGAATGAAAAATCACCCCTTTTGGTTGTCATGTTGGTTTTATTCATTGAACAAATGTGTATTGAACATCTGCTGTACGCAGATAGTGTGAGGGGCCCTGGGGACCCAGGTGGAAAGGCAGATAGGATCCCTGCCTTTGTGGAGCTGACATTCTAGCAAAGGTGGGAGAGGCAGACACTAGTCATGTAAACAAATGGTTAACAAGAACCTAAGACCCGTGATGCGACTGAGAGAGAATGAGAGGAGCCCCTTTATATAGATTTGTTGGCTCTGGTAACCCTGCTAGAGAGCCGTCTCCCTGGGTGGCGCGCTGACTCTGGTCTTGCTCAGGTCAGGGGAAGGAAAGGGAAAAGCGCTGGACTTGCTTTCTCTGAGGAGTGAACTTAGATAAACCCCTTGGACGAAACAACATGCTAACATTTTGGGGATAAAGTTTTAAAAATACCACTCTGGTCATTGTGAGCCTACCATCCTGGCATGCATAAACGGTCAGTTCTTTAAAAATGGAGCTATTGTGAGAACTGAAATCAAGTAGGAGAAAGAACCGGAGTGGCAGCAGATTGCATTTGAAAATTTCCTGGCTCTCTCCTCCTCTCTAATATGAGATGTGGCAGAATAAGTGTTTTACCCAAAGACTCATTTTTGTATCCATTGTTAGGTAGCCAAGAAGGATCTCTTCACTTTGATGTAGCTATTCAGTTTACAAACTAAAGAGAAGGATTATTTATTACTATTCATGAGTTGTGGCTAATTCAGAGGCCCAGATTGGGGGAGAAATAAGACATTATCTCTTCCCTTCTAGATAACGTTTGCTGCACCAAAATGTTATACTTTAAAGTACTAACATAGGGGCTTCCCTGGTGGCGCAGTGGTTGAGAGTCCACCTGCCAATGCAGGGGACGTGGGTTCGTGCCCAGGTCTGGGAAGATCCCACATGCCGCGGAGCGGCTGGGCCCGTGAGCCATGGCCGCTGAGCCTGCGCGTCCGGAGCCTGTGCTCCGCAACGGGAGAGGCCACAGCAGTGAGAGGCCCGCGTACCACCAAAAAAAAAAAAAAAAAAAAAAAAAAAAAGTACTAACATAATAGTGAATATTAAATATAGTGTTGCTGTGAGAAATCCCCTATTTCAAGCCTGTTTTGAAACAACTTTCTCATTTTCAACAATATTATTACTCAAGCAAATTCAGTAAATAATTCTCAGTTTGTAAATACAATACTATTTTTTCTTTGGCTTTTCTCTTTCTTCCTTGCCTACACTTTAAAATTGTAATTTTGTTTTTCAAAAGCAAAAAGCCAAACCCAGACAAATAAAAAACCCATGGCATCCAACAGGTGCAGGTATAAAATGAGGAAGGTCTCTATCAGCTCTGAAACGCCTAAGCCTGGCTGTGAGTGAATCTGCCAAACCCCTGACACACAGAGGTGTATGAACAGATTTCAGTTATGTACCGCTGCCTTTGGTATTTGTACGTAGGATACATGAGAAAATACTTGACATAAAAAAGATGAATTTAGGTTACTATTTTAGTAGGATTCTTGGAAAATATTTTAAAACACATATACAGAGGTCACCTCTCACTGGATCCTTGGATCTTTAATCTCAGCATGTAATGTAATCTTTCTGCACCATCTGGTGTCTTAATTAGAGCCCAGGAAAAGAAAAGACTTATTTATGTAAGCAGGATTATATTTATGACCTAAGAAATATTTGTTGTGTGTGTTTGTTTGTTGCAATTTATCATTTTAAAGATTTTACTGCCTAATAAAAACTACTGTGATTAAGTATTTTGTTGCATATGTTAAAGTGAGAGAGAGAGAAACAAGACACTCACAGAGCCCAGCTGATACCCAAGCACACTTGCAAGAATCTCTGAGGTATGATATAGGCTAGGCATGAACAAGTGAAATGCCTTTACAAAGTAAATATCTCAGTTTCTCTACCATGTTGAAAATCATAGCAATGTGAAAGTGTTTACAGCTCTGCATTCAGCAGTTGGGTACCAGTGACATCCAGCTATGGAACAGACTGAAATTTTTCTCTGAATTGTTGGCACTGTGTAGATATAGATTTGGACTCTTTCTTTCCCATTATTTTCCCTGTGAATAGATGCCTAGGTTTCACACCCACTTAGAAAAAAATGATTCTATGCCTCCTACGTTTTGTGCAGTGAAGATTGTTCAGGACTTAGAATGTGTAGAAAACCATATGATAGTGTCATTCTGGTGTTTGTAAAATGCTTTTTTCCCTTTCTTTCTACAGATAGCTGCTGCTCTGTGGTGGTACTTTATTTCTAAGGGAATTGAGTATTTGGACACAGTGTTTTTTATCCTGAGGAAGAAAAACAACCAAGTCTCCTTCCTTCACGTATATCATCACTGTACAATGTTTACATTGTGGTGGATTGGAATTAAGTGGGTCGCAGGGGGACAGGGTGAGCATTTTCAGAAACATATCCCCAGGTAGTAAATTATGTAAATATGGAAGATGGAAAGTACTGAGAATTTGACTTGGTCTATAATTTAATTTACTTTTTCATGGTTAATTATTTCTGTGTTAATTTCACTTTAAAGAAATTTGAAGAAAGTAAAGCTTTAGCTTTTTATCTGTGACTACTTTCACACCTAAAGATTTACCCCAGAGATAAGCATAAACGAATCCCAAACATAGCAAGTTATATTTTGATAGGGAGCAGTTCTAGTGGTTCTGATCCAGAGGATACCAAGATACAACTTCTCAATCTGAAGTCTTTGTCTCCTATCCAAGCCCAAAGCCCACTCCTGCTCTCAGATAGGCCCACATGCACCTGTTGGTTCTTACTCAAAGGAAATTGTGTGTAGCCTTCTTAGTGTTGAAGAGAATCTGAATTCACAGTTTGGCCAGGATCTGCCTCCAGCTTTCAGATGCCTGTACATTGAAGATGAGTCACATCATTGAGCTGTAAACAGACCATTCCTCTGATGGGGACCCAGGGTACAAGTTAGTATATAATAGTACAGTTCACCTTGCTACTTTCCATTTAAAACTATTTAGAAAACTAAGAAATAAGTACTATTTTGGTACTATTTTGTTGTAGCTATGTATATCAGCACATGAAAAGGCAATAATGAAACATTTACAAATCTGCTTAAACAATTATATGTACCATGACTTTTTTCCCCAAGAGTAATAGAATGCAAAGTAATACTGGCAATAGTTCTGTATTGGGGCCTACTTAAGCCACTGGAGTACCCTCATTTGAAAACTTGCCACTTTGAAAGTCCTTTGCATTTGAAGGACACCCTTTTTTATTTATATGGTAGAAGCCTGAGTCTAAACTTTAAAAATACTTGGCATGATCTGAAGAGAAGGCTTTTCCATTAGAACTATTTTACAACTTTTATTCCTCATCTGTACTTAAGATTAAATGTTGGAAAATAATGTAGATTCATTTATTTTATGTCCAAATGGTTTATCACCTAATACCGGTTTCTGTATCTTGTAATTACCTCTGTTTTTCTAAAGCATTTTTCGGAGCCCAGATGAATTCCTTCATCCATGTGATTATGTACTCATACTACGGGTTAACTGCCTTTGGCCCATGGATTCAGAAGTATCTTTGGTGGAAACGATACCTGACCATGCTGCAGCTGGTGAGTTAAATGCTTCTAAAGTTTTTTCTGGTGAAACACTGAGAATGTTTGAATCTAATTAATTGTAAAGTGCTGAGTCATTTTTGGCAATTTTCTGTTACCAAGTTGACTTTCTCTGTGCTCCAGCTATAGGAGTTGAGGCTGTTTGGTTCTGAACTACCTGTTCATAGACCTAGTGGTCGTGGCCACTCATTTTTTAAATGTCCTTAAAAGACCAGACTCAGCTCTTGTCTAAGAGAAATATCCTTTAAACATATCTGTGAAATGGATGAGTAAAGACCTAAGCACACCACAAAGTACACAGACTCCTTTATGATTAGAAAAATAATCTAACTTCTTTCTTAGACTTTTTTTTTTCACTTAAAATGTAACTACTGCCTCTCTTCATCCTGCCCTTACATAAATTTTCTGTTGTCTATTCCATTGTTCCATCCTTGTGAACAGATCCCATATGTTTAGAATATGAAAGTTGTGGGAAAGGCACAGAACCAAGGAAGGGGTGGGGAAAAGGAAGGGACAAAGGGGGACTTCCCTGGCGGTGCAGCAGTTAAGACTCCACGCTTCCACCACAGGGGACGTGAGTTCCATCCCTGGTTGGGGAACTAAGATCCTGCGTGCCTCGTGGCACGGCCAAAAAATTAAAAATTAATTAAATTAAATTTTAAAAAAGGAAGGGACCAAGGACCAGAGAACTCTTAATTCCCCGACACACAGTCCTTAGAGAGCAGAGCTCGGTATTCTCAAATGCTAGTCTTCAGAGCAGGCAGTTCTCAGCATCTACCCCCAGTAGGACTTCTTGTAGCATCTGGGTGCATCAGTGCCACCTTCCAAGCTAAGCACTAGCCCAGTAACCAAACTGGAAATCCAAAACCAACGTGGTAGCTATTCTTAAACCTTGGAATTCATTATAATTTGCTTTAATCATAGCGTGTATACAGTTTTATCAGTGGAATCACATTTGGAAACATTATTCATCTCTGCTTTAAGTTTCTAAACAATAGGCTAACCAAACAGGAAGCACAACCTTTGGGAAATGCTGGGTGTGCAGGACTCATCTGTAAGTAAAATGCTATAGGAAGCTTCCTCCAGTTTTTGTGTAAGCCGTTTATATACTTCGTGTAATTCATTTCTCTTAGTAATTATTAGATGGTCCCAAGAAAATGAGGAGGTGACAAAACTCATGTGAACTCTCCATCTCTGCTTTGCTGGAGCTCACACCTGACTGTCCTCTAGCGATGCCACCCCTCACACTCACTCTTCTTCCGTGAGGCACGTCCTAAAAACCATTGTGAAATCAAAAGTTCTTAAAATCTGGATTTTGCCATGGAAAACTTTTAAAGTTTTTTAGTCTGATAGAAATTTGGGGCTTACATGGGATAAATTTCAAAACTAATATTTAATATAGTAATTAATATTGATAATGCCGTCCTTTAAAGAGAAATCACAATTGCCCTTTCCAAACAGGATGTTAATTTCGTGAAGGGTAGTGTATTTCCAAGCGAGAAGTTCCCACAACAGTTAATCGTGTGTGTTAATCTTGTAAAAAGCTAACCCTTGTTAGTACCATGGAATTCATAACTCTTATGTTGAGAACCATTCACTCTTTTTACACTTATTCTCAAATATCTACAAAATTTTACCAAAAACTCTTAGTCTTTAAAGGCTTGTGTTCCTTCAAATGCATATTTACCTGTCTGCTGTTCTGTAAGAAACAAGTAATGAACTATTTTGATAAGCTCATTTTTAGAAGTATATGTACCGGCTTGCTGACAACTTTGTGGAAAGAAATCAGTCTAAAATATGGGAGGAAAACAAAAATTGAAGAGCCTATATTACCGTTACTTTACTCTCTTAGGCCATTGATATGCCCTCTCATTAGGTAAAATTATTCAACATTATCCAAAAAATAATTCCTTGAACCCAGACACCAGGCCAGGGGCTCGGGAATCATGGAGACCAACGCAGAGCCCCGCCCTCGGTTGTACACGAGTGGAGAGGTGGACAGTCCAGAAGTCAGCAGATGCAAAAGACATAATTCCTATGAAACGAAAAAACCCACACAAAGCAAAACCCTTCGGTTAAAGGGATGGAGGTACCCTCTGGGTGGAGGTACTTGAGTCTTACCAGGAAGCACTAGCTGAGGACATGTCATTTGAGCAGCAGCCTGAGTGAGGAGGAATCAGAGAACTCTTAAGCCTTGGACCGTGGGGCGACAGCGTGGGCCTGACTTAGCCACACAGAAGATGCTGAGGCCGTGACGAGCTGTCTGCTGCCCACAGTAAACGTACCTGCGCTGTTTTGTTTTTCAGGTTCAGTTCCACGTGACCATTGGGCACACAGCGCTGTCCCTTTACACCAATTGCCCGTTCCCCAGGTGGATGCACTGGGCTCTCATCGCCTATGCAGTCAGCTTCATCTGTCTCTTCCTTAACTTCTATGTTCGGACATACAAAGAGCCTAAGGAAGCAAAAACTGGAAAAACAGCTGCGAATGGTATTTCCGCCAACGGTGTGAACAAATCAGAAAACCACCTAGTGGTAGAAAATGGAAACAGGCGGAAAAACGGAAAGGCAAAAGGAGAGTAAAGTGAACTGGGCCTTACCTGGTGTCGACAGCAAGGAAGCTCCCACTTCACATAAGATTTCAGGGAAACCAGAAGTAAATGAGGGTTTGGGGATGGGGAGAAAAAGACAAACGTGCTCTATGTATTAGTAACCTTTAGATTGAGTCAAGTGTTAAATACAACACCCAGATGTTTTATTTATGAAGTTTTTATTTTAAACATTTTTTTATTAGCCTTGATGTTGTCAGACCAAAGCAATCATCACGTGACTTTGGAGGCCCCTCCCCCTGGTCATATTCGTGTGTACAATGTATGAGAGTTTTCATGCCTCTTCATTCTTCAGACTGACAATCACAGAAACATGGTCTTTATGCCTTTTTTTTTGGCTAAATTGCTACTTACCTACTGATGAAAATCAGTTACCTTCCATCTTCTGGTCCCAAACTGGAAATGCAGGTACTTTAAAACGTGCACATTTGAATTCATTTGCTGACTGGAGTGGTCAAATCTCTCCACCTCTAGTCTGAAGATACCCTTTTGGTTGGAATTAAATTTTAAAAATCTGATGGTCTCTGTAGACTCTTAGAGGCTTGATGATGATGGTGTTGGTGAAAATAAGAATTACAGTAAAATCCTGCCCAGCGACTCAAAGGTCACCATGACCCGCAGCACAAATCACTGTGGGAAACAGTTTTTGTGATGAAAAGGCAGCCTTTCAATACTCCTGTTACGACCAGATATATATTATAAACATTAAGATTATTGTCTGGTTGGAACATGAAACAACTCATGTCTCTATTAGTAACATCATAAAGTAGTTACATTTATGTGCTGTTAGAAGGGAGTATGTTGATTTTTATCAAGCTTTCCTTGTTTTGATTTGTGGCTGTTACCGATTTTTCATATGTGGAAATATACCTACCTCTTCTGTTGGAAAGAACATTTAAAATTAAATAAATTTTAATTAAAAAATCAAGGAGTCCTCTAATGTAGATTTTAATATTAGCTTTCAAATTCACTAACACCGTTTTGTGTTTTTTTTACAAGTAGTGTCCAGCAGGCTTTTCTGTGAAACTACCCTTCTCTTTTAATGTGTTTAATTTTGGAGTGATATTTTTCTTGTGACAAAGTTGCAAGATCTTATTTGTAACTAGATATGAAGTGTAAACCCATTTTGGTGCAATATTCTTGACTCCTTGGTGCTAAAGATCATTAAATTCAGTGCTTGATTGTTACAAAGTGTTCATTGCTAAGACATAAAATGAACACAAAAGTGAGAGTAGCCAGAATCAGAAAATTAAATTTGCTATTTACAAATGAAGTGTTTCATGTAATATAAAAAAGACAACTGGAAATTCACTAGGAAAGAACTTGCACCCTGTCTTATTACATAGGTTAAATTGCTAGTGGGTATTACACAGGGATCATTCGAGAAAATGTGACCAAAAAAAAAAAAAGGCATGAATATTTCTAAGTATAAGTATCTTTAACATGTCAAAACTGCATGTGCAGGATGTAATGCTGTTTGTGCAGAGTATTTCAGAATATTTTGTAAACCAGAAAATATTTATTGTGCATTAAAATTACACTCTTTCCCCCCAAGGCATGCAGACATGAGAATTACAGAAAATTTGCAACGCATATAATAGTTTGGTCTAAGAGGATTCAACACTTTTGTTTTTGCTGCTCAGTGTGTAATGACTAGAGATTTGTAAATCTTTGTGAACATTCTGTACTGGTTCCCCGGAGCTATTCATTCCCTGCTACCTGATTTCAGCACAATAAATATACTACTGCTGTGGGAAAAATGATTTTTTTTTTGGTTAATCAGTTTATTATAATGTAAATTACCTGCTAGATATTTATTTATTTGATTCAGTTGTTAATATTCTAAATTCTTCCCTGCTGCCAATTTCTAATGAAGAAAAGAAATGAAACTAGAACTTGGGTATCAATAATTTCTGGTAAAAAGCTTATTTCTTTATGGTAGCATATTTTTACTTTAAAACTTAGTTGTCTTTGGAAGAACTTTTGGATCCAGACATAAAACATATCATTTTCTTCTGAATTCTTACATTTGTCACTTCAAATGTAAGCTTTTTTTTTTTTAACTTTTTATTTTACATCGGAGTAGAGTTGATTAATGATGTGTTACTTTCAGGCGTACAGCACAGTGATTCAGTGATATATATACGTGCATCTATTCTTTTTCAAATTCTGTTCCCATTTAGGTTGTTACATAATATTGAGCAGAGTTCCCTGTGCTGTACAGTAGGTCTTTGTTGGTTGTCCATTTTAAATATGGCAGTGTGTACATGTTAACATTTTTAGTGCTGTGCTTTTTTTTTGTTCCAAAACTAAGTTGAGGAGCCCTCCTGTTCTGATATTTAAACCCTTCCATCCTTACTATACTTCAAGTTTCTTTACCAAAGATGATTTTAAGATGTGATCAATGTAGCCTTTTCTGGTAGCCTTCATAATTTCTCTGTCACCCCACTAAATATGCCTGCCTCATATGTAAAAATCAGTGAAGGAGGATTGCATCCTCTTTTCGGTAAAACTTTGTCACTAACTAAAGAAACATTTTCTTATTGTAGAAAATAGGGAATTTATGAAATGTTCGCATTGACTAGAAATAGCTGAGGCATGTTAGCAGTGCGTTTTCCAATAAGATCGACAACTGTGGCTCTGCCTTTTTCCCTTTTCTGTGTTACTCTTGGCTCCGTTTTGCTGGTGGTTGCTGCCTGGTGACTAGTTTCAGTTTTAGCATTATTAACTTAGTCATTCTCTTTTTCTCTCTTTCCACACCCACTCTGAGGCATTCAAAATTTTTTCCATATGGATCATTATATTCACATTTCAGAACATGGAATCTAGCAATGCTTTGTTATTTATCAGGAATATTTTAATTTACAGACTTGCTCCATATAGGGATACCCTGTAAATAAGAAAGAGAACCTAGAGATGGAGGTGATTTTTGCTGTTGTATCCATTTGATAATATAATTCAGGCATTATATATTGACCATTGGGGCATTGCTTTTGAATCTCACCTTCATAAGAACGTGACAGCACACTGAGCTGTCCCCAGCCTCTCGGCTCTTTCCTTGTTATAGCCTTAATCTCAGCCAGCCCTATTTGTAGCACTGTCCTTACTGAGAAAAAGATGACTACAGATGTACAGGATGTAAGTGGCATGCTCCGTACAGTACTGGGTGACTCAGACTTAGGATCCTGCTGGATGGTAAATGGGGTCACAGCGCTGAGGGGCACCGAGACGCTGAGCTAGATGCACAGGCGCCCAGCATCTGAGCAGTAAACGCAAAACGTGCTTAATGAGATTGGTTACCTTCCACTCAGCATGTAAACAATTGTGACAGGTAACCTTGGAAAGCAAGTCCTTAATAGTGTATTTTAGAATCCGTCCTTAATCTTAGCTATTTTAGACAGAGGACCGCTGAACCAGAAGAATCATTGTGAAAAGGGAGAGATGTAGAAACATTCCTCTTGTTTCAAAACACTACAAGTCACACGAGTATTTTTCAAGTCAGTTTTCCTGATATAAATTACAGAGGGAAGACATGGCTGTGAACTGAAAGGGACAGCTTTTTTTTTTTTTAAGTTTTTAAAATAGGAGGATGTAACATAACTCTACATTCCTGAAGGTGACTCAGAGGTCTAAATTAAAAGTTATAATTGAAATACAGAACAAATACCAGATGAAGACTGAGGTTTTGGAATATATCACTAAAAGAGCATTGTGACATATTAAGAGATGATAATAGCTGTGTTTAAATGGTGATTAATTACCAGGGATGTTAGGTGGGCAAGGGATGATCTGAGTTATCTCTTGGTTAAATTTATTTATTTATTTATTTATGTTTGGCTGTGTTGGGTCTTCGTTTCTGTGCGAGGGCTTTCTCTAGTTGTGGCAAGCGGGGGCCACTCTTCATCGCGGTGCACGGGCCTCTCACTATCGCCGTCTCTCTTGTTGTGGAGCACAGGCTCCAGACGTGCAGGCTCAGTAATTGTGGCTCACGGGTTTAGTTGCTCCACGGCATGTGGGATCCTCCCAGACCAGGACTCGAACCCGTGTCCCCTGCATTGGCAGGCAGATCCCCAACCGCTGCGCCACCAGGGAAGCCCCATCTTGGTCTTTTAGACTTACAGGTCTAAGTTTTGCTGTATCCTTTGAGAAATTAAACATTTTTCTATGTTATAAAAGCCCAGAACTTAGGTCTCCTTTTTTCTTTGTCTTTTTCATTTTACCACATAAGGACATGTTTACATGTTCACATGTGAACAAATTTTCCTCCCCACCTTTATGCCTAGTCTTAAATTGAAAATTCAACTAGAATTTTTTTATTTTCCCCATTCTCATAGGTGAGGTTTTCCCAGCGAAAGTGACATTAAAGCAGTTATCTCCTTTAAGAATAAATGCATGCTGAAACAAATCACTTGATAGCTCTCTACCTAATTATAATAATCTAATGCAGCTGTCAGAAGGTCATGTTGTAATTGAACATCTGCACAAAGAATATGTCCCAGTTAAAAGCCACTGTAAGACTAAAAACTCTTGGAAGTTTTAAATAATACAGCCATCTCTAAAAAGAGAGTGTCTTGAAATTATTGGATATCCCACTTTAAATACAAGACTGTGGGCTGTAAAGAGTATCTGTCAGCCCACAGGAGTGTTCCATATCCTCTGTCAGTCTCCACGTATCCCTGAATCCCTTTTCTGCAATTTTAGAGAAGCCAGTTAGGTGGTTCCTTTCCTCAGTTTAAGGTTTTTTTCTTTGAATGTGCCACGAGGAGAAAGGAAAGCATCCAGTTGAGATTCCTTCTTTGTCATCCCTGATGCATCAAGTTTAAACTGAGTTTCTCCTCCCTGTGAGGAAGCTATCCTAAGAACCAGTCTTTCAAGAATAATGATTACCAAGCTATTTGGTAATGAGAGGGTGGGTAGCTTATGAGTCTTGCACAGTATTATGTTGGTGACATTCACACCTCACCTTTGAATATGACTTGTGTTCTAATTTCACTAATAAATCTGGGAATCAAATACAACTTTAAATTTTTTCTAAGCAGATTATATATATATGTACACACACACACACATATGGGGAGAGAGAGAGAGAGGGTTTATCAACTGTACACATAAGGTTGGATTTCAAATATTTTCCGAGTTCAGTTCTCATAGTGAAAATTTAATTAAAATGTTACATGATCACATCAAAGCTATATTTATTCAACAACATTTACATATTTTCGTTGGGCTTGAATTATTACTGCCAGCCCTTGTAAAAGTGGTATCTGGTCTTTTTTGCCAGAAAAAAAAAAAAGGAGTATGGGAGCTTGTGAGGCAAAAGTGCAACCAGATGACTTGGGGGAACAAATTTCTAACTTAGAGGTGAGATTTGGAGTTTACATCCTAGAGTCTTCCCTACATATTAACTACTTCAGAAATCCAGCCCCATCTTTAGGTTAGTGTGCTAGATGTTTACTGGCTCTTTGAATCCATTCCTAACCCTTTGAAATGTTCTTCCTCCTTCCCTCTCCTGGTGTTACAGTCTGAAGGACTAAAAATTACATTTCTCAGACTCACAAGTTTAGGTTTTGTCAATGTGAGGCACTCATGAAATTTTTGGAAGGCAGAATTTGGAGGTGGATGCCATCCCCCTGTAATAATGCAATCATATAAATAGACTCTTATAGACATAAATAAGTGTTGGCAACAGCTGAACTATGTGTTCTACTATCTTGGCACCAATTTTGTGAAGGCAGGGAGTGGTAATGGTGATAGCAGTCATGGCAGATGTGGTCATATGAATTTGAAGTCAAAGACTTAGGCAGTGGCCTCCTGACTTTTATTCCTCCAAGTTACCAGTAATCGTATAAGCATCTAATCCTTTGAATTAAAGCTCTTTCTGCTTGAAATACCTTGAGTGGTATCTGTTTCATGCAGTGAACCTTACCTAATTAAGTATTCAGCACCAAAATGTAATCAGGGAATGGACTGCCTAAGGTAAGAATATGGAATTGGTTATCTGACCTAGTTGAGTTTATAGGCAGTGACAACTTCATGACCAGCGGGAAACAAGATACTGTTTTCCATGAAGCAAATAGCTGACTTTTTCACCTACGGTCACCTAGAACGAAATAACTATTGAAAGCAAAGTCTTTGGCAGACTGAGTAGCTGCAGCATTGAAATATTATGATAGAAATGAGGAATATAAAGACTTGAGTGAGATGGCTGCTTCTGATTGTCCTGCAGAGCTTACAGAAAGAAAATTAGCTCATTCTTGGCTGCCCTAAGAGACCCTCTCATATCTTGCAGCAACAGATCTGAAACGTCTTAAAATGAGATCCAAAGTTTGATCCAAAGTGGGGTGCAGAATTACCACTGAAGTTCACAGCCACAATAAGTGAAAGTTGTGGTATTAACTGGGGAAAAGTGGGACCCAAAGAATTGGAATGGGGACATTTGGATGGGTTTGGATGAATCTGAGAACCTGAATCTCTAAATCCCATTGAATATTTCTAGTCAAGAAAAGCAGCACTTTCTTCCTTGTCAGATATTAGTCCTTTGCTGCTTGAGATCCTGTAAGGACTTCAACCAAGGTAGTTACCTTCCAAAGCAACAACCAAGGTAGTTACCTTCCTTGTGTCTTGCTTTCTGATCTTTCAATGTCATCAGATCTATAAGGAGAATTAGATCACAGCGTGCCCCAGGGGGGAAAATACAGAATCTGTCCTGGGAAGAGATAGCTTAGAATTATAGGATTTGGCTAATTTTCCCCTGCAAAAGTGTGTAAGAATTGATTCTATGAGTGCAAAGAAAGCAGAAAGAAACACATCTTTGGGTTAGACTGAAATTATTTAAAAAAAAATTTTTAGGGACTGAAATTATTAATATAGTTTCACTTACCAGAAACTCTTGATTTGAGGACATAGCTCAACAGTGAGGAGTAGCTTTAATGATTTGTCAACTCTTTAACCTGGAATCATTGATGGCCTACATCAAAGTGAGACATATGTTAGAAATTCATTGCAATAATGGAGGAGAGAATTCAAAGGCTTAGGGCGTTAGGAATGCTGGAGATTATTTATCGTGTGCAGCCCACTTGATAACTCTCACTGTATTTGAGAAATACATTGGTAAATGCACATTGGTGATATGTCCTTGAAAACTTCTATAGTGGCTATTTTCTGTAGGCTGTGTATTGTAAGGAGGAAAACTTTTCCTCTACCTTCTTAGGTTGGTGGCTGAGACCTGTGAATTAAACTGATAAAAGACAGATTAACAGGAGAAAAGGTTTATAGCTTTTGTTGTTAATCTTTTAAATTTTACATGCATAGGTGAAGAAGTGAAAAACCCAAAGAAGTGGTTATACTTGGGGGTTATATACCATTTTAACAAAAGGAAATAAATTGTGGAGAAGTGACTAGACAAAGGAAAGGGAGTCTGGGCTTCTAGGGCTGATACACTGTGGGAAAGTAACTAGGAGACATATGGGGGAAACTGGTGGTAGATAAGGGTTACTTCATAAGGTTTTTTTATGCAGACTCATCTCTGTGCCTTCTCTGTTTTCAGGGATAAGAGTTGTTCTCCTTTTCCTGATACAGGAGAGGAGGGGACAGCTTCATAAGGGAAATGGATGCCCTGCTGTTAGGCAGTCAGAGGGAAGGCAGGGAGCTCTTCCCCGTGTCTGCTTTTGCTCAGTTGCCTTCAGCTCAAAATAATCTTTATGTCAAAGTGGCGTATTTTGGGGGTGACGTATTCTGATCCCCCTCAGGATGATGAAGGAGGGAAGGTGCTGTCTCTGAAATGCATTCCCTGACTTCAGTAGGAATGATGGTGTTGCAGATTGCCAGAGGCCAAATGCCAGTACTTAAATGCCAGAAACAAAGTGGACATGGTTACAGTAATGGGCAGCTGAGTCTGAGTACTTATTATTATTATCGGCCCCACCATGTGGCTTTCTGGATCTTAGTTCCCCGACCAGGGATCAAACCTGTGCCCCCCTGCAGTGGAAGCGCAGAGTCTTAACCACTGGACCTGCAGGGAATTCCCCTCAGTGGTTATTAAAATGGCTTTATCCATGAGTATCTATGGTGGCAGCTAATTTATTATGATGTCCCTAGGACTGAAATAGACAGGCGACCTACTTGATTTCTATTCCTCACTGTAAAGTTGGTGAACACAGGCATGGCTTGAGTCACCACAATAGAGTCCCCTCACCAATTTTCATTCCTGAGTCAGTTCATAGACCCCGAGCTTCCTAAGTGAAGGGAATGTTGGATTCCCTTGAGAAAATTCCCTGTGACGTTGTCACAAGTATGCACTGTAAATTCTACTAGCTTTTGCCAAAAGGCAAGGGTAATAAGCAGACTTTGGGCAAATTACTGGGACACTGATCAAATGCTGATCATTGGGCACCCAAATTGCTACTGTGACCATCAGTCCAAACAGGGGCGTAAGGAGGCCAGGTGATAAATGTAGCTTTGGCCTGAGTCCATCTCACAGTGGCCCTGAGGATCTCGAAACCTATCGTCTCTGGTTCCTGAACATATAGTGGATTAGTCCTTCTCAATCTTTGGCTGAATCTCGACATTGGTTCCCTGTCTCACGAAATGAGGGCTAATAGGTATTAAAGGCCCAAGTCAAAGCCCCTAAAATATCCCCTCCTTCTTGAAACAGTGGACCAAAAGCAATGCTACATTTCTAGGTGAATGTTAGAGGTTCATGCCAGCATCATAGGCATGAAGGTTCAGGAGTGACAATTTTTATCATACATTCATTTAACTCTCCTCTTTGACCTGACCAGAAATTGGAGAGTCTTGGAGAATGACCCTGGATTATCATTAACTTCATCATGTAAGTTGGAGTTCAATGGCTGTTCTAGACATAGTCAGGTAACTGAAGCAAATCAGTATAATTTTGGCATCTGATATTTAGCACTATTAATCTATTAAATGTTTTTCTTCTCCTTTCCAATACAGAGATAACAGAAGTTGTTTCTTTCCCCTTTATTCCTTTGTGATCTTACTTCAGGAGAGTGTCACTTATCCAGTATCCTGTAGTAATCTAGGAACCCTGTTTGTCTCATTATGCCATAAGATATTGCTTTGGTCCATCATACTATTAGATATGGTGAGTAGGAGGTAAAGAGTACCATGATTCCTTGGTGAGGAACAGGTGTGCCCAAGGGTGGTGGGGGCGGGAGGCATGTAAACTCAACGGCTGTGACATCAATAGTTTGGGGCAGGCCAGTGGTCTGTAGCAGGTTGAGAGTTTTCCTCCTCAGTGAAAGACGATTGTTATACTTTGTTACCCATCACTATTAAAGAGGTGAATTTCTTCGATTGGTAAATTTCACTGACCTTTGAAACAACTTACATACATTTGAGGGAGCTGCTTTGACCCACTTATCTAGTAACCCATCAGGCTGCCAGTTCTGAATGGATCCAAAGTAAGAGACAGCTTTGTTCCTACTATGGACTGCAGTGCAAGTTACTCTGCTCTTTGAGCCTTAAGATCCAACAGATCAAATCGTTCTTGAAAAATCTGACAGAAAGCAGTTCTATAGGGGCCTCTAGTCAGCCTTTACTTAGAATTACAGTGCAGTCCTCTAGGGTTTTAGAGCAAAGCCACAACCTAGTCTCCAAATAACTTTTCTTTTAAGAAACAGACCCTGGGGCTTCCCTGATGGCGCAGTGGTTGAGAGTCCGCCCGCCGATGCAGGGGATTCGGGTTCGTGCCCCGGTCCGGGAAGATCCCACATGCCGCGGAGTGGCTGCGCCCGTGAGCCATGGCTGCTGAGCCTGCACATCCGGAGCCTGTGCTCCGCAACGGGAGAGGCCACAGCAGTGAGAGGCCCACGTACCAAAAAAAAAAAAAAAAGAAAAGAAACAGATCCTGGACCACTTTTGGACCATGGCAGATATTTGTGTATCTGATCACAGACTATCACATGATCATGTAAGCAGAGCTGCCTGTCATGGACTGGGTATTATCTGATTCACCATATCATAAACTAAGGCATGCACAGCAGCGTCCTTTCATCACGTGGAAGGTTATGAAGCCACAGGTAAGCGTCATGGGCAGTGGCTCAGACTACCACTGCGTCATTCCTGCTGCACTGTCACTTTTCCCTCAACCCACACGTTTGACCTCTTGGAAGTTCCTTTGAAGCGTAGGTCGATTGTGTTTGCACACCTCTGATCCCTTCTGCCTTGTTTGGTGTCCTAGGGTACTGACCCATATGGACACTGCATCACTTTGTCTCCCTTGTCAGCTGGCTTCCAGCTGGTTCCAATCAATAGGAGATCAATACGTGGATGGATGGATAGAGTGGGTAGGACATCTGTTCCATGCTTTCTCCCTGCCTGGCTGTTACATCTCTGACCCTAGCTACTCTCTCCACAGCCACAGCTACTGCTGGCAAGTCTCTTACCATAGTTTTAATTCTCACAGAGCTCCAGGAGCACTGTTTTCTTCTCTTGTTTCTTCACGTCTAGGGGTGATAGTAACATCATACCCTTGCTAGCGTCTGGGTACCCCACCATCCTTTGTTTCTTTAACCTTGCCTACACCTCTATAAACAATCCCTTTATTAAAGGCTGTTCCTTTAAACCATCTGGGATAAATTTTAATTTATGCTGGAACCCTGATTGAGAAACTGAAAAAGGAAATAACTGAGCCTGGTTACAAACTATTCCACATAATATATGCAAACAAGCTGAAAATGCACAGTGGCAGTGTTACAGCTTCATTTAGGACTGGCCCTGAAAGATGTGTGGAAGGAAAATCCTCCCAGTGAAAGGACTTTGGGCAGTACATCTGGTTGTCCACTGTTCCTAGAAATTACCAAAGTTATGAATTTACATTGGCTTTTGGGTAGTTGATAAAGGTTTGGCCAGGTGTTCAGTAACTTGTAAGGAGTAAAATTGAGAATTGATGACAAGAAGTGCTGAGACGCTCTGAGTGTGACATGATTTGTGTTCTCTGTAAATGCTTACCAAAGGCACCCACTGTAGGAGAGGTTCTCAATAGACAGAGGGACAGGGTGACCTGGATGTTCTATGGGTATTAGCCTCTTTTCCTAGCCACCCTATATTTGCTCACTGGGCTCGTAAACAAAACAAGCAAGGTGGAATGTAACGGGCTAAATGGTGGCCCCCAAAGATATCAGGGCCTAATCCCTGGAACATGTAAATGTTACCCTGTTTGATAAAAGAGTCCATGTAGATCTGGTTAAGTTGAGGATCTGAAGATGAGGAGATAACCCTGCATTATCTATGTGGGCCTTAAATGCCATCACAGGTGTTCTGATAACAGGGAGATGCGACCCACACAAAGAGGAGAAGGTGATGTGAAGAGGCAGGCAGAGATTGGAGTGATGCTGGTCAGGAATGCTGGACGCCACAAGAAGCTGGAAGAGGCAAGGAACATATTCTCCTCTAGAGCTTCCAGAAGGAATATGGCCCTGTTGATGCCTTGATTTCAGACTTCTGTCCCCCAAAACTGTGAGAAAATCAATTTCTGTTGTTTTAAGTCAAGAGTATTGTGGTCATTTGTTACAGCGGCCACAGGAAACCAATACCTACAAAAAGGAAGGTTGTACTGGGGCTTAAACGGTATGGACTTCTCAGCAAGTCTGGTCTGGCTGGACCACTGCTGAGTGCCCAGCTTGCTGTCATCAGAGACCAGTGCTGACCTCATGATATGGATCCATACTTGGAACAGGAGTTGGCTCTGATGCTGGGGACCTCCCCATGCCAGAATGAGGAGGACTGTATTTTGAGGCACCAACACCTATATTATTTGCATTAGTTCTCACCATAATTTTTTTCAAGAGGTAAGCTTTCCTTTTTTTCAGTGAGGGTATAAGAAGTGAAAGTTGGTGCTGTAATACTATGAATTTTATGGAGGAGAGTGGGAGAAAGGAATGGGGGTTTTGATTGTTCCATAAACAGACTTTCCAAACCCCTTTTTTCAACTCAACTTTTCATCCCCAGCCTCCATCAGTGTGGCATTTTCTGGGGGTAATGGAGGGAAAGCCAGCTCCCTGCTTCACTAGAGCCACCTCTGCCTGTGGCTTGGTGACAGCTTCCTCTACTCTGCTTCACGCTTCTGTAATTTAACTACCCAATTTCCATCTTCCAGAAAATTGTTGAAATCTCTCACCTGCTGTGGCCCCTTCATATTCTCCCCATTGTTGTGGGTTTGGACATTTTACCAATCTTTTACTATCTTTGAAATAGAGCCTTGAGAGGGAATGAATATAAACAGGTGACCTTGATGTACCATCTTGAATCAGAAGGCTTTTTAACATTTCTAAAAAAGAAAACATTCTTGAAACAAGGGGGGATTTCAGATCTGAGCTGTGTTACTGATATAACCTTCAACAAGTTACTCAATCTTTCTGTTTCCTCATCTATAAAATGGAGATAATAATATCTAACTCGAAGAGTTAATATATAAGAATTAAATAGAAGAATGTATACAAAATATTTAGTATAGTGTCTAGCTCATAGAAATTGCTTAATGTGAACTCCTTGCATTTTTCTTGGCCTCTCCTTAAAAGTTCATTCTTCCTCAGATCTGATAGAATTGTTTTATTTTTATTTCTTAATTTATTTTGTGGTAGTAATGGGGAGGGTTAGGTAGTTTGCAGGGTTGTTATTTTTTCCAAAGCCATAAAAAGAAAGAGTATCACTGCCCTAGGCTTTTTTTCTAGTTGCAAGTGATCCACAATCTGTTTTTATGTTCATCTCCAAAAAAAGATAATTTTTCCCTCCCAAAAAAACAAACTATTTTTTTACTTATTTAAGACAATTCATGATTTTCTTCTTGTTTTCTATTCATAGCTTAAAACCTACTTCTGAAGTGGTTTTGCTATAGTTAGAAAATAGTAGAACCTTTCTTGTGAATTGATTGTATTACGCATCTTTAAATTTAAAGATAATATAATACTCTGTATATATTAACTGCTTAGTAAAGCATTCAGTGTATTGACACTTAGCTAGTGTATTATGATTCATAACAAATCACTTATAATGATGCTCTGAATTTGGGACCTCCTTAGAAAATATTTCTAAGGAGATGGAAATAAAATCTCCAGTGCAGAGGGAAACCTCCCTCCAGTGCAGAGAGAAACCTTCAGAGGGAAACCTTCAACAACTAAAGAGTTGTTGTGGTGTTAATTGTACCTCTTCTGTCCTGATATTATTGATTGTGGACTAATAGACTGTAATTTGAATTCAGGCAAAGAAAATCACGAAAGGAAAGAGTGTGATTTCTTAACCAAGTACTGAAGCACTTCAAAATTTATTTAATAGCACAATAAATTCAAAGAACTTTCTATATTAGCTTTTATTGTTTTATATTAGGAATTAATTTGCACTTATAAGACAGTGCTGGAATAGATCTGGTTAGAATAGCAGGAGAGATAATCAGATTAGGGGCTCCTGGTCAGGCACTGTGACAATAATAGAAATTAATGACTTTTAATCCAGAGGGGCCTGCCATGGATTCCTGGATTAAGGAACGTTACTAATACCATGTTGATCTCTGTATACATCTGTAAATCTCCTGCAGTTTGAACATAAATATGATTTTTGAATAAAGCTGTTATAAACACCGTGTGCAGGTTTTTGTGTGGACATAAGTTTACAATTCCTTCGGGTAAATACCCAGGAACAAATTGCTGGTTCATGTGGCAGGAGTATAATTTGCTTTTGTAAGAAACTACCAAACTGTCTTCCAGAAGAGGGGCACCATTTTGCACTCCGACCTGCAGTGAATGAGGGTTCCTGCAGCCCCACATCCTTGTCAGCATTTGGTGCTGTGTTTGGGAGTCTGGCCATTCTAATTGGTGTGTAGTGTTATTTCATTGTTGTTTTCATTTTCAGCTTCCTAATGACATATGCTGTGGAGCCTCTTTTCATATCCTTATTTGCTACCTGTCTATCTTGTTGGGCGAAGTGTCTGTTCAAGTCTTTTTCCAGTTTTAAATTTGGATTGTTTATTTTTCTTACTGTTAAGCTTTAAGAGTCCTGTGTATATGTTAAATAGCAGTCCTTTGTCAGATATGTCCTTGGCAAATATTTTCTCTTAGTCCATGGCTTGTCTTCTGCTGTCTTGAAGAAACATTTTTTTATTAACTTATCATTCTTCAGGGCATACACACTAGAGCAAACATATTCTAGATTTGTTTCATTCTTGCTGGTTAGACAGAAATTATGATTTTATAAATATATTGTCATCACAATCATAGACTATTATGAAGGTGACACCACTTGCTTCTTGGAATAATCAGTCACAGACATTTAATCACTTATATGTCTCATGAATACAAGTAGTTTAATTTAGATATTGTTAAATGAATCATCTTTTTTTTTTTTTTGCTATCATTGTGCTGTAGACCAGGCAGGCAAAGGGGAAGAAGGAATTCTTTTTTCCAATAAGAATTTGAAGTGGCTTAGTTCATCCCATATTTTATTTTTGTACTTAAAATTCATGTTAGTTTGCCCACTTCTCTATCACAATTGAGTAGTTCAGGTTTTAGTGAGAACTCAATGAGATACTGCTTGAAAAGCATTTAGCCTAGGGCCTGGCATATACTAAATGTTCAATAAATAGTCAATGTTATCACAGGGTTTCCATAATATTATTGCCAGTGTAGTAATGATAGCA
Organism: Hyperoodon ampullatus; assembly: GCF_949752795.1. Lineage (NCBI taxonomy): Eukaryota > Metazoa > Chordata > Mammalia > Artiodactyla > Ziphiidae > Hyperoodon > Hyperoodon ampullatus. Next base: position 3,855,705 of record NC_136925.1, read on the forward strand.
TCTTACCATTACTGTCATATAGTTGTAATATTACATAATAATTTTCTTGACTAATAACTTGTCTCATTTTGATTTATACTTATCAACAATCTTGGGAAGCAGTGCTCACCTGCTATGGACTTCACAGCACCACCTGGCCAGCTCAGTTTAGGAAAGGGATTAACTTCATTATACACTAGGCTGGGAGCCTATTTCAGCCAGTAGCATCAGGAACAATTAATAAACATATTATATGCAAGTAGAAGAAAGGTCTGATTTTCATATTCATGGAATTAGAAGAAGAAGTGGGTCACTGTAACCTAATGGGAATTCTTATCACTGTGGGTGTAGAATATTAATTATTTTCTGGTGAGTTGAAAGGGTCAAGAGTGACATGGAGAAGAGTAAAAAAATAAGACAGATATGAAGGTTATTTAATGTTTTTCTCATAGATTTACTAAATATTTAATATAAATTAATACATTGCTTTAATTTTGGTCTGAAACTTTTATTTAAATATAAATAAATCTTGATATGTAAGTTTTATACATATATATGTATCATTGTGGTGTAAGTTCCTCTTAAGATACTTCAACATGGCTATAGAATTGTATCAATACCACCACATGAAATTAACTGTCTTTCAAAGACAATTTTGAACATCTTTGGTGACGATTAAAATTACAATAATTTATAAAGTTTGTAAAGGTTGAGATAAAGGTTAAAATTTCACCAATTTATGCAACCTTTACCCTTTTGTATTCAGATTTTAAGTCAGAGGTTTCCTAATTGTAACCATAATTTATATAAACATTTGGGAAACAGTACTGTAATGCAGGGAACAAGACAATTCCTTATCAAGAAGTAGTGTGCTTATGTCAGAATTTAGATAATATAAAGAAAGCTTTGCTTATCATTTTATGGTAATCATACTTTATACTCTCAGATTACTGTTGAATATATTCATTTGACAAATGTTTGGTCAATTCTTTCTATGTACCAATTATTGTGTTAGCCTGAGGAAGATAATAATATACATCCTAAGCTTTTTTTTTTATGTTCCAAGTGTTTATATATTTCAAAATGCATCCTAAGCTTTTGAAGAAGCCAATGACTTGTGGAGAAGATGGGCAAAGAAAACAAATAATTATATTATAAAAGGCGCTAAAGGGGCTTCCCTGGTGGCACAGTGGTAAAGAATCCACCTGCCAATGCAGGGGACATGGGTTCAAGCTCTGGTCCAGGAAGATCCCACATACCACGGAGCAACTAAGCCCGTGCGCCACAACTACTGAACCTACGCTCTAGAGCCCATGAGCCACAATTACTGAGCCCGAGTGACACAATTACCGAAGCCCGCATGCCTAGAGCCCGTGCTCCACAGCAAAGAGAAGCCACTGCAATGAGAAGCCCGAGCACCGCAACGGAGAGTAGCCCCGCTGCTCGCTACAACTAGAGAAAGCCAGCAAGCAGCAACGAAGACCCAATGCAGCCCTAAATAAATAAATAAATAATTTTTAAAAGGTGCTAAAATTCAGGTCCAGACTAAGAGGAGAGAGAGAGAGAGTTAAAACCACTTCGTAAAAGCTTGCTTCTAATTTATAAAGAGTTTTTGGACTAATATTTTCATGCCTGGGCATAAATAGATTTGCATTATCATTTGTGGTGATCAATACGGTCTTAGATGTGACACTATACTATACTAGAAACATTTTTATTGAACTATATACAATATTATATAATATACAATATTATATTATGTGCACAACGTAGTGATTTGACACTTGCATACATTGTGAAATACCATCACAATAAGTTTAGTTACCATCTGTCACCATACAAAGTCAGTACAATGTAATTGACTACATTCGCCATGCTGTACATTACATCCCTGTGACTTATTTATTTATAACTGGAAGTTTGTACCTCTTAATCCCCTTTATCTTCCTCCCTTCTGGCAACCACCTGTTTGTTCTCTGTATCTATGAGTCTGGGTTTCGTTTTGTTTGTTTTGTTTTTTAGATTCCACAAGTAAGTGAAATCATACAATATTTATCTTTCTCTGCCTGACTTATTTCACTTAGCAAAATACCCTCTAGTTCCATTCATGTTATCACAAATGGCAAGATTTACTTCTTTTTTATGGCTGAGTAGTATTCCAGTGTGTGTATGTGAGAGCAGACAGAGAGAGAGTGAGAGGGAGACACTTTCTTTCTTCATTCATGCATCAATGAACACTTAGATCTTTTCCATATTTTGCCTACTGTAAATAATGCTACAGTGAACATAGGGGTGCATATATGCTTTTGAATTATTGTTTTCATTTCCTTCAAATAGAAACCCAGAAGTGGAATTGCTGAAACCTATGGTAGTTCTATTTTTAATTTTTTTGAGGAACCTCCATACTGTTTTCCATACTGGTTACATCAATTTACATTCCCATCAACAGTGCATGAGGGTTCCCTTTTCTCCACTTCCTCACCAATACTTATTATTTTTTATCTTTTTGATAATAACCATTCTGACAGGAGAGGTGATCTCACTGTGGTTTTGATTTGCATTTCCCTGGTGATTAGTGATCTCGAGCATCTTTTCATGTGCTTCTTGGCCATCAGTATGTCTTTGGAAAAATATGTATTCATATTCTCTGTCTTTTTTTTTTTTTTGTGGTACGCGGGCCTCTCACTGTTGTGGCCTCTCCCGTTGTGGAGCACAGGCTCCGGACACACAGGCTCAGCGGCCATGGCTCACAGGCCCAGCCGCTCCGCGGCATGTGGGATCCTCCCGGACCAGGGCACGAACCCATGTCCCCTACATCGGCAGGAGGACTCTCAACCACTGCACCAACAGGGAAGCCCAAAAGCTCCATATTTTTGAGATTCCTTTTAATTGTGGGTCACCTTGCCTGGGTGAGGTTTCTGGAGAGAGTGTGTCTCCTCTTATCCTACCAGTCTTGCTGTGGCCCTTTCATCCTTTGTTGTGGAGGTGCTGTTCATCTAGTTTTCAGATCTTCTTCAGAGGAAATGCTTCCATATGTAGCTGTAGATTGGTTGTGTCTGTGGGAGAAGGTGAGTTCAGGGTCTTCCTGTGCTGCCATCTTGATCTGCCTCTCCTAGAAACTCTTGATACAATGTAAATGGATCATACCACTTCTCCATAAATCAACTGACCAGTTCGTTGACTGAAACATATGCCCATGGAAACATAAATCTGGGAGGATGTTTAATTTAAAAATCACCTTATTTTGACTATGTATAAAAAAATAATCAGGATACAAACTAGAAGACTCTGACCAAGTTCTTACAGCCAGCTAGAGCCTGCACTAGAACCCGTGTTTCCTCTTTCCTAGTCTGTACTGTCATCTTTAACACCAAAAGACATTAGTATATGTGAAAGAGGTAGATAAAATAATAAGCTCAAAGAACTAGGTAATTTGCCAGCTAGTTTCATACCTACTGGAAATGATATGAAACATTTAATATAAGAACACAGTACAATTGAAAAGAATATTTAAAACAAATATTCTTTTAACATAAGAACATAGTAGTGGTTTAATATAAGAACACGGTACAATAGAAAAGAATATTTAAAACAAACACAGTGGGTTTTTACTATGAGTTACACATTTCTAGAGTTAATGTTGCAGAAATAAGATCGCTGATATGGTGCTGGAGAGTGCACTAAATTTTCATTAGTTCCTTTAACACATAGTTGTGGTAAAATGGCCAAATGCCAACATACCACTACAAGAGAGTACATAATAAATGCTTAAGAACATTACGGAAAAATTTAAACATGTTAAAAATAAGAGATAGTTGAGACCAAGTTGAACCAAGTCATACTGTAATTATTAATTTATGCAAGAGTAACTAACTAGGTGTTTACTATCCATAAAGTGTGACAACAGAGTTTGCGTTGCCAGGCAAGTTTGGATTCATTGCTACGAGTTTAAATTGATACTGTGAGAATGCTCCTTGGGCGAAGTGATATTACACAATGCACTAAACATCTGTATCAGTAGTCTCCTAGTTATTGTTGGGTTGTGTTTCAAAATTTGTTGGTCATTCATTTATTTGGCCCTCTAGCTGAAACAATGTCATACATAGATATTAAACTTCAGGCCTAATGCCAGGGCCTATTGAATTTAAAGTTCATCTGAAATTAAAAGTTGTATTTGAAACTTAACCACCAAGAAAATCAACAGCATTTATCTGGGAAACGGAGGTGCCTGTTTCATAGCTAACAACCCCACCACAATGGAAACAGGAACCCACAGAGGTTTAAACCATCGCTGGCAGATCTAACAGCTTAGAGCAGGTCAAGGTCTGGGTATAAGGGACAATAAGGCAGGGAGGAAATAGACCAATGGGAAATAAACACCTCACTGGGTAATAAGCCTCCTATAAGATTGCAAGTTCTTTGAGGGCTGAGACAGTACGTTACTTGTCTTTGTTGTTGTTGTTTTATTAATTAATTTATTTATTTTTGGCTGCATTGGGTCTTCGTTGCTGCGCGTGGGCTTTCTCTAGTTGCAGGGAGCGGGGAGCTACTCTTCATTGCAGTGCGCGGGCTTCTCACTGCAGTGGCTTCTTTTGTTGCGGAGCACGGGCTCTAGGCACGCGGGCTTCAGTAGTTGTGGCACCTGGGCTCAGTAGCTGTGGCTTGTGGGCTCTAGATTGCAGGCTCAGTAGTTGTGGCACACAGGCTTATTGGCTCCGCGACATCTTACTTTGAAAAGATGTTTGAAGCCTTAGGGTTTGGCAAAAGCAACTGTTTAAAAATGGCTGCTGTGATTTGTCTAATAATGGCTAAAGTCATTAATATACAATTCAGCCCAGGAGTAAACTGAGAGCTTGCACTGCATCCATGGACCAAAAGAAAAATAGGTGTCCCATTTTCAGAAAGCTTCAGATCTTGGAAATAAAATCAACAGTCTCTTAAACATAATGATTATTATTACTACTATTATTAACTACTATTAAATATTAAACTACTATTATTACTTCTATTGATTGAATACCTATTATGGCCTTCTCAACATTGCCTCATTACTCTGTTTATGCCAGCAATTTCAAATTATCCATATAATTAATTCTCAATTAAACGAAAATTTCTTCCAGATCAATAAACATTTATTGTGCATTTCCTTGGTATAAGATGCTATCCTAGGGGCTTCCCTGGTGGCACAGTGGTTGAGAGTCCGCCTGCTGATGCAGGGGACACGGGTTCGTGCCCCGGTCCGGGAAGATCCCACATGCCACGGAGCGGCTGGGCCCGTGAGCCATGGCTGCTGAGCCTGTGCGTCCGGAGCCTGTGCTCCGCAACGGGAGAGGCCTCAACAGTGAGAGGCCTGCGTACCGCAAAAAAAACAAACAAACCTAAAGACAGATGAATTTGATTAAATGCATAGAAGAAGGTAACAGAAGACACTAGTGTCTCTGTCCACTTACTGATATTTATGGCTGCATTCCCAGCCCCTAGGTCAGTGGCTAGCATGTACAAAGGGCTTAAGAAATCTTCAGGTCTTTTTCTTTTAATAAATTTATTTTATTTATTTTATCTTTGGCTGCGTTGACTCTTCGTTGCTGTGCGTGGGCTTACCCGAGTTGCGGCAAGTGGGGGCTACTCTTTGTTGCGGTGCACAGGCTTCTCATTGTGGTGGCTTTACTTGTTGCGGAGCATGGGCTCTAGGCACGTGGGCTTCAGTGGTTGCGGTGCTTGGGCTCAGTAGTTGTGGCGCACGAGCTTAGTTGCTCCGAGGCATGTGAGATCTCCCCAGGCCAGGGCTTGGACCCGTGTCCCCTGCATTGGCAGGAGGATTCTTAATTACTGCACCACCAGAGAAGTCCCAAGAAATCTTTGTTGAACACAAATTGGATTAAATGATAGTGAAGGGCCTTGTAAGGCAAGTACGGAAACAATGGAACAAGCGAAGAAAAGCATCGAACAACCTAGTCTCTTCACTGCAAGCAGGAGATGAAAAATCACCTTGGAATTTCTGGAGTGACTGTGAGACCTGTTTCACCAGATCATAATTTCCCTGTTGGCTTATGGAGTTAGAGAACCAGTCGCCACAGCTTGGGCTGGGCTGTCATCATCGCCATCCTTTGTTGCCCCTCTGTTATTACACAACGCCATTACAGCAGGTGTGAGTCAGGCATACTTACACAATCTTGAGTTTCCTGAAGGAGAAGTGCCATTTTGTTATATATCAACTCCTCTCTTGCCCAACCAGTAGATTTAATCTTGGATATTTAAGCAGATGACATGTCAGCAATATAGACAGAGCTTTTATAAGGAAAGAAAGAAAAAGAAGATGTAAGAATCACTGTCTAGGTAGCTTATTCAATTACAAGAGAGACAAATTGCTAACGTGATGATACCAACTTCAGAGGGAAGTGTATCGGTGTATTAGATGAGTTTCTCACACCAAGATAAGATAATGAAGTATATGTATTGTGGGTGATGACTAAAGAGGGAAATAGTAATTTTTAAAGAGTATGATGGTGCAAATAGCCAAGGAGGAATAGAATTGATGGGCTCAAGAATTAAATAATGAGGAAAAGAAAAAGCTGGTAAGAAGAAAAGGGATATTTAGTCAAAGGACTTGAGACTATCCTTTTTTGGTTTTATTTTTTCATTTAATTTTTTATTTTGTTTATTTTATTTTTTAATTGAAGCATAGTTGATTTACAGTATTGTGTTAATTTCTGCTGTACAGCAAAGTGACTCAGTTATATATATATGTATACTTATTTTATCCCAGGATATTGAATATAGTTTCTTGTGCTATACAGTAGGCCCTTGTTGTGTATCCATTCTATATATTTTGGTTCTAATAGTAAGTCTAACCAGGTACTACGTGATTAAACAAAATGGGGTTCAAAGACAGCCTCTTTATCTCCTTTCAAAAAATTCTGGACTTCTTGTAACTGATGATATTCAAAAAGAGTGTTGCTGACACCACTTCCACTCATGTGTCCATTAACGTAAACCCCAGCGTGCACAGTGATCATTTTCATAGTGGAAACATCTCTATAATCTGTTTAATTTTTACTTATTGACTTAATTTTACTCAGACCCTTCCTGGAAGAATTTTTTTTTCTTTTTTTTTTTTTGCGGTACGTGGACCTCTCACTGTTGTGGCCTCTCCCGTTGCGGAGCACAGGCTCTGGACGTGCAGGCTCAGTGGCCATGGCTCATGGGCCCAGCCGCTCCGTGGCATGTGGGATTCTCCCGGACCGGGGCACGAACCCGTGTCCCCTGCATCAGCAGGCAGACTCTCAACAACTGCTCCACCAGGGAAGCCCTCTGGAAGCATTTGAGGAAGTGTGATACATGCTAAGGTTAATGAAATCAAGTGACTCTTATTCATTCTATTCACAGCTCTTAGAATAGCCTGAAGCATGGTAAGCACTTAAAAGAAAATGCGTGTTTAAGGAATGAATATAGCATCTAAATGACTAAAGGGAAATCTGGTTAAAACAGTCATTACTCTATTCTGGTTCCATAATCATTCTTTTCATGAGGTTAACTATTCCTTGGAAGGTATGCAGGTTCTACCCCTTTTATAATCTAGTATCAAGTGGAATTATTGGATTTAAGGGGCTTATATCTTCATTGGGGCTGTAAGTGGCCAAATGCCAGTGAAATGACATAGAAAATGCCATCAGAATGTCCACATATCAGTCCTGCTCTCTAGAAATACACCAGTTCAATCACCAAGTGCCTTAACTTTTCCTTTCCTAATGAAGTTAGGAAAGTTCAGTGCTTCTGAACCTGCATACCTTCCAAGGAATAGTTAACCTCATGAAAAGAATGATTATGGAACCAGAATATAGTAATGATTGTTTTAACCAGGTTTCCCTTTTAGGGGATTTGACTTGAAAATTCAAAGCAAGATGATTGCTTTTGCTTGGATTCTGTGCTCTTTGGGTGGATTGAGAAAAACTGTTGGAGACTAAAGGTCACCCTTGTCCCCAGTCACCCCTTAGTACTGCCACTGATGGTCGGGGCTCCTAACACAAGACTTCTGTCATTCTAGTCTATACCTGCCTTGCCTTGGCCCCGCTAAAGCCAGTGAGCATGCTCCATGACAGATAATCTTGGGTGTGAAGAAGTTTTGATAGATACAGTTTCATTCATTCATTCATTCAACAAGCAATCATGGGGCATCTATACTAAAGAAATTGTCCTTCAAGGAGCTCAGGGTACAATCGGGGAGTCACCTCTGGATTCTTGAACCCAGGCTCTAGCTCAATTCCACTACCCTAGACATTACACGTGTTTCATGAAACATTACAAGCCATGTCCTGTAAAACCATCTCACATTTATCAATCTTCAGTGCTGGCCCGACTCCAGCCATCAAGTCACTATGTGAAGAGTGGAACTGAAATTCCACTCTAAGGCCTAATTCCACAGTCATCGCTGAGGGTAAGAACCTCTGCCTTCTCTTCTCCTGATAGAGCAGTCATTCTCTGAGGGTAAGAGTGGGTTTCTTCTTTATTTTTAATTGAAAGCTGCTAGTGGATTTCAACATCAGTTCATTTAAACATATTTATTGAGTGCCAGGCATATTACAGATAAGTGTCTCCCGGTGCTTTCTGTCTAAAAGAACACACCTTGACAAATCACTTGGGGTCAGTGGGGTGAAGGGCCTGGACTTCTCCCCAGCAGGAGATGACAACATCTATCCCACAGTCATCAGTGACGAAGTGAGTGCAGTCCAAGGTTAGATCATCACCGTTAGCTTAGGCTGTTCCAGGTGGGTACTCTTCCAGGGTACTTTTTTTTTTTTTTTTAATTTTGTGGTACGCGGGCCTCTCACTGCTGTGGCCTCTTCCGTTGTGGAGCACAGGCTCCAGACGCGCAGGCCCAGCGGCCACGGCGCACGGGCCCAGCCGCTCCGCGGCACGCGGGATCCTCCCAGACCGGGGCACGAACCCGCGTCCCCTGCATTGGCAGGCGGACTCCCAACCACTGCGCCACCAGGGAAGCCCCAGGGTACTTTTAACTGAAAGAAGGGAATCTCCATTTCTGCTACTGGAAATAGGGCGACTTTCTTGTGCAAAGGCCCCGGGGGAAATAGAACTCAGTTTAGCCAGCTATGAGCTCAGCAGGCCCCTTCCCCAGCCCTCGAGGACCACCGTGAGGATGTGGGCTCTGAGCATCCTTCCCCAGACCCGCTCCCCGCTCGGCGGGTTTGATGTCCCTGTTGGCCGCTAGAGGGCGATCAGCTCCCGGACAGCAGCAGCATTTGAGGGACCGCTGTGGTCACCTGAGCCCAGGGCCCACTTACCCCGACCCGGCTCAGGAGTCACTCAGGTGTGTTTAGAATGCCCTGGAAACAGAAACTATGGAAACAGTTAAAGATAGGATTGCCAGACAAAATACAGGACCCCAGTTAAATCTGAATTTTAGACAAACAACAAATAGGAATATTAAATCATTCCTTGTTTATCTAAAATTCACATTTAACAGCGTGCCTTCTATTTCTCTTCGCTAAATCTGGCAACACCCTCCAAAGATCAAAGGAGCCTGGGAAGAATGAAAGCCTTTCTAGGGGATGCGGAAAAAAAGACAGTTTTTACTACCTTCCTGTTACTTGACTCTAGAACAAAGCTTTGCATCCTTTAGACTAGAAGGCCTTGTTCTCTCTGCTGTTGGCAGAAAAGCAGGGATGCAGCCTGTGGCCATGGCTAGGAGAGGCATGAGGAACGGATCTCTACCTCAGAACACCTTCATATCTTCCCCAAGGCCAAATGCACCATTAAAGACCTTCCTACGTTTAGCATTCCTCCAAAGGATGTAAATATCTTCTTAGGAGAATGTCTCAGCTCAGGCTGCCATAACAAAATACCACAGACTGAGTGGCTTAAACAACAGACCTATATTTCTCACAGTTCTGGAGGTTGGAAGTCAGAGATCAGGGTGTCAGCAGGGGTGGGTTCTTGGTGAGGGCTCTCTTCCCAGTTTGCAACGGCCACCTTCTTATTGTGTCCTCACATGGAGGAGAAAGAGCTCTGTTCTCTACGTCCCCTTATAAAGTTGCCAAGCCCATCACGGGGGCTCCCACCTCAAGACCTTATCAAAACCTAATCACCTCCCAAAGACCCACATCCAAATACCATCCTGTTGGGGTTAGGCCTTCAACGTATGGAGTTGGGGAGAACACAAACATTTAGTCCATAGCAGAGGAAAAGAATATAAGCTTTGTCAATGAACTTCCCGAAAGAGTACTTGGCAACCCTTGGGAAATCAGTACCAGGCCAGAAAAAGGTATAGATTTAAAAGCCCAGATTGAGAGGTGTCAAGACAAAAATCAGGACCCCAAGAAGAGGGGGGGCCAGTGTTACAATTTTGCTACACTTACAGCTGCTCATTTTGTCCAGGGCTGGAGCCCTTTTGGAGGATTTAGCATTTAGGATCTGAATCGGTGGCTCATGGCAAGTTAACAGTGACTTCTGAGGCCCCGAATGCATGGCCATGATTACTGGTCATTGGCAGTAATAGTCTTCTCAGACTGAATAATCTCAATCAATCTCAAGGAGCATTTAAATTTCTCTGGATGGTTGGAACAGAGTTCTAATGTCCTTTGCGTCCTCATAAAGTTGAAAGTAAACACAAGGGCTTTGTGCTCACCATCAGCCAACACAAGCTTTTCGTCCTGCTCATGTTTCCTCTTCAGAGTCGACAAAGGTACATGGAATGCCGAGAAGGTTCTTAGGACAAATATCTTTATAAGAGTCACAAAAGGCAGCATTGCATTTCTTCTTTGCTTCCTTTTTCCCAAGGTCAGCATCAAGCAGAGTTCCTAATTGCTGGGAGAGGCTATGTCTGAGAGGATATTTAAATGACCTTGAATTCACAGCACCTTCCTGCAGTCCTGGATGCTGAGGATTTTTCCAAAAAATTTAAGGTGACGTTAATACCAAATTAAATCAGCAGGGGGCACAATTTCTTCACTATGTATTAGGCTTGGGGGTTTTTGTTGTTGTTGTTTTATTCGAAAGAAAAACACCTAAGCTGTTTCTTTGTGCTGTTTTGAATTGGCCCTACCCGATGATAAATAATCCAAATCTCAAAATGTCACACACGTATTCATTTTCCACAGAAAAAAGCAAACTAAGCCCTCTAAAAGGGGTAGGTGAATGTACTGACAGTGCCCTGCTAATGATATTATTTCTGCACCAGTAATTCTTTATTTAAAAAAATAAACAATTGTTGAGTGGGCATGTTCAGGACTGTACATGCAAAGCCCTGCAGGGGAATCTGTTGCCCATATTTATTTCAAGTTTCTCCCTAGAAACTCCCAGCCTGATGGTGACCTCCCCCTCTCTGGGCCACTAGAAAATTAGGAGGAAGATTTCAAATGATTGATTTTGTCAAGGTTTGGAACAGTTACTTGCGGGGGCTGTGTTTTGCAGCTGTCTTGCACATTTTGAAACAGTTTGCAAATTTGTAATACCTCCAAATCAGGTTGACTATATTCTCGTTTTGATGTGCTAAAGAGGAATAGGAACCGATGCACTTGACTCGTAGCTGTGCCCATATGTGTGGCATGCAGTGCCCCGCTGTCAGCTCCTGCACTTGTACTGCACTCAGTGCTATCTTGAATTAATCACCTTGTTTCTCTTGGCGTTAATTTTATTTTCTTCGCAAACAGAAACAGCTTATCCCTATCACACAAGAATATTGAAAAGATTCCAAAAATCTCATCACTAAAGGGTTACTACGAGCTCTTTAAAATTATTAGTAGTAAATGCAGTACTAGTAACAGCCCAGACTTGCAAAGAACTTACTCTGCTTCAGGCTTGGTTTATCTGCATATTTCAACTCATCAAATTCTTCTTCAGAGAGGTTAAGAAACTTGCCCAGATTCACTGATGTAGTAAAAGGTGCAGCAGAGATACAACGACACACAATCTGGCTCTAAAACCTACGGGCAAGATGTAGGATTTTAAAAATTTAATTTCTTGGAATAAGTAGTAATTCACAGGTTTTAAAATCAAAAATGGTACACAGTGAGAAGTGTTGCTTCCACTGCATCCGCCCTGTTCTGCCATCTGCTCTCTCCCTGGCAGTACACACATCCAGTATTTTCTGCAGTTACAAACAAAAACAAATGCAAAATCTTATCCTCGCCTTCATGAAACAAAGGCATCAAATTGTGGTCCCTACGCTGAACTTTGCTTTTCGACTGAACCATCTGTCCTGAGACCTTCCCCGAGCACAACAGAGAAGGCAACCTCCTTCACGTTCAGCTGTATAGTATTCCACTGTGAGAACCTACCCAAGTTTATTTAACCATCCTCCCTCCACCTACAGAAATGGCTTTGCTTCTACACTATTAGTCAATTCCACATACGTGCCTTGGGTGTATCCTTTTGTAACTGTGAAGAGACTTCTGTAAGATGAATTTCCAGAAGGAGGGGAATTGGTTTAAAGAGGACAGTATTTGAAATATGTATTGCATAGATATCGCCACGCAGTCCCCTCCCACGATGGTACCATTTGCGCTGCCCCCAGAAACGCTGAGATTGCTCGTTTCCCAACAGTCTCACTCACAGGGTATGTTGCTGAACTTTTGGATTTTTGCCAATATGATAAGTGAGAACAGCATCTCAGCATAATTTTAATTAACATTTTAAAAATTATGGGTAAGTTTGAGCATGTTTTCATTGGCTCAAGGGCCACTTACACTTCTTTTTATGCGATTTGTCTATGTCCTTGCCTGTTTATCTTTTGGCTTGTTGATCTTTTTTAATCTCAATTTCTAGAAGTTTATATACATAGAAAAATAAACCATTTTTACATAATAGGAGTTGCAAATATTTTTCTTGTTTTGCATTTGCTTTTTTTTTTTTTTTTTTTGCGGTACGCAGGTCTCTCACTGTTGTGGCCTCTCCCGTTGCAGAGCACAGGCTCTGGACGCGCAGGCTCAGCGGCCATGGCTCACAGGCCCAGCCGCTCCGCAGCACGTGGGATCTTCCCAGACCGGGGCACGAACCCGCGTCCCCTGCATCGGCAGGCGGACTCTCAGCCACTGCGCCACCAGGGAAGCCCCTGCTTTTTATTTTGATATTGTGAGTGCATTTTTAATTTTTCTGTGCTTGAATTAAGGTATAGGACTTTATCAGACAAAGATAAATACTGTATGATATCACATATGTGGAATCTAACATATACAATGGACTAATTAATATAACAAAAAGAAGCAGACTCACAGATATAGAGAAAAAACTTGTGGTTACCAGTGGGGAGAGGGAAGTGGGGCAACATAGGGGTAAGGGATTAAAGAGGTACAAACTGTTAATGTATAAAATAAGCTACAAGGATATATAGTACAACACCGGGAATATAGCCAGTATTTTATAATAACTGTAAATGGAGTATAACCTTTAAAACTTGTGAGTCACTATATCGTACACCTATAACTTATATAATATTGTACAGCAGCTACACTTCAATTTAAAAAAAGGTAGGGGCTTCCCTGGTGGCGCAGTGGTTGAGAGTCCGCCTGCCGATGCAGGGGACACGAGTTCGTGTCCCGGTCCGGGAAGATCCCACATGCCGCGGAGCGGCTGGGCCCGTGAGCCATGGCCGCTGAGCCTGTGCGTCCGGAGCCTGTGCTCCGCAAGGGGAGAGGCCACAACAGTGAGAGGCCCGTGTAACAAAAAAAAAAAAAAAAAAAAAAAAAGGTAGGATTTTAATGTTATAAGTTAATAATTATTCAAAGTTTAAATAGATTTATTCAATAAAAATATGTTGAGAGCTTACTACTGTGCTTCCCACCTTGTGCTAAATGTTTGGGACAAAACTGCTCCCTTGGGAATGTTCCTAATCTGGTGGGTGAGATGGTTGGATAAGTAAATTATTCCAGGGTGCCAGTGGTACGGGTGACAAGAGAAATATGAAAAAGGGCTATAAAATTACAGATGGTTTGACTAACTTTGAGAAACTTGTGAAAGATTTCATAAAGGAAGTTATTTTTAAGCAGGGTCTTGAGGGATGTGTAGGAGTTTGACAAATGAAAGGGAAGGTAAGGGTAGGTTAAGTTCTCATAGCCTATCTCCCAAGGGATTAGGTCCATTGGTAGCATTTGAACAACTTTCTCCCCTCCAGACAAGATAGTTTGATTTTTCTTGTATCAATTTGCCAAAACACAGGTAATAATCCCAACCATCTCTTAACTAAGTAAGAAGTGATATAGTACTCTTACCTGAAGGAAACTTACTATGGTTAGAATTCTGCAAAGGTGAGTAAGCTTGTGGTGGCTTCAGACTCTCGATATCCACCTAATGTCACTCTCTTCTAACCATTTGATGTCAGCTCTGGTATTTCAGCTCTAGAATGAAGAAAAGAAAAAAGGCCTGAAAAGGCATTTAGGGCTGGTGTGTCTCTAGTCTTTGATCATGGCAACTCTAATAGCTTTTTCTTTTAGGTGAGTCTCACAGTTTCTGCAGAACTGGAAATTGTCTTCACAAGGCCCCCAATTACCTCTTCACTGGCCAGTTCAAGTATGAGCTAAAGTTGAATCACAAGCAGGGAGAGAGAGTGGACTCAGATGCTAACTGGTCTTCAGGAGTGGGGAAAGCTGGGACTCACCACATTGGTTCAAGTGGCAACACGGTTGTTGCCTACCCAACCCGTTCTCCCCTCTGTTTCACCAATGGAGCTCCTGTCTGGTTCAGAGAGGCAAGGAGAACCGCTCAGCAGTATACTCTGACTACTCTGGTCTAGTCTAGGCCAATCATGTCAATCTAGTTCCTCTCTTTCAAAACTGGATCTCTGGCCTCCATTGAAGTTCGGGGTGGTGTGACCCTGTTAGGGCCAATAATGCACAAGGGGAAGTCTGCTGGCAGGTTTCTGGGAAAGCTATTGCTTCCTAAGAAAAAAAAAGACAAGAGAGCTGGTGCCTGCCTTCACTGCTTCATCCTGTCTTGAATGCAGATGTGATGGCTGCCACTGCAGCAGCCATCTTGTGACCAAGAGACTTGCAGAATTTTTGCAGGGACATCAGCCCTGACATCATGTTGCTAATTGAACATAGCAGTTGCCTACGTCTAGACTTCTTAGCATGTGAGGAAAATAAACATCCTCCCTCTCTTAAGCTACTGTTGATCAGGTTTTCTACCAAGTGGTCAAGCAGCAGTGTGGTGGCCACTTAGAATGTGATGAGGTTGGCTTGCCACACTTTGAAGGAGATATCGAGCCCAGGTGGATTTAGACAATCTAAGATCAGTGTGCGTCAGCTACCTGTGTCCCAGTCCCACAGGACTACACCAAACAGAAAGGGCCCAACAATGATGGTGACATGAGCAGTGGGGCACTCCGTTCCTGAGGACCACAACCAAGCAGTTTTAGAGTCTGCATCTGTTTCTGAAGACAAGGGACAGGTGAAAAGTCCCGTGCCTCCTGGGAACCAGGGGAACAGATGAGAAACTGCCTGTGGCATCTCCCACAGGCAGGGCAGTGGATGGAAAACAGCTTGGTGACATTTCCTCTAAAAACTGCCTCTCTTGCTGAGTTCCTAAGAGGATGACAGACATCCACCAAGACGAGTCAGGCTGCGGCTGGGCCTTGCCTCCGAGGCCTGTGTGAGGACCTGGCACGAGGGAACCACGGCAGAGCTGGCCTCCTACAAACTGCAGATAAAAGCCTTTCTGATCGAGAGAGTTCTCATCCCAAGGTAGCAGGGGAAAAAGGACTTAAGCTTGTTAAAGGACACATGTTTTTCAGAGGAATAATATATTCTGTTTAGAGTTTTATCTTTTGCTGAAATATTTCCCAGTGTCTCATAAGACTAATTACAAGGACATTTCCCTGCACACAAAGGTAGTGTTGAAGTACATCCCCAGGCATTGGCAAGGACTGATTCCAAGGTCTTGAGTGTGTGCGTCTGTGTGTAAACATGTGTGTGCAGATGAAACATTAGCAGCACACATCACAGACCCCCAACACCCTGTATCAACCTACTTTCTGCATCTGACTTTCAGAAGTGATGTGTCTTATGACATGTTCACATTCATCCTCAGCCATACAAACTGGCTCGTCTCACTCTTATTTCTTAAATAAATCATACAGATGTGGAAATGTGACATTCCAATCTTAACAAGCCTTAAAAGAAACATTTCTTCAGCCATTGCCTCTTCATGCCTGAAAGAAAAGCTCAAATCACTGCCAAAACAGAGCACAGGTAACAAGGCTTGTTCATTTTTCACCCGAACTAGCACCGCTTATTCATCTGTCACACCTACGACTTTGGGAGGAGATGTTACTGATACTCATGATTCAAAGTCTTCATAGCAATCACTTTACTGTCCTGAAGGAGAATTCCTGATGTCTGTGTATGACTCATCCTAGATATCCACAGAGAGAGAAACAAGATGGGTTTTTTAGTGCAGAGTGGAATAGATGCTCTTTGAGTTGGAAGGGAACTAAAGATCTGAACATCACCACCCCCCATGGTACTGGTGAAGGCAAAGTAATTAACCCAAACTGTTACTGAACCAAACTGGGGTCCCCTGGCCTACACACAGTAAAGCCAATCTACTGACACCGGATTGTGGTGAAGGAAAGCGCAGCGTTTATTGCAGGCGTAGGTGCCAAGCAAGGAGTCCAGGGCAGCTGGTGCCTAAAAGACCCGAACTCCCCGCAGGCTTTCAAGGAAAGAGTTTTTAAAAGGAAGAGGTGGGGGCTTCCCTGGAGGTGCAGTGGTTGAGAGTCCGCCTGCCGATGCAGGGGACACGGGTTCGTGCCCCGGTCCGGGAGGATCCCACACGCCGCGGAGCGGCTGGGCCCGTGAGCCATGGCCGCTGAGCCTGCGCGTCCGGAGCCTGTGCTGCGCAACGGGAGAGGCCACAACAGTGAGAGGCCCGCGTACCGGAAAAAAAAAAAAAAAAAAGAAAAGGGTGAGGGAGGGGTTTTGGCGGGGGGGGATGTGATCAGCTCATGGGCATTCTTCTGATTGGCTGGTGGTGAGGTAATCGGGGGTCAACATCATCAACCAGTCTGGGGTCTACGTGCTGTCGGTCAGCATACAGTTAACTCCTTCCACGTGGTGGAGGTTTTAGTATCTGCAAAGCAGCTCAAAAGATACGGCTCAGAATATTTCTCCATAGCCCTTGAGGAGGAACTAAAGGTCCTTGACTTTGTTTAATGACTAAACAATTATTATTTTGTCTTGCTTGACTGTTTTCCTTTCTTTCTGCATTTTCTCACTTCTCTGATTAAATTTACTCTTTCACTAAAGTTTTTCTACAGACAAAAGGCAGGCGGAGGACAAGGGTGGGAGTCTATTCTGGCAAGGCTCGGTTACACAGCACCCTGTCCCCATGGGCCCAGGACAAGAGCACACAGGTGTCCCTGAGCCACCTCCCACTCATGCCCTACACAGCGCCTTGTGAACATGCATGTGGAAATGCCAGCCCGGGTGACCAAGCCCTTGTGCAAGCAAACTATAACTATAGAGCCACTTTTCATCATTTTCCTCCGAAGGGGATATAAGAAAAAACGTTTTCAGGTCTGATTTGCAACCTTTCAAAAACTACCCTACTGAATTTTAGAATTTGCTGGAAAGACTGGATGAAGTTTCTGGAGTTCCCGCAGAAGGAAGGGTCTGAAGAACACCAGGCTGGGGGAGGTGGGAGTCCGGGACCAGAGGCCAGGAGGATTCCGTGAAAGTCCAGCATCTGGCGGTGAGCCTACACTCGACCCCAGCCCCAGGCTCATCTCTCTTCCCTGAACACTGGGAACCAGGCTTATCCTATCCAGGTGGGAAGGGGAAGACACCTCTCTAGAGAAACAGACGTACAGACACGGATATTTGAGGGTCACTTGACAAAATGACCACCTCTGCCCAAAACCCCACAGCGAGATTCACCAGGCCAGGAGGGCCAGCCCTGCACAGGGCTTCCCTCGACTCCGAAGGTCTACCCTCATATGGATGAGTGAGTAGAGCTGAGGATGGGATCAATGCTGCTAACGTGAAAGAGACAAAAAAGATGAAAAGGAGCCCAAAGGAGCTGGGAACTCTCCAGAGAGGAGGAGAAACAAACTCCACCAAACATCTTGCAATTGAACTCCTCAGGGAGAGACAAGAGGATACGTTACAGCCACAGAATGAGAACTGGAGGGCTCTTGAAGTCAAAATCAGAAACCGGAATAGAAAAAGTCAGTAAAACTGCTAGGAGATAAATTTAAGGAAACAGAAGAGGAAGTAAAACAAAATAAAAACACCATCACAAAAAAAAAAAAAGAAAAATACCCTAAAGAGTTCTAATAGGAAAATAGAAAAGAAACCATAAGAAAATTGGAGGATCAAACTAGAAAATAAACTTCAATAATTAGAACTTCTGAAAGAGAACATGGAAAGGAGGAAATGACTTAAAGAAGTCATGAGACCATGGCTATATTTAAAATAGATAACCAACAAGGACCTACGGTAACACTGCTCAATATTCTGTAACAACCTTAATGGGAAAAGAATTTGAAAAAGAATAGATATATGTATATGTATAACAAATCACTTTGCTGTACACCTGAAGCTAACACAACAATGTTAATCAACTATGCTCCAATATAAAAAAAAAAAAATCGTAAGACATTTTCAGGAATGGAAGGATGTTGGTTTTCAGATGCGCATGGCAGCCCAGCCCAGGGCATGAGAAAAGCCCGTGACCAAGGGCTCCCAGAGGCTGTTCAGAGCGCCCGGTGACCACCCAGTTGGGTGTGAGCCCCGATCTCTCATTCGTCCTCCAGGCTCCTGCTGGGACTGGACTCTGTTCTGAACAGCAGGCCACGTGTCCAGGCTGGACAGCGGTGAATTCTGTCTCAGAGCCGGAGCTGCCGTCTGAGGACCTGCTTCGATGCAGATGCTCCTCCCACTCCACCCCCCATTTCAGAACGGGACCCTCATCCGACCACGACTATCACCCCGTCTGCGGAGTGCTCTGTGTGTGGCTCTCTGTTCACCAGAGAAAACCCTGGGATCAAGCTGCCTGCTTGGCTGGACCTCTTTCACTCCACCATTGGGAAGCTGGACAGCCCCTTCCAAGGCGGCCACGGTGGCAGAGTTGCTTCCTGGTCCCCACCCTGCCCGTACTGACCACACCCCCGATCCCCACTTGTCTGTGTGCCCCATGGCTCCGCCTAAAGTACTTACTTCAATCCCAGCTCATGATCTTAGAGTTAAAATACAAGCTGAGTAATGTCGATGAAAATAATCAATAAACAATCAATAATAAGAATAGAAAAGAGCTTTATTCGAGCCAAACCAAGGACTAGCCCAGGAACCCACTTCCCAGATGACTCTGAGAAACTGCTCCAGAGAAGCAGGGTTTTCAGCACAGTTTTATATCTTGTCAGAACAAAGAACATTAAACAAGTCAGGGACACATTTCTTCAAGGTTTAAAAAAAAAACCCAAACAAACAGAACAGCACGTATAGCATGGCCTTGGCACCTGGGAAGGGAGTCATCGTAAAAGGAGGACCAGCATTGGCATCCCAGGAAGAGGGGCACTTAATCTTTATTTTTAACATGGATATTCTTTACTTCTGGTCAGTGTGCCCTTTTCTTTAATAATTAAAGCAGATGTACAGTGTATGTTTGATAGGCCACAAACAGGCTATTTCAGTTAGCATCAAATTCACGTTAACTCATGGATAAGCCAGAATGACTTCCCTATATCTCAATGTGTAAAAATTGTTTTTATCAGCACTATTTCTGGACTATATATTTGGGCCAGAAGGAGCTCTAGCCCTTAAAGTATCAATATAAGATCTCAATAAGCGAATTCCTATGTTAACAAGATTGGATTCCCAGAGAATTTGTTGGCCTAAAATATTTCTATGAGTCCATAATTAAACACATAAGCCAAATCACCCAAATAAGATCATTGGACAAAGAAGGCAGTGAAACACTAGCGGGAAACCCAGGAGGACTGCATGGAGGAAGCTCAGGGTGCTCCCAGCCACTGTCTTAGCACTGGGGATGTGCAGAGGGCAAAGCAGGTCCTTTCCTCATCCAGCTTATGTTCTAAGAGGGGAGACACTAAACAGCAAACATCTCACTTACCTGTTTTATTTCACAAGCATACAATATGACTATGTGCCACATTCTGCTTCAAGGACTTCAGGGACTTAGAGCAACTCATTTAATCCTCCCAACAATCCTATAAAGTCGGTGCTATTAACATCTCTATCAGAAGAGGAAACTGGGGCAAAGAAAACTGTGAGGACCTGTCCAAGGTCCCACAGCTGGCAAGTCACAGATGTAGGTTGCACACGAAGGCTGCCACCTTCCCAGAGGCTGGCCTGCCCTCCTCGGGCAGAGTGAGGGGCTGGAGGGTCATGTGGGGAGCATGTCCCTTTGCACAGGAGTGTCATCGGTGACATGTCTGCACGGCTCTCCATGTGCTCTGGAGCTCAGTGTTCTCGGCAAAATCTCAGGGGCGAGGGAAGTCTCTTCTCCTGTTCCACCCTCTTGATTAATTTTAAAAGAAATAGGAAGTTTCTTGTTTCCCAAGTGATGTCAAACTCCTTAAACTACTCAAGGCCACAGTTGCCAGGAGGTGTGTCCACCATCCCCCTGCCAGGAATGGCTGCGTGGTTTCTTGGGAATTTTTACTTCCTTTCATGACTATAACTTAGATTGTATAAATGACTTAATTCCCACCCTTTTCAAATATGTGATACACATCTCTGCTTCTTTTTAAGGTGTGACAGGTTTATCACTATGTGACTGTTTCTATGCTCATATTTACACGCCCTATTTGGATGTTTTTATAGTTGCTACTAAACATCACATCTGTAGAACCCCAGGAAAATATCATAGGCATTATCTACCCAGATAGATTAAGCAAAGGTTTCATCTTCCCTTTACTTTGGCCTCTACATTTCATCTGTCACGGTTCTCACGATGCTTACCAGTGTCTACGTTTTTTTTTTATAGGGCCTGGTAAAGAAATTGCAGAACTAAAGTGCCCAACTTTTCCTCAGTCCTCTTGTGCTTTCTGCAATTAGGAGAATCTTATTTTTTTTTAATTTTATTGGAGTATAGTTGATTTATAATGCTGTGTTAGTTTCAGTGTATAGCAAAGTGAATCAGTTATACATATATATATATCTCCATTCTTTTTTAGAATCTTTTCCCCTATGGGCCGTTACAGAGTGTTAGGTAGATTTCCCTGTGCTACACAGTAGGTCCTTATTAGTTATCTACCTTATATACAGCAGTGTGTATATGTCAGTCCCAATCTCCCAATGTATCCCTCCCCCACTGCCTTTCCCCTGGTAACAGGAGAATCTTAAAGTTAAAATTAAAGTTATGGTGAAAGCCTTTCTTGGCTGTAGCCAGCTGAGGACAGCTGTGGCAGCTGGCAGCCCCAGGTAAACTTATGTCTTCACTGTTAAATGCCATAAATTTTCATTAGGTGATCAATAGAAATGACATGATTGCTCAGGAGCTCAACCCTGATATTTAACTTTCCTCTCCTCGACCTTAACGAGGGCATATATCAGAGCCGTGGAGTGGGGTGACATTTACGGCCCTGCCACTCCGCTCTGTGATTAGACACAGATCATTCAGAGGTTAGACTACGGGCTAGTGGTGAGGCCATCATGTTCTAAATGGCAATCGTGGTCATCACAAAACTTGCAGTAAGAACAACAAGCAATATCCTGTTTCTCAAGCTGCGCTTCCCTGTGCCATAGCATCACAGTGGTGGTAGTTTGGAAGAAGCGTCGACTCTGTGCCAGGCCCGGAACCCAAGGTGGGAGGAGAGGAGGGACTTCTGGGACGATGAAGAAATAAAGACTATCAGACGTTGGGGGAGGTAACGGGAAAAGATAAAAGTCACAGAACCTAAGTATGTTCGTCAGGGTTCTCCACAAAGGGTTAAATTAGGTCTTGTAAGAGAGCAATCGTGAACTTCATCTTTTTAAAGTTTTTTTATAAAAACTTAATTTATAATTTAATTTTAATTTATAAAAGTTTAATTTATAAAACTTGACTCTTAGCCTTTAGGTCAAGGTATATCCGTGTTTTTCTTTTTAATTTTTAAAAATTTTTAATTTTTAAACGTTTATTTCATTATTTTTTTATTGGAGTATGGTTGCTTTACAGTGTTGTGTTAGTTTCTGCAATACAGCAAAGTGAATCAGCCACACATATACATATATCCTCTGTATAAAATATATTCATGTTTCTTAATCCCAATTTCCAGACAAAGGAGAAACCAACTAATTCAGAATCTCAGGTGGGATGTGTGCTTTACTGTGTAGCTGTAAAGGTTTCTCAAAGCTGTAAGAAAAGTGATCTATCCAAAGGAGGTTTCTGATAGCTGAGAGTTCTAATACCATTATATCATGTAGCTGAACATTTGGATCCAGACAAACTTCATCAGCCTTGAGACAATCTTTAGCTTTAGCAAATGTATCAACTAGTGAACCATCAGGCAAAAGCCACAGCCAATCTTCTAACTTCCAGGAGGGACCCTGAACCAAAACTGTTACAACCTGGTCCTCCTACTCTTAAGAAATGTACTCAGGGGCTTCCCTGGCGGTCTAGTGGTTAGGACTCCGTGCTTTCACTGCCAGGGCCTGAGTTCGATCCCTGGTCAGGGAACTAAGATCCGCAAGATATACAGCATAGCCAAAAAAAATTTTTTTAAACCATTTTTTTAAATTAAAAAAGAAATGCACTTAAGGGTCTGGTTACTATTCCATAAGGAACTGGGACAATAATTGTCCTGCCCTCTGGCCGCATCTTCTCTTTCCTTCTCTGAATTATAGTTCCTTTTTTTTTTTTTTTTTTTGTGGTACGCGGGCCTCTCACTGTTGTGGCCTCTCCCGTTGAGCAGCACAGGCTCCGGATGTGCAGGCTCAGCGGCCATGGCTCACGGGCCCAGCCACTCCGCGGCATGTGGGATCTTCCCGGACCGGGGCACGAACCCCTGTCCCCTGCATCGGCAGGCGGACTCTCAACCACTACGCCACCAGGGAAGCCCTATAGTTTCATTTTCTTATTGGCAGCCTTGCTTTTGCTTTTCATCTGACGGGACACATTTCAGATCCTATAGAAAGTCTTTTGCATTAAGCATGGTTATCAATGTGGTATCGCTGCCTGACTTAGGATGGTGGATGCTCGAGATCCTTTCTTCTGGTTTGAGGGAAGCCTGGCTTGAGAAATTGGTCTCAGAGCTGACCACGCTCAGGACTCTGAGTCTCATGGGCAGAGACATCCTCCTCTGTTACTGGTTTCAGTGGCCTCCTGTGGGAGGTGGTGTAGCGTCAGTTTTGAAGCGTTCTGTTTCTTCTTTTCCTTGGACTCTTTCCTGGTCCTGTGTGTGGCGGGCAGCTGGGAAAGGGTACTTGGTAACACGGGATCCACAGGTGCTGTATTTGGGCCAGTCCACGGTTCAGGTACATTCCATTCTTCTCTGGCCTTTACAGAATTGCAGAGATAGATAGTCTTGGAAACTGCTTCTGATCCTCCTCTCTCCCCTGCTGAAAATATCTTGAGTCACGGTTACCTCAGCATCCCCCAAACACCTCTGATGTAGGGCAGTTACATCATCATCTAGATCAGTCTGGATTAGAGATCTTTTCTTAGCCTTAATTTTGACTTTGCAGCAATATTTTCCACAGACTTAGCTTCAGACAAAGACCTCATCTGTTCTGTTTGTACAGTCCATACTTTGGGCCGATCTCTCTATCTTTTTTTTTTTAAGGATGAGAAAAATGAATGCTTGGATTAGGATTTTTTTTCTTTTTTTTAAATTGAAGTATAGTTGATTTACAATGTTGTGTTAGTTTCAGGTGTACAGCAAAATGATTCAGTCATCTATCTATCTATCTATTCTTTTTCAGATTCTTTTCCCTTATAGGTTATTACAAAATATTGAGTATATTTCCCTGTGCTATACAACAGGTCCTTGTTGTTCATCTATTTTATATATAGTAGTGTGTAGATGTTAATTTCAAACTCCTAATTTATCCCTCCCCACTTTCCCCTTTGGTAACCATAAGTTTGTTTTCTATGTCTGTGTGTCTATTTCTATTTCGTACATAAGTTCATTTGCATCTTTCTTTTTTAGATTCCTAAGTGGTATCACATGATATTTGTCTCTGTCTGACGTACTTCACTTAGTACGATCATCTCCAGGTCCATCCATGTTGCTGCTGTTTCATTCTTTTCCATGGGGGCCGATCTCTGTCAAGGTTACACACTCTTCATCTTCAATCCATAGCTCCTCTGCTTTTGCTAAAACTTCATCTGCTGCTCGTTTAACTTGAGCAGATCCCCAAAGACGTGTTTCTAGGGGGCATGTCTGTCTATATTCGTCGATGTCGCTGTGTCACCACGAGATAGCCAAGTTCGTCTTTCCAGTCAGATCTTCTAACCATGGGAATATTTTCGGTGGCTGCAGTAGGACATGAAGAGCAGGATGAGGTAAGTGCACATTATTAAGTAGGAATAAGATAGACTCCAATGGGGCTTCCCTGGTGGCGCAGTGCTTGACAGTCCGCCTGCCGATGCAGGGGACACGGGTTCGTGCCCCGGTCCGGGAGGATCCCACATGCTGCGAAGCGGCTGGGCCCGTGAGCCATGGCCGCTGAGCCTGCGCATCCGGAGCCTGTGCTCCGCAACGGGAGAGGCCGCAACAGTGAGAGGCCCGCGTACCGCAAAAGGAAAAAAAAAAAAATAGACTGCAATGTGTGGGATTCTCTGGGTTGGTTTCCTTTCCACTCTCCCAGACCACATAGTTGGTCTCGGCATTCTCGGGCTGCTAGAATGCCTGACAGTCACTGTGTCAGCCTTCAGCACCATCTCCTGGGTGTTGTACTGTTGCAGAAGGCTGAGCACACGTGTCTTCCCCTGGCGTCAGCACATCAATGAACCAGCGGCACTAACAGCTGGCCATGCCTACAATAGCAGCTGGGCCTCCAAGCGTCCCACACTGTGAGGCCTCAGAAAGCCACATGAGATCATCTTACTAGGCCTTTTCCCTCTTGATGTCATTTTTTTAAAAGAGCAGGGTCCAAAGTACCTATCTACAACAGTCACCTTCACTAAGAGGGGCTCTCCAAAGATTTCACACTTCACCTGTCTAAAATTGGCCTCTGGACGACCTGCTCATGTCCACCTAAACCTGCGTCTCTCACAACCCTTCCCGTCTTAATAAATACAGTCAGCCCTCTATCTTGTGAGTTTGCCTCTGTGGATTCCACCAACCGTGGATTGAAAATATTCAGAAAAAAATATTCCAGAAAGTTCCAAAAAGCAAAACTTGAATTTGCCACACTCTGGCAACTATTTGCATAGTATTTACATTATATTAGGTATTTTAAGTAACCTAGAGATGATTTAAAGAATACAGGAGGATGTGTATAGATTCTATGCAAATATTATGTCATTTTATATAAAGGATTTGAGCATCCTGGGATTTAGGTATTCGCAGGGCCATTGGGGGGTGCTGGAAGAGATCCCCCCCAAATAAGAGGGACCACTATAGTCCTACTCAGCTGATGAGGCTCTTAACCAGAGTTACCCTTCATTTTTCTCTTGTTCCCACCCCATATCCAACCCAGCCAGAAATCCTGTCTCTGGTCCAAACCCAGTCACCTCTGGGGAGGTTTTCTATAATAACCCCCTATGTGGTTTTCCCATTTCTATTTTTAGCGTTTCCCCCCCGCCAACCCTGCCCCAAAACACACACACATAGTCGAGTCTTTAAACTATAGCCAGAGTTTTAAAAGGCAATTTGGATTGTGTCACTCTTTTGCCAATACGCTCTAAATGCACCAACCAACCCAAAGTCCTTCCTGGGACCTCCACGTCCTGCACAACTGTGTCGCTAGGTGTCTTTCTGACGTGACTCATGTACTCAATCCCTTGCTCACTCTGCTTGCCACACTGGCTGGTCCTCACAACTCCCCTGCCTGCATCTGCTCTTGCACAAGCCTGCCCCAGGTCCTTTGCACCTGCTGTTCCCACAGCCTGGAGCTTCTTCTTCTAGGCAGCCCAAAGCTGGAACCTCAATTCACCCACTTCCCTGCTCAGAGATGCCTCTCCTCTAGAGAACTCTATTTAAAATGTCACTCCCATCACCTCATCCTTCTTTATTTTTTATCATATTATTTATGGTGACCCAGTATCAGATGGGAAAACTGGAACTTCAAACTGTCCTTATTTCTCTGTTTTTTCCCAAGGACAATTCTGCCAAAGGTAAGGATAATCCAGTGTACAAATAACGGGAACATCCATGTTCAGAAATTGAGTGTAATTTGAACTCAGGTCCTGTTGCCTCCCTTTGGGGCTCCCTGTGGACTGTTGTAATAACATTTTATAATAGTCTGCCAGACGCAATTTAAAACTAAACTCTATCTAAGTTCTTTTCCCCTAACGTTTCTGAGTAACAATCCCAGCCCTGACCATGCAGAGGGTCTGCAGGAGGTGATTTACTGGAATGGTGTATACACCAACCTGGGATTGGTACAGCGGCGTCAGTATTGTATTTGCCAAATTATGTTGCTAATGAGGACATTTCCAGAGAGTTTCAATGACAGACTCTTCATTTACTTCCAGAGCTGCACGTCCAACTCCAACAGCCCCAGAAACAAGCTTGGTAACATCAGGGCATAAATCACTCTTCAAGTGAGCAAAGAAAATATGTCATGACTTACATTTGCCACATGTAATAGAAATTGAAGGAGAACCTTTATTATTGACTTACTTTGTTTCCTTTAGTTTTTAAAATTGTTCTAGTTGAACTATAAAACTCTACCAAATGTTTGGGCTTCCCTGGTGGCACAGTAGTTAAGAATCCATCTGCCAAGGCAGGGGACATGGGTTCGAGCCCTGGTCTGGGACGATCCCACATGCCGCATAGCAACTAAGCCCGTGCGCCACAATGACTGAGCCTGCTCTCTAGAACCCATGAGCCACAACTACTGAGCCCGCGTGCCACAACTACTGAAGCCCATGCGCTTAGATCCCGTCTTTGCACAGGAGAGGCCACTGCAATGAGAAGCCCGTGCACCGCAACAAAGAGTAGCCCACGCTCGCCACAACTAGGGAAAACCCGTGCGCAGCAACGAAGACCCAACACAGCCAAAAATAAATAAACAAAAAAATTAAAAAAACAAAAAAACTCTACCAAATGTCTTAGACTGACCTCCATAGCAGAGTGGAGGGATTTGTAGTGGCAGTTAGAAAACTTAGATTTGTTTCCAGCAACGTGTAAACTTGTGGAAGCAGCTTGCCATCCTTTGGTCTCTTATTCTAGTGGAGGATAATACAGTCAAAAACTGTATTCCCGTTTTCAGGAAATAACAAGTCCCATAGGCTTCCTCCTTTATAGGAAAAGAAGCAGACAACTTAAAATACAAAGAGAAAATACATTTATGGAACAAGATTTGACTGTCTACAAATCCCTATGTAAAGAGGGAGTTTCTCTAAAATTCTGTTTTTCTAAGTTTCCTGCATTTCTTCATGCATTTAGCCCACAAATATTTATTGAGCATCTACTATGTTCCACACACTTTGCTAAATAGAGCTAGGGCTAGGCAATGCAGAAGACAGATAGGGATGTACCTGTGTATTACTTTTATAATTAAGTTAGAAGACTATATTCTCTCTGATCAAAATACTCTTGAGTTTCATAAAAGTTTGAGGGAAAAAGTAGAAGGGATTGTCAACATTTCAAGAAAAATCTTGTAAACTAACAATTCAAACGAACTGAATATTTAGGTTGCATCTACATGGCTATGGGAGAATCAGATGGCAGGAGTTCAGAAAATATTTGCAGCTTCTGAAACTGGTCTCTGATACCCCTATAATAGTATTTATTTTAGCTCTGTTGTTTTTTGTAAATCTCTTTCATGAGGTTCTGTGAACCTAGTGACCTCCCCATTGCCAGCGCCAGAGCCTCTGTTGCCAAGAGTAAGGCCCAGCAGCCCAGGAATGGTGAGGCCAGAGGTCTCACGCCCTATGGAGGAACTGCTTACTGTGCACTTTTGGAAAGCAATTTGCAAGAATGCATTCTTCATCTCACATGACATTCGTGGAAAAATTTACTTCAGGTCTGGCCTTAAAAAAATTGAAGATAATATGGGGAAAAAATTTGAAAAAGAATAGGTACATGGATATGTATAACTGAATCACTTTGTTGTACACCTGAAACTAATACAATATTGCTAATCAACTATACTCCAATATAAAATTTTAAAAATAATAAAAAATTGAAGATACTGATCATGGAAGCTCTGATTCCCCTTTCTGTACCTTTCTCCTTCTAAAAGATAACCTCCTCAATTTCCTGACGCTTAATGTGTTTTGTCCACAGGCAAACCTGCTTCTTGGGAATGATTTTGATAGAGTCATTCACACCAAAGTTCAAATGTCTAATGTGTCTTTCTCCTTTTCCATAGGCATTTACGCTAAAAAGATTCATCACTTCAATCAAGGGGGGGGCTCACGTCTGGGGGACTTCCTTGGTGGCACAGTGGTTAAGAATCCACCTACCAATGCAGGGCACACGAGTTTGATCCCTGGTCCGGGAAGATCCTATATGCTGCGGAGCAACTAAGCCCATGCACCACAACTACTGAGCCTGTGCTCTAGAGCCCACGAGCCACAACTACTGAGCCCGCGTGCCACAACTACTGAAGCCCGCGCACCTGCAGCCCGTGCTCTGCAGCAAGAGAAGCCACCGCAATGAGAATCCCGTGCACCGCAACGAAGAGAGCCCCCGCTCGCAGCAACTAGAGAAAGCCTGCGCGCAGCAACGGAGACACAGCGCAGCCAAAAATAAATAAATAAATACTTTTTTTAAAAAAAAGAGGAATCACGTCTGAATTTCTTGACCATCTGTTAATTGGAGACAGAGTGACTTCCAGCTCTGATGTTCTGTGGTTCTAAATGTATAGCAACATTAAGGGGACAAAGAAGAGGTAATATTGCTGGTAAACTTCTTTGGGGAAAACCCTATTCTCTGTGTGATTTTCCTTGCACATAACGAAACACCTAGCAGTATTTTAACCAGTAAAGTCATTTAGTTACTCATGTAACAAGAAGTCTAGAGGTGGGAGTTTCAAGAGCGTGTCAGCAGCTCAACATGGCTCGGCCACTGCCTCAGTCTCTCTGATTGTCTTGTCTTCCCATCGCGGCTCCCCAACGGTCTGCTGTAGCTCCAGGCATCAGATCTACACGAAAGTGTTCAAAGAAGGAAGGGGAAGGGGAGGGAAGAGGGCTGGACTCATGGGCCTTTCGCCCTCTGTCTGAGAGGAAACTCTTTCCCAGAGCCCCCAGCAGATCCCCTGACATCACATTGGCCAGGACTGCGTCATTCTAGTAGCAAAGAGTTGACAGACACCAATCCTGAGTTATAGCCTAGGGTTAGTCATATTGAGACCTGAGCAAAACTGAGATTTTGCTAGCAAGGAAGCAAGGGAGAGTGCTGCTGGAAGGCAGTGCAGCTGGAGGGTGTCCACCTCAACCTTGCACCCACAGCACCAAGGGGCTGCCCTGAGCAGGTCTATGGCCAGGCTTGAAAATAGCCGAGTCAGACACCTGGGGTCTTTCCAATCCTCACACTTTGCAGTTTCTTTCTTGCTAATGTTCAGGTTAAGAGGGGAGGAGGTTGTGACAGAGAACAGACTGTGATGTTCTAAATTAAAACAGAAACGAGGTGTTGTAGCATTGTGTTCAACTTGCCTGTTCTTATATGGTCTCATGCTTTTAATTCTTTGACTTGAATTTACCCTGCTAACCGTCTTCTTCATTCAGATCTGCAAACTTGCTAGAAAAAAGCAATAGATTTTTCTTTTTCTTCTGGTGGGGCTACTCTCTCACCAAATTGGTCCAGAGATGATTATATTCAGTTTTATTTTCAAAATCTCCACTTATCAAAGGCTAGCATGCTAAGAAAACAGATGGTTTGATCTAAAGCTTCTTTTATTGTAGGCAGGCTAATGTTTTAAACATCATGCCAAGATTTGATTTGAAATTGTAAAATTGTTGTTTTCCCAGACTGAGCTTGGGGTACTATCAAAATTTTCAGACAGTCTTCCTGAGGGGAAAGCAGAATTTGTGCATGAGGGTTAATTGAAGAAAAACAAGAATGTTTAAAGGACGTATTTTTTCCCCAAAGTAAAAAATAGTTTTATTGATTCCAATGGAGAAAAAAATCTCTATTTTTAGGACATATGGTGCCTATTGCATTCAATAGAAGATATCAGTTTACAAGTTCTCACTTCTTTTTTAGCTATTAAAATACTGATATATGAGCATCACTGTAAAGAAGCAAACTTAGATTCATCTTTCTAATCTTTCATCTTTTATAATTGGATAGAGTTTGAGTTCATGAAATTTGTTTATACACACCATTTCATGTTATCTTTCAATTAACCTGCCAAAAATATTATTATTTTTCCCATTTATAGATGAGAAAACTGAGATTCAAAAAAAATATAAACATATAACTTTCCTAAGGCCACAGAATGTTAGCCATGGGGTTAAGGCTAAAATGAGATTGTTGTAGCCACTGCAGCTAGTGTGGCTAGTGTTACTAGTGCCCATCCTATGTCAAGCACCATATGACACTGGAAATAATAAAATAATATAATGAGATCTAACATTTATTGAGCACTAGATGCCAGGCCCTGTCTGAAATATTTACACACATTACTTCATTTAATCCTCTCAACAAATCTATGAAATAGGGATTATTAAAATTCCCATTTTGCAGATGTGGAAACTGAGGTCTAGAGGCTTTGATAAGCTCATACTGCTAGAAACAGGGAGTTGCTGCCTCTGAATCATGTAACAAGCACAGACCTCTCTGTGCATAGGCTGCAGGAGCTGGCCACAGGTGACCTGGGCAGGATGGAGACACGTCTGGATGCCGTGGCTGCCATGATATATGGCTGCTCTTTGCAGCCCTGCTGCATTTTTTCATGACTCTCAAGTTGCCATGTTGCAAACCCAAGTCAAAGAAGCTGAAGCAATAAAGGATGTCTTTGACTCATGGAATCCAAGCGACGGCTGAACAACCAAACCACCCACCACGAGAAGGACAGGGATGCTACTGGTCTCAGGC
Organism: Hyperoodon ampullatus; assembly: GCF_949752795.1. Classification (NCBI taxonomy): domain Eukaryota; kingdom Metazoa; phylum Chordata; class Mammalia; order Artiodactyla; family Ziphiidae; genus Hyperoodon; species Hyperoodon ampullatus. Next base: position 3,886,789 of record NC_136925.1, read on the forward strand.
AACGCTGAAACCAGGAACTTCAGTGCTGATTGAGTGTTTGCCGTCTCTTGCCTTTGTTTTCTTGTGCATTGGCTTCATTCTTTTTCACTACCGATGGCTTTTTTCAAATGGCAGGAATCTCAGTCTCCAATAGCTCATGAAATTCATCTTTTTACTTTCACCAACAGAGAAGGTCTGACACTCTTGGGTCTAGTTGGAAAAAATTCCACAGAAGAGCTCTGATTGGCCTGGCTTATATAAGAAGCCATCCCTGGACCAATCAAATGTAGCCAAGGAGACACATCCTGTAAGAACATGTAAGAATTGTCATGTACAGTTGTGCAGTTTGTGTATTTCACACAGGTGTCTACCCAAAGGACACGTGGGGCTTGAAATCCAGCCAATACTCTGCTCACCAAGCCGTGTAGCCTGGAGTAGAAACCTTCCCAAAGGAAGGGACGCCCTTTGTTTCTCTCAGACACTGGGGTTTGTCAAGCTGGGCACCCACTGGGCTGAATCCTTTTTTTAAAAAAAATTGAGGTATAGTTGACATATATCATTATGTTAGTTTCAGGTATACTGTGTAAGGATTTGCTATTTACATATATTGTGAAATGATCACCATAGGTCTAGTTAGTAACTGTCATAGCTATACATTTTTTTTCTTGTGATGAGAACTTTTACGATCTACTCTCTTAGCAACTTCCAAATATGCAATACAGCATTAGTATTATAGTCACCATGCTGTACATTGCATCCCCGGGACTTATTTATTTTATAACTGGAAGTTTGTACCTTAAACCCCTTCATCCGTTTCACCCATCCCCTGCCCTTCCTCTGGCAACCATCCATCTGTCCTTGTATCTAAGAATGAGCCCTCATCCCTTTTTCTCACACAACAGCATTGATTAGGTTTATGGCAGCCTTGTGTAAAATAGGACAGCTTGTAAGGCAATAGTGTATTAGTGGATGGAGGAAGAAAAGGGAAGTATTAATTTCAGAAAAGGGAAGATAATCAAACGATGAGGAGGAATTTAAGCCATTGGTTGTACGCTGAGATTTCTTGCTTAGAACAATGAATGGAAATAGAAATAGGAAACTATTTCTATTTCGTGTAAATTTTTAAAAAACAATTCCACAATTAAGTCATGGAAAGGTGATCAATAAAGGCTATGATGTGAGCAAAACCCAACTACCATTTCGAGGTCTAACAGCACCTTGGGGAGTGGCTTGTTACTTTTCCAGGCAAATACACATCCATTCAGAACTTCTCTCACAGTGGATTTCAGTTAAACAGTTTCATGGTTTTTACGTGAAAAGACAGTCTGACATCTCATAGAGATGCGTGATAGCCTGATAGTCTCTGCTAGCAAAGTGCTACAGAAAACAGCTCTGGTTACATTAAAATGATATTTTTAGCACCAGGTTTGTGAGGCTGTAAAAGCTTTCTTTTTATTTATTTATTTCAGTACGTGGGCCTCTCACTGCTGTGGCCTCTCCCGTTGCGGAGCACAGGCTCCGGACACGCAGGCTCAGCGGCCATAGCTCACGGGCCCAGCTGCTCCGCGGCATGTGGGATCCTCCCGGACCGGGGCACGAACCCGTGTCCCCTGCATCGGCAGGCGGACTCTCAACCACTGCGCCACCAGGGAAGCCCAAAAGCTTTATTTTTTACACAAACTTAAGCTCTTTCTCATGGGTCAGGGCAAGGTTTTCTCTGGAATACAGTCATCCCACCTCTCCCCAGCAGGCCCAGCATGTTCTCTAAAGCCCTGGGCCATGTTGAGGTGATAAGACTGGGCATGTGTCTAACGATGGGCAGAGAGAGGCTGCGCTTGGGGGCACGGCCAGCCCGCCTGGTTCAGGGCAGGCCAACCCCGAAAGCACCACGCCAAGGGTCCCTTGTATCTATTCTGGGATGACCAATTCCCAAGCAGTCATCTTCTTCCCAGATACGATCTCAAGAGTGTGAGCTTTGCCATCATCCCCCGGCAGAGAGCAGCAGGGGAAGAATCTGACATTTCAAGGCTGAAATAACAGACTAGCAGTTTCGTCCGCTGCAGTGTCTCCCTGTCTTAAGCAGATTCCGAATTTTAGACTCTCCGAGGCCGCTTCCGTTTTCCTTGGCCCCTTGTTGTTCCTTGTTGTTTCTTCAGTTACCCTTTTTCAAGAGCCCAGACTCAGGCGTCTTTGATCTCCCCACATCCTCCTTCTCTTCCCTTCTGCCTCCTCTTGCCTAGGGGTCTTTCTCTGTTTGATTAAGTAGTCAGGACCTACAGAAAGGAACATCTGGGGAGCATCGGAGGAGAAAGTTGTACCAAAGCCTCCTGGAGCAAGGATGGGTGGTACCCACTGTCTTGATTCTCCTTCCTGCCTTCATTTCTCTTGTATCTCTATTTGCTTCTTAAACTTCACTCAACCTCTCCTCCCCGCTTATTCTTTTACCTCTCTTCCTTTGTCTTCTCTACCTGCCACCAAGCCGTCCTTACAGAATTTCTTCTGTTAGGAAAGCGAACAGCCCGCTCAGCACATTTCAAATTTGATTATCGTTTGCTCAGTTAAAACCATATACCCTTTAGCAAGGAACTCAAGAGATTTCCTGGGGGATGTGCGGGGTCCATGGCAACCATCAGGCTGCACACACACACTTGTTCTTCTGCCTTTCCCCATGTGTAGAATCCTTTGGACCAGCGGAAGTCACATACACCACTGCTGGTGGCGGAGAGATTTAAGAGCCTGGAAAGAGGATGGCTTTAAGCAGAGGCCGCCCAATGCACACGCATGCATTAAGCATGTACATAAGAAATAAACATTTCCTGTTTTATGCCACTGAGGTTCTTGGTCTGTTTGTTACTGCAGCTAATGTTGCAGCCTAGCTGTTACAGAACGGGACCTGATGACAACCAGGCAGACAGAATGACATGATTCCTACTGAGTAACCCTCGTGGAACATTTGCAGCATGAAATTGCGGCTTGCAACTCACTGAGATCAGGAAGGTAAGCCAGCGACAGAGGCTTCTTCTGGTGCTCAGCATCTTTAGTTTTACTTATGCTTCAGACAGGAAAGAATGATACCAAATCAAGGACAGGCTGCTCTGTGATATCTTGTCCCCATTCCCTGTTCTCCGGTCTTCAGCAGAGGCTGGTGTTTGTTACTGGTGTCCCCCAGATGGGGCACTGCCCTCTCCTTTATTGGTTCTATGCCTGTTATGCTCCCCCAATACACTCAGCTCAATATCAGAAAGGCTCCAGAAATTTCCCTGCCTTAGACCCTTAGCCCCAGATAGAAGGAAATATTTCTCTCCTAAGTTGCTTACAAAATCCTTATTTCTTATCCCAGGCCTGATTATTTCCCAAGATGACTGATTCTGGGAGCTGCTTCTCCTTTTGAGGAAACTCCAGCCTCATCTTCATGTACCATGATCTGATCTATGGCTCCAACCAGACCATCACCCAATTGTACTAGATAGAATAAAACAGGCTTTGCTGTGGTAACAAACAACCCTAGACTTCAGAGGGATGGCTCAGGGTTCTGAAAAGGTCTTGTGTGTGGTCTGTGTACTGGTATTCAGGAAAACTTTTGAGTGTGTTTCTACAGTGTTTATTTTTTAGAATTAATTGAAATTTATTAATTCCAGGCATTTCCTATTTCTTGCCTGGAAAAATCCATTCCTTTAAGTGTCAGTTTCTCTGTGAAGTTTTCCCTGACTCTGGGCAGGATGAACATCCTCATTCTGGTAATTCCACAGCACCATCCTCCATATCAAAATTACCGCATTATATTGTGATTTGCTATTTTTTATGTCTCTCTCGCGTTACTCGAAGATACCTTCCTGAGGACAGGAATTAGGTATATTATTCCTGTGTCTCTCCTAGTGCCCAGCATGGTACTTGGGATGTAGGAATAATACCATGTATGTCAACCATGTGGACGAGGGGCACTGAAAGGCATCGTCATTTCTCCATTCATTCTTGGGCTGTGCATGTGTGTTTCTGTATTGTAGGAGTATGGAATATAGTTATACCTGTGTAGCATCACGTATGAAGGGATGTGTCCAAAATGGTCCATAGTGAACCTGTCAAAATATTTCATGGGCTGAAATATACAATAGGCTTGAGAACTATTTTTGCAGACAATCACATCCCGAAAAGGAAGTGTGAGGTGCTTATTCGGCAGACAAGGCTTCCATACCCTGTAGTAACAACCCCATGTTTACCTCTGCACCAGTGCCTTTATATTTATTTATTTTTTTAAGATTTTTTTTTTAATGTGGACCATTTTTTTAAAGTCTTTATTGAATTTGTTACAACATTGCTTCTGTTTTATATTTTGGTTTTTTAGCCACGAGTCATGTGGGATCCTAGCTCCCTGACTAGGGATCAAACCCTCAGCCCCTGCATTGGAAGGTGAAGTCTTAACCACTGGACCGCCAGGGAAGTCCCTGCCCTTATATTTAAAATCAGAACTTTAAAAAAAATCTTCTTTTTTTTCCCCTTAATGGCACATAATACACTGTTGTATCCTTAAACTGGCAGTTTGCGATATTTTTAGTAGAAAATAAAGGAAGTGGTCAATTTTTTTTTCTTGGTAGGGATTTTTAAGCCCACATGATAACTCAACATTTTAAACAAATTTCTTCTTCTGAGTTCTCCTTTTCTGGTTTCACCTATTTTTATTTTTATTTTTATTTATTTATTTATTCTTTTGTGAGATGAGTACGGTAAACCTTGTTGAGAAACAACAAAAAAAAGAGGGAGTGGCAGATTATCACTGAGTTATTACAGAATTGCATTGCTACGTCTTTTCCCCTATTATAGGCAATGATATTTTGTCATTTGTCAACTCCCTGCAAATATCCTTCTTTTCCCCCACAAGTCAAAAATGTCTTCTTTAGGGCGTACAGGATAAGTTGTAATAACACATTTGATAGCTCTAAATAATTCTCTGCTATCAATGTACACAGTGAATGTTATTAATGGGAGACTCTTTGCATGGGCCCTGAAAATATCCAATAACTCAACTTGTCAGCATTTTGATAACTACAGCCTTCAATTTAACATGAAGAAATATCAGATTCAGTTTAGCAGTTTCAAAAGCAATGAATACAGATGATGAAATTTCTTCTTTCAGGCAAAGAGACTGCAACTTATTATACATAGACACTTATTTCTAATAATGTCATTTCAATTTACTTCTCAGTTGCCTGATATTAGAAGTATTTGCCTGGGAATTGGATGAGAATTTAATCATCATTTCAGAGCTCCAGGCCCATCTCAGGGGCCAACTGAACATCTTATCAGCAATTGAGCAGCAATGTTATTTATCCTTTTCCTATACTCTCTTATTTCCTTTTTTTTCTTACCTTCCAAGTTTATTTCTTTTTTTCTCTTTAAATGTGTGTTGGAGTATAGTATAGTTGATTTACAATGTCGTGTTAGTTTCTGCTGTACAGCAAAGCGAATCAGTTATACATATATCCACTCTTTTTAAGATTCTTTTCCCACATAGGTCATTACAGAGTATTGAGTAGAGTTCCCTGTGCTCTACAGTAGCTCTTTATTAGTTATCTGTTTTATATACAGTAGCATGTCCAAGTTAATTTCTAAACATCCCAGAATAAGCTCCCTTTCAGATGGGAATTAACCATGATGTCAGGGTAGTTGTCACCTGGGTGTGGCTTGTCCCTCCTTCCATCCTCAGACTCAGATGAGGCCTCCTTCTAAAAACACCCTTCTTCCCCTCCAGACACCCTCATTCTGGGTGAATGGGAAGAAACAGATATCCTCAGGTAGCCTAGCATCGAGCTGCTGACAGGAAGGGCTGCAAGGCTCCCTGTCACCTGGAAGGGGCGAACTGCCATGACCGGGATGCTCTTCTGACCAGCAAGGCCATTCCTCAGACTGGAAGGCCATCCAGTTCCCACTGTCAGGCCATTGGTAGGTGTCACCTCCTCCCCCGCAACAAGATCCGCTGAAGAGGCTGTGAGGTCTTGCTTGCAGAGTACAACTCATGTTTCTCCAAGGCGTGGTCAAAGCTAAGGGACCACATGCACATTAATGCTCCCTTCCTACAAGATTCCCCAATCAGTCTTCCCTGGTGGTGCAGTGGTTGAGAGTCCGCCTGCTGATGCAGGGGACACGGGTTCGTGTCCCGGTCCGGGAAGATCCCACACGCCGCGGAGCGGCTAGGCCCGTGAGCCATGGCCGCTGAGCCTGCACGTCCGGAGACTGTGCTTCGCAACGGGAGAGGCCGCAACAGTGAGAGGCCAGCGTACCGAAAAAAAAAAAAAAAAACAAAACATTCCCCAGTCACCTGCTTGAGAGGGCACCAAGTACTGTTTTGTGTATGGGGTTCATCCGACACCTGCCTTGATACTCAGTTTCCCTTCTCTGTGCTCCTGTGTTCCCCCTACTTCCTTCCCATACCAGTCTCTAGTATCAATCTCCATGTGCTCCTCTGGTGATGCATTGGGTCATGGGCTCCCTGAGGGCAGGAACTTCATCTTCTATTTCATTGTATTCAGAGAGCTTAGCATGGTGGTAGAAAGTGCTCAATAAATATCTTTAAATGAATGGTTCAATGGTCAAAAATGATGGACAGCAAGATCAGAGAAATGTTGGCTTGGGTACTTCTTTTTTACACTTAACGGATTTCTTGCGTCTATTTTCTTCTTTTTTTAAAAAATTTGTGTTGGAGTATAGTTGATTTACAATGTTGTGTTAGTTTCTGCTGTACAGCAAAGTGAGTCAGTTACACATATACATATATCCCCTCTTTATTAGATCCTTTTCCCATATAGGTCATTACGGAGTTTTGAGTAGAGTTCCCTGTGCTCTACAGCAGGTCCTTATTAGTTATCTGTGTTATGTGTACTAGTGTGTATGTGTCAATCCTAGCCTCCCAATTTATCCCTCCCCCCACCCCTACTGCCTTTTCCTCCCTGGTAAGCATAAGTTTTGTTTGTTTTCTACATCTGTGACTCCACTTTCTAATGGGATTTAATTTTGCCTCTAAAACCAGCTCTGATGTAAAAAGCAGGCTCACTCTTGGGGATGGTACATTGTAGCAAGGACCAGTGACATGCTGGTAAATGTTTATCAATGTAGCTGATTTCAAGCTACCAGCGTGTTAGCGCTGAGGGCAGCCTTGGGGAGAGGCCCAGGAGCACACCGTTCTGTGGTACTTCCATTATGCAGCTACAGTGTAAGAAAATGACCTCAAGAGCGTAGATAACAGTAAAATGTAGTGACTTTTTAAAAAAATTACCTTTGTTTTTAATATAATTTATTTAATTGTATTTTAATATAATTTTTAGTAATGAGTGTAACAACTGGCTTGCAAAATTTCTGATCATTTAATAATTTTTTCCCATGATATTATAGGAGCTGACTTCAGACACCATTGGATAGGACGCTTTTCTCAACCTGCCTTCAGTACCCAAAGCTTCCCCATCCAGCCTTGAACCCACACAGGATCGCTTTGACCACTTCTTTGCTAGTATCTTCAACGGGGAACATCTGTTGTTTGATTGGAATGACTAGCTGTTTTGGTTACTGGCAGAGAAGTACAAAGGTTTGTAAGAAAGAGTAGATAGACCAGAAAGACGATTGGGACATTCTTTAACTCCTCAAAACCTAGAAACTTTTACTAAGTATTGTATCTTGAGTTGCAGGTGAATAGCCTGCTTCAATGTAATATTCTTGTGTTTGGCTCCATCGGCCATTTCTATCCCTCGTCACCTCCCAAGTCCAGCTTGATTTCAGTCACTCATTTTCTGGCCTATATGTCTCCTTCTCAGCCTTCTTGATTGTGCAAAAAACCTTTGAAATCCCAGCTCATACCAGAATTGTCTCTTGACTTTTGGGTGAAAGGTGATGATTCCACCACCATTACTCCTCTCCTTCAGCCCCCACCAACCAAATCAAATTTGCTCTTTTGTTTTAAAAACAATAACATCAAAAAACATGTATGGGCCTTGATTTTGTGAATATTTTATGAATGTATTGGCTGTTCGCATTGCCCTGTTCTTTTACAAGTCCCTTTTAGACTGCCTATTCTTGATGGGCAGCGCTCGGAAATCATACCCATTTAGTTTTCTTTGCATCTCACTTAGTAAAGAGTCATGAACAGCTTTCTAAATGCCTTATCATAGCTTCAAGAATGGGGACATTGGGCTTCCCTGGTGGTGCAGTGGTTGGGAGTCCGCCTGCCGATGCGGGGGACGCGGGTTCGTGCCCCGGTCCGGGGGGATCCCGCATGCCGCGGAGCGGCTGGGCCCGTGGGCCGTGGCCGCTGAGCCTGCGCGTCTGGAGCCTGTGCTCCACAACGGGAGAGGCTGCGGCGGTGCGAGGCCCAAGTATTGCAAAAAAAAAAAAAAAAAAAAAGAATGGGGACATTTATGATGAACTGATTGATAGGTGTAGAATCATGCTTGTGAGTGACAGTATATGAAACGAACCATCTATCTTAGAGCAGGATCCCTCATTGAAGAGTAAGTCATGGTGATGATAGGAATGCTTTCAAATTTCTGGCAGTCTCCATGTCTTAGCACACTATGCCTGCACCATAGCCTATGCAGAAACTGTGCCAAGCCACACTCTCAAAAATCCACAACCATTGCATCTTTCTTTAAATGTCTTCTAAGTTATGAATATATAACGCATAAACAAGTTCTAGCTATTTTGCGCATTAAGAGTAATGAAACAATATTTCAGTTGCCTTATCCTCGAAAACAGAAACACCAGTTAGCTTTTATTTCTAAATGTTTAATTCATCACCACAACCATCATCATCTGGACTACAGATGGCAGACGTACTTTCTGGAACACTATTTCGAAGAAAACAGCATTTCCTTGAACAGTTTTGTAAAAAGAATACACAGTATTTCTATTTCTCTCAGCTCTTCTCTGCTGCAAGTTTACAAGCATATTTGGGACGAGAATGATCTCACTAAAGAACAAGTGTATTCTGTCAAATTGAGTTAAGGAGAAAACCTAAACTGAAGACTAGAGGAAAAATCCTTTTAAAGAGGTTCTTTTGGTTGGGTTGGGTTTTTTTGTTTGTTTAATTTACATATAGCTTACTCAGTCTTTTCGTGTCATTTCCATTCCTGTTTTCTTTGCTCATAAATACCTGACCGGACATAATTCACTTAATTAACAGCTCTCTAAGTAGATTGAGTTTGCTGCCTTAGGGGATACACACCAAAGGCCAGAAACTCCTGAGTTGGCTGGAAAGGCTCCAGAAGTGTGTAATCACACACTTGGGCCTAAGAAATAGAACAGACCGATATGCAAATGACAGAAGCAGAGACTGAGGCCACTGGGGGCAGGAGAGGAGGTAGACAGGAGGTGAGTCTCCCTCTGTCTTCCATGTCTGAAAGGCTGGCTTTAGATATGATATTTATGAACCCCAGTGATATGCACAGATCCAATGAGCTCAAAAATCAGAGCAGGCAGATGTTAGTAAAGCCAGCTTATTGGAATTTCTGGAACCAATAATCTCAGCCATTTGACATGAGCCTTTAGTCATTGGAGTATGAAACATAAACCAAAATTTAAAAAAAAATAAAATAAATAGAATGAAATGGCTGGAAACCATCAAATTACCGAATTCACTGTGCTTTCAGTAATTTACACCTGCGTATAGCATGAGTACTGAAGTTTTATTTCTGAGGTTTGCTGCTAACAATGTTGATTTCTGGGCTGCAAGATAACTGGGGCAAAGGTTGCTGGGGATCCTACTGAATGAGCTGGCTGTGTCCTTTTAGAAAGCAATTCCATATTTTGTATGGTGGAGGTTAAAGTGGGACAGGTGCATTGGGGGCCTGAAATGTTTATGACTGTTAATTACAGATTGTGATCAGCATTTTATGTCCTTCTCTATATTTCTTTGCTCCTAGGTTGATCTGATACTTGACCAAAAAAGTAACCAGAAGGAAAATTAATATATTTTTAAAGACAGATAGCATCATCTAAATTATCACCTGCCGTGAATGGTCAGATGTTGCTGTATGTTACCTTTTCTCATGTCGGCCCCCCAAAGCATCCCGATTAGACAGCTCAAGCTCTGCTTCTGACTCAGGGAATCTTACAAACCTGACTTCATTTATTTAAGCATCTGCTCTGGGAAAATCACAATGCTAGGCAGTGAAAGTAACAAGCTACAAAACTTTGAGTAGAAAAAGGAAAAAGATGTGTAGAAAAACAAATTATACTTTGCAATTTTGCAAAGAACTAAGTGTGGGTAAGTACTCCTGGCCTTGGAGGAGGGCTAGAACCACAGTCCTTTGGTTTGGCCCACTTGTTTTTCTTTTTCAAAATTGATTCAATATCTTACAATTAGGAGATTACACACACACGCTCAAATTTTTCTATTTCTATATTCTCTTGAAAAAATCAGAAAGTCAGGGCTAGTATTACCAGAGGGCCTCAGTCCCCCAGGTCTGAATAGTGATCCTTAGATGGCCTTGAGCTCTCCAATTCAAGACAGTCTCCCCAGTCCCTAGGGAGTAAACTACTGGTCCCATTCCAAGCATGGCTCCTCCTGTTTATCCTCCCTGCCTGGACAAGGAGACATTTGCATCTCTGTCTTTGAATTCTTCACAGAAGTTGTCCTAGAGCCTCTACTAAAACTGTGTGACATGAGCAAATCATTTATCTTCTGTCTTCTGTTTCCTCATCTCTAAAACAGGGATGATAATAGTACACCTACCATGGGGCTTCCCTGGTGGTGCAGTGGTTGGGAATCTGCCTGCCAATGCAGGGGACACGGGTTCGAGCCCTGGTCTGGGAATATCCCACATGCCGCGGAGCAACTAAGCCCGTGAGCCACAATTACTGAGCCTGCGCGTCTGGAGCCTGTGCTCCACAACAAGAGAGGCCTCAACAGTGAGGGGCCCGCGTACCGCAAAAAAAAAAAAAAAAAAAAAAAAAAGCAGCAGAACTCATTGAATTCTCCTGATTTTCTTCCTGAATTTCTGGCCAAGATTTCCTCAACCAGGGATTTTGTAGTATTCCATGGGCTTCGTCCTGGGAATATCCACTGCAATTGCTGCAGATTTCTTTTGCAGAAGAATCCATCACCTTTTCTATCTTGCCTTCCTTTCCTCTGCTGAATTTAATTCCTTGAGCTCCTGGAACGTGGTCTTGGGTCCACTTCTTGGCAATCGCTTTTGCCCCAATGATTTGTATCATCCATGACTCTCAAAATTAGATCTTTAGAGCCTGACCTCTTCTCTGAGCTCCTGACTCCATAGAAAACTGCTGACTTGGCATCTCAGCCTGAATATTTAAGAGAGGTTTTAAATCAGAGCTATCCAAAACAAAACTTTATTTCTATAGTCTTTACTCACACTTTTTTCTCCTCCTATCATTCTATCTCAGTAAAAGGCATTACCATTCATCCAACTGCTCAAAACCAAAAGGCTAGGAGTCATCCCTGATTCCTTTCTTTATTTCATCTATCATATCCAAACCACCAAAGTGTTCTGTCAGCCTCTGATATATGCCTCCAAATGTCCATTTTTCTCCATCTCCAGGGCTACTATCTTAACCCTTCACCACCATGATTTCTTGCTGGGATGATCCCAGTTGCTTCCCCATGACGCTTTTGCTTTTATTCTCTCTCCATCTCCTTCCACCAAGCACACAAAATTGATTTTTTTAAAAATTGGGTTATATCACACCTCTGTTTAAAACCTTCCAATGGCTCAGATACATCACCCAATATCACTGTTTCTGCAAGGCATTTCCTCACCCCCTTTTCTAATGATGTCTGCCCCCTCCAGCCACCCTCTATCACATGATCACATTATTCTCTTTATCATACTCCTATCAGTATTATTTTATTTATTCTCTTGTTTGTGTATTGTCTGTACCCTCCCACCCCCTACCCCCTGAACATAAACATAGGATAGTTTGACTTTCTTGTTCCAGGAGTATCACAATGCCTCAGCATGATGCTTGGAAGATAGCTGGTTTTCAAGAGACAGTTGTTGAATGAGTGAAAGAAAATCTTTCAAGGAAGCCCAATACATAAAAACAGAGCTCGGAGCAAACTTGCTCTGGCTGAATGGGAGGAGCCGGGGGAGGCAACTGGTGGTGGTGGTGGTAAAGGGACCCTTACTTGGCCCTATTCCAGCTGCTCCTGAGGCTTCTTGAAGAACAGAGTGAAAATCAGAGGTGGTGTGGGGATGTGAGGAGCCAGCAAGCTAGAGCTGTCTTGGTCAACAATTTTTAAAAGAGTTTTAAAACACTGCTGAAATAAATCAGTAAAAATAGTAGCACTTAACTCCAGTGTTTATTCATGGCTCCAAACATGACTTGCAAAATGTCTTTCTCTCATTGATATAGCAGCCTCAAATAATAAAAAGCAAAACCCCGAAACTCCCTTTGCTGCAGCCAAAATATTTTTGGTAGATTGCTCTATGATAAGTATTTGAATATTGCTTGGGGCAGCTGTCAGCCGGGTCACCAATCCTTAACCAATCAGAAGACAGTCTCCAAAAGTTGGTAGTCAGTCCATAACATTGGGGAAGCAAATTATGATCATGGTACTGTCTTCTGGGATCAAGTTATTTATTTTATCATTGACATTGTCAACAATTCACCACCCAAGAAATTCTCTGGTTTAGAAAATTGCATGTAACAAATTCCTTATCTGAACATTAACAAAGAGAGTATATATTAAATTAAGAATGAGATGTATAATTTCAAGAAGTTAGTTTCCCCTATCATCCAAAAATAAATAACAAACATTTTGAAAAATACTGATTCATAGGGCTACCTTTCCCAAGGTACTTATGTGTATTGACTTTACCTTAAATAAAGGTATGATATTCTGCTATTATCAAGGGAATATGTCTCCTTTGAGAAACACCACTACACTCCTCTAAGCCATTATGACATGAATCCTGGACAGATGGCTAGTCTCCCTCACAAACCCCAAAGCTCTTTTCAGTTCCTGCCTCAGTGAAAGAACTAATTATTTTAGATAGTAGATTTCCTGGTTGCTCTTGAGAAGCTGATATTTAGGATGAGAAATAAAAGATTTTTAAAGTATTTTACGTTTTCAAATTTATGTAAAAACTTCATTTAAAAATGATTTTTACAGAAACAGACTCACAGATATAGAGAACAAACTAGTGGTTACTTTGGGGTGAGGGAAGCAGGAAGGGGCAAGATAGGGGTAGGGGATTAAGAGGTACAAACTACTCTATAAAATAAATAAGCTACAAGGATATACTGTACAGCACAGGGAATATAGCCAATGTTTTATAGCAACTTTAAATGGAGTAAAATCTATGAAAATTTTGAATCACTATGCTGTACACTTGAAAGTAACACAATATTGTAAACCAACTATACCTCAATTTAAAAATTTTGTTTATTTCCAAATGATGTTTTTGCTTAAGTACTGTAACTGCAAGAATAGAATGATAGGTAGTGGCAAACGGAACCATGCCTTGTAAGCATAGGCACAATACAAATATTGATTTGTTGACCGCTGAAAGTAGGAAAAAAGAAGGAAGGCAGAAAGGGCAAACCACTGGTATTAGTCAGGACTTTGCAGCCCTAGATTCAGAAGATCCACCTCAAACTGGCTTAATCCTTAAAAAGGCACTTATTGGCTCTCAGAACTGAAACACCAGGAGCAGAGCTGGTTTCAAACACAGCTGGAATTGGGGGCACAAGGGGTGTCACTGGTTCAGTTCCTTGATGTTTCTCAGCTTTTCCTGCACTGTAGTGACCTGACGACGCTCGGCTCCGCCTGCACTGTTTACACCACTAGCTGCGTAAGTGGAAAAGAACACGTTCCTCTTCCTCACCTGGGCTGGCAAACGTGTCAGTGGGTTTTATTGGCTGTCCCCGAACCCATCACAGCAGCCCACGGAGGAGCACCAATCAGAGAGGATTGCGAAGAGCTGGGAGAACCCAGCCAGGCATAGGTCAAAGTTACAGGACCCAGACTCAGCCCGCGGAGTGAGGGGTGTGCAGGAGCACGTGACGCAGCTGCTGCTGGTAGGAGCGAGGCTGTGTGAACTTGTTTCTCCCAAGGGTAAGTTTCTTCACCTGAGCCTCGTTTCCTCATGGAGAAAAATGCCTAGTTCATAGTGTTGAAAGGATTGAATAAGATGATATAATTAAAGCACCTAAAAGGACAGTAGACTCAATGCTTTTTTGTTTGGAGATGAATTGAATTCTTTCCTTCGTAAAGTCTTTTTATTTTTAAAAATTTAAAAATTTTATACAATTTTAAAGGTTACTTTCCATGTACAGTTATTACAAAATATTGGCTATATTCCCTGGATTGTACAATACATCTCTGAGGCTATCTTTTTTTTTTTTTTGGTTGCACTGGGTCTTCGTTGCTGTGTGTGGGTTTTTCTCTAGTCGTGGCGAGCAGGGGTGGGCTGTAGAGCACAGTCTCAGTAGTTGTGGCGCATGGGCTTAGCTGCGCTGCTCTGTGGCATGGTGGGATCTTCCCGGACTAGGGCTTGAACCCATGTCTTCTGCATTAGCAGGCGGAATCTTAGCCACTGCTCCACCAGGGAAGCCCCTCTGTGAGGCTCTCTTAAACGCAATAGTTTGTACCTCCCACTCCCCCGCCCCTGTATTGCCTCTCCCCCTCTCCCCACTGGTATCCACGTTTGTTGTCTATATCTGTAAATCTGATTCTTTTTTGTTATATTCACTAGTTTGCTGTATTTTTTAGATTCCGCATATAAGTGATATCAGAAGACGAATTAATTCTTATTCCGTTTCCTTTCTGGCAGTTAAAGAGTTCAGGCTTTGCACAAGTAGCAATGACCATTATCACCAGTAGGTGGCAGTCGTGTGCTGGACGGTAATGAGCTGGATTTTTGGTCAGTGAAAATTAAGAATTGGCTGAAATGGTGATTGGCAGTTGGAGGAAAGCGGTGGGGACTGCGGGTCCAATTGCTGCTGCCCTGACACCGGCCGTTGTGACCTTGATCAAGGTCTGAATTGATCTCTGGCCTGCATTTCCTCGAGTAAAACTTGGAGACCAATTCTCCATGCGGCTTTAAACATTTTTTTGTTTCTGTAAAAAGTGAATCTTGTATTTCATACTAACAATCTCAGAAGCCAAAAACTGCTCAGCAGTCTTGGTTGTTAACATATACTGTCTAAAAATATGACTGTATGAAGCATAATCCCTTCATTTATTGCTAAGTTTCTGCTACCCTGGGAGGCCTGAAAGAGTTCATATAATTCTGTAAGGTGACTAATGGGCCCGCAGAGATGCTCTTGAGTTATACAACAGCTTGGAAAATCCTCCTCCGAGGCCTGCAATTCGGAAACCTCACTATTAAAAAAGTCACGTTGAGTGGGCTTCAAAAGTATTTTCCAGTCATGTAATTATGTTTTAATGGTAGATTCTTAAAATGACTTGGAAAAGGAGTTCAGAAAATTTCAGGTCTGAAATATGTTAGAAGTATCTGTGGCAGCAGGAGAAATCGAAAATGGTGACATTTAATTGGGCTTAAGAACGAAAGTGATGACTCCACTTCTGCATGAATCAAACCTTATAACAAAGTTGAAATAAGATGTGATAAAAATGAGCGTTTATCTGGTATAATATATTGGGGGAGGATATTGCATTTTTTTTTAACACAGAATTCTTTACTACAGGAAGTTATGTGCTGGATCCATGTTAGTATAAAAATCTTTGCAAAAGGGAGACCCAATTGAAATTCTAAGGGTGTTCGCACATTTGTGCATTCCATGGAGATGTGGAACAGCCTCATCTGAACACTTGACCTTTATTTCTCAGCATGCTTCTTTGTCAGGATAAAGCCTCTTGAATTCTTAAACCTGGCAGTTGGGGGTGAGGATTTGTTGGTGAGGTGTGGGTCAGATGTGTTCTCAGGCTTCCTTCATTTTTTTATAAATCCAGACTGCGCTTTGCACAGTGCCATCTAAAAGGGGAAAGAGAATTAACTAAGGTATCATTAAGCAAATTTCAGAAACGGAGACCTGATTGAAATTAAAAGGTGTTCATTTAGGGTTTGTTAGGACTGCAGCCTGGAAGACACAGATTGAAGAAGCACTTGAATTGTGCTATAGTCCACTGGACTACAGTGGAGGGGGAAAAAGCCCATATAAAGGCAAAAACCACAAGGTTACAATTAGTTACATGAGTTGTTTATCAAGAATTATCATTGGAGCTGGCAAGAAGTAAGGGTGCTTGTTAAGGAAGGATTTGTTGGGGTCTGAAATTGTTGCATATTTACAAGAGGAGATCTTGGGACCATAAGGTTGCAGCTGGCAGGTTTTGTTCTGAATACGGCTGGTGGTGTCCTTGGGTCTGGTACAGTTCAAAGAAAGTTGAAGCTCTCTGTGGTTCAGAGACCTGTCAGACCAGATCCTCAATAGCCGCCCAGCTACATTTTTGTCTGCCTGAAGTGTCATCACTGCATTATCATTGCAGTTTGTCATGAGTATTTATTTTATTTTGTTGCTATAGCAGGATCTGAAAGAATGAGAGCTGTTTTGTGTTTACCTCTCCATTTTTCCTCCCCCATTTAAACGAGGGGGCTGGGACTTGAAGATCTCTCGCTTCTGGGTGGTGGTTGTGAGGTTGGAACAGAAAGCCCAAGCTACTTTCAGGCCCCAAGAGGGCTTAAGACACAGCATGCTGGGCCCCTTCCCAGGGTTTCTGATTCAGCAGGTCTGGGGTGGAGTCCAGGAATTGGCATTTCTAACCGCGAGCCTCCCTTGAATACTAGATGCTGCAGGCCAGGACCACATGTTGAGAGCTACTCAACAGCCTAGAAACCTCTCGCCCCAGCAGCCTAGAAATCTCCCTTTTCTTTCCGAAGCCTGGAACCTGAGCTTCTTGAGAGGGTTGTACTGAGGAGTATATGCACATATGTGGGGAAGGGATGGTGGAAGGTGACTGTTGAGGGAACATGGAAGCCTTGAAATTGAGGGACAGGACATTCCCAAAGCTCGGGGAAAACATGGAGGTCTGTAAATCCTGAACTTCTTGAGGATCAGTGCCATTTCCTTAGCCTTGCCCCAGGGCTGGACTGAGGTCAGGTGAGAATAGGGCTTGATGGGAAGCTGCTTTGCCCAGAACCAGATGAGCCAACTGCTTGGATGAACCTTGGACAGTGATGATCCAGAGCACCTGTGACACAATGAGAAATTTGCTTCTGTCTGGGCACCAAATAAGCCTTCCAGATTTTGATGTAAACCCTGGGCTGAGGAGGACACATAACTAAATTTCTTGCCAATTTGTTACCGAGTCTAAGCTCATACTGCTCCCCACATGACTGGTCAATAAATTGAGAGGCAAGGTGTTGGGGCAAGGAATAGCAACTTTATTGGGAAAGCCGGCAGACTTAGAAGATGGTGGACTAGTGTCCCAAAGAACCATCGCACCTGAGTTAGAATTCAGGCTTCTTTTATACTCAAAGGGGAAGGGGTGTGGCTTGTTGTTGCAAACTTCTTGGGTGCCAGAATCCTTTGTTCTTGCAGCTGTCCAAGTAGGTCAGGTCACAATGTTCCTGTAAACCTCCAACAAGACAAATGTTATTCTCTGTCCTGCAACTTTTCATCTCTATATGAATGGAAAATTGTTATACCTTTCTATCATGTATATATCAGGCTATAGGCAACATTCTTTTACAGAAAGTGTAGAGCCAGCATGACTAAGCACAGGCAACAGAGCACAAGGGTTAGAGCTAAAGGAATAGATTCAATATGGAGTCAGGTTTGTTCTTCTCTGTTACAAATTCAGTAGCATAGGGAATGGCAGTCAGATTTGATTTGATTTGAAGAAAGCAATTAGATATTTCTTGACTACCCAACTTTGAGTCCATACCACACCCACTACACAAGTTTCAGACTTATAACACATAATCCACATGATTTCATAATCATTAGTATTTGAGGCCTCAAACTAACTTCTGCCCCTGAAAAGCTCTGGGTCCCACTTGGCAGGGAGGAGCTGGGCTTCTTCCAACAGCTGTGCAAATCTTGCCCGGCCCAACACTGAAATCCAGTCAGGCTGTGAAAAAAAGGTGATGTTTTGTAATTTTCTAATGTGCACACACAATTGCTGCATAATATTACATCATGAATATATTACACTTTAGGCATTTTCCTGTTGACTTTCCCATGAGTTCTACCTTTCACCGTCTTAACAAATATCCCTGTGCATTTCTCCTGCCCTTGTAGATGCTTTCAAATTAGATACTTAGAAATGGAATTACTCAACTACTCGGCATTTTCACTTGACTTTTCTCACAGACATTCTGCCAGTTAGAGATGCATGTGATATTAGAAGCAGTTTGGTTTAAAAAAAACATGCAAAAACTTCTGAGAGTGTTCAGGCCATCACCCAAGGGTGTAAATTAGCCCATGCAAGTTGCTTTTCTTTAATTTCTTAAAGTTGAGATGCACTGTCCTGAGCAAATGAAAGAAAAATTAGAGGAGAATGAGTGGAGAATTACTAAAATAGGTACATTTGGAGCAGGGATTAGGGCGCAATGCTTAGTGACTTAAATTACATAAAGGCACTGATTTCCTGAGGGTTGAACACAGGCGCATTAGAAGACAGAAAATTGTTGAAGATTAGCTTGTATCTCAAAATTATAGGTCAGTCCATTCCCATTTCCTACCAAGAATGAGGGAAAGAACACCCACTTTCTTTTCCTTGGAACCCAGGGCTCAGGTGACGTGTGTTAAACCTCATTATGGGTTAAACAGACTTTGGGGGATCACGTGGAAATTTAGATATCATTGCAGTTTTGTTTCTACGGGGCATGGATTTCTCTTTCCAAACAGCCAATTTCAGTATATGCTTTTGGTGTCTGACCACTTATCAGGAGGACACGTTATGTGGTTATAAAGCTCAAACGTGAAGGACCCCGGCTTTTGGACTTTAGTAAGTACAACTAGAGTGGCTGACCCAGGAAGTAACCATGCTCCAAAATCTCTAAGAGAGGTTTCAAATGTATTTACTACAATTCTTGTGCTGGGGTGGTATGTGGTCATTTTAAAAGCTAGGCTTTCAATGAACTTATGTGCAAAACAGAAAGAGACTCACAGACATAGAAAACAAGCTTATGGTTACCAAAGGGGAACGGCTGTGGGGGGAGGGATAAATTAGGAGTTTGGGATTAACATGTACACACTGCTATGTATAAAACAGGTAAACAAGGACCTGCTGTCGCTGTCATAGTAACGTAAAATGGGAAAGAATCTGAAATCATAGATATATATATATATATATATACACACACACACACACATAACTGAATCACTTTGCTGTGCACCTGAAACTAACACAACATTGTAAATCAACTATACTTCAAAAAAAAGAAAAGAAAAGAAAAGAAAAACTAGGCTGTAACACCATGATGTATCCTGTCTTCTTTCCCCTGTAAAACAAGGTGAACCCCCAGGGCAGCTCTGTGGAAAATGGCTTCAGAAACACAGCCAGTCGGGGTCCCCCTGGACAGCGAGAGTGGCGGGAGGAGGCTTGCACCACCAGCTGCAGGAAACTGTTAAATTCCTGACCTGGTTTTTGAAAATATTCAAGGATAAAGCAGGGACACTGATACCCACACTAGCCCAGCTACGTAAGACCGCCTTCCCTTTACCCTTTATTATTTCACGTTAGCCACATTAGTTTGAGCAGCAGGTAAAGCATCTTTCAAAAGACTGTCCTCTGCTAGGGAAGTCATCTGTTTTACATTAATTGTCCATTAGTCTCCAAGGTTCCATCCATTAAAATCCTCAGATGCTCATTGCCTGTATTGTGCCAAAGTCCTGCTGTCAGCTTTCAATGCAGAGCTGTTTTTCCACATCTGACTTAATTGCTCTAAGTGCCATTTCCTTTGAGACAGCTTTGAGCTTGCCAATTAATGCTAACTTTTCTTCCTTGCTAGGTGGAACAGATAAGCCTTGGTGAGGACAATTCGGCTGCTATTTACTCTAATTTGTTAGATACCTTTCTGCCTCAAGCTCACACAGTGAGTATTTTTACATCTCTACTGTTCTGTTTGCCTGATTACTTATGAATGCGTTCGGAATGGACTTAGTTTTCTAGAGTGAAAATGCTCCATACATATACAGTCCACCCGTGCTATTGTGATGAGGGGTTGAAATTCTGTTTTCTCCTGATTAGTTTAAACATGTAATTTTTTAATGCACTCTGAAGAACAGCTTAGATGAAACTGACTTCGTTGATGGAAAAGTTAAGCTTTCATCCTTTCAAATTACAGCTCAAGAGGCGGCAGCTTATGAGTTTAATTACTGTAGCTGCCTTATTATAACTGACTCACCTACCTTTAGCCCCATGGCTACTGTTTTGAAAAAACACATTTAAAAGGAGGAAGAGCAGAAATCATTGAGATGACCAACCCTATAGCAGCTTTTAGAAATTTTTGATAGGCATGGAAACAAATGAAAGTATGTAAGACAGAGAGGAACAGATTAACAGATTATTTTTAACTCTATGTAGGAGTACTAGAGGCTTCCCTGGTGGCGCAGTGCTTAAGAATCCACCTGCCAATGCAGGGGACGTGGGTTCGAGCGCCGGTCTGGGAAGATCCCACATGCCGCGGAGCAACTAAGCCTGTGAGCCACAACTACTGAGCTCGTGTGCCACAACTACTGAAGCCCGTGTGCCTAGAGCCCGTGCTCCACAGCAAGAGAAGCCACTGCAATGAGAAGCCCGCGCACTGCAACGAAGAGTAGCCCCCGCTCGCCACAACTAGAGAAAACCCGTGTGCAGCAACGAAGACCCAACGCAGCCAAAAATAAATTAATTTTTTTAAAAAAGTACTAGAAAAACAAAAGTTTTGATTCATTTTTTTAAAATTGTACTGGATTACCACTTATTGCAATTTAAACATTTAATTAACATTTAAAATAGCCAATCAATTAACATAAAAATTTTTTGAGATATCTATATCTATGAATTCAGATTTTAAATAATGATTGTTGTCATTAATTGATTTAATTACAGGTTTTAAAAAAGATTTTACCAGGATTTAGTTTCATCTTATAACTGAGTTTGTTAATGAATGGCCCTGTTAATATTTGGTAAGTACTCGGGTATTGATTTGCTTGATTATATTTAAGCAATACCAGAAAGAAGAAAGAAGAGAAAGAGGAAGTAGGAGGAGGAAGCGATAAATGCACCCCAACTGATGTAAATTACAGGATATAATGAAAATCAAAGATGGGATTTTGTGTTTTCTACTCCTTGAAGATTGTTGGGGAAAGATCCACTTTTGCCCTCAGCAAACTCTTTGGAACAAAAATGAGCAACCACCTGGGAAACATTTAAAATGAGTGAAGTCTGCCTCTGAGGCCCTCCACCTTCCTTGCAAGGGGCCCCTAACCTGGCAGAAACCTCTCCTACACGCCATCCTCTCCCGTTACCTATCTGGGGGAACCAAGCCTGTGTCACATCTCAAATGGCCTTGGTTAGTACCAAGGTATTAGCAGAGCCAACTACTAAGGTTTAGGATTTTGATCCTTTCAGAGGGTTCTCATCTTCATCTTCATCTTCATCATCATCTTCAGTCAACAATTTTGAGAGCAGACTGTGTACAGAGCCTGGTGGGCCTATCAGAGTTATATCTTCCTAAATTATGACCTCTGTCATAATTTTCTTACTGGGTTACCTCCTCTGATTAATTCTACAGGTTTTGTTTCTGCATCGTGGGTACAAAGGGTGGCCACCTCCATCCATCTTTATAGAGGGAAATCTTTATCACCCCCAAATTACAGGCTAGTCTATTTCTAGAAAATTCCTTCAGTAGGTCATCTCCTCTGTAGGATATCTGTAGGATATTCCTTGAAAAATCCTATCAGCTTTTCCCTCAACAGTTTTCAGGAATAAAGTTTAGGAAAATTCCAAAACACAGTCTAACAGATTCAAAGACATATATCAGGGATTAAAAAACCTCATACACATTCCCTTGCCCTTCGAATAACGTTTCTTAATGCTAGTTAGCTTTTACAGTGTGATTTGTATCAGCCAGTGGTGATTAGATTAGAGCAGCCAAATCCACCAACCCAACTAGGAGTATTGTACATCCTACAATTCTGTGTCATCATCTTTTACATCATCTTCTTTGTTACTGTTTCATTTACCCAGGAAGGTAAACTTTCACCCTACTGTTTTGATTGAAAGTCTGGAATGTTGTTCACCCATGTGGGATCTTGCTGGAAAGGATATTCTCTCCAAGGTCTTTGCTTGGCGGTTCAGTCATGCTCTTGTGCTAACTCTGAGGTGTCTTTGTATCAAAACCCTTCTTATTATGGTTGAATCTGTTCCCCACCTATGGCAGACTCACCATAGGGTGATCCCCTGAGTCACACCCTTAATTCCCTCACCATGAGTGTGGGTGAAACCTGTGATCTGCTTCTACCCAATAGAATATGGCAAAGATGCAGGATATCACTCTGTGATGGTACTATTTTATATATTAAAGGTGAAGGGATTTTACAGGTATCATTAAGGTTGATAATCAGCTGACTTTAAGTTAAACAAAAGGGAGTTTATCCAGGGTGGGCCTGACCTAATCAGGTGAGCCCTTTACAAGAGGCTCCATGACTTCCTTGAAAATACAGACTTGAAGAAGCAGAGACTGTCCTCTCTCCATTGCATGCTTTGAAGAAGCAAGTTACCGTGAATTCTACAGCCCTAAGGAAATGAATTCTGCCCATAGCCTGAAGGAGCTTTTTTTTTTTTTTGTGGTACGCGGGCCTCTCACTGCTGTGGCCTCTCCCGTTGCGGAGCACAGGCTCCGGACGCGCAGGCTCAGCGGCCATGGCTCACGGGCCCAGCCGCTCCGCGGCATGTGGGATCCTCCCAGACCGGGGCACGAACCCGTGTCCCCTGCATCGGCAGGCGGACTCTCAACCACTGCGCCACCAGGGAAGCCCTGAAGGAGCTTTGAAGCAGATCCTTCTCTAGGTGAGTCTCCAGATGAAAATGCAATCCAGCCAACAGCCTGATTTCATCCTTGGGAGGCCCTGAGCAGAAAACCCAGTTACACCATTCCCAGATTCCTAACCCAGAACATGTGAGATAATAAATGAGTGTTGTCTTAGGCTGCTAAGTGGGAGGTAATTTATTGTGCAGCAATAGGAATCTAATACCCACCCTTGCAATAAAGATGTTGTATTGTTTTTATTACCCAGCATCCCTTGTACCATAACTTACATAGATAAACCTTAACCCACTGACTACATACAAGGTCTTCTTGCACTTTGTACCCAAGTCACACCCCAGGTTCCAAAGATGACTTACATGTAACCCTCATGTTTCCTATATGCTTTGCTGCCAGATAACCGAAAAGCAGATTTGGTCCCCAGCAGTGGGAATAGTTCCTTCAAGTACCTGGACACATCTGGTCCCTCTGCTCACTTAACATCAGCAGTTCTCGAACATTTTGGTCTCAGGGCTCCTTTTTATCCAAAATTATTTAAGACCCCAAAGAGATTGTGCTTATGTGGTAATGTTTATCATCTACTGTATTTGAAAGTAAAATGGAGTGATTTTTAAACATGAGAACACACAAGCACGCATTGTATTAGCCATCAGAACAATGACACCATCACTCCCCATGAAACTTCTGGAAAACCCCACTGTCCTCTTGTGAGAGAACGAAAGTAAGAAGCTAACTAACATCACAATGTTATTATAAATGGACTTGCAAGCCTAAAAGGCTCTTGAGGACACCAGAGATCGCTAGACCACACTTTGAGAACCATTGCTCTATGTTTTCAGTTTTTACCTTTGTTCTGTTTCACATAGTATTCATTTTTTCCCCAGCTTTATTGATATAGAGTTGACATATCACATCGAATTATGTTGTATTAAGCAAACTCAAATAAGCTTAGGAAATAGATGAGGTAAACATTATTAAAAATGAGAAACACAAAACCCCAGCTATGTGATGGTGCTGGTTATTCCTTCCTTGCCCCGTTGGATGCACTGTCAGTGCTTCTCTGCTCACTTCTGTGCCCCGGAGGCTGACCTGTACAGGCAACATCACCAGCTCCCGGCCCTCCGGCTTCTGGGTTTGGCCAGTGGGAGACCCCAAGGGGAAATGGGAGGACGGGGGAGAGCAAGGCTGGGATCATGCAGTTCCCCACTCCCCGCCGCATTACAGGTCATCAGCAGCCCCTCGCTCTGGCTCCAGCCCTTAGCTGGGCTCCAGCAGCAAAGTTCCTTCTCTTTCCCCTTCAGGGCTGGGAAGGCAACGGCTTCTTGTGGCTGTTAGTCCCTGAGGGGGTGGGTCTCACCAGTCTTGTTGGTCTCTCTGATCCTTCCCACATTCCATTCATTATTAAACTCTTTTGATTATTCTGTTTCCTAAGGGAGCCTGGCTCATAGGGTGAGTTGAGACAATTCCCTTAAGGTACAGGTCCCCAGTTTATTTAGTGGTACAACAAAGGGACAGCATTTCCCAAAGTGGTTTCTGCACATCCGTCTCACCATATTCTGGTTTGTATTCTGTGATCAAATATGTTTGGGAAACACAGAATATAATGTCCCCTCTTGGAGAACCACAATTTATGGCAGCATATCAAAAGCTCTGAGAGGTCGTGAAGTCATAAGCCTGCTTAGCTCAGCATTTCCCTGACATCACTGTGGAGCCTCAGCTTTTGCAGAACAGCTAGTAACATCTTGTGAACTCTGGACTAGGTCATCTCCGGGGCTGCCTCCTTCTATGGAAAGGTCTCTGAATGCGTATTAGGAATGGTGGGAATATTTGCCGGTTGTCTATCCTGAAACCAGAAACACTCCCACCCATGGTGCTCATCTTACACCAAGCACATTAATGGTGAAAACCTAGCTCCAGTCTCGCTCTCAGAGGTTCAAGAAAAAGCCTCCAGTGACAGGCTCCCTCCTTGTCCTCACCCCGTGCACCCTGGAATGGGTGATACAAGTGGGAAACAGGAGACCAAAGTCAATTTGTGGAGGTTACGGGAGATGGACTTCTCCTTCTGTGACCTCAGTCTGAGGCTGAGCTGCTCTTCTGACTGTGACTTTAACATGGTAAAGAAGCACCCCTCTCATTAAAATCAGGATTGTAAGTAGGATTCCAGAAATAGCTGAACGCAAATTTAGATGGAGTACAATGGCATCTGAGCACAGTTGAGTCTGGTGATGCAAAATAAGGTGTAAATCCTACAGAAACTCCCTATGGGTCAATAGTCATCATGAACAAGGGCTCCTGGCAAGATTTAGGGTCCTTCTTGGCTTCCCTTTACAATAAGTAGTTACCCCCTTGGTCAGTTTCCAGAAAAGCCAACATACATCCTCACCTTATTCTTATTGCCAAAGCCCCAGTATCAGGCCATCCACTCCAATGGCACAAACGTGGGGACCTATCCCCAGTTCCAGGGGTTAATCCTGACTGATCAAAGCCAATTTGTACGGTCCCGTCCTCTTTCCAAGGGCCGGTTTCAGGGTGGGCTTATGACCCTCTTCCGGTCAGTGGGACCTGTAAGAGGGGTGGTGTACTGGACGGAGTTTGGGGAAAGTGTCCTTGTTTGTGAGAAAATGAACATCAGACGCTGTGCTCCCTTTCTGCCACTCAATGTTGTTTCGTTTCTGGGTGTCTCACTTGGCCATGCTGCAGCCATCTTGCTTCCACAAGGAGAAGAACCTGAAAATACAACTGATGCTAAAGACAGCAGCGTAAAGGGTGGGAGGACCTGGGTAGACGGCATCACTGAGCCTCTGACTGTGCATATGTTCCCTTCCATGAAGTTTAAGCCAGTTTGAGCCGGTGTTTTCTGTCTCTTGAAGCTCAAACCTTTCTGACAGATGCCCCTGTTAACGGAACTACTCTTGGCCATTATTTTCTTTCTCAAATTCTTCCCAGGAATCCTCCAGGAATGTGCAGAAAGCAGCAGAAGGTGAAACCCTGCATTTCCGTGTTCTCAGGCCTGCGTCCCCCTGTGCCCCGCGTGGACAGTGACAGTAGCAGTGCTGCCCCCACAAGATGACATGTCACAGCAGCTCGGGAATGTGGTCCTGGAGGACAGCACTTGTCTGGGAAGGCCATCTGTGGAGCATTTCCCTGCAGAAAATTTTGGAAAGACAGATACTCATGTGAATGTCTTGCTTCCAACAGATTCCCAGATGGAGTCTTCTCTTGACACATACTTTGAGTTACTGTGTTTACACGTACAGTTTCATGTATGCATGGCCGTCATATGTCTCTCTTTTATCTGCAACAACTGGGAGGTGGGACTTTATCTTTGACATGTGTCCCTGGTGTGCAAGACACTGCACTGTTACGTTATGTGCATTCAAGAAACACTTTCTCACTAACACCCCTCCCCATTTGTAGTATACGGAAAGAGCTGCATGAGAAAATGAGCCCTTTGTCCCTGGATCAGTCAGAAGTCAATCAGAAAACAGAAACCTTTCTAAGTTTTTCAATTAGAGTTGCTAGAGGGACTGAGGTTTCCAGCTGGGTGAGTAAAGATCAGAAGTTTCCTTTGGGCACATCTGGCAGGGCAGGGCAGGGTCTCAGGGGAAACTGGGGTTGCCCGTAGTGGGTGTTCCCCAGGATCTGAGCCACTGCCTTCAGCTGGTACCAAGGAACGCTGGCTTCACCTTCTTTACTGTCTTGCACCTCACATGGGGGCGCCTCTCCCTGGCCAGATCTAACCTGGAGCCATGTGGGGAAAGAGCTTCTGGGGAAGGAGGTTCCTGGTTTTCCTGTGAGACACAGAGAAGAATGAGGTAGGAGGTAGATGGGCTCCTGGGCTGAGCAGCTGGAATTTGTCAAGTGGAGTAAATTGGAGCTTGTTTTCCCTGACACTCCAAGGACAAAGCTACGGGCAAGAGCAGAGGGGAGCTGAGCTCTGCTGGAGTAAAAAGATAAGATGACCCCGTCTTTCCTTCTTGAGGTCAAGGAGACCTCCCCAACTACACATGCGCAAAAAGCCTCCTTGGGGGTCAAAAAGGGAGGGGGCGCTAACCCATAATAAGTTCTGTCAATCTCCAAGAGACCCCCTCGCTGGAATACCTCTTGGCTAAAAGATGTGCACGCCTATCGGGGAGGGCCCTGGGTCAGGTCAGATGTGGGAAACGAAGAAAGATGACTGGCCAGAGGAAAACAAAGACAGGGAAAAACTGCCCCCATATGAGTGATGTAACTCACCACTCTGGCACATTCCTCATTAGGGAGGACATCCACACTCTTCTCTGGGTGTGTATTTCTGCTTTGCTTCTGCTCTAAATAAACTGCTTCTGTGTTCTCCTTGCACATACTGTGCTTCCAATAAATTCTGTGCTTGCTCTACAATGTCTCTTTGTGGAATTCTTTCTCCAAAGAAGACAAAGACCGAGGTCCTCTCACCTGCCGACATCAGGGGTATGTATCACAACGAAGCCGAGTTGTCCACAGAGCACCCAGCAGCCCTCCGCCCACACCGCAGATGCATAGAAAAGAAAATCAAAACAAAAGCAAAGAACAGTTGAGAAACAACTGTCTTTAAATTATGCCAAGGATAAAATCACTCTGGCAAAAAGCATTTGCTAAGCAGTTAATTGGTAAATGTCTGCTGTGCAGAAGCGGGGGCACATTTTTTTCTATTAAATTATTTCTTGCTCAAAACTCACTCAGCCGCCTGGATATGACGCTGGAGCCAGATATAGCAGCATGGATCTCACTGGCACTTTCTTTAGAAGCTTGGGGTGTGGAGCAGCTTTCTAAAATCTGAAGTTCTAAAAACCCATACAGTTCACAAGAAAGTTCCTCATCCGCTTGCAGCAGGCTCAAGTCCACGGTAAAGTGACAGACACAACTTCCACCAAGAAATTAGCAAACTTTCTCCTCTCGTTTCAAGAGGGAAGAAATAGAGTTGGAAGAAAGTGGCAATGTTTCTAAATTTCCACATACATCTACACCTAAAGCTTTTTTTTTTAACTTATTTATTTATTTGGCTGTGTTGGGCCTTCATTTCTGTGTGAGGGCTTTCTCTAGTTGTGGCAAGCGGGGGCCACTCTTCATTGCGGTACGCGGGCCTCTCACTATCGCGGCCTCTCCCATTGCGGAGCACAGGCTCCAGACGTGCAGGCTCAGTAGTTGTGGCTCATGGGCCCAGTTGCTCCACACCATGTGGGATCTTCCCAGACCAGGGCTCGAACCCATGTCCCCTGCATCAGCAGGCAGATTCTCAACCACTGCGCCACCAGGGAAGTCCCACACCTACAGTTTTCTTCTGATGATCCTCGCGTTTAGAGCTAACTGGGTTTTCTAAGAGAAGCCTGGGATAAAGGGAGAAAACAGCTAATTGACCGGAAGGTAAATGTAGCAAAACAGAAGCCTTTGTACTCATGGACCAAAGACTCTGGTGTTTCTAGCAGAAGCCCGATGTGTGGGTTAAGAAGAGAAGCCCAGTTACAGAGTCAGCTTCCCAGAGAGAAATCTGCAGTCCCTTTAGCGCAGGGGTGCTGGAAGCTTCCTAGGTTTTGCGTGTCCTGGGGCAAACACACCAACACAAAAAAGCACTGGGAAGTCAGAGCCCCAGGGAAGCAGATTTGGGTACATCCTGTGGTAAAATAATTGTGTGGGAGGAGGACAGGGCGAGTGTTCATGGTAATGAAGTTTGTGGTCAATTACTCACCTTTTCCCTACAGCTCTCACACATTAGCATAGAGCGTTGAGAAAGGATCATCTGCATATATATGTGGTCCAAACAGCGGTAGGCTGAGAGGTGGCCAGTGACATTCTACTTAGTAAATGAGGCCCAACACCCGATCCTTCCAGCAAACCACCTTCACTGCCCAGCAGCAAGGCCTCCTCAGAGCTGCGGCCCCAGTTCTCAGGGCTTATGCCTCAGACTTCGAGCAAGACTTCTGCTCAAACTAGCACTTTCCATCAGGTCTGTATTGCTGCGGTCCTGGGATGTCTCTGCTGCCCTCTCCCGGCATGGGGCAAACTACCTCCTGGAACTGAGGCTCAGGCCTGCCTTTCCACCCCTGTGCCCTGAGAGGCACGGTGCTTCTAGTAGCTCACGCGAAGGCCCTTGGCATCCTGTAGTCCCTCTCTCACACCCACCTCGCCCCCGTCCCTGTATCTGGCCCAGTGGAGCTGAGTGCATACACTCAGGGCTTAATGGGGGACGTCTGAGTAAGGTAAGGAGATGCCCTATAAGGAGAAATTAGTATATTGACAAGCATGAGGGCACAGTGTATTCAAGATTTGGATGTGTGATAAATCAGGTGTGTTGTTCTTTGCCACGTCAAATGTTAAGGCTTCTTATGCTAAAAGAGGGCACCCTATCCAAATAATCCTCTAGGGTCTCAGTGCACCAATAAACATGTTCATCTGGGGGGAATTAAGAGATTTGCAACAACAACAACAACAAAAAGATTTGCTTTGGAGCCAAAAAGATAGCAATGCAATAACTGCTACATGGTAGAATATGCAAAGCAAATATTTTGATAGTGATTATCAATGCTTTGTATTGCCATAGTTGGTTTAATTTTAAAGACATGACTAAGAAAATAGTCATAAATATGTATCTCTGTGTTATACTTTATTTTCTAATTTCATATCTGGTGACTGGTATGCGTTGCTTGCCCTGCTGTGCTACGTCCAGGTTTTTTTTTGTTTGTTTTTTTTTTTCCGGTACGCGGGCCTCTCACTGTTGTGGCCTCTCCCGTTGCGGAGCACAGGCTCCGGACGCGCAAGCTCAGCGGCCATGGCTCACGGGCCCAGCCGCTCCGCGGCATGTGGGATCCTCCCGGACCGGGGCACGAACCCGTGTCCCCTGCATCGGCAGGTGGACTCTCAACCACAGCACCACCAGGGAAGCCCACATCCAGAGTTTTTAAGGGGCCAAATGAGTGGCAAATCTTACAGCGTAAAGACTGGGGAACGGGGATGCCCTTACAACTCTGTCTCAGCTGTTCAGATATGGGCCACAATCCATGGAGAGAATGACAGAAGGTGGACCTGCAGCACAACGATAATCGAGCTCTTTGTAAAGCAGCTCTGTGAGCCTAGTCTGTACCCACGTCTCTGTGCTCGGGACAGCGCGGAAGGCATTGCCCGCAGAGGAAGAGCCAGGCTCTGTGTCTGCTCAGCCCCCTAGTAATCAGCCCCACCCTCTGGGGTCAGGCTGCCACCCACAGAGAGCTCAGGTGCCAGCTGAGTGCTTTCATGACATGCCCAGGGGCCCCTCCCAGCAAACTCTGAGGGTGGTGGTCAGGGCTTGAAACCTGACCCCGTCAGGTACTCTAGGTGTGTGTGGCTCTGTTAAGGAAGTTATGCACGCTCTCTTCTCTTTGGTTTTTCTCACGTATGAAAGGGGACGATCACAGCCCCTTGTGGGTTAATATAGGTAAAATGCTTAGCACGATGCCTTATGCGTGGTAAACATTCAGTAGATTTAAATACCATTATGCTTTATCTGTGAATAGCCCCTGCCTGCAAGCAGCTTACAATCTAATTGAATCATTTTGAGAACAATTAAGACTTGCTGCAGACCACAAACAGCAGAAGAATTAAAGAAAAGGAGAGAAGATGAAGGCTTGAGCTAATTAGAACAGTCTTTGTGGAGAGAGTGGGACTTGACGTGAGCTTTAGAGAATAAGGAAGATGAAGAGACAAAAAGAAGGAAGGGTGCTGTGACAGGGGCAGGAAGAGGCCAAGGCCTAGACGTGACAACGACTGTGTTGAAGGCAGGGGGTGGCGAGGAAATCAGCCCGTGAGGAGTAAGAATTACAGGACATGATACCCATGGGGATGGAGAAACAGAAACCAGGCTGCTAGAGCCAGCTGGCCACCAGCCTCCTCCTGAAACCATCTGGAAAGCAGGCTTCAGGGCTGTGATTCTTCACGTGCAGTCCCACACTAGCAGCGTCAGCATCACCTGGAAATTTGTTGGACAGGAAACTTCTCAGACCCCACCCCAGACCCACTGATCCAGAAACTCTGGGGGTGGAGCCTTCCAGGTGATTCCGATACGTGGTAACATCTGAGGACCACCGGGCAGTGGGTGGCAGGAAGGCCCCCGTTCCCACCCATTCTTCCCACTCTGGCAGGTGCCCCCTCCCACCGGCAGCCCCAGCATAGGCTGGTTGGCATCCACACCTCCAACACAGTTCCGTCAGCCTGAAAGAAAACGTCCAAAGAATGAGCAATGGACATGGTGAGCAGGCCCTCCACATCGAAGGTGACTTGCAAACATTCCATCCTTGCAGCTTCAGCGTCTTGTGGAGTGGGTCTTGGGCAGTGAAGAGCTGGAGGAAGAATTTTGGCTGATGGCTGGTGCACTGCAGTTAGTAAGTAAGTGCTTCGTTTTCTTTCAAAGGTCTACTTATGAAGCTTTATCATAGGAAGTATTGGAATGACTTAGATTGTTCCAGAATACGAGGAGGCTGTAATACAGCCTCCAACCCAATCTAACTCCTTTAAGAAATAGACACTCCAGTGATGGTTATTCTGAAACAATCCAGTCCCACCAGCCTCATGAAAACTCTTGCATTATCACCGGCTAATACAGCTTTTTCGTCTAAATGCTGGACTTGTGCAGGTGGCCATTTGGAGGATGGGGTGTGCTATTTGCTGTTCAGAGCAAACAAATGGCTCCTAGATATAAAAAGCCATTTCTACCTTTGTGGGAGGTAGAGAGGGTCATGTGACTTCCCTCAGAAAGGAGTCTAACACTTCTAACCACTTTTGCACAATTATTTTCAAAACGTAGACAATAAAACAGATCAGTTGCTTTCACTGGCTTCCTTAATTTACCTTATTGGATTATTTGCTTGGTGCTTAAAACTCAGAGACAAGTCTAAATTCATTCACGGGTCTACTGCTTCCGAAATAATTTCAGAGCATTTCAAATTGCGTGGGTTTTTTGTTGTTGACACATAAAATATTTTTACCTTAGATATAGGTGCCTTTTCAGAGAAGTCTATAGACTTTGCAGACAGGGGTGGGGGCGGGGGAACCAGAGGACAGAACTGGGCGGCACTACTTAAATCTTAAATCCCTGTTTCCACCCTCTGGGTGGGCAAAGAAAATTCGTTTATTATGTGTCACTGCAAAACATTCATCTAAAAGCCTAGAGGGAATCACGGGGGTCCCTGTGTTCATTAGTCCAGTAGCCATCCCTTGCTGCAGCTTTGGAAACCTATCTAAATTGACAGATGAGAAATTAAAGCAGTGATGTGAACTTGTCTCTGAAACTCCTTTTTTCAATGCAAAATTCATTGCCCAATGGATGAGGTAGAATTAGAAATTGTTGCTTGGTTGGTTAATAAAAATTCCAGCTAATATGTAAACTGAAGCTCCCGAGCTAGGATGTACTATTCTTCTCAAAGATGAGAGGATGAGGAAGAGGAAGACAAAGCCCTCTGAATGGGGCGTTGTTCACTTCTGCTTGTCGGATCCAATCAATCTCCCAGTCCTGTCTTGTCTACCTTGGCACTGACACTCTTATATGATGGTGATTTTTCTTTCATTCTCTTACCATATCCTGGTCCAGAGCCTCATTATCCACTCAACTATCACGTCTTCCTGTTGCTTGCCTCACCTTGTCCCCACTTCATGCAGCCTACCCTTACCTGCTCAGTTTTCAAAGAATGTTGCCTGTCGTATCAGTAAACAAAGGATGCTGCAGCCATCAGGCTATCAGCTTCTGCAGCCACCCACCACAGTGCACCCTGAGAGGATTCAGGATGGAGAAAAACAGGGTACTGAGGCTTCCCTCAGTGACGCAGTGATTAAGAATCCGCCTGCCAAGGCAGGGGACACAGGTTCAATCCCTGGTCAGGGAAGATCCCACATGCCACGGAGCAACTAAGCCCGTGCGCCACAACTACTGAGCCTGCGTGCCTAGAGTCCATGCTCTGCAAGGACAGAAGCCACCGCAATGAGAAGCCCGTGCACCGCGACGAAGACCCAACACAGCCAAAAATAAATAAACTAATAAATAAATTAAAAGAAAAAGAAAAACAGGGTACTGGCCCTAGATAGTTAAGGTGCATATCAAATGAATGATTTCATTAAGCCCAGACTCTTGCATCTTCCCATACATAGGAAAGCATTAAATTCATTAACTTGAGATGTCTGTTTTTTCTTTAATTAGCAGTAATGTTTTGATGTTCAACTTCCTGGTTTCCTGTCCCCACCCCTCCCAAATTCCTATATATCCTGGTTCCTCCTTTACCTGTTCAGTCAGTGCAGTCCCTCAGAGCTATCTGAGAGCCTAGCTCCTGGGCTTAAGTCCTCAGTATATCTGCCGAATAAAACATAATTCTCAAATTTTAGGTTGTGCATTTTTTTCAGTGGGCACTAACAATTTCAGTGGCTCCATACTGCCTTGTAAACCTTGTACCCTTGTATACATATATGTGAATGTAACATTGATATTGATATAATATTTGATATATATCAAGTATGATTTATGAGTATACTATTTAATCTCTCCACAATAACTTTGAAGACCTCCATAAGGAGACCTCAATCTATCCTGCTCTCAAGGCACCTGGCACACTTTTTTTGCACTGATTTGTTTACATGTGTACTATCCCAACTGATCTGGAAGCTCACCCAGGGCTGCAGCCATGACTTACTCATTTTGGTCCGCATTTCCAAGGCCCGGCCAGTTTCTAGGATGTAGTGAGTTCTCACAAATATCTTTCAAATGAATGAATGAATAGAGGGTCCTGCCTTACCTGCTGGAAGAAATTTAGGAAAGGACATGGCTTTCAGGCCCTGGCAGTCTAGGCCATCACCACTACATTAAAAATGGACTGGGTCAGGCAGTAAAATGACTACGGAAAAGAGGGTTCAGGGGAGTCCAGATGATGGCTTCTGGACCAAATCAACTTGTAATCATAGAAGCTGCAGGTCTGACATACAAGGGACAAAACAGGCTTCTGCTCAGAAGTCACCTCCTCTGACAGACGTTCTCTGGACTGTCTGAAATGTTCATTCCTCCCTGTCCCTCAAGCCCCCTACCTTGCTTTGTCTTCTTCATTCTCATCACAATCTCACTGTTTATTAAGCAGCCATCTATCTATTGTCTGGTCCCCATTATAATGTGAAACCCACAAGGGTGAGAACGTTGTTGAATTCACAAGACCTATAACAGCACCAGCCACATGCTAGACCCTCAATAAATATTGGGTGAAAATAAACGAATCAATCATTTTTTTCCCCAGGAATTGATGAATCCCGTTGCTGCTTTTTCCAAGTATTATGATTAGTAATTTGATAGGCTTGGTTTCCTGGGAGTTTGAGATGAAAGTATTATGAGATGGAATCAGAAGCACCAGGCAAAGCTCAGGAGCCTGGGTGGTGAAGGAAAGAGGCCATCCTGAGGGCCGACCCACCTGTGGCCGGTCACTGTGGTTCATCACGTGACCTTAAATCGTGACGCAGTGTGTGTTCATCGTTCCTGGGTTTATCTTTCACTCATGGACCTACTGAACTATCCAACTAATAGATCTTTTTTTTTTTTTTTGCGGTAGGTGGGCCTCTCTCTGCTGTGGCCTCTCCCATTGCGGAGCACAGGCTCCGGATGCGCAGGCTCAGCGGCCATGGCTCACGGGCCCAGCCGCTCCGCGGCACGTGGGATCTTCCTGGACTGGTGCACGAACCTGCGTCCCCTGCATCGGCAGGCGGACTCTCAACCACTGTGCCACCAGGGAAGCCCACTAATAGATCTTTCGCACCTACCCTATGGCAGATGATGCTGGGCCATCTCTGAATGCCTGGTGAAACATAGGAAGTTATACAAAACTTAGGGTATCGTTAAGGTTTTCTTTTATCCTTAGAAGTCTGTTAATTATAAGTGTCATAATTCCTTGGACCATATTACATTTCATTTCTAGAGGTTGTTAAAATTTACATGCCTACCTCTACTACACCCTGGAAAAGGAGAATAGTGGCCTGGTTAGTGCATTAGATGGCTCTGAGGCAGCCATGGACCTCTACAGGGAAATCTGAGTAGGCGTTTCAATGCTGCTCACTGGGTGAGGGTAAATGCAACAAAGCTTCTAGTAGGTGCTTCCAGTACCAAGTGCTCCCGAGTGAAAGATGCTGCTCCGGATAAACTGTTAATGCTCCATAAAGACGTCCACAGCTATCATGAAGTGTCAGCTGGGAGCTGCTCTGAGATCAAGGGCAAGCTGTGACACTCTGACCTCCTCCAAAACCTTAGGACACGAGGTCAAATGACCTAGACCTTCCATTATTATTATGTGACATGGCTTTTTTTTTTCCTTCTAATTCAGTGTTTTTCTCAGATCAAGTGACAATTAATTATTGATTTGACAACTGTTCTAGTCAAAACAGACTGTTTGTGTGTGAGTTTTCTTGTCCCATTAGAAATTAAAATTTGCTATCCCTTTCAATTATATCTGGGACCAAAAATCTGTTTTCTAGAACTCAGTTTAGTTAATAAAGAGGGGAAGATATGCTATTACATAAGTGAGATAATTTCATTCTTTTACAAAGTTTGGGGTTTACTATGAAAGATTAAGAGTGCTACTGGAATCATACTTTGGAGTTTTAATGAGAGTGTGAGTTCTAATTGTTTTGTAGAAATACTTTATTTTTCCTTAAATACAGTTTAAGCTACAATGAGATAAACCTTTCACTTCTCAAATTAGCAAAGAACTAAAAGTACAATAACACATTCCACTGCTGAGTGTTAGGGGGATAGGCTCTCTTACATTAATGGTAGGATATGAATTGATGGAATCTCTCTGGGTATAAATTTGTCAGAACACTTCAAAATTTTAAAAAATTTATATTGCATTAGGTGGGGCTGAGGAAAGTAAGTCTCAATGCACAGGGGTAGGGGTGAGGGAGCTGGGGCAGGCTGAGCAAGTTAAGGAGGAGGTCCATAAAAGAGGGTGACCAGACGCTGGGTGTCAGGGCACAGCAGGGTGAGAAGGGTGTCCAAGTGGGTGCACAGTGGTAACAATGGCCCACTGTAGGGCATCAGAGCCCAAGAGGGATGAGGAAAACATCTGCATGGTGTGGGGCAGCTTGGTACAGGGTTTCAGAGCCCAAGTAGGTATGGGGGAGGAGTAGCCCAGAAAAAGTCATTAAAACCCAGTGGAGATCCAGGGCAGAGTGTCGGCATCCTTATGAATTGAGGAGGGAGTCGGTACATGGGGGGTTGGGAGAGGGTAAAGGTAGAGCATCAAATGAATAAATATACTGAGTGTAACATGAGGCAGGAGTCTCACTGTTGGAGAATGAGGTTACAGACGTGGGAAGGGAGAAGACTAGAGTAAACCCTGTGGTGCTGGGTTATAATGGAGGATATTGGTGTGAACTCATGGTTTGTAAAGATAGTTATAGAAATAAGTATGGCATAAATATACGTCAATGTGTGTGTGTATGTGTGTGTGTACACATGGATTCCAGCTCTGTCCACTGGGGAGGCCTGGCAGCTGCAACACCTCAATAGCAATGAACACACCTGGTGCCTAGATATTGGTTTCAAAACACCAGTCTGTACTCAAAGGATCCAAAGATTCTTGAACAAATGGCTGATACCAGGGCTGGGGCAGAGAAAGTAAAAGCTGATCCTGAACAACTAGTTATGCATAAAAAACAAGGAAGTGCTCAAGTAATGATGGGGTTATGTATGAAATAGAAAGCCAGCTTAAATGGGCTCCCACTGACCAAATCTGGATTATTTGAACATCAAAATAAGTATTGATACTAATGGATTGTAACCTATTAAATAAACTAGGAATCCATGAGTTCATAATGATATGAATGAACGAATGAATGCATTGAATTGAAAGTTTGAAGGGGAGTGGGATACATACATGGTTTCAAAATACCTCCCACAAAATACTTATTTATTATAAGGGGAAAAAGAGTCACTTGCCTGGTCGACATCCCCTTAATCAAGCAAATAGGCACTAATACGCCAAATTGAAATCATGCACCATCTGATAGAATGAAAGAGAAGACTGCAGTGACGCCCCTGTGAAAGCTGGAAGGGTGCACACCTGAATCTAATCATAAGCAGACTAACCTCAGTTGAGGGACATTCTGCTAAATAACTGAAATCTTCAAAAGCACCAAGGTTGTGAGGGTCAAGGAAAATCTGAGGAACTCTTCCAGAGTGAAGAAAACTAAAGAGAAAACTAAATGCAACATGTGACTCTGGACTTGATCCTTTTTCTATAAAGAACATGTGGGACAACTGATGAAATTTGAATGGAATCTAAGATGAATGGTGTATCGATGCTAACTTCCTGGATTTTGAAGTTTACGGTTGTACAAGAGAATGTCCTTGTTTGTAGGAAATACATAGTAAATTATTTGGGGAACTGAGGCATCCTGTCAGCAACTTACTTGTATATGGTTCAAGAAAAAAAATCCTTTGCACTGTTCCTGCAACTTTTCTGTGAATTTACGATTGTTTCCAAGTAAAATGCTGAAGAATGCATATAGGAATCCCAGGTTTGTAAGTTACATATGTAGATTTTTGTCCTGTAGATATATACTTTCACATGTGCAAAATGTGTGTATAATAATATTCATTGCAACAAAAGATAGTATATAATAAGAACTCAGTAAATAGAACCTTGTTCTTATTACTGCCACTGTTCAACATTCCAGCCTCCTGCGAGATCACAGAGCCTGAGTGGGATGAGGAGGACATCCTCGTGGGAGGGGACAGCTGGACCTGAGCAGAGTGTCAGTGTGGGGGATTGGGGTGGCCCAGAACAAGGTGTCAAAACTGAGCATGGTTCTCAAAATCAAGTGTACAGAAACTGAATTCCCTCTTCACCTGGCCTATTAGCTAAGTGGTACACTTGACTTAGAATGTACATTTCAAAAGTTCATCTTGGAACTCATCGTGAAGAGAAGGCAGGAGATCTTGTATCAGTTGTTCTTAGCTCTGACCACACATTGGAAAGGGAGCTTTAAAAAAATCCATCCCTGGGACTTCCCTGGTAGTCCAGTGGCTAATACTCCATGCCCCCAATGCTGGGGGCCCAGGTTGGATCCCTGGTCAGAGAACTAGATCCCTGGTCAGGAGACTATATCCCGCATGCTGCAACTAAGACCTGGCACAGCCAAATAAATAAATAAAATAAATAAATTTTTAAAAATATCCATTCCTGGGTCCCACACTCAGAGATTCTGATTTAATTGGTCTGAAGTAGAGTCTAGGCATCACTGTTTTTTGGAAGTCCCCGGGTAGCCCTAATGTGCAGCCGTGGTTGAGAACCACCTTCTGTGAGTGAAATGTACACATCCAGCTCTGAGGACTCTAAAACTTGGCTCTTGGGGTGCTAAATCAATGTTTCTCAACAGTGTTCATTCAAACTCCAACTTCATGAATTTTCACCACGTCTGTGTGTCTTCTACACTATTATTAAGTAGTTTTCTTCCAGTTGACCCTGTTTTACTTAATTTTATTGTAAAAATAATTTTTAAAAGAATAGATTACTTCTCTGTGTGGAAAATCAAGACTGCTTGCCATAAAGAGACGGTAAGCGTAAAAATAAATATTTAAATTCTCCTCAAATATTGTTACATTCTTAATATTTAATATAAATGAAACAATAAATAAAATAAAGTAAGAATGATAAATTGAATCCATTTGTACAAAAAATGGATATCTGCAATATAGTTTCCCCCATGGGATTAAAATTATTTGAGCAGTCATTCATAAAAGGCATCATTTGGTTGGATTTTA
Organism: Hyperoodon ampullatus; assembly: GCF_949752795.1. NCBI lineage: Eukaryota > Metazoa > Chordata > Mammalia > Artiodactyla > Ziphiidae > Hyperoodon > Hyperoodon ampullatus. The sequence goes on from NC_136925.1 coordinate 3,925,483, forward strand.
TCTAGGTTAAAGTGGAAATGAGTTTCTAGGCCAGTGAGATGATTGGATTTTAAGTTTTACTGTTAGCAAGTTCAGAGACAGCCTACCAACATGTCGTACAAAACTGAAAAGGACAGTAAAGGGTTATGTGAGCATTGATTTCTAAACCAAATGTTGTAAGAAGCTTTTGTTCAATGAAATACTGCTTTAGGAAGCAATTGTAAATGAGTTCCAGGTGCCACCAACGGACTAGGGATCAGAATCACTCAACCTTCTTTGTTGCCCTCCCACTGCGACCCCCAAGTCCCAGCCACCTCCACTTAAAATCAGCAGGGCAGGCCCCCAGTCTGGGAAATCCTCGCCAGACAGTTATCTGCTAACCGGTTTTTACATGAGAGTGCACATCTCGAACACACCTCTCTTTCTTTCCTCTTCCTCCTTGGCTTTGAAGGAAATACTATCTCCTGAAATTCAAGACACTCCCTGAACCCAGTTTCTAAGGAGACAGCTGTGCCCAAATGGTATTTTTCAATAGGGTGGCCTTTCTTCTCCTGTTTCTATTGCTTTTTTCTTTCCTTTGGTCTACGTCCCAACCCTGACTCTGTCCCTAGGGGCCGAGGGTCTCTCTCTCTCTCTCTCTCTCTCTCTCTATCTCTATCTATCTATCTCTAATCAAGGTGACTTTCACCTCTCAGGCACACAGGGGACCTGAGGAACCCGCTGGTCCAGGACAAGCTGCAGTGCATTGTGGGATACAGGCTGAACTAGGAGCCAGAAAACTGGGTTCAGACCTCAGCATTTATGGGAGTAGAGAGAAATCCCTTAACCACCCCAATTCTTAGTATTCGCAGGCCAAAGTGGTGTTAACTGAAGACTTTGGGAAGGAGAAAAATGAAATGTATGAAAGCCCTTTGGAAACTGTAAAGTATCATGAAAATGTTAAAAATTACTACTATGAGGAGGTAGAAAATATGTACACACTACAAAGGCTGTGTCATTCATACAGGGACACGTTTGTAGTTTAAAACAAGGTTTCTCAACCTCAGGCATGTTGACATTTTGGACTGGCAATTATTCATCATGCGGGACTGTCCCATGCATGGTAGGATGTTTAGCAGCAACTCTGGCCTCTTCTCGCTGGATGCCAGTAGCACCTATACGGCCCACCCCACTTCCCCAGTTGTGACAACCAAAGATGTTTCCATTCATTTCCAAATATCCCCCGGGTGGGGTAGGGGGATGCAAAATCACCCCCCAGTTGAGGATTACTACTGTCAAAGTCAGAAGGCCTCCTTTGGGAAAGGTAATTGTTTCTAACAAATTATCCTGAAACAAGCAGAAATGTGCATAAATTATTGGGGTTTTCCCTCTTAAACAGATTTATGATATGCAAAAATTGAAAATGACCATCATGCCCAACAATAACGAGTTAAAATATAATCTGGCACAGCCAGATGACTGAGCTCTGCACAGAAACTACATTGCAGAGGCACATTCACTGTCAGAATATTCTGCACTGCCTGCCTGTATTTCCCGCCTCTCTGACGGTCGGGGCTGGGGGGTGGGCGGCATTCGGGCCACCAATGGTGGAATGGGAGGGAGTGTGTTCTCCCTCCTCCATCTCCCTCGTCCCCTTTGGCAGAAACCATGGAAGTCATGTGTAGAAGTGACAGTGCACGGGATGGAAGCATTACCAAACCAAACTTGGGTCCGCTCACCAGTGCACAGCAAAGCCAATCTACTGACATGGGGTATGGTGAAGGGAAGTACAGAGCTTACCAGAGGCAGCAAGCAAGGAGTACAGGCAGCTCATGCTCAAAAGACCCTTTCAGGGAAGAGTGTTTAAAGGCAAAACTAGGGGTGAGGGTTGTAGGATGCTTGATCAGATTTGGACATTCTTCTGATTGGTTGGTGGTGAGGTAACAGGGTGATGTTTTGGGAATCTCAACCATCAACCTTCTGATTCTAACCGTTCTGGGGTCTATGTGCTTGTGGTCAGCACGCAGTTAACTTCTTCCACCTGGCAGGGGTTTTGGACTCTGCAAAACAACTCAGGGATATGCCTCAGGACATTATCTATGGCTTTTGAGAAGGAGCTAAAGGTCCTTGACTTTGTTTTATGGTTAAACTATTATTATTTTGTCTTGCTTGACTGTTTTCTTTTGTTTCTGTATTTTTTTTACTTCTCTGATTAAATTTTTCTTTTTGGAACTCAGGGAAGGCCTAGGAGGCTAAAGCTTTTCTACAAACAAGAGGCACAGGACACGGGCTGGGGAGAGGGAGTCTGTCACCAGGAAGGGCCCAGAGGGTCCTGCTTGGTTTCATAAGCATCCTGGGTCCCTGAGTCACTGCTTGGAGGGTAGCTGCTCTGGAGAGCCACTGGGCCCACAGTGGCTTTTTTATCAAGAAAAAAATTTTGAGCCACTAAGATGACAGGGTTGTTTATCCCTCTTTTTTTTTTAATTAATTTATTTATTTTTGCTGTGTTGGGTCTTCATTTCTGTGCGAGGGCTTTCTCTAGTTGTGGCAAGCGGGGGCCACTCTTCATCGCGGTGCGCGGGCCTCTCACTGTCGCGGCCTCTCTTGTTGCGGAGCACAGGCTCCAGATACGCAGGCTCAGTAGTTGTGGCTCACGGGCCTAGTTGCTCCGCGGCATGTGGGATCCTCCCAGACCAGGGCTCGAACCTGTGTCCCCTGCATTAGCAGGCAGATTCTCAACAACTGCGCCACGAGGGAAGCCCGTTTATCCCTCTTGAATGGCCTCCCCCAAGTACAAATATTCATCCTTATAAAAGACTGGAAAGCTACAAAGCAAAATGTAGACAGTAGCTACATTTCAGTGGTGGGCTCATCGGTGATTTATTCACTCATTCATTTCACCGAAGGTTTCCTGAGTCCACGTGCACCAGTGCTGTTACAGGTGCAGCAGCTCAGTGACAAGCATGGTGCTATCTCCAACTTAGGGAGCTCACAGTCCTTTCCTATGACAGAAGAAAGGGCAGGTAAGACAGTCTTCAAACGAAGTTGAAAACATTTGTAAAAAGAAGGTTCTAAACTCCTAAAGGAGAAAATCCTACACCCATAACCTGATGAGATAGAAATAACCGGGCACACCCTCCATGTATCTTTGATGGAGCATATTTTGTACAACTTAGCACAAACTAAGATTAAAAACATGGAGCCCCAGGACGTTCTGTCACGCTTGAGCAGACTCAGTTGTGACCATGGTTTGTTGAAGGCAATTTCATTAGATTGTATAAAAGTGACACCTCTGTTTAGGACTAGATGTTTGTAATCCTTCTGCTCTATTTGCTGCATGAATGTTCATTATTTTAGATCAAAGAAAACAGAGGAAACCACTCACACTTCCCCAGTGTCTCTCTCATTAAACTTAATTATTTTCCCAGTTTGGCACTCTTTGTTCACGATCATGTCCAGGGAGAGAAACAGGTCTTAGGAAACCCAATTATGTCTGAGGCCTTTTCAGAATCAGATAAAAGGGATAGGGGCTGGTGCTTAAGAAAGGCCTGGCAGGGAATAATGTCACATTTCCAACGAGCTGCCATATTAAGAATTCTCCTCCTTGGGATTAATTTTGAAAACACTTTGCCTTAAATACTGGCATTTTCCAGTTCTAATTTCTAAACCTGAAAAGAATGAAGTTCATTTAGAAAGGAATAAAACAGCTTTCTGTATTGCTTTAGAGCACATGAATTTAATTACTACATCAGCCAATAAAGGGATCACAATGCATGCTGTGAAGTATTTCGGTAATATTGTGCACCTATGGGTTTCACTTGTTTTATTTAATGAACCCATAACATACATATAAATGATTCCTTCAAACACAGGGATGTGATTCTCAGCTCCCTGAAGAATGGATATATTGATTACTGTCAATGCATAAACCATACCCAATTAAATGTTTCAGCAGAAACAATCTCATGGAAATGAGGTCCTAACAGCACAACTTAATGTAGTGTATTTTAATTCTCATTTGTTAATAGAACATAAGAGCTCTGTGTTCCCCAAACAAAAATAATGTGTTTAAGATTTCAAAGGAATGGTAAAAATGAAAAATTACTACTGTTACTTGTAGACTCATCTTGACAGGACAGGAGAGTGTCAACATCGAATGAATATCTGAGGAGTCCAAGGAAGGCTCTGGAGAGCAGCATTCCACATTCCACTGTGGCCTTCCATGCATGCTAGTTAGCTATGAGCTATTGGTCTATACCTAGAAAACAATGACAACCCCCTTCACTAGGATGTGCAGCTGCGGCAGCTTTGCTGTGATGAAGACCCTGGAAGAGGCTTATGTAGAATCTTCCCCAGAGAGAGAAAGAATGGTTTGAGTCTGAGTCTGGTTCTTAAAGGATCTTACAGTGTTCAGGTGGCTGGGGAAGACCTCAGGAAAATGGGGGCTGACAGTGAGAAGGGGGGACTCTCTAGTGTTGTTGAAAGCATAAGCAGTCTGCTGTGGACTGAATGCTTGCTTGTGTCCCCCTAAATTCATATGTTGAACCCTAATCCCCAACATGATGGTGTATGAAGGCGGGGCCTTTAGGAGGTGATTAGGTCATGAGGGTGAAGCCCACACGAATGAGATTAGTGCCCTTAGAGAAGGGATCCCAGAGAGCCCCTTCAGTCTTCCACCATGTGAAGACATGGCAAAAAGACTATGAACCAGGGAGAAGGTTCTCACCAGACACTGACTCTGCCAGCACATTGGACTGCCCAGACTCCAAAACTGTGAGAAATAAATGTCTGTTGTTTAAGCCACCAAGTCTATGGTGTTTTTGTTATAGCAGCCTGAGCTGACTAAGACACAGTGCAAATGTACAGTAAAATATTAGCAAGGAAATTTGGTTTTCTTACTTTTCATTACAAGTATTGGCTCATTTTTGCTATAAAATATTATATCTCCACTGTAGAAAATGTAAGTCATATGAATTAGCCAGAATAAAAAATAATTTAGATCATGTATATTCCCATTGTTTCAAAGAAATAATCATTGTCAGTATTTTGGAGTCTGTCATTTCAGACTTTTTCCTGTGTATATATTTAACATTTTAAGGATTTTTTTAAATTTGATTTTTAATTCAGTCATATTTCAATAACATCTTTCTATATTACTATGTATGCATCCACATAAGTTTAATTGCTGCATCCTACTGTTCTGTTATGAAGCTATAACCTAATTTATTTAAACAAGACTACTGACATTTGGTTGTTCCCATTTTTATTCTATTATATGACATTCCATAAAGAACTTTCCTGCATTCCTTTCTTTGTGCATTTGTTCAATTATTTCTTTAGATAATGAGAATTAGAACTGATGTGTCAATGAAATGTACATTGTTTTTACACTTTTGACCCGTATTGCCAAACTATCTCCTGGGGTGAGCAGCCTCTAAGATGGGCCCCAATAATCTTCACTTCTGGTTCTTATGTCCTCAAATGTGTGGACTTGAATGTGGCCTAGACTGACATCTCTGATCAACAACCAGAAAGAACGGATTACCAGCAGGGAGGCGGACACTCCCCCATGGAGCCTTGAGATGACTCCGCCCCCAGCCAACCCTGTGATTGCAGCCTTGGGAGAGTCCCTCAAAATACAATCCTAATTGAGAGTCTCATCAGTGGTGGACATGAGTGTACCTTTCTCACATGCTCTTCAGCGCTGGTTTTTAGTCTTTGCTGGACTGTTTGTATTTCTTTCATTACTACCAAAGCTTAATATTTAAATATATATGTATTGTTGATCTGTATTTCCTTTTATTGAATTGTCTATTCATGTCATTTGCCCATTTTTCTATGAAAAGTTTGTCCTTTTTCTTGAAGATATGAAGAGTACTTTACATATTTGGGACAGTGCAAATTTCTGTTCCACCCCTCTGCACACAGATGCATATGGACACACACACAGACACACACACAGACACACATACACACACATGTTTTGTACTTAAAAAATCTATTTGAATTCGATATTGTTGTTACAAAAATCTTTTGCAGTTTTATGCAGATTCTTACAGAGTAGATTTTGTTCTTTCTGTCTTTGATATTGTACTTTATATTTTCTTCCAGTAATCTTATCATTTCAATATTTGTAAAAAATCTTAAATCTTTCTAGAATTTAATTTGGCATAAAATGTAATATTTTTATATTTTATAAATATAATGTAAAGTTTTAGGCTTTCCCCACCATAATTAATCAGTTGACCTAATACCATTTATTTAATAATTGTTTTCCCAATTATTTTAAATACTGAGAAAGTATAATCTGCTTTAATATCATATAGGTCAAATCCGCTATTATCATTTTCTATAAAATTTCTCTTAGATATTTTACCTATTTATTCTTATTAATTTTTTTTTTTTTTTTTTTTTGTGGTACATGGGCCTCTCACTGTTGTGGCCTCTCCCGTTGCGGAGCACAGGCTCCAGATGCACAGGCCCAGCGGCCATGGCTCACGGGCCCAGCTGCTCCGCGGCATGTGGGATCCTCCCGGACCGGGGCACGAATCCGCGCCCCCTGCTTCGGCAGGCGGACTCCCAACCACTGTGCCACCAGGGAAGCCCAATTTATTCTTATTAATTTTTAAATTATAGTTAATTAGAATTAACATCTTTAGAAGGTAACTATCCCCATCCAGGAATATAGCATATCTTCATTTATTTGGTCTTTCTTTGTGTACTTCAGCTAAATTTTAGTGTTTTCTTTAAAATGATCCTGCACATTTTATTCTACAACTATTCCTGAGAATTTTGTTCTGTTTCATTTTGTTATTATTATTATTGTGGTTGTGGTGTTGGTGGCTTTGTTGATGGAGTTTAAGCTCCATGAGGGGAGGATATAGTTGGTCGTGCTCGTCATTACATTCTCAGCACCAAACACAGCCTCTGACTCATAGAAAGCACTTGATTTCTACTTCTTGAATAAATGAATGAATTAATAAACAAGTGATAAATTGACCGGTTTTTCATTATATTTTCTTACATGTCATTGATAACACATAGGAAGGCAAAAGGTATGGAAATTTTACACATAAAAATACACAAATGCTATTCACATGTAGAATACCATTAAAAATCTGCAACGTGAGAAAAAAGATACTCATGAAAGGGGCAAAAAATACAATCCCTACTATACAAACAGCTCTTTCAAATGGGAATGATAACACCAGAAAAAGTGGGCAAAAGACATCAGCAGGTAGTTCATAAAAGAAGAAAGGCAAATGGCCAATATCTGAATATTTGAAAAGAAAAAACATGCAAGTGAAAACAATACGAGCTATTACTTATAAAGTCATGTTGGAAAAATTTTTAAGTTTGATAATAAAATTCAGTTTTGTCATGAGCAGAGAAGCAAGCAGATTCTTGCATTCCTGGCAGACAGGGTTTTAAACTGGGACAACTCCTATGGAGGGCAAATGTATGTCAAATTTTAAAATGAGATTATTAGTAGATGCAGTAATTTAATCCTAATTTTATATTTATCTTAATTTACATCTTTAATTTCATCAAAATAATTACACAGGAGAGTACATTTAGAAGAAATTAATGAAACTAACCATCAGGGAACCAGCTGTTTGGATAAATTATCTTGTGTATTTACAACAATCCATGTCACTGTGAAGTTTTTCTTTTATCGTCTTTTCCTTTCTCCTCTTCCTTCCCTTTTCTTTTTTCCTTTGGGCACAAATAAAAAATAGTGTTAACTAAGAAGACTAATAAATAGTGATTGAGAACAGTGAAGGTTTAGTTACTGTTTACATGCCCAGAAATTTGTTTCTTTAACCATGATACCATCATTAATAATTTATATTTATGTCTCCTCTTTCTGTAGGATATTGAGTCTGCAGTCCTGCTTCTAACCATGACTCATGTACATATACAGTCTCTCCATTCAGAATGTCAGCTGGAACTCAAGCCAGGGCATTGCCTCAGTGAGCGTGTCCAGTCTCACCCAGAGCAGACAGGAGGAAGTAAACCTCCTGTGATCTAAAACATATGTGAAACCTGTACACATGTATGACCATTTTCTGCCTTTGAAACTCCACCAGCTGATTTTCTTCTTCCACTGTGTTTTCCTGACACCTGGGGCTGGACAGCCTGGGACTCCCAGATGCAGGAACACCCCATCTACTCCATCATGGCTCTTCTGATTTGAACAGGTCCCAGAACAGATGCTGAACAGATGCCAGGGATTTTTTCTCTTCTTAATCGGAGAGACAGATCTGGATCGTTGATTCCATGTTTCCTCCTCTTCCTCTATAGTAGGGTTTCTCCATCTTAGGAACTACTGACATTTGGAGCCAGATCATTTTTGGTGGTGGGAGGGCTGTCCTGAGCATTGTAGGATGTATGACGTAGTGGGCTGTACCCACTAGATGTCAGTAGCATTCCCCACCCCCACCAACTGTGACAATAAAAAATGTCTCCAGACATTGCCAAATGGCCTCTGGGGGCAAAAGCTTCCCTAGCTAAGAACCATGACTGTACACCCAAAGTGACATGCTAAACACATTTATATGCAAAGCATATGCTAGGTTTTTGGGTTGTTTTTTTTTTTTTTTGCTAGGCATTCTTAAAACAAATAGAATGAAGGAAGGAAAGGGGAGCAAGAAGACAGGAAGAAAGGAAGCAGAGAGGAAGAAAGAAAGAAGGAAGGAAAGGAAGGAGGGAGGGAGGAAGGACGGGAGGAAAGAAAGAAAAAGATCAACCTAGACCAATATCTCAAGGCACTCACATTTCAAATGAGACACTACACAGACATAAAAATGCACAAAATGTTTGATATTATGAAGCCAAATCCAGCCTCTGTATCCTGACACTGAATTAAATCTCAGAAACAGAGTTTTGGGTGAAGTAGAAAAGAATAGCTTTATTGCTTTGCCAGGCAAAGGTGGCCACAGTGGGCTGACGCCGTCAAAACTGTGTGTCCCAACTTGGAGAGCGTAGTGAGGAGTTTTATAGTACTGGCTCACAGGGGGTGTGATCAGTTCATGGACATGCTTCTGACTGGTTGGTGGTGAGGTGAGTGGGAGTCAACATCATCAACCTTCTTGTTCCAACTGGTCTGGGGTCTATGCGCTTGTGGGCAGCATACCATAATTAATTGTTAACTTCTCCCACCTGGTGGTGGTTTCAGTATCTGCAAAACAGCTCAAAGATATTGTTGTGTGTATCCCTTGATGGGGAACCAGGACCCTGCCCTAAGGCTGCACTATTGTTTCTCTTGACTGTTTGTTTCTCCCTGGTCTCACATCCTCTCCCTTCCCTAATTAACAACTGCTTGAACCTGTCCATTGTAACTCAGGAAAGGTCATGGAGGCTGAATGAAGCCTATTTCCTGTAATCAAGAAATGGGAGACACAGAAAGGCTTTTGTGCCCAGGAGCCCCACAGGGACCTATCGATATCAATATGGAATATCAATATTCGATATCAATTATGGAATTTTATTTCATATTCAAAAGAAAACTAAGGTCAACTGTCAACTCTTCTCTATCCAAAAGAAAGATAACTCTTAAATTAATACCTTTCACATGAACCCAAGTAGAGAGACCGAGATCAGTTCCAGATTTTATTTACCTTGCAAATTAGTTTAAAATGCAGGACCAGAAGTTGAGGTGACCAGGTGTCCAATTCTAGTAATCCCACCAACGCTTTCCATGTCTTGCCCACGTGCCTAGAGCCTGTGCTCCACAACAAGAGAAGCCACTACAATGAGAAGCCCGCACAGCGCGATTGAGAGTAGCCCCCGCTCACCGCAACTAGAGAAAGCCCGAGTGCAGCAACAAAGACCCAACGCAGCCAGAAATAAATAAAAATAAATAAATAAAATTTAAAAAATATATATATGTTTGTTGAAGTAGCCAACGAGTGAATGAGTCATCACTGCTCATTTCCTTTCCACCCAGTTGCCTGCATCACTACCTCCCAACAATGACCCCTCTTTCACAAGAGAGCAGAAGAGAGGCCAGCATTATGGTGGAGAAAGATAAGGAAACTTGCAATAGGGAAGCCGCTCCCCGATGAAGGAAAGTAGACTCACGTCTCTCTCCACAAAGGTCTTGGTTGAGATTTCCACCCTCCACTTTGCCACTTCTAGCAACGCTTCCTTCAAGTCAGGAGTTGGCGGGAGAGATGTGGAGGCTGCCAGCTCCCAGCCTCATGCACCACCTGTCTGTCTGTCTATGGCTTCAAGCCCAACACCCCGACACTGCCTGTCACTGAGATTTACGTAAAACAGATAGGCCTTGCCCTCTTAGAAGAGAACAAAATAAGCCAGCTCTTATAAGAGAAATGGGTGGATCGGTGGGGTATTTAAGGTTCCTACCATTTGTAAGTGCAAATTTGTTCATCCTATAAAATTTGCTAGCAGACATTCAGGCATCCCTAACTTCTTCAGGGAGAACATAGAATCCTATGGTGCAAAGTATAGAAAATACTCTATTGGCAAAAGTAGGAGAGAAATTTTCTACACTGCTCAGTATTATCCGGCCGCCCTTTCAGAAGAGCACAGGGGTAACGCGGTTGACTTGGGGATGCCCCAGATGTCTGCCCACACCTGACCATCTTTAGTTCACTCCCAAAGCGCAAGTCTTGGTCTTGTCATCACTTTGATCTACTCTACCAGTGGCGTCTCAGATTCTAACCCAGACACCCGCTGCTTACCCACAGACTCTCCCTACCTCTCCCACTCCAACAACTTCCACTAAGTCTCCTTTCCTTTTCGACAAGACCTCCCAGTTCCTTCCACCCTCCTTGGGTATCTGGAACGCAGGATCACTCCCTATCAGCGGTTTCCGGAACCACACTTTAATTCCTTCCATTTCCTCCCCCGTGATCCCTCTGCCTCACCTGCACTGCACCATCTTGCCCAAACCATCTCCTTTTTCTCTCTTCTCCTGTTCCAGCGTCCCACGTATTCTAAGGGAGACATTAATATGCCAGGCAGCTGACTGGCCGTTCTCTCTGCTGGATCGCTGGTCCCCGACCCCTCCACCAACACCTGCCCCCAACAGCAATACGGACAGCTCCATCACTTCTTTCAAGTCTTCGAGGACAATGAAGACTTCTGATATGAAGTCACAGCTCCCCACCCCACACGTCTGATATCCTTTATCCTGATCTATTTCCATAACGCACATCACCTTCTAGCGTTCCGTTCTTCTTACTAATCAATTATGCTTACTCCTTATTTTTAGTTTCCCTCCCCAACTAGAATATTTCCCAAAGGGAGGGATTTTTTTTCTACCCGTCCACTGATATATCTTCATCTCTCTCTTTTTTTTAACTCTTATACTACAAGGCCTCTCCCTCCGCATTCCCACTTTTCTGCAAAAGCGCTTCACCCTCACTCACTGTTCTCCTCACTTTTGGACGTGACATCTGTATCTGTTTCGTAATGAAACGCGGAGGGAAACTGGCCCTAGTTCTCCCCAGTTCCTTTCCCTCCGAAAGCATCTACCCACGCAGCCTCCTTCTCTCCTTTTAAAGTCTGACCCCCCTATCTTCTGCCCTCCCCATTTCTTAGGAGGGAGGGCTTGCTCAATAAATGTTCTGGTAAATTGGTGGGGTCTGCACCCTGAATGAGGCACCCTTCGTTCTGTGAGAAGAACTGATGGAGAGGGGCGTTCCTGCACTCTGGGGTCGGGAGGGAAGCTCTAAAGAAGAAGAGGGCAAAGCCATGCGGCTCAGAGTTTGTGCCACTGAAGCAGGATTCCCGGACCCAGCCAGGACGACTGTGAACGTGTGCTTGGGGAGGTTTGGGTAGTAGATTGCTCAGGGAGACACCCCTGACCACAGTGAGTCAGCAGAGGCTCCAGGGGAAGAGGCAGGATCTAGGTCTCCAAATATCTTTTCCTCCTAAGATGGCAGCTGCACAAGAGGTGTGGTGGTGGGACTGGGGGAGGGGTGGAGGGAGAAGAGCCAGCCGGCAACCTCCCAGGACTCTGGTTCCAACTCGGCGCCACCTCCCCGCCACACCCCGCCTCCCCACGGCCACTGGAGAATCAGCACCACTTTGTGGCCACAACAACACAGGCTGCCCCTGCAGACAGAGCTGGCCTCCCCACTCTCTGTGCTTCCTACCACTGTCCAATGGACGCATAGAGGAGGCTTCATGGAGGGGTCAGTGCATGGGCTGATCTTAAACGAGATTCAGGGGCCTTCTTGCAGGATATTCATCACACTGTCAATGTGATGATTTCTTCAGGTCTGTGTATTCATATCCTAGGGCTGTCTTAACAAAATAACAGCAAACTGGGTGTTTTAAAAGACCACCAAGGGGTGGCTTAAAATGTCTTATCTCCTAGTTCAGGAGGCTAGAAGTCTGAAATCCAGGAGCCAGCTGGGCCATGCTCTGTCTGAAGCCTCTAGTGGAGGATCCTTTCTTGTCTCTTCTGGCTTCTGGTGGTCGCTGCCAATCCTTGGCGTTTCTTGGTTTACAGATCCATCATTCCAGTCTCTGCCTCTTTCTCCCCTGTGTGTGTCTGTGTCTTCAAATTTCTTTAAAGAAGATACCAGTCATTGCATTTAGGGCCCTCTCTAATCCAGTATGACTGTGTCTTAACTGATTACATCTGCGAAGGCCCTGTTTCTAAATAAGGTCACATTCACGTGGTCCAGTGGTTAGGGCTTCAACTATATTTGGGAGGGATAACACAATCCAACTCATAACAGCCTGTGTGTTGGTGTTTTTTTACAATGAGAATGCATGGCTTCTATAATCTGATTCCATTTATATAAATTTCTAGTGAATGCAAACTAATCTATAGCCACAGGAGGCAGATCAGTGGTTGCCTAGAGATGGAGGAAGTAAGAAGAGGTGAAGGGGAGGGATTACAAAGGGACATAAGGAAACTAAGGGGTGATAGAGATGTTCATTGTCTTGACTGTGGTGATGATTTCATGAGTGTATACATATGCCAAAACTTATCAAATTATATACTCAAGTGCCGTTTACTGTATGCAATTCCATCTCAATAAAACTGTTTTTAAAAACTGTTAAAAAACATGAAAAATTCATTTTTATCCTATTGGACTAGCAAATATTAAAAAGAATGATAATGTCAATTAAAGATAGGCTAGGAGGGAAGAGGGACTCTCACACTATGGAGGAAGGTGGGATTGGTTCAATCTTTGTTAAAGGCAGTGTGCAAATAAGTTTAAAATTTTTAAATGAGCACATGTACACTTTGACTGGAAATTCCACTGCTGAAAATTTAAATTAAGGAAATAGATGTCCATTGACAGACAAATGGATAAAGAAGATATGGTAGATATATACAATGGAATACTACTCAGCCATAAAAAAGAGTGAAATAATGCCATTTGCAGCAACATGGATGGACCTAGAGATTATCATACTAAGTGAAATAAGTCAGAAAGAGAAAGACATATATCATATGATACCACTCATATGTGGAATCTAATTTTAAAAAATGATACAAATGAACTTATTTACAAAACAGAAATAGACTTACAGATATCAAAAACAAATTTATGGTTATCAAAGGCGAAACGTGGCGGGGGGAGGGATAAATCAGGAGCTTGGGATTAATATATGCACACTACTGTACATAAGATAGATAACCAACAATGACCTACTGTATAGCACAGGGAAGTCTACTCAATATTCTGTGATAACCTATATGAAAAAAGAATCTGAAAAAGAATGAATATATGTATAACTGATTCACTTTGCTGTACATCTGAAACTAACACATTGTAAATCAACTATACTCCAATAAAATTTTTAAAAAAGAAAGAAAATATTACATAAAGCAACATGCTTTACTTTGGCATTTAAAAATTATATCTGTTTTGATATAGAGAACAAACAAGTGGTTACCAGCTGGGGGGGAGGGGCAATACGGAGTGGGGGGAGTGGGAGATACAAAGTATCAGGTATAAGATAGGCTCAAGGATGTATTGTACAACATGGGGAATATAGCCTATATTTTGTAATAGCTGTAAATGGAAAGTAACCTCTAAAAACTGTATGAAAAATTTTTAAATTTTTAATTAAAAAAAGGAAATAGACAAATGCTCAAAAGAATGTATGTGAAGATATTCACTACAGTGTAGTTTTACGAAACAAGTGAAAAATTGGAAACTACTTAAAATGTTTTTTTTTTTAAAGCAGATTATCAAACAGTATTTTGGTGAGAGGGTGTGCGTGTGTGTGCTTACAGAGAAAAAGGTATGGAAGGATATCGATCAGAATATAAATACTCACAAGTGTACAGTGATGATGTTAAAAGTGGGGTAGGAGAAGGGAGAGTCCATAATACCTGATCCTTACCTGAAATCATTCTCACCTCCTTCCCTAATGTCCCCTCATCCATGCAGGTCCTCTAGAAGGCTGGTTCCCAGTCCCTCTCCTGATGGTTCTCCCCTAATGGCTTTGCTGAGAAGCTAGGATGGGAGAATATGTTTACCCACCCCAATTCTAGGCTTATTTCTGGGTGGTGGGTTTTTAGGTAGACTTTATTTCTTTACTCTACTTCTCTGTACTTTCTGACTTTTTTGCAACAAAAAATGTGTTATTTTTATAATAAAAAAAGCATTTTTAGTCTTTTGATAAGGAGGTGGGTAGGTGTTTCCCAGGCAGATGGCTGGGGGTGGGTGGGGGAGGGCATTCCAGGCAAAGGGAGCAGCAGAAGGGCAGATGGGTTGGAGGGACCGTGGAGAAAAGGGTGACATTTTAGGTAAAGTGCACTTGGATCAACATGATGAGCATTTAGGGATTACAATGAGGAAAGAGGGATGGAGAAATCAGGCAGAGGTCAGCTCTGGGAGGCTTTGTTTGCCATGCTGAGTTTGCCTTTTTATATGGGTCATAGGAGAGAAAGATTTTAAACGGGAGATAATTGATCAGAGATTGCTTTAGAAACGAGACTCAGATGTATGATTGTAGTCAATAGATGAAGAGGGAGAGGGAGATGAGAATGGATGAAAGTTGGGGGACGACCACAGTATCCCGGGCCACCCTGAGGGTCTGAGACAGGAATAAGGGGTCGGGAGAAGCAAATGGACATGAGAGATACTAAGAATGGGAATCAAGCTGGTCTATCGAGGGGAAAGGGGACGAGGAGGTGTTTGGCTTGAGTGACCCAGTGGACGGTGGTGTCAATCACCGAATTAGAGAATTGAGGAGTGGGAGGGGAGATTTGGGGAGAAAGTACATGAGTTCATTTTGGGACATGTTGGGTTCTGGGTGTCTGGGAGCCCTCCAAGAAGGAGAAGAGCAGTTAGGCAATTCCATGCGCAGTTACAGAGCTCATGAGACAGCTCTGGGCTGAAGATAAAAGCGAGGAGTGGGCTGAGGCCATGGGAGTGGGTGGGATGCCCAGAAGGTCATGTGCAATGAGGAGAGAGGAGAACTCAAGGCCAAATCCTAGAGTATCACTTAGAGTTCTCTAGTTACAAGGAGAGAAAACAAGCCCAATAAATGTAGGCAGTAGATAACAAAAGAACATATTGGAAGCTTGATGGGTAGGGCACAGTATAGCTGAGTAACCAGGCTGCAGGGAGGACAGGATTGAAGGGAGCTACAGGATCTCCAGGCAGAATTTGTGGCCTGCCGCCTTTGTTATTTCTGGTTGCTATAATAAGAATATCATAGATCGGGTGGCTTAGACAACAAACATTAATTATTTACAGTTCTGGAGGCTGGGAAGTCCAGATCGGAGTTCCAGCAGGGTCAGGTTCTGGTGAGAGCACTTTTCCTGAGAAAGAGAAAGTAAGTACTCTTTTTCTCTTTCTGTCTCATATAAGGGACGAGTCTCTTCTTACAAGGGCACTAATCCATAGGGCAGGCCATCAGGAAGGGCAGGCTGGGTCTCTCCTGCACAGTCTGAAGCTGCTGTCCGTGGGCAGAATTTCTTCTTTCCAGGGAAACCTCAGCCTGGATTTTAAGGTCTTTCAACTGATTGAATCAGAGCCTCCCAGATGATCTAGGATAATCTCTCCTATTTAAAGACAACTGATTATGGACTTTAATCACACCTACAAAACATCTTCACCATAACACCTAGATTTGTGTTTGGTTGAATCACTGGGGGCTAGAGCCTAACCAAGGTGACACAGCAAAACATCTTCACAAACCTATTCTAAATATTTAACATACCCTAAACATTATTCCAAATATTTCAGCCAGAACATTCTTTTGACGTTCTATGCTTACTCTTTTTTTTTTTTTTTTGCAGAAGAAGACATTAAAACTCTGAATGAGTGAAAAACTGGAGCTGGAATTTGACTCAGATAATCACTCTACAGCCAACCAAATGAACAATTTGCCCAGCTGCCTCATTGGAGCAGAAAAGGAGTAAATACCTAGAAAGCAGAGACCAGCTATACTCATTCTGTATTCTTAGCACCTAGCCTGGTAGATAATAGGGACCCACTTGTTTAGTCAACTGTTAAGGTATAACATTTAAAACAGTCTGTGTACACCAAAGGGAAGACCAGTGAAATCCATGTAATGGATTCTTTAAACTGCAAACTCCTAAAAACAATTTTCTTAATTTCTGTTTAATTGTTCTTTGGTTATCTAAAGGAATTAAGTGGTATTTAGTTCAGAGCTGAAGTTTTAAGAAAAATACTTCATGAGAGTTTTTTTCTAAATTGGCCCTTTAATTTTCTATGATGTGGCTTTATCCCTTTATGCATGACATGAAGCCAGATTCCATATTTAATTAAAATTCAATATTTTTATGAGAATACAGGAGGTATTTTTATGAGTTCCTTTTTGGATAACTAAATAGAACATGTTTAAATATACTTAGTAACAAAAATCAAATTGGGATTTTCAGTATTTAACTCTTTTACTGACAGTAGAGTCAAACTTAATGAAATTGCAAAACAAATTCTATATAGCTCACAAAATTTCTTTCAATCAAGAAAAGTAAAAGAAAAACACAATTATTCAGAATTCTGGAAAATCCAGGTGGAAAAACACTTCACAAAAGAAGCGAGAAATGGGGCACATAAATCCTATTGTACTCATGAGGCTTCTTTTAAAACTCAATGATAGGGCCTCCCTGGTGGCGCAGTGGTTGAGAGTCCGCCTGCCGATGCAGGGGATACGGGTTCGTGCCCCGGTCTGGGAGGATCCCATATGCCGCGGAGCGGCTGGGCCCGTGAGCCATGGGTGCTGAGCCTGCGCATCCGGAGCCTGTGCTCCGCAACGGGAGAGGCCACAACAGTGAGAGGCCCGCATACCACAAAAAAAAAAAAAAAAAAAAAAAAAAAACTCAATGATAGCTGATATTCTAGAAGAATAATAATCTGAAAGAAATTCGGCAGATGAGAGAATCCAAAAACTCTAGCACTTTAGAATTGGAAAGGGGTCTTGGAGATTATCCAATCCCATCTAGGGCATTTGACAGACAGACAAGACCTAGAAGCCCAAGAGGATAAAATAAGTACCGTGCCCAAGGGCCTGGCAGGACAGATCCAATCCTGCGTTGTTGTGAGTCACCCTGCCCACCTAGGACGGCTTCCGTGGGTGGGCAGACGGTGTTGTAGGCGGGTGTCCACAGCTTCTGCCCACCCATTATCCTCTATTAACTCATTTGATTTGCAATTATCCCTTCCTCCCTCCCTTAGATTCCCAGGCCTACCCTCACCCTGCAGAGACGCCCCCCCTCAACGCAGGACTCAGTTTACCTGCTTACATTTCAGCTCTGTCTTCTCTTTTGGTTTCGAGGGTTCCTGGATGCTTTGGCTGAGAAGTCTCTGCTTCCTTCCCTGAGCCTGTAGGCAGCCCTCACAAGGCAAGGGAAACAAGAAGTTCAAACACAGTGCTGGTCTCGGGTTTGAGATTAAGCTTGGTGAGGAAAACTATTTGTAAGGTCACCCTCAAGGTACTTTCCAGAGTGGATGGTTTTGTTCTCAGCAACTTGTGCTTTTAAAGCCACAGAATCCCGGGTTCAGACAGGCCTTTGAGTCCATGTCTTGAGCTAATCTTGGGACACATGATTGACCTGGATAGCGTCCTTGTCCAGGGCTTGGTCCCAACACCAGGAACAGTGATCTATTCACTTTCAGAAAATGCTCTTAGAAACTTCTTTACATGGAGCTAAAAATCTTTCCCTTAGAGGCTTCTAACAAGGAGCTGACAATGTTGACTCTTACCTGAGCCCTGTGCTCCTGGAAAACCGTCCCTTCTCCCCTTGTAATGCTCCCTTATGAACAGTTTCTCCTTATTAATCCTGGATTTGTTTTTACTTGACAGGGCTACTGTGATCACCTCAGACACTCTTTTCATTCTCCCAACAGGGGCAATATTGCCCCCAAGAGGACAAAACGTAGTTCTTAGGGAGGGGGCACAAAAATATCTTAACTCTTTTTCCCTAACCCATAAACTGATGTATAGTATACATGTGGTATTAAAATTTCATGGTGAAGGTGGAGCAGTTAGGATAAAAATATCTGAAAAGGCTCTGTAGGGAGGTGATTATGAAAAAAAGGTTGAAAAACACTGGCCTGTGCTGACTTTTCCACATGAGAATGCTTCAAAAAAATTTTTTTTAATAGTAGTACAGTTGATGTACGTTATATAAGTTACAGGTGTACAATATAGTGATTCACAATTTTTAAAGGTTATCCTCCATTTATAGTTATTATAAAATAGTGGCTTTATTCCCAGTGTTGTACTACATATCCTTGTAGCTTATTTTATACATAATAGTTTGTACCTCTTAATCCTTCACCCCTATCTTGCCCACCGCTTCCCTCTCCCCACTGGTAACCACTAGTTTGTTCTCTACATCTGTGAGTCTGTTTTTCTTTTGTCATATTCACTGGTTTGTTGTATTTTCTTGGATTCCACCTATAGGTGACATCATGCAGTATTTGTCTCCATCTGACTTATTTCACCCAGCATCACGCCCTCCAGGTCCATCCATGTTGTTGTAAATGTTTTCACTCAACTGTCCTATCCCACGCAGCCTTCTCGTTTTCCAGAGAACAAGGAGGCTCTCTGCCTTACTCCCCATTGCCGCTTCCAAGTCACTGCCTCATTTTTCCCCCCTTTAAAACTCCCAGCCTGGGTCATGCATACGACATCGCATCCTCTTTTTTTTTTTTTTTTTTTTTTTTGTGGTACGTGGGCCTCTCACTGTTGTGGCCTCTCCCGTTGCGGAGCACAGGCTCCAGATGCACAGGCTCAGCGGCCATGGCTCACGGGCCCAGCCGCTCCGCGGCACGTGGGATCTTCCCGGACCGGGGCACGAACCCGCGTCCCCTGCATCGGCAGGCGGACTCTCAACCACTGCGCCACCAGGGAAGCCCCGCATCCTCTTTGAGATCCTCATTGCAGGCTCGTATTCCCCTTTGAGACAATGCTTAAAACTCTGCCCACCTGCTCGTTCCCCCTCCTGCCATAATGCGCGCAGTTTCTGCTCCTGTCCGGCACCTGGAGCAGCACTCCCTGCCCCTCTCCTCTCCTCCTGCCGTTTTCTGTTTCCTGAATCACCCCTTTCTCCTTTCTACTGAAGCTATGAACATGCACTAGAATCTCCCACCTATAACATCCCCTCCCGTGGCCCTGCACCCTCAGATCAGACCCCTCCTTGTTTTCAGCTTCTCTCTCTCCCTAGGGGATTTCATCCAGTCTCATGGCCACTCATACAGTCTTTAGATCACCTTCTAAATTTCCATCTCCAGCACTGACTTTTACCCTAAATTCCAGACAGCTACCTGCCAGCTTGCCGTATCCATTTGGAGAGACATCCAAATAGATGTCCCCAAATTAACAACTCTTCCTCATCTCTGCACCCAGTTCTTTAAGCCTGTACTCGAAGAATTGGGAGTCTCTGCCTCCATCTCTCCTCTCCCCTGAGGCCCCTACTTTAAGCCACCCCCACGTAGCTGGACTATTGCAATCAACTCCTAGCTCTTTCCCTTGCACCAAATCTCTTTCCTTTCCCCACACAGTACTTAGAGGGATATTTTCTTAAGGAAGAACAGCTGCATAAGTAAGACTGTCATATTTCAATATAAAGTACTTTGATTACTTTTCATTGCCCTTGGTTCACTGGAATGAAATCTGAACTCTTCACCGTGGCCATATCACACTCTATGACATGATTCTCTTTCCTCCAACTTCTTTTTCACTTTCCTTCACACACGACACACCCTTTAGCCTCTGCTCTCTTCCCGGATCACCCTTCTCCTCTTTGGCTCTCGGTGTCTGACGCAAAAGCTTTTTCCTCCTTGCTGGCTTCTCTCCATCTCTTACATCTCAGTGGGCCTGTCCCCGGTGCAGATAAGCCTTTCCTGGCCATCCTTTACCTGAAACAGACACTCCTATCTACCACTGGACCCATGTCTCATCACTCGGTTTACTTCAGCCACAGCAATGACCAGTTCCTAAATTTTTCTAACTTGGTTCTATGTTTACATTCTAGATTAGAAGCTTCACGAGGGTAGGGCCCTTGTCCAGCTCATTCAGAAACCCTGGAACTGGGGATGGCTCTTGACAAAGTGAAGTGAGCAGCAAATATTTCCCTGCAGGAATAAATCATGTGACTTAAGCTCATATTAGATTTGAGGGGCATTGTCCTCGTGTGGTACCTCTAGTAATTCTTAATATTTTTCCACCAGCACAGCTAGTTCATTTATCTTTGTTTTCTTGCTAACTGAGTCAGAGCTGTTCTGCTTTCTAGTCTAAATATAACATTGATAAACAGGATCAATTTGGAAGGCAAAATGGAGTCCATTCCCTAATGGCCTAATTTTTTTGAATACATGAGAACAATATATGAGTGTGCATGCTCATATGTGATATTCTGCTCACCAGTGAAGCTTCTGTTGTACGGTAGGTGCTGTGTTATGCATTAGGATGTGTAAGATATGCATTTCTATAACTTATATATATAATTATGCATATAGAGAAATACAGACATAGATCAATGTCTCCATTAAATATGAATACAGATACTCTCCCAAGACCCAACTGTTCATCAGAATCAACAAAACGGCTCAGAATCTCAACCAAGCTAAACAAGCTAACAGGATTTGGAACGAGAAGAAAAGATGTGCGAAATGCGTTCTAATCTTGATTGCTCCTCTCTCGGTCCCACGTCACAGGGCTCTTGTAAGCATTGGGTGAGATGCCCACATAAGCCTCTTGCCACACAGCCTGGCACAGAACACGTGTTCAGTAAAAACTAGCTCTTTCCGAGGACGGTTTCTACTCATTGTATAATGGCCTTGCCTTTGTGACTGCTGGGTGAAAAGGCTTGGCCTCTGGAGGTCAAGGAGCTCTTATGGGGGCCTGGTCGGTGGGACTGGGGCTGGGCGGCTCCCCTCCACAACTTCCAGAGCTGGTGCTGCAACCCCTGCAGCAGCCAGCAATGCCTGAGGCTCCTGATTTCTCCACATCCTCGCCAACTCTTCCTTTCTTCCTCCCTCCCTCCCTCCCTCTCTCTCTCTTCCTCTCCCTCTCTTTCTTTATCCTTTCTTCCTTTCTCTCTTTCTTTCTTCCTTCCTTTCTCTTTCTTTCTTTTTCTCTCTCTTTCTTTCTTTCTTTCTTTTCTTTCTTTCTTTTTCTTTCTTTCTTTCTCTCTTTCTTTCTTCCTTTCTTTCTCTTTCTTTCTTTTTCCCTCTTTCTTTCTTTCTTTCTTTTTCTTTCTTTCTTTCTTTCTCTCTTTCTTCCTTTCTTTCTCTTTCTTTCTTTTTCTTTCTTTCTTTTTCTTTCTTTCTTCTTTCTTTTTCTCTCTTTCTTTCTTTCTTTCTTTCTCTCTCTCTCTTTCTTTTTCTCTCTTTCTCTCTTTCTTCTTTTTCTCTCATTCTCTCTTTCTTCATCCACTAGTCAAACTAGTGGATGTGAATGTTGTCTCCCCGTGACTTTGATTTGCATTTCCCTAATGACTGATGATGATGTACGGCAGTCAACCACTGCCCTACCTGGACGCAAATCCTGAATCTTCATTTCGTCCTCAACCTCAGTGTGACCTCTATAGGCCACATTTCCTTTTACCTCAAATTGATCTCCTAATTTCAACTGTTCTTAGCATCCTCTGTGCCTGTCCTTCATTGATGTCCTTGGACATGGTAAAATCCATGGTCTCTACCTGCCCGTGAGTCTATCTGAACTCCCTGTTCTGGCCTTTGTGACCTGACCCATGTCACAATACCCCGTCTCTAGTTAGGACAAAAGTAGTGAAAGGTCTGGGAACAAAGGACAAAGTTGAGAAGGGAAGAAGCAGGCCACTGCCCAGAGTCCCAGAAGCAACTTCAGAGCTTAGGGGTGAAACTGATATGGACAGGATGATTCAGCCTCGGACCTCCCTCACATATTTCTTGTTAAATGTGAAAAGAAAATTACTGAAGAAAGAACTTCAGCCAAGCAGATCACAGGTCAGTGTTTCTCAGACCTGACTGAGCATTAGAATCACAGACAACACTTTTCAAAATCCCAGGTGCCTAACTCACCTCAGAGAATATGGTTCTCATGATCTGCCGTGAGGCCAGTGAATCAGCATTTGTAAAAATCCCCCCTCCTCACACCTCCAGTGATTTCCATGAGCAGCATGGGTTAAGAACCACCAGACTACAGGGAACCTTGAATGTGGTCAGCAAAGAATAGGAAACTTAGGTGAGCAGAAGTTGCTCAAGTATGATAGCTGCGGTTTGAGAAGAGACATGCCCTCAACCTCACAGAAAAATACAAGGGAAAACATCTGTCTCAGAAAAGCCATCAGGGGCTTCCCTGGTGGCACAGTGGTTGAGAGTTCGCCTGCCGATGCAGGGGACATGGGTTCGTGCCCTGGTCCGGGAAGATCCCACATGCCGCAGAGTGGCTGGGCCCGTGAGCCACGGCCACTGAGCCTGCACGTCCGGAGCCTGTGCTCCGCAACGGGAGAGGCCACAACAGTGAGAGGCCCGCATACTGCAAAAAACAAAACAAACAACCAAAAAAAGCCATCAGTTAGAATAGAACGTGATGTCCACTCTAGCCATTTTTCCTAGGATGTTTCCTCTTTAGAATAAGCCAGGAAAATAGCATCAATCTCAAAAGTGTATTCATAAGCTTTAAAAAATATATCACCTGCACTGTTCCATTGCTATGCCTTGCTCAGCACAAGGTTGGAAAAATGGCCCATATTGATACAGTGTTCCATACACATTAATCATAGAAATGCTTCAAGGGTTAGGAAAGACCTGCCGGAGGTGAGCTGGAGCCTGCTTGGATCAACTCTGGGGATCCAATTGTTACTATTTCTCAAATCCGTGTCCAGTCATGCTGCATATGCAGCTTGACTCCGGCTATTGTGGGAGTATTTACCCCATGAAAAGTGGCAAACGCTGCAAATCAAGACTTTTCTTTTGGACTGCTGATTCTTGTTCCCAGCACACCCCTGGGCCTGATCCAAAAGTCTGATGCTCACTCTTTGATAAACTCATGCCAACTATTCCCCTGCGTCATTTGCTTTCAATGAAATGAAATGCTACTGCTGACTGCGCAGAAGGGTGGTGGGAAGGGTGGGGAGTCAGAGCACTGGGACGTTTAAGGTGGCGCCACCCCAGAGCCTGGGCCCGGTCGGATGGGCACCAGGAGGGTCTGTCCATTCAGTCATGCTGCTCACTTTTATCCACACTGATTGATCTCTATTGGCTTTGCATGTTTCATCCTTTTGGGAACTTTGGTTAGAATTCTATGTCACTGAATAGCTAGACAGTTCTATCGACAGTAATTATAGACACTCTTTTAAGTCTTACAAATTTGAAAACATAGATTGTGACATAGGAAACATCTAAAGAGAAAGCATGAAAGGATGTTCTTCAATCAAACTACTGAAAGAAAGTGGAATTCCTCTCTCATAAATAAAGATTATGCAATTTTTGTTGCTAAGTTAATATATAGGCTATGTACTGACCTCATATATATGTATTTTTAAAATTTTACCTGTTTCTTTTAACGTTTTTATTATATTTTTTATTAAAGTATAGTTGATTCACAATGTAAAACATTGCAACTCATATATATTGTGTGTATATATATGAAGACTAACTTTTTTGCTCAAAGTCGTATCCTGGGAAATTTAGAGACAAAGCCAATGTCATCTCAGTTCAGATCATAAAATTTCTTAAATATCTTGTCTTCAGAGGTCAATTCCTATCTTATCTCAGGACTGGTAGACTTGCTTCCTATTGATCCAAATCATTTTAATGTAGAAAGACAGGTCCCTTCTGCTACCACTTGATAAACCCCTTGATAAACACTCCTCAGACTCCTTACCCTTGACCACAGCATTTAATCTCCATCTGACATGGTATATGCAACTGGATTCATTATTCTCTGAAAAGCTATAAACGTTGTATTTTTATCTATTGCCTCACACCATCAGCCCACCGAATTATCTCTATTTTCTTGGCTTATTATTTATTAATGTTTGGCAAATTCAATACATAAGGTGCTGCTGGTGACAGGAACGGGGCAGTTATTTACCTCAAGATGGAGTAATAAGTAATTTAAAATTACTAGATTGTTTTTTAAGCATCTAATCTATGCCATGTGTGGTTTTGAAATGACTGATAATTCCAGGAAAAACTGAGACAGAATCCTGAATTACTTAGCACCCATTTTCCCAGGGTTGCCAGAAATGGCCATTTTGGGTCTTGGGTCAATGAGTGCAATACATTTATGAACAGAGTAGAAACTTATTTATAGATCTCTGTTAGTCCACTTCCCAGTACATGAGCCAACATCTCTCTTTGGAGTGATCCTGTCTGTATGTCAGCAGTGAAAAGCAAACCTCTGTGTGCAAACCCTTGAGGAAAGAAACGTCTTCCAGTGATTCCCACGCTTTACCACTAGGGGCGCCAAAGAGCCAGTCATCCAGGTACAATGCCAAGAGGCAACCAAAGAAGTTGACGGACGTATTTCACGTAGAATTTGCCAAGTAATTCTCCAAAAGGCCATAAAATGTATGCAACTTCGTTTTTCCCGAATGGAGTGTTCTCTTTTCCCATGCTTTTTCCCACAGAGCCCAAGCACATGAAGGCTTAATGCCTTTCTGACATTTTAACAGAATTTCCAAACATTTATCTGTTTAAATCTCTAGACTCTTTTAAGTTGCAAAAGAAAGGAAAATTAGGTAGTCTGAAGGAAAGTTCAATTCATTGCAACTTATCTGGGAGCTGTATGCGCCATTCCAGGTATGGAGAATCAGTCCTTCTCGGGGAACTAACGAGCCCTAGCTTCTGCATTAAATTGGTGCCTGCCATTTAAAATTATACATGGATGTATACATACCTGCAGGCGGAGTGCGTTATTTATATGTAAATAATACATATACCCAGTTTTTCTAAAAAGCAATTCATTTGCTCCAGACTTTAAAATCTGTCTTCTTTACTTGTACTTTAAAAAAATATTTTATCAGAGCCCGAATTTATAGCTTATTCTTCAGTCAACAAGAGACAGTAGCATGAAAATCCTTGAAGAGATATGTGATGCGAAAATAACATGACTGTTCAATAATCATATCTGCGTGTCTGATCCCAAGCTTACGTCTGCCTCCAAATAGCAAGGGAAGGCCAAGGGTCCCCCTTCCCCTCCCCGCCAAAGGGTATTAACGTGTTGGATTCTTTTTCCATTTTCTCTCTTCATCAGCACTGACATCCAGCTTCCATTACGGCTGTTAGGGCTACTGAGCTGAGCCACATGACAGGGTGTGTAGACCCGCAATGGCTCAGATGAAAACAAAAGCATAAATAAAAGAAATAGCTGCAGTTTCTGTGGGTGAGGAAGGTGGGGTCTGGAATGAAGGCAAGCTCCCTCCACGGGAAAACTTGGGCAAGTGAGCACACCGACAGGAAGCTCACAGTCCCCGGATGGGAGAGATTTAGACATCCCAAGAAGAGTTGTTTGTTTCATTTATTCGTTTGTCACTTGGCTTCCATTCCAATCTATTTAAAGGATACATACCACTCCTTCTCACCATATTTTTAAAACAATGTCTGCAAATATAGGGGGAAATGCTGGTCGGTGTTTGCTCCAAGGCTATGTATGTATATATATATATATGTATGTGTGTGTGTGTGTGTGTGTGTGTGTGTGTGTGTGTGTGTATATATATATATATATATATATATATATAAAGAGAGAGAGAGAGAGAAATCTGTAAGTCGCAAAGTGAATCACCCTCTTCCTCTATGGGCGTTGTCATGTGATTGGCCTCAGCAAATACAGTGCATCCATCCAAATTTCCAGGCAAATGTTTATTCCTATAATTTTCAGTATCCGTGAAATGTGAAAGCCTAAAAATGAGAGTGAATAGAATTATTTAATGTAATGACTCTAATGATAGAGCCCAGAAAAAAATTAGAGCAAAAATGAAAAGGGCAATTTTAATAACACCAGAAATCTCAAAGTTTTACACTCAGTTGACATAGACTTTAAAGTCTTCCCTGCTATAATTTTAAAATTTTATTTCAGAGTTGAGGGACAAGATGGTGTCAATATACTAAAAACATTTATGAAATATTTGGGTCTGCCCTACACAAAATTTTGTAAGAGGTTAGTTTATCTTCTGGGGTCTCAGCCTCTGTTTGGGGGGAATTTTTCTCTGTACCACTGTAATGTCTTCTGTCTTCAAGCTTTATTTTTTTACTTATGAAAAACTAATCTTAGAAAAGGAGCTGATAAATTCAATCATGATAAGGTATAAAAACAGCTGGAGATGGACTCTCAGGGGTTAAGCCTTAAGCCAACACTAAAACAAATTCTGATAGTGGAATTCTAACCAAAATCATGATAATAACCAAATTTTAAACTTAAAAATATTAGAAAGGGACTGGCAGTTTTGCCCTAAAGTGTAAATAATATCTATGAACGACATACCTTGGCTAAATTCTGTAATTATAAATGACTGTAATGTAAAATTTTGCCAGGACTGGTCATTTAAAAATTCATATCAAAATTCCATGGTGAGCTAAAGCCATTTTAGAAAACCTCTTTATCCAGAGTGAGATGCATATGACATGTACGTTTAGATTCATCACAGCAGTATTTGTAATAGCAAAAACTGCAAACAACATAAATACCCATCCATAGGAGAATGGCAAAATGATTGAAATATAAAGAATTATATGTATGCCATCATTTTTCGGTGATTAAAAAATTCTGGTAAAATAGACATATAAAATTTCCCATTTTAACCATTCTTTAAGTCTACAATTCAGTGATACGCAACCATTTAAAAATCATGTTGATTTCTGTGTGCTAAAATGATTAAAACCTCCAAGATACATGGTTAAATGGAAAAAGTACAGTGCAGAATATTATGTATTGAATGAATCCACTTTGCTTTAAGATTTTGTATTTAAAATACATTTAAAAATAAGTAATGTACAGAGACTAAGTTTCACCCATGAACCTACTCTTGAAAGTGGCAATTCTTAACATTCGTCGTATTTCCTTCAATATGTGTTTATGTAAAAAAATTCCAGATAAATGTGAAGTCCCTTGTCCTTTATTCCTATTCTTTGCACCTTACTCACCTCTTGAGAATCATGAGTTTAGTGTGTATCTGATTAATCTATTTTTGTACTTTTTCATACATATATAAGTAACATGAATACAGCATTATTGTTTTGTGTGCACTTTAAAACTTGCTTAAATGTATGGCCTCTTCAACTTGCTTTCTTATTTCTCTATCACCCTGAAGCTTGTTTTCTTCATTCAGCATTGTTTTTGAGTGTGAATGCTTCTCGTTAAAAAGGTATATGTATATACTAGGTTTTGCAAGACAGCTTCCTGGTTGCACACATAAGACATTGTTAATAGTATTCAGGGAATTCCCTGGCAGTCGAGTGGTTAGGACTCTGCACTCTCACGACCCGGTTCAATCCCTGGTTGGGGAACTAAGATCCCACAAGCTGCATGGTGTGGCCAAAAAAATAAATAAAATAACTCTCATACTTTAAAAAAAATCGTATTCACACTTGGAAAGAAACACTGGGAATCTGTGAGGGGAGGTAGAATTTTTGCTTTTCATTTTATACCCTCTGAAGTGTTTGAAATTTTATTATAGTTGTTATTTTGTAATGAAATAATTAAAGATGTAAAATTTTGATCCTGTTCACGTGGCAAGGAATGTGAACCTATCATGGCAGCTTACACGGGTTAAATGATTTTTCCCTGTCCACACACCATGTGGCTCATGTGAAATGGGGCTGTCATGGATGTCATTCATTACAATGAAAGGAGCAGAACTTTCCCAGAAGTTATAGGTTCTAGGAAGGAGGTAGGAGGCCAAGAGATTTCACTGAGGAAGCCACTCAGCTTCCATCTTGTTGAGTTTATGAAAACTGAAGGAAATCTGTCCTCTGAGAATGCATTGAGTATGAGCAGAGAAGGTGACTGAAAGGGCCACCAAAACATGCACACATGCTTAATGGGAATATGGAATTCTCAAGTTAAATGAGAATATGGAATTTATTCTACATCTTAAAGTTTAGACTTTTAGATTCCCTTAAAAACTTAAGTGTATGAACTTAAAAATGGCCGACCACATAAACTATATAAGTAACTAGTGAGAACCTACTGTATAGCACAGGGAACTCTACTCAGTGCTCTGTGGTGACGTACATGGGAAGGAAATCCAAAAAAGAGGGGATATATGTATACGTAGAGCTGATTCACTTCGCTGTACAGCAGAAACTAACGCAGCACTGTAAAGCAACTATACGCCAATATAAATAAATAAATAAATAAAATGTAAAACAAAACCCAAAGATGGGACATATAGAAGGTGACGTCACTTATGGGCGGAATCTCCCTTTTCATATTGTAATTGCCTCTACAGTGACTGTAGTGATACCATGAGTCACGCAGAGGAGGTTTCTCTGTGCTGGGGGCTGAGGAGTGTTCCAGGGTGTTGTCTAGGCTTCTCAGTGAAGAATTTGTCCATGAGAATTGGAGCTAAAGGTGTGGATGAGCAAAAAAGAAGCACTGCCTGCCTTGGGATTAAATTTTGAGGCCCATGATGTAAGAAAGCAAATTAGTATCTTGTAAAACGGGGTTAATAATACCTACTTCAGAGGATTACCAAGAGGAGGAATAAATTTTAAGATGTGGACATATGGTGTAAACTATAAATGGCTTTACAGGCATGAGACTGTTATTACTATTTTAGTAGGAGTTCTGGAAGATATAGGTAATGTATTTCCGGGAATTGTTTCATTCCCCGGACTCATGAGATGTGCCAAAAGCCCAGTCTATCTCCAGCCTTATCCTGTGGACAGCCATCTTATTGCTTATTTGTGAGAAGGACTCTCATTCCTAGAGGGTAGATTATGTGATCTAGTTTAGCAGAGTTCTGAGGACACTTAGAGAAATATGATTTTGACAAAATCCAGGAGGAGAACTCAGATGGGCATTTAAATCAGGAAACACAAACACACCAGAACCTTAAAAGTCCTTATGGGGTCTGGCTCATGATGGCAAATGAGGAATTGAATTACAGTCTCTGTCTTTCTTGGATCATTCTCAATTCTTCCTAATTATGGCCAATACACGGTCCTGAGAATCTGAAATCTAAAAAGACATTTTCAAAGACTTCCAAGCTAATAATGGCAATGATAAAATTTGTCTTACATCTTTTTTTCTTCATATCCTTACAGTTTTTGTCACAAAAGATACAGTGCTCAATAGCTACACATTTAGAGAGAAATGAGCCCAAAGATAAAACACTTTTGAAATTGCATGGTTCTTTTTTCTGTAAACACAAACAAGAAAAGCAATTTCTTAGCCCGGTACAGTCAATATCCTCAAAAGATTTTCCAGTGTTTCAATGATGAAATGCTTTCTGCATACAAAACTCAAATTTAACAATTTCTAGTCATCATTTAAATGAGAAACTTGAGTATGTTAACAATTTAGAAGATGTTTACATAAAAAGAGATCATTTCGACTTGATAGTTATCCAGTCCACAAGAAAATCATGGGACACTCCTCTGGGAAATACAGAGCAGAACAAATGGAAAGAAAAAGAAATAGAATACAATGGAAACTTAGAAAATGAAAAGAGGAAATCATGTCATTTGAAAAAGGATGAGTTGCCCTGATTCATGCAATAGCTTTTGGCCAGTTGGTGAGAGAGAATTTTGTGCATGTTGGACCCAGGTACATATTTTTGGAAACAGCTTCAGAACTAAATATTTCTCCCTTGGGGTTCTTGAAACCTTAGGTGATATGGTGATAAAGTCAAAGTCCAGAGGTTAATATCAAAGGGAGCAAATCCCTGAAAGAAAGTCATGGATCAGACCAGCACAAGCCTAGAAACAAAGGACAATTAGAATACAGACCAGACAGGCAAATGGGGTAGGTTTCCCGCAAACAGCAGTACGGAGACAGGAGTCCATCAATGCGTCTTGTACCAAATGGCCCATGAAGAATATGAACTTATCCAAGTACAAAAATGAAAGTTTTTATTTTCTTCCAAAAACATCTACTAACTGGGCTCTGTTGACACCTCACTTGCATGCATTTTCCCAGTAGGTGACAGACCACCCCCTCAAGGACATCTTAGTTTGATTCCATAACTAGTCAAACATGCTTGATTATTAAGACAGGGTCATTTTCTTTGTTAAAAGTTAATCCTCTCCACTTAAAATTTCACTCCTATATTCAATTAAAGTCTCTTCCTACCCCCCTGCTTCTCCCCACTGCCCACCCATTACCTAGCTTGAGGCTCCAGAGGCTTGATGGGATGACATGGGATGGGTTTTGGGGCAGGGAGGGTGGAAGTGGAAAAAAGTTGTTTCTTATGAGCCTCCACAGAGCAAGTTCCCTTCCTTTTTTTTTTTTTTTTTTTTTCTATCAAGGGGGCAGTTCTTTGTCCATGGTAATGAGATTGTTGTCCTCTTCTTTTGCTAATATGGTTTCATTATCTAGACTTTTCCCAAACAAATTCCCTAGGTGCCATAACCCAACTCCAGGGCCTCGGTCACAGGCATAGGCTTGGAACTTTGGGGACAGCCTTGTCCCCCCTCCACCAGGCTGTGCCGCTATGTGAGCTTCCTTTCTCCCAGTTGGAAAGACCAAGGCATGGCATCAAGCCCAATGGCCAAGCAAGCACTCAATCAGGAAGCAAGAAACCAGTTTCCCTTATTAAAGTAAGACCACAGATCTTCAAAATGATTCTCTTGGCTGGAGAATCATTAGAGAACAGTGCTGTACCAAGACAGGGTGCTGAGAGGGGTCCACAGTGCAGGCAGTAAGGCAGTGCATTATCTGTAGAGAATTTGAAAACAATAATAAACCAACTATAAATTAGTATGCTTTTTATCATCACCATACACTGGCAGTTCTAAACATCATCAATGATAAAATACTTCTCCCTATAATTATCTTCTGTTGGTCTAAGTTCTAAACAATTATTGGGTGCTTCCGATTAATACATTTTTATTGCTTATCTTTTAATAAATATTAATTCTCTATGGAAGCTAATTTGGAGACCTCTCCATTAATCAGCTGGCTCCCAACACACAGGGATTCTGTAACTTGTATTCCCTTCAATAGTAAGTTCATAACAGTTCAATTTGGACGCCACCACTGCGGTTCTCCATATTACTTCTTTTCAACAGTGATTCAAAGTTAAATAATGGGAGTTTGGCATTAACATACACACACTACTATATATAAAAGAGATAACCAGCAAGGACCTACTGTAGAGCACAGGGAACTCTACTCAGTATTTTGTAATAACCTACAAGGGAAAAGAATCTGAAAAAATGGATATATATGTATATATAACTGAATCACTTTGTTGCTCACCTGAAACTAACACAACCTGTAAATCAACTATACTTCAATTTTAAAAAAGCAAAAAGAAGGAGAAACATTAATTCTCTAATTAAAAAAACAAAATTAAATAGTGATAGCACAGCAATTGTGAAGAGGAAGAAATAGAACTATAGAACTTCAGTTCTGTTATTTTATGTGGCCACTTGGAGTTTTTATTTGTGTTTGAAATGTAAAAGCATAAAGTTACAAGCTGTGAGGTATGACATATATGGTTGGTTTGTGCGTACTTCAGTTTGCACGTGCAATATTTTACTGAACTTGAATGCTATCTTTTTTGTTGGTTTTTTTTTTTTTGGACGTGAACGACTTTCAAAGTCTTTATTGAATTTGTCACAGCACTGCTTCTGCTCTATGTCTTGGCTCCTTGGCCATGAGGAATGCGGGATCCCAGCTCCCCGACCAGGGATCGAACCCACACCCCCTGCCTTGGGGGGTGAAGTCCCAACTGCTGGACCACGAGGGAAGTCCTGAATGCTATCATTAAAGAGTTGAAATATATTCTTCTTTTTAAATTGCTAACTAAAGAATGAATCAACAATGCTGCTATACGTGTCTTGTACATATCTTTTGGCATGCATGTGCATGCATTTCTGTTGGGTATATACCTAGAAATGGAATTTCTGGCTCATAGGAAATAAGTATATTCAACCCCAGTAGAATATGCCAAATTTTTGTTTCCCCCAAATGGATATACATACTTACATTACCACCAATAAATAAATAAATAAATAAAATCCTAATTAAAAAAAAAGAAAAAAGAATGAATCAAGAAAATAAAACATTAAATCAATGGTACCATTCAGTAGTGGCAGATATTTTAAAAGCACAATGCTTAGGAATTATTTTTGTTAGTACCCTCCATGTTTTGTACACTAATTGAACATGGAACGTATCAGATCCATCCATATTGAAGATGGTAAAGTTGAAATAAAGGAGTCATTCTTGGGCTTCTTTGCCATTTCTGGAAAATTCATTGCTGAGCCCACAGAAGAGATATTGAAACAATGGATGGTGGATGAGCATAATCATCTGTCAAGGTCAATCATATGACAAGGCTTAAACTGATAGATACTTACAGTGGTGTCAGGCACCAATCAAAAAACTACTCCCAATCCTTCTGTGTGTCTTGTGAGAAGCACTTTTTGGAGTTTTGCAGAGTTCATCTATTTGGAGGTGTTGTTTTACGTGTGGTTCTTCTGGAACGTTGGAAAACACTTATTCATTCATTCAGTTCCCATCTCATTGGTGGAAAACACTGCAGAGTATGTGTTTAACAGTGAAAAGTGCCTCCCAGACCAGATGGCACACCCATTATGGAGCTATACAGTCAAAACAAGTTTGAAAAGTTGATCTTCAAAGTACAGTACAATCCAAAAGAAAATGTGGACCAAGAAGATTAGCTTAAAATTTCCCTCTGCTGCATGCAATTTTTCTTTTCTGAGTTACCTTTTTTCTGGTGTGAAGTGTTAGATGAAGTTAATCAAACCTCAAAATTTTTGCAGACAGCCCAAATCAGCCTTGAACAACATACGGTGAAACAGCAAGCTTTAAAATTATTGCGTGAAGATCAACACTGAGAAATTCTGAAGAAGGCTGTAGTTATGCCACATAACATTGAAAGGACCAAAAGCGCACCAAAATGGTACCAAAGTGAACACAACTGAACTACAGCAGACGCAGGAAGAAATTGTACCTGAACTTTCCTTACCCTTTACAAAAATCAGCTGTCATAGAGGCAACTATCTTTATGCACTGGTATATTCAAAAAAATTGTGTAAACAAGCCTCACTGGAATCTTCTTCCATCCTTTGAAGCTCTAACTCAGCACGCCTTCCCCTTGTTAAGCTGCTGTATAAAACTCTTTTTCTACACGTCTCTGTAAAGTATTCCCACATGTATAATACATTTTTGATCTGTTAATCTGTTTATTGTCAATTAGTTCACAGGCTCCTGACCATACAGTCCTAAGTTGACAGAGAAAAAGGTTTTCTTCCCAACAAGATATAAGAAAATGGATGTTTACATAGAAAAAAAATCAAATCTTAAAGAAGAATGCCAAAAGATATAAAACAAGAGATGCTGGTCTTACATTACTAGGAGATAGAAAAACAGCTAGGATTGAACCACCTCATTGTTTTTACCCCAAATTGGATACTTGTTCTAAAGTGAGGGATCAAATAGCATCTCTGATTTTTGCAGAAGAAGAAAAAAATCCAAAAGTTTGTATGAAAAATGATAAAAATTTATGTTGAATTTACCAAAGATATTCTAATGAAAAGTTTTGGTTTTTATTAATGTCTTCTATTTATTTATTTGTTTTGGGCTGCGTTGGGTCTTCATTGCTGCACGCATGGGCTCTAGGCGCATGGGCTTCAGTAGTTATGGCACACGGGCTCAGTAGTTGTGGCTCAGGGGCTTAGATGCTCCGCAGCATGTGGGATCTTCTCAGACCAGAGCTTGAACCCGTGTCCCCTGCATTGGCAGGCGGATTCTGAACCATTGTGCCACCAGGGAAGTCCTAATGAAAAGTTTTTTGACGAAGACATTTGAAAGCTGCCGGAATGGAGCCCAAAGAAACAATGATATTGCAATTTCCGGAATTTATTGTGAAATGGGATTTTTACGAATCTCTGCCAAACTTATCCTTCTGCTTAAGACTTTTCACTACTCTTTGTATATGTATTGCATCGTGTGAAAAAAACTTTTGAAATTAAAATTAATAAAAAGTAGTTCTTCAGCAAACCATGAGGGAAGATAGACAGACAACGCTGGCAAAATGTGAATATGAGAAGAAGATCCATTTTGAAAAAAATTAAGGTTTGAAGACAATAACTGTAATGTTATTCATTACTGTGCTAGACCAATATGAAGGAATACATTTTTCCCTTTTTTCAAGAAATGTATTAATATAATTAAATATATTAAGCCATTACTTTTTACCTTTTTTGGCAATATTTTGTTAATTTTCTATTGCTTTTTTACTAGCATGATTATAGTTACAGAGATGAATGAAGCACTCTTCACTGTTTACATTTCTTTTCAGTCCATTATTATGTACTTGTTTCGGTCTGTGATAATTACTGAAATAATCTTATGATGGGGGGTATGAAGAAACTCTCAAAGACCCTAGGTGGGTCTCTAGAGGCACCACTGCTTAAGCCCCTTCCTCAGCCTCCCCCCACAAACTTGCATCCCACCCAGCCGTTCCATATCAATCAGGGAGGCTGAGGTGGAAATGCAGGCTTTGCGCCATTAAAGGTCGATCAACAACCCCCACCCCCACCCCCACCCCCCACCACACACACACCTCTAATCATTTCTGGAGCTAGAATGTGGGGTACTTAGTACCATTTGTTCTCAGAATTGCTTTTATCTTCAATTCTGGAAAACAGGAAATGTTTTGATCAACTCCTCACACCACCACACTTTTTGTTTGTTTGTTTTGTTTGCGGTACGCGGGCCTCTCACTGTTGTGGCCTCTCCCGTTGCGGAGCGCAAGCTCCAGACGCACAAGCTCAGCGGCCATGGCTCATGGGCCCAGCCGCTCCGCGGCATGTGGGATCTTCCCGGACCGGGAAGATCATCAGCAGGCGGACTCTCAACCACTGCGCCACCAGGGGAGCCCAGCATATGGTATTTGCTTTTCTCTTTCTGACTTACTTCACTCTGTGTGACAGACATTTTAAAACAAGTAGGAGATCAGTTCTTGAATCACTTCTTCTACTGAACTTGATCGTACCAGATAGGCATTGCTTAATATGCATAAAAAATAATTTTAGTTTAACGGGATAATTTTGAGGCTTTCCTGTAATAAAAATTTTTTTAAAAATTCTCAACTTTAAGTATCTTATATCACTTAAACTTATAGTTTTAAAATAGAACGGTAGAGAAATTTAAAATATGTGATCATACCCCTTTAATGCACAGGAGAAAAATTCACATGAATTATCATCTTTGTAGCTGCTGCAATACTGACAGTATTTGCCAGTAATGGAAACTTTGCTTCTATTCCCAGTTGAGAAAGACAAAAATGGTTCTGATATGCACAGCGTTATTTTGTTGGCAAAGATATATACTTATTAAATTAGGTTTAAAAACTTGAGACTGTGTGACATAAATCCTCTCTGCAATTGTTCAGAGTTGCTCTCAGGCAAATCATTTTCCGATTTCTTCATCTGCTTTTGCTTCTCCAAAAGTATGAGAGTTTGAGGGAGAATGAGTCTCTGTGTGGTTCCCTCCTGGGAAGAAGTCATCAATGCAGGACCACAAATGAGCAGCCCATGCTGTGTTCCTTGGTTGATGAGCAAGAAGTCTGGGCAAATGGAAGCCAGCTTTTGTTTCCTTTTCCTCCTGTTACTGTTTGGCGATTTAGGGTCTTGAGATCAGTGTGTATTTGATTTTTCTCTGTGCAAGCTAAGCCCTTCAGGTACAGCCCTTGGAATAACATTGCAGAAGGGGAAAGAGAGAAACAAGATCGTGAAGCTTAGGTGTCTTTTGCTTTGGAAGGGGATTTGTACCTTGCTTAGTGATTTCTTTATAATATACACCGCATGTAATGAGAAATGAAGGCTTTTAAATGTCTGCTCTCCATTTAAAGAGAATATTGGTTCTAGTTCACTGACACAGAGGCAGGAAAATTAGTAAGCTGAGGTCAGTCAACATAATTGATGGCTCCCTGAGAAAATCTTTAAAATCATGCATCTTTTATCTTTTAACAAGAGAGGCTATCTAGATCTGATTTTTTTTTTAAAAATCCAAAATGTTTAAAGACTGAGACTTCAAAGGAATAAAGCTTAATCATAATGGTGACAGCACAGTCTTGATCTATACAGTAAGGCCTTTTAATTTGGGCTACACCACCAGCATTAGGCCATTTCCTTTTTAACATTCTTTGAAATAGTGATACTTCAATGAAATACACTGGGACCTGAAATAAACATTTTCCTGATTAATTAAGATTGGCTTCCTGTCACAGACCCCTTGGGTTGGGTGCCTCAAAACTTTTCTTTTAATGCCTGTAGTGTTTGCCCAGAGTAAGGAAACAATTGTGAAACTCTAGGTGCTGAGTAGGAAGAGAATACTGGTTGTGCAAATTTTACTAATTTATGGTTAATGAAGTTGACTGAGCCTGTGACTGGATTTTGTCCGCCCAAAAAGCTTGCCAATCCCATTCTTCTCAAAACTGACCCCGGGGCTTCCCTGGTGGAGCAGTGGTTGAGAGTCCGGCTGCCGGTGCAGGGGACCTGGGTTCGTGCCCCGGTCCGGGAGGATCCCACGTGCCGCGGAGCGGCTGGGCCCGTGAGCCATGGCCGCTGAGCCTGCCCGTCCGGAGCCTGTGCTCCGCGGCGGGAGAGGCCACAACAGTGAGAGGCCCGCGTACCGCAAAGAAAAAAAAAAAAACAAAAAACTGACCCCGGTCCTTTGGCCGCAGGGCTGGGATGAGCTAATCCTCGTGCATTTTCTATCTTGGCAACAGCATTGATCATAGTGTGAGTCTCTGTCCACGCAGGGCAACCCCTTCCCCGCAACGGATGGATAAACACTCAGAGGAAAAAACGTTCTTTCTCTCTGCTAAATTAAGACTGCCGGGGGACAGGTTCCCTGCCACAAGGAGGTAAACAGGAGAGGGTGACCACAAGTAGAAGACTTGAAAGCCAGATGCGGAGAAAGAATCTGGCCCCGGTGATCTCCAGGTCTGTCTCTGGTTCCCAAAGCCCTGCCTGTAGGTTTGGTATCTACCACAGTAGCTCACCCAGCTACGTGAGCAGTGAATCAGCTAGCTTGCTCTCCCTCTGTCTCTTTTTTGCTTAAAAACCATTTGTTTCACTTATGGTAACCAGGGGGTAAGGGGCTGGAGGGACAAACTGGGAGATTAGGATTGACATAAACACACTACTACATATAAAATAGATAACCAACAAGCATCTACTGTATAGCACAGGGAACTCTAGTCAATACTCCGTAATGGCCTACATGGGAAAAGAATCCAAAAAACAGTGGCTATATGTATATGTATAACTGATTCATTTTGCTGTACACCTGATACTAACACAATATTGTAAATCAACTATACTCCAATAAAAATTTTTAGAAAATCATTTGTTTCTGCAACTTGCAGCCTCAAAGTCCAGACTCATACATGTACCATTTTTCTGCATTCATTTTTCTTTTTTCAGTTTACATACAGGAAGCCTCTCTTTTGTTTCTCTGATGCGCAGTTATATCAGTTATGCTAGCTTGAGGAAATGCATAGAGGCACGTAACAACCACTGTAGCCAGATACAGAACGATTCCATCACTCCCCAAAATGTCCTTATGCTGACCCTTTACAGTCACTCCCTGCACCCAAGCCCAGCCCCTGGGAACCAGCAATCTGTTCTCCATTCCAATAGTTTTGCCTTTTTCAGAACGTTATGTAAATGGAAGCATAGACTATGTAGTCTTTTGTGTATGGCTTCCTTCACTTAGCCCAGGGATTGGCAAACTTGTTGTATAAAGAAAGGGCCAGGTAGGAAATATTTAACTTCGTGAGCCTTATGGTCTCTGTTTCAACTACTTGACTCTGATATAGTAGCATGGAAGCAGCCCCAGACAATACATAAATGACTAGGTGTGGCCAGAGTTGGCCTGCAGATCAAATAGTTTGCTGATTCCTGACTTAGCATAATGCTAAGTCATACTTGCTTTACATTTAATTTGCTCTTCTTTTTCTGGTTTCTTCAGGAAGAAGCATAGAACATTGATTTGAGGCCTCTCTTTTCTAATATGAGTTAATGCTATAAGTTCCCCCCTAAGCACTGCTTTAACTACAGTTGGAAATTTTGATTTTCATTCCGTTCAAACTATTATCTAAATTTGAGATTTCTTCTATTACCCATGTATTATTATTTAGAAGTGTGTGTGTTAAATTTCCAAATATTTAGGGATTATTCAAATATCTTCTTCTTACTGTCAAATAGGCACATAGGATGTTACAAAACCATCTAAGCTTTCATGAGAATCAGAAAAGTCTGAGAATTTGTGGCAAAAATTGCCAACACATGGAAATATTAATTTTAGACAAAATTGTTAGTCCATTTTAGTTCTCCTCTCCTCTTTTCCTCCCATGTTTTTACACTTTAGAAATTTAGATAAATGTTTTCATAATCGATATATGCTTAGCAATTTGCTTTCCCCTTCAGTTTATGCTGAGATTTATACCTGCTGTTCCAGTTTATTCACATGACTTACTCTATTGGTAACCACTGAACAATGATACAAGCATCTATTTATCCATTCTCCTCTTGATAATGCTGTTTCCTTACTTATGCTATTGCAAACAATGATGTCTTGTTTCTACCATCTTATTCATATTTTTGGTTTACCCTAATTTTAATTTTCTTTCATTTTCCCCCTGCTAATTTGGAAGCTATGGCTTGTATTTTATGCATGACAAAATACCTTTAATTTAAAATATAAATATTTAACTATATATTTTTCAAACAATACTTAGAGTTTTTCAGTATTTCAGTTGTTTTCCTGAATAGGCTACAGGCCATAGCATGCTTCAGCTATTCATTGAACAACTCCTTCCTTCCTGTTATTTTTTTCTACTTTTAATTTTTAAATTTTTTGACACAAAAAATAGTAGAAGCTGTATATTAAATAACTAATTTAAGACTTTAATCTCTTTCTGTGATGAATTTTGTTTCTTATAATTCAAACCTTATGAATTCATTGCTTTTTGTATACAAAAAGGTTTTATAGGTTGTATACTTTCTTAGTTTTGGTCTGAAAATATCTAGTTTTTAATCTCAATCTTGAATAATAGTTTACCTAGGCTTAAATAAAAGTCTAGGTTGATAGTTATTGTTCCTTTAGCACTTTAAGCATATTAGCGTATTACCCTCTGTCTTTCTTTGCTGCCCGTGACAAATATGCTGTCAGTCTGTGATTCCTTTGTCATAACAGCTAACACTCTTTGAGTGCCTGCTCTGTACCAGTGAGCTAAGCACAAATAAGAACTCACACTTCACAACAACCCTCTGAGGTAAGTACTGTTAATATTTTCGTGTTATAGATAAGGAAACCAGAGCACCTAGAGTGTGTCTTGGTGTGCCTTGAAGTGTCTTGGTCAGAGTCTACAGCCAATTGGTGGTAGAGCTGGAACTGTGTACTGATCTTTCTCATACTTAGTACTCTTGAGTGTGCTTCGGGGTTAGTAAATTGTGTCCTTCAACTCTGGAAAATTCTCAGCTCAAATCTCTTCAAACACTGCTTTCCCACTATTCCCTTCTTACTCTCTTATCAAATTTCTATGTTGGCAAAGGTTGTGCAGGTAGCACACTGCACAATTCTAGCGGCACCATTCACACCAGAGGCTATGAGCCTTTAATTTTCAACTCATTTTCACTCAATTAGTATAGAGTCGATTTTGTCAATTCTCAAAGAACTGATGTATAATTGAGAAATTTCTACCACATGTCTATAAAATAGCAGCTACCTATCTGGTGCTCCAGAAAAGAAGATTGTTTCTGATGACAAATTGCTAACTCATTCAGAATTACCTTGGCTTTTATGGTAATAAAAATATTAATGATGATGATTATTATAATGTTAATGATAATACCTTCCTCATGTGTCATGCTCCACCATCTTAAAAATGATGCACATACATTATTTAACCAAACTATCTCATCACAATCCTGTGAGATAGTTTGGGAGTATGGTATCATTACCCCCATTTATTACATAAGGAGACCA
Organism: Hyperoodon ampullatus; assembly: GCF_949752795.1. Lineage (NCBI taxonomy): Eukaryota > Metazoa > Chordata > Mammalia > Artiodactyla > Ziphiidae > Hyperoodon > Hyperoodon ampullatus. The sequence continues at coordinate 3,966,043 of NC_136925.1, forward strand.
GATCTTAGTGAAACCAAGTGGTTTACACAAGCTCACAAGGTTACAAAGCTCTGAATGGAAATCGAACTCGAGTTTTCTGAATCTAAAACAGTGCTCACAGCACTCTCAAAGAAATAGTAATGTGAATAGTAAGGTCCAAGACCAAAAGAAGACCTGTGGAAATCAATGAGGTCTATGGTACCACCCTTGATGTGTCATTACTATTATTAACTTTACCATAAAATAAACCACATTCAGTAACGTAACTAACTATGGTACAGGGTAACAACTTTTGATGTGCCACACAACTGTTTACCATAAATATCACCCATGGTTTCCCATGACTGAGGCATAAAGTCTAAGCACCATAGCCTTCCACACCTTGGCTCCCCCTTACATTTTTCTGGTCACTTTCCTTATTAACCCTGTTCTAGGCATTATAGTTTTTCAACATTCCTGAACACCTCAAGCCCTTTCAGAGCAGACTTTTCTCTTCTCTCTGGTTTCTGCTCCCTCTGCCCCTCTGTGGAGCCCATGGAGCAGGAAACCACTTACCATGACGTTGCCATGCATGAGCTCACCTCATCTGTGACTTCTTTGCCAATTTTCTTCTTTTCTGTGCCTGTTTCTTTCCCACTAAACTCTGAGCTCATAGAGATTGGGGCTAGTTCTTAGTTGTCTGTGAATCCACAGTTCGCAGCACAGGGCTTGGGCCATACACAGGGAGGGCCTAACATTTTGTGAATGAATGAATGAGTTGAAATACAAAAAGTATTTCCAGGTATAATAGTTTTATGAAGTTTTACAGTTTGAAAACCCTTTCATATGTTAATACTTAACCTTTTATTTTCAAGATCTCTAAAAAATACTAAATACTGCATTAATATATGTCAAAAGAATAATAAATTAACTAATGAATAAATTAGTGGATCATAGTGATAAAATAATGCAATACCTCCATGTGTATTTAATAATAACTCTTCTCACATTAAAATGTAATGCAGTCAGTTTCATGTGCAATTAACTCTTAACCTTTACTGACATTTAAATCTATAAGCTCACACATTTAATCTTTAAAATGAATGCAATGTAAAATGCTTAAACTTTGTCAGGGAATCTGAACAAAAAGGCACGAGCAAACACAACTTGCCATGTTAGATATTGATTTCATCATTTCTGACCTGGGAATATAAAATCAATGTTTTAATATGGCAGCCGATGATGAATGCTGAAGGCTAGATGAGCTTCCTGTGTGTATTCATTCTGATGGTAAGTGAAACAAAAGGGATCCATCGTGAATTACGTCTGTGGCAGTTGATTAAACCTGCATGCGCAGTCACAGTGTGACTGAAATATCATCGGATCCATGATGGGTTGCCCTTGCAGAGGCTGTTTGCCTTGAGGGAGCAGCAGACAGGCAGATCCTCCGCAGTTCGGTGATTTTACTGCATATACACAATTTCAGACAAGTGCAACAGAAAATACTCAGAGTAAGGGCAGCCCCGGAAAGACAGCCAAGCCGTAAATGACAGATTGGCTGTTCTCAGAGATGCAAGGCACAGGGCAGTTTGATAAGCCTTAAGAAAGGAGCAATGGACGCCTGGCATTTCATTCCATTGTCAAAGCCAGACTAAAGAAAATCATGTCTCTGCTGGGTTTGTAAGCAGGCTAGGAAGGAAAAATGCAAGCAAACATTCAAGAAGAGAAAACTGTAAAAGCACTCTTTTCACAGCTGGCCCAAGTACCATACTAAATTAAATGAGGAATTTAAGAGCTATAGAGGGAGGAACGACCACAGGGAAAGAAAATTCCATCACAAGGTTGTTTGTTTCCATGACAAATTGCTAAGTCATTCAGAATTACCTTGGCTTTTAGTGTTTCCATCACTTCCCTTCTCATTCAGCAGATATTAATAAGGATCTTGCTAGGATATATAGAGAATGTAAAGGGAACAGGTCACACCTGTGCTCACGCAGCCTTATTTGGTTAAAAATACCCTTTATCATTATGGATGTGATTGCAGTTGGAGGCTACAATGAAGAATGTCTGGTTCTTGCTTGAACACATTTTCCCACAGACTCCAGTGAATTCTATATGTTACTAGATTCCATTATTATTATGTCATCTTAGAGATATTTACTTTGGGAGGTGTTTAGCATCTTTGGGGCCATCAGAATGTTGTTTAGGGAGTGATTTCTCCAAGTGCCTGAGCATTAGGATCTATTTCAGCAGAGGGTAAGAGTTAGGGGGTGTTTTATTTATTTATATGTTCAAATTCGGCCATTTATTTCTATCCTAAGGCTTTTTGTTAATCTGGTATTCTCCCAGGCCATTTTAGAAATCTCTATGATGCATGCCCATTAAAAACTGAATTATATTTCCTCAGCAGCTAGATAAGGTATTAACTCTAGGTGTCAGTTACTTACAAAGTTTTTTCAGCTTTTATTCTAATATAATCATAAAATAAACATGAATTCAGACGCTCATAGGCTAAAATACCTGCCAAAGAGAAATTGGGGGGACAATTTTCCTTTTGTGGGACGCTCTGTGTTTGTGGGTCTTCAGAACAACTGGATGCAAACATATTAACATAATCACTTCACAAGTTGAACTGAAGGAGGAAATATCAGCAAATGAATACAATGCATTCTGGGGGTCTTTTGCTAATTTTAAATAATTCTCTGAAATATTATTCTAGGCTTCTTAATGACAAGTGGCTTTTATTGGTCTTGACTATATTTTCTCAATTATTTGGCATTTTGAACAAATACCTCACTTTCCATTATGCTACATGTGTTTAATTCAATTCAATAAACATTTAAAAGCTTCTATTTATACTCTTTTTACCTGAGAAATGTATATCCCAAGGGCTGTGTGCTGGAAAATCTAGCTAGCTAAAAAGCAAAAACTTTGGGGCAGTTTCTGGAATCTAAATTTTACACAGGAGTCAATTTAAACATTTTTTTCATGAAAATTACTAATACTGTATGATAGATTCGAATGTAAAATTTACTTGAATTTTTAAGACAAAGCACAAAGAAATTTCATCCTAAAGCAGTCTTGAGGCATATACTCCTCTGCTATGAGTGGTACATGGGGGAAAATGTGAGAACATTCTATGCAAGATAAGTGATTAGTCACATAGCACTGAGAAGTACAAACAGTCTAGCCATGTTCCTCTTACTCATCGAGCTTACAATTAGGAGGCAGAAGATACATTCACAATGAACACAAACAGAAGCTGTGAAAAGACACAAGGGAAAGATCAATTCTGATTAATATAGGCGCCATGTGGGTGTGAAAGTTTGGAAAGGGCCTGGAAATCCTAGCAGAATTCCAACAGGTAGAATGGGGGGGAGGGTGCTCCAGGTAGCGTGCTCAGCCTGTGCAAAGGCCCAGCGGCATGAACCGGGATGGAGGATTTAGGAACAAGAAACCATGTTGTGTGGCTAGAATATAAGTACAGGACACAAGAAAGAAGATTTATCAAAAGTTGTGCTTAAGTATAAACCGATATCCAGTCTTTAAAGGACTCTTCCTGCGAAGAATTAACTTTGTAAAGTGAAAATTATGACCGTGTTTATCTGCAAAAAGATTGGATTTTTAAATTCATTTAGATTGGAGCACAGCTGCATATTATCATCTTTTAGAATAGGTTAGGTGAGCATGTTTTTCTTCATTTACCCACAGAGAGATTTTTTTTTTAATTTCCACATACAATTATGTAGTGCCTACCATTGCCAAGCACAGTGCTAGAGCCAACTGGCAAAGAATGCCTCTCCCCTCTAAAAAGAGATAGAAAACCTTCTCTGAAAGAAGACTGAGCAGGTGTGCTGTCTTCCTTTTACCAACACATCCTAGCTGAGGCCTGAATTTAAGTGCATGAGAAAAACCAGTCACCATGAGGCCACCAATTACAGACAATAGTTCCCAATATTCTCACAAACTTGGAAGAAAACAAATAAATCCCATCATTTAACTCAATACCTGTGTTTCCTCCCCAAGAGTTGGAGGATTCCCATAGCGGCCTCCCTTTCCTTCCTCTTCCCCCCACTCAGAAGTGTAGCTTTCGTTTTCTATGAATAATACTGAGAAATTTTATACACTGTGAAAAGGCAGAAATAATGACCACATTTAAAACTTTTCATCAGAGTGAAAAGAACAGCTGTTGAGATGGAAAATTACTTCAGTGCCAAGAAGAATACTAACACTGACCCACTTTAAGATCATAGACTGACATAGAAAGCAAAATTAATTGGGACCTTGTCAGAAGAATTTCGTGCTGCCTGAGGCAGATCGAGAGTGATGAGGTAGAAAGACTGACCAAGCCAAAGGACAGTGTGCAGTGTGGTGAGTCCTTGTTATGGTCACTACTGCCAGCATCTGTGTACCAGCTCTGTGGCATCAGACACTGAATTTTCCCAGTGCTCTCAGCGCTATCAGGCTTGAGTGATACAAAAAACAAAAAGCAAAAAAAAAAAAAAACAAAAAACCTTTTATGTGTCAATGTCAGTTTTTTAATCTTGAGATCAATGGTCAGGAAAATCCCTGGTCATACATTTCCGCCACAGGAGCATCCCCTCTGCCGCCAGGATCCTGGGAAGGACCAGAAGGCTGTTTGGCGAGCGTAGAATTGGAACAAAGGCAGGTGGGAGTCAGAAAGCTGAATCACACAGGTCTCAGCTCAGCCCCACAAGGGCAATGCCTGCCTTCTGTTGCATGAGACGAAGTGCCATAGTGATGGGCGGGTGGGTTTGGGAATCAGTCAGATCTGGGTTTGAGCTCAGAGGGGCCATTTACCAACAATCACCCCTGGAGAGTTAGGCAGCCTCTCTTAAAGCTGCAGTTCCTTCTGTGAAACATTACGGAGTTAACAGCAAAAACTATCCCTTAGTGAACACCCTGTGGACCAGGCTATGTGCCCAGCTCTCTGCAGGCTTCTCTCAGCTGACAGCAACCCTCCAAGGTGACTGATGAGGAAACCAAGGCACCGCTGCTCCCTGCAGAAATAGTGACGGACCAGCCCCACTGTGATACCTTGTAACTGTTCCATTTCATGGTGACGGGCTTGCTCTTTCTGCAGCTTTCTCCTGGCTCCCCGAGGAAAAGTGAGAAAACTGCCCTCTGATCCCTTGACTCCTGTGGGGGCGGTGTTTGGGGTCTGGGAGGGAGGAAGAAACTCTAGTTCTGTGATGTAGAGGGAGGAGGACCAGTGGGGTCTTCTAATCTAGCTTGGGGCTCCTTTTCTCCTAAAATATCTAAAATCAAACACACATCACACTGTGACATATAATGTGATTCCTGTCCCACCCTCCAAATCTCCATCTGGCCCATGAGAGCGATTCATATTTCTTTTATTTAAATATTTTACCCTTAGTTTGTGTAATACTTCTGACTTCAATTTGTTGAGTGCATTCACACCTCCCACCTCTGTGGTGTATACTTAAGCATCCACTCACTGGCCAGCCCTGAAAGAGGTTGTGTCCAAAGTTACCTTCTCCTTGACTTCCTCCCCTGGCTATGGAAGCAGCTTGGGTACAGTTATATCTCACCCACTTCACCCAACCACAGGAATTCTTTATCAACTGGCCAGAATATCAGCATTAGCCAGATCATGTGTTTTTCTTCCACGGGCAGTATGGAAAGAACACTCTCAAGGTCTTTAGAAATGTGTATCACACATCCAGAGAAGAATAAACCTGGCCAAGGTGGTATTTAGTCAAGAGAGTTTCTAACCTGGTCTTCCCACCCAGGCTATCAGAATCTTAAGAATAATTACCAATCATTGTACAATATAGGTTTTATTATTATTCAGGTACGGCAAGGTCAACAGATCAAGAGACATCTGCCGTAGAAGAGCTAGTCTGTTATATTTGCAGATCCCAAGAGGAGGGGGCATGCCATGCCATGGGGGTCCACACGGGGAAGGACCAGGTTTAGTCAGGAGGCAGAGGGAACGAGGGGAAAATGGGAGCAACAGCCTTTTATTGTAGTTCCTGTGAGAAGAAACGGTTGAGGCAGTCAACTGGTTTAGGATTGACTAGTTTGAATAATATCGGCAGACCCTGGGACACAGGGGCTAACCCTGGTTGTCTGGTACCTGACCTTGGGGTGATTAGGGCAGGTGGATAGTGGCCCAAAGTGTGAGAACCTGACAAAAGAGGTGCTCGAGGGATGTGGGCTCTGGATTGGCTAGTCTCCTTAGGAAAGCTGTGCTCACAGGTGAGTCGTTTGCTATCTCCGGGCAGTCCCTCCAGGGTCAGCAAGGTCTCAAGGTGTCAAAGCATCAGAAGTAAAAGTCACGGTTAATAAACCAATCGAGATCAATCAGATATAGACATTAACACTAGAGAAGCTCATTCACTCAACCCTTAATAAAGATCACAAAAGGAGTAACTGAGAATAACTTAATGAAGACCATATGGAATAAGAATTATAAACACATTACTCTAAATTAGCTTGGGCATATAATCCTTCACTACAGACCATAAACACTATGCACAGTGATATTTATAATCTCCAATGTCGTCTCACTACGAATTCCTAGGACCCTTAGCAGCATGGCTAAAGGAAGTTTTTTGTTTTTTGTCTTCTCCACCTCAGTCCTGATATTTCCTCATCTGCTGGCCCCCTCTTTTATGATCTCCTCAGTCTGTAGGAATGCTCTTTTTTTTTATCTTCCTTATAACTAATTTAAAAAATGTTTATTGTCTTGATCTGTAACCATTGAAAACTTAGATTTTAGGAAGGCAAATTTTCTCCAACTGTATTTCTACAACTTTGTCAATCTGTTATTAACTTTAATTTTTTTTTCTGGAGTTTCTCATGAAAGACCCATTGATAGTTATTTACCTGAGAATCATGCTGATATGCAGCTAGAGTTTCACTGGTTTGTGTGCTAAGAGGTTTTTATCTAATATTTGGTCATGAAATAAAATGGCATTTTCTTCATAATTGAGTGCATCCATTCATCCACTAAGTACCTTCAAGTTTTACCTCTCATGGGTAGGTTTAATCCATTTGGAGTCCACCCTGTCTGGGCTTCTCCTCAGTGCCCCACACAGACTCACTCTACCTGTGCTGAACGACGCATCAGTGCTGTGGAGGTGTGGTAGGCTTTTACAAGGTGAGAGGCTTTTGTTGGGGGTACTATTTTGTTGTCCCAAATCAAACTGCATGCTCAAATTCTATTTCTGCCACTTACCAAACATCCGACATTCAACAAGTTAAACTCATCTCTATAGGCCCCAGTTTCTTCCTATAAAATGAAGTTCATAATAATAATACTCACTTCACACGGTTGTTATGAGGATTAAATGAGATAGTGCATGTAGTACAACACCTGGTGCATCATAAATGCTCGATCGTGGTCATAATTACATCACAGATTTCCTAACATTGCTCTTCCTGGAGGCTTCCTGTATTTTAAGTAGTTTTTCTGAACTATTGATATATTAATTGTGTTGATTTACTAGTTTAACTCTTAAATGTAACTTTATTTCTATGTATCACCACCAAGTACCAACTACTAGACCTAGAACACAGAGACTCTTCTAGTTTCTCTTAGGTTTCATCTAATCGGAAGTGTTCTAAATTCCTGTACATCAGGACCTATAGTGGATAGGACCACATTATGACTGGTGAGCCCTTTCCTCCATTAAAAAAATTAAAAATTATATTTTATGACTGAGTTGGTATAAAGATATAATCAAGGCTGCATTTATTATTACACATTCATCATTATTACATTCATTTGTTTTTCCGGTTTTAGAAGAAATTAAAGTAAAATATTTCATGGGTCTCTAAAGAGACCCATTGTGTCTACTGTATGTAAAGAATCAATTGCTCTAATGGTAGACTCAGACTACAAAGAGAGTTAAGGAACTCCAGTGATAGTATTTCTGAAAACACGGCTAAAGATGTTGCTGTAGCTGTTTTGTTAACAGGGATAATAAAGCTATTTCCAAAATCAATCGTGTAGTAAAATATTATAGAATGATAAAGGCACCCAACTCCTGTGAGACCACCTACTTCAAGACCCATGGCTCATAAGTGAAAAATGAAGACTCATGTCCAAGTGATCTGCTTGGATTCACAGAGATCTAGAGCTGGTACCTGGTTCTCCTGATTACCAGGTAGTGTTTTTCCGCCACACTCTCTATTGCTATTCAAAGTCTTACTTGGGCTTATGCCAAAATGTAGTTAGAAATCATCTCTTTTGTTCCCCCAGCAAAGCAGTACTTGGTACTATACTTCCATGGGTATTTATAGACCCTCTTAGAACTGGACGTGAGCTCTGATATATAGGGTGGGATATGAAATCTCTCTCTTCCCCAATGCATTACCAGCAACTATCTTCCAATGTAAACTGACACTGGGTTTATTTTAAATAGTTGTTATTAGTTCTCTAATCTGAGATAAGCCAATTAGCCATTAGAGGATAATCAACAGAACCCTCATATGTTCGGTAGCTTTAGAAAATGACATGTTTATATAAATGCCCAAATGAGAAAAGTTAAAAAGATGGAAAAACAATAAATGATGTCAGGCAGTCAGCAAATATTCATTGACCATCTATCCTGTACTAGCCCCTATGCTAGGCACTGGTCACAGAATTTAAAATGGGGGGAGTATCTTTTGTCTTACAGTGTTAGATGTATAAATGGTAGTTTTGTTTTCTGATTATAGAAATAGTATATGTTCATTGGGGTTAATTTGTAAACTACCTTAGAGTTAGACATTACATGTTATTTTTAGGCTATTGGTTTTTATTTGTTTGAAATTTTATTTTGCTCTCATTCTTAAAAGATAGCTTCTGTGAGCATACAATTCTAAACTGATAGTTATTTTCTCTCAGCATTTTGAAGTTATTCCACTGCTTTCTAGGTTTCATTGATGCTATTGAGAAGTTACCTGTTAACCTAATTTTAGTATCATCTGCCTAGATTCTTTTATAAACTTCTCTGTGTCCCTTCACATCAATGTGTCTAAATAAAAATTACTTTTTATTTATCTGGTTTGGGATTTATTTGGGTTTCCTGGATCTGGGGATTTGAGTCTTTCTACAATTTTGGAAATTTTTAGTGTCTTTTTGGGTATTGCCTTTCCTCCATTCTATTCTCTTCTTCTAAAACTCTGGATTGAATATAGTTAAAACTTCTTACTATAGACCTTCCTTTTATACCTCTTATCTTGTCTATCTCTAATTTAATTGAGTAATTTCTTCAGATCTATCTAGCTTCCAGTTCACAAATCTCCTTTATTTATCTGTGGAATTTCCCATTTCAATAATTACATATTTCTTTATTTCCAAAAGTTTTATTTTTTTACCCTGCCTGGTCATTTTGTAAGTATCTTTGTTCCACTCATATTTTCAATACTTTTTATACTTCTTTAAGCATAGTAATACTTTATTTTATATTCTGGTATCAAATATCTCTAATATCAAACCTCTAATTCTGCAGTTTGCTGTTTCTGCTCTCTTGGTTATGGTAGTTTATTTCCTCTTGCATTTAAATGGTTTTTAATTTGAACTAATGTTTCCCAGAACATCTTCTGTAAGAATTTTTTGTGTTCTGGGTTTGCATCACTTACAGTAGAGAACAATATCATTTCCTGCTGTTGTGCCCTTGTTTGGAGCAGTTGGTCAGAGCTAGCTCTCACCTCTGTACTGTCTCACAATCCTTCCAGGGCACCTCTATTCCATGGAGGAAGGTTGTCTGGTCACAGCGTCCCTGGGAGAGGGCAGCTTTCAATGTGGCACCTCCTTGGTGACTGAAATCTCAAGGCCAGGTAGCAAAGTCAGGGAAAAGGGAATTAACATTTGTCAGGTGATTATAATATGACAAGGTCCAAACTGGGTGTTTTATATGTAATCTTATCTTTTAATCTGGAAAGTAGTTATCAATATCTCACATCTTGACCCCTGCACTCCTACCACTTGCTAAGTGACTCAAACAACTAGGGAACACTAGAGATAACTGGTCACCTGAATATGCTGGCCCTCTAAAATATCACCTTTTTTTGAGCCATAATTTTGGAGTGAATTCCACTAATTTAGCCTCTAGGTTTGTCGATCCGAGCTTCTCCTAGATCCATGTGGATTTGGACACTACACTTTCTGGCAGAATGTTCAAAGTGGCTTGGTAACAATGATTCCAGCTTTGCTATAACACACAGGTTAATTACATCCTTGGGACTGTGCCAAAGTTTGGCTTCATTTCCAAAGGGACTGTGTTTATCTACAGTGATTAAATTAAGTATTCATTGACATTTTTGAAAAATGTTCCAGCACTATTTCAAAACCTTCCTAATCCAGATAGATCAATCCTCTTGTGTACAAACCATCAATATTTCCATAGGATAGTTTCCATATGGATCACCCCACGTTAACATATTAAAACAGCATTTAAAATGAAATATTTAGCCTAAATGGAGAGGTGTTAAAAACAAAGACCAGCTGTTGTGTCTATGAACTTGGTAAAGAAACAGCTGGAATCAATACAGCATTTGGACACATGGCTGAAGAAGTGCTTTGTGTGAGGAATATGCCCTTGGAGGAAAAGAACCTTTGCATTTGTGTGCAACTGAAGTGGAAAATAGAAGGGAACCTTGAAAGCCAGGGACTATCTTCAGTTACATGACAGAAGTGAAGAGTGAAAGCTTTAAATGTTATTGATTACAAGGCAGCCATGATAAACCATGGAATTTTAATTAAATCCTGCACACTAGCAGTGAAAGCCCAGTCCCAACTTGGTGCTAAGTTTTAGGAACTGAGTATTAATAGAACCTCTAAGGGTATCTAAGTGGCCTGTACATAGTAGATTTGTGCTGCCCAGAGTGATAGCACTAGCCATGTATGGCTGTTTACATTTAAATTACTTTAAATGAAAAAAAGTTTAAAATTCACTCCCTTGGTCTTTCTAGGCACATTTCAAGTGTTCAGTAGTCACAGGTGGCCACTGTGTTGAATAGTACAGATATGGAATATTTCCCTCATGGCGGAGAGTTTCTTTAGACGGCACTGTATTAGACATTCAATAAATAAATAAAATTCAATAAATAAATTGAATGAATAAATGAATGCCCCAAATATGAAAGGGGATAAAAGGTACCACTTTTGTAAAAAGTTGAACCGGTCCTCTTAAAGAAGATATAATATTTATTAGGGAGGAAAACAACCCAGTGGTGAAGTGATAGAACCACCTTGTAAGAGTATAATGTCATGATTCCATTAGACATGGCTTAGACTTGCGACCAATGCCTCCTCTGAAATCTTCGGTAAAGTCTGTTTTATTCAAGAAGGCTTGTGTGGGTAGGGACTTTTCTGAGCTGCTCAGTGAAGGGGCTGTATTCCATAGGAGGGTGAGCAGGATATAGAACAGAAGCCAGACATACGGAAGGAGGAGGCAGGAAGTTGAGGGGGCCATATATCCACCCAGAACAGACAGGAACGTTAGGGACAGTTTTGAAACTCCACAGGCCAGAAACTGGGCTCAAGCCAGTTTTGCCTCTAATTAAATTACCCTGGCTGATGTCTAAACTGCCCTTTAATATACTACATCAGTGGTTGTCAGGCCAAATCTGGCCCACCATCTGTATCTGTGAAGCCTACCAGCTAAGAATTTGTTTTTAAACACTTTTCAGTGATTGTAAAAGTAAAAAGAATTTTTCATGACATATGAAAATAATATGTAATTCAAATTTCAATGTTCATAAAAAGTTTTGTTGAAACACAGCCATGTCATTTGTTTACATATGTATTGTCTATTGCTGATTTCATGCTCCAATGGCAGAGTCGAGTGGTTGCAATAGAGACCGCAGGGCTCACAACAATTAAAATACTTATGCTCTGGCCCTTTATGGAAGACGTTTGCCAACCCCTGTACCGTATGATCAACAGTGAGAAAAGGGATCTACCAGATATCACAAAACACTGAGTCCAGGAATGGGTTGCACTAAAACATGGCTGCCTCATGGCAAACCAGAACAAGAGAAGTTTTTAAAAGATTAGAGATGGTGAGAGGAGTAGAGAATTACTTAACAGGAAAAAAAGACCTCCCCATCAAATGTAAACTCCTAGGGTTTTATTCATAATGATAGCAGGAAATTGGACAGATAAACAGAAGACTGTGTGACCAATTAATCAGTTAACCTTTCTGAGGATCAGTACAACATCAGGCAAATGTCCATCTGTGATACAGCAGAGTCCAGCACCAGATCTGTAGCTCATTCGGTCAACAAATGCCTATTTAGTGCCTCCCATGGGAAGGCCTTGTGCTAAAGTCAGTGGGAGGGAAGGATGTGAAGCCTAAACGTTGGCCCTTATTCTCCAAAAAATATGTAATCTCCTTGGGGAGATAAAACATATTAGATTATTAGTGATAATCAAGTGGCAAATGGGAAATTCTGGAAACAAGTTATGAAACCATTCAGAAAGGAATGAGCTACAAATCAGCAGAAGTAGTCAAGAAAGTCCTCCTAAAGAAGAAAGGACGGAGTTGGGTTGGAGCTTGAAAGCTGTTTGGGCAGAGGGGAGGGGAAGAAAGGCATTCTGGATGGGGTAATGGACAAGCAATGGCTTGGCATTGAGTGGGAGAAAGGTACTCTCCAGAAAATGGGGAGATCCGCCAGGCTGAAGCAGGTGGGTCTGATGGGGAGAAGCTGCAGACAGAGAGGAATAGGGCAGGGACGGGTTTGGGAAGGTTTTTGAAAGCCAGGATGAAGTGTTTGCCAGATTGACAATGGAGCAACATAGTGTGTCTATGTAAAGAGAAAGGATAAGAAATTGGTATTTTTCAAAGCTATAGCACAGAGAAGAGTTATAAGCACAAAGAAAACAGACAAGCCTGATGATATTCTAGTAGGAGAGAGATGAGCAGTAAGACTGCGCACCTTAGATTTTACAAGCTGGGAAAGAGTCCTAACAGACACATCATCTAGAGCTTCTGAAGACAAAATACAACAAGAGTCCAGGAATAAAGATGGAAACTGTACAGCCAGCACTGTGAATTCAGGCACATCATGGCATGGCCAACTGCTGGCCACGTAGCCAATGGCTTTATTTGCACAAGGATCTGATGAGCTTCTAAAAAAGATAATGAGTAGAAGCATTGGCATAAACAACTGGCTCCTTAGAAGGTGTCCTAATCAACTGGGGAAACAGAGATGCCTCTTACCCTCTTGAACAAAGGATTAGAATAAAAAGGGAAAGTGGCTCAAGACAGGAGAGATTCAGAAGACATTTGGTAAAACCATCAACCCCGAATGGGGAAAGGAGAGACATTCTGAGTGGAGCCCTGAGTAATATTCGTATTCTCTCCCGACGCAGCCTTCACAGAGCTTCTCTGCACATTCCTGGAGAAAAAAGAGTGGAGAAAGTGTAATGCTCAAGAGTGAGTCAAAAAAAAAAAAAAATCTCTACTATTAGGGAAGCTGTTGAAAACACACAGAATAATCACCATCGTTTTTTTTCCCCCATCTTTTTTCTTGACCATTTTAGTGTGGCAACAATTAGAGTGAAATCATGGCTATGACACCGACTTCAGCGGCTGATAGGTGGCCACATTCTCACTGGTAATGTTGAGAAACAGTAATCAGAGCCATGAAACTTGGAGAGGACCATCACAAGGGGTGCTCAGTACACATATGTAGGTCCATGACTCCCTGTCTATGAAAATGATAAAAAGAGCCTGAGGACTTCCATTTCAGAGATTTCACTAAAATGGCTAGCAGCAGATGCTACTTTTTTTGTTTGTTTGTTTGTTTTTGCAGTACGCAGGCCTCTCACCATTGTGGCCTCTCCCATTGCGGAGCACAGGCTCCGGACGCGCAGGCTCAGCGGCCATGGCTCACGGGCCCAGCCGCTTCGCGGCATAGGGGATCCTCTCGGACCGGGGCACGAACCCGTGTCCCCTGCATCGGCCGGCAGACTCTCAACCACTGTGCCACCAGGGAAGCCCGATGCTACTGTTTTTATACTGCCCTTAAGAACCAAGATTTTTTACCATTTAGTTTGGTGACCAAACCTAAAAATCTTGGTTCATACAATAAAAATTATCTTATATAGATGGAAGACTAATAATTTTGTTAGTTTTATCAACAGATTTAGCATTTTATATGGTTTTTACTAGGAGTCATTGAGTCCCAGTGGTGCTGGGACTTTGGGTGTCCCAAAGTGAGCCCTGATTTGAGCAGATCAGACTGGCTTGGGATGAATGACCCAAAGGCCAGGTTCATCTAATATGGAGGTTCTTGTCAACACTGACCGTAGATGCACTTATTGTTTGCATGAGAACAAAATGACTGGAAAAATAAATAAATAAAAATTATTCCACAATTAAGATGGCTTCTTGTAGGTATGAAATAGAAGATAATCATTTATCAGATTGACCTGGCACACTTGAGGAAACAAGCTTGTTAAAAAAATTAGCAAAAACTTTAAACCACTATTTTCTGATGACCAGAATTAATTGTCTCTATGTATAAGTAGATTTAGTGTGATGGTGAGAAAACATAGACTATATAGTTTTATATTTAAGAAGGTGTCCAAAACATCTAAACCTTCTGCTAATTAATCTACAACTACATGACTAACTAGAATCAACAGGAATTGACAGCACTGAAATTGAAACATGTTTCTAGACTAATTTCTGTAAAATAAGGTGATTATACTGCTAAATGAACTAAATTATATGAAAAATAAAGGGATATAATGATCTAATTTCACATGATTTATTTCTAACAAGAGAGGGAAGATAAATGGTTAAACCTGAAAATAAAATGTAACTAGTTTATTGTAAAAGCTTTTACATTTTCTATTTAAAAAATAACTTCCAGATTAAATTCTTCCTGTTACATTTTATTTTATTTTATTTTATTTTTATTTTTTTGTGGTACGCGGGCCTCTCACTTCTGTGGCCTCTCCCATTGCGGAGCACAGGCTCCGGACGCGCAGGCCCAGCGGCCATGGCTCATGGGCCCAGCAGCTCCGCGGCATGTGGGATCTTCCCGGACCGGGGCACGAACCCGTGTCCCCTGCATTGGCAGGCGAACTCTCAACCACTGCGCCACCAGGGAAACCCACTGTTACATTTTAATGTGATTCTTTAGGCAATTAGAATTGATTAGAAAGCTCTAGGAAACTCTTCCAAAAGTAAAGAAAAAACAAAACTTCAAAAGGAAAGACAAATTGCCAGCTCAGAAAAAATTGTTTGTGTACCTTTCAAATGAAAACAAAACATTTAAATGTCTGGTTTCTTTAAAAGGTTATTTTAAAAATCATGAAGTGCAGGTCCGTTCCTGCAGTGAATACTAATGAATGGTGAATAGTTATTCTGGTGCTTTCTCCAACTCCATAAATTCAACAATGGTGCAATGTCAAATTAAAACAATATTTTACTCATCTACTGGGAGCACCACCTCCTGAGCCCTAATTAGAGGGTGATGCATAAGACATTTTTTGCTATCATATTTGGAGCCAAGATGCTGCCCAGGGCATACACACTCAAATGAAAAGGAGAACTTATTTTGGGTAATCATTAATCTTGATTATTAAATGTCTCTCTCTTCTCTGCTCAAAACTGAATCGCTCTGAGAGAAATTTTTATTTTTATTTTTTTATTTTTCATTTATATTGGAGTATAGTTGATTTACCATGTTGTGTTAGTTTCAGGTGTACAGCAAAATGATTCTGTTACACATGTTTATTTTAAAGAAGTGTTTATTTTAAAGCAGCAAATCAGGAAAATGAAGGTAAATACAACCAAGTTCACTGTTTATGGAGTAAAGATATACTTATAGATGGAATTTAAATGTAAAACACAGATAATTTATCTAATAACTTTTTGGCTAGAAAAAAAAGAAAGAAAAAAGAAGTACCATCTTTGATTTCAAGTAACTCGTGTTTCAACCACAAATTAAGGAGTCCAGAGGTAGAAACGAGGGCACATGGCACAACTGGCTGACAGAACCCACGTCAGGGCAGAGCATGTAGCTCTCTGGCAAGCAGGGGTAGCCACTGAGATCGCTGACTGTGGATGTGTCTTAGGGAGGTTCCCTTCGCTCTCACAGAATGTGGAATTCAACAGACTAGAACTGTCCCTATCAGAGCGACAACAATTCCCAGAATATTAACAAAAGAATGTTTTCCAGTAGATAGACCCTCCCCAGACAATACAGTCTCCACACAGCCCAGAGCCTCACCTCCTACAGCTCTGGGGAAGATGTGTCTGCAGGTCCAGAGCGCCATCTTGGACTGCCAGCATCACAGCGACACAACATAACAGGAAGCCTTGTTCTTCTGGGACAACAGGCTATTCTTAGTTAGCTAAACTGATGGAGATTTTCTTCTAGTGTTCAGGGGTGCATTCAAATTTTATGGGGCCTGGAACTTATACAAAATTAAGAATACAAAATTAGGTATGAAAATAAACATTGGTTAGAATGAGAAAAGATAACATGTAAAATTTGACTAATACCAACATTCCCAAATGCAAAAAGAAAGGATGTTTCTTATAATTAAGTGCCTAACGCATCTCTATCATAAATTTTCCTACATTTTTTATTGTATATTCTTTGATCACTTCATATGAAAATTATTTTTAAATCCAATTTTCTGGAGAGAAATTAGAAATAATTCATTCTTTCCTCTGGCGTACTTGATTGAACTTTTAGAAAATTGTTGATAGCTTAGAAAAGTTTTTTTCAAATCGCACACCTCATTATTGGTAATGGCTTGTATATTTTTAGGAAATTTCTAGCAAATTTCTTCCATATACATGTTGTAAGATTTCAGGGCATTTCAAGGTCTTTTTAATGCAGTGACTAATCTTAAATACTATTTGAAATAAAAAATGCCCGTTGGGGGGCAGATAAAGTTATGGAATTACTATGTTGGAAAAGGCATGTTCTCAACCAAAGTAGAAAACGTTGTGACACTCTACACTGTTTCTCCGCAGTTATTTCACAAAGTATCTCTCGTTTTCACATGAGAGACACATAAACTTCCATGTCATGTAAGCCACTGTCACCAGGGCTTTGCCTACTAGTTGCAGCCCATACTGTCCTCAAGTGAGAGAGGGGAGTGTCAGGATCCCCTGGGGAGGCTTCCTGAGTTACCTGCTCTTCCGTCCTGCTGTCCTCGGATGCAGCGAGGGGCGGGGCATGAGGCCGTCTGCTGGAGAGAGGGGTAGGGAGAGAGAAGATGATGCGTTTCAGTTGTCGACGAAAACAGCCCACAGTAGAGCTTCGTGGAGTAAAACAACAGTTTCTTATTTCCCGTGATGGTGTGGGATGGATCAACTAGACTGGGAGGTTCTGCCTACACAGTGATTACATAGGGGGATGCATTCAACCAGGCCCTCAGCTGGGACTGGAACACCTGAGATGTTTTCACTCACATCTGGACCTCAGCCGGAGCTGGCTGGGTCTCACCACTTCATCTGCCATTATTCAGCATCCTAGACTAAGCTTCTTTACACAGGAGCTAGAGCCCACAAGAGCAAAAGCAGTACTGCCAGGACTTATAAAGTCTGGGATTAGTGCAGCATCACTCCCACTACATTGTGCTGGTCAAAGCAAGTCACTAGGCTAATCCAGATTCCAAGGCAGGGGAAATAGGCTCCACCTCCTGGTGGGGCAAGTGGTCTGCAGGTACAAGAGTGGAAAATGTGTTAGCAGCCACCTTTGTAGACAGCCTATGTGAGAAGAGATGGATAGAGAAGTAAAGTGATACCTAAAAGGACCAAAAAGTAGGGTGGAGTGGAACCCATCATTTTGGTACCAAGAATGCAATGTCTCTGTCAGATTTCAGCCATTTTTCCTATTCAGTCACTTCAACTATCAATCACTTGCCCCTACAGAAAACGGATAGGGCTTGAAAAAGGGATGCTGCCTGCTTTCCTAGATGGGCCACCCAGGATAGAGTAACCAGTGGTGACCATTTTCCAAGGTCCAGCTCCAAACTGAAGTTTTTCAGTATATGCTGGACTGATCTGATTCACTGAAACAAATACATCACACACAACTACACACACACACACACACACACACACACAACAGGTTGTAAAAATCAGATTACCAATATATGAATTTGAAATTAGAAAATAGCTGCTAAGTAATCCAGAATATTGTGTTTTCTGATCAGTACATTTTTTTCTTAGAAGTTGGACAATCTACTTGAAAAGACAAATTCCTTCCAGAGATTGCATAAGGAGAACTGAAATCAGAATGGAGGAATTAGGGAATCCCCTGGTGGTCCAGTAGTTAGAACTTGGCGTTTTCACTGCAGTGGCCCAAGTTCAATCTCGATGGAGTAAAAAATGTAGATCTTTTAAAATGTGTGTCTTTTTATTTTTTTAATTTTTGGCTGCGTTGGGTCTTCTTTGCTGTGCACAGGCTTTCTCTAGTTGTGGTGAGTGGGGGCTACTCTTCGTTGCAGTGCATGGGCTTCTCATTGCAGTGGCTTCTCTTGTTGCAGAGCACGGGCTCTAGGCGCACGGGCTTCAGTAGTTGTGGTGCACGGGCTTAGTTGCTCCATAGCATGTGAGATCTTCCCAGACCAGGGCTCGAACCCGTGTCCCCTGCAATGGCAGGTGGATTCTTAACCATTGTGCCACCAGGGAAGCCCTTAAAATGTGTTTGAACTTAAATGACTACCAATTTAAAACAAGTAGATACAGTTACAGGTCAACATATATGAACCCCATGGTAATCATATATCAAAAACCTACAATATACACACGAAGACTAGAAAGAAAGGAACACAGGAATACTACTAAAGAAAATCATCAAACCACAAAGGAAAAAAACAAAAAGAAGAAAATGAACAGCGAAGACTACAAAAACAACTGGAAAACAAGTAATAAAATGGCAATAAGTACTTACCTATCAATAATTACTTTAAATGTTAATGGACTAAATGCTCCAATCAAAAGACATAGGGTGGCAGATTGGATTAAAAAAAAAAGACTCTTCTATTTGCTGTCTACAAGAGACTCACTTCAGAGCTAAAGACACACACAGGCTGAAAGTGAGGGGATGGAAAAAGATATTTCATGCAAATGGAAGTGCCAAGAAAGCAGGGGTAGCAATACTCAGATCAGACAAAATCAACTTTAAAACAAAGGCTATAACAAAAGACAAAGTACGACACTATACAATGATGAAGAGATCAATACAAGAAGAGGATATCACACTCATTAACGTATATGCACCCAATACAGGGTCACCTAAATATGTAAAGCAAATACTAACAGACATAAAGAGAGAAATTGACAGAAATACAATAATAGTAGGAGTCTTTAACACCCCACTTACATAAATGGACAGATCATCTGATCAGAAAATCAATAAAGCAACAGTAGTCTTATATGACACAATAGACCAGTTAGAATTAATAGATATCTACAGGACATGACACCTAAAAACAGCAGAACACACATTCTTTTCCATGCATGTGGAATGTTCTCCTGGATGGATCACATGCTAGTTCACAAAGCAAGTGACAACAAATTTTAGATAATAGAAATTACATCAAGCATTTTTTCCAACCACGATAGTATGAAACTAGAAATCAATTACAGAAAGAAGAATGGGAAAAGCACAAATATGTGGAGAATAAATAACATGCTACTAAAAAACCAATGGGTCAGTGAAGAAATCAAAGAGAAATCAGAAAATACCTTGAGATGAATGAAAATGGAAACACGACACTCCAAAATCCATGGGATGTAGCAAAAGCAATTCTAAGAGGGAAGTTTATAGCAATACAGGCCTTCCTCAAAAAACAAGAAAAATCTCAAATAAATAGCCTAACACCTACAGGAGTTAGAGAAAGAAGAACAAAGCCCAAGGTTGGCAGAAGGAAGGAAATAATAAAGATCAGAGAGGAAATAAAAAGAGACCAAAAAAAAAAAAAGAAACCCCATCTCTCTGTAGCTCATGGACTGAGAAGCACTAAGAAAGTACAAGAACTTGATGGAGCCCCACTCCTACTTCCACCCCCGGTTTCTAATGCACTAAAGAACTACATCTGGGAGTGAAATATGGAGAGGTAACAGGAGGCCTGGGGTACAGAGAGTTTCCAACACGTTGTGTGGCATGAGCGGCCAACTGAGAAGCTATTAGTTATGTAAGCTAATGGGTAGGTTTAACTCCATATACTTGCTGTTAATGAGATAGCACTAAATTGAAGACACTCTTAATGACCACAGTTTGAAAAAGAGTCACCCTGTCTCCATCACTTATTTCCAACTTTCTTCTCTGCTTTCCTTCTGTAAAAATCTTCACAGAGCCTCTAACACCTCTGATCTCCATTTTCTCCAGTTTTCTTCTTATTCCTGGGTTCCCCATGCTTCAGTTGGCTCTTATAAGATTTTTGCTGAAGGATTCTTCTTTTCAAGTGGCTTACCTACTTCCAGGAGAGCCCTTAAAATCACACCTGCTACTACAAGTCCACTTGCCCCAACTCAGATTTTTTTTCTTTAGTGACTCCCTGTAAGCATTCATGGGTCCTGTTCCATTTCTAGTGACTATCTCCCAATTTCGGCAATTCTTTCTTACATTTTTTCAGCATATAAATAATTAAGGAGCTCACCCCAAAGTTCCAAAATATCAAATCCACAGGATATACTTGAGTGTTTGTTTGATCTGACATTTCTTTGAGACTCTTCTCTCTTGCAGCTTTCCAGTCAATGCTTTCTCCTGGCTTTCCTACTTCTCCGGGTGGTCCTTCATTTTCTGTTCTCCAGGACTTCCTACAGTATCTCATCACAGCCACTGTGCTGTCCGATGGTGAATTTAAGCACCTGGGTGTTTCACCTGCTCCTCAGACTCACAGTATCCAAAAGCAGCCTCATTATCTCCCCTGTTTTGTTAAACTGCATCCATCAACCAAGCCAGAAAATGTGGGTGTCACCCTCCCTCTCCCCAACTGCTAATGAGACATCTCCATGGCCATGAGCCTAGTCCAAGCCCTTATCATCCCAGAATTAACTTTCTAATTGGTCTCTCAGCCTCTATTCTTCCCATCATCACCCTTCCCCACACCCAATCTTCTCTTACTGCCAACTCTGTAATTTTCTGAAAATGCAGATATGATTCTTTGGCACTCTCGCTTTCAACCCTTCAGTGCCTTCTAGTCTCTGCAGCAGTGCTTCTCAAACTTCAGCGTGACTCCGAATCACCTGGGGGCTTGTTAAAATGTGATTTTGATGAGGTGGGTGTATAGCTGGCTCCCCTTGCTGCTGCAGCCTTTTGGACCACACTTTGAGTAGCAAGAGTTCCAAGTTCACGTCCAAATCCCATAGCCTCTGACAGTCTGGTTTCTGCTTAACATTACATCTGCAATTCCTGACATTGCCCAGGAATTACCTGTCAAACCTCTGGGGCTCCAAACCTTCATTCCACCTCAATCCAGGGACCCTCATGGTTTTCTAGCCACATTTCCCATTTCTTTTGCCAGCCAGTGAAATAAGCACCCGCTGAGGATTAGTCCATATTCAAAAGATAAAATCAAATTTCCATAATAGCAAGGCAATACGTGTTTTACAGGCTCTTTAGTGTGAAATGGTTCAATAATATCACATTTGTTTCAAATTTCTTAACAATTCACCCTTGGGTCTTTACCATGGTAATCTTTTTTTCTTAATGAAAATCTCACTAAAATTTTCATGAGGCCAGTGGTAAGAGGACAAAACTATGTTGAGTCTTATGAAAAATATATTATACATCTTCCTCTAGATACTCTTTTAATATTTTCATGAGATTATCAGTTGCTTATCTTCATTCTAGCTTTATAGCTTCTTTTTCTTTTATCGTTAGAAGTGGCTAATAAAAAGGTAGATTAAAATACATTCGGCTGTTTGACCAGAGTTGAACAAAATTTCCTAACACCCTGAATACTGGGAAGCAATGCTTGCTTTTTAAAATTTTTATTGGAATATAGTTGATTTACAATGTTGTGTTAGTTTTAATTGTACAGCAAAATGATTCAGATATATATATATATTTTCAGATTCTTTTCCATTATAGATTATTATAAGATATTGAGTATAGTTCCCTGCGCTTTACAGTAGGTCTTTATTAGTTATCTATTTTATATATATAGTAGTGTGTATATGTTAATCCCAATCTCCTAATTTATGTGAGAGAAAATCAACCTCCTTGTTCCTTGAGTCAGTACAGAACCTACTGTAGAAGAAACACCTCTCACCACATACATAGTTGAGCTGTTAGGTTCAGCCTCCTCTCCCACCATGTCCAGCAATACAACCCAACGTATTATTAGTCATGCAAACTGCTGAGCTATTTTTACACATTCCTGTACTTTTGCATATGCTATTCGCTCTGCTTAAAATTCTCTTTCTCACCTCTGTAGCTAACTCATCTGATCTTTCAGAACTAGGTCAAACGTCACCTAGATCAGGAAGCCTGAGCTGCTGATGGCCTCAGCTGAGATAGCTTCTTACTGAGTTACCTACGAGGACCGCCATTTGTAATGTGGAAAATCTGATTTATTTGCATGACCCCCGTTCCCACCCCATTAGAGGCAGGGACCTTATATCTCCTGTGCCCGGCTGTAAGAGTGTTGAATTACATGGTGTTTGTGGTGGGCAGAAGAATGCTATCTCCTCTCAAAGATGTACATGTCCTAATCCCCCGCACCTGCTTTCCATTGGTAAAAGGGACTTTGAAGATGGAACTCATGATCTTGGAATGGAGTTTATCCTAGATTATTATCTGGGTGGGGCCAATGTCATCACAAGGATCCTTCTCAGAGGAAGGATGTAGGTCAGAGTTGGAAAAGGAGATGTGAGGTGAAAACAGGTTGAGTGATGCAGTCTGGAGCTAAGGCCTCTGGAGGCGGAAAAAGGCAAGGAAATGGATTTTCTCCAAGAGCCAACAGAAAGGAATGCATCCCTGCCAACACCTTGATTTTGGCAGCTGAGACCCATTTAAGGACTTCTGACCTCCTGAACTCTAAGATATATTTGTGTTGTTCTAAGCCACTATGTTTGCGTGATTTGCTACAGCAGCAAAAGGAAACTAATACAGTGCTCAACCAGTGCTCTTTTACAGAATACAGGAAGAGGAAAATGCCTCGGGGCTCACCTCCTGACCTGACCGAGATACATTTCACACCCATAGGTGTTCCGCACCCCCCCCACCCCATGGCGTTCTGTTGGCCCAGCTGGGTCAGGGCTGGGAGGGGATATGGAAGGGGCTCCCTACGCTCTCACTCCACCAAAACTCAAAGTCCTGCATCACGAAGTATTTTCTATCACCTACTGGTGCGAGGCCCAGCGGTTGGTGCCGTGGGGAATCTTATTAGGTCTATAGTTTAAGATTCTCGAGAACTCCTTGAGAACGAGTACTGCAACAAGGTAAACTCAAGCAAAACACCTCTGGCGATCCTCCGCCCTCCACCGGGTCTCTCCACACTCCCCTTCTCTCCCTGGAAGACGGGACCGTCTACCTCCTTGGAGAACCCAGGTTTCCCGACCCACTTCGGTAACCTTCTGAGATAGTGCAAAGTTTTCCCCTCCCAGAGCCTTCATTTCCAATGTAACGTATGTAAATATATACTGAAAAAGACCTTCTTGGAAAGGTAGATTTCCTTTTCACAGTTATCTCCACAGGTCTTTGAATTGCTACGGCGACGGTTAAGATGCAACACGAAGTCCACTCTGTAACTTGCAATCAGCCGTCGGGCCTCTAGGTGTCGCCACCACCCAAGTCCTGTTATCAGAGGGGGGCCGGCCCTGCACCTACGTGCTAGACGTTCAGTATTGTTTCAAATTATCCAGGAAAAAAACATGCATATAATATACATTGTATATATAATATGTATTATATATACAATGTATATATTTGTTCCTATATTATATATATAATATATATTTTCTTGGCCTAGATTTCATATATATGTAAAGAACACTGGCTTTTTCCTCCATTCCATTCCAGCTCTAGTTTTCTGTGCAAAATTCAAGCTAAGAGAGTAAATGATGTACCTGGCTACTGTTAAATTTTATTCTTTTATTCTGTTTTCCACATCAGCACTGGAAAATCCTGGACTTTGTTTGGCTACCAGAATATTCATTAAAGATGCACCGAATTCCACAGACACCACACACAAAATTCTTCTCATACAACATGGTGTCAGTGTTTTCTCTTCCTCTGGATTCGCATGCAGTTTTGGAGACTACTGTGCGTTGGTTTTCACAGAAAGTGGAAAGCAGCAAACATGGACGTGAGGACGCATTTAGAGTTCTGGAAACACGCTGAAATTTCACTAGTTAATCACTAACATTTGGTTCTTCCACATTCTGAACTTTTACAACTTAGAAATGTACATATATGGTATTTGGAATCTGAAATAAGAATGCTGGGTGGGAGAATTCAGAAGGGTTCACAAGGGTCGAAAATCTGCCCTCCAATTCTGCTCCTTTGTGATCTTGTGAAGTTTTCCTCTAAGCTGCCTATTCAGAAGATGTGTCCATCTTGATTTCAAAACATATGACAAACTTTTACAAAAATCATCAGTTCAGTTGTTCAACTTTTTCTCTTTATGCTAGAACCGCCTCCTTTGTTCCTGGGTCCTTATATAAGGCATGGCAGGGCTATGGCTTCTGCAGTTCTACCTGTCACTCTCTCCCCATGATTCTTCTCGGTCCTGACTTTGTAGTTATTGCATTTGACTTCTTATGTCTGCTGTAGGTCACATTTCATAGGTTAGGCCAAGACTTAAATTGAATAACTGGAAAGAACATTCTGTTTAAAGATATTCCTTGCCTCTCTCTTTTTTTTAAAACTAAGATTTGGTAGAGCTAAAAATTGAGACAAATCTCCACTAAGATATATATGTATGCATGTGTTTGCATATACACACATACACATACACATAAATAAATGGGAACTTTCTAAGTCTTACATTTCAAATTTAGATAGTCGTTTTCTGACAGCTTTGAATGTAACCAAAGCTATTGTTAGGCAAAGAACTTTGACTGTAATCAAGGTTATTGTAAGACAAGAGAACATGCTGTTTTTATCATCCACCCCCTTGCTCTACCCAGGAAAAATACTGAACAGCAGAGAGCTCGTATTAAGGGCTATATCTAGTTACTGCTAAACTGGCAGGTTTCTGTCAGGCTTCTAAAAACAATTCGCATTGATTTTTTGACTTTGGAGCTAAAATTAATAAGGAGCCCAGGAAGGCTACGGTTTTTCCTTGAACAGAGAAACAACCCAAAGGCTATGTTAGTGAATGAATTGGCTGTGCTAATGAAGGGTTGTTTTTGTTGTTGTTTTTTTTCTGTATGTATATAAAATAATAGCAATCAAATTGAAAAAGTAGGGCAAACTATTTTATATAGGATGGATAAATAACAAAGTCCCACTGTATAGCACAGGGAACTATGTTCCATATCCTGTGATAAACCATAATGGAAAAGAATATGAAAAATAATGTGTGTATATATATATGTATATATATATATATCTGAATCACTTTGCTGTACAGCAGAAATTAACACAGCATTGTAAGTCAACTATACTTCAATAAAATAAATTTTTTTAAAAATTGAGGGCTTCCCTGGTGGTGCAGTGGTTGAGAGTCCGCCTGCCGATGCAGGGGACACGGGTTCATGCCCCGGTCCGGGAAGATCCCACATGCCGCGGAGCGGCTGGGTCCGTGAGCTATGGCCGCTGAGCCTGCGCGTCCAGAGCCTGTGTTCCGCAACGGGAGAGGCCACAGCAGTGAGAGGCCCGCGTACCACAAAAAAAAAAAATTGAGAAAGTGGGTAGTTACACAATAAAAGTAAGTATCAAATTTTGGTCTGCTTCCATGGTAAGCCAGCAGTGACCCTTCCACTTGGTTACTGGGGAAATTAGAATGTTTCCTTAACTAATACTTTTGTAAAATAATAAAGTCCCCGACCTCCCTGGCATACATATTAACAGTTGACAAGTCTGGGCTTGTGGGTCAGGGTAATTAACTACCGGAACTAACACCAATGTTACCACTGATTTACAGACACCTGTGAAATCTACACCATAGAAACTAAGAATTAAAAGGGTGCAGAGGCTGTCGGGGGCAGCTCCTCTGAGCCACAGAAACCTTTTCTACAAGTGGGCTTGGTGGCACCACAGTGACATCAACACCATAGGCTCCTAAAATGACAGAGCCATGCTAGAAGTTACTTTTCTATTCCCAACAAAGTCCACAAGGGCGCTGGTACTCTGAATATCTATTTGTTACTCTTGATTTAGTAAACATGTCCTGATGGCACACAAACGCCTCAGATGCCGTTGAGAAATCAAAACAGAAAACAAGCATTCCAGCAGCAAGCCGAGAAAGGCACTGGGAAGGAACAGAGAATCCTGGACTAGTCATCTTGTGAAGCCAATTACTTTCTCAGTAAAATTAATTTTTCTTTCACTTCAAGCTCACTTAAAAGTTAATAAAGAAGGCTCGCTGGCTGGATCATCCATCTCTTCATTTACCCATCCGTTTAATCACTAGTCACCATAGACCGAGAGTCTGGGAAAGCACCTAATCATTGGATTTAATTGGATCTGGCGCCTACCGTTTCCTAATAAGCTTTTCTGCCTTGTTTTCCATTAGAGGTAGATCTTTTAGGGTGAGTAAATAGGTCAGACTTCACAGGGTTTTTTTTTTTTCAATTTTCTGTTTGCCACAGGAGTAAATTAAAAACAAAAAGAGCTAATAGCTCTGTTCTTTATGGAAGTATTTGGTTCTTGGTATTTATTGTTTGGGAATTCAAGAGAAATTCTAGTGCTAGGCTAAGACCAATGCTCTAAAAACAGGTTGGTGAATATCCTCTAAGGAACAGATTACATGAAGAGTCACTTCTAGAAGCTTTAAATATATTCCTCAGCACCATGCTTTTTCCTTTAAATTTCAACAGCTTTATAAAACTGAGAACCACAAAGTAAGGCTGACTGGAAGTCAAGGTTACATCCTGAGCTTTGCATCTTCCCCTAACATTTATGTTTGTGACAAGACACTCACCAGCTTAGTTAGCAACTTAGTTGCTAGCTTCCCACAATGGATACTTGTTAGCCAGGCATCAGTACTGCTTGTACTGCAAGTTTTCACTTAAACTACCTACACTTCACAAAACGTGGATCATCCTTTGCTCTTAATGAACAAGGCTAATTCCAGATGAAAAGTCACTAAGAGAATCCTTTTATGATATGTGGCAGCTATCACTTTATTGTGTCTTAGCTCCAAATTCATGCGCCAACGCATGTTCCGTAATGATGGACAGCACTCCTTTAAGCATCTTTCCTGCACAGTGAGCACGATGTTGCGTTCTCAGTAGAGGGTGCTGGAGGGACACTGCAGGACCACGGGGATGCTCCTGTGGGGCTGCTGCGAGGTGGGTCAGTGGTGTAGGTCTGATGGTGCTGCTTTAACTTGGGCTCCCAGAACACCTGGTGCCTCGGGGACCTTGTAGCTCTGGCTGGTGATGACCAACCTCCCTGCAAGCGCCCTTGACATAGACACACATGCTTCAGGCCTCCTGCCAGCACTGGCACCTCATCTCCATCTGCAAGCACCTGCTGGCCAGGGCTCACCTGGCCCCGCCTACACTCTGGGGTGGGGGTCGGGAGGGTGGGGTGGGGTTTGTTTCCTGTTGCCAAGCAACCGTAGAGCAGCCCTGCCCAGGGGGAACCGTGAACCTCTCAGCCAGCCAGTAGGCTGTAACTACAACAAGCTCTGAAACCCGGCCACCCTTCCTCCCAAGTTTGTCCTTCCTTGGGTATTCTCCTTCAGCCCCAGGGTGAAATATAGTTTTCTTATATCTGGGAGTTACCCTTTCATCAAAGTTTAATAATTCTTGATATTTAACTTCCCCTGTTTAAATCACCATGGGGTGTGTATCTCCTGATTGGTCACAGTCTAATACAACACGTTTCCCACTTAGCAACCAGTAGTTGTCAGCAGAAAAGACATAAGGCATCAAAGTTACCAGTGATACCATAAGAAAAAAAACTAGACTTTTCAGTACATGGCCATATAATTAATTATCAAAGACTACTGAACACACACTAACAAACCATATATTTCATTTGACTGTAGGGTCAGCTTTTATCTAACGAATTTACTGTATCGAAGTAAAAAGAGGACATATAAGGAATTCCTCTCTCTTCATACAAAGCTGACCCAGACCAAATAGTATAAGATAAGAAACACCCAAAAAAAGCAGCTTCTGAGATACTAAACAGTACACATTTATGCTCACGGGTAAGGTACAAAGAAGACTACATCACACAAATGTAAATATCAATACAGGTACCAGTGTAGTTATCAAAAAGCCCCACACGATGGTCTTAATACAAGATAAGAGATATGGATCTGGTTTTTATAACATCATATTTGGGTTTAACTGGTGATTGGTGTTTATGCCATTTCTGAAATAGGAAAGGGTTTATTCTGTCCTTTCTCAGAGGTTTAAAAGGTAAAAGATACAAACCAACGTACAAAGAACAAAATAAACAAAAAAACCCCACAACTTATTAGCACAGAGTTCTTGGGCTTTGGCTGGACAGCTTATTCGGTGACTTATGTCACCACACAAAGGATGCTGTTCCAACCAGCAGAAAATTAAAATGTAAATTATAACAATACCATATTGAAAATACTACCCAGTAAAGGGCCATCTGCAATGAGAATGACTAATAAACAGTTTTCAGTAACACTGGAGAAAACTTAAAATCCATGCTCTGTTAAAATGACCCATTTTTAGGAAGATAGCTGTCTCCCTGGGTAGGCACTGCTGTCACCCCAATTCCCCTTTCATCCACTTGTCATTTTGTCTGCACTACCTGATTCCAGTAATACCCGTCCATCCTCACCACAGATGTAGCTGTTTACATTTTGGGGCTCGGGTCAAGGTGGCCCTAGAGAACTGGGTCACTCTGGATGGTCTAAGAGGCAGCCTGGTCCCTAAATGAGTCAACAGTAGGGAACTGGTTTCTTGCTGTCGTCGTTCAGAGACTGCCCACAAGTCTGAATGCTGTGGTCATTTTACCTGCTAAATATGTAACCGCTAAATGTTCTGTTTGCCCAGCCAGCTTATGACTAGGATGGGAAACAGGTCAGTGTTTGGTTTTTCATTTATGACTGGGATCCAGTAGAATAAATATGTCTTAGGCCTGTAAAACAGTACAGGACGGGAAGAAGCAGCCGGGGTCCTTCTGGTTGCCAATCTGGAGAGGAATAATATTGCTGTTCTCATCACCCTGTTCCCCCTGTACATGTTGGTTAGGATGTGGCTAGGAGCGGATTGTGTAAGAGTGGTTTATCCCGAAAGACAGGCAGGGAGAGAGAAAAGGACGAGTCTGGACTAGGGAAACAGTGTCGGTGCTGAACTGGTGGTGTTTCTGCCCCAGCTCTTGATCTCAGAGTCATCTCTGAGTCTAACTGTGGACGGTCCTAGAGCCCATGTCTTTTAACCTAGTGATAATATTAGCACACGACATGAAATGGATTGACAGGGAGAAAATTAAGAGAAAAATATCATCCCAACTGAACAGATGGGAAAATAATATCAATAAGCTAAATCAAATTAGCATGAAAAATGTGTCTATCATTTATCTCAAGTTGTTCCACCCATTCCCAAAAGCTAAATCCTTCCTAGGTGTGGTAGCTCATTAAAATGACAAATAAAGAGCCCCAAAGCAGCATGCAAAAGCAGCTACAGGAAACACAGATGGCTGGCATCTCTTGGTTGGCAAAGGCTATACTACAATCAATCTTTTATTTCAGGGAAGGGTCCCAAACTAAATGATTCAAAGAAACATTCTACCACTTAATGAGTACTGTTGCCACCAATTGTTTTTATGATAAAAATAATACAGGGTTTCCCCCCAAACTATTTTGCTAAGAGAGTAGCAAAAAGAAAATGGTTAAAAACCCTGGGCAGGGAAAGGAAGCTTTTTCCCCTTAATATTCACATTCTGTTTTAATCTTTGACAACGAGACCAGAATGAAGCTTTTAAAAGCATATTATCCATATATTCTTTGGAGCTCAAATGAGTTTTACAGATACAGAGAACTAACATTTTAGGAAATCTATGACAAAATCCTATTAATATTCATCACTGTTCTGCAGATTATAGATGGTATCTGTGTGACTCATTAAAGTCCCTCTTTTTTTTTTTTTTTTTTTTTGCGGTACGCGGGCCTCTCACTGTTGTGGCTTCTCCCGTTGCGGAGCACAGGCTCCGGACGCGCAGGCTCAGCGGCCATGGCTCACGGGCCCAGCCGCTCCGCGGCATGTGGGATCTTCCCGGACCGGGGCACGAACCCGTGTCCCCTGCATCGGCAGGTGGACTCTCAACCACTGCGCCACCAGGGAAGCCCCCTCTTTTTTTAAAAAAAAGAAAAAACAGATAAAGGCCACCATGACTTAGTTCACAGGTGTGGACCGATTCAACAGGGGACATCAACTTTACGTGACAATACAGGAACGAGAGGCTGGACACAGAGAGATGTCCCGTGTTACAAGGCACACACATTACTCTTTTTATTCCAGGAAAAAAACACTCTCCCCCTTCACGACAAAAATGCTTCAAGCTAGGGGGACAAAAAGCAAAATGAGATAAAGCATTTATCCTTGGCATCAGTATTAGAAAATTATATTCCAGAAGAGGTTCACATTTCCTTTCAGATAACAAATAAAAAAAGGAGATATTTTGCCAAAATCCAAAAAAGCATTTAAAGGTATTTCTTCCTCTACTGGAAATTCAGGTAAAGAGGCTGGAACAGAACAGAACTGTCCAAGAGAACTATAACGCAAGCCATATACGTAACTGAAAATTTTCTAGTGGCCACATTAAAAAAAGACAAAATTAGTTTTTTATATTTAATTTAACCCAATATATCCAAAATATTATCACTTAAAACATAACCAATATAAAAATTGGTAGTTTACAGTTTTCATACCAAGTCTTCAAAATCTGGAACATATGTCACACTCATGGCACATCACAAAGTCAATGAGCCATGTTTCAAGTGTCCAATAATTCTATGTGGCTTGCTGGTACCACACTGAGCAGCGTTGTTCCGTACTACAGAGCTTTCATTTCCATTACATTAATGATGATAGATATTTGCACTAGAGCTTCTTCAGTGGAAAGTTTGGTTACAGTGAGTTTTATCATTATAGAACCCCAAAGGATGTATATTGCAGGAGTATGGACCGCTGTTTTAATAAAAAGGTCTACATCTTTGTGCCGTTCATTATAAGCAGTACCAAGTTTTCAGTTAATATGCTTTCAAATGTCAGGGTCCTTGGTCTACTAAAAATGCTGTCCCCTGATTAGCAGGGGCCTCAGAAAAGAAGACTGCATTGTGGATTCCTGTTCTTATACCTGCCAACCAGTTTACACACATGAAAACATGCTACTACCACAACATACTGGGTTATAGTCACATGATGGTCACATTTCATTCAGATTAAGAATTAGTTAATTATGAGTATAGGTTCAATCCAGTCTCCTATAACTCAAATAAATCATTATGCGGGGGGCGGGTGGTGAAGCAGAAAAGAACAGCTTTATTGCTTTGCCAGGCAAAAGGGGCCACAGCGGGCTAATGCTCTCAAAACTGTGTCCTGCAAATTAATCATTTTTTAAATGTCCTTTTAAGTATAACATCATTTTGGCCTACTGTTGTAAGCCTATTCTGTTAACATAGTAAGGAAATGTGCATATATAAACATGCAGTCTACATAAAGATTTCCTTCTGGTTTCCTTCTGTAGCAGAAAACCAAATCATGACATTAATTTCCTACCAAATAACTGGAATTGATGAGCCTTGAAATCTCTTCAAAGAAGGGACCCTTTGAGAGCATAGAGAGGTTTCCAAGGTATATCTTCTCTTGGCTGATACGCTGACAAGGTGAAAATTAGCATACAGTAAAAACACACAATATCTGTGTTTATTTTCTCCAAGTAGAATAAAGTTTCACATGCTTTTTTTCATAATTCTGGAAATAGTTTCAGAGGATTTCCACTCCAAATATGGTTTCTCTCTAATAGGTGAGCATTAACCAGGAAAAGGTTAAGTATAAAGAACTTTTAAAAATTAATAATTGAAAACACACCACCATAGAAAATATGGTAAAAGACACGAAGGGGGGAGTTTCCAGGAAGAAACAGTAATTCCCATAGTAAAAACACATTCATCTTATTAGTAAACAAATATATGCAAAATGAAACCACAACCAGATACACACCTCAGCTTGACAAAACTTGGAGTCTGATGATCTTAAATGTTGGTGAACACTGAGAGTACCAGAAGTTCTAGTACACCAGTGGAGTGTCAGTTGGTACCATTACTTTGGAAAACAATTTGGCTGTATCTGTTGAGGTTGATGATGTGCTTTATTGCATGTGTGACACAGCAATTCTACTCAAGGTATACATCTACTTGTGTATGTGCACCAGAAATCACATAAAAGAATGTCTGTAGCAACATTTCCTTTCTCTATTTCAAAGAAAGATGTATTTCCACATTCAGCAACAGGAGAAGGGAAAAAGTGTGATATACAACAAAATAATACTTAGCAGTGAAAATAAACAAGCTAGGGCACGTGTTTCAAAATGATTATGCCCAAAGGCAATGACTATAAAAAGAAGGTGACAGAAGAATAGAGTTTAATTCCATTTATTAGTTTTTAAGGATATGTACACAAAGGTAAAATAATAAAGGACAGGAAGGCTACGATCAACATGGCGTTCAGGAGGGGCTCCCGCTATCAAACAGGGACGAGACAGGGTCAGGGAGGGAGCACGCAGAGCCCCAAAGGAAGGCAGGCAGCTGGTGGCAGACACACGGGGGTTTGTTTATTTTTCTTTATATGTCAGTGTATATATTATATACGTGTATGTGTACATATTTATTCCGTTGCACATATGAAATAATTTAAAAAATTGGACTGGTTGAAACATACAAAGAAAAAGACTATACATCACGTTTCAGATGACGAACCATCGCTTGGAACACTGTGAACTTACCTGTTTCTCAAGTCACTGCCACTGTCACTGCTGCTAATGCTTCTCCGTTTCTCTCCTCCTTGAGGGTGGAGACTATTGTCCTGCTCAGACAGTCCCTGTCACATTCTAGGGCTTCAACCCATGCTGATTAATGGGATGACCAAACTAACCTGGCCCACATTTCTAGAAAACTAGGAAAACTTGGAAAATCTGGGTTACAAGTGGGCGGGGATCACTTGGCTTCTTTGGCTTCACAGTTTAGTGCATTTCTGGAAACTGACAGCCTGTTCTCCTTATCTCCTCCTTCAGCCTCCCTCATCTTGGTGTTTAAGTTAGAAATTGTTCAGCGATGGGCTTAACCTCAGACGCTGCTTTCAGAAACGTCTTCTGCCTTCAGAGGTGGCTGCAGCAAAGGCGGCCCTGCTATTAAGGGTTGTGGCTACACTGTACTTTTCTCCTGCACGAAATTAGGGAAGGGAATCCACAGCCCATCGCTTCATTGTACTCAGGAAGCCACCGTCATCTATTTGAACCAACCAGGGGATGAGTGATTTAACGCTATCCTTTGTCCTGGTCTGAGATGATTCTGCAGTCACCTCCAACACACACACATACATATACACACACACACACGCACACACACACACAACCACAAATGTGTCTCCTCAAGTGCTCAAATGATCCATCTGCATTTTTACAACGAATCTGCAGCTTTCAGGTATGGGGTTCATGATGGGAGCAGAAATACAGCATCCCAACTAAACAAGAAGGTTTCAACCAAACACAGAAGCAAAATTAGAAACGGTGTAAGAAATGGTCGGGAACAAGCACTCCATTTTCAGAATATGTGTTTTCTGTAATTTATTCCTCTTTAATGCTGAATATAAAATCTGAGATTTCACCAATGCCTTTAGAGACAAGTGCATACAAATTGAAACCTAAACACAAGAATTTTGCAGATCAAAGTGGGCTCTGACACTTTAGAAAAGATGTAAGCATTTCTAGAAAAAGCAAAACCCTATACAGCAAAATCAAATTAAAAAACAAAACAAAACAAACCAGAAAGAGGCTTTGGTACCTTTCAACAACAAAGGACAAAAATAAGTTTAGTTCATTATTAAATTCATGTAATATAAAAACATCTATGTGGGAGTGTTGAATAAATCTATAAAACAGAAACAAATCTAAAATATATTAGAGCCTGAGAGAAAAAAAATCTTCCTTTTCTCCTCTTTGATTTTAATAGAATACCAGAATGTGGAAAAACAAGTACTTCCCCAACTAAATTTTCTTTTGGTCTGCATATACCTAGCAGGATGGCACTCTGTATTTTATCTCATTTTAAAACGGCATAATTTGATTTTTAGCAGCACATTTTCTTTGCCCCAACAAGCCTACTACAGGAAATAAAAATTCTGTCTTAAAATGCTTTTGATATTACATCTATGCCTGCAATTCCCATCCACTTCTTTCCTAGATTTTTAAGACTGTGATTATTCAGATCTAAAGGCAGCTAGTTGAAGAAGGGATGAAGAAAACCATTACAGGTTTGGAATTCAGCTGCTAAAACACAAGTAAGGACACAATATTCTCTGAACATGGTGTGGTCCCAGAGGGCAATACCTTAGGACTCTGCAGAGCCTGGGTACTGAGGGAAATGCCACACAATGTGTTTCTAGCTTGCTCATAACAAGTACAATACCAGGTGAAGCTGGTCTCTCCTATTTCTTTGCTGCTCCAAAAAAAAAAAAAAAAAAAAAGTGGGGTAGGGTAGATGGTCTGTGGTAAATAATTTAGCACTCCTATTCATCTAGTCTGTTTAGGACAACCATACTGGGCCTACTACAACCAGAGTAATTCGGAAGTTTTGAGACAAACAATTCTGAGTAGCTTTCTTGGTCTAGCAGGTATTGTATTGATCCTACAACCCCAAGACTCAATCTTACCAAGTTGCTTCTTGGTACTCACTGGCAAGAGTTGACAAAGTGTAAGTTAGACCTTTGCAACATTAACTTTTTAAAAATGGCTGTATCTTAAAAAGAAATTCTAAGTCTTCTTAGACTTTAACACGATATCCAGTTCAAAACAATTTCCTGGATAGTCCCTGGGATTTATCAAGTGGAATTTGACCTGGATCATATTTAATGCCAACTAAGCAGTCATAGCCATGATTTTACAGCAGCTTTCTTTGCAGAGAAAATTGTGGATTATGTATTTGTTCCAGTCATGTAGGAATCAGTGGCATGCTTTCTTCTGGTTGTAGTCCTGGATGCAAATCTCAGGCTGGGATGTCGGCTTTAGCATTCAACAAGTTCTTTAGAATAGTCCACATTTAGCAAGTTGGAGGGAGAGAGAACCCAGGTGACAGGGACTACATTCTTCTTTTCTTTCCACTTCTTACAAACTTCCTGCTCAGAATCTAAAGGGCAGGTCCACCATCAGGACACTGAGAATAGCAGAATATCTTAGGCAGCCCTCTGAATTTATTCTACTCAAGACTATTCCCAGGTTTGGCAACTAAACACTCTAAAAAAATGTGAGCAGGGACAAGGATGCAGAAAAGGAGCCTCTGCCCTAACGAAGTAGACAGGTTCAGTGTTTATCAGCATCCACACCAAAGGAAGGAGAGATTTCACATGCCAAGTACAATTCAGAGTGAGTCTCTGACAGCCCCTTTCTTGTATGTGCTCTGTTCTGAAAATCACTGGTGTTCATATATGGAATGAGAACATGTATCTATGTTACTGTGAAAATCCGGAACTGTGCATTGGCCAGATATATGAGCTGGCAGAGTCAGAGGACCAATGAAAAGTAACACAGGAAAAAAAATTAAACTGTGCAGCAATATTAGTATCTTTTAATATGCCTCATCAAGGGTCACAAAATATATCTAACCGAGATCTTCCTTTCTCGAAAAATACAATCCCTTTGCAAAATATATAGGCAGCTATTAGTTAGGGGAGCTGCGTTTAAAAATATATGTGCACTTACGCATAATAAGTTGCTAGAGCTGAAATGCCTTCAGGTACGAGTCAGATAATGTCCCTATAAATTAACTATCAGTGCACCTCTTTAAATGTATCTTTTAAGTCATCTTACACATTAGGTGAAACTTTTCCTTTGTAAGAGATAAAGAAGCAGGTATTTTTCAAAATAGCAATTCTTTTCATCCCTGTCACTTGGTCCTGATCACACATTGTTGCAACAGTGATTTCTGGAAACATCTGTAGGGGCTTGGAGGATTTATGGGGGTAAGAATTTCCATTACCAAAAGGAGGCTAGAACATCTAACTTTTTCTACAGTTATGACAAAGCATTGGAATAGTGATGCTTGTGAATCTACAGCAAAGATCTTTAGCCCTTTGTTAACCAACATTGCTTTTTTTCTTTCTGATCAAAATATTCTAATAGACTGGCAGACTAATTTCAAGGACACCACCTAGGCAGCCTGAAGAGAAGCAGGTCTGAGCAATCCTGGCATCAACTACAACCCAGGGCAGATCCAGTTATTTTCTCTCTGATGGTGCCACCTGCTTATCATTCAGTTGTTCAGGAGGCACACCTGTAACAGGTGATAGTACCTCCGGGTGAGTGAGGCAACTGCAGGCAATTCTGAAAACAAGGAAAAAACCCACCACGGTCCTGATTTGGTTTAAAGCACTCATGCAATCCCATTAGACCCATGTCTTCCCAAAACACCTTTTCCATGGCAAGCAAAGTTACTGATAATGCATGTGGCTTCTGTCACAGTGATGCATTAGGTAAGCAGGTGTGTGCTGAGTACCAGGGGCGCTCCAAAAATGCATCTCCGTCCTCTTCCGCTTGTCTTCGCTAAGGTTCTGCCTGTTTATTAAAAAAAAAAAAAAAAAAAAGCCAGTTATTGCATTGTGCGGCCAAGAAATTTCACCCTGGCGGTGATATTTTAAATGTCAGGAACAGAGATGTTGGAAATCACAATAAATCACCGCCATGTGATGGATAAGAGCAAATATATCCTGGGTTTAGGGATCAGAGCCCAGAGTTAAGTCACACCCACCTGACCTGCCAAATATAAAAGTGGAAAGAAAGCCACATGTTTTCAACAACTGAGGAAACTCCTCTGAGGTACTGGTCTACTCACACCTGGGTGAGTGGTGTGGCCGGGGGTTACCTTACTCAGGGGCCCTGCGGAGGGTGACCTGAGGGGAAGAACGGCACTGGAATGGCCATACCTATTGGTAAATAGCTGATACCACTCTCCCCCAAGTGCTACCATGATCCAGCCACTGGATGGCTGACCCCTGGCATCGGCTGGGAGTGGGCCTCTGAGACCCGCTCCCCGGCTGGTCAGTGCTCAAGGTTTACTGGTGGTTGCATATTTTCAATATCACCCCTGAATGGCAGGGATCCGAAAGCAGAAACTGCCATTTCAGGCTCTGCTTTGAACCTATTACGATAAGAAAACTGATGATTTTCTACCTGAAAAGTATTGGTGAAAAGGCCTTCTTTTCTTTTCGGTAGGTACCACGGTGGGCTCCAGCCGGCCACAGGAGGATGTGGGACCCCCTCCACCCCCCAGCAAGGCTGCAACAATTCAAATTCTGGAGCAAAGTGGGAAATCTGTACTTTAAATATCAGCAACCCACCTGAAGTCTTTAAAAAAAAGTCTGTGCAGGACAAACACATCCAGAGCCAATGTGGCCTGCAGGCCGCCATTCTGTGACCTCCTACCTTCCTCTGCCCCGTCCACTTTGGAGAACTGCCCAGGGTCTAGAGTTGGGTCTGGGAATGTTCTTCTCCTATGGACCTTCTCTCCCCTCACTGTGTGACAGCAATTAGATGCTAATGGAGTCTTTATATGTCCCCTGGCGGGCTTGCTCGCCTGGTCTTGCGTGTGTGTACTGCAGAGAGGGTAGGAAAGGAGACAGGAAAGTGGGCTCCATCTTTTGGTACATTACACCCGTGAATGCTCCGTCTAGGCCTTAGAGGGTAGGCTGTATAATGAATTACTACCAAGGCACAAAATGAGTAACTAGAAAGGGGGGAAATGCTGACTTGCTCTTAAAGATATTTGCAGGGCTTCCCTGGTGGCACAGTGGTTGAGAGTCCGCCTGCCGTTGCAGGGGACACGGGTTCGTGCCCCGGTCCGGGAAGATCCCACATGCTGTGGAGCAGCTGGGCCCGTGAGCCATGGCCGCTGAGCCTGCGCGTCAGGAGCCTGTGCTCCGCAATGGGAGAAGCCACAACAGTGAGAGGCCCGCGTACCGCAAAAAAAAAAAAAAAAGATATTTGCACTTCTTTCCTATGGAAGTGAAGTAGGAGTTGCTATTAACCCTTAAGGCCCTGAATGGCTCACGAGAGGAGATGGCACACACACTGCCACTGTGGCCTTCCACTCTGGTTCCGTGGGCCCCTGCTCATGTCTGACTGACTCAGGTGCCTGAAAGTGGGGGGCTAACGGGTGGAGGTGCCTAGCGCCCTCACTGACCATGGAATTCCTGCAATCAAGCAAACCTCAATGGCATCAAGACCAACTCCAATCCCATGACCGTTAAGTCACGTGAGAATGCACATTCTACAGGTCATAGGTTTCCTGAGAAATTTCTAAGAGAATAAATATTTTCAAAGAGTACAAAAGTCAGCCCGAAGCCTCTCAAAGGAACCTACATCTTCAGGGAAAATGAGAACAAAGATGGCAAAAGCACGCAGTATTTTTCAAAGGTTTTTGCACAGACGCTGGTGTCCGCTGGATTTATGCATCCGTTAGACTGCTCCAACCCCAGTTTTTTCCAGTTCTTTGAAGATAAATCTGGATGGTTTACATGTCTTTGCATGAAACATGTTACAAAAATACTTTCATTTTCCTAAGTATTCCAATGTTCCATCTTTATAAAGATAGTTTTAAGAGCCTTTAAGGGTTTTCTGTGTGGGTTTTGTCTCTGTTTAAAACATGTGCACAGAAACCACCCACAAGCATCTGTGGACTTACTGATGTATAACAAAGCATGATTTCACATCGGCGAGGAACTACAGGTGCTGCTGTATCATTTTTATTATTGATAGTCTCTGCCTTCTTCCCACAAGTGTTCCAGAAATGGCACAAATCCTGGGTAGCCTCAAAAGACCTATTACTTACAGATATCAAAGTTCACAGCAATGTACCTTCATTTCAATTCAGTGTTACAAACAGAAGCTTTAGAATTCAGTCTCAGTTTGAAATACAGTCAAAACCTCAATTGCTATGTATATAAAGATTGCAAGGAAATACACCAAAAATGTTTATGTGGTTTTCTCTGGTGACTTTTTATTTTCTACTTTATACTTTTTTGCATTTTCCCAATTTTTCTAAATGAGCCTAGGCTACTTTCATAATCAGAAAAAAATAGTATTTCTGAAGTGGAAATAACAATCAAAATACTGCCTTATTTAATAAAGAAATGTTATTTTTTATTTTGAAAGTGAATCCATGTGCTTCACAAAGTTACCATAATATATATCATCTATAGCTCTAAATATTAGAAAAGTTTGAGCCTTTTACGTTTGCTAAAAGACATATGACATAATAAAGTGGCTTCAAAAACACTCTGATTAGTTTAGGAATTGCCCTTTTTTTTCAAGGTTGACCATTTGTTATTGCAAACCATGTCCCTTCCAATGTAAATGACTTAAATTGCAGACGACCTTAAAAACATGGCTTTGATTCTATTTCAAAAAATGTAAAGTAATGTGAACTTGCACTTTAAAATAAAAAGCACCTACTATTTTTTGCTACCTTAAATTTTTCTTGGAAGAAGGAGATATAAATTATAAATAAACTGAATTTTAACTAAAAATAAACTCTAATATACGGCAACAATTGAAAATGGGAAAGAAAAAAAACTGGCTTCCTTGTGCGTCTTTACCCTGAGCGGTCCTAACTGTGCGTTTGAGAAAGCAAAAGCTGAAAATTTAGGAGACTAGATATGGACTCCTTAAACCTCAATCCCTAAGAACAACTCAAGAAAGATACATTTTATTTCATTTATTTATTTATTTATTTTTGCGGTACGCGGCCCTCTCACTGCTGTGGCCTCTCCTGTTGCAGAGCACAGGTTCCGGACGCACAGGCTCAGCGGCCATGGCTCACGGGCCTAGCCGCTCCACGGCATGTGGGATCCTCCTGGACCGGGGCACGAACCCGTGTCCCCTGCATCGGCAAGCGGACTCTCAAACACTGCGCCACCAGGAAGCCCCAAGAAAGATACATTTTAAAACAAGAAAAGATTGACCTACCTTTGATGCCAACTGTGATTTCAGGCCTAAGAATGAAAAGACTGTGTTGCTTTCCTTGGATTCAAAGAAACTATCATAATCCTAGAAAAAAGAGAAGGAGAAAATAAACAAAAGCAAACAATTGTCTTTGTATTTGGTGCTGTTGACAAAGTCTCTATGTAAATAAAAAATGTACCACTACTCCATCCAGGCCAGGGAAAAGCTACATAAATTTACTGGATTTGCTCTGTTTGAGCCTCAACATTTGAGCATGATGATGAAGGTAACAACTTTTTAATCCAAAATCTGTGACAGGATTAAAATGTAAAACATTAAGGACAGAAATCAAATCAGAACATGCTCCCTGGAGTGTCAAACTAACATTTATTTGTGTGGAGTCACTGTGACCTAAGGTTTTACTTAAGCATTTCAATCTGGAAGGCTGCCTCCCAATTCCACTCTTGATACTTTGTTATCTAGGGCTTAAAAAAAAAATCACTGTGTAAACAGAAAAGCCATAAAGGTCTCCGTGTGTCAAAGTTGAGTGCTTCTATTCTGCTTTTGAAGTTTTCCACATTCTTTGAGACTGTCTTCAGATCAGAGAGAATAAAAAGATCAAATAAAAACTAGAGGAAACTATATTCTCTATAACATTTATCTTTACCTCACAGAATCACTTTTCTCTTCCTTCTTTCAGGAGAGAAGCCATTAAGGAATTCTGGCCAACGTGTTCATCAGTTGTTTTCTTTTCAAAAGCTTGCATGTGTAATAATATTGTACATAGTTGCTAAGTTGATGTGAAGCAGTCTTAAAATTTGAGAGAAATCCCTTGGATAACTTTAGGCAGAGGGTAAATATCACAGGCAGACAAAGATCAGAATCATCTGTAGACAACTGCTTTGTGCTTAGTGCCAGATCATCAGCACATTGTTTAATCCCAACCACCGCCCACCAGGTTAGAGACTGGCTCAGAGCAAAGAAATATGGTACCCAAGTTTGATAGCCAATATGTAACAAAGCTGAGATTTGGGCTCAAGTTTCATTGGTGTTGAAATCAATGCTTTTTTTTTTTTTTGCGGTACGCTGGCCTCTCACTGTTGTGGCCTCTCCCGTTGCGGAGCACAGGCTCCAGACGCACAGGCTCAGCAGCCATGGCTCACGGGTCCAGCCGCTCCGCGGCATGTGGGATCCTCCCGGACCGGGGCACGAACCCATGTCCCCTGCATCAGCAGGCAGGCTCCCAACCACTGTGCCACCAGGGAAGCCCGAAATCAATGCTTTTTGTATGCTATGATGCTTCTTGCCCAAGAGGAAACCAGGTAAGGGGCACCCTGCATATCAGAGTCACTGAGCCCTCACGAACCCACTGCTGAGCTGGGTCAATGGCATTACAAACACTTTTGAAACCTGTTTAGGGATCTAAACGAGAGTTGATGACTTAGAGTGGAGAAGATCTGCTTCTTGCAAAGCAGGCCTCAGCTGAAGAAAAATCTTTGAATTATTTGACTCTGTGTAGAGACTCTCTTGTCCAAGGGCTTTAGCAAGTTGAGCCTCGTGTGGTTTGAAGGCAGCTTGATGGTAGTTCCTGGTCATCTCAGCCTCAGGCCTTGCAGGCACTGCTCCTTCTGTGGGTCTTGAAGGGGTCACTCCTGCTGTCATTTCAGGTCAGCCCTGAGGCCAGTCACCTGCAAAGGGAGGCCTTCCTTGACCATGCTGAGAAGAAGCAACACATCTGAAGGGGGAGCCTCAGCAAACACCTCCTTGGAAAATGGCATTTTAGGCTGAAATGTGAAGAATGAATAGAATTGGCCAAGTAAGGAGTTGGGATAGGAGCCTTTGAGACAGGAAACAGCACCGGGGAAGAGCGGAGCTGGCAGATGTGACCGGGATCAGCATGTACCAGACTCTGTAAACCAAAACAACGATTTTGAATTTTATCTTAAGTACAAAAGGAAATCACGGACAGGTTCTGAGCAAGGGAGCAGAATGACCTATTTCCTTTAAGAAAATCTCCGCGTTGACTGCGTGGGGAATGGCTCAGAGAGAGGGCAGCATGAAGAGAAGCAGGGACAAGGGTTAGGAGTGCACTGGGGGAATTCAGGTAAGAGACGGAGGCAGCCTGAACCAGAGCCACTGTCATAAATACAGGATAGGACAGACTGGAGATATATTTTGGAGGATGATTGATCATACTCAATTGTGTAATTGGTGTAGAGGGTTAGGGAGAATTAAGAATTAAAGCAGCTCTCGGGCTTCCCTGGTGGCGCAGTGGTTGGGAGTCCACCTGCTGATGCAGGGTTCATGCCCCGGTCCGGGAAGATCCCACATGCCGCGGAGCGGCTGGGCCCGTGAGCCATGGCCGCTGAGCCTGTGCGTCCAGAGCCTGTGCTCCGCAACGGGAGAGGCCACAACAGTGAGAGGCCCGCGTACCGCAAAAAAACCCAAAAGAAACAAAACCCAATTAAAAAGTGGTCAGAAGACCTGAATAAAACTTTCTCCAAAGGAGACATACAGATGGCCAACAGACATATGAAAAGATGTCCAACGTTGCTAATCATCAGGGAAAGGCAAATGGAAACCACAATGAGACATCACCTCACACCTGTCAGAATGGCTATCATCTAAAAGACCACAAATAACAAATGTGGTCAAGGGTGTGGAGTAAAGGGAGCCCTCATGCACTGTTGTGGGAATGTAAATTAGTGCAACCACTGTGCAGAACAGTATGAAGATTCCTCAAAAAACTAAAAATAGAACTACCATATCATCCAGCAATTCCACTCCTGGGTATATATCTGAAGAAAATGAAAACATTAATTCAAAAAGATTTATGCACCCCAATGTTCACTGCAGCATTATTTACAATAGCCAAGACATGGCAGCAACTTAAGTGTCCATACCAACAGATGAAGGGATAAAGAAGATGTGGTATGTATACACAATGGAATACTACTCAGCCATAAAAAAGAATGACATTTTTTCCATTGGACTTGCAGGGTATTATGCTTAATGAAATAAGACAGAGGAAGACAAATACTGTATGATATCACTTATATGTGGGATCTAAAAAATAAAACAAACCAGTGATTATAGAAAAAAAGAAACAGACTCACAGACATAGAGAAAAAACTAGTTGTTACTAGTGGGGAGAGGAAAGGGGTAGGGGATAAAGAGGTACAAACTACTATTATCAAATAAATAAGCTACAAGGATACATCGTACAGCACAGGGAATATAGCCAATATTTTATAATAGCTATAAATGGAGTATAACCTTTAAAAATTGTGAATCACTACGCTGTACACCTGAAACATGTAATATTGTAAAAACTATACTTCAATTAAAAATTTTTTGGAAAAAAAATCTAAAGCAGCTCTGAGCTTTGTGACTTGATGGGAAAGACCAGAGAAAAAGTAGGTTTGAGGGTAAGGTTGGAGTTGAGTTTTAAAATGTTAAGTTTGAGAAATTGTATGAGACACTGAGTGAAGACGATCTCAATGGGGGCAGTTGGAGGTTCCGACTGACTCTAGGTATTACAGGTTTCATAGAAATTTATGGAAAATTGTATAACTTTTAATAAAAAACACTATGTCTCAATTTGATGTAGAATTTTAGGCAAAATCCCATGAACTGAAAATGTTGTTACCAATATTCTTTGTAACAAAGACAGTTCTAAATAATTGAGTAGCATTTCATTGACCTGGGCTCAAGAAATAACCCTGTTTGACCCACACTTTCTCTATCTGATCGTTTGTTGCTTATAGTCAATGTGGTAACAAGAGGAAGAGAGCTAAGCTACAGTTACCCTTTTAGATATCCACCATATGAAAACTGGTGTACCTGTTTCTCTCTACACCATATTCTGCCACTACTCGGTCTAAATTCTTTCCCTAGGGAATCTCAATCACAGCCACGGCTCTAATTAAACTCAGATCCCTAGCTCTGATTCTCCTCTCTATTCCGGTTCCAGGTAAGCAACTAACTGTGCATAATAGACTATTAAACATAATGGGTCTAAATCACAATTCATGCTCTTCCTTCCACCCCACAAGCTGGACCTCTCAGAAGATTGGCACCGGGCTTTAGTCACCAACAAAGGTATTTAGAAATGTCAGATATTAAGAAATCTCAGAATGGCAACATTTCTTATTTATATAAAAAATTCTCTTGAACTGTATTTCTGTCATAAAAGTTATAAC
This sequence comes from Hyperoodon ampullatus, assembly GCF_949752795.1. Taxonomy (NCBI): domain Eukaryota; kingdom Metazoa; phylum Chordata; class Mammalia; order Artiodactyla; family Ziphiidae; genus Hyperoodon; species Hyperoodon ampullatus. Next base: position 4,010,478 of record NC_136925.1, read on the forward strand.
CACTATTTTTAGTTTATGAACCTTTAACTCAGTGCCACATCACCACGGCTGGGGGACTTCTTACCGAATATTAAATTGGATGCTCCCAACAGTTTAGAAATTGTCACCCAAGGTAATTAACTCCCAAAGTGACAAACATAAAATTTGGTAATTAACTGTAAAAGCAGAATAATTTAAAGGAAATCATTTTTAAAAGTCAACGTGAGAATAGTACCTGACACACACCAGGCAAACTGGGTGATGAGTTGTGTCTGCTAATTAATGACCGACATGCCATGTTTTAGGTAATCTCATGCTAATAATGTAATCTGATTAAATCCTATTTCTACTCTATTACTTACTGATTTAAAGAATTATGTAAAAATTTTCTTTCTGACATACAAAAGCTTTTGAATGGCCTGATGAATCTCAAATTGTAAGAAGTTAAATCATCTTCTTTGTCATGTTGAGGCAAAGAGTAGATGATTGATAATTTAAAATCTAGAAGTTCTGAATACCCTCTTTTAGAGGTAATAAACGAAATACTATGATGTGAAATAATATGAGTAAAATAGTATTAGAAATCTTAAAATCACTTTCTATTAAGATAGAAAGTTCTCTTATATTCTGGCCTTAGACATTCCCCAGTAAAAGAGAAAGATCTGCTTTCTTATCAAATTCATTTCACTTATCAGGCTTATATTTTAAAAGAAACAAACCACACTAGAACTCATACTGCAAAAGTTAAAAGCACTGTATTTTTAAAACTCATTATAAAGTTTCTAAATGGGCTTGCTGAATTCCTTATAGTCAAAGACACTCTCTCTGAAGTATTTGCAAATACATGTCTGCAAATTGCACATTGTAAGACAATCAACCTCCTGTGACTATAAAATATAACGATCAGTTAAAATCACCTTTGGAGGAGAGTACAAATATATAAAGCATATTCAAGAAAAAAAATCATTCAGTTTCAGAAGCTGGAACATTTTTAACTATATTTAAAACAAAGGCTGAAAAATTCACTTTGTTTCTAGTGCCAAATGAAAAGAAAACATTCTGGGTTATAAAGATATCAGCATAACTGAGCACTGTTACTAATGGAATATTTATCTAAATGCTACAATTTTAAGAAGAATAAAGCAAGCTAAACAGCTGTTAAAAAGAAAAATAAAAAAAAAGCTTCCATTACCTATACTTCTGTTTGTGTTTAAGTGAAAACCAATGTTAGAGACATATAAGCTCATGATAAAATCTACAACAGGTAGAGCTCACGGCAGTCTCATTCTTCCACAGAGCTTACTTAAGGACATCACCCGTTCACTACGGTTAGACTATTATGGACTGGACAAGCATTTGAGACAAAGGCCTTAAAGTTATTTGCCCTTTTAGCGTTCCCTCAGAGAACAGCGAGGAAAACCCACAGTAGCCACTCTGAAAAGCTGTATCGCTTCCCACGCTAAGTCGATAACAAGTGACAGACCCAAATTATTTCTACATGCCAAGGGCCTTTCCAAACAGAAGGTTGCAGGGAACAAAAACAACCCGTGGCCCACAAGGAAATGGTGGTAGCAAGCACTTCTAAATGAGCCAAAGCAAAGTTGGTTTACCCCAAAGGAGAAATTAAAAAAAAAAAACATTCTTCCTAAGACTACAAGAGCTACTGCTGCTGCTGCAAATGGGCAGAGACTCCTTCTTCCTGAAATTTCTTTCAAGCCTGAGGGTAGCCTCTGAGCAGAATTTTTTGATTCAGTGGTTAAGGACCATTAATGCTATATTCCATTTTGTGAAATCTTAATAGAGAAGGAAAAAATATTTGACAGCTCCAATCCTGGTAGGATATATAAGATGTAGCTGTCTAAAACAGCTTCATTCAGCAATTTTTAGACCAAATACCAAAAATACGAATAAGTCCAAAGCTGAAGATTTAAAATTCCTAATACATTTAACACTTCTGACCATTCTGATACAAGATGGCGGAGCAAGCAAATACATCTACCCAAGCACCCATTGAAATCGGATGGGAAACAATTTTGTGCTAAACACAGGAAAAGCAACCAGCAATAAAAGTTTAAGAAATACTCAGAGGAGTAAGTGAAAAGGCTAAAATCAATTAAGAAAATCTCATAAATATTTGTGTCGTTCTTCAAGCCATAGGAATTTAGTAAAATAGGATTATACACCTTCCTCTGTGACCACTCACACAACTGAACAGTTCTGTAGAGAATATTTATATGTTTGTAACAATATAAATGTGGTATATTTCCATAGTATACAATAGTTATTATAACTACAAATGAGTATGTGATTGTTATAAACTTTAGCAATGCAGTGTGTGCGTGCACATGTGTGTAAGTCAAAACGGGGGAGAAATGAGAGAAGCTATAAGAATGCAAGTTTCCCATCTTCCAAAGAAAAAAGTAAATACTGTCTAATTTAAAATCAAGGAATATAGGGCTTCCCTGGTGGCGCAGTGGTTGAGAGTCCGCCTGCCGATACAGGGGACACGGGTTCGTGCCCCGGTCCGGGAAGATCCCACATGCCGCGGAGCGGCTGGGCCCGTGAGCCATGGCCGCTGAGCCTGCGCGTCCGGAGCCTGTGCTCCGCAAAGGGAGAGGCCACAGCAGTGAGAGGCCCGCGTACCGCAAAAAAAAAAAAAAAATCAAGGAATATAGATATTAGTCTATGAAACACAGTGGTGGTAACTTAAAACCACAAAGCAGAAACTCATAAAAGAGGCTACATCTTGGGAATCTGGGGGAGACTGACTTTTCACTTTGTACCCTCCCGTCAACAGACTTTATTGTGTTAACATTGATATTAACATGGCCTTAGTGTTTTAACAGTTTTGTTTTCTTTTCATTAACTTAAACTGTGTAAGGCTCAGAAAAGAGGAAAATTTTAACAAAGGGGAAACCGCCCGTTTGGATATTAGTTAAGATACACGGCTAAACATGCAACTGGGGTGCCCTGAAATTGTCTGGACGAATACTGAAATATTGAGTATTTCAATATTCAGAGCACAAACCATAGTTTTCATGAAAGACATGTCCTAGGGATTCATCACTGTGGAATACTGAAACAAACATCTCAGTAAGGTGAAAATGGGAGATTAAACATTTATAGACAGAAGAATAAAAACTAGGGTTATATAGAAGAGATAAGACTGCAAAGAATATCTAATTAAATTGCTATGCTTCTGGGCATCCAGCAATCAGCGATAAAGAGAACTGATATCTCCCTTCCCCACCACCCTTTCCTAGTATCTGTGAGGATGCTGCATGAGATCGCGTATAGTAAAACATCTGAAGGAGAAGATTCTCCTTGATTAGATAACTGATCTTTTAGACAGAAAACCTTGGAATACAGATTTTCAAATTCATATCAAGAGTTTCCTGAGAAAGTTCTACCTGTGGGTAGGCAAGCTTCTAATAGAGGTGATTTACCAAAGAGATTTCATTGTAAAATTTAGAAGAAGTTTCAATAAGCTTGCTTTTGAGAGATCTTGCTTTGAGTTTTATTAATAAACAGGAATGGAAATGCTCAGAACCTTGACAAGGCGAGACCCAACAGAATGGGTTAGCTACCTGCTTGGCTGAAAATGTGTGGAGCTATTCAGCCACTTCTAGAACCAATTTTCGTTAAGTATGTTCTGTGTTCCCAGCTTTCTGATAGGTACCAGATACTAAGACAAATCTGCCACGTAGCCTGCTGAGGGTGAGCACAGGGAACTCAGAGACCAGCTGAAGACAAAGACATGGAAAAAGATTCTGTGAACTAAAGGTCATAATAGGAGTAATGACACGCAGGTTTGCTGGGCATGGTCGGGGGGGAACCAGAGTCCTAGTTAATTAGAGAGAGTCAATAGCAAGGCTCATTTGAATTGGGCTTTGAAAGAGAAACAGGACAGAATTATGTAGGAGGTAAAAATTACAGGATTTGGCGACCAAGGGAGTATGGAGATGAGGAAAATGGGTGTCGGGTGACTTTCAGGGCTTTGTCTTGAACCTACATAAGTAACATCCCTACTTTAGAGACAGACCACATCTCCTGTGGATAATGAAAACTTTTGACTTTAACTTTCCTTTTTGTTTTTCTTATGGACTCTAAACAAAGTTCTGTTAATTACTGCAGACAGTTGGACTTCAACATAGGTGGGTGATGATTAAGCTAGTTCTAATAATCCACCCAGGGAAATAAGAGGCAACCTCTAAAAACTTAGTTTACAATGACATGGAAGCTATTTTTGTTGTGAGAACAAAACAGGGCACAAAATGGTACATACACTATGATCATTTGTGAATTTTGGTAGTCGTGGAGAGTCCTGGAACCAATCCCCTGCAGATACCAAGGGTATGTGTATGCATGTGTGTGTGTTGTGTGTGTAATCTTTGTTTGTTTGTTTGGTTTTTTTTTGCGGTACGCAGGCCTCTCACTGTTGTGGCCTCTCCCGCTGCAGAGCACAGGCTCCGGACGCGCAGGCTCAGCGGCCATGGCTCACGGGCCCAGCCGCTCCGCAGCATGTGGGATCTTCCCGGACCGGGGCATGAACCCGCGTCCCCTGCATTGGCAGGCAGACTCTCAACCACTGCGCCACCAGGGAAGCCCTGTGTGTAATCTTGTTAAAAATGAAATTATACGTATGAGGCAGGGATTTGCAAAACTAATAATTAAGGGAGTTGGTTCTTCAGCTTCACAAAAGATCCCCAAACACACTTAAAATATATTATCCAGAGACAATCTTCTCAAGAGTCTTACATAAACACTGCACTTGGGAACAATACAACTGCATACATTTAGGTATTCTTGTGGTGTGCTTCTGAACCTCTACCAGTGGTTAGAAAATGCTGACACATCTCCTTGTTTCCTTTCATACCTAAGAAAGAAAAGGAGAGGATACTCTACAAAGAACCACTGCTGGTCATTTAGCTTTTCTGTGCCTCGTGAAGATTAGTCTTAACCTGTCTGTCGTCTACTTTCAGGCTCCATTAACCTAGGTAATATGGGGAAAGGCTGCCATAGCTGGCCCCCAAATCATTACTTAAACAAAACTAGTCAGTAGCTTTAATGTAATCTGATTTGGCTAGCAATATACCCAATACTTGGGTACAAATTTAACATTCTACAAGTATCATCTAAAAGTGCAAAAAAAAGTAATTCAATAGTTTTAAAATATAAATAATTTTATAAGTTGCCTCCTGGAAAATAATCAAATGGTTACTTTTCTATAAAAGTCTGCCCTCTGTCTCTCAGCTGAACTGTCCTCTCTTCATTAGACAGGACTTTACATGAGTATCTCCAGCCACACATCCTACCTCACTTCACCTCTCTCCCCACCTTCACCCAGAGCCCAGTTCTAAGTACTGGCATCCTTGGCCAAACATGCACCAGCTCATCTTGATTATCTGGATGGTCATTGTGTTCTTCCCCCTTGATGGCAAATCCACAAACTGGTTAATGTGACCCCAGTCAAATAAAATTTGGCGGCATTCCCATTTCTAACTACAAGTTGTTTTTTTTTTTAATAAAATGAAAGAATTAATAAATTCATCCAGCAAAGTTGCAGGACAAAAAAACAACACATAAAAATCACTTGTGTCTCTATACACTAATAATACATGATTGGAAAAGGAAATTAGGAAAATAATTCTATTTACAATAGCACCAAAAACGCCCACAAAACTTAGGAATAAACCTAACCAAGGAGGTAAAAGGCTTGTACACTAAAAACTACAGAACATTGCTGAAAGAAATGAACGGAGACACAAAAAATGAAAAGACACCCATGTTCATAGACTGGAAGACTTAATATTGTTATGATGTCAACGCTACCCAAAGCAATCTAAAGATCCAACATATTCCCTATCAAAATCCTAATGGCATTTTTTGCAGAAATAGAAAAGAAAAACCTCCTAAAATTCATACAGAATAGCCAAAACAAGTTTGAAGAAGGACAAGTTACAGAAATCATACTTCCTGATTTCAAAACATATTACAAAGCGACAGTAATACAAACTGTGGTACTGGCACAGACCAGTGTAACAGAATAGAGTCCAAAAAAATATAAACCCTCACATATATGGTCAAATGATCACGAACAAAGGTGCCAAGACCACTCAATGGGGAAAGCACCGTCTCATCAACAAATGGTAATAGGAAACCTAGATATCCACACTCAAAAGAATGAAGTTGGACCCTTATCTTATACCATACACAAAAATTAACTAAAACTGAATTAAAGACCTAAACTTAAGACCCCAAACTACAAAATTGCTATAAGAAAACCTGGGGGAAAAGCTTCATGACACTGTATTTGGCAAGTAATGATTTCCTGGATATGACTTCAAAGGCACAGGCAACAAAAACAAAGACAGACAAATGGGACTACATTAAACTTAAAAACTCTTGTTCATCAAAAGATATAATCAACAGAGTGAAAGGCAACCTAAGAATGGGAGAAAATACCTGCAAAATACATATGTGATAAGAGGTTAGTATTCAGAGTATACAAAGAACTCTTACAACTCAACAGCAAAAAGCCAAATAACCCAATTGAAAACTGGGCAAAGGACTTGAACAGACATTTCTCAAAGATTATATACAAGCTCAACAACACTAATCATCAAAGAAATGCAAATCAAAGCCACAGTGAGATATCACCTCATGCCCATTAGCATAGCTACTCTCAAAACAAAACAAAAACAGAAAATAACAAGTGTTGGCAGGGATGTGGAGAAGTTAGAACTCTTGTACATTATTGATGGGTTTATAAAATGGTGTAACCACTATGGAAAACAGTACAGCAGTTCCTCAAAAAATTAACAGTAGAACTACCATATGATGCAGCAATCCCACTAATATGTACATATCCCCAAGAATTGAAAACAGGATCTTGAAGAGATATTTGCAAACTCATGTTCACAGCAGCACTATTCACAATAGCCAAGGGGGAGAAGCAACCCAGAGTCCATCAATGGATGAGTGGAAAAACAAAATGTGATACATACATACAATGGAGATCTTAAAAAGGAAGGAAATCTTGTCACATGCTTCAATGCTATAGGCTAGATGTTTGTATCCCCCCAAATTCATACACTGAAATGCTGATGCCCAAAGACCTTTGGGAGGGGAGCAGGTCACGACAGCAGAGCCCTCGCGGAGGAGATTAATGCCTTGTATAAAAGAGGTCTGGGGGCTTCTCTGGTGGCGCAGTGATTAAGAAACCACCTGCCAATGCAGGGGACACGGGTTCGATCCCTGGTCCAGGAAGATCCCACATGCTGTGGAGCAACTAAGCCAGTGCGCCACAACTACTGAGCCTGTGCTCTAGGGCCCGCAAGCCACAACTCCTGAGCCCATGAGCCACAACTACTGAAGCCCATGTGCCTAGAGCCCATGCTCTGCAACAAGAGAAGCCCCCGCAAGGAGAAGCCCGTGCACCACAATGAAGAGTAGCCCCTGCTCGCTGCAAATAGAGAAATCCTGCGCACAGCAATGAAGACCCAACGCGGCCAAAAAAAAAGAGGTCTGAGAGAGCTCCCTTGCCCCCTTCACGACGTGAGGATACTACAGGAAGTTGGCAATCTGCAACCTAGAAGAGGGCCTTCACCAGAACCCAACTCTAGTATAACCCTGATCTTGGACTTAACTCTGAGAAATAAATTTCTATTGTTTGTAAATTACCCAGTCTGTGGTATTTCGTTATAGCAGCCTTAATGGACTAAGACATACAAGATGGATGAACCTTGAGGGCATGATGCCAAGTGAAGTAAGATAGTCACAAAGGACAAATACTGGGACTTCCCTGGTGGTCCAGTGGTTAAGACTCTGCGCTTTCACTGCAGGGGGCACGGGTTCGATCCCTAGTTGGGGAACTAAGATCCCGAACGCCTCGTGGCGTGGCCAAAAAAACAAAAACAAAACAAAGAAAACAAAGGACAAATACTACATGATTTCACTTTTATGAGGTGTCTAAAGTAGTCAAATTCATAGATATAGAAAGTAGAAGGATGGTTATCGGGGGATGGGGGAGGGAACTAACAGGAGCTATTTAATGGGTATAGAGCCTCAGTTCTGCAAGATGAAAAAGCTCTGGGAACCTGTTTTACAGCAATGTGAATACACTTAACGTTACTCAACTGTACACTTAATTGTGGTTAAGATGATAAATTTTATGATGTATGTTTTTATCACAATAAGAAAATTCCAATAAAAAATAAGAAAAAATATAAAGAAATCCAATTTTTTTTTTCTTCTGAATGGGGAGGTAGAAAAGAAATGGGAGGAAATGTTTTCCTTTTGTGTAGATATGTGTGTTTTTATTTCTAGTGCATTCCACACATGCCAGCTCCACAGAGAGAGAGAACAGAGTTTAAACCTTGAACGTGGAGGATCTGAGCTTTCTAAAATGAGAAAAGCCTATAGGCATTGGGATGTTGACCTTTAGGAACCCATTTCCAGAGAAGAATCGTGCTTATAGTAGGACACTTCAGGGAAACAGCAAGGACAACCACTCTGCCCCAATAAGGGTTCTTGCCTACAGACAACTGAAACAGACACTGGCAACTTAAAAGGAAAAGAACGTATGAAGGTATAGCGGGGAGCTCACAGAATCCACATTAAGCCTGGAGGACCAGTTTAGAAAACAGGAGGAACTTCCATGTCTGGGGAACCAAGAACACACCTAGGCCACACCCCAGGATCAGCCTCTTTAGGACACCAGCCGTGTGGTGTCCAGCCACCAGGCTCTGCCTGGCCCCATCACCCCTGGACACTCACTGAGCCACCTCCAACTGATGCTGTGTTTTGGCATCATTTCCTCAGTGTCCAAATCTGGGGTGGGAAGAACTGATTGGACATGCCAGGGAGCTTCCATTCGGTGGGGAATTCCTCCCAATAGGCAGGATTTTCATGTGCTAAAGGAGAGAGAGAGGGCAGTTGTCCACACTGGTTAGCAAGCAGCTTAGCAGCTGTGTATGTCTCACATGCCTAGCTCATCCAGTTTAAAACAAAGTAATAAGTTTCCAGCCAATTCCAGGAAACAGGAGAATCTTCATGCTTACTGGATCCTGTCACTTGCAATATGGCAGGTTTCCACAGGTTATCCGACCAGATACGACCACTCATAAACTATTACCGGGCAATGCAAGGTGCACAGAAGCAGGTGGGATGCACGAGGCCATGGTTCATTGCCCTCAAATGTTTTTGCTTTTGTCAAAGTCGAATTTATTTGACCTTGATAAGAGCAGACACTGTCTTCAAAACTCCTGCCAGAACAGACTATAAAGACAGAATGAATACAACAGCACTGCTGTCACACTGCCATGGGACTGACACTGCTCAAGTAGCCATTTATCTGGCACAGTTTAATCAATATGGAAGCCTCTAGCCAGCTCCCAGTCTACCTGAAAAAACTTCCATAGACTCTATAGGGCAAAGATACATAGAGATTTAGAAAGTCATAAAGAGGTGGAAATAAAGGGAAGGAATTAACTTTATTTCACATCACGTTCTTTTTTATTCATTGAATACATTCCTCTACTCAAAGGGCTCTGAAGACTTCGGCTTTTATGGTGATAGAGCAAAGATGTCTCTGCCTCCTTCTTCTTGAGAGGTCTATGAAACAACAAGGATTAAAAAAAAAACAGCAACAACTCCAATTTTAAAATAAACTTGGGAGATGTCAACAGCCCTGAACCATGTATGCAGGAAGTGGGTAGAGAAATGGAGAGGGAAGTCAAGAGCAGAGGATGGGCTGCAGAGGCAGCATCAACAAGAAATAAGCTGCATTATTATATAAGAATAAAGGTTATTATTTTTGTGGAATTTTTTTACATCATGATCTCATATTAGGGAACGTATATGGTTACCAAGAGTGTATCCCATTCATGATTACAGCGTCTAGAAAATGTACTTTTGTGCCTGCAGACCAAAATAAGATAATAGATGAAAATATGTGTGAGCTGTACAGTTCAAAATAAAGCTATTAGTCAAACAGTGTTAGAAAACTTAAAACAAAAATCCATTGGTTCTCTGTTCCTCAGACTTTGCGGCTGTGAAAATGCCTTTATTCTGGTCTTACAGTTGAATGGTAGTTTGGGTGGGTATAGAGTTTTAGGAGTACTTTAGAAACAGTGACAAATATCCTGGGAAGTGAGATAGATATTATCATCCTTTGCTAAAGATGTGAAAATTGAGATATAAAGAGATAAGTGACTTTCCAAAGGTGTCAAGCCAACATAAAGTAGTACTAGAACTCAAATCTGTGTCTAGTGCCAGGTTCGGTTTTCTCTTCATGACATGTAAAAACGCTGGGCACAATCTTTATGGCTTTATGTTCCAGCATTTCATTCTCCCTCATGTTCTTGGAGAACTGTTTCCTTTCCAGCCACCAAAAGCACGGTTATCCCTTTTCTCCACCCTAACGAGCACCAGGTTATTTATTTCACCTTGAGCACCTGTGCACTGTAGCTCCTTCCCCTTCTCCCGGCCACCCTTAAAGAACTGCAGTTCAGGTCTCAAAATAAACACTGACTTACATACTTAAAGCTATGGCAGAAAGCAAATCCTAACTACTCATTAGGGAGACATTTCTCACTTTTTTTTCTAAACCGAGGAGGTGAGAAGGAAAATAATTAGTCGAAAGTGCCTTCATCTTCTCAATGTCACATGCAGCAGGAAGGCATCTGATGTATTTTAGTTGTTCATCGTGATCCATCTGGCTCATGATCATAAAAAAGTGAAACTCTGGTTTATAATCAGCCATTAGCAGTTTTTTTACACTATAGAGAGAGAAAGATTCAAGAATAATGACCTCTTCCCCTCTGTCCCCCAAAATGTATTAATAAAAAAATACGCTTTAAAATGTAGAACACAGGGCTTCCCTGGTGGCGCAGTGGTTGAGAGTCCGCCTGCCGATGCAGGGGACGCGGGTTCGTGCCCCGGTCCGGGAAGATCCCACATGCCGCGGAGCGGCTGGGCCCGTGAGCCATGGCCGCTGAGCCTGCGCGTCCGGAGCCTGTGCTCCGCAGCGGGAGAGGCCACAACAGTGAGAGGCCCGCGTACCGCAAAAAAAATATATATATAGAACACAGTAAACACACACATACGCGGCTTCCCTTCCCACCCCATTTTCCCACAGCAAACAGGAAGGCATAGTCTGTGACCTTGGACTCATACACCCTCTCGAATTCACCCTCTGTTGGACTGGTGGAACTGACTAGGTACTAGGTAAGGAGGTCAGTCTGCGTTGAAAAACACCCAACTGCTCTCCAGACGACTGTGTTTTGAATCAGGCAAAGAAATGATGTGATAACAATCACTTGCTACTTACTCCACAGTATCGGTTCCCATTAAATATCTGTGGTGGCAGAGGGTTGCCCTGGGCGGGCTTCTTCTCCGGGGGGACGTTCGTGTACATCCACTGCCTCTGCTCTTCCGACATCGTGATGTCCACCTCCTCAAACTCTATCTTGTTGGCTTCCAGAAATCTAACCACATCCTGCTGCTGCTTCTTTATCTGCAGACAGAAGACAAACACATAAGGAGAAATGCTCCTCCAAAACCCAGTGGAAATATTTCCGATTTGAACTCGATGTGAGTGCTCATCGTCAGAGGCCACTGAGCCAAAAAAAGAGGTGATTTTTGCAGACGGCACACGCTGTCCACTCCCTGGTGATCCTCCAGCAGACGCCTCAGCAAGTGCTGACACAGTGATTTCTCCAAGAATTCTGGGGCACAACTCTGCTGGTCTGGGAGGGACAGACGAGGTCTGAAGTGGGAGATTCACTTAGTTCTCAGGGGGCCATCACTACCCACTCCCAGCCCCAGAAGTTGACATGTACAGTCACGAAAGCCCTCTCTGTCCCCAACCAATCGAAAACCACAGAGCGCCCATCTGAGATGTCGACACTTCATTGATTCCTGGGAGCGGCAACATTTTTGTTCCCCTCAGCAGCCTCGTTCAGATATTCCACAGCTGTAGCCACTGTCAGGAAAGCATCCTTTCATCAATTCACAGGAGTAAAGTGTTCTCCACTTCCAAGGTGAGAGTAAACAACAAGCACCATCCTACTGTGAACTCTCTGTCTTAACCCTTCTTGTTCCCCTCATGGTGCACGTTTCCTTCTCCAGTCACTAGGGGTCAGGTACGCTCTTGAAGAGCTGCAAACACATCTGCGAGTTTTCCAGATGTTACCAACCTTCTTAATGGAAGGTACGGATTAACTCATTGAGATGCGGTGACAGTATTCAGGTATCTTAACCACGGCATGTAAAACATGAGAAAACAAGTGTGCTTTTTCTAAACGATCTTGGGAAATCTGCAAAAAAAAACAAACTTAAGCGGTGAAGTAAATGTTATAATGGCCAAAGAAAAGAATCATTTTGAGAAGTGAAGCAGCGAGAAAGACCTCTGGACAAAGAAAATAAAATGCTGAAGAACAAACCTTCACAGACAGATTGTCCCAGCCAATCCCCTCTAACCCACCTCAATCCGACGGCTCCCCAAAAGCCTCAGGGACATGTGTCTCTGATCACTGGGTTCAAGTCTGTGAATGACTAACGACCAGACGGCATAGTTAGTATGGACAGAAATAAAAGGCTGGCAAGAAAGGACATCGGGCTTCCCTGGTGGCGCAGTGGTTGAGAGTCCGCCTGCCGATGCAGGGGACACGGGTTCGTGCCCCGGTCCGGGAGGATCCCACGTGCCGCGGAGCGGCTGGGCCCGTGAGCCATGGTCGCTGAGCCTGCGCGTCCGGAGCCTGTGCTCCGCAACGGGAGAGGCCACAGCAGTGAGAGGCCCACGTAACGCAAAAAAAAAAAAAGACATCTTTTAAGCACAATAATATTATAAAAGGAGAGAATTACTGTATGGTTGTAAATCCAAGTTGAAAATGATATTATCTCCATTTCTTGAATTAAGCTATTTCTCATGTCTGAAAAAGTTAACTTTTTCTCCTCACTCATAGAATTTCAGAATATATATTATTTTGTAACTTCGGTGTGCAAAAAAGTATCATCCATCCTACTTAATCTCCCCTTACAACTCTACCAGGTAGAGTTTATCGACCCTGAGGCTGAAGGCGTTCACCTATTTTGATCCAAGTCCTAGTGTGCGTTCTTATCAAGACAATCATGTCACTGTCCTAAAATCCTTCTTTAGTGGGTCCCCACTGGCCTTTGTAAAGCAAACAAAAAGTTACCTACAACCCTACTCTCCAGACAGCCACTGCCAAAATTTAAATAGAGGAAAGGGTCTGGATTTAATATCCATATTTGGAGCTCTACACACCCAGCACATTTCAATTGTTCCTGAGCATGATCAAAAATGAAACGTATCCATAGTCAAACCTTGGTTTTCCATATATAATGTACAGACATATAACATCCACCACGACTCCAAAATGCGGGTACTTAAAGGCTCAATATGAGGATAAATCAAGACATGTACACAGCTTCTTTACTCCCCCCACCTCCTGGCCATAAACACATAGGGACACACACACACACACACACACACAAACAGGGTATTTATTGCTGGACTATAATCCCCTACCGCTCACCTGGTCTTTCCTTTCACACAATCACACCTGGTAAAAAACTGCACCTTGCCCCTTTCACTGAACAATAAATGTATCATGAGCGCTGCCCTCTGTCATTGAAAATTTTTCAGAAGTATGAATTTTAATATCTTCCTGGCAATTCCATCATGTAGATATACAGTTAACTATTACTCTATTGTTGAATACTTAGCATGCTTGTAGGTTTCACCACTAGAAATAATATCATCTTTATATATCTTTGATGGTATCGCTCAAGACTACTTTAGGACAAAGCCCTGTGAATGAAACCCAGGTGAAAGGGCAGAGATATTTCTCAGACTCCTGAAGGACTCAGGGTAAAACTGTCTTTCACCAAGGCCACCTCAATTTACATTACCTTTAGTCTAAGAGTGTCCATGTCTCAACACCCCTCCTCCTTAGAGCCAATATTTGAAAGTTACATTGTAGAATATTAAAATTCAAATGACGTGAGGTGATGGATGTTAACTAATTGTGGTAATCAATTCACAATAAATACATACATCAAATCATTATGCTGTACACCTTAAACTTATACAAGTGTTGTATGTCAATTATATCTTAATAAAACTGGGAAAAAGGGTCGCTGTTTTAAGAAAAAAATTCAAATGCATCATTATACCCTATCAATGCTCAGGAACCAAAGCACAGTTCCTCACCAACACTGGTTATGGCTGATGGTAGCATGAGGTGTGAAATGTAAGTAATTATATCTGTATTTTAAGAGGAAAGCAGGAGAGGCACGACCAGCTTTGTGTTTCCAAGAGATCACTTTAATACTATGCAGCTTAAAAAGAAAAAAGGAGAAATTCTGTAAGTACTGTTAACACTGCTATGAAAAGGTCCCTAAGATGTATACGTGGAAAAAAAAAAAAGAGAACTGTGTGTAAACTAGGCACATTAAAAAAAAAAAAAAGGAGAAAAATAGGAACACTTTTGTATTTACTTGTATTTTCATTTTTTAGAAAAATGCTTGAAGGTTTATATAAGAAACTAACAAAAACGGTTGCCTGGGGGGTGGGTGGGAACTGGAGGATGGGGACAAAGTGAGAGCAAGAGTTTTCACTCTATGTGTGTAAACCTTTTGGAAAAGTGTGAATGTGTGAACATTCAAAAGATTAAAGGGAAGAAATTTAAGAGAGAAAGAAAGCCTCCCATAGAAAACAACCTGGAGGGGGGCAGTAGTCCATGGCCATAGTGACCAGGGGCATTTCGTATAAATCAGCAGGACATGAAGCTGGACTTGGAGCGTTTCGTTACTTGCTGGCCTCCCTGACTCCTTACGCTTAGAAGAAAGGCCAGATGATTAAAAAGAAAAGAAAAAAAAAAAAGAGCTACAAATCCTTGTTCCCCCACTTATTTACTGGGTGAGTTTGAGCAAGCTACTTAATCTCTCTATGTGTCAGTTTTTCCATCTTTAAAATGGGAATAATAGTATTACCTGCTTCATTGGATTATTATAAGGGTTATAGATAAATTATTTGTAGCTTACAATATTTATTGCCTGGCACATAACAGTGCTGTAAAACGTCTTAATTATTATTGTTGAATTTGTTATTTGACATCACATTAAAAAAAATCTTTCAGAATGCAGTGTCAGGGAAAAGTTCACTTTTTTGAGACAAGGTGAAACAAATTATCATATTTTGCTTTGCTTTTGTTGAAGTTTAGAAATAATTTTAGCACGTTCAAAATTTTTAAAAATTAAAAAAAAAAAGAGCTAAGGCCACAGAAAATTAATACGATAGCAGGTCACCCAAATAAACAAAGGGGAGAAATTGTACTCCAGAGAAGGAAGTTTCAAGGGGATGTTTGTGACATTAGCCTCAGGAAGGAAGATGAGTCACGGCAGCAGGGCTGTTTTGAGATCTCCCAGGTGAACGCGGCTGGAACTGTGGAAGCCCAGGGATGAGCGGCAGGGACAGGGCAGTGCAGGAGGTGGGGCCTGGGAGAAGCCGGGGTCATAGGTCACGGGAAGGGCTTCCCTCGTGACAAGAGGAAGCCGTCAAGGGCACTGCACGGCCGGCATAAACCCAGGGTTCAGATAACAAGAACATATACCGTCACTTCCTTGACACAAAGAGTTTTATTTACGTTTCAACCGTTCTGAAACAAAACGCACCTTGCAATCAATATCAAAAGGGAGAGAAATTTGTGGAAGAGAAGTAAATTGCGGGGCGACAGTCAAGGCCTTCACCCATGTCAATTTAGCCATGGGTGACGGTACCTGTAACTCACGTGACTGTTTTTCTTCACACACACTTAGAAGCCATGGCAGATAACGCTATTTATCCAGTAGCCCATCTCCCTTTCTTTCTTAATGACCGAAGCCTGATTTTGTTTTAGAAAGCAATGTGCTCAGCTACAAAAACTTGTTGACCCAACTCCTCTGCAGCTACGGGTGATCACAGAACACAGTGCTGGCCAGTGAGATGTGGGGCGTGTGCTCCTTGGGAAGCCTCCACCGAATGAATGAAAAGACAAAGCCCATTTTGCACTTGGTGACCCTTCTCCCTTCTCTCTTGCAGAAATGCACCCGTGGTGCCCGGAGGTGCAGAAAGCACTTGGCAATTGTGAAAACCAACACCATATGCAAGAATGGCGGTGGTCAAGCAGAATGACAGGAACCTGGGTTCTTGATGACATCTTACAGCTGCCACACGAGTCTTGTGCAGCCCACTCTAAACCTTATTAGACAAATAAAACCCCTAATTAGTTAAGCCACTTTTTAGCAACTTTTCTACGGCTTGCATCCCAATGCAATGCTACCTGGAAAACTCTTAACTGCTACATAAAATGTCTTCGGCAATACTGTAGTATGATGGATTGAAAATAAAAGCTATTATTGCACAGCAGAGCCTAGAAATAAAAGCTGTAAGACAAAAAAAAAAAAAAGCTGGATAAACAGACGAATTTTCATTCTTTTCTTTGTGAAGCAACAGCAAAGCTGTTGCACCTAAAACAGGCAGATACCTGCAAAAGCATGAGTTGCATTCCACCTTATCTTTCAAACGTACACCATTACAGTCATCCAAAGCAATTAAGGGGAACGGACACTGTTAAATCTCTTGGGCTCTATCTCAGGGAGGCCCACGGGCCAGTTCTAGCCCCATTAACTGTGTTTTTATGGCCCACAGCCAAATATAATCTTTATCTTTCTAAATGGTTGGGGGAAAAAAATCAAAAGAATGATAGTATTTCATGACATATAAAAATTCTATGAGATACAAATTTCAGTGTCCATAAGTAAAGTTGCACTGGAAGACAATTACATCCGCTCGTTTACATGTTCTCCCTGGACGCTTTCTCCTAGAGAAATTAGCATAATTGAGCCATTGTAACAGAGGCTGTACCGTTCCCAAAGCCTAAAGTATTTAACAACTGCCCTTTTCAGAAGAAGTTTGCCAACTCTACGCTAGATCACAGATCTTCATTTCCGGCTCAAAGCTCACTTTCTCAGTGAGGCCTTCCCTGACTATGCGATTTTACACTTTTACCAGCCTCCCTCCCCCAAAACTCCCTATTCCCTTTCAGGCTTGATTTTACCATAGCACGTAGCATCTGACATACTGTCGTTTTACACATTTGTTTGTCCACCTCGTCCTACTAGAACACAAATTCGGCACAGGCCGAAGCCCCTGGGGCAGGGGATTTTTGTCTGCTGTTCTGCTCACTGCTGGATCCCTGGGGTCTAGAATGGTATCTGGCACAGTTCAGACACTCAGTAAACGGCTGTTAATGAACAGCCAGGATTTTCACAAGTACAAGGACTAGTGTAACAGCAGTGCTGATTCTTTCATCATGAGGATGAGATACCTCAAGTGCCACCTCCTTGGAGAGCCCTCTCTTGCCACCTAAGCTGAAGTTTTATTAGTTAAATTTATTACAATTTTATTTATCTGTTTACTTATTTTTATGCTCACCTCTTGCTCTAGAGTATCAGCTCTGTAAGCACGGGGCCTGGCGTACAGGAGACTCTCAGAAAATATTAACTGAGTGGATGATTAAAGAATTATTACCCCAGGGGCTTCCCTGGTGGCGCAGTGGTTGAGAGTCCGCCTGCCGATGCAGGGGACGTGGGTTCGTGCCCCGGTCCGGGAAGATCCCACATGCTGCGGAGCGGCTGGGCCCGTGAGCCATGGCCGCTGAGCCTGCGCGTCCGGAGCCTGTGCTCTGCAACGGGAGAAGCCACAACAGTGAGAGGCCCGCGTACCGCAAAAAAAAAAAAAAAAAAAAAGGAATTATTACTCCACTGCTGAACATCAAAATTTTCCAGGTGATATTCAAGAGGTCAAACTAAATTGATAATTTAATTTAGGAACAAATGTAACTGAAGCTTAGCCAAACAGGAATGTAGATCAAACACCAATATTTCTCAGTGAATACTAAAGCTGTATAAATTTAAAAAGGAGTGTGTCTATGATGTTACGTGAAACAGTAAACACCCTAAATAATTCAGAAGAATCTTTGGACCCCAAATGCGAAAAAGACTTCCCTTATAAAACTGACACTGACATTGAAGTAGGAAGTTGGATGTGATTCTATGTTTAAACAAATGCTATTGTCAGTTAATTTTAAAACCTGCAAGTGCATAATGTAGTATTTTGTTTTGCCCAAATGTTTTTTTATGAGATTGTTGATATATCTGCAAATTGATGATAACTGAAAATCAAGCAAATATGTTGGTACTTCCCCGACCCTGCTTCCAGCTGCTACCATAGAATTCTATCACCCCCTACCACTTTCCCCCCAATCTTTCCAGGAGCTCTGAAGTGAGCTTCTCACATGTGCTCCGAAGCATCCTTCTTGGCCACTGTGTTGCTAAGTGCTATGGCCTGAATGTGTCACCCCAAAACCCCTATGTTGAAACCTACCCCCCAAGGTGATGGCATCAGGTGAGGTTAATGAGAGGTAATTAAGTGATGAGGGTGGAGTGATCTTATGGAAGAGGCCCAGGAGCTGTCTTGCTCCCATCCACAATGCGAGGACACAGCCAGAAGACTGCGGTCTGCTACCCAGAATTGGGGTTTCCCCAGCACCCAACCATGCTGGCACCCTGATCTTGGACTTCCAGCCTCCAGAACTGTGAGAAATTCCTGTTGTTTTTGAGCCACCCAGTCTGTGGTATTTTCTTATAGCAGCCCTAATGGACTAAGACAAAAAACCTTTACCCTTTCAACGCCGGGGCCCTGCAGGACCCAGATCTGCTGAAGACCCAAGCCCTGACGAACCGGCCCCGGTGATAAGCTGTCTGGGCTGGTCCTGCTCAATCTGCTGATGTAGCATGAACACTCAATGACCCATGCAATGACACTGGTAGCTTTCACTGGCAACCTCCTGACTCCAGGAATCCCTAGGGACTGGATCAGCGGCCAGGCTAACTAAATTATACTGCACTTGACTTACACTTACCCCCTATTCTCAGGCACTGAGTGCAAGTAAACTTGCACTTCTCCACTCTCTCTTCGCGTAGGATTAGTTCTTTCCCAGAAGGCTGCCAGTTAACTTATGTAATTAAGCAGGCCCTGCCAGATTCTTCCAGACGCTTCCAGACGTGTCTAATCACGTTTGAATTCCAGGGTGAACACAGCGGAGGCTGTACCCTGGGACCTTGGGAGTCCCTAGTAAATAAAGACGTTAACAATTTGAATAAGATAGGGCTTGTTTTTTTTTTTTCTAACTGAGATTTAATGTGAGCAATTGGGGGAAACCAAGTGTAAAGACAAAGCACAAAAAAAGAATGAAATAATGCCATTTGCAGCAACATGGATGGATCTAGAGATTATCATACTAAGTGAAGTAAGTCAAACAGAGACAAATATCTTATGATATCACTTTTATGTGGAATCTAAAAAAAAATGATACAAATGAACTTATGTACAAAACAGAAAGAGGCCCAGACATAGAAAACTTATGGTTTTCTACCAAAGGGGAAAGGGAAAGGTGGCGGGGAGGGATAAATTATGAAGTAACATACATACATCTATATATAAAATACATAAACAGCAAGCACCTACTGTATAGCACAGGGAACTCTACTCAATATTTTGTAATAACCTATATGCGAAAAGAATCTGAAAAAGAATACATATATATTATATATATAATACATATACACACACACACACACACACACATATGTATATCTTGAGTCACTTTGCTGTACACCTGAAACTAACACAACATTGTAAATCAGCTATACTTCAATTAAAAAAAAAAAAAAGACAAAGCACAGATGGCAGACAACAAGAAAAACTGGAAAAAAAGAAAAGTATGTATTTTAGAGTTAGACTGTCCTGGTTTTAACCCTGGCCCTGTCAGTCGAGTAGCCTTGGAGATATTACTAAGCTTCTCTTTTGGCCTTAGTTTCCAAATCTGTAAAATGGACCCAGAATCTTTTTTCACAGGTTTATTGAGAGGATTAAATAAGAAAAGAGCTAAACAGTAATAGGCACTGCTCAGTTGTTTCATTCATTCAAGCGTGTTAACTTTTCTTTCTTTGCCCTAGATGTGGTCTTCTGCAAAAAATATAAAGTAACTTCATAGAACTTTCAAAGACTTTAGGCATTGGATGTAACAGTTCTTCATTTCACCTCCTTTCACACTTCAAATACACAGTTTTCTTTCTTCTGACCTGAGGCAGATGTAAGGCTGATTAGGGCCTTTTATGTCTGTCACAAGGAAAAAATCAAAGGCAGGCAGAGGAAAGAGGACAGGTTTTCTAATAACTTGATGAGACTTACAGAGGAGGGGCTGGACTAGACTTGGGGGTGGGTAGGGGGCCCCAAGACAACTCCTCCTTCCAAATAAAAAGGGAAGAAAGGTCTGATGATCTTTTCTGGGTCAAAGACACAGGAACTTCCAAGCAATGGCGTAGGGTACCTCGAAGATCTATCATTCCATGGCAAGTTCTTTAACTAATACCACACTGTTGGACTCACTAGGCATTATATTCTCATAAAGAGGATGTAAGTGGCAGGCGATGGACTAGTTACCCCAAGCTATGCACTACCTCTCCTGTGAAGACTAGAAAGTGAAAGCCCTGTGTTCCCAGACACCCTTGCAGCTGGGAAGTCACTGACCCAGAGCCCACTGCTAAGCTGGGGGTCAAAGTCCAATGGGTGGAACTTCTGCACGAGGCTCTGCTCTCCCGCTAAAGCTAATGGATCAATACCAGGGCCCTTTGTCCCTGCCTTTCCTCCCTCTTCTTGCTTGGAACCTTGGTGTGAGGGCTGGAGGTGCAGGGGCCGCCTTTCCACTATGAGACAACAAGCATCAGGAAAAGGCCAAGAGATCCCAGAAATACAGGCCCTGAACAAATCAGTCTCCAGACTTAACCTGGAGAGACCAAAACACCTCTGTTCATTTAAGTTCACGTTACTCAGGTTCTCTCTTACCTGCAAACGGACACACTCCTCCCTTAAAACACCCACGGATATGTTTCCTTTCTGGGAAGCAGGACAGGGTGTAGAAGAAACCCCAACAAGCCACTGGCTCACTGGCAACATTCAAATGCTGTTTAACTCAACATGAGATTACACGTAAAGTGCTGTGTCTCTGGTGTCTATTTCAGTCTGTCTTACTAGAAAGCAAATACCAGGCTACCAAGCCGAAGATAACAATGAGAGAGGCTGTCTGCAAGAGATTGAAACTTGAGTTTTAGGGAATCAGTGTCAGAAAGAGGAACTGTGAACTACAGGGCAATTTTTGAAAGAATCATTATTATATGTCATAAATTAAAGCAATACAATTTCAATGATGGAAAAGATTGTGCTTTTTTGTCTGTGTATCATTAGCACAGCCCCTGGTACTTACTAGGCACTCCATATGTTTGTATTAAACAAATAAATATTATTGAGCTTGAATAAATAATTTTAACATATTTTCTTTTTAACCAGTAAATACTTTGGATCCTGTTTTCTTAACCAACTTGCATTGGCTTCTTTTTTCCATGTTTATAATGTTAAGTCGTCTTTTCAATTAAAAAAATAATATCATCCTGAAGTAATTATTTTTTAGATTACCTTCCAAGGATTCAACATTCAGAAACAGACTTTATATGGTTGCCATAATAACATACACATTTTGGGTAGAATGTTTCGGTTGTATTACAAATATTTTCTGCTTTTATAATCTTCATAGTTATCTTATTGCATGCATGGATTCTATTAAGTATTTAACTCTAATGTTTAGAACATTATCCAACCATTGGAAATTTAAGTATATTCTAGATATATTTTTCTTTTATAAGAAAAGAGAGCTGTTTCAAACGGGCTGACATTTTTCATGATGACAAATTATATCAATAGTAAGCTACCTAACAGATATTAAAACACACAGAGACGCTCACATATACACACACACACACACACACCCTCTTCTTTCTTGATTTGTCCCTTCAAAGTAAAGATGATACTTTATCAGGTAACTATTTCACAAAATGGATTTTAGGAAATGTATTGATATTATTATTTTGTTACTGAAAACAATGCTTGTTGTCTATAAAAGTTTTCATTACGAAAACCTAGAAACATAATTTTCTAATCTACTAAAAAATCTTTCAAATGAAAAATTTCAGTGAGTTTTTTTAATGTAAAAATCTAACATCTTTCAATTCATTTTCAGGAACAACTAATTGACATCAGGGAAGAGAGTAGGATTTTAACTACAAAATTTTTACCACTTTTGCGTTATTGATGAATGGGACCAGAAAAATGATTATCACTGTCCTTTAATTCTAATGATGCTTATCCTCCATTTGCATATCCTTTATAATCTGCTTTCTCTTGATACTAATACTTTGAAGACATCACATACTTCCACATCTTCAACTGTCACCTCTATGGAGACATATCTAAAATTTGCATTTCAAAATTGGCCTCTTTCACCAGGGCCAATCCATAGTGCCAAAGCCTTTCTGGAAATGTATGCTTAAACGTCCCACCATCACCTCAAACTTCACTGCTAAAACAAAACAACACAACGAGGTTTTGACAAGGTTTTGTTGTCATAAGATCAACCTACCAATCTACCTCCTTCTCCTAACTTCCCTGTTTCTGTTAACAATACATCACTGTGTTGATGGCTCAGCATGACCACAGACCTGCCTGTGAGTCCAACACTTAACACTGTTCCAAAAATAACCTACCTAAGGAAAGCCTTCACACACACACACACACACACACACACACACACACACACACACACACACATACATACACACACTCTCTCTCTCTCTCTCTCTCCCCGTTTTAGATGAAGAGCCTCTCCTATCTCAGTTTGGTAGGTACTGGAATTGTGACTCTGATGTCCTCGAGGGGCCCTGGTTCATCTGTGACTTTTTCCATGACAGTTAGAACATCTGATGATGATGTCAAGGGCAGTGGCCTGATCCCCATAGGGGCCACTTCATTTTGATTTGTGTTCTAGTTCTGGACAACCAGCAAGGGATGGATCTGTCACCTCGGGCAAGTTACTTCTTCTATCAAAGCCTCAGTTTCCTCATCGGTGAAAGGCAGATGAGAATTTAGGGCAGACGGTGGTGACGAAAATTAAATGACATAATGTTCCTAGTGCCCGGCACATAGGGAAAGATCTCAACATACTCTAGTCACTATTATTATCACACTTTTAATTCTAAGGCCACAGACCTCATCGGCTCTTCTGTTCTTTGGCAAGCTTACTCTCCTGCCAATCACTGAGGACACCTGGGCCCAGTACAACGCCATTCCTTCAGTGAGTCACACATTTGTTCACTCCAGAAGGATATTCTGAGGGTCGAGCAGGTGCCAGGCACTGTGCTAGGCTTAGTGGGTACACACCTGCCTCTGCCTTCCTTCAGCTTGCGCCCAAGAAAGCTGGGAGTTACAGGGAGTCAAAGTACTGACAGTGCCCAAACTATAAAACTAGGTAACGCAGAGAGGATTGATAAAAAGAAATGTTCACAGACTGAGATATGGGGAAGTCATTCTGGCTTTCCCATGAGTTACATTGAATTTTATGCTGACTAAAATAGACTGTGGCCTATCAAACATACATTGGACATCTGTTTTAATTATTAGAGAAGAGGACACATTGATTAAAAGTAAAGGATGTCCGTGTTAAAAATAGAGATTAAATGCCTCTCTTCCTGGGATGCCAATGCTGGTCCTCCTCTGAGGCTAAGACTCCCTTCCCAGGGGCCAAGGCCATGCTGACTTGCTGGGTACTGGCTGGAATGTTCTTTTTCTGAAACCTTGAAGAAATGTAACCCTGACTAGTTTCATGTTCTTTTTCTGACAAGATATAAAACTGTGCTGGAAACCCTGCTTCTGCACAGCAGTTTCTCAGAGTCACCTGGGAAGCGGGCTTCTGGCTAGTCCTCAGTTTGGCTCAAATAAAACTCTTTTCTATTCTTACGATTGATTGTTTATTGATTATTTCCACTGACAGGATCCACTCTCTGGGAACATACCCTTTGGTAAGAATGGGCTTCCCTTTACAGATGAGCATGACTGCCATCATGCTAGCACATATTCTGCGAGGCTGTATCCTCATGCCAACAAGTGATGAGGGCAGGACGGGTCTCCTCAGGCACACGCTGCACAGAGCTCGTCACAGCAGAATGCGCCTCAACTGCCCAGGCCAAACTCACCAAACCCAGGAACAGACAGGCGCTGTCCCTTGCTGTGTGTTCACAAGAGTAACCTTTTTGACTTTCCCGTCTCTGCTGCATACAGGGACTGAGAAAAAGAATACTAGAGTTAAAACTAGAGAGTACGGGTGCGGGGGAGGGATGGATTGGGAGTGTGGGATTAGCAGATGCAAACTATTATATATGGAATGGATAAACAACAAGGTCTTACTGTAGCACAGGGAACTCTATTCAGTAACCCGTGAAGAGCCATAATGGAAAAGAATATGAAAAAGAATGTATATATATGTGTATAACTGAATCACTTTGCTGTACAGCAGAAATTAACACAACACTGTAAATCAACTATACTTCAATTAAAAAAAAACACAAAAAACTAGAAAGTGGAACAGGGAGAACCACAAATGTCAGACAAGTAAAGAGGAATTAACAAATGTCCCCATGGCTGTCCTCTAGGACTAAAAGTCCGTCCGGTGTATTTTTAAACTGATAACCAACATCAATTTTTTAAGCTGATA
Organism: Hyperoodon ampullatus; assembly: GCF_949752795.1. Taxonomy (NCBI): domain Eukaryota; kingdom Metazoa; phylum Chordata; class Mammalia; order Artiodactyla; family Ziphiidae; genus Hyperoodon; species Hyperoodon ampullatus. The sequence goes on from NC_136925.1 coordinate 4,035,188, forward strand.
ACCAACATGAATTTAAGCACCTGTTTATTTGGAGTCACAGTTGTGGAATCACAGATTAAGATCAAGAAGATGTAATTAAATCCAATCACTTCATTCAGTTCCCTAACCGAAACTTAGCCAGGTGTCAGCAGAGTTCATGGTCTATGGTTCTTGGGTTTAAAGAAATGTTTTAGAACTGATCAAAGAGAGGCTCCAGCTGTCCTGCTGCTGGCAGAATGATTCTTCCAGTGAACTCGAATCTAATCTGCCACTAACAAAAATGTTACCTGTTATTTTCTTTTCTTTTTTAAATTTATTTTATTTTATTTATTTTTGGCTGCGTTGGGTCTTCATTGCTGCACGCGGGTTTTCTCTAGTTGCGGCGAGTGGGGGCTCCTCTTTGTTGAGGTGCGCGGGCTTCTCACTGCGGTGGTTTCTCTTGTTGTGGAGTACGGGCTCCAGGCACGCGGGCTCAGTAGTTGCGGCACACAGGCTTAGTAGTCGTGGCTCGCGGGCTCTAGAGCGCAGGGTCAGTAGTTGTGGCGCATGGGCTTAGCTGCTGCGCAGCATGTGGGATCTTCCCAGACCAGGGCTCGAACCCGTGTCCCCTGCATTGGCAGGCGGATTCTCAACCACTGCACCACCAGGGAAGTCCTACCTGTTATTTTCTGATTGTGAACTGGTATTTTCAGAATAACGTAGGCAAGTCCCTTCACACTCCAGATCATAGGTTACTGAAACAATATTTGCTTCTAATTCTTGGTATAACTTTAAAAGACAGCCTAGTAAGACAGTATAAGAATTGAATTAAAATGAAAAAGATAAAGGAGTCAATAAAATCTGCTACCTCAAATTTAATAACTTTATTCTTCAAAACTACAATTAAATATTTAATCCCAAGTGATCACTCGTTCATGTTAAAAAACTACAGTTAGTGTCAACAAACACATGAAAGAATGCTCAACATCATTAATCATTAGAGAAATGCAAATCAAAACTACAATGAGATATCATCTCACACCAGTCAGAATGGCCATCATCAAAAAATCTAGAAACAATAAATGCTGGAGAGGGTGTGGAGAAAAGGGAATACTCTTGCACTGCTGGCGGGAGTGTGAATTGGTACAGCCACTATGGAGAACAGTATGGAGGCTCCTTAAAAAACTACAAATAGAACTACCATATGACCCAGAAATCCCACTACTGGGCATATACCCTGAGAAAACCATAATTCAAAAAGAGTCATGTACCAAAATGTTCATTGCAGCTCTATTTACAATAGCCAGGAGATGGAAACAACCTAAGTGTCCATCATCAGATGAATGGATAAAGAAGATGTGGCACATATATACAATGGAATATTACTCAGCCATAAAAAGAAACGAAATTGAGGTATTTGTAATGAGGTGGATAGACCTAGAGTCTGTCATACAGAGTGAAGTCAGAAAGAGAAAGACAAATACTGTATGCTAACACATATATATGGAATTTAAGAAAAAAAATGTCATGAAGAACCGAGGGGTAAAACAGGAATAAAGACACAGACCTACTAGAGAATGGACTTGAGGATATGGGAAGGGGGAAGGGTAAGCTGTGACAAAGCGAGAGAGAGGCATGGACATATATACACTACCAAATGTAAGGTAGATAGATAGTGGGAAGCAGCCGCATAGCACAGGGAGATCAGCTCAGTGCTTTGTGATCACCTAGAGGGGTGGGATAGGGAGGATGGGAGGGAGGTAGACGCAAGAGGGAAGGGATGTGGGAACAGATGTATATGTATAACTGATTCACTTTGTTATAAAGCAGAAACTAACACACCATTGGAAAGCAATTATACTCCAATAAAGATGTAAAAAAAAACCCAAAAACTACAGTCAGTGTCTTTCACAGCCTTCCTCTCTCTACAAGTCCTGCATCACGAGCTACAGCAGGCATAGGGTCTTCCAGTTTCCTAGAAACCATGAAGTCATCTCCTCTTCTTTGTTCTTCTCTCTTTCCTTCAGCTGCCAAGCCCTGAAAATTCTACCACTCCCCTTATCTTGCTGATTTCACCCCTTTTTTACAACTCTTATGCTGCTGCCAGCCACGCCTCCAGGGATCTTACTGTCCTACCCACTCCCCTCTCAAGGCAGGCGAGAATGTTCTTCTCAAGCACATACCACTACCTTTTTCAGATCTTTACAATTCTTCATTGGCTCTCGATTTAAAAAAATAAAAAATTTAAGACAGCTCTACAGTCTGCTGCTCCTAGATTCTCAGGCCTCTCACCAGTGGTGTCCTGTCTCCATCTCACCTTCAGAACCCTGGATCACACCCCTACAGCCAAGCACCTCACCTCATGCCGGCGGTCCTTTCAGAATTGGCCACGAACCTCAGATCTCTTCTCTCCTCTCATCAAACACTCCATCTCTTTTCTCTAAACTATGGAAATTCACCTGTGTGCCTGGAAAGACACACACCTGAGCCCAAACACCTTGGTTACATCTTTATTTTTCACCTTCTCAGACATTTTTTATTTTTATATAGTTAGACACATTAATATTAGCATTATGGTTCTAGATGTGTATGGCGTGTCTCCCGAGAGTATTTTCCATGTAGTATGTACTCAAATGTCATCTGATAGGTTGTCCCCGAGGGTTGCTTGAAAGAGTAGTTTCCAGGGGGAGGAACAGGTGATTAACATTTACCCACATATTGGAAAACCAGAAAATTCAGAAGATCTAGTGATGGTACCACCACCCACTCACCTGCCCAACCCAGAAACTGGGATTCGATCTTTGACTCTCCCTGATGATACAATTAATCATCGAGTCATTAATCATCAAGTTTCTGCTTTCAAATTTTTTCTTGAACCCATCCATGCTTCTTCAGTTTCACTCCCACTAGCCCATGCCAAGCTATCATCTCTGGTCAACCTGTATCCTCCTGTATTTTCTTCTGGCCAGCTTTCCCCCAAAGCCACTTTTCACAGAGAAGCTAAAATGAATTTTTTTTTTAGTTTTATTTATTAAAAAAATTTTTTTAATGTTTATACAATTTTAAAAGGTTACTTTCCATTTACAGTTATTACAAAATATTGGCTATATTCCCTGTGTTGTACAATATATCCTTTTTAAAATGAATTTTTTAATAAGCATAAACATAACAGTTTCAGATCTCTTAAAAACCTTCCAGAAACTTCCCACTATCCTTGAAATGAAGGCAGAAATCCGTGCCCAGGCCCACGAGGCCCACCTCTGCAGCTCAGGTCCCTCTCCCACCCACCCTGCAGCCGTGGCTCTCCACCCATAAGTGCACCTGGGTCACCTGGAGGGCTTGTCAAAACACAGACTGCGGAAAGGAGGTTGACTCCAAAGTTTCTGATTTGGTAAGACTTGGACGGCGTTCAAGAATTTGCATTTCATATCCATCCAATGGAATATTATGTGGCCGTAAAAACGAACGAGGTACTGATACAGGGCACGGTAAGGACGAACCTTGAAAACATTTTGCTAAAGTGAAAAGAACTAGTCATAAAGGACCATACATTGTATAATCCCATTTATATAAAATGTCCAGAGAATAGACTAATCTATAGACAGAAAGTAGGTTAGTGGTTGTCGAGGGCTAGGGTGAGGAGGATGGGGATGCTGCAGTTATGGCTAAGGGGTGTGGGACTGGCCTTTGAGGTCCCAACTTCTCCATGTAACCCCGCACCTCTCCTCTCCCTACACCTAGTTCCTCACCACAGTGACTAACCCTTGCTTCCCATGCCTGAATGCCCTCTTGACTTCTCAACAGTGAAGTCCTACCTCCTTCAACGCCCAGCTTTGAGCCCACCTCTCACACAGTACCACCCCTGTCCAGAATATTCTCCACTTACTTCTTCTGAACTTCCAGAGAACATGACCCATATTCATTGTGTGTCTAAGAGCTACTGGCTCCTGTCAAGTCAAGTAATTTCAATTCTGGAGGGCAGGGAACTTATGCTATACCTCTTTGACTTTAAAGTACCCTATACCCTGCCTTGGAAAATGATAAACTTGCAGAAACAATGGACATGAAATTGCCAGTGCCTAGACCGTGATCCTGAAATGAGCCATCTATTCTACAACTCTTCAATGACCTGTCAACCTACTCTTTTGGCAAAATGATAGAACTAAGACACCGAGAGGTTAGTTAAGGAACTTACCCAGCAGTTAGGACTGGAATCCACATCTCCTAACAAGCAGCCCCACATCTGCTTCCCCACTCTGCCAAGCGATTTATGTCTAGGAATTGGGAAACCAAGAATTCTAGTCCCAGAATATCATCCCAAACGAAAATAAAAAGCCTTAAGTTCCATGCATTATTTCAAGCAACTAGTTTCAAGATATTAGCAAGGAAGCAGTTAATATTTAAAAACTAAGCATTCCAGAAACATACAATGCACCATGAGTCAGAGATGCAAAAACAGAAGGGAAGAAAAAAACTCACAAACACTTCAGATATTAAAATGATCAGATATGGAACATACAATAAGTATGTGCAATATGTTCAAAGAAAGAAAAAAGGGGTAATTAAAAAGCAAGTGGCAGGTGGAGCAACTAAGCCCGCGTGCCACAACTACTGAGCCTGCTCTCTAGAGCCCGTGAGCCACAATTATTGAGCCCACGAGCCACAACTACTGAGCCCACGTGCCACAACTACTGAAGCCCGTGCGCCTAGAGCCCGTGCTCCACAAGAGAAGCCACCACAATGAGAAGCCCGCGCAGTCAACGAAGACCCGATGCAGCCAAAAATAAATAAAAATAAAATTAATTAATTAATTAATTAAAACAAAAAGTAAGTGGCAGAAGGGGGTGGGGTGGGGGAAGGATGGATTGGGAGTTTGGAGTTAGCAGATGCAAACCATTATACACAGAATGGATAAACAACAAGGTCGTACTGAATAGCACAGGGAACTATATTCAATATCCTGTGATAAACCATAATGGAAAAGAATACATATATGTATAACTGAATCACTTCTCTGCACAGCAGAATTACCACAATATTGTAAGCCAACTACACTTCAATAAATTTTTTTTAAAAAGTTCAAGTGGGAGGTGGAATTTCAGCAAACTAAAGTTCTTCAAAGCTTCTAGAGAAGACATGAGCAAAGGACCATGACCACAGGCTAAGCAATCAGCCTCCATAACCTGACACCAGTGCCATCCAGGGGTCCAAACAGGAATCCAAATTATGAGTAGAGAGACACAGACCTACCAACACCACTATAAAAACAGTGCCAAAGGCACAGATCTTTTTCCATTCACAGAAGATGCAAATGAACCAAAACGCATTCTCCTTTCTTTCTTTAGGGAACAGCTTTAAGCATGGCCAAATAATCACAAAAGTTACCCTGTGCCAAAGACATTAAACTGTTTAAAAATCCCAAGAGAGAAGGACACACATAACGTGAACACATGGTGTAAAACGTACAAATGAACGTCTCAAATGGACAATGACCAGTTCAAAATCATGGTCCAAGGGCAAGCAACTAGAAAAGGTTTCTAAGTGGGAATAATCAGATGACTGAAGCCTAAATCCAGAGACAGGCCAAATGACAAATACCCTCCTAAATGTCACTCCCACCTCAAAAATATCCACTGGATCCTTAACAAACACCTGCTGTATAGCACAGGGAACTATACTCAATACCTTGTAATAACTTATAATGGAAAAGAATCTGAAAAAGAATATATATATATATGTATAACTGAATCATTTTGCTGTACACTTGACACATACACAATATTATAAATTAACTGTACTCCAATATACAAATAAATAAATAAATAAACAAGTAAATAAAGAAAAAAAGAAATTGGGTCTTTAGATAATGGTTTCTGTTAACTAAATCATCTCCATATGGTCCACACCTCCTGTCCAAGTTCTATTTATTCTTCAAGGTTCAGCCCCAAAGCCCACACTGCGATCAACTATGCCTACCCAGTGGTTCTCAGTTGGGGCAATTTTGTTCCCCCCCAGGAAACAGCTGTCAATGTCTGCAGACATTTTTGGTTGTCACAGTTGGCAGGTACAACGGGCATCTAGTGGGCAGAGGCCAGGGATGCTGCTAAACACCCCGTGATGTAAAGGACAGCCCCCCAGAATGTCAACAGTGCTGGTGCTGAGAAACCCTGACTTATACCAACCACAGCCCTCCCAGATCCTCTTTTCATCAAACTCCCATTATACCCACGGTCACCACCATTTAATGATATACAGCCTGGCGCTGTTGATAACAGTTGCGTGTACCTGTGCCTCTTTCCCCAACTTAACTGTAAATTCCTCTGGCGGAGGAAGACCATGTGTGTATCACATCTGTGTTCCCCCAGGACTCAGCAGGGTAGCTCCAAAGAGCTGCTCGTCACATACCTGTTAGTTGATTTGTCTCCTTTCCCACCTGCTTGATGCAATATGAACGGCTTTAACTAATTTCTCTATCAACTCATGCAATAAATTGCTTTTACTCTGCATTTTGAAAAAATGAAAACAAAACAACTTGTATTACTTAGCAGTGCGAAGCCATAAAAAACATTAGCATAGCAAAAACCTGGAATGAAAGATGTGGGTGGTTTGATGTTTCTGTTTTTACATTCCCTGTCAAGATTACATGTTTACTTCCTTAAAGGAAAAAGTCAGCCAAGTATAAAATGTGAACTTAAAATGCCACTCTTTTGCAAGACTATCTATGAAAATTACATACTACTGTTCACACACATGCTTCCTGTTAATTAGAGGATAGTTTGTAGAAAAACCTGCTCCAGCAAAACTTGCTGTAATAGTCCAAACCCTCTGCAGTAATGAGGAAATCCTGCTGAGGATGGTATTTTCCACCAAGAACGACAGGACTGCAGCCAAAAGCCATGCTTTTATCAATGGCCGGAGATGCTACCCTGCAACAGTGTGTTTGGAATATGTTCTTCCCAATTCTACGCCAGTCCATTCTCAGATGTGCAAAAAGAGATCCTAAGAGGTGATCTAGAAACTATATCTATTTACATTTGACAAATAATATGGGGACAGCTGATTGTTCTCACAATTACATTTTTAGGGGGATCATATAATGAATTAGTATTTCCACAGTGGGTGCACACTGATGCCTCAGACAAAGTCTGGGCCTTTTCACCCGCATCCCACGGACCGGTCCCGTCAGCTTTCTCTTCCCTCCTCGAGCTACTGAGCCAGGCCGGTCAGTGCGCCTTGTCTGCTGAAAATTCCCATTCAGCTGGACACTCCATTCTGTTTAGATGCCACACAACCGCCACTAGGCGCTTTCAAAGCTAGCTCGAATCTCTGCAAGCTCTCACCCTTCCCACAGACGACCCTGATTCCTGCAGCCCAGATAAGATAGTCTGTCTTGAAGAGCTCCTCCAAATTCTGGTGTCTCCGCCTCAGATTCCTCATTATCTTCAGCCATGTCATTTCTGCATTCCGTCTTGACACCAAAGAGTCAGTGGAAAAGTTAACAAAGAATGAGAAATTAACACAACCTTGTAAAGCAACTATACTGCAATGAAAAAAATATTAAAACTGAAAAAAAAAAAGGAATTAGAGAGAGAGCAAAGAGATGCAGCACAAAGAAAAACCGAAGTCTCTAAAAGGTCAAGGAGGCATGGTTCACTCAACAGGTTTTACAAGACCTTGTGGAGACCTCGCGAGGCTGTAAACGCTGCCGTAGTAACTAGGGGAACATAAGTGACAAATCAAGGGCTCCAGTGTGATGCGGGGCCAGGGCAGCCCAAAGGCAGGTGCTCCGTGGGGAAGGTGCCCGGGATTGGCTATAAACGCTGCAGCTGATGTGGAAGCAAGGAAGAGAAGCACAGCATGAGAAATATAGAAAGAATATAAAATAAAAGGCTCCTAAGATGATGAGGAAAAAGAGTCTACAGCTGTAATACTGAAAGGTAGAGAGAAAGAAAAGTGGCGGGCCACACGGGCACAGAGTTCAGAGCAAGTGAGTTACTTTCTCCTGGAGTCGGAAAGTGAGGTTTTCCGTGTAACTGAAACTTGGCCCTTTGAGCACAAATTTATTATTATCTTGTTTTAAGCTACCTTTATTTTAGAAATCTTTCTGAAATGCACCACATGTGTTCCTGCATTGTTCAGCAGGGTGCATCAAACCAAAATGTGCCAAAGCTGATCTGATCTGTTCTGGACAAGACATCATCCCTCTGGCCCATTTTTGTCCTTTGATGTGGTGCACTGACATTCTCAGAGCCCACTTACCAGAGCCCGCTGTTTTATTTTATGTCAAGCAGAGCCCAAAGCTGCGCTTCTGGAATTCTCCATTTCTGCTTTCAGAAGGTGGCTGTCCCTTCTCAGAGCTTCCCCCGGCGCTCCCTCAGCGGGGCCCAAGGCCGCAGGGGCCTACTGCATGCCCAGTCTTCTGGGTGAGGCCCTGAGGTCAGCTCCCTGACCCCTGCTCCACTGAAGGTAGAACAGCTGACTGCCTCTCAGAGGTCTGCCTGCTTCCTCCCAAATGAAGGTTCTAGAATTATGATATCTGGATAAGAGACGTAATACTGTAATAAAATAATCCCTAATAACGTAGATTCATGCCACTTATTTACAAAGCAGAGAAATAAATCATGGCCCTCGCAGCCTTTCTGTTTTCCAATCAGACTTTCGTCTACTACATACTCCACTCCAGTCCCGCCCTGGCATGGTCACCAACTTTTATTAGCTTTTGTTTTTGATGTGGAAGCTACAGAAACAATACTTCTTCTCCACGTGTTCAATAAATACAACATGCCAAGCTCTCTAACAGAAAACATGGGGCAGTGTGTGATAAGAAGATGAATAGGACCTGACCGCAACGAGCTTAGAACTTGGCATGCAAACCACCTGGGTACAAAATAATTGTAACCAAGGGTGAAATGCGTTGGGTGCCAGGAGAGCAGTTCCACACCCTGGAGGGCTGTGGAAACAGCACCCTCCCAGTTTGGAAGGCAAAGGACGGATGCCTTCATTGGGAAATGTTATTGGCATGGGCTTCAAAGAAGGGAGGGGACTCTGACCAGTTTCAATGCAAGGTTGGCACAGTCAAGGCCAAGAAAGCAGCATGAGAAAACGACAGAAGGCAGGGGTTTAAAAAAAGCCTGGCATGTGTATACAGTGGTCTAAAGAATAGTGAAAGAAAATGCTGTGAAGGTAGGTCAGATTCAGATCAGAGGGCCCAAGATGCAAGGCCAAAAGGTGAGGCCCTGAAGGTAGAAGCTCTCAGCAGCCAGTGAGGTTTTCCTACACTCTCTGAACCTAACATGCAGACTTAATCTTGTTAGAAGGATGATGCTGTTTTCCCTCCTTTAATGGAAAAGGAATTTAAAAAGGTGAATTATTAATCATCTCATCTCGGTTAATTATCTCTTAAAACCAAGCTCACTATTAAAATATCACTATGGAACTCACTATAGAGCATGCATGTGTCACGCTCTCACTCGACAGGAAATGCACGCCAGTGGAAAAGGAATCATCCAGTCTACAACAAAAGGCAGCATGGGTACACAAATCAAATTCATTTCTTTGACAAAAAGAGAACAGGGAGGCTTCCCTGGTGGCGCATCCACCTGCCGATGCAGGGGACACGGGTTTGAGCCCTGGTCCGGGAAGATCCCACATGCCATGGAGCAACTAAGCCCGTGCAACACAACTATTGAGCCTGTGCTCTAGAGCCTGCGGGCCGCAACTACTGAGCCCATGTGCCACAGCTACTGAAGTCCGCGCGCCTAAAGCCCACACTCTGCAACGAGAAGCCACCGCAGTGAGAAGCCCGCGCACCACAACGAAGAGTAGCCCCTGATCGCTGCAACTAGAGAAAGCCCGTGCGCAGCAACGAAGACCCAATGCAGCCAAAAATAAATAAATAAATAAATTTATTAAAAAAATAAAAGAGAGAACAGGAAAGATGACATCTGTTCTAGTTCACAAGCCAAGCTCAAACAAAATATTTTGGAAAAAAAGTCTCTCAATTTTCCACTGGAGCCTTTTATTTAAGTGACACTTTCTAGAATCTTAAAAACAGCCACCTTCCCCATTTAAGAGATGCTATCTTTCTGTGTCGCTCAGAATATGACTTCCTTTGCCCTTACCCAGATAAATATATCTGCCCTGGAGACATACCTACAGGACAGATCATTCATTCTAGCACTATATTCCCTATGGCTCTATTTTCTGTGCTCTTCTCTCAATCAGATGATTAGCTACTTGGGGGAAAAGGATAATGCCATATATTCTGTCCTAAACATGGCTGAACACTGGGCAATAGAAGGTACTTATGAACATATGGGAATTGATTAACTCAATTAATTATACACACACACACACACACATCCCCTAAAGACTCAATTCTGTCATACTGGTCTAAGTGTGGAATAAAAGAAAAAAATTAAAAAGTTGAAGCTAGCTCTTAAAAATAAAAAAAGATCTAAACCAGTTCTTAAGAAACAACAGCAACAGTACTAGGCACTGGGGAAATGCAAATCAAAACCATAGCGAGATTCTACCACATACCCAGTAAAATGGCCAGAATCAAAAAGACAGACAATAACAAGTGCTGGTGAGGATGTGAGGAAACTGGAGCCCTCATACATAACTAGTGGGAATGTAAAACAGAGTAGCCGCTTTGGAAAACAGTCTGGCAGTTCTCACAAAGCTAACACAGTTATCACCACATGAACCACCAATTCCTCGCCTAGGAATATACCCAAGGGAACTAAAAACACATTCACACAAAAACTCCAACACAAATGTTCACAGCAGCATTGTTCCTAGTAGCCAAAAAATGGAAACAACCCAAATATCCCTCGACCGATGAATGAATAAACAAAATGTGGTATATTCATACATAGAATATTATTCAGCCATACCAAGAAACAAAGCGCCGAGACATTCTACAACAGGCCTGAACTTGGAGAACATGTGCTAAGTGAAAGAAGCCAGACACAAAAGGTCACGTATTGTATGATTCCATTTATATGAAATGCCCAGAAGAGGCAAATCCAGAGACAGAAAGTAGATTAGTGGCTGCCAGGGAGTGCGGCTGCTAATGGACACGGGTTTCTTTCTGGGGTTGATGAAAGGAACTAGTGGTGATGGTTGCACAACACAGTGACTACATGAAAAACCACTAAAACAACTATTTAAAGGGTTATGGTATGTGAATTATCTCAACTAGAAAACAACAGTCACGTGATGAGAAGCCTGAGGCCCAGAAATGCAGTTTCTTGTCCAAAGACACAAAGCTGATTAAACGGCATCTCCAGAACCAGATTTCAAGTCTCCCGACGCCCAGCACACTGCTCCAGGAGGATCAGGACAAGTAGTGTAGACGCGAGCCAGCTAGTCCTTTACTAGCTCACACCTCAGCAGAAGAGAAAGATGAACTAAATGATCTCTTCTGTTCCTTCCAGCTTTAGCGATCTAAGTCATATCACATTGTGAGCATTTCCTCTCCGCTACTGGTGACAGGAGCAGGGGTCCTCAGTCAGGGAGTTTACCCCTCAGGGGACACAGGAGAATGTCTAGAGACATTTCTGGTTGCCGCAACTGGGGGACGGGGTGGGTAGAGACTAGGCACGCTGCTCTCTGTCTGCAACGCACAGGGCAACCTCCCACGACAGAGAACTATGCAGCCCAAGATGCTGACAGCGGTGCTGCGGATGAACCCGGGCTTAGGGTATGATCAGCTTCATTTCCAACCTTTCCAAAGAAGCTCCAGAGCATGATGACCTCAAGCCACAGTTCTGAGATTACAGACTGACTGGGAGGCTGGCACAGCAGAGACAGGAAATAGACACTTTTTACCTCCCAGAATAATTAGCTTCCACAGAGAGTCGACTATTCAAATGCCCACAGGAGTCCGGCAGTTAACAGAAAGGAATGCAGCCAACAAACACCTAATAACCATTTGGGACTATTATGTCTTTTCTTCCCCCAAAAAACTCTCACTGGCTCCCATTCTTCATGAAACATAGATAATCCTCTCAATCTAACCCACTTTGGATAGACACGGATGCCAAGAAATACTTTCTAACATAAGAAAAAGAATAGCACGAGCTCAGGAACAAATGGCTCAGAGTGGGGAAGATGGTGGGAGTGGTGGGGGGCTGTGGGGACCCCCGGGGTATATGCCCCCATGAAGGGGCCACCACTAGTCAGCTTCAGTGGATCCATGCCAGGATGGAGATCAAAAGGTCTCCAGATGTCTCAAGAAGAATGGGAAATCCAGATGATGTGTAGGGGTGAGAAAGACATCTCCCAGGATTTAAAATCTTTGCTCAAAAAAAAATTTTAAACACTGTCAAATCAAAAACAATGGGGTTCCAGCCTCTGCAACCAGACCGTGACCTCTTAGCTCACACTAATCCCAATAAGCAATGTCAGTTTCACAGTTTCAGGTCTTCCTAGGGACATGTTCCATCGAATGCAGGACCTATTGTCTGATTATAAGAACAATTCTTTTCCCTTAATTACATCTTAATAGTTCACTTAAAGTTGAAAATTTACCAAAGACCAGAGAATTACTGCTGACTTAAACTCATAATATTATTGATGGCTGCCATTTCTTGAAGCTCCAACAACTTTACAAATGGGGACGCTGAGATCCAGAGGAATAAAAAGGCTTGCTAAGCTACCCTGCCAGTTAGGGAACCAGAGGCATAATTTGAACCCAGGTCTCTCTGCTCAGAAAAATCTATTCTCTCCACTTCCAATGGCTACCACGCCAAGTTACTGTAAGGAATACAAATAACAAACGCAAAGCCCTAAGTACTTCCTGCACATGCTGTGAACAGCAGTTGTTATTATTATTATGAAATATTAGCTTTCCATCTCAACCCATACTCCTTATAGCTTTTATCAGAGTCTCTGAAGAAGCAAAGCTATTGTTTTCACAAGCTCTGAGGACACTGTGCCTAAAAATTACCTGCTGAGTGGAGTTCTGGCCCTTCCCCCTTCTTTAGCATGAGTTCACACACTGTTATCCCAGCCAGCTTTCTGGGTCTGCATGACCAGGTCCTCACTGATCTCCGATCAGGGGCCCTTCTGGTGGGTAATGTGAGGTCACGAAACAAGTACCACACACAAAGTCAGAAGACAGGGGCTTGAATCTGGTTTCATTGAGCTGAATGATCCTGGGCATGTTACTTAACAACTCTGTGCTTCAATATTCTCATCTGTAAAATGGGTATAATAGACTGCAGTCTGTAGGATGATTGTAAGGTTTAATTACCTGCAGAAAAAATCCTCCCACATTGCTGGGCACAGGTAAACACTCATTGTTCACCTGACGTTTCAATGTCCAAGGCTCGGCACAGTGGGCAGGCTGATCCTCGAATCTACCTATGCCAGTGCTTTTCTCCCTCTCCCGTCTCTACCACCTTTTTCCACAAAGCCCCTATCTCTTTTACCACCACCCCTGCCCATCTGCCAGATTTGAAAGAACCCTGCCTACGTTTCACAACAACAAACAAGGTTCGGTGTTCAGTTTCACAGTCAGGATAATCACTGTCTTTTCCGGGAAGTATCACTCATTTTCATTAACCACAGAAATCCTGCCCTTTCTCTGCTGCCACCTCCTCACCCCATATTCGAGGTGAGATGTTTGCAGAGGATATAATCCACCAATTCAACCCACTGTCTCACATCTCTCTTCCCTCTTACAGACTGAAAATATTCTACATTCAGTTACATGAATTTGAAAGACAGAGTCCAACTACACAGAGTCTAAGACAGGGCTGGCAAGTATGGGGATAAGCCCTGGTCTTCCCTCCTCCGGGGCCACAGCAGACATCAACAATCAATCACACTGTGTGGGGGCTTCCCTGGTGGCGCAGTGGTTAAGAATCCACCTGCCAGTGCAGGGGACATGGGTTCAAGCCCTGGTCCGGGAAGATCCCACAGGCCACGGAGCAGCTAAGCCCACACACCACAACTACTGAAGCCTGCGCGCCTAGAGCTCGTGCTCTGCAACAAGAGAAGCCACCGCAATGAGAAGCCCGCGCACCGCAATGAAGAGTAGCCCCCGCTCGCCGCAACTAGAGAAAGCCCGCACGCAGCAATGAAGACCCAATGCAGTCAAAAACAACAACAAACAAACAAACAAAAAAACCACATTGGGTGTTTTCCAGCTGATCCCAGACAAGGCTCCAAAACCCCTCTCCCAGCTCTGCAGGCAGCCACCATTCATCAGACAGAGCTGCCATTTGGGATGAAATCTACTTGCCAAGTTTAGGAAACCTTAAATCAGATGAGGACTCTAAAATCATGTACTGTGTACAGGAAAGGAATAGTGCCCATTTGCATCATAGTAAGCACTTTGTAGGCTGTGAATAAATATGGTTTAGTGACTTGTGCACAGCATGCTGTGTCCCTACAAAGTGTTCAAAAATTACAGAAGAACTCTAATTAGGTGGTTTGTTGGGGAACGACCTCAAATTGTAATGTTCTTATTCAAATTTCAGTTGAAAACTCTTTACACTTAAATTTACTAAAAATTCTCCAAAAATTATATCAGCATGCATCCTTGGCTTAGTAAGCATTATGTACTGTATGTAATATTTTGATGATTAAAGATCTTGCACAATTCAGGGTTATAATTTTTTTCATGCTTTTATTACTGCTATTACTACTGCTGCTGCTGTTAATAATGATATAATAGAACTAATAGATAAAATGCACCGAATACTTTCTATGTACCTGGCACTGTATGTGGAATACTTCAGGCCTTCAATGCTCACAGCAATCCTACACAGAAGGTACCACTGCTGTCCCACTTTTACAAATAAAGGGGCTGAGGCTCCTTGCCTAAGGTCATGTCGCTCACCAATGGCAGACTAGGATTTGGACCGAGCCCCGCCTTAACCATGAGGCTACACCAATGTAGCCAATGTGCTGCACTGGGTGACATCTCTCCAATGGTACATAATCCAAAGATGAGGCATAAGTAGGTGCACGGGTTGAATGTAAACTGACTCCAGAATTAAATAAACCAGTAGGTATTCAATCCAAAGACCTACTTTGGCTAGTATGTAGTTTATCATAAAATGACAGCGTAACCCAAACCTCCTGTCAACTGGAGATCCAGGCTTATGGAAATGGCCAATTTCCAGTCAAAGGGACTATCCTGATGAACATGATAACTAAAGCAGAGAACCTGGAAGCTTCAATCCACATGGGAATGTCATGAATGGAGACCATACTCCCACTCCTTGTGCAACCCACAGAAGGAAAACTAACGCAAAAGCTATGTTGGCTGCGTTGCTTTAGGTTTTTTTGTCTTGCTTTGTTTTATTTTGTTTTGTTTTCACTTGAACTTATTTGAAATCGGATGGTGGTCATAAACTGATTTAAGTCAGATATTATAGTCACAAACTCTTTTCCCAACTTAAGTTGCATACAGGTGGTGTATTTTTTTATTTACCTTTTTTAATATTGAAGTATAATTGATTTACAGTGTTGTGTTAGCTTCAGGTGTACAGCAAAGTGATTCAGATATACATATATCTATATCTATTCTTTTGCAGATTCTTTTCCCTTATAGGTTATTACAAGATATTGAGTATAGTTCCCTGTACTGTACAGTAGGTCCTTGTTCGTTGTTTTGGTTTTAATATTGGATTGGTGTGTAGCAATAGCTGCTGACTTTAACTACATATATTTGCATTTACCAAATACCACTGAACTGACCTGTCAAGCAAGTCACCTCTTACTCTTAGCCCTCCACTCCCAAGCCACTAGAGCCAAGGTGACAAAAAGCCATTTCCAGATCTGGGCTATCCATCACCAGTAGGAAATGGAAAATGCATCCTGAAGTAGTAGAACTCTCTGCCCGCAGTCACAGCCAGTGTTCCCTTTCCGGCTTTGGGAGCTCTGAGGTCATACTGGCAGGGAGCACGCAAAGGTGCCACAACAAGGCAGACACACCCTGATGCACGCCACTCCACTCTCAGGGGTCAGTTCCAGGAAACCCCCTTTGGGGTTTTGCCAGTTACGAAGCCAGCCCAAAAGGGTCAGGTCCCCTCAGGAGTACATAAGCTGTCAATGGTAAACCAAGGCATCAGATCTAGGAGACCAATCAAACCGTTCCAGAGTCTCCCAGGGGCCATACCAGCCTAAAAGTCCCTGGGATTGTAGGTCGGGGACCCCTCTGCCAGCATCTAGCTCAGCTTTCAGTCCTACAGCAGAGTTGTCGTGAGTCCAGAAGGGAAACATTCCATTAGGTACCTTTCCTCAGTCGATTTCTTTTTTAGCATTTGGGAACAAAACAATCAAACATAAAAGAAATAAAAACTCTAACCTTAAATTACCACAGCCCAGTTCCTGGGGGACTAGCCTGTGCTGGCAGATAAACTCAGATAAGCCTTTTCAGAGGGCAGAGGGAAACCACTGCCTTAAACTAGATGCTCAGTTGCAGCTGGTGTCCATTTCCAACCTCTGACTCCCCCGTCCCACTCTCCCAGCCACACCAACTGCCAATCAAAACTCTGGCAACGGTAAGTACTGATCCCTATTGGTCTAAAAAACACCAAACAGAAGGTTTCAGCGACTTGTTAAGCTACAACGAGAAAGAGGGCCCCAAAAGAGAATTGTACATGATCAGGAGTAATTTCCCTCACATGTTAAAAAGCATTGGCCATTTCCGGGCTTCCCTGGTGGCGCAGTGGTTGAGAGTCCGCCTGCCGATGCAGGGGACACGGGTTCGTGCCCCGGTCCGGGAAGATCCCACGTGCCGCGGAGCGGCTGGGCCCGTGAGCCATAGCCGCTGAGCCTGCGCGTCCGGAGCCTGTGCTCCGCAAAGGGAGACGCCTGCGTACCGGTTTAAAAAAAAAAAAAAAAAAAAAAAAGCATAGGCCATTCCTGAGAAAAAATAACCTTTCACTACATTTCTCATCTGGAAAGCTAAGCTCCTTTTCTGCAAAATGGATAAACAGAGTAATATAAAATTGATCACAGAAAAATAATGAATACAGGAATGTGATTTAAATGAGAACTTAAGTTTCTAACGAACTCTGCAGCTAAACTAACACCCCTGAAAGCCGTCCCTACTGAAAAACTGATGAAACCTAAAAGGGTCTCCTTCTGAGTTTAGAGTTTGGAGGGCAAATTTTAAAAAGATTAACCCTGGGCAGCTAAACTAATAATTTCTTGATCCCGTTTTTTTCAAATCTGCATTTCAAAATGCAGTGTTTCAAACTTTCATATATAATGATCGCTAAGTCATACTAACTTTTATGTTAAAAGTGAAACATTCACTAAGAATCTAGAATTTTTCTATTTTGTCACCCATTTCTAACTTTACTGAAAAAAAAACCAATTCATTTCAGAACTTTTTATAAATTAAACATGAAAAATCTGAAGAAGAAATATTCTTTAGAGTTAGTATCTCACACTGCTTCCTGTAGAATTGTTGGGTTTTTTCACAATAGCTGTTTTCTGCTTTTGATCAAAACATTGAAAAATACAGAAATAAACAAGGCTCAATTAGGCTTACACTCCTGCGATGTGGAAACCACCTCATACTTTTATAAACAGATGTCAAAATTTAGTTCCCTCAAATCGAATGAAATATTTATTTAAAATGTCCTAATGCACATGGATTTTAAAAAGTCCCTAATTTCGTAAAGGAGTCCATGCCCTTGATTATATTTACAAGTTTAAAGTATCAGAGAATGGAAAAAATATCAAATTTGGGAAATATTAAGATGAACTAGAAAAAGTGAGGTCAGGTCTTCACTTGGGATATCGATAAATCTCCCTTTCTAGCAATGGACCTTAGTATATATTGACTATAATTCCATATCCAGCTGCTGACTTTAAGATTCAGGAAATTCGCCCATAGTCTTTCCAATTAAAGGGGGGAAATGCCATCAATCAGTCCTTCTATTTCAACTGTCAACTTGCATGCTGTTATGGGAAATGAACTGTGTCCCCCTAAAAGATGCTGATGTCCTAACCCCCGGTACCTGTGAATGTGACCTTATTTGGAAATAGGATCCTTGCAAATGATCAGGTTAAGATGAGGCCAACAGGGTAGGTGGAAGTTCAATATAAAAAGGGGAAATGTAGGGCTTCCCTGGTGGCGCAGTGGTTGAGGGTCCACCTGCTGATGCAGGGCACACGGGTTCGTGCCCCGGTCCGGGAAGATCCCACACGCCGCGGAGCGGCTGGGCCCGTGAGCCATGGCCGCTGAGCCTGCGCATCCG
The DNA here is from genome assembly GCF_949752795.1 of Hyperoodon ampullatus. NCBI lineage: Eukaryota > Metazoa > Chordata > Mammalia > Artiodactyla > Ziphiidae > Hyperoodon > Hyperoodon ampullatus. The sequence continues at coordinate 4,053,379 of NC_136925.1, forward strand.
GAGCCTGTGCTCCGCAACGGGAGAAGCCACAACAGAGAGAGGCCCGCGTACTGCAAAAAAAAAAAAACGGGGGGGTGGAATGTAGACACAGAGGAGACACACACACACAAGGCGAATGCCATGTGGACATGAAGACAGATACCAGGGTCATAATCTACACGCCAAGGGGGAGTGCCAAAGATTACCAGCAAACCGTCAGAAGTTAGGAGAGAGGCACAGAACAGAGTCTCCCTCACAGCCGTCAGAAGGAAGAAAGCCTGCCAACACCCTGATCTCGCCTTCTAGCTTTCAGAACTGTGAGACTAATTTCTGTTGTTTAAGCCCCACAGTTCTCGGTTCTGTGTTAATGGCAGCCCTAGGAAACCGATACACAAGCCTTCCCAGCCTGACATTCCCTTACAACTTTGTCCTTGCACTCCCGACTTACTCCTGTCTCTCCTAATTATTTCTTATAATGCTCCTGCCACTTCCCTAAACTCACTCTCTCCCCTCCCCTGCCAATGCCCTTCGGCACTGTTTCTTGTCAGGGGTACCACTGGCATTTTGCATCGGGCAGCTCTTACAGGGGACTGTCCAGTACACTGCAGGATGTGGAGCACCCCTGGTACTTTCATTCCGCCAAGGGCCCAGGGTGGAGAAATTTTGCTCTAGAAGCTTTGGAGCCACCTGCCTGCCAGACTTTGACTCAGGGTCTCACCATCTACTGTGTATCATCTCAATCAGGTCAGTGAACTTCAGTCTCTCCATCTGTAAAATGGGAATAAACCTTGCCATGTGACTCAGGATTGAGTTGAAGATCCTAGCAAGCCCAGGCTTACCCTCACTAGCTTTCTTTGGCATTAGAATCACTGACGAATTAATGCTCACTCTGTTTTATATGGTCACATCCTGACTTTAACCACCTTGGAGCTCCTTTCAGAAGCTCCCTTACACAAATGAAGCTTCACAATGCATTTTGATCATTATCATGGATCTGATCATTGCATGTTTAAAACAGTCATAAGTCACACAAGGCAAGGCATGGGCACGCCTTTCTACAGCTAAAAACGAGTGTGAGAACTCTGCGCATAGTTTCTACATGTTTCCCCTCCATTCCCACACCCACCTGAAAACACAGCTGCAGCCGTGGACAAAGGTCCATGTCTTCCAACTCTGCTTCCAACTCTGCTTTCTTTGTACCTTTCCCTCCCAGTGACGGTCCCCTCCAACAGCCAGGGATATACTACTTCTGTCTAACTCATGTCCCCTTGTCCCATGGAAACATCCCCCAAGCCAGCATCAGCCCTTCGTTCTCCTTGATGAAATGGTTTGCAACCCAAGTCTCTGGGCTGTGGAGTGTCCGCACTGATTTATGCCATGAAGGCAGAGTGTGTGCCTGTTCTGTTCTGACCCTCATACACCTAACAGCACCTAACAGAGAGCCTGGTACTTAGTAGGTTTTCAATGATTGCTAAGAGCATGAGTCAATCAAGGCATGCATGAATGTAGGGCTGAATGAATGTACAAAGGAATACATTCCGGACTCAGGAGACCTGGCCTCCATTTAACCCTCAGCTCAGCACTGACTGCCACTAATGACCTCAGGGGAAGTCATTGAATCTCCAGGCCCAAATTTCCTTCTGTGAAATGAGGTGGTTGGACTTCACTAGAAAATCTCTTTTGGTGTTCTTCCAGCTCTCACAACTGAGCCCAAGAACTTTTCAGAAAGAGTGACAAACTTTACTTCCTTTTTGAGAAATTTTAGTCAAGGCAAGCAGGAGGGTAAAGATTCTTCTGAAATCACATACCAGGGGTCTCTCCCTGTCAGACAGCACCTTGTTCCCTGGGGACAAAAGGCTCCAGACAGCATGCCAGCTGCAGATCCTGAAGACATCTCCGAGATGGTGAGTACTCTGGAGTTTGTTATCACGGGCTGCTTTCAAGGACTCAGAGTCCACTCCGTACTCAAAAGGTCCACAGGGACCCCTGCTGCCTGTCCCCTCCCACCGAAGGGTCCTCCCCTTCCAGCCTGAACAAGATGGGCTCAGGCACTCTCTCCCGGGCTCCAAATCCAACTCAATCCCTCTCTCTGCCATCTGCCTGAGGCTCCCACATGCATATTTTATGATTTCTGGCACATTTCCTCCTTATCTGACATCCTGCAATGCATCCCTCCAGCGCCTATATTATTTCTGTCTCTGGTAAAGAATGTTCCTGACAGAGGCATGTGTCCTTGGGTTGTACTTTATTACTGGTGGTTTCACCTTTCCTATCTTATCTCCCCACCTGATCCCCACCTGAATTCCTTGAGGACAGAAACCACACCCTCTGCTCTCCTCCAATTCCCACAAGACCAAGGACAGAGGTAGGCAAGCAGGAGACCCTTAGAAAATGCTTGTTGAGTGAGTAAAACAATGAACCAATGAAATAATCGACTGATTACAATGTTTTTACATTAAAAAGTCATATTAATGTATTTCCTGGATAAAGTTACCAAGACCTCCCCTTCTGGGTATACAACCAGAATAAATTAGATTTTAAAATGGCACTGCTTTGACTACACTATTTTCTTAGGACTGAAATAAAGTGCCCTTCTCTATGATATGAATGACAGCAGCGTGATCAGTCGCATAAGAAATCTGATTTTCAAGTAGCCATAGCATAATAATGTGGCATTGCTTTTATTTCCTATAAAAGCAGATTTTACTTGGAGCTGGGGAAGAGAAAAGGGCCATCACCCCTTGTGTTAATTATTCTAACTACCACTGTTAGGTGCGGAAGCTGGAGAGTTCAGGCAAATCAGAACAAGATATGAGAGTTTTCCCCAGACAGACTGTTTAAATCTATTGTTGACTGGGCAGAGCATGTTTTTTGGAAATTCCTGGGATTTACTTGGCCACGTCTACTTCTAGTCACATTCCTTCCTTGTGGTTTAATCCACTCCAGCTAAAACCAAACTGACTTGGGAATCACATTATTCATTCTCCCGTGCACTTGCTGGTCATGGTTGGTCACCGAATGAGACAGAACCAGTGGTCAATGCAACACCGCTGGAGGAAAAACACAGCTGTGCCCTCACAGCTCAATACAGCATAATGCCATAAGCCCTAGTGAGCCTCTTCTGCTCAACAGCTGACCTAAACAACTTCATTATCTCTTAGAAATCACCATTCTTGCACAGAAGCATAAACTTACCCTCACCCAAAGTACTGATGTTACATAATTACAGAAAAACTCTGTACTGATATAGGAGCTAAATTTACAATTGGAGAGACTCAATGACTGAGGATTGTCTGAGACCCGAAAAGATCAGGTACTTTAAAATACATAATTAGCATTTATGGGCTGTACATATGGTATGTGATAACAGAGTATGTCTTCCAGCTGAAACCGTATCTTGTTGGAACACAGACTACCGGGTGTGTTAGTGAAGGGACCTGAGCCATCCCAGTAGAACACCAGAGGAAAAGAATAAATTCACTTTGATACTAACATGTATATTGTCAATGTGAAAGAAGTCATTATGAGGGTTTATCCACATTTACCCAACTAATTAATTCAAAGCACTTTAAAGCTAGAGTGCAATGCTGAGTTATTCATCACAACCCTTCATTCTATGGACAAGAAACTCCAGCACAGATGAGGTACTTCAACCAAACTCACACCACTCGTCAGAGCCTTCCTCAAAACTGGGGTCTCTTAGGTCTAGCTTCATATGAAAAACACCCAACATTAAATTTAAAAGTTAAAAAGGCACATAGCAGGCAGGCAATAAATATTTGTTAATGGAATTGAGGAAACAGAGATGTGGGGGTTCCAGAACTCTCTTGATATATGACCTTCTTACAGGATAAGCCAAGTCATTACCATAAGTTTGACTTGTCCAACATAGACAGCGTAGGCTTCTTAATACATAAAGCATCTCTTTTTCAATCAATAAAATGCTATTGCAACAATTATCGGAGCACGCAAGTTGATGGTGAAACCAAAAGCCTTGTAGCACTCTTATGAAGAAGTGAATTGGAAAAAAAATCTATCCATGAAACAGTATGGGTTTCCAAACACATGAAGTGCAGCTTCAGTGCAGACATCTATAAAAGGCAGGTATGACTAAGCAGCCCCAAATAACAAGAAACACCAAAACTATCAGGAATGTGGGAGACCAGGGCATGCCTGCATACAAAGATAAGTTGGAATTTCCCATCTATTGTAACTAATGCAAAAGGGGGCCTTTTTTTCTATTGTAAGCTAATTCCTTTTTAAATAAGAAACCTCAGTGTTGTGCTGCAAACAACATTTTCTTCCATCCTCCATCTCACCTGCTTCAGAAACAAATTTTGGGGAAATATGGTTGAGTTGCTGGGCCTGCAGCCAACTGACCAGACCAAATTTTAGGCTATCAGCATTGCACTTTTTGATGTATTTGATTCTGTATCTCACCAAAGAGCCTCTTAAATCTAGAGTTTTACTCTTAGCTAAAGTAACCAAATCTTAATAATCTAATCGTGTAGAACATATTGCCACCTGTCTCATTCAGTGGGCTATCAAGTATATTACTGAATTTTTCCCTAAAGTCTGACATCTAGCTATGTAACTTCTTCCTAAAAGAAAATTCAAGAATATCGACCAAACAAAACAGCTTAAAATAATTAAAGAGACCACAATTTATATATCCCCAAGATGAAACTGAGCACAGCATTACTGGAGGAAAGAAACCAAACGCACCACATTTTACATATAGATGTAAAAATATTTATAGTACCAGAGGCCAAAAAAAAAAAAAAAAAGACAAAACAAAAACCCCTGGCACGACAGGAAAAACCTGGTTTACTGTTCTCTCTGCGCAGGTATAAAACTGAAGAAACGTGCTTGGTGGAGGGGCACAGAGGGTGGAGAGCAAGTTCCACTTAAACTTGTTCCATTCAGGAGCTAGGTTAGCAAACCAAGCAGCCTGACAAGCTCCCGTACAACACAGAACCGGGCTGAGTGTCCCAAATCGGCAAGAACTGACACCAAGGGAAGCGGGACCCCCAAAGCTCTCGGACCACCCATCCCCAAATCCCCGAGCCACTCAACTGGAGCTGGGGGCTTCCCGCCGACTCCATTTTCCTGTCTCCCTCTCAGGCCGTGCAGGGTGGGCACGTGGGTGAGTCCGGGGTCCCCCACCAACCTTGGCTCCCCGCCCTATTCATTGTCCGAGGATGATGATCACCTGCCGGGCGCCGGCTCCCGCCGCGGGACGCGCAGCGCGCCGAGACGCACCGGGGCGAGCGCCACGCGCCTCCCGCAGGATCGGCGCCCCGCTGCCCCTACCACGCAGACCCGGCCCGCGGCCGGTCCCCTACGTGCTCACCGCCACGAAGCCCGAGGAGGAGGCGATGAACACGCGGATGACCATCCTCTCGTCGCGCCGGGACTGACCGTCGGCCCCCGGAGGCTCCGGGATGGCGCGGACGCAAAGGCAGAACTCGGCTGAGAGCCGCCGCCACCGCCACCGCCACAGCCGGGCACAGCGCTCCGGTCTGGGAAGACCGCAGGGATCCGGATCCCTCCCGCCCGGTCTGCAGATAAAAGCTGAGAGCTTCCCGACCGCCGGCCAAGGTAGAGAGGAGGGGCAGAGGGGAGGGGAAGGAGCCGGCTGCGGGGCGTGATGGGAATTGTAGTCCCCGCAGCTCCCTGGGATGGCGGTGGACCGAGCTCCTACCAACCGCCTGCTTGCTGCGCGTCGATGCCGGACGCGCGCAGGTGGCTGGAAGGCCACCCGAGGCCGGGAAGAAGCTATGACGGGGGTGGCGAGGATCCTGGCGAGACGAAGGGGGAAAAAGAAAACTAGGCAAGAAGAGCTTGGTTCAGAGTCCGAGCTGGGGTTTCAGTGTTGTGGTTTACTGGTGTGGAGCATCCCCTCCCAGAAACGTCCACAGACTTAGTGGTGCCGCGGAGACCCATCGTCTCCGGGTCTCCTGCCCGCCCAGCAAGCCCCAGCGACCCGCGGCCGGCGGGATGGGGCGGGCCGGGCGCTCGGGGAAGTGGGGACGGTAAGGGCGGTGGGGACGCGCGCTCCTCGCTTTTCCCAGCGGTTCTGGAGTTGCGGAAAGGTGGTTCTTTGCGGGGTAAATGAGAGGTTTTCTTTTTCGGTAGACGCTGAAAATTAGAAACCCAGGTGAGAGCACAGCCGATATTTTATTTTTCTAGCAAAACTGTAATTGTAGCAGAAAAAATAAATACCAAGCGAAATTAGAATCCTACTATCAGCATCGGGAATCAGGACCCCGCCCGCCCCACCCCCTCCCCTACACAATGGCTTCGCCTCTGTGCACCTGATATTTACAGTTGAGCCAAATCTGTGCCTTTTTCAGACCTGCTGCACATTCCAGCGCAGTCTCCCAGGAGGATGCTGTTAAAATAAAAAGCTTCTATGTAGTTGCTAAGAGTTTAGGAGTAGTTCTTCAGCAAGTGTTTTCTGTTTCACGAAAGCGCAAGCCTCTCGCAGCTCCGTGAAAATGAACCCGTTTTCCCTGCAGTACTGTACTTACTTTCTTCCTTTCAGCAGGGGAGTTTTAGCAGAGTTCTGGGAGCAATGTTAATTAATAGTTCTAGGAAGAAAGAAATTAGATGATGAGGTCTCTGGCTCTTTGGTAAAATTCTTGCACAAACAATAATCGTTTTGGAGCATTTGTTGTTTAGAGCGATTTTGAATATTTCAAGTGTATAACCGTCCCTATTTATCAGAAGTCATGTCTGTATATTCCATTTTTTATTTAGTACAGTGACAGAAGATACAATGCTAATGGGACTTTATTTCTTCTTACTATTCAACAATTTTAACTATAAATTTTGCTGGCTGTAGATAATCTCTCTCTGCAGATTTACTTTAATTTGGCCACCGTAAACGCGGAAATGAATGTTTATTACTTTTACAATAATTTTCTTAAAGGTAGATACCGTATTTCCTGTATAAATGCAACTTTATAAAAGTCGCAGTTTCTTCGGTTTGGAATTATTCAGCTTTGAGGATATGGTTAAACTCAACAAATGAGAACTCAGAGCCTGTGCTCTAACAGGTACCAGAGTGGGTGAAAAGCTGAATAAGTCATTTCCTCAGTCAGCAGAGCACCTGTTGTCTGCAAAACAAAAAGTCAGGTACAGAAATAGCGACAGAACGAGATACACTGTACCAGCAGAGTGTTGTATGGATATAAAGGAAAGCGAGGGAAAGGGTGGCCTTGTAGAAGAGACTTTAAAGGTGTGTAGAATTTCTGCTGGCAGATAGAAGGGATGCAGGATGGAATATGCAGGGTCTATAGGAACAGCAAGGGGTCCGTTTTGCTTCAGGAAGGAAAATCGGGGTCCTAACGGGGGGCAATGCTGAAAATACAGCTTTGGTTGAATGCAGCAAGAGGCTCTCACTGGGTTGTCTGCCTAACTCCCTTCCTTTTTCTGGAATCTCTTCCTTGGCTTTGATCCAAGAGCTTGTAGGGGTGGTTTCCCAACACACCCCTGGTTCATAGAGCAAGACCCAGAGCCCTGGCCACAGCTGATGGGTTGAGGGGTGAGCGTCTGAGCCAAGTAAGGCCAGGCAACATCTCTTCCCTAAGGATTTAAAATTAGGACTAGGGCTCCCTGGTGGCACAGTGGTTGAGAATCTGCCTGCCAATGCAGGGGACAGGGGTTTGAGCCCTGGTCTGGGAAGATCCCACATGCCGCGGAGCAACTGGGCCCATGCGCCACAACTACTGAGCCTGCGCATCTGGAGCTTGTGCTCTGCAACAAGAGAGGCCACAACAGTGAGAGGCCCGCGCACTGCGATGAAGTGTGGCCCTTGCTCGCCGCAACTAGAGAAAGCCCTCGCACAGAAACGAAGACCCAACACAGCCAAAAATAAATAAATAAATAAAAATTTGAAAAAAAATATAATAAAATTAGGACTAAGAGAGAGAGAGAACGCTTGAACTTCATCTTGTGACATGGAAGCTCAGTGCTTTCAGAAGCCCTGTTCCAACGTGAGAACCAGAGAAGCTGAGGAAGGTAGTCAACAGGAAGAGAACAACAAAGCAGGCGCGTGGAGGGCGATGGAGATGTTTCAGAGAGTCCTGATAATGCCTTAGCCCAGGGGCCCTAAAACTCTGGCCTGTGTGTCAAATCCAGTTGGTTGTCTGTTTTGTAAATAAAGTTTTATTAGAACACAGTAGTTTTCCTTTTGTCTCTGGCAGAATGCCAGAAACCATATGGCCTGCAAAGCCTAGTACATTTACTCTGTAGCCCTTTTACAGAAGTTTGCCAGTCCCTGTTTATGGCTCAGCCTGTTCCTGTATCCCTGCTCTGGAGGCCTGTGTCATAGTCCTGTATTCATATTATAAATTCCTCATCTTAACCTAAGTCACCCCAAATAGGTTTCCATTTTGTGCAACCCAAAGTGCCTTAAGAAGGTTGTACTTAATTTGTAAGCATTCTGGGGAAGAAAAGGATATGATCAGGACTATACTTTGAAGACTTCCCTGGTGCTGCAGTGGTTAGGAATCTGCCTGCCAATGCAGGGGACACCGGTTCGAGCCCTGGTCCAGGAAGATCCCACACGCCGCGGAGCAACTAAGCCTGTGCACCACAACTACTGAGCCTGTGCTCTAGAGCCTGCGAGCCACAACTCCTAAAGCCCTCATGCCACAACTACTGAAGCCCGCGCACCTAGAGCCTGTGCTTGGCAACAAGAGAAGCCACCGCAATGAGAGGCCCGTGCACCGCCAGAAAGACCCAACACAGCCACAAAAAAATTTTTTTAGAACAAATTTGTTAAAACCAAGTCTTAAAAAAAAAAAAGAACTGTACTTTGAGAAGATTACTCTGGAGAAAAGGAGTATTAGTGAAATGAAGCAGCAATAAAGTCAAGTAAGGTGTCTTGAATTTTGTAAAAGAATTCATTTGCTGCTTTTATGTGGCTTCGTTGGGCCCATTCTGTCTATTCTTAATAAAAACAGATTAGCTCTGTTTTTTAGACCCTCGGTGAAGAGGTTTATCCTTAAAGCTTGTATTCAGGACAAAGTGTTAGCAGTGCAGGAACCCACAATAGCCAGTACAGAGTTGGGACCCAGAGAGTGACAGAGAGTAGAAAGCAATCTGGAACATAAGCTAAGAGTCCAAGATCACCACCAGGGTATCATAGCACAGAGAGGATTCCGTGCTGATCTGACAAGTCAAGTCTGCAGATAGAGCAGGTGGCTGAAACTTAAGACAGAACTCAGAAAATGGAGTTGGTCATTAGGCATCATGGAAGCTGCTCCTGCGTTGCCTAGAAATCGATCCCTTTTACAAGTCGTGATAGAACATCTGGCGAGAGTGGGTTTTTTCCTTAGTTTTATTGACATGTAATTGATATATAACATTGTGTAAATTTAAGGTGTATAACGTCTCTTTTCCTGGCAGCTACACAATCCCGGCCAGAATATCTATGTAAAGCACAGATAGTGAATCCTCTTCCTATAGGGGTCAGGCAGGTGACATAAATGAGAGAGGTGGGGTACGTCTAAGTGCACATGTATTCACCGGGAGGACTGTAGCAAACTGGACAACACTGCTGAAGAATACAGATTTTTGTCTAAAATATTCTGATCTTTCAGTATTGACTCGTAAGTCCCATACAGCCCTAGGGTTCTCCAGGTTTCTCCCTCCAACGTAAATAAAGCTCTGAGCCTGGTGTTTGGCTCCCAGTAAAGCCCCAAGAAGCACCTGGTGTTGTTATAATAATGGTTTGTTATCATTGCTCACCTTTACGAGAGCACTTCCAGCAGGAGGGCAGCGCAGCAGCCTAAGGGGACGATCGCTAATGAGGCAGCAGAGGGAACGATCTAGTCTTTTCTAATTGCAAGCTGAGGAGTAATAAGAGAATGAACAAGGACAGAACTTGCAGGGAGTCAGGGAACAGAAACAGTCTTCTTGCAGGTTTCTCTACAGATTAAATGAAGAGCTCTTTGAAACAGTCTGGAGTCCCCCAACTGTCCAGATTTTATTTTTAGAGTGGCATTGAATCTGATTGATAATTCTGTTTTGTCCTTAACAGCACTTAATCCAAGACTGTCTAGCTCCCCAAGGATTTCACTTAAAAAAAAAACCCACACATTTATTTATTTATTTTGGCTGCGCCAGATCTTTAGTTGCGGTATGCATGCGGGATCTAGTTCCCTGACCAGGGATTGAACCTGCGTCCCCTGCGTTGGGAGTGCGGAGTCCTACCCATTGGACCACCAGGGAAGTCCCAGGAATTTCACTTTTTAAAGAACGTCGGTCACCACACCGTGCGCGTGACGATCCCTGCCCTACCCCAGACAGTAGCTCCCCTGAAAGCTGAGTGAGCACATTTGGCTGTTAGTAGGCGACAGATGTGTGGGAGTGGAGGTTATAAGCCAAAGGGCAGGAGTAGGGTAGGGATAGGTCAGAGTGATTAAGGAACGGGCCCCTGAGTCAGACCTGGATTGATGTCCCAGCTGTAGGAGCTTCCTCAGGCAGTTTAGGTAACTTTCCAATACCTCCCCTTCCGAGTTGTTGGGGGCTTAGTGGAGAAGATGTAAGTAAAGTGCTTTTCACACAGTGCCTGGGACGCAGGACTCACAAAGTATTAGCTGTTACGAATCAAGGCTAAAAACCTTGCATGCAGTTAACTTCTTGCAGCTGTAGTCATTCAGTGTGTGTCACGTGCTATGCTAGATGCTGAGGACTCAGCACTGAATCAAACATAGTCCCTACCGTTGATCTCGGAGAGACAGCGGTCAGCGGTCCTGAAGAGAGATCTCAGTTCCCTGCCCAGGAGCTGAACCTGGGTAGCCTGGATGAAAACCAGGAATCCTAGCCACTAGACCATCAGGGGTTAGAGGCTAGAAGCAAAGTTCCCCTGGCTCTTACCCCCATTGAAAGCAAGAATGTTTCAAGGAGGCAAAAACTGTAAAAACAGGTACAAAGTTTATTATTAGAGACAGCGCAATAAGTGGGAGAGCATACAGAAAAGCAGTTTCTTTATATAAGTTTATTTAAGTCAGAAGCTAGGCATCCTCTCTAAGGAGGAGGAGCCCAGTAAAGTGGTGATTTGAATCACTTACATAGGGCAGTCCTTCTGAGTCTTTGTTTACCTTTGGCCAATTATCTTGTTTCTTTTTTCACACCTGACCAGTCCTAGAACCCTCCTCCCCTAAGAGGGGTGAGCAACTTTTTGTCAAGATGGACCCCACCGCAGAGGCCTGTGGGTGCATGTCCACACTTATTATGGGGCAGTGCCCCCTCCCTTTTTGACCCCCAAGGAACCTTCCTGTGCATGTGCAGACAGGGAAGTGTTACTTGACCTCGGGAGTGGTCATCTTATCTCTTTACTTCAGTAGAGCTCAGCTCTTGCATCCAGCTTTGTCCTTGGAGTGTCTGGGTGAGAACAAACTTCAGTTTTACTCTGTTTGACAAACACCAGCTGTCTGGCCCAGGGGCCCATCTATCTCCTACCTCACCCTCATGGAGATTATGGCTTCTCAGGAAGATGAAAACTGAACAAGAGTATGCTAGGTGCTTGAAGGAAAGGACTATTTTTATTGTTTTATTTTGTTTTTTAATCTTGTAGGACTCTCCTAATCAATTTTTTTGGAGATACATATATACACACACACACACACACACACACACGTGTGTGTGTGTGTGTGTGTGTGTGTACACATCTCCCCCTACCCCCTCCAAGATTACATTCCAGATCAAGAGATGACGTCACCATAACAAGATAAAGGTTAAAAGTTGATATTGCTTAAATAGTTCTCGGCAAATTAGAGGAACTCCCAATACTCTACAATATTTTGATTATTAGTTCACTACTTAATAAATGAATGCCATATTATAATAAACAAAAATTTACATTTAGGTTGTTGAATTTTGAAATTATTTTGATTCCTCATGAATACGTTGCTAATGAGTTTTCAGTTCATTATAATTTCTCATTATGCTAGGCATAAAGCCATTTCGAATAATTGCAACAGAGCAAGTATAAGAAAAAGTTTATATATAGCTTCAATTAGAGTAGATGGAAAAGTCAGATTAAGCAAATATAAAGTGATGTTGTGGTAGCAGTTATTACTTTTTATTATCGCTTTTCCTATGATTTTGAAGGGCCTACTCAATGGAAATGATGAACGTTTGCTTTTAGTACTTCTCAATACCTTGAGCTATAATGATTTTGAAAAAAACAATGAGCTCTTTACCTTTAAATTTCTCAACTCTTTCCTAAAAAGTAAAATCAAAGGGCGAGAAAAAGTATAGAGCGCTTTATTAGGTTAGCACTTCTTTTCCTCAGTTTTGCATCCATCTCTAGCCTGTTTATTCAGAGCAACTTAACTTGCAGCCGTCACTCTACGTTGGTCTCCACTGCAGTGAGAGCTGTCGGGTCTAAATAGCATCTTTTTAGAGGGAAGGCATTTTTGCATTAAGTGGAATCCCATTTAACACCAAGGTCAGGGAATGAGACTTCTCTGTGAATGCGCTCACTGTACTGGGAAGCTATGATCTGGCCCAGGTATCACTAAGTTTATGACAAAATGAAGCACTTAATAATGAAGCTCTAGGGGCTTCCCTGGTGGCGCAGTGGTTGAGAATCTGCCTGCTAATGCAGGGGACACGGGTTCGAGCCCTGGTCTGGGAGGATCCCACATGCCGCGGAGCAACTAAGTCCGTGAGCCACAACTACTGAGCCTGCGCGTCCGGAGCCTGTGCTCCACAACGAGAGGCCGCGATAGTGAGAAGCCTGTGCACTGCGATGAAGAGTGGCCCCCGCTTGCCAACAACTAGAGAAATCCCTCGCACAGAAACGAAGACCCAACACAGCCCAAAATAAATAAATTAATTTAAAAAAAATAATGAAGCTCTAGTCCTTCTAGTGTTAATTGCTTTCTGGTTATAAACCAGACATATTTGAAAAACCCATTAAATTCTTCTTGCCCTGAAAACAATGCAGTGGGAATGCCTTATTTTACTTGAACCACAATTTACATTTCCCAGAACATGTAGCTTTTTATTTTTTTAAAGATTTTATTGGAGTATAGTTGATTTACAATGTTGTGTTAGTTTCAGATGTACAGCAGAGTGATTCAGTTATACATATATTCGTTCTTTTTCAGATTCTTTTCCATTATAGGTTATTACAAGACATTGAGTACAGTTCCCTGTGCTATACAGTAGGCCTTGTTGTTTATCTATTTTATATATTGTAGTGTGTGTATGTTCATCCCAAATTCCTGATTTATCCCTCTTCCACATTTCCCCTTTGGTGACCATAAGTTTGTTTTCAGTATCTGTGAGTCTGTTTCTGTTTTGTAGATAAGTTAATTTGTATCATTTTTTAAAATTAGATTCCACATATAAGTGAATCATATGATATTTGTCTTTGTCTGACTTACTTCACATAGTATGATAATCTCTAGGTCCATCCATGTTGCTGCAAATGACATTATTCCATTCTTTTTTATGGCTGAGTAATATTCCATTGTATATATGTACCTCATCTTCTTTATCCATTCTTCTGTCAATGGACATTTAGGTTGCTTCCATGTCTTGGCTATTGTAAATAGTGCTGCAGTGAACATTGGGGCGCCTGTATCTTTTCTAATTTTGGTTTTCTCTGGATATATGCCCAGGAGTGGGATTGCTGGATCATATGGTGAACGTGTAGCTTTTAAAATCTTTTATTTATTTATTTATTATTATTATTTTTTTTAGTGTTTATTTTTACTTGTTGACAGTTTGCTTTATTTATTTATTTATTTTTGGCTGTGTTGGGTCTTCGTTTCTGTGCGAGGGCTTTCTCTAGTTGTGGAGAGCGGGGGCCACTCTTCATCGCGGTGCGTGGGCCTCTCACTATCGCGGCCTCTCTTGTTGCGGAGCACAGGCTCCAGACGCGCAGGCTCAGTAATTTTGGCTCACGGGCCCAGTTGCTCCGCGGCATGTGGGATCTTCCCAGACCGGGGCACGAACCCGTGTCCCCTGCATCGGCAGGCAGACTCTCAACCACTGCGCCACCAGGGAAGCCCCTAATTTATTTATTTTTAATTTTTGGCTGAGTTGGGTCTTTGTTGCTGTGCGCAGGCTTTCTCTAGTTGCGGTGAGTGGGGGCCACTCTTCATTGTAGTGCGTGGGCTTCTCATTGTCGTGGTTTCTTTTGTTGAGTAGCACAGGCGCTAGGTGTGCAGGCTTCAGTAGTTGTGGCACGTGGGCTCAGTAGTTGTGGCTCGTGGGCTCTAGAGCTCAGGCTCCGTAGTTGTGGTGCACGGGCTTAATTGCTCCGCAGCATGTGGGATCTTCCCAGGCCAGGGCTCGAACCCATGTCCCTTGCATTGGCAGGCAGATTCTTAACCACTGTGCCACCAGGGAAGCCCCGAACGTGTAGCTTTTTAAAAGCCAATCTATTCAGTTCGGTTTATTTGTTGAGCACCTGCTCTCTATTAGCAACTTATCAAACTTCCTCTCTTAAGCAATGTGCATTTCTTTAAATGTTTAGTAATTATTAAGAAATTATCTCTCAGGACCATAAAAATATGAATATGTCTTTGTAGTTCCTGAGATGCATGTAAATTGGATAGCTGTTCAATAGAGGGGATATTATGCAATTTTAATTCCATACCGCTGGTATATATCAAATTCCTACTAGGTACCAGGCACTCTACTAGATGTTGGGTATATGAAGATTCATAAAACAGAGTGTGTGCATTAGAGGTGGAATAAAACAGTTTTAGCACAAACTGAAGTCCTGGATAGAAGCACAAAGGCCAGTGAGTGAGTGGTTATGTGCAAACAGTGCAGAGACATGGAGTATGGGCCCTTGGAAAGGAATCTCTGTAGTATGATCTAAAGTTTACTTGCTGGGCTTTCCTGGTGGCGCAGTGGTTGAGAGTCCGCCTGCTGATGCAGGGGACATGGGTTCGTGCCCCGGTCCGGGAAGATCCCATATGCCGCGGAGCGGCTAGGCCCGTGAGCCATGGCCGCTGAGTCTGCGCGTCCGGAGCCTGTGCTCCGCAATGGGAGAGGCCGCAACAGTGAGAGGCCCGCATACCGCAAAAAAAGAAAAATAAATAAAATAAAAAATAAAGTTTACTTGCAATATGTATCATGTTTGTTCCAGTTTTAGTAGAATAAGTAATACTTTGGGTAGTTAAAAATCTCATCAGTGTCTATTTTCCTACAGTTTGCTACATTTTGCCTTTGTTCCTCAATCAAGCGTAACAACTGCGTACGTGGAGTCAAGGTTGAGGGTGGGAGGTGCTGAAGCAGACAGAATTCTGTGGTACTGAATAGCGGCCTATCAGCCCAAAACAGAAACAGGCTTCCTGTGTCCAAAATCCACTTCTGTTCGCATAACAGTTGACATACATGCAGCTGTAAGTTTGGCTAGATCTAACAAATTTCCGGCAGCAATCGTGACATTTGATGTGAAATATTACATAACAAGAAGAGGATAGGGAGCTGAATCCAGGTTGATCACCGCAATTCAGCAATGTCCTCAAAGCCCAGGACACTTTCCACTTTCCAGTGTGCCATCCTCAGCCTAGTGATGTTCTTCCTTGGGCTCGTTGCCTCATGGTTGCAAGGTGGCTGCCTCAACCACAAGGATGGCATTGTCATACCATCATCCCAAGTAGGAAGAAAGAAGAGGGCAGTCAGAAAATATGCTTTCCTCTTATCACAGAGGAAAAGCTTTCCCAGAAGCCCCCCAGTGGGTTTCTCCCTAAACCTCTTTGATCAGAACTGGGTCACATGGCCAAGGGAGCCTAGGAAAGTACATATCAGGAAGGAGAGTGCCAGAGGCAAGATGGGTTTAGGTCTTTATCCCCAAGTATTGGGGTGGAGGGTGGGCATATAGCCAACCCAAACTACTGGGGTTCTGCCAGCAAGGAAGACACAGTGAGTGGCCAAAAACAGTAACTGTCATTTACTCAGTGTGACCTTGGGTAAGTTAATTTAGCATCCTTGCCTCAGTTTCCACAGCAGGAAAACTGAGATAATTATAAAATCCAATTCCTAGGCTTGGGGTAAAAATTAAATGGCATAACCCATGCTAAGTGCTTGAATAAGGGCCTGGTACATGGTAAGCATTTGTAAATAATAGCTACTAATAAAAAGAGCCACTGTATTTCCCAAAGTTCTTGATTTACAACCCACCTCAGATTCCTTGGATAGCACCATGTGCAGAAGATACGCAAGTGGGAAACATGGTTTCCCACCCTGAGAGGAGAGTTCTTTCCACCAGACATGTCTGTAACACAGTTTAGACCCTTTCTGCTCGTTTCCTGCAGTATCTTCCATTCCTCTCCTTGCTCCCCATTCTTTTCTTGCTTCTCTTCCTTACTTGCTCTCACTTGTACTCTTCTATCTTCTTGGCCCACACATGCTCCTTTTCTCTCTCATGAGCCCCTTCCCTTCCTTTCAGGCCAGGAAATCATCATTGCTTTGCCACTGCTCCTGACTCCAAGGCTGAAAAGGATGCGGACCCTCACACAGGGCTCCAGATTCCTATGAGACAGTTATCCTCCAAGGACTAATAAGTGATCTATTCAGAGCTCGGTTAATTTATTCTGCGTGTGCTGAAGCTTAAGTAATTCACAAGCCAGGCGACAGTCCTGCACCTAGCATGCGTGGATTAGATGATGAACACACGTCATTGCATTAGTTTCTTTTTGCCATATTGCTCTCAAAGGTCAGAATAAAATTGTTGTAGGGAAAGGCAAAAAACTTTTAATTTAACCAAAATGGTTTATCCACCTTTTTTTTTAATGAATAGGGCAGAAGTAGGAAAGATAACTTAAGAAATGAACTTTGAAAGAATATATTTGCAAAAGAATTACCCAGCAAGAAAGAACATTTGTTTATCTCAAAAAAAAAAAAAAAAAAAAAAAAAAGGCAGAACCTGGCTCCTGTGAGACTGATGAATGGAACACAGCAGAAAAAGAAAAGGAGAGAATGTGTGTGTTAAGAGTTTTGGAGGGCTTCCCTGGTGGCGCAGTGGTTGAGAGTCCGCCTGCCGATGTAGGGGACACGGGTTCGTGCCCCGATCTGCGAAGATCCCACGTGCCGCGGAGCGGCTGGGCCCGTGAGCCATGGCCGCTGAGCCTGCGCATCCGGAGCCTGTGCTCCGCAACGGGAGAGGCCACGATAGTGAGAGGCCCGCGAACCGCAAAAAAAAAAAAAAAAAAAAAAAAAAAGAATTTTGGAGATGAGCACGGAAAAAAGTCAGCCTAAAGAAAACTCACGTACTAAATAGTTAAAGCTCTTCTGAGAAATCTGAAACATTAAATTTGAAAATGGAAGCTCCAGCTTCAGTGTGCAGTAAAATCTTTCTTCAACCAAATGGTATGTCTTTGGAATATTAGTAAAATCTTGTGTTTCGTTTTTCTTTTTTTAATTGCCTTTAAGTTAGCACAAGAGGGAAACGATTCCCATTTGTACCTACTAGAGAAGGGAAGGGAATAAACCAGAAGTTAAAACCAAGCTGTGTTAAAGCTGCACCCTCCCCTTGTTCATTACACGTCAGCTCTCCATCCAAACAGGAAAAAGCCCAGGGTGCCTGGGGCTGGATCTGAGGGAAAACAGCTGAGTTCGGTTCCTCATTATCCTCATCTCCACCAAAGGGAAGTGGGTTGATGTAATGACTCTTTTGGGAATCAACCGCACCTGGGTTCCCGGCCTCCGCCGCACTGGAAAACCTTAGCAGACGTCAGGACCTCAAATGCCTCCGAGGACCAGAAGGCCATGAACAAAGGCAAAAAGAGCCCCAATAAAATAATACGAGCAAAACCGCTTGTTTTGAGACTAAATAGCAACAAAAATGTAGGACTGCTGAATAAAGGATGCAGTAAGAAAAAGAATGGGGAAGGTATTTAGGAACCAAATGGATTCTCAGGATAAGTATCATTAGGGAGGAAGAAAACAAGGCACAGAGCAGTCAACATAGAGTGCTTTCTTTAGTGTCAAAAGGGAGAGGAAATCACATGTACAATTAGAAAGTAGCAAACCAACAGATTGATAAAATCGTTGGTTACCTAGAGATGGAGAAGAAGAGGGCAGCTGGAAGGGGATGTGCATGAGTCTAGTTGAATTCTTTAACTATATTTTTATGTAATTTTGTAAGTTGAGCTACATAAATGCGCAAACATGTTTTACCTGTCCAAAACTAAAATTTACTCACAAAGAAAATAAAAGAAAACCAAATTTGAAATCAAACCAAAACACGTTACTCTAACTATATATCATATGGATGACATAATATATACAGAAAAATAGTTCTTTGGAGTGACATTGGAACACAATATTCTTATTGCCCATCTTTAATTGAATATATTCTAAGGACAAAAAGAAATACCCATTCAAAAAAAAACATCTAAAATTCACCAAGTAATTTTCTGCTATTTGCATTTTAAATCTACTTTATGTCTATTGTAAACTGTAGCAAATTAGTAAATATGTAAATGTTATTAGAAACGGATATTTTTCTATGTAAGAGAAAAGAGGTACAATGTAAAATTTTATAAGTTAAGAAAAGCCATGTAATATTACATTTGAATTGAGAGTATCAGTATGAACTCATGATTTAAATACATTTCTTAGCTTTAGCCACTGAAAGAGCTTACAGGCAATGATATTACAATGG
Source organism: Hyperoodon ampullatus (assembly GCF_949752795.1). Lineage (NCBI taxonomy): Eukaryota > Metazoa > Chordata > Mammalia > Artiodactyla > Ziphiidae > Hyperoodon > Hyperoodon ampullatus. The sequence continues at coordinate 4,072,007 of NC_136925.1, forward strand.
CAGTGAGTACAATAGCTCCCTGAGTACAGAGATCTTGGATTTCAAATACTGTTTTTCAATAAAAGATCCCAGCGTTCCTTGGAGAAATGGCTAATTCTGGATCTGGGGCGGGAAAGTACATGGTGAGCCCAGGACCTTTTCTTGTGCCAAAAAGCAGGGAAGTGCTCAAAGAATGATGGGGACATCTCAAAGGACACAGGAGCCAGCCAGCTTGAAGAAGCTCCCTCTGGCCAGATTTGGGGCAATTTGAGCACCAAAAATGAGTGCAATTGATCATAAAAATTGAATTAATAAAAAGCCACAAGTCTGTACCACTGTTCAAAGAAAGACAGAAAAAAACCAATTTGCCACCATCAAAAGTGACTGTAGCAACTCCTTATTCTGAAAGTTAGCAAAGAGAAGGAGGCATTTACCCTTCCTTTTTAAAAGGAAATGTAATTCATCTCCAATAGGTAAGGAAAAGCTCTTGTTTATAGAGGTATGCCTGCAAAGAAATGAAGGAGAAAAGAAAACTTAGAAAATCACCAATTTGCAGCTATCAATTAAACAATATATACAATTAAATATCAATGGATGTATATATTATCAAGTACAGAACAGATGATCCACACCCTGCCAAACAGATTTTCAAGAGAATCCTATCCTTACAATGGGAGAACCTGTGGGCTATCGCTTTAGCCAAGAGATCATATTTAGCGTCATATTCAACCTGGCATTGAGTCTCCTGATTGAAGTGATGTGAAGTACAAATCACCTATGAAGTATCCAAAGGTGTTTAACATAATTCCAATCCAGTCTTTAGACCCAGCTTCCAGTTTACAGGAAAAATCAGGGGGGAAAGTTATGTAACACCACAAGGAAACAGAGAAATCCAGAATATGGGTTATTCTACCAGACTTTGGCCTGGACTCTTCTAAGAAAAGTCAATGTCATAAAACAAAACAAACATAGCAAAGTTTGAGGGGCTGTTCTTGTTTAACTTGCTTAATCAAATACAGTGAGTGAAACTTGATTGGATCTGGGTTCAAAAACACAGGCAAAAGCTACAAACGCAGTTGGGGACAAGGAAATTTTAATCTGGACTGGCTATTAAACTTGGATATATATATGGAACTATTGTTAATTTTCTTAGGTGTGATAATGGTTTATGCTTATGTAAGAAAATATTGTTATTCTTAAGGAGTTGCAGGATGAAATATTTAGGGGTGAAATCTTGAGATGTCCATTACTTCATTTCAAAAATTCATATAGATGATAGATAGATAGATAGCTTGGTAGAGAGATAGATAGGTATGGAAGAACCAAATATGTCAAAATTTTAATAATTGTTGAATCAAGGTTTTGATATTTTTCATAATCAAAAGTTGGGTGAAAATTCATATTTGAATTGAATAGAGTAAGAGACAATATCTGGCCCTTAGTAAATAGATACTCCATGCATTTTCTTTTTGCTTCCCTGGATCACTGAACAGAGCTTCCCAAAGTGACAAAGGCAGCATGTGAGAGGTGGAAGGGATCGTGGAGATCACCTGTCCAACCCCCTAATGTGACCATCAGGAAGACGAGATCTGGTCCCTGAGGGCAGTGGCTGGTGAAGATTTAGGACCACCTCCTTGAAGCTTTGTCATTCTTCCCAGGAAAAGAATGAGCTCTGGAACCAGGAAGGCGTGGATGCCAAGCCCCTGTGTGATCTCAGGCAAGTCACTTGACATCCCTGAGGTGTATCTTCTGCCCACATCCTCCTAACAGGATAATGGTCTAGTCTCACATAGTCATCACGAGGATGGAGTGAGAAAAATGTGTACGAAGAACCTTGGGTGGAACTGCCACAGAGCTGAGAATCCCAGGAAATGCTGGTTCTTATTCCTGCCTCCCACTCCTCAGCACCCTCCGTGTCTCTCCTTCGCCTGCCTTTTGCTACGGTCGCCCTTCAGCATCCGTCTCACCTGGGCTTTCAAGGGCAAGGCTGGGTGCAGCATCACAGTTCCAGCGGGCTCCTGCGTCTCTCTGTGGCTGTATGTGCCTTGCCATCTGTCCTGAGCTGCACGGTGACATTGTGCCAAGGAAACGTCCTTAACAGCTCTTTGGGCCTCCTGCTCACCAGCACGGCCAAAGAAGGTGGCTTCAGCCCACCTTCTTATAAAATAAAACCGTGAAGAAATCAGGGGTGGCTTAAAACAGATTTTGTAAAAAGAAATATAAAATGTGAAGAAAAATATAAATCCAGAAATCCTTTGACAGGTACAGTTTGTTGTGTGCTGTAGCTCACAAACAGGGGGAGACAGTGGCTCTTTTTTTTTTTTTAATATCTTGATCTTCATTAATTTATTTTCAGATATGTTTTAACAAAGATACTATTTTTCCTATATCATTCACAATTCTCCCAAAGAGCAGGACACAGAGCATAGAGCATTCAGTTCTCTGTGTAAGAGAACATACATATATATACAATCAAAATTAAAATTGATATCTCTCTTAATAGATGTATAAATATAATGCTAGCGCTTGCCAAACTTTTTGAAATGATTATGACATTGACTTAACGATATCTTATGATATTTACATCCATATCAATCCTAAGAAATGTTTTGCATGTGCACATCCCTGTAAGTGTATGAAGAAACATGAATGTAACACTCCTGTTTCTTATTTAGCAAGATAACTACCATACTTGGAAGTATCAGCAATTGAATCCACGCAAGAGGAAGGCTATTATCACTGAAGCTAAACTGTGCTACCACCGGGGTCTTAATTCTTCCCCTCAAGACAAAAACAAAACAACAGACTTTACTTTGCAGACAAAGTAAAGTTACCTGCCACATGATACAATCACCCAACCCCTAAGTTTGTTGTTTTTTTAAAATTGAGACAATGGTTCTTGAAGTAAAAATAAATAACCACAACTTGTGCAGTGTTTAATAAGTATCAGTTACTGCACTGGGCATTTTGCAGGTGTGATGACACTTAATCCTCATAGCAACTCTTTTAAGAGAGATATTATTCCCCTTTTACAGATGAGGACATGGAAGCTCAGAGAGATGAAGTGATTTGTCCAGTAAGCTGCAGAGGCTTATTTGCATCTGGGCCCCAGGCCAAAGCCTGCACTTTTATTAACCAATAAACTCCACCAGCTGCAGAGTTATCCTGCCCAGAAGTGGCCTCATGGAGGTCACCATGGCGATACGGTCCACTCAGCTGGAGTCTAACCTTTATTTTTTCTAAGCACACCAGCCAGGGCAGACAGTCCAGGTGTGAACTCATGACCTAGTTAGTCTAGGCCTTCTTGCTCATTGTCTGAAACCCAAGCCTCATTTGAGCCCTTTGCCCTTACCCCAGGAGGACGTGATCCCCTCTGTGGCGGTCCCGAAGTTAAAGCATCCACGGGCCTCATGGCCTCCCGAGCAGTGGGGTGGCACCCAAGCAACCCAAGAATGTCTGAGTGCCGGTGCCGAGGCCACCATCCCCTGTGGACATTCATAACGAGGCCTCCAGGCTGCCTCTGCCAGAGCCCGAGTCAGTCCCTTGTACAAGCAATCTTTAGGCTGAGCCCTGACAGGGGACCAGGAGCGGCTTTCTTGGACTGGAACACCCTCCCAGGGAATAAATGTCCAGGCCACCTTGGGTCACTTCTGTGGCTCTTTGTGTTTCTGCTGCCAGAGCCCCACCAAATCAGAAAGTGGTTTTAGTCCTCCTCTGCTCGGTGGACCTGCCTGCTATCTCTTCTGGGTTACAGTCCCAGCCCTTCCTAAAAACTGCCCTTTCCATGTCCTGTGGCCACCGACCTCCATGACCCAGGAAACGCATACTTCATTTCCGTCAACAGACCTGACTCAGGGCTTATCTCAGTTTCAATCAGAGCTTTTTCTATACAGTGTGCCAATTAGGTACTCAGAAGCTCCCCTGAATCCTTCCTGGAACTAGTTGGGTGAGGAAGCTAAGTATCTACTATGTGCAAAGCTCTGCGGTAGGTTCAGGTCAGAGGGGGGGATGCTTACCACCCAGCAGAGGGTGAGACAAGGCAGAGAGCACGATAGCGTGAGGCCCAGTGCAAATGCTGTAGGAACAAGAGTTGGAAAACAATAGAGGCCGATAAAACTCTGGCTGTCAGGGATGAAGAAAGATTTCAAGGAGGCCATAGCATTTCACAGCATTTTGGAGCCCCAAACATGGTGTGCCGGGGAACAAAAACAAATAAAATTCGTATCTCGCCCACCTTATCTCTTGCCTTACTCATGCATGCATCCTATATTCCAGCCAGGCTAAACTGTTTGCTTTACCCATAATGTTGTCTATCCATTTGCACCTCCAACTCTTTGCTCTTTCTACCTGGATCACCTCCTTCCCATCCACAGTCTCCAACTGGCTAAATCTAATCACGTTTCAAGACTCGTGTCAGGGGTCATCGTTTCCAGAATGTTCTCCATGAGGTCCCCCCTAAGAGACTCCCACAGCAGCATATGTCTCTCTTTATCATTGATGGTTATTAGCATGCCTTCTGGAGCCAAGGTATCTGGCTGTGATTCCTGGCTCTGACACTTAGCTAAGTTGCCTTTACCTGTTTAAGAGGACTGAGTTCGTACCCACATAGTACGTAGAATAGTGCCTGGTCATAAGAAGCACCAAACAGATGTTAACTATTATTATGCCACCACCAGCAGCATGGCATATATCACCCTGGATTTTTTTTTTTTTTTTGCGGAACGCGGGCCTCTCATTGTTGTGGCCTCTCCCGTTGTGGAGCACAGGCTCTGGACGCGCAGGCTCAGCGGCCATAGCTCACGGGCCCAGCCGCTCCGCGGCATGTGGGATCCTCCCGGACTGGGACACGAACCTGTGTCCCCTGCATCGGCAGGCGGACTCCCAACCACTGCGCCATCAGGGAAGCCCCACCCTGGATTTTAATTCTTTATTTGTCGGTCTGTCCCAAGATGAGGATCCTCTTGAGCACAGGATTGTGTATTACATACCTTGGTATCTTCCACTCCTCATGAATTTCCTTGCACATTAGTAGTATTTAATGAATTCTTGCTGGAATTGGAGATGGGTGAGTGGAGAAATGAGATGAATCTGGGCAATTCCATAGGATAAGACCTGGGAACAGGGTCTAGTGCTGGTATGGTCTAAGGCATGACCTTGTTTCAGGTGATGCAGTTAGAATGGGGGTCATCAGAGTCAAGGGAGCATAGAACTGTGAATCCTGATATTAGAGGGATCATCCAAATGGGTTTTCTCATCACCAGGGCTGCTATCAGGAAGTGCAAGGATGTTCTAGGAAGACAGGAAGCCCGGGGATGGGATGCTTGCTTCCGATGGGAATGTGGCGAGGGTTGGAAAGATGCTGTGACAAGGGAGGAGAGAAGGTATGACGTTAAGAGGAGAGGTTGCCTCTCCCCTGCTCTCCAGCCCCACTGCATCCGCAGTGCCCTGGCCACCAGAAGTTGAAAGCGTAGACTTTGTTTGTTAGCTGCCTATTTGAAATGCTTCTTGGACTCCCACAGCCTGTGGAGTTTGTGTGAGCACACGTGCGTGTGAGCACACACAGAGCTTCATGTTGGCGCACTGGCTTACCCACCTCTACCCCCCCACCCCCACTCCCTCATCCTTACTGACCTCCCCTGCATCCTCTCTCAGCCCTCTTTGCCTTTGAATTTGCTGTTCTCTCTATCTCTTTGCTATGCGACCTTGGATAAGTTACTTCATTTTTCTGGGCTTTCTTTTTTTTTCTCCGTATAACATGGAGAGGTCGAACTGTCATCTCTATAGCAGTATTTTTAAAACTTCAGGTCATGACCCATTAATGGATCAAGAAACCAATTTAATAGGTCTAACAGGTATGAAAATGTGAAATAGAATAAATACAAATAATAATGTGAAATAGAATAGAATATGTATTTGTGTGTGTGTGTGTGTGTGTGTGTGTGTGTGAGACCCAGGTCATATGTAAATGTATTTCTTACTATGCACTGTGGTCCAAAAAGATTGTAAGCACAATTCTTTTTTTTTTTTTTTTTTTCGCGGTACGCGGGCCTCTCACTGCTGTGGCCTCTCCCGTTGCGGAGCACAGGCTCTGGATGCGCAGGCTCAGCGGCCATGGCTCACGGGCCCAGCCGCTCCACGGCATGTGGGATCCTCCCTGACCGGGGCACGAACCCGTGTCCCCTGCATCGGCAGGCGGACTCTCAACCACTGCGCCACCAGGGAAGCCCAAGCACAATTCTTTAGATCCCTCTCAGCTTTAAAATTCAAAATGTGTAGAGTATTTCCAAATTTTCTGTGCAACTTGGAGGATGGAAATGAACAGAAACATTTCATTTTTAAGGAAGAGTTACTCATGACAATCGCCAGCCACTTCAGGTTGTGCTGACAAGGCAGTTAGCCTCCACTTCTTCAATTCAAGAAATTGTTCACAATAGTGCGATGGCAGGTACAGTACCAGATTTCTAGGGTAGCATAGTATTTAGCTCAGAACGTCATGCTGAGAGATTAGGAGGAAGCCCTCTGGCTGCCCTCTGGCTGCAGTTCCATACTGAACACAGAGCATCTGCCAAAGGATGAGGGAGGAGGAGGGCAGGAAGAGGAGTGTGAAGAGGAAGGAAGTTAATACGTCCTGCCCTCAAATCACACAGTACAGTAGGTAATACTTCCCTCCTTGATTGCGTAAAATTCCACCATTACCAATCTAGTGCTGTGTGGTGATCACTCCTCCTTCTAAAGATCCTGAGAGGGTTACACGCTAATAACATCACATATGAGAGTGAGCTTTATCGTGAAGTGCTGGAGCCTGGAGTTTTGTTAAGGTTCTGAGTTTGACTCTCACAGGAAAGACAAACTCAAGTCCCAGCCCTGATGTTCAAGATCTGGTCACCTTTCAGTGAGTGTCTTTTGAGCATCTATTAATTTAACCATGTAAGTCTGTTTTTCCTTCTCTAATGCAAAGAGACTTAATTAGAACTTCTCTGAGGTTCCTTCTGTATACACTGCCCTCATGCACTGAGACCCCATGGTGCCAGGGCCTTTATACGCTTTCTACATTTTTCGAATAATAACCCCATGACAGAGGTATTTTTATGCCTAGTTTTTGGATGTGGTGTGGAGAGTTAAGTGTCAGGTCCCAGGTCACATGACTTGAAACCGACTCTGGCCTCTGCCTCCAAAGCCTTTGCTCTTCCTGTTATACTTGTGGTTTTTGAACACCGGTCCCCTCGGGCTTGCTTGGAGCGGGGCAGCCCTGGCCCTACCCACGCTTACTGACTCAGAACCCAGCCTGGTGGACAGCTTCCCAGGCAGTTTCGGTGAGTCCCAGAGTTTGAGGACCATAGCATTAAACCAAATGTAAAAGCGCCTGTAACAAAAATAGTCTGACGCACTTTAGTCCAGATGAGCTGATCAGGGGCCTTTCCTGAGAGACCACAGCACCTGACATGTACAGCACAGTTTCTAATGGACAGGCGCTATGCCAGGTTCTTTATGTGAGCCCGTTTCATTGCAGTCACGTTAGGAAGTGAGTGACTCCACATTTGCACGTCTTAAAGGCGAGAAGTCTGAGGTTGAGGAATTTGCTGAGGTCATGGAGCCAGTAAGTAGCAGAGCCGTGAACCAGGCAACGTGACTCCACTGTCCCCGCCGGCAACAACCTGTTCCTCAGGCAAGAAAAGAAACCAAGCAGCACAAGGGAACAAGGAAGTAGGAAGACAGGACGGAGGGTCTGAGAAGGAAGCCCCGGGGCTACTGACGACAAATACTCTTTATTTTAGTGTTTTCTGTAAGAGCCTTCATAAGAGAGTTAGAAGAACCAGATACATTCTGTAGTGTTTATTACGAAGCAAAATGAGGAAAACAACATTTACAACATTTCAATTTCCAATTTCTGGTTAAAAGAGGTGGCTTTATCATCAAGGAAGAAATCAGAACTCAAGAGTATGAATATGGGACCTAAAACAAGCTCTGCATCACCGCCCAAGCTTCCCAAAGGGTTTCAGCAAAGCACTTTTAAAGGCAAGGTAAGGGAGGGGCGGGGTTACTTGTTGCAGACTTCTTGGTGCCGGAATCCTTTGTTGTTGCAGCTGTCCACCACGGTCAGGTCACCATGTTGCTATAAACCTCCAACAAAAGAAATGTTTTTCTCCATTCTGCAACTTTTTATCTTTATAGGAACGGAAAAATGTTATACTCTTAAAGGTCAGAGACTTGAGAATAGGCTATTCTGTACATATCAGGCTCTAGGCAAGTTCTTTTACACACCGTGCAGAGCCAGCATGACTAAGCACAGGCTGCAAAGCACAAAGCTTAAAGAAAGAGAAACAGGTCTAATAAGGAGTCAGATTTGTTCTTCCCTATTACAGGAGTGCATAGCAATACCTACTTCACAGCGTTGCTAAAAGTATCAAACCACATTAAATATTTGGACCTGCCTTGTGAACAACAGAACACTTGACAAATGTTCAAGGACATTTTTTTTTTTTTTTTTTTTTTTGCGGTACGCGGGCCTCTCACTGTTGTGGCCTCTCCCGTTGCGGAGCACAGGCTCCGGACGCGTAGGCTCAGCGGCCATGGCTCACGGGCCCAGCCGCTCCACGGCATGTGGGATCTTCCCGGACCAGGGCACAAACCCGTGTCCCCTGCATCAGCAGGCGGACTCTCAACCACTGCGCCACCAGGGAAGTCCTCAAGGACATTATTATCAATAAGAAGTTTCTTCATCATCATTTGTTTGTCAAGTACCCACTGTTCACTCAGCATTGACTAAACATGGGTAAAGAAACTAATTCCTGGTGGCACAGCCATAGAGACCAGGAGTGAAACAGCCAGAAACTGACTATCAGTACCCCATTTGTGCATGGTTCTTGTCAGTTCAATAAGTGCCTTCTCAATATTGCAGATGAAAAACTACAGGGTTAGGGAGGTTAAATAAACTGCCCGACCTTGTATATATATGTATTTTTTAAATTTATTTTTTTAATATTTATTTATTTATTCTGGCTGCGCCAGGTCTTAGTTGCAGCACACAGGATCTTCACTGCGGCATGCAGATCTTTTAGTTACAGTGTGCAGACTCTTAGTTGTGGCATGCATGTGGGATCTAGTTCCCTGACCAGGGATTGAACCTGGGCCCCCTGCATTGGGAGCAGTAGAATCTTACCTACTGGACCACCGGGGAAGTCCCTTGTATGACTTTTAAAAGGCAGAACAAGGGCTTCCCTGGTGGAGCAGTGGTTGAGAGTCCGCCTGCCGATGCAGGGGACGCGGGTTCGTGCCCCAGTCCGGGAAGATCCCACATGCCGTGGAGAGGCTGGGCCCGTGAGCCATGGCTGATGAGCCTGCGCGTCCGGAGCCTGCGCTCCGCAACGGGACGAGGCCACAGCAGTGAGAGTCCCCCGTACAAAAAAAGGCAGAACAAAAAGCAGAAAAGCACTTATTCTGGTGCCAAGAGTACTGGCTCCAGATGAATGTGACATTTTTTTGGTAAAATACAAAGGATAGAGTAGAATCCCATTTATTATTACTTCTGATCAGTGTAAATCAAAATTAAAATTCAGGATGGTTTGAGAATAGAAATCCACTTGTCTTAGTCTGTTTGGACTGCTATAACAAAATATCATAGACTGGGTAGCTTATAAACAACAGAAATTGATTTCTCACAGTTCTGGAGGCTGGGAGTCTGAGATCAGGTGCCAGCAGGGTCAGGTGAGGACCCACGTCTGGGTCACAGACTTCTCACTGTGTCCTCACATGGTGGAAGGGGCTAGGGAGTTCTGTGGCGTCTTTTTTATAGAAGAATTAATCCTGTGTATGAGAGTTTTATCCTCATGACCTAATTACCTCCCAGAGGCCCTACCTTCTAATACCATCATCAGTGAGGATTAGGGTTTCAACCTGTGGATTTGGGGCAGGGAAAACAAACATTAGACCATAGCACTATCTATGCTTGCTGAAATGATTCTGTCCACAAATGCATTTACGCAAGAAATATTCGTTTTTTTCTATAACCTTTTAAAAAATATTTATTTATTTACTATTTGTCTGCACCGGGTCCTCGTTGTGGTACATGGAATCTTTGTTGCACCCTGCGGGATCTTTAGTTGCGGCATGCGAACTCTTAGTTGTGGCATGCGGGATCTAGTTCCCTGACCAGGGATTGAACCCAGGCCCCCTGCATTGGGAGCGCAGAGTCTTAGCCATTGGACCACCAGGGAGGTCCCTTGTTTTCTATAATCTATTCATCAACTTAATCTCTACTTCAGGCCTCTACCCAAACCGACCTGGGCTTCATTTAGTCAGTACTGGGGCCCTTCCTCTCCCTTCCACGGTTGCCTCCAAGTCTGGGAGGGAGGCCCACAGAGTGCTAAAAATGATGAAAAGTGCTCCGAATAATGGTCTTTGAAGACCTCTCTGTCTGTCTTAGGCAACTTGGGCTGCTATAACAAAATACCATAGACTAGGTGGCTTAAACACCGGATGTTTATTTCTCACAGTTCTACAGGCTGGGAAGTCCAAGATCAAAGTGCTGTCAGATTCGATTCTCGGTGAGGCCCCGCTTCTGCAGTCACAGGCAGCCGCCTTCTTGCTCACATGGCCTGTCCTCGCTGCATGCGCTGGAAGGAGAGATCACACTGGCCTCTCTTCCTCTTCTTAAAAGGGCGTTAGTCCCATCATGAGAGTCCCATCTCATGCCTAATTTAAGCCTAATTACCTCCTTCCAAGGTCCTCCAGGGGTCGGCCTCTGCCTCAAACCCTGTCCTCTTCCATGGGTTTGGCTTTTGGAAAACAAAAGGCAGCAGGGCGTGCAGACCCTTCTACTTCCCATCTCGCCCTGTGTTGGGGAGAAGTGGTCAGAGGGAGAGAACAGAGAATGTCTATGGAGAAAAAACATAACTGAACAGCTCAGACTCTCACCCACCACAGTATACGTGCACAGAGTGTCCTCTGGAAACTGAGGTGGCAGATGTGGCCTCTCCCCTCTCACTGTCCCCTGGCTTGGGACTGGGGCCAGACACCCAGCTTCCAGCTGCCCTGTCTCACATCACCTAATGCTCCAAACCCATCTTCCCGAGGGAAAGCACAATAATGTCATGAAAAGAATCAAGTCAAAATAATTTGCTTTCCAGGAGTAACTGAAGTAGAATGATCTGACAGGTGCGGGTTCCAAAGTTCATGCAAACATTGTTTCTAAAGTTTACACAAAAGCTTTATCTCTAGAGTACAAATACTGGACTTCCCCGGTGGTGCGGTGGTAAAGAATCCACCTGCCAGTGTCGGGAACATGGGTTCAATCCCTGGTCCAGGAAGATCCCACGTGCCAAGGAGCAACTAAGCCCATGCGCCAGAACTACTGAGCCTGCGCTCTAGAGCCTGCGTGCCACAACTGCTGAGCATGTGCACCACAACTACTGAAGCCTGTGCATCTACAGCCCGTGCTCTGCAGCAAGAGAAGCCACGCACCGCAAGGAAGAGTAGCCCCTGCTCGCCACAACTAGAGAAAGCCCGTGTGCAGCAACGAAGACCTAACGCAGCCCAAAATAAATAAAATTAAAAAAAAAAAAGAGTACAAATACTGTCAGGTGGTTAAAGAGAGTATGACTCTTTCTGTGCATTATTGCCCCCAAATATTCTCAGAAATTATGGATTATAATTTAATATACTATAAACTAAAACATAATATTTTTAAAAAGAGTCCGTTTCACTCACTTAAGGGAATGTGGCTCTTTCCTTCTCTAGGTCCTTGCTTAACTATCTCAGGCACTTTCGGGACTGAAGGCTTTCTCCCGGCACTTGAACAGCTGGGTTTTTTTTTTTTTAACATCTTTATCGGAGAATAATTGCTTTACAATGGTGTGTTAGTTTCTGCTGTATAACAAAGTGAATCAGCTATAGGTATACTTATATCCGCATATCCCACCCTCCCTATCCCACCCCTCTAGGTGGTCACAAAACACCTGATCTCCCTGTGTTATGCGGCTGCTTCCCACTAGCTACCTATTTTACATTTGGTAGTGTATATATGTCCATGCCACTCTCTCACTTTGTCTCAGCTTACCCTTCTCCCTCCCCCATCCTCAAGTCCATTCTCTATGTCTGCATCTTTATTCGAACAGCTGGGTTTTGATGTGGGTTTTGAAGCTGTCATAAGAATGAAGAGAGATGTACTTGATTCTTTTCATTTCTGAAAAGAATTTTCATTATCATTTTCATTTCTGATTCTAAAAAGGGGCAGCCTGGTTGATCTTTTATTAGCTGTGGGCTAAACAAAGTGCTGCTTGGCTTTGGGTTAACCGCCCTGCAGAGGTGGCCCCGCACCCACCTCTCAGGTAAAGAGAGTCCCAGTAAATCTGGCCTTTCTCAGCAGAGAGCCTTAGGTCCCCTGGGCAAAGCCACTCACAGCAGGGACTGCAGTAGATGTCCCCAACGGCTGCCTCCAGGTCTCTAGATGGCCAGGAAGATCACATGCACGTGAGTGGGACTGGCCAGCGCTGGCTGAACTCATAGAGTCAATTCTTCACGCATTTCCCACTTGATGAGTAAACAGTTTTTGGTTCTGTGCATTTCGTGGATTGCTGGAGGATTTCTGTAGCAAATATTTAACATGGACCAAGCTGGGCTTCTCTGAAACCAAGTAGGTTTTTGAACTGCTGCTTCCTTGTTTCAGTTGCTGTGAACTCAGGAAATGGCAGTTGATTTTATACCCAGCAGAACTTGATGAGAGAGGAAGTTTGTCGCCATAACATCCAAGCTTCATGTCAAAGTCAAATCAAAATGATTTTTTGTATTACTAACTGGTTTGGATTGCCTAGGCGTTGTTACAGGGAATAGGTTGCACTAACTATCCTTATTGTTGGAACTGGTTAAATTTTCTCACCTACTTACTGTCAGATCCTTGACAATAATCTGGAAGTTCCCAGTTAAGGTGGTGTGAGAGGAATAAAACCATCACGTGGAATGCTGCAAGAAATCATTGCAGTCAGGCTGCAGTAAGAAGAATGGAATTTAATAGACTGCGCTTGTTTTCTCCCATGCATGGTGAAGTTATTAAAAAACCTGACTCCAGCCTTGCCTAACACCATGGACTTGCAATTATAGCTGATATTTTTGAGCCACTCCTATGCCAGATTCTTTACATACAATTAATCCTCACAGAAAACCAGCAGAAGAAGCATAATAATACATATTTTACAGATGAAGAGACTGAGGTTCTGAGTGGTTAACCGAGCTAAGGTTACACAGCTAGTAAGTGGCTGAGCTATTATTAGAATCTGGATTTGCCCAACATTAGAGTCCATGACTGAATATTTTTAGAGTAGAGACCGGAGTTATATACTCCAGTTAATTTAAGGCCAGTTGATTTAGCAAAGCTCTATTAGCTAAAAGAGTGGAGGAAAAACTGTTATTTAATAATTGGGCTTCCCTGGTGGCGCAGTGGTTGAGAGTCCGCCTGCCGATGCAGGGGACGCGGGTTCGTGCCCCGGTCCGGGAGGATCCCACATGCCACAGAGCGGCTGGGCCCGTGAGCCATGGCCGCTGAGCCTGCGCGTCCGGAGCCTGTGCTCCGCAACGGGAGAGGCCACAACAGTGAGAGGCCCGCGTACCGCAAAAAAAAAATAATGAAAACAGCAACAATGCTCATTTGTTGGGCACCTTCTATGTGTCACAAATGTTTCTAGGAACCTCATGTCCCTTATTTCACTCAAGCCACAAAACAGCCGAAGGATTGCTGTCCACCTTTGTACGCGACGATAACGAGACTCAGAGAGGTTCCCTAGTACCCTTTCATGCAGCAGTTCACTGGCTATCAGGCTCCATACAGGAAGATCAGGCCATGGATCCAAGCTGTGGGTAGATACGATAAAAAATCATAAAATGATAGAATCTTAGAGCCAAAAAAGGTAGTCAAGGTGACCTTGTCTAACTCCTCTATTTGACATGTGGGAAAACTTAGATTTAGAACCTTACACCCCAAATCACACACGATCTAGTTAGTTACAAATCCAATAGAATGCAGGCTCCATTCAGTGAATCCATTTTCACGTGCATGCCTACTATGTGCTATGCATGGCCAGGTCTCCCGTCTCTCAGACCCAGAACACTTTCTGTCAGACTGTGTGTAGAAGCAGGACATGGGGCCCAAGCTCATGAAGCTCACCCCTCCTTCTGCAGGAGAGGGTCCTGTGGCCTGAAGAGTAAAGAAACAGGTGGTGACGGGGGAGGGAGCAGGAGTTGTGTCCGTTCGTGCCCTCCTCCTTCATACTGTCCACCACTGTTGGGGGCCTACTTGTGTGCCAGGCACCGGTCCTTTCCTGAACTGTGAAATATGACAGATACGCACACAATTCCTGGATACTATCAGACCTTGTGTGGAAGACAGGACATGTCAGACTTTGTATAAGAAGGCTGTACGTGGCCAAAACATGAGCTCTAAGTCATGGGACTGAGACATAATTAGTGAGAAACATTTTCAACCTGCTGTGAAGCCAGAGAGGAGCTGGAGCACCAGATATCACTTGAGCCTAAATGTGAATGTCAAAAATACCATTCCCAGTGACTTTTTGGAGTGACTTGTCCTGCACAAAATGAAGTCCAAGCCTTTTGACTGGAACCTCATTGGACGATTTATTTCAGTGCCATTAATAAGAATAAGGAAAAGCATCTGTTTCTATAACAAAGGACCATATTCATCAAGTTCACAAGTCGTGAACTGCTGGGAACATTTTTGAAGATAAGAGTGACCTCACCAGGCACAAGGCAGGCCCAGGGTGCAGCCTCCACATTGGTCTCAAATGCATGAGACCCTCTCTGTCCTTCCATGCCAAAAGCATGAACCCCTGAACCACTTTATTTTTATTTATTTATTTATTTGGTTGCACTGGGTCTTAGTTGTGGCAGGCGGGCTCCTTAGTTGCAGCTCACAGGCTTCTTAGTTGCAGCTCACTGCCTCCTTAGTTGTGGCACTTGGGCTCCTTAGTTGTGTCATGCGAATTCTCAGTTGCAGCATGCATGTGGGATCTAGTTCCCTGACCAGGGATCGAACCCTGGCCCCCTGCATTGGGAGCGCAGAGTCTTAACCACTGCACCACCAGGGAAGTCCCTGAACCACTTTATTTATGAGATCCTTTGGCTCTAAATATTTGCACATAATTTAAGAAATGTATATTGAGTGAAAAAAATGCATGACTGAGAAAGGTGAGCACGATGAGTCAAGTAACCATCCAAAGTTAAATAACTAGTTAGCAGCAATCTTGTGTAATAGGGAAGAACCATTGTATTCTATTATAAGTTAATCAGTAAAGGGGTGTTGCCTATAAGCTTAAATTATACG
The DNA here is from genome assembly GCF_949752795.1 of Hyperoodon ampullatus. NCBI lineage: Eukaryota > Metazoa > Chordata > Mammalia > Artiodactyla > Ziphiidae > Hyperoodon > Hyperoodon ampullatus. The sequence continues at coordinate 4,087,314 of NC_136925.1, forward strand.
TAATGGCCCATTGCTGGGAACCCTGCCTCCCAGGTAATGAACATTAAGCTAAAATACCTTTGCTTAGAGTGTAGGAAACATCCTGACCAGGCCCACCTGTGAATAACTGCAGGGAGGAAGAAACGAACACATCCCCTGCAGAGGCTGACCAGAACCAGGAAATGTTTGACTTGACTCCCCACCTTTTAGTATAAAAGAAGCCTGAATTCTAACTCAGGTAAGGTGGTTTTTTGGGCCACTAGTTCTTCGTCTTCTCAGTCTGCTGGCTTTCCAAATAAAATCACTATTCCTTGTCCCAACACGTTGATTTATTGGCCTGTCGTACAGCAAGCAGTACGAGCTTGGACTTGGTAACGCTTGGACTTTAGACTTCCACCCAATTTCTATTTCATTCTCCCAATTAGCTTCTTTGGAATCTTTCAACACTATAAAAAAGGGTAGTAATAGTGTGCCCTCCTTTGCTCCAGAATACGAATGTCAGCAAAATGTCTTGCAGTCTTTGCAGAAGCAAACATAAAGTTAGGGTATGGAAAGGCAGACATTAACTCAGGCAGCATATCTCTAAAACTATAGCAGGTTGCATAATGACATTTCTAAAATTCTCTAACTTGACATTGGAGATGTGGCTTCCATGTGCAGAAGTGCAATAATCACTCCATTTGCTGGGCTACATGAGAAATGAGACTTAACTGGCCTGCCTTTTTTGGGTGCATAAATGGATGATAAGATTCTAGCCAGTCTCTTTTAACTTTGTGTCCACAAGTATATTTGCTGCATAAGTGGAAAATAAGACTATATAATAAAGGCTGCCAGGCTGAGACATGACTGATTCAGTGTCTGGGAATCCTAACAGCTAATGGACATATAGCTGTGTGACTGCTTAGATCAATATGGCTCTTGGATCAACTGCATATGAATGAATCATTAATAATCACCATAGGAAAAGCATTGCGCCAACTCAGATGGCTCTCTTGACTTAACCGTGCTGTTGAGGGATGGATGAGGCTGGACAGAAATATGAGAAATGAAAAAAGAGACTCCTCTAATTGGGAGAGATGCCTGTCAGCAGGGAGAGGCCAGGGCCGGTTGCCAGTCAGGACCCTGGGCCTGGAAAGGCAGGCACACTGTGGAATCAAAGCCAGTATGGGGGGCTTCCCTGGTGGCACAGTGGTTGAGAGTCCGCCTGCCGATGCAGGGGACACGGGTTCGTGCCCTGGTCCGGGAAGATCCCACATGCCACGGAGCAGCTGGGCCCGTGAGCCATGGCCGCTGAGCCTGCGTGTCCGGAGCCTGTGCTCCGCAATGGGAGAGGCCACAGCAGTGGGAAAAAAAAAAAAAAAAAAAACCCACCAGTACGGGGGTATGGCCATTGCTTGTCTTCTAGTCAGACTCATCTGGATGTGTCTAAGCAGTTTGCCTTATTGGGCAAACAGAGACTTTCCAAATAGTACATGCTTCCTGCCCTTCGTAAACATTTTCTCCTCATAGAACTTTTATTTTGCAACCGACCCTAACTCATTCCTTTGACTCTCAGTCCACCAGCTTCAGATACACATCCTAACGTCCAATGTCATGAATTGGAAAGGCGCCTATCTCACGAGGGAAAATCCTGTTGCTTACCCATGAGGAGTCACCTCGAGCACCAACAGTAAATGTATGTTTAGTGTAAATGATCAACCTGAATCTCCACCCCTCCCTGAGCCAACCCTGATAGGAAGCTGATTGTTAAGAGTGCTACACCCTTGGCCTCCCCAGCAATTTTGCAGGCCCTGGGAGGTTTAGCACACGGCTCTGCATTTCAGCGTTCTCTGGGGCCGGTGGACCCAAACCTTGCCAGGTGTGAGACAGTTACCTGGGCAACTTAAAATACATGCGTATTTTCCAGTGGCAGCCCGTATCTAACGCCTCAGGATCGGTGGTGAGGGGAACGGGGGTCCGGGCAGAGCAGCTATAGTTCTGACAAGCACCCCCGGGGGTTCTGATCCACAGCCAGGATGGGAGCCAGATCCCTAGGTTGAATTTTGGGGGCAAGAAAAAGAAGCAAGCTCTATAAAATAAATAATGAACAAGGGCCTGCTGTCTAGCACAGGGAACTATATTCAGTATTCTGTAATAACCTATAACGGAAAAGAATCTGAAAAAGAATAGATATACATCCCTTTGCTGTATACCTGAAACTAACACGACCTTGTAAAGCAACTATACTTCAATTAAAAAAAAATAAAGACAAAAAAAGAAAAAAAGTAAAATAAAAAGAAAGATTTTGTAAGTCATAAGAGAATTTTCCCCCTGAGTAATAACTGCTGAGACACTTTAGGAATCTTTATGAAAACCACTGTTGTGATGCTGCATGTGATTATGGTCCTGCCCTCAATTTACACTGTGGTCTTTCTGGAGGAGGCTCTGGATCCTGTTAAGTCAGAATGCCTTGAACAGTTACCATATGCCAGGCCCTTTGGGCAACTCAGTGGGTTAGACAATTTTCCTGTTTACAGGAAGCTGACACTGAATCTAGACTATGGAAAATGAGACTCTTATACATGAATAATCCGATGATGAACTACAGATTGAAAGAGCCAGAGGTACTGAAGAGCTGATCCTGGCACACCTTGATCCAGGTGATGCTGCTGTCTTCCTAGGAGGCCAGGGAGGACCCTTTTCCAGTCTCCTGCTACTTTTCTTGTCTCATAATGGATGGAATGCCCAAGGGTGCGGTACCTGGGTGCTGGGTGCAGCTGTCCCAGTAAGGTTAGGGTCGAGCTGTATGGAAGTGCCTCCCAGCCTCTGAGGGAAGAATTGAAGAAAGGCTGGAATAGCCAGTCAGGCCACAGGTCCATGGAGGGAGTGCTCAACAGGATTGTGGGTTTAAAGAAGGGAGGAAGATGATGCTAATGAAGAGAAAAAGAAATCAGAAGAGCCAGGAATTCTCCCTTCTGCCAGGTACACTGGGAGCCCAGATGTGCTGTTTGTCCAGCTGTGCATTCTGAGCCTAAGGTTCCAGCCCTCTGCTTTCCATCCCTGGATCTATCCGTCAGGCTGCTGGCTTTTTGTTTATGCATGCTCTGTTGCAAGGCTAGAGGTCCACTGCTGTGGTTTTGAAACTACAGGGAATCAGCCAAGGGGAGGAAGCTCCAAACTGCAGAGAATTTTAAGACCAGATGAACCAAACTGCATCAACAGAGATCAGAGTGAGTCAGGGAACAGCCCAGGCCTCTGTGCAGACGGGCGTGTTGGGGAGCAAGGTTATTTATGTTCTTATAAAATGAGTGCTGGGGAGAGATGGATGGGATTCTCATAGTGAAGTGAGCAGCTAAGCCTCTTTAAAAGGCCTGAAGGGGGCTTCCCTGGTGGCCCAGTGGTTGGGGGTCTGGCTGCCAATGCAGGGGACATGGGTTCGTGCCCCGGTCCGGGAAGATCCCACGTGCCGCGGAGCGGCTGGGCCCGTGAGCCATGGCCGCTGAGCCTGCGCGTCCAGAGCCTGTGCTCCGCAACGGGAGAGGCCACAACAGTGAGAAAAAAAAAAAAAAAAAAAAAGGCCTGAAAAATTCTAAAGATAGAGGGGTGCTTGTTTCTCTCTATTCCAATAAAGAAGCAACGTGTGTTTTCCTTTTAAACAATTAAACAACATGTGTTTTCCTTTTAAACCAAAAAACACACAACGTGTGTTTTCCTTTTAAACAGTTTTATCTCAAAACTGGAGCCCAAAGTTTAATTCTGAAAATAATAAACGTCCAAAACTGAAATCGTTTCTTTTTTTAAAAAAATGTGGTAATAAGTAATGGCATTACTTAACGTTTACTACTAGCAGAACTTCCTATCCAGATTTTGGTGTGTAAGTAAATGACAAAAGATGTTCATTTATATAAACTCATCTGAAAAAGGAACTTTTTCCTGACCAAAAAATATGGTACTTAGTGAAAAGAAGGGGGTATCTGGGTTTCTGATTTCAAAAAAGCCAAAGATCAAATTTCCTTGACACAGTAACTTGTGACATTTTAACCAAAAAGCAAATGACTTCTAAAGGGTCTGCCAGCCAGCCAGCCAGACACCGAAGGTCAGGTTGTTTTTCTGATGCACTAGCGTCCACCCCAGTTATAACTACTCAGCAGCTCTCAGCATGGCAAGGGAAATGCAGTGTAAGCCTTATCGTGACAGCAGAAAGGTCTGAATTCTTCCAGCAAGGGCATCTAATGCCCAACATGAAGAAAATAAGTTTTCAGAGACCCAAAAAGAGGAAAGAAGGTAGCTACAGGTATGTATGTGTCTAAGAAGGGTTAGGAAAACAAAATACATGCCCCACCAACTAAAACCTAAAAATCTCGTGTAAGGATTGTCCTGAGGCTTCCGGGTTGGATACCCGGAGATCTAGGCAGGGCAGACTTGTCCTCTCCTACAGCAGGAAGGATTCTCTGCAGCCTCCACCCCGGATCAATAGGATGCCCGGTGATTTGTGAGCGCTTCCTCAGTCAGCCTCTCTACCCGCCCATCTCCTACCTCTGAAAAGACCTTTCAGCATCAGTTCCCCAACCTGCAAAGTCAGGTTTTGAAGACCAATTCAACAGTACTCTAAATATTTATTGCATTATTATTTATTTTAAATGAGAAGCCTTTGGTTTCTTTCCACTGCGGATTAATATGATTAAGTCAGCAATTTTATGTCCAGGAGAAGAAGTAACCAAACTAAAATTTTCCACCAAGATTGCATCTCAAGGTGAAATGTGCTTCCTAGTGACCGACTCTGCCGTAATGTTTTCAGACTTGTTTTCATTTCCTGATTGGCTCAGCAGGAATCATCTCTCTTTTGAGTGTGTTTGATCAAACTGATATAATCAACCACACATGTTCAAAGTTTTCTTCACATTTTGACTCTCCTGGGTGCCCACAGTCTATGGATGATAACCCTGCTTGTTCAGCTGCTTGAATTCCCACGCCCCAGATTTCACCTTGGCACTTAACATCTGGGTGTTCATTGTCTCAATTCCCCACATTTAAAAATTCGCTGTGAATATTACAGCTTTACCAAAACATTGAAAAATCAAGGTGGTTTTGGATAATACTCTATGAAGAAACTTAAAATCTTAATATTTGTCTGAATAATTCCTTATGCAACGTCAAGGGCAAGGGATAGGAAATTAAACTGTGAGAAGATGGGAACAAGATTATGGAGGTATTCATTCACATGACTAATCATTCAACGGCTTATTTTTTTTCTCACGATTCTGTGGGTTGCCTGGGTGATTCCGCCGATCTCTCCCAGCACCGTTCAAGGGGCTGTGCCCATATGGCGGACTGGCTGGGGACTGGGCTCAGCGGAGGCTGTCGGCCACGGCACATTGATCTTCACCGCAGGTAGCCTCTCCACATCGCTTACAGTATGGTGGGCTCAAGGCAACATTCTTGGAGAATTTCAGCTATAAAATCTTTTACGTGAAACTATAAGATTTATGTCACTTCTGTCACATTTTATTGGTCAAAGCAAGTCACGAAGCCAGCCCAGATTCAAGAGGAGAGAAAATAGGCACTACCTCTTGAGAGAAGTGGCAGAATCACATTGTGAAAAGCTCGTGGGATGGGGAATATTGATGCCGCCATTTTGGGAAACCATCTACTATACTCCACCTCCTAACACAGTTCACGTTCCAGCCACATGCAAAATACACTTGTCGCCACTTTTCTCCATGGCTCATTACTCAGCCATAAAAAAGAGTGAAATAATGCCATTTGCAGCAACATGGTTGGACCTAGAGATTATCATACTAAGTGAAGTAAGTCAGAGAAAGACAAATAGCGTATGATATCATTTATAGGTGTAATCTAAAAAATGATACAAATGAACTTATTTACAAAACTGAAACAGAATCACAGACACAGAAAACAAATTTATGGTTACCAAAGGGCGGGAGGGATAAATTAGGAGAGGAAAGGGAGGGGTGCTGCAGAGGCGGGTAAGGAGCCCCCTGGCCTGGGCCTCCCAGGGCTGCATGCCCAGTGGCCTCAGATGTCCCCGCTGCCTGACTTGGGCTTGGGTGAGCAGGGCCTGGATGGCTCCACAACAGGACACCTCTAGGACCTGGGGCTCTAGAGCAGCCCAGGGGCACCACTGTCTTTTTAGGAAATCACAGGGAAGCAGAAAGGGAAAAAAATCTCCCACAGTCTACCCCATGAGCAATAATCACTTTAGATTTGGCATATATACTTTTCAGATTTTCTCTATGCATAAGTATGCTTATTTACAAACTTTTAAAAAATGGATTATACTCTCCATACTGTCTTATAATGTACACATTTCATTTAATATATTATGTGTGGCAAAAGAAAGCAGATATACACTACTATATATAAAATAGATAAACAACAAGGTCCTACTGTATAGCACAGGGATATATATTTAATATCTTGTGATACACTATAATGGAAAAGAATCTGAAAAAGAATATATAGATATAGATATCTGAATCATTTTGCTGTACACCAGAAACTAACACAACATTGTAAATCAACTATATTTCAATTAAAAAAATTGATTAAAAAAATAGACAGGTCTTCTGCTCCCTACATACCCAACACGCAGTGACGACACAAGGAGAGGAAAACTACAATAGGTAAATGATTATTTACTGTGCCCCCTCCCAGACCCTAAAAGGAGCAGAGAGTAAGCATGGAAAGAGTGGGAAAGTTCTGCCCTCAGGACGATGGATTAGAATCCTGTGCAGTCATCCAGTGAGGAATACTCGTGAAACCACCACCATCTCCTGAGCATTTACTAGTGCCAGGCACCGTTTGAGCACTCTCCACACAATTTCTTATTTAACCTTCATCACTAACTTGAGAAGAAAGGTACCTTTTTGGCAACTGAGGGAAATTCAGGCTAAGTCATGACAGGTGAGATAACTCACCTAAGCTACATGGCTCAAGTGTTTGGAGGTGGGAAAGCTGAAGGTAGCTTTGAACTTTCTGGCTTGGATATTAACTGGGATAGGTAAAGTGGAACAAGTGATAGGAGATGGAAAAATTAATCCTTGGACATGTGAATTTTGAGGTCCCTGCAGGATATCTACTGGGAGAAGCTAAAGGCTGGAAATACAGTCTTAGGAATGATTGGCCTTCATGGGACCCAAACACGAATTTTCCCAGGGAGACTGAGAAGCAGTTTGGGGATGAAACTCTGGCAAAATCCAACAGCCACCCAATTCTCACTTATCATGGTTGCAAGTTGCTTATTTGTGGCTGGCGTTTCTATTATATCAATATCATGTTGTGGGCCCGTGGGTAGGTGGGATGGGTCAGGGGTGGTTTTTCTGCCAGTTGTGATACAACAATTTGGATCACAGTTCCTGTAAACTTGCACAAAAAAGCTCCATTTCTAGTGAGAGATGAATTTAGAATATGATCTTCCCTGTGCCTGGGAGAGTATATTCTTTGGACACTCCCACATTTGAGGAAAATTGGATTTTGGGTCAATGGAGTCTCATTTCCTTGTAGAGAACAGTTCTTGTGTTTTAGTTTACCTTTGGCTTATTTGTACATCAACTGAAATTGAAAACATATCAATATATCAACTGCTGAGACATCACCTAATTGTAAATTGAATAAGCACAATAGCCTCTCAAAGATTTGAAAATCAGGACCACTGCCGTACTTCAGAGATTCCTTGATGCCCTCAAGGAGAATTGTTCTTGCCTCCTAGAATAATTCATGTGGAAGTAGACCTAAAAAGCATTTGTGCAGTGTTTCATTTTGATTTAGGACCACCCTTTTTAAAAATAACAAAAATAACGGGTTTCACTGTGAAGTCCATTTTCATATTTATCTAGTTTCAAGGTTATATAACTCGTTGGCGTGGGGTAGGCAGGAACACAGATGGTATGGTAACTATAGCAACACCACTTAGGCGTGTTTTCTGCCTGTCAGCTTTTTTCAGCATCATATTCCTTCTAAAGCAGAGGCTCTCTCACACACACTCTTCCTACTCTTCCCCCTTTTGCCCCTTTCCTCCTCTCCCCTGCACTCTCCCTCTCTGCCCCTACTCTCTCAGCAGCCTAAAAAAGAATGAAGACATTTCATATAATTTCCTCTTGGTTTTTCAGTCTCTAAATCATTCAAACTTCAAATATGAATCTGAATTATAATGTTTCCATCGTAAAACTGCATTTCTTACTTATCTCTCTTTTACTTAAGGAGGAGATAGGGGAAGGAAAGCAATTATAAAGCGAGAAGTTACCAAAGTGAAACCATTTTTCTTAACCTTTGAGTTCAGGCAAAATCACCTAAGTCTAAGTAAGCAGACATGTACCCTTAGGACTCTTGCAAACAGATTTTGCTCCTTCTTTAGGTAAATCTAACTTCCAGCCATCCTCACATTAAAAATCTCCCTTGACTCTCAATTCCATATTTAGGAATATTAATGAAAAATTAGGTATATTAATTAAAATATATTTAGGTATATTAATTTAAAATATTTAGGTATATTAATATTACAAATATATTTAGGTAATATCTTTAGGTATACTAATTTAAAATATTTAGGTATGGGGACTTCCCTGGTGGTCCAGTCATTAAGAATCCACCTTCCAGTGCAGGGGACCTGGGTTCTATCCCTGGTCAGAGAACTAAGATCCCACATGCTGCAGGGCAACTAAGCCCGTGCGCTCTAGAGCCCGCACGCCACAACAAAGATCCCGCGTGCTGCAACTAAGACCTGATGCAGCCAAATAAATAAATAAATAAATATTTTTAAAAATAAAAATAAAATAAATAGATATGTTAATTAAAAATCTAGAGCCTGTCTTCCGATGTGCCTAAGCAGGATATACCCGACAATCACACTCTGAGTGTCTGCCCCTCAAAAGTCCTATCTTCTGTAAAAGTACTTTAGGGCCTTTCCTCTATGCAGAAATGACATTTTTCTTCTTACTTTAAAAAAAAAAAATTTACTGAAGTATAGTTGATCTACAACGTTGTATTTAATTTCTGCTGCACAGCAAAGTGACTCAGTTATAAATATATATATTCTTTTTCATGTTCTTTTCCATTATGGTTTATCACAGGATATTGAATGTAGTTCCTTGTGCTCTACAGTAGGACCTTGTTATTTATCCATCCTATGTATAATAGTTTGCATCTGCTCATCCCAAACTCCCAATCCTTCCCTCCCCTATGCCCCTTCCCCCTTGGCAACCACAAGTCTGTTCTTACTTGTTTTTTAAATGTCACCCCTTCAGGGAGGACTTCCTGACTGAATCTTGGCTATTCTCAGTTCCCTGTACATGTCTTCAATTGTGATTTATTTTTACTTATTTGATTACTTGTTTATTGTCTGTCTCTCCCAGTAGACTCTAAATTCTATGAGAGAAGAGACCATTTTGAAATGTTTAAAATTGTATTCCCATTATCTTATGCAGGATTTGGCATATTGTAAATATTAAACAAATGCTTTTCAAATAAGTTAATGAATGTTTCCTTTTGGATAAACTCCCTTTAGATTTGGTTGTAAAACGAAACCAAACCGGTCTTTCTAATTCAAGGGTTGGTATGGTTTCTGTTTCCCTTTTTACTTTAGTTGCTAGAAAGCTCAAGTTAGTGCTCAATCAGTGTAGCTGTATTTGCTTCCTTTTGTGTATATTTGTTTCCTTTCTTTTGCATGGCTTTTAATTTCTTTTACTATTGTAGTTGCATGATTTTTATGTTTTATGTTTTAAGCCACCTCAAAAATCTTCTTGAAAGCAAGTACCATATAATAAATAAATAAATAAATAAATAAATGAAAATAGGGTCCTTCATAGTAAAATGATATTTCAGGAATCTCACAGAGAGAATGATGTGTAGTATGAGTGACTAGCTCTAAATACTGATGTGAACGGTGACCAAAGAAACTTTGAATGTATTTGTAGAAAATTGAAAAGGCCTTGTTACAGGCCTGTGACACAGCTGTCACAGAGTATTGAGTGAGAATAAGTAAATATTTCATAAACAACGATGACATTTATCTGTGAAATAGTTGAATTTTTAAAGTGTAAAATCCACTTGAATTGCTGAAGCATGACTTTACTACAAGATATATATATATACACACACACATACATATAATTTTTTTTCTTGCAGACCCACTTAAAACTCCTTCTCTCTGTGGCTTAGTGGGTTCCCTGCCACCTTGTTTTAAGGAAGAAAAACCTGCCTAAAAGTCACAATTCATTGGTTTTACCACCTTAGGTGAATAGTGTTGCCAGATGATCCAAGTTTGCAGATTCAGGGTGTGAAAACCTTCAGCTGACACTGAGATCTATTTACATCTGGTGCAGGGGAGGAGTGGGTGCTTTAGGATGAGCTCCTGAGATGCTTTCAGAGGAAGCTGTGATGATGGAGCAAATCAGTGACACCAGTGTCACCTGGGAAGATGGTGGGACAAGTTGAGGATCTATTAATAGAAAGGACAACTGGGAAGATGTCACACTTAGAAAACAAATGATTAGTGGCAAGAGAAGCTGGGAACCCACTTCAGGTGAAAGAAGGAAGTACATTTCTCAGCAGTAAGAAGACACACAGCATCTACTTCTGTGCCAGAGGAGATAGGAATGGGTCAGTGTGGTTTTCTCCCTCGCCTGGGGGAGTGTGGTTAATGTGTGTAATGCAGGTTTTGAACCAGCTCAAGGGTGGAAGGACCAGTGGCTTCCTCTGTTCCTGTTCCTGATTCTCTGGGACAGGGTGGTGTAACCAGAGGACAAGTAGAGAGAGAGCTGCCTTCTGCCTGCTTTTTCTTTTTCTCTGATCATAGCAAGAGAGAGGGGAGCCTTCACCCCACAGAGTCCCATCTTGAACCTTTGAAAACAGCCGACAAAGCCCCCATTTTCTCTACCCTCATTAATTCTTTCTGTGATTCCGGGCTCATGCTGGGCTAGTAATAGGGTGCATTGCTTTTTAGTTTGAGTTTGAGGGAGTTAGGTAATCATACCCATATTACCTGTGGGTTCTGAACCAATTGAAAAAAAGACACCCTAGTGTGTAGAGGGTATTTGTTTCATGGTGGTGGTGATGGTTGCTTTTGGCCATTCTCCTTTCCTAATAGCACCCAATTTCCATTTACAGAATGTCCCCTCTACTACTGTGGGCAGTTCCTGTGGGACGATTCGTAAGGTGTCTGCCTTGTCCCAGCCAATTGAATCCATTCCCCAGTGGGTGTACATTTGGGTCATACCAGTCATTTGCTGTTGTGGTAGAAGCTGCTATAAACATTATTGCATAGGTCTCCTGGTGTTTATATGCAAGAGAGAGGATTTGCTAGGTCATAGGATATGTAACAAGTTACTGCCGAAGTTTTTTCCAAAGTGGTGCTTCTAATTTGCATCCCATAAGCGGTGGATGAGAGTCTCATTGTTCTGTGATCGTGCTAACACTTGGCACTTTCCAATATTTGAATTTCCCCACTTGTTTTCAATAAAATATCATTGTGGTTTTAATTTGCATCTATCTGATATTGAATGTGGTTGAGCACTTTTAAATTTTTTGTAACTACTTCCTTGGGATATAATTCACACAACTTACAATTCACTCATGTAAAATGTACAATTCAGTACTTTCTGATTTATTCACAGAGTTATGCAACCATTACCACAAGCAATTTTAGAATATTTTCATCACCCCTAAAAGAAACCCTGTACCCCTTAGCAGTCATTTTTCATTTCCTCCCAAGACCCTAAACCCTGGTAACTGTTTGTTTCTATAGATTTGCATGCATTGGACAGTTCCCATAAATGGAATCATATAAACCGGCTTCTTCCACTAGCATAATGTTTTTTAAGGTTCATCCATATTGTAGCATGTATCAGTATCAGCACTTCATTCCTTTTTATTGTCAAATATTATTCCATTGTATGGATATACAACATTTTATTTATCCATTCATCAGTTAATGTTAAATAGAAATACACTATATGGGCTGTTTATACTTCTAAATATTCATGTACTAATTTTTGTATAGATACATATTTCCATTTTTCTTGGGTATACACTTAGGAGTGGAGTTACTGGGTCATATGGTCACTCTATGTTTAAAGTTTTGAGGAACTGCCAGACTGTTTTACCATGGGGGCTGCCATTACCATTTTATATTCTCACCAGTTTGTCCATATCTTCATCAATTTATTATCTGTCTTTTGATTATATTCATCCTACTGGATGTGAAGTCGTATCTCAGTTTGATTTGATTTGCATTTCCTGATAGCTATTGATGTTGAGCATCTTTTCATGTGGTTATAGGACATTTGTATTATACATGCTATATATATATATATATATATATATATATATATATATATATATCTTCTTTAGAGAAATGTCTAGCCTTTGCCTATTTTTAAAATGGGTTAACTGTCTTTTTATTATTGAGTAGTAAGAGTTTGTTATATATTCTACATACAAGTCTCTTATCAAATATAGAATTAGCAAAAATTTTCTACCATTTAGTGGGTTGTCTTTTCACTGTCTTGAGGTGTCCTTTGAAGCACAAAGTTTTAAATTTTGATGATGTCCAATTTATCATTTTTTTTCTATTGTTGCTTGAGCTTTTAATATCATAGCTAAGAAACTATTGACTTGTTCAAGGTCCTAAAGATTTATGTTTATGCTTTCTTCTAAAAGTTTTATAGTTGTAGCACTCACATTTAGATTGATCCATTTTGAATTGAAGTTTGTGTATGGCATAAGGTAGGGCTCCAAATTCATTTTTTTGCTTGTGGATACCCAGTTGTCCCAGCACTGTTTCTTGAAAAGACTGCTCTTTTCCCATTGAATTGTCTTGGCACCTTGTTGAAAATCAGTTGACCCTGACTATGACAGTTTATTTCTGACTCTCAGTTCTATTCAAGTGACCTGCATTCGAGTGCCACATGTCTTGCTTACTGCAGGACTGTAGTAAGTTTTTTTTCTTTTTTTCTTTTGCTGTACACTGCGCCACCAGGGAAGCCCTGTAGTAAGGTTTATAATTGGGAAGTGTGAGCCCTCCAACTCTGCTCTTTTTCAGCAATGCTTTGGCTCTTCTGGGTTCCCTGCATTTCCATATGAATTTTAGGTTCAGCTTGTCAATTTCTACAGAGAAACCAGCCATGGTTCTAATAGGGATTGCATTGAATCTGTAGACCAATTTGGAGAGTACTTCCATCATTACAATATTAAGCCTTCCAATCTGTGAGCACATAATGTCTTTCCATTTATTTTAGGTCTTCTTTAATGTATTCCAACAATGATTTTTAATTTTCAGAGTACGTTTTTTGTACTTCTGTTAAATTTGTTCTTAAATATATTATGCTTTTTGATGCTATTGTAAAATGAATTGTTTTCTTAATTTCATTTATGGTTTGTACATTGCTACTATCTAGAAATACAATTGATTTTTGTGGTATATATTATTATTATTATTATTTTTTTATTTTTATTTTTATTTTTTTTGTGGTATGTGGGCCTGTCACTGTTGTGGCCTCTCCCGTTGCGGAGCACAGGCTCCGGACGCGCAGGCTCAGCGGCCATGGCTCACGGGCCCAGCCGCTCCGCGGCACGTGGGATTCTCCCGGACCAGGGCATGAACCCTTGTCCCCTGCATCGGCAGGCGGACTCTCAACCACTGCACCACCAGGGAAGCCCGATATATAAATCTTGTGTCCTGCAACCTAGCTGAATTCATTTATTAGTTCTAATAGTTTTTTAATAGAATCCTTAGGATTTTCTGTATACAAGAAAGATCATATCATCTGCAAACAGAGATAATTTTTCTTCTTTCCAATCGGGAGACCTTTTATTTTTTTTATTGCCTAACTGCCCTGGCTAAAACAGCTGATACAATGTTGAATAGAAGTGTCAAGAGCAGACATTCTTTTCTTGTTCCTGATCTTAAGGAGAAAGCATCTAGTCTTTCATCATTAAGTCTGATGTAAGCTTTTCATAGATACCCTTAATCAAATTGAGGAATTTCCTTCTATTTCTAGTTTATTGAGTGTTTTTATCATGAAGGATAAAATTTTATCAAGTGCTTTTTCTGCATCTATTGAGATGATCATGTGGTTTTTGTCCTATATTGTTTGATGTATTACATTGATTGATTTCAGATGTTAAGTTTGAGTATTTAAAATATGTTTACAGGCCATTTGTGTTCTTCTATTAAATACTGTTCATAGCATCTGCCTTTTTTTCTACTGGTTATTTGTCCTTTTCTTACTGATTTTAATACTCTTTTTATATAGCCTAAATATCTTTCTCAGTTATAAGTGTAGCAAAAATTTTCTCTACATTTGTCATTTGTCTTTTCTGTCTTTTTTATGAAGTCTTTTTTTTTTTTTTTTTTAGTTTCTGCTTTATAACAAAGTGAATCAGTCATACATATACATCTCTTCCCACATCCCTTCCCTCATGCATCTCCCTCCCTCCCACCCTCCCCATCCCACCCCTCCAGGCGGTCACAAAGCACCGAGCTGATCTCCCTGTGCTCTGCGGCTGCTTCCCACTATCTATCTACCTTACGTTTGGTAGTGTATATATGTCCATGCCTCTCTTTCGCTTTGTCACAGCTTACCCTTCCCCCTCCCCATATCCTCAAGTCCATTCTCAAGTAGGTCTGTGTCTTTATTCCCGATTTACCCCTATGTTCTTCATGACATTTTTTTTTTAAATTCCATATATATGTGTTAGCATACGGTATTTGTCTTTCTCTTTCTGACTTACTTCACTCTGTATGACAGACTCTAGGTCTATCCACCTCATTACAAATAGCTCAGTTTCGTTTCTTTTTATGGCTGAGTAATATTCCATTGTATATATGTGCCACATCTTCTTTATCCATTCATCCGATGATGGACACTTAGGTTGTTTCCAGCTCCGGGCTATTGTGAATAGAGCTGCAATGAACATTTTGGTACATGTCTCTTTTTGAATTATGGTTTTCTCAGGGTATATGCCTAGTAGTGGGATTGCTGGGTCATATGGTAGTTCTATTTTTAGTTTTTTAAGGAACCTCCATACTGTTCTCCATAGTGGCTGTACCAATTCACATTCCCACCAGCAGTGCAAGAGTGTTCCCTTTTCTCCACACCCTCTCCAGCATTTATTGTTTCTAGATTTTTTGATGATGGCCATTCTGACTGGTGTGAGATGATATCTCATTGTAGTTTTGATTTGCATTTCTCTAATGATTAATGATGTTGAGCATTCTTTCATGTGTTTGTTGGCAGTCTGTATATCTTCTTTGCAGAAATGCCTATTTAAGTCTTCTGCCCATTTTTGGATTGGGTTGTTTGTTTTTTTGCTATTGAGCTGCATGAGCTGTTTATAAATTTTGGAGATTAATCCTTTGTCAGTTGCTTCATTTGCAAATATTTTCTCCCATTCTGAGGGTTGTCTTTTGGTCTTGTTTATGGTTTCCTTTGCTGTGCAAAAGCTTTGAAGTTTCATTAGGTCCCATTTGTTTATCTTTGTTTTTAGTTCCATTTCTCTAGGAGGTGGGTCCAAAAGGATCTTGCTGTGATTTATGTCATAGAGTGTTCTACCTATGTTTTCCTCTAAGAGTTTGATAGTTTCTGGCCTTGCATTTAGGTCTTTAATCCATTTTGAGCTTATTTTTGTGTATGGTGTTAGGGAATGATCTAATCTCATACTTTTACATGTCCCTGTCCAGTTTTCCCAGCACCACTTATTGAAGAGGCTGTCCTTTCTCCACTGTACATTCCTGCCTCCTTTATCAAAGATAAGTTGGCCATATGTGCGTGGGTTTATCTCTGGGCTTTCTATCCTGATCCACTGATCTATCTTTCTGTTTTTATGCCAGTACCACACTGTCTTAATTACTGTAGCTTTGTAGTATAGTCTGAAGTCAGGGAGCCTGATTCCTCCAGCTCCGTTTTTCGTTCTCAAGATTGCTTTGGCTATTCGGGGTCTTTTGTTTTTCCAAACAAATTTTGAAATTTTTTGTTCTAGTTCTGTGAAAAATGCCAGTGGTAGTTTGATAGGGATTGCATTGAATCTGTAGATTGCTTTGGGTAGTAGAGTCATTTTCACAATATTGATTCTTCCAATCCAGGAGCATGGTATATCTCTCCATCTATTTGTATCATCTTTAATTTCTTTCATCAGTGTCTTATAATTTTCTGCATACAGGTCTTTTGTCTCCTTAGGTAGGTTTATTCCTAGATATTTTATTCTTTTTGTTGCAATGGTAAATGGGAGTGTTTTCTTGATTTCATTTTCAGATTTTTCATCATTAGTGTAGAGGAATGCCAGAGATTTCTGTGCATTAATTTTGTATCCTGCTACTTTACCAAATTCATTGATTAGCTCTAGTAGTTTTTCGGTAGCATTTTTAGGATTCTCTATGTATAGTATCATGTCATCTGCAAACAGTGACAGCTTTACTTCTTCTTTTCCAATTTGGATTCCTTTTATTTCCTTTTCTTCTCTGATTGCTGTGGCTAAAACTTCCAAAACTATGTTGAATAAGAGTGGTGAGAGTGGGCAGCCTTGTCTTGTTCCTGATCTTAGTGGAAATGGTTTCAGTTTTTCACCATTGAGGACAATGTTGGCTGTGGGTTTGTCATATATGGCCTTTATTATGTTGAGGAAAGTTCCCTCTATGCCTACTTTCTGCAGGGTTTTTATCATAAATGGGTGTTGAATTTTGTCGAAAGCTTTCTCTGCATCTATTGAGATGATCATATGGTTTTTCTCCTTCAACTTGTTAATATGGTGTATCACATTGATTGATTTGCGTATATTGAAGAATCCTTGCATTCCTGGAATAAACCCCACTTGATCATGGTGTATGATCCTTTTAATGTGCTGTTGCATTCTGTTTGCTAGTATTTTGTTGAGGATTTTTGCATCTATGTTCATCAGTGATATTGGCCTGTAGTTTTCTTTCTTTGTGACATCCTTGCCTGGTTTTGGTATCAAGGTGATGGTGGCCTCGTAGAATGAGTTTGGGAGTGTTCCTTCCTCTGATATTGTTTGGAAGAGTTTGAGAAGGATGGGTGTTAGCTCTTCTCTAAATGTTTGATAGAATTCGCCTGTGAAGCCATCTGGTCCTGGGCTTTTGTTTGATGGAAGATTTTTAATCACAGTTTCAATTTCAGTGCTTGTGATTGGTCTATTCATATTTTCTATTTCTTCCTGAGTCAGTCTTGGTAGGTTGTGCATTTCTAAGAATTTGTCCATTTCTTCCAGGTTGTCCATTTTATTGGCATAGAGTTGCTTATAGTAATCTCTCATGATCTTTTGTATTTCTGCAGTGTCAGTTGTTACTTCTCCTTTTTCATTTCTAATTCTATTGATTTGAGTCTTCTCCCTTCTTTTCTTGATGAGTCTGGCTAATGGTTTGTCTATTTTGTTTATCTTCTCAAAGAACCAGCTTTTAGTTTGGTTGATCTTTGCTATCGTTTCCTTCATTTCTTTTTCATTTATTTCTGATCTGATCTTTATGATTTCTTTCCTTCTGCTAACTTTGGGGGTTTTTTGTTCTTCTTTCTCTAATTGCTTTAGGTGCAGGGTCAGGTTGTTTACTCGAAATGTTTCCTGTTTCTTAAGGTGGGATTGTATTGCTATAAACTTGCCCCTTAGAACTGCTTTTGCTGCGTCCCATAGGTTTTGGGTCGTCGTGTCTCCATTGTCATTTGTTTCTAGGTATTTTTTAATTTCCTCTTTGATTTCTTCAGTGATCACTTCGTTATTGAGTAGTGTATTGTTTAGCCTCCATGTGTTTGTATTTTTTACAGATCTTTTCCTGTAATTGATGTCTAGTCTCATAGCATTGTCGTCGGAAAAGATACTTGATACAATTTCAATTTTCTTAAATTTACCAAGGCTTGATTTGCGACCCAAGATATGATCTATCCTGGAGAATGTTCCATGAGCACTTGAGAAAAATGTGTATTCTGTTGTTTTTGGATGGAATGTCCTATAAATATCAACTAAGTCCATCTTGTTTAATGTATCATTTAAAGCTTGTGTTTCCTTATTTATTTTCATTTTGGATGATCTGTCCATTGGTGAAAGTGGGGTGTTAAAGTCCCCTACTATGATTGTGTTACTGTCGATTTCCCCTTTTATGGCTGTTAGTATTTGCCTTATGTATTGAGGTGCTCCTATGTTGGGTGCATAAATATTTACAATTGTTATATCTTCTTCTTGGATCGATCCCTTTATCGTTATGTAGTGTCCTTCTTTGTCTCTTGTAATAGTCTTTATTTTAGAGTCTATTTTGTCTGATATAAGAATTGCTACTCCAGCTTTCTTTTGATTTCCATTTGCATGGAATATCTTTTTCCATCCCCTTACTTTCAATCTGTATGTGTCTCTAGGTCTGAAGTGGGTCTCTTGTAGACAGCATATATATGGGTCTTGTTTTTGTATCCATTCAGCCACTCTGTGTCTTTTGGTGGGAGCATTTAGTCCATTTACATTTAAGGTAATTATTGATATGTATGTTTCTATTCCCATTTCCTTAATTGCTTTGGGTTCGTTATTGTAGGTATATTCCTTCTGTTGTGTTTCTTGCCTAGAGAAGTTCCTTTAGCATTTGTTGTAAAGCTGGTTTGGTGGTGCTGAACTCTCTCAGCTTTTGCTTGTCTGTAAAGGTTTTAATTTCTCCATCAAATCTGAATGAGATCCTTGCTGGGTAGAGTAATCTTGGTTGCAGGTTTCTCTCCTTCATCACTTTAATTATGTCCTGCCACTCCCTTCTGGCTTGTAGAGTTTCTGCTGAGAGATCAGCTGTTAACCTGATGGGGATTCCCCTGTGTGTTATTTGTTGTTTTTCCCTTGCTGCTTTTAATATGATTTCTTTGTGTTTAATTTTTGACAGTTTGATTAATATGTGTCTTGGCGTATTTCTCCTTGGATTTATTCTGTATGGGACTCTCTGTGCCTCCTGGACTTGATTAACTATTTCCTTTCCCATATTAGCGAAGTTTTCAACTATAATCTCTTCAAATATTTTCTCAGTCCCTTTCTTTTTCTCTTCTTCTTCTGGAACCCCTATAATTCGAATACAAACCACCCACTCTGCAAACAGCAGGTTTTGGCTTTTCCCAGAGACTCCAGAAGAACATAAATTGAAGCCTCTGGGAGACAGTGCCTTCCCCAAAGGGAAGTGTGAGAGAGATTTTGTGTGTGTATGTGTATGTGTGCGCTGTAACCTTTTGATTCCATGGGGTTTGGCTAGCCTCATCTGTAGCCGCACACCTCTCCTTGCCTTAAACCCTGGCTCAGCTTCTCTGGTCCAGGAGGAAGCCTCAACCTGGGGCAGGTGTAAACCAGTCACTCAACCTCCATCTTATTCTTTTGCAACGAATCGACAAACGCTTGCCACTCCGCTGGGTAAAAACGCTTATAGATGTTGATCTTATTCCGAATCTGTTTTGGGGTATCTTGATAGTAATTCTTCTCATCCCGGGCCATAGCCTTATAGTCCTCCCCATGGTTCTCCACCATGTAGCAAACATAGTCAATGAGATCCCGAGATAGCGTATTTCCTTTCTTTTCTGGAAGGCTGGCTTCTGCCTCTAGGTCATTGAGCACATAGGGCTTCCGCATGAGGTCCTTAGGCCCCTCCTCCACGTCCACTTCCAGGGCCTCTACCTTTCTCTTAAGAAGGGGCACTGCCCTGTTGGGGTCCATAGCCAAACCCATATCAGCCAGGTTCTGCCGCACCGATTTGGTCTGGTCCCAGGCATGTCGGATGTGGGAGCATTCGATCCGCGGCGCTGCCTTCCGTCGAGCATTCCGGTTCAGACGCTTCCGGTTAACATTATAACCGAACTTCTGCCTCCGGGTCTTCCCCTTGGCTTTAGGCATCGCGCTGACCCCAGCACGGGTAACTCAGACTCGGGGCCTCTTACTCCTATGAAGTCTTTTGATGAACAGTAGATTCTTAACCATAAACGTTATATAAAATTTTAAAATCTTTATGGTTTGTACTTTTGGAGACCTGTTAAAGAAATCTGTCTCTTCAGGAAATAAGTGTATTCTCCTGAATTGTCTTCTATTGACAGTTAGATCTTGACTCTACCTAGAATTGTTTTTTTTTTTTTTTAGGTGTGAGGTGGGATCAGATGTCATATTGTCCCATGTGGACGTCCAATTGTTTGGGGCTAATAAATGGGGCTCCTCAGATTCACTCAGCCTCACCTTGCCCAGGGTCCTCCACTGATGGTGCTTGGGGAGCTCCTTGGCTGCTGTTGCTAATGCCTCCTCTACCAGCACTGCAGCTGTCTTGACCTTACCCAAGGAGAGTGGCAGCTCCAGCATTGCCCCCATCATGTCTGTCGCTGTGGGAACATCAGTAGATCTGGAACCCGGGCTGTATGGTCAGGCCACTCAAGATGGCTGTTTTCTTGCTCTCTGTACATCCCCTGCTGGACTAGTCCCTGCTTCACCTATACCCTGCTCACATGACTGACCTTCCCTCTCAATACATTGCCCCTGGCTCAGCTAGTGATTGTTCTGATCTTTGATCAGAACATCTCCATCACGATAGCTTATCAAAGGGATGGTGAAGGGCAAGTTCCTCGGCTGGTTTCCTTGGTAATAGATGAGCCAACCTGATGTCAATTCCCCCTGTACACACCCCCGCCCCACCCCCACCCCCATAGCAAAGACTACTGCCACGTCCTGCCTGCCGCCTGCTGCCCACGGTGGGGTGTTGCTCCAGGACCTTGCTTTAGACATGTAAGATCTCCCATCCATTAAACCATTAATGTCTGTGTTGCTGTCTCTGGGCTCTTTCTTCCACCTTGAGGCTAGGCAAGTACAGGGCTCGCAGGCCTGCAGGGTGCAGCCCAACACGGGCCCAAACCAGATGGACCCATAGAGTCTCTGGCTCCTCCTGCCTCTGCCCACTCTGGACAAACTCCAACACTACAAGGTATGAGATCTTGGCGTGAGTGTTCTAGAGGTGGCCCAAAGGGGTCAAGTGATACTGCCTGGAATTGTGCTGGGGTTCATGGTTTCGGAGACAGACTTCGACCAGTGAGGAATAGAAGACAAGAGAGAACAGCAGATCAATTCTCTCCCCAGTCTTCCCACTGATAGGCTACTGTGAACCATCCATGATGATCTGAATAACCTGTCTTAAAATGTCCAGCATCACTGGGCAGTGAGTAAACAACCATGTCTTTATGTGAAGCTGTGGATAGCTCAGAAATATATTCATTTCCCCTCCTTCACAGCCTCACTGCTTCCCCCGCCCCCCCGCCAGCTTTTTTTTTTAATCACTTTTTGCTGCCCTAGGATTAGATCTCCCAGTAAAGTAAAAGCCCTTAAGCTTTTGCCTAGGCTCTGGATTCCAAGAATCCAGGCTAAGATAATGATCTTAGATTCTCTTTTACTCACTTACCTGCAATGCCTAATATACCATAAATCAAGTTTCTCTAAATGTGTGTGTTTCAAATGTGTATATTTTGTTCCATTGATCTATTTATGAAGCTTTACTAATACCACTCATTTTAAATTTTATCATATAGCCCCCAAACTTAATCATCTTCAGGTGATTTGGGGTCAGAATATATTATAAATCTAATACTCACCAAATTCAGTTCATCAATACTTTGCCAAGATTTTATAGTTACGTTCATGAGCAGAAGAGTTGTGTAAAGTTGGGATCGTATGATAGAATTCACCTGTAAATTTTATGGGGTTTGGCATTTTTTTTCTGGAAAAAATTTTAAATTACCATTTCAGTTTCCTTAATGTTTAGAGATTATTTCTTATATGGTTATATATGAGTCAGTTTTAGTAAATTATACTTTTCAGTTTCATGAGCTGTAGAGTATGTGTGTGTGAATATAAATACCTATAAATCAGTACCAAAAAATCAAACAGCAGTGGATATGAACAAGCACTTCACAAAATAGGAAACATAAGAAAAATACTCAGTCTCACTAGTAGTAAAGGAAATGTAAATTTAAATAAAAATGGGTGCTATCTTATACCCATAAAATTGTTAACAAGTTAGCCTGAAGATACCAAATGTTAGAAAGAATTTGGAGCAGTGGGAACTTTCACTTCTTTGTGAGATATATGTTGGTGTAACTGCTTTGAAGAATACATGTTACATGTATGTACACAAGGACATCATACATGTACACAAAGATATCATCAGGTATATTAATGAAAAAAATGGAAACAACTTAATCGTCTATACATATAAGAATGGAGAAATAAATTTTAGTATAATCATACAGTAGAAAAAGAAGAGTGAATACTAAATGCAATATGGTATCCCACATTAGAATCTGGAACAGAAAAAGGATATTAGTGGAAAACTGGTCATATCTAAATAAAGTCTCTAGTTTAGTTATTTGTAATGTATGGATGTTAATTTCTTCATTTGGACAAAGTACCATTGTTGTGTGAGATGTCCACTGGGAAAAGTTGAGGAGGTGATGTGTGGGTGGTCTCTTTACCCTCTGACTTTTCTGTAAGTCTAAAATTATTTCAAAATAAAGAGTTGGGCTTCCCTGGTGGCGCAGTGGTTGAGAGTCCGCCTGCCGATGCAGGGGACACGGGTTCGTGCCCCAGTCCGGGAAGATCCACATGCCGCAGAGCGGCTGGGCCCGTGAGCCATGGCCGCTGAGCCTGCGCGTCCGGAGCCTGTGCTCCGCAACGGGAGAGGCCGCAACAGTGAGAGGCCCGCATACCGCAAAAAAAAAAAAAAATAATAATAATAATAATAATTGTCTGTAGATCAGGTCCAGGACCAGGACGAGGTGAGTAAAGCCATCACCTCAACTGCAAAATTTAAGGAGCACCAAAAAACTCGATTACCAAGATATTTTTAAGAATTTTAATATATTTAATAAATCTAAATTTTACAAAAATATTTACAATATTTTAAAGTATTTTTAAAAATTAAGGCAAAACGAATCATGATGAGCAACATATCAAGATTTTTAAATAAAGAGAGGATCAGTATGTATGTCCTGAATTCCAACTGCAGACCCAAAGAATTCTACCCAGAATGCAGAAATCCTGCATTTAGGCAAGCATTCTCACTTTACCACTTTTCTACCACTTATTTGTCATTGGCTGGCAAAATCTTCCAAATCTCACTTTTGCATGAATAATCTCTACATGTGATAAGAAATACAAATACGTTTTTCTGTCTAAGTGCTATATAGATTCCTCAGAATAAAATAAGGCTTCAACATCAAATAAGTCTGTCTGGATTCTTTGGCCATGGTGACAAAGATTTTTAAAAAGTACAGAAAAAGGTAATTTTGACATCTTGCGGCTTCCGTTTGTAACCTATTAAAGTCGTTAAAAATAATTCTGATGATTTATCTTATAATGTGAGATTTTTTACCCTAAAAATAAGGTAGTGGTAGTGTCCCTCTAAGGAGCAAGGAGAAATGGTGAGGAGAGCATGCTAAGAGGTTAGGGACAGTCCCTCCCTCCCCAACACGGCCTCGTAGAAACCCCCTGAGACAGAATACCCACAGCGGCATGAATGTGCTTTTTTTTTTTTTTAATTGAAGTATAGTTGATTTACAGTGTTGTGTTAATTTCTGCTATACAGCAAAGTGATTCAGTTACACATACATACACTCTTTTTCATATTCTTTTCCATTACGGTTTATCCCAAGATATTGAATATAGGTCCCTGTGCTCTACAGGAGGACCCTGTTTATCCATCCTATACATAATAGCTTACATCTGCTCACCCCTGAATAATGTGCTTTCATTCTTTATTAGGGAACACACTCTTTTGAGAGTTATTCTTAAGCGAAACATGTATTTTTCTATATTCATCTTTTTCCTATACCGGAAGCACAGTATCAGCAACACACAAGTCTAGGGGTAAAATGCTGTCGTTTGTTGTGGCATTTTTAGAGGACTTTGATGTATGTTCTTTTTCATTTGCTCTTGCATTTGTGGCCACCAGTACTGAGGCTCCACCTAGGGCCCTTTTCTGTAATTACATTCATATTCGTGAAAGCTAATCTTTGGGACGGCAATAGGGAAAACAGTTATGCAAATTAGAGAGAGTGGTTGAATCTTTGTTTTCTTCTGAGCATCCAGCACAGACAAATTAGGTTTGGTCCCCCCCGACGATACGAACGGAAAGCTAAGGCTCTGATGGCCATGGGGGATGCTGACCAGGCGAGGATGTGGTTAACCTCGTTCCTGTGGCCTTGGGACAGTGCCCTCCAGGAATGCAGCAGGCTAACCTCTCTAACAGGTGGTCCCAGCCCAGGCGGGGCTGTAACGGCGGAGAAACAATAATCTCTTTGTGCCTCCCAGGGAACACCAGCCAGGAAGGTGGGAGAGGCTTAAATCAAATGAAGGCAGAGAAAGATCAAAGGGCAGGACTGAAGAATTTGGTAAGAAGTTACAACACTTAAAACCTTGGCTGTCTCCTCTACCTTTTGTATTTGTGTCTATTGGTTGGATTTTTAGCACTTTACTCCTCGTCCACTGGGCGATAGTTTTTTGCTTCTCTCTTTCTCCAGCAGTGGGTAATGCAGAATGCTTTGAGCTAGCACCCCAGAGTGTTTTGACTCACACCTGCCATCTGTCTGCTTAGTCACCGTGCAACCATCCTTCCCCGAAGTGTTGGTTTTTATTTGCTATAAGAGCTGGCAGGCGGCAGTGGTTGTGTGAGGAGATTGCTGGATTCCCAGTTTTCTTTATTCTTGTGATTATAGCAGCAGGGCGCATTAATGTTTCAGATATTCACTTGGCTTTTTCTGGCAACTACCATATGTTCCTGAAGATACAGAGTGTGGGGAGAGTTGTAAAAAAGAAGGGGATTATTTTTGAAAATGTTATTTTGAAATTGTAGGCATGTAGACCATTACCACTCAGCATAGAGCAAAGTGGAAATCTCCCAAATTATTGATATACAGAATGAATAGATATAATCCCAGTCCCCAGTTTCATCACAACCACCCCGACTTTCTGCTTGTTCCCATGGATAGTCTTACTCTGTAGAGTTTGGATGTGAGTTCTCGAGGAAGTAATAAGACAGAGCTGTAAAGAGTGAGTCTTCTTTACACTCAGTTATTGGAACCATGAACACAAAGCAGAAATTGTGCTTAAAGTGACCACTGCAGGTACATATCCAGACAATTTAGGCAAACAAACCCACTTCAAAATCAGGATGTAAACCAGGAGCACAGTTAGTTAGCTAAATGCCTATTACATATGGTAACAACAAATTCATTTAATTATTTCATATATGTAAAGAATATATAATGTACATATGCACAGTATAAATAAGAAAAATAAAATAAACACACCTCTACGCACCACGCGGCTTAAGAATGAAAACCGTAAAATTTTTTTTTTTTTTTTTTGCAGTACGCGGGCCTCTCACTGTTGTGGCCTCTCCCGTTGCGGAGCACAGGCTCCGGACGCGCAGGCTCAGCGGCCATGGCTCACGGGCCCAGCCGCTCCGCGGCATGTGGGATCTTCCTGGACCAGGGCACGAACCCGTGTCCCTTGCATCGGCAGGCGGACTCTCAACCACTGCGCCCCCAGGGAAGCCCTGTAACATATTTTTGATCCTAGCATTACCAAACATCACCAGCCTTCCCACTTACTCCGCTCCTGGCTTCCTGGGTAACCATTATCTGGAATTATGGGTTGTTATTTCTTTATTTTTCTTTGTAGTTCCAAAAAACTTATGTATCACTAAATAATATGTTTGTGGGTTTTTAATATGTTTGTGGGGGTTTTATATGTGTTTCTATATACATTTTTTATAAATGGAACTGCAGTCTATGTATTCTTCTGTCACTTTCTTTTTCATCAGCATTGTTTCATTCATCTGGCTGCATGAAACTCTAGTCCATTTGTTTTCACTGCTATAAATTAAGTATTCCACCTTATGTATCTACCACAACTTATTTATCCAGTCTCCTGTCAATGATCTTTTGAGTTGGTTCCAGCTTTCACTATTAAAACCAGTACTGCAATGAATATTTTAGTCCCTGTGTACTGTTGCCTATATATGAGAGTTTCTGTAGTCTAGGGTATTTATCTAGAGTTGGAATTGCTAGCTATTAGGTGGATACATCTTCACCTTTACTAGATAATGTCAAATTATTCTCAGAGGAGGTTGGACGCATTTACTCTCTATTGAGCAGTATTTAAGAATTTCTGTTTTCTCTTATCCTCACCAGCACATTGGTCTGTCAGGCTTTAAAATTGTGGCCAATATTTTGGGTGCAAAATGATATTTCAGGCTTTTCCTGATTACAAGTGAAGCTGGACATCTTTTTGTATGTTTACTTAATGTTGGCTTTTCATCTTCTATGAAATGGGTACCCATGCTTTTTGTCCATTTTTCTATTGGTTTGCATGGCTTTTTTTTTTTTTTTTTACTGACGTTTTATAGATGTATATGATTCTAACACTTTGTTCTAGCTAAAATGTGTTGGAAATGTATTACCCTGGTTTCTATCTTGTCCTTTTACGTTTTAAAAATGGTGTCTTCCAATCAACAGAAGTTCTTATTTTAAGAGACTTGTATTTGTCTCTTTTACTTTATGGATGGTGCTGTTTTTTGGTCTTAAGAAGTCCCTTTTGTGACACAAGTTTGCAAAGATAATCTATATTTTCTTCAGAAAGTTTAGAAATTTATGTGTATTTAATCATCAGGAATTTATTTTTTGGTTATGATGCGGGTCCATATAGAAGGCAAACTCTCCATGCATAATTTATTAAGTCGTCCATTCCTTCCACATTGCTCTAAAACTGCAGCTCTGACTTCTTTCATATACATATGTGAAGGTCTGTCTCTGAGGTTTGGTTCCTATTTTTGTTGCATTGGTATATTTGTGTATCTTTGCACCACTAACACACTTGTGAAACTTTAAATAAGCATCGAAATCTATTAGGTAAATTATCTTCATCCATCTATGCACATTTTTTCTTCAGTAGTGTATTGGCTATTCTTTTTTCTCCTTGGCTATTCTCATTCTTTTGCTCTTTTGTGTAAAATTTCAATTCACTTATCACATTTCACAAAAGCAATTTAATAAACTTTTTCTGCAGGTGTACTTTCATTAATTATAATTTTTCTATAACATAGGATGAAAATAAGTGTTAAATACTTAACTTAAATAAGTGTTAAACACTGAACAAATAAGTGTTAAATAATTTTAAAGGAGTGCTGAGAGATTAAGGAATGAGTTAACTCAGTAACATCCATCCTAAAAAATTTAATTAGCAAGACTTTATTTTGTTTAAAAACATGAAACATCACAGCCTATAGGAAACCAGCCAAGATAAATGAATGGAGATTTTATATGTTCTATACCAGCTAGCTCATTTTTGGGAGAATCTAAGCTTTCAATAAAAATTGTGAACAAGTATTTATTCATAATCAATTGTAATGTACCTAGCCCTGTTCCAGATAATATAAAAATATGTAAATGGAGTAAAATATGATGTATGTCTTCCAAGGATTTATAAGTTATTGTGAAAACAATTGATTAATAATAAAATTCCAAGCTTTGTACTTCTGACTATGAGCTATTGTGGAATAAGAGTTCAGAGAAAAGAGTTATGTGGATTAAAGTAATCAGGATAAATTTCATACTAAATAAGTAGGATTTTTTTTTAATAAGGAAAGGAAGAACAAGGTCTGGTACATAATAGGTGTCCAATAAATATTTGTAAAATGAGTGACATCAAGGAATAGTTGACCAAGTAGGTACAGAGCTGTATATGGTCCGATGGAAAATTCACTTGATAGGGTAGAGGGCAGAATAAACCAAGGAGAAACTGAGTCACAAGGTAGTTGATTAATCCAGTTCAAGGCAATAAAGGTCTGAAAAAATGTGTCATGGCAATGTGGAAAGAATGTAATTGGAGAATTAAGAAAATATTAATAAAGGAGGGGGCTTCCCTGGAGGCACAGTGGTTGAGAATCTGCCTGCCAATGCAGGGGACATGGGTTCGAGCCCTGGTCCGGGAAGATTCCACATGCCGCGGAGCAACTAAGCCCGCATGCCACAACTACTGAGCCTGCGCTCTAGAGCCCATGAGCCACAATTACTGAGCCCACGTGCCACAACTACTGAGCCCACGTGCCACAACTACTGAAGCCCGTGCTCCTAGAGCCTGTACTCTGCAACAAGAGAAGCCACCCATTGAGAAGCCCACGTACTGCAACAGAGAGTAGCTCCCGCTCGCCGCAACTAAAGAAAGCCCACGTGCAGCAACGAAGATGCAATGCAGCCAAAACTAAATAAATTAATTAAAAAATTTTTTTAAGTTATAAAGGTATTGTTGAAATTAGTGACATATTAGGTCACTAAAAAGGAATTACTAACATATAATAATTAGTATCTAATAAAAATAAGAAAGGGAAGAGTCAAAGATTACCTCAAAGTTTTTCATGAAGTATGATTATACTACTGATTCCTCTCCCCTCCTCCACAAATTTAAGAAGTTGGAAAGACTTTCTAGCAGGTTTGATGAGAAAGATAATACTTCTGTTCTGGACATATTGAGTTTGGGACAACAGAAAAATATAAGCACTTGGAAGCATAAGATGAGCACACAGTTAAGATTTCAACTAAGTTTTTAAAAGCTAAAATTATAGAGGAGTGTCTCAGTCTGGGAATTTAAATAGGACTCTGTTTGGATGGGACACTTTTGAGTATATCTAGAGGTCTAGCAGAGGCTGCTGCTTCATTCAGGAACTTTAATACACGAATTCAAGATAAATCCAAGCTCTAAATATTTGACACTGGCAATAAGCCAGGTATTGTTCCTCAAAACTCCCTGCTCTCATGGAATCCAGAATCCGGTGGGGGCTGAGATGTTCTTGGGAAGTAACTCATCCTAAGGGAGGAGAGTGTTACATACAGGTTCTGGGATGAAAGGCTAGAGCTCTCAGCTCCAACCTCCTCCCCCCGAAACTTACCAAAGCATACCGTTCATCTCACTTAACACTAGGTCGACTGAAAAATAATGCACAACGTAAAAGTTGAGAGTTAGTTTTGTTCGGTGGGCACTCTGAGATCTTCAAGCCTGGGACATAGCATCTCAGATAATGCTGAGAAACTGTTCTGAAGGGGCAAGGGAGGAGCCAGGATACATCAGAGTTTTTGCAACAAAAGACCAGGTAGTTGGAATGTTAAAAGCTTACTATTAATAAAAGAAAACCAGATATCTCAAGTTAAGGAATTTAGCACTTTTCTATATATGGGAAGATGCAAGAGTCTGGGCTCACTGAAATTATTCCTTTGATACACACCTCAGCTGTCTGCGGCCAGTATCCTGTGTTTTCTCATCCTGAGTCCTCTCAGGGTGCACCATAAGGGTGGCTGCAGCAGCTGACTGCTAGATGGGGGGGGCATCCTGCCTCCACCCTGAGTTCCCTCAGGGTTCACCGCAGGGTGGCTGTAATGTGATGGCTTGATGGCTGCAACATCCTTTGTCTACTGATATGGCAGGCATATTTTAGTTCACAACTAACTGTCAGAATGTGGAGGAAACAGGCAGGTTCTGAGAAGCCAGTGGTACCAGTGTGCATCTGGAAAGAGCTGTCGCAGGAAAAAGCACCAGCAGTGATGAGATGGACATCATTGCAGAAAGCTGAAGCAGGAGGAAGGAAGTTAGCTGCTGCCATGTAGGAGAGGACAGGTCTATTCCATGAGCACAAGTGAGATACCCCCGAGGGACTCCTGTAATTCACTGGGAGAGATGTGGAGGGGAAAAAGACAGAGTTTGGGATGCCTCAAATCTGCACTGTATCAATGAATATCCTCAGGGACAATACGACACCCCCAAAGGGTAATTGTAAATGTGTGTGGGCATTTTTGCTTATCACAGTGACTCTGGGGTCCTGTAGCCATTTAGTGTGTTGGGACCAGACGTGATAAACTAATGCAATGCTCAGAACAATCTCACACAGGGAATTATCTTTCTGGCCAAAATGCTTCTAAATAGTGCCTCTAGTGAGAAACGTGCATTATAACGATACCAAATAATATGATAAACTATGAGTTATGCTCTAATTCTCTTTCTTCTATAATATTTAAGATATTTGATACATGACAAAACAACTGCATTTGATGAGCATTAATTTTTAAATCTAACATCATGGCAAAGGTAGTAAAAGACATAATTTGCAAACTCAAGGAAAGCACAAACTAATGTTGAATTATAAAATTCTAAAAATTAAATAAAATACAGTGCAGTTTTATATTCTTGAAGTTTCTTCTGCCACACATAATGGTCAGTGTAGGAGGCTTAATTATTATTGTATTCATGTTTTTAAAAGATGGAGAATTTTCTCATTTCCAAATCCCAGGAGAACGGAGATTATGAGAAAATTCAAAGAATGAAAAACTTAAAGAAATTTATTATGTGTTCCCGGATTCCAGGGAAAATAACATATAAATTGTTCCAAGAATAAAGTTCTCTGTGTGGAGGGGAAAAAAAAAGGGAACAATCATTTTAACTGAATGTATTCCTCCCTTTCTAAGTAGGTTTAATATTATATCTTGCTGCGGTTCAACATCCATTTCTTCCTTGTTCTCCTGCCAGGGAAAATTCCATTTCATTAATCTAAATGGGAATTTTCCAAATTAAAAAAAAAAAACAGAGAAAAAGCTTATCCAGAAAAAGAGGAAGAAGCTAAGCCAGAAACAGCAGAAGATATACCAGGGGAGCATTACGGGTCAGATATCAAAGAGAGTCCACCTTCAACAGCACAAGCTATCGGGACACTGTAGTAATTTCCTCTGTATTATAATTAAAAAAGCATATTACAGCCGTTCATACATAATGTATCATTCTATCACCCATCTTGAATATTAAAAAGATTCAGTTCTGGGAAACTCTTGTGTATATTTTGAGAATCATTATCAATGAAAAAAATAGGATACATTTTATTTTAAGTTAAATAACTCATAAATTGGAAGGCTCTCTTGATTGATAGAATTAGGGAAACAGGGAAGAAGGAAAGAGAACTAATTTTGAATCCAGAGAGCTGGAGATCAAATCCTGGCTTTACTACGTGCTGGGTAATTGGGTAAATAGCTTCCATGACCTCATCTGTAACCTCAGAGATTCGCTTTTTCTAACAAAGCATCATGGCAGAATTAGTAAAAGAATTTGCAAACTCAAGGGAAGTACAAATTAATATTGAATAAAAAATTTTTAAATTGAATAAAATGTAACGCACTTTTACTTTCTTAAAGTTTCTCCTGCTGGGCATGAAGGTCATTGTCTTCTAAATTCTATTTACAAACTGAGCAGTTCCTTCTTTAGCTCATCTGTCTCTTAACAGTAGTTTTTTAAAAAATTAATTTTATATTGGAGCATATACGTTAGATTTACAATGTTGTGTTAGTTTCTGCTGTACAGCAAAGTGAATCAGCCATACATATACATATATCCACTCTCTTTCAGACTTACAGTACCTTCTAATAGACAGCTAGCAGAAACCAGTTGGTACTGCCTGGAAATCTCCATAAAAGCTCCACAAATTTATTAGGTATATTTGCTATCTTCCAAAGTACCACAGGTGACAGCTGTGAATTGTTGGACTACTATTCTAATGGGTCACCATTTTTTCAGCCTGCTGCAGCAGTTTACTTATTCTTGTTCCAGTCTCCACTAATAGTTGGTTCAGCATTCTTTCCAGCCTTTGCTAACCGCTTTCTTGCTACTATTCCAGTCTTTACGAACAGCCTTGGTCCACAGCTTTTCCAGCTTCCGCTGGCTGCCTACCCCTAAAGCCGCTGTCAAACATTTTAGATATTTGTTATAGCAACACCTCACTTATAGAAACAAATTTTTCTGTCAGCTCCTTTTTGCTTATTATGAATCACTCCAAAACCTAGTCCCTGAAAAGGATCATCGGTTACTAGCTCACAAATCTGTAGACCAGCGATTTTGGCTGGACGTATCTGGATGGTCTCACCTGGACTCACTCATGTGATTACATTCAGCTGGTGTGTCACTGGGGTCTGGTTGTTTGTGAACAGCCTCACTCACGTGTGTGGTGGATGGCAGGAGCCACAGGAACAATTGGGTTACATGTCTCCAACATGTAGCAGGGAAGCAGAGGCTTCTTGACATTGTTGCTGTGTACCGAAAAGAGCAAGAGAAAGTAAGTTTCAATTCATAATCCTTTTCAAGCCTTTGCTTGTGTCACATTTGTTATTCTCATTGGCCAAGCAAGTTAGTGTGGGAGGTGATCATCAGGTGTAAGGAGAGGAATGTTGTAAACGACCTGTGACACATGGTGATGCCTGAGCTTGGTTTTGGATGCACAGGATTTTACAGATAGAGAGGTAGGAGGGAAATTCATTGCAAAAAGAGGGAGCATTATATTGAAAGCCATGGAGGAGTAAACATCATAACCTGCTCTGAAAATACGTGATGTTGCCTTTTCTTCATATGGCCACCATTCAACCTTGCATGTGTCAAGCTTTGAAATAGAACTTAGATTATATTTTTAAATGTCAAACTTGAATTCCAACCCATTTGCCTGTGCTGATAGAAGAAGTCTTAAAAATCATGAAGAGAACAGTAAGAAAATGCAATTTTTAGAGTTGACACACCTTGCCTTTCAGACTTCTATTGTCATCACTTTCTAAATATGATAAAATTTCAACTCACAGACAAATAATAAATGAATGATTAATATTATTTCCATCCAAGACAAGTCAGATTGGGAGTGGCGATGGTGGTGGGTGGTATATGAAACCAGTAAAACACACCAGTGGCAACCCTTGAAAAAATGGACTCTGTGGCCTAGGATGGATTTTACATAGCTGAGTAGAACGGGAACCAATGACTAAGTAAAGTTTATTGGTGATGGTCGGTTTTATGCAGAAAATGGTTTAGACAGTGATAGTAGTTGACCTGTTTTGTTATGTACTCTATTCTATGCTTAAGTGACATTATGTAACTCTCCATATTCTGATGTTCTGAAATTGAAAGAAACATCTGTGTTTAGATTCATTTCACATTTAACTGTAGGGGCTAGAAGATTTTGCTACTAGATCTGTTTTATGCCACAGCCAAGGTGTCTGTTTTTCAGCATTTCACCGCTCTGATCTAGATGATGAAAATTGCTCAGAGCAGTTGTAACCCAACTTTATATCTTGGCTCCCTCGTGACCTATCTGATATGACAGTTTTCAGAAGAAGAATATCATACATTTGAAAATCAGTGAGTTACTAAGCTGTTACATCTAGAGTCTTGCAAAATTATTAATATTTTTTTGGCAAAGGTGTGGGGAGATTAATCTTAGTGTATTAGAGGTGAATTAGAGACTGGAAATCTGGTTCACCCTTTCATTTTAGCACTGTCCAGAGAGCTGAAGGAACTTATCCAAAGCTATGAAGCCCGGTTAATTGCAGAGTTGAGTTCCTAACCCAGACCACCCATCTGGACTAGTGCTCTCTACCACAGCATACTGCCTCTGGTCAAAATAAAGTTTGTGGTACAAATCAATCACCATTTCATAGCTACTTCAAAGTGTTAATTAAATATTTGATATCAGCCCAAGTTCTAGGTGCCTAAGATAGGACAGTGAACAAAAGATAGTACTTGCCTTCATATAGTACCAGCTTAATTAAAATATCACATAACTAATGGTTTTGACATTTTATAACTGTTTGCCCCTACATTCATTTGTTCAGGAAATATTTCGTAAGCACTGAATATACGTCATTACCTTTTTTTTTTTTTTTTTTTTTGCGGTACGCGGGCCTCTCACTGCCGTGGCCTCTCCCGTTGCAGAGCACAGGCTCCGGACGCGCCGGCTCAGCGGCCATGGCTCATGGGCCCAGCCACTCCACGGCATGTGGGATCTTCCCGGACCGGGGCACGAACCCGTGGTCCCCTGCATCGGCAGGCGGACTCTCAACCACTGCGCCACCAGGGAAGCCCCCGTCATTACTTTTATAGGCACTGGGAAAATGTCAGTGAATGAATCAAAAAAAAAAAAAAAAAAAAACCCTGCTCTCAAGGAGCTTGTATTGATAGTATAGTATTCATTTTTAAATGTTTTTAAATAAATAAATATAATAGTGTAAATATAAAATATATAAACATAAAACATAAAATAAAATATTAACTAAATAAAAGAAATATCAATATTATAAATATAAACATACACACATAAATAATATGGCATAGTGCAAAGGCAACTTTCTTGTAATCAGGAGATGTGGATTTTATTTTTTTTTATTTTTATTTATTTTTTATTAGTTTCTGCTTTATAACAAAGTGAATCAGTCATACATATACATCTCTTCCCACATCCCTTCCCTCATGCATCTCCCTCCCTCCCACCCTCCCCATCCCACCCCTCCAGGCGGTCACAAAGCACCGAGCTGATCTCTCTGTGCTCTGCGGCTGCTTCCCACTAGCTATCTACCTTACGTTTGGTAGTGTATATATGTCCATGCCGCTCTTTCGCTTTGTCACAGCTTACCCTTCCCCCTCCCCATATCCTCAAGTCCGTTCTCAAGTAGGTCTGTGTCTTTATTCCCGTTTTACCCCTAGGTTCTTCATGACATTTTTTTTTTAAATTCCATATATATGTGTTAGCATACGGTATTTGTCTTTCTCTTTCTGACTTACTTCACTCTGTATGACAGACTCTAGGTCTATCCACCTCATTACAAATAGCTCAGTTTCGTTCCTTTTTATGGCTGAGTAATTTTCCATTGTATATATGTGCCACATCTTCTTTATCCATTCATCCGATGATGGACACTTAGGTTGTTTCCAGCTCCGGGCTATTGTGAATAGAGCTGCAATGAACATTTTGGTACATGTCTCTTTTTGAATTATGGTTTTCTCAGGGTATATGCCTAGTAGTGGGATTGCTGGGTCATATGGTAGTTCTATTTTTAGTTTTTTAAGGAACCTCCATACTGTTCTCCATAGTGGCTGTACCAATTCACATTCCCACCAGCAGTGCAAGAGTGTTCCCTTTTCTCCACACCCTCTCCAGCATTTATTGTTTCTAGATTTCTTGATGATGGCCATTCTGACTGGTGTGAGATGATATCTCATTGTAGTTTTGATTTGCATTTCTCTAATGATTAATGATGTTGAGCATTCTTTCATGTGTTTGTTGGCAGTCTGTATATCTTCTTTGGAGAAATGCCTATTTAAGTCTTCTGCCCATTTTTGGATTGGGTTGTTTGTTTTTTTGCTATTGAGCTGCATGAGCTGTTTATAAATTTTGGAGATTAATCCTTTGTCAGTTGCTTCATTTGCAAATATTTTCTCCCATTCTGAGGGTTGTCTTTTGGTCTTGTTTATGGTTTCCTTTGCTGTGCAAAAGCTTTGAAGTTTCATTAGGTCCCATTTGTTTATCTTTGTTTTTAGTTCCATTTCTCTAGGAGGTGGGTCCAAAAGGATCTTGCTGTGATTTATGTCATAGAGTGTTCTACCTATGTTTTCCTCTAAGAGTTTGATAGTTTCTGGCCTTACATTTAGGTCTTTAATCCATTTTGAGCTTATTTTTGTGTATGGTGTTAGGGAATGATCTAATCTCATACTTTTAAATGTCCCTGTTTTCCCAGCACCACTTATTGAAGAGGCTGTCCTTTCTCCACTGTACATTCCTGCCTCCTTTATCAAAGATAAGTTGGCCATATGTGCGTGGGTTTATCTCTGGGCTTTCTATCCTGATCCACTGATCTATCTTTCTGTTTTTATGCCAGTACCACACTGTCTTAATTACTGTAGCTTTGTAGTATAGTCTGAAGTCAGGGAGCCTGATTCCTCCAGCTCCGTTTTTCGTTCTCAAGATTGCTTTGGCTATTCGGGGTCTTTTGTTTTTCCAAACAAATTTTGAAACTTTTTGTTCTAGTTCTGTGAAAAATGCCAGTGGTAGTTTGATAGGGATTGCATTGAATCTGTAGATTGCTTTGGGTAGTAGAGTCATTTTCACAATATTGATTCTTCCAATCCAGGAGCATGGTATATCTCTCCATCTATTTGTATCATCTTTAATTTCTTTCATCAGTGTCTTATAATTTTCTGCATACAGGTCTTTTGTCTCCTTAGGTAGGTTTATTCCTAGATATTTTATTCTTTTTGTTGCAATGGTAAATGGGAGTGTTTTCTTGATTTCATTTTCAGATTTTTCATCATTAGTGTAGAGGAATGCCAGAGATTTCTGTGCATTAATTTTGTATCCTGCTACTTTACCAAATTCATTGATTAGCTCTAGTAGCTTTTCGGTAGCATCTTTAGGATTCTCTATGTATAGTATCATGTCATCTGCAAACAGTGACAGCTTTACTTCTTCTTTTCCAATTTGGATTCCTTTTATTTCCTTTTCTTCTCTGATTGCTGTGGCTAAAACTTCCAAAACTATGTTGAATAAGAGTGGTGAGAGTGGGCAGCCTTGTCTTGTTCCTGATCTTAGTGGAAATGGTTTCAGTTTTTCACCATTGAGGACAATGTTGGCTGTGGGTTTGTCATATATGGCCTTTATTATGTTGAGGAAAGTTCCCTCTATGCCTACTTTCTGCAGGGTTTTTATCATAAATGGGTGTTGAATTTTGTCGAAAGCTTTCTCTGCATCTATTGAGATGATCATATGGTTTTTCTCCTTCAACTTGTTAATATGGTGTATCACATTGATTGATTTGCGTATATTGAAGAATCCTTGCATTCCTGGAATAAACCCCACTTGATCATGGTGTATGATCCTTTTAATGTGCTGTTGCATTCTGTTTGCTAGTATTTTGTTGAGGATTTTTGCATCTATGTTCATCAGTGATATTGGCCTGTAGTTTTCTTTCTTTGTGACATCCTTGCCTGGTTTTGGTATCAAGGTGATGGTGGCCTCGTAGAATGAGTTTGGGAGTGTTCCTTCCTCTGATATTGTTTGGAAGAGTTTGAGAAGGATGGGTGTTAGCTCTTCTCTAAATGTTTGATAGAATTCGCCTGTGAAGCCATCTGGTCCTGGGCTTTTGTTTGATGGAAGATTTTTAATCACAGTTTCAATTTCAGTGCTTGTGATTGGTCTATTCATATTTTCTATTTCTTCCTGAGTCAGTCTTGGTAGGTTGTGCATTTCTAAGAATTTGTCCATTTCTTCCAGGTTGTCCATTTTATTGGCATAGAGTTGCTTATAGTAATCTCTCATGATCTTTTGTATTTCTGCAGTGTCAGTTGTTACTTCTCCTTTTTCATTTCTAATTCTACTGATTTGAGTCTTCTCCCTTCTTTTCTTGATGAGTCTGGCTAATGGTTTGTCAATTTTGTTTATCTTCTCAAAGAACCAGCTTTTAGTTTGGTTGATCTTTGCTACCGTTTCCTTCATTTCTTTTTCATTTATTTCTGATCTGATCTTTATGATTTCTTTCCTTCTGCTAACTTTGGGGGTTTTTTGTTCTTCTTTCTCTAATTGCTTTAGGTGCAGGGTCAGGTTGTTTACTCGAAATGTTTCCTGTTTCTTAAGGTGGGATTGTATTGCTATAAACTTCCCCCTTAGAACTGCTTTTGCTGCGTCCCATAGGTTTTGGGTCGTCGTGTCTCCATTGTCATTTGTTTCTAGGTATTTCTTAATTTCTTCTTTGATTTCTTCAGTGATCACTTCGTTATTGAGTAGTGTATTGTTTAGCCTCCATGTGTTTGTATTTTTTACAGATCTTTTCCTGTAATTGATGTCTAGTCTCATAGCATTGTGGTCGGAAAAGATACTTGATACAATTTCAATTTTCTTAAATTTACCAAGGCTTGATTTGTGACCCAA
This sequence comes from Hyperoodon ampullatus, assembly GCF_949752795.1. NCBI lineage: Eukaryota > Metazoa > Chordata > Mammalia > Artiodactyla > Ziphiidae > Hyperoodon > Hyperoodon ampullatus. Next base: position 4,125,043 of record NC_136925.1, read on the forward strand.
GATATGATCTACCCTGGAGAATGTTCCATGAGCACTTGAGAAAAATGTGGATTCTGTTGTTTTTGGATGGAATGTCCTATAAATATCAATTAAGTCCATCTTGTTTAATGTATCATTTAAAGCTTGTGTTTCCTTATTTATTTTCATTTTGGATGATCTGTCCATTGGTGAAAGTGGGGTGTTAAAGTCCCCTACTATGATTGTGTTACTGTCGATTTCCCCTTTTATGGCTGTTAGTATTTGCCTTATGTATTGAGGTGCTCCTATGTTGGGTGCATAAATATTTACAATTGTTATATCTTCTTCTTGGATCGATCCCTTTATCGTTATGTAGTGTCCTTCTTTGTCTCTTCTAATAGTCTTTATTTTAAAGTCTATTTTGTCTGATATAAGAATTGCTACTCCAGCTTTCTTTTGATTTCCATTTGCATGGAATATCTTTTTCCATCCCCTTACTTTCAATCTGTATGTGTCTCTAGGTCTGAAGTGGGTCTCTTGTAGACAGCATATATATGGGTCTTGTTTTTGTATCCATTCAGCCACTCTGTGTCTTTTGGTGGGAGCATTTAGTCCATTTACATTTAAGGTAATTATTGATATGTATGTTCCTATTCCCATTTCCTTAATTGCTTTGGGTTCGTTATTGTAGGTATATTCCTTCTGTTGTGTTTCTTGCCTAGAGAAGTTCCTTTAGCATTTGTTGTAAAGCTGGTTTGGTGGTGCTGAACTCTCTCAGCTTTTGCTTGTCTGTAAAGGTTTTAATTTCTCCATCAAATCTGAATGAGATCCTTGCTGGGTAGAGTAATCTTGGTTGCAGGTTTCTCTCCTTCATCACTTTAATTATGTCCTGCCACTCCCTTCTGGCTTGTAGAGTTTCTGCTGAGAGATCAGCTGTTAACCTGATGGGGATTCCCTTGTGTGTTATTTGTTGTTTTTCCCTTGCTGCTTTTAATATGATTTTTTTGTGTTTAATTTTTGACAGTTTGATTAATATGTGTCTTGGCATATTTCTCCTTGGATTTATTCTGTATGGGACTCTCTGTGCCTCCTGGACTTGATTAACTATTTCCTTTCCCATATTAGGGAAGTTTTCAACTATAATCTCTTCAAATATTTTCTCAGTCCCTTTCTTTTTCTCTTCTTCTTCTGGAACCCCTATAATTCGAATGTTGGTGCGTTTAATGTTGTCCCAGAGGTCTCTGAGACTGTCCTCTGTTCTTTTCATTCTTTTTTCTTTATTTTGCTCTGCATCAGTTATTTCCACTATTTTATCTTCCACCTCACTTATCCGTTCTTCTGCCTCAGTTATTCTGCTATTGATCCCATCTAGAGTATTTTTCATTTCATTTATTGTGTTTTTAATCGATGCTTGATTCATCTTTAGTTCTTCTAGGTCCTTGTTAACTGTTTCTTGCATATTGTCTATTCTATTTCCAAGATTTTGGATCTTGGAAATAGAATCTTGGATCAGCTTTACTATCATTATTCTGAATTCTTTTTCAGGTAGACTGCCTATTACCTCTTCATTTGTTAGGTCTGGTAGGTTTTTATCTTGCTCCTTCACCTGCTGTGTGTTTTTCTGCTTTCTCATTTTGCTTATGTTACTGTGTTTGGGGTCTCCTTTTTGCAGGCTGCAGATTCGTAGTTCCCGTTGTTTTTGGTATCTGTCCCCCGTGGCTAAGGTTGTTTCAGTAGGTTGTGTAGGCTTCCTGGTGGGGGGACTAATGCCTGTGTTCTGGTGGTTGAGGCTCGATCTTGTCTTTCTGGTGGACAGGTCCACGTCTGGTGGTGTGTTTTGGGGTGCCTGTGGCCTTATTATGTTTTTAGGTAGCCTCTCTGCTAATGGGTGGGGTTGTGTTCCTGCCTTGCTAGTTGCTTGGCATAGGGTGACCAGCACTGTAGCTTGCTGGTCGTTGACTGAAGCTGGGTGCTGGTGTTGAGATGGAGATCCCTGGGAGATTTTCGCTGCTTGATATTATGTGGAGCTGGGAGGTCTCTTGTGGACCCGTGTCCTGAAGTTGGCTCTCCCACTTCAGAGGCACAGCACTGACTCCTGGCTGCAGCACCAAGAGCCTTTCATCCACCCGGCTCAGAATAACATTGAGAAAAAGTAGAAAGAAAGAATTAGTAGAAGAAAGAAAGAGAGAGGGAAAGAAAGGAAGAAGGGAAGAAAGGAAGGAAGGAAGAAAGAAAGAAAGGAGGGAGGGAGGGAGGAAGGATGGAAAGAAAGAAGGAAAGAAAGGAGGGAGGGAGGGAGGAAGGAAAGAAAAAGAAAGTGGAAAGAAGAAGTGTGGGAGGGAGGGAGGGAGGAAAGAAAAAGAAAGAAGGAAAGGAGGAGCGGAGGGAGGGAGGGAGGAAGGGAAGGTAGGAAAAAAAGAAAGAGCAGGTAAAGTAAAATAGAATAAAGTATGAAATATAGTAGCGTTATTAAAATTAAAAAGTAATTATTGAAAAAAAACATGGACCGATAGAACCCTGGGACATATGGTGTAAGCAAAGCTATACAGAGAGAATCTTACACAGAAGATTACACACACACATTCACAGAAAGAGAGCAGGGGGAAAATCAAAAATCTTGCTCTCCGAGTCCACCTCCTCGATTTGGGATAATTCGTTGTAAAAAGAGGAAAAGGGTGAGAAGTCTGAAATCTTGCTAAGTCCACCTCCTTAATTTGGGATAATTCGTTGTAAAAAGAGGAAAAAGGGGGGAAAGTCTTAAATCTTGTCCTCAAAGTCCACTTCCTCAATTTGGGATGATTCGCTGTCCATTCATGCACTCCACAGACGCAGGGCACATCAAATGGACCGTGGAGCTTTAATCCGCTGCCTCCGAGGCTGCACAGAGAGATTTCCCTGTCTCTGCTCTCACAGCTCCCGGTCTCAGCCTTGGACCTGGCCCCGCCCCTGCGCGTAGGTCGCCGGAGGGCGTCCGTTCTTCGCTCAGACAGGACGGGTTTAAAGGAGCCGCTGATTCGGGGGCTCTGGCTCACTCAGGCAGAGGGGAGGGAGGGGAATGCCCTCTCCTCGCGCACCAGGCAACAAAAGGGAAAAAAGTCTCTTGCCTCTCCGGTAGCTCCAGACCCTTTCCCCGGACTCCCTCTGGGCTAGCACTAACCCCTTCAGGCTCTCTTCCTGCCGCCAGCCCCAGTCCTCTCCCTGCGCTCCGACTGAAAGCCGATACCCGAGCCTCAGCTCCCAGCCCCGCCCACCCCGGCGGCCGAGCAGACAAGCCTCTCGGGCTGGTGTGTGCCTGAGGGCACCGATCCTCTGTGCCAAAATCTCTCCGCTTTGCCCTCCGCACCCCTGTTGCTGTGCTCTCCTCCGCTACTCCGAAGCTTTCCCCCTCCGCCACCCGCCGTCTCCGCCCGCGAAGGGGCTTGTAGTGTGTAGAAACCTTCCCTCCTTCACGGCTCCCTCCCACTGGTGCAGGTCCCGTCCATATCCTATTGTCTCTGTTTATTCTTTTTTTCTTTTGACCTACCCAGGTATGTGGGGAGTTTCTTGCCTTTTGGGGGGGTCTGAGGTCTTCTGTCAGCGTTCAGTAGGTGTTCTGTTGGAGTTGTTCCACGTGTAGATGAATTTCTGATGTATCTGTGGGGAGGAAGGTGATCTCCGCGTCTTACTCTTCCGCCATCTTCCTCCGGCTCTCCAGGAGATGTGGATTTTAATGTTGATTTTTGCCTCTGAACAACTTTATGACTTTTTAAAAGTTACATAACTTCCCTGGGTGCACATTTACTAGTCTGTGAAACGAGGGGAATAGACTACACCTGTATGATTCAGTATGATAGCATGCCAGCCCTGGAATCAGTCATTCCTCTTAGAAGCCCTGGTTCCTTCCTTTCTATAGGGAATGACATTAGAGAACAAGGTCTTGGCACTCACTACACTTGTTGTTTTGCTTCCAGGGCTCTTTCACTTGACAGAGCTCTTCCTGTTTCTTTTCCTTAAAAGTATCCATCTTCTCCCATTTATCTGAGTCATCCCTACCTGCTTCTGATTCTTTCATCCTGTTTGCTTCCTTTTTGCACTTGCAGTACACCATTACTGTACCAATCCCAACCCTCAGTCCTGATTTGCCCTTCTTCTACAGATCCAAAATAGGTTCTCTGTTATTCTTAGGAAAGTTGGTACATGTTGACTTATTTCTTTTCTTCTTTCCTTCTGGGCCCTGGAAAGTGGATGAGCCTACTTTTCTTTTTTTTTTTTTTTTTTTTTTTTGGGTGGGTATATGTTTGGATTGTGATTTACTCTATTTCACACTTTTATCTCTCCAGTTCTTATATCAAATCGGTCTGCTAGAGTGCAGTATTCTTCCAGTAGTGGTTTAGCCCTTTTTTCCTGTTACAATTTTCTGAACTAAATCCTTTTATTTTTTTATTTTTTTTGGCCACACTGCATGGCTTGAGGGATCTTAGTTCCCCATCCAGGGATTGAACCCAGGCCCACAGCAGTGAAAGCTCGAAGTTCTAACCACTGGCTTGCCAGGGAATTTCCCTCTTACTTTCTTCTAGTTTGAAATTTGTTCATTAAGTCACTCATTTATATATGTGTCATGACTATGCTTGGTATTCCAGATAATAAGGTGAAAGAGACACACCCTGCAGTGGTAATTCTAATTAAAGTCCATGCCACCAAAATATTGATCATTGTTTTCACTTGGTGATACATACATGGAGACTCATACTAGTCTCTCTATATTTCTGTATGTTTGAACATTTTCATAATAAAAAGTTAAATTAAAAAAACACCCCAAGTGACAAGAATGCATCTTATAAAGTCACCTCAGTTTGTTATCAAAATATTTTGCTGAGCAATAGCCATCTCACCATTGGTCAGAAGGTCAATTAGGGATATTTCTTATTTCACAAAGAACTTATGTAGAGTTTTAATTTTTTAATTTTTTATTTTTATTGAAATATAGTTGGTTTACAATGTTGTGTTAGTTTTGGGTGTACAGCAAAGTTATTCAGTTATACATATATATAATCTTTATTCCTTTTTATTTATTTATTTTAAAATCGATATTAATTTATTCCACATGTCTTTATTTATTTATTTATTTATTTGGCTGTGTTGGGTCTTCGTTGCTGCACGCAGGCTTTCTCTAGTTGAGGCAAGCGGGGGCTACTGTTCCTTGTGGTGCACGGGCTTCTCATTGCGGTGGCTTCTCTTATTGCGGAGCACGGGCTCTAGGCTTGCGGGCTCCAGTAGTTGCAGCATGTGGGCTCAGTAGTTGTGGCATGTGGTCCCTGGAGCGTGCAGGCTGCAGTAGTTGTGGTGCATGGGCTCAGTAGCTGTGACGTGTGGGCTCTAGGGCACCCGGGCTTCAGGTGGTGTGAAGGCTTAGTTGCTCCACGGCATGTGGGATCTTCCCAGACCAGGGATTGAACCCGTGTCTGCTGCATTGGCAGGCAGATTCCTAACCACTGTGCCACCAGGGAAGTCCTGATATCTCTATTCTTTTTTAGCTTCTTTTCCATTATAGGTTATTATAAGGTATTGAATATAGTTCCCTGTGCAATACAATAAGACCTTGTTGTTTATCTGTGTGTATCTGTTAATCCCAAACTCCTAAATTATCCTCCCCCCCACACCCTTTCCCCTTTGGTAACCATAAATGTGTTTTTTATGTCTGTGAGTCATTTATAAAGAAGTTCATTTGTATCATTTTTTTAGATTCCACATATAAGTGATATCATATGATATTTGTCTTTCTCTGTCTGACTTACTTCACTTAGTATGATAATCTCTAGGTCCATCCATGTTGCTGCAAATGGCATTATTTCACTCCTTTTTATGGCTAATATTCCATTGTGTATATATACCACATTCAATCGTCGATGGACATTTAGTTTGCTTCCATGTCTTGGCTATTGTAAATAGTGTTGCTATGAACATTGGGGTGCATGTATCTTTTTGAATTAGAGTTTTCTTTGGATATATGCCCAGAAGTGGGATTGCTGGATCTATGGTAACTCTATTTTTAGTTTTTTTAAGGAACCTCCCTCCATACTGTTCTCCATAGTGGCTGCATCGATTTACATTCTCACCAACAGTGTAGGAGAGTTCCTTTTTAATTTTTTAAAGTGAATATATGACTATATGTAGTTAACAGATTCTGTGATGTAAGTACCCTCAAATAAATTGCTTCCTCTCTTCAAAAAGGATTCTAAAATTCACATTTATATTATGCATTTATGCAATCATGGAAGGCTGGTCTTGACATCAGGATATAGTGCTATCCTTATATTTGCAACACCCTCAACCATTGCCTATTTGACAGTGGTGGACCCTTCTGTGTGTAGATGACCGGTGTTCAAACCATGCTGATTCTCCAGTCCCCACCCATCTCCAGAGCTGAGCTGCCTGCAGGAGTTAAAGCAGCAGACTCCACACACATCCTCTCATCTGCTGTTCATTCCTCAGGGCTGTGCTGTCTCCTTCCTCGCAGGTGTGGCTCATTCGAGTGAAACTCATTTGACCCTCATAGCAAGTCAATGCGCTGATGTGTTTAAAATTAGTTTTCTTGTTTAGGAGATTCTCATTTATGATACTCATTTGCCTTGTAAACATTTTCTCCTTTGATGATTCCAAGGAAAACAAGAGCCCAGTCAGACTTGAATGATCATGTCTTAAATCAGTGAAGTTCAAAATAATAAACTGTAATATACATAATTGTTTGTCCATTCCAGCCTGATTAATTCCAAACTCCCCACAATCAGGGTAACTTTTCTCCTGGAAGCATTCTGGAAAAAGTTTTGCATGCCAAATGGGACACATAAATGAATAATTGTCTTGTAAAATATTAAAACTGACTTAAAAAATGTATTCTCTGGATATCTTATGTTTGCTGGCTGAAGCAAGTTGTGTCCTAGCAAGCTTATCCACTACTAATTACAATGCATTTTCCTCCAGTGCTCATTTAGTCCAAATGTAAATATTCCAAACATAATTACCCTCAGAAGGTTACTGCATGGTAATGTTTGCTACAATCTGGGAACATTCCCAGTGGAATAGCTCCATTTCTCTCATTTCTCTATTAATAGCTCCCCACATTTTTTTTTTTTCATTTTACAGATGTTTTTGAAAATCTTTGCTGGATGCTTTTTGTTGCTCAATAAGAATTTTAAACCTTTTATATTTTAATAATAATTTGGAAAACTCAACATCTTCTCCATAGTCATCAATTTTAATTTTTCGTGTCATGAACCACTAAAATGATCATGAACTAAAAAGGAAAAAATTAAATAGGTATCAACTTTAATAAAAATTAAAATGTGACTCACATTATAATTCTGTGTATCTTCTTTTCCCAATCATCTTATTTATCATGATTTAATTTTGAAGTTATCTATAAAATATTATAAATGTAAATTGCAGGTACTCTTTTATATCTGCTGATTAAAACAAACAAATCATGTTTTTTAATCAAAGTTTATTGCAATGTATATAATAGCATTCTACTTGGACACCTAGGAGTCTATAATTATGCATGTGGTCCGGGAAGAAATATAGATTGGCAATTGTTATTTTATATATTTGTCACATAGACAGAAAAGCATGAATTGTTAGAAAAACAAGTATGTTACTTTCTGAGTTTTCAAAAGTACTTTATCTTTTTCTAATCATAAAAGTTAAACATGTTCATAATAGACAAATCAGAACATATATTTAAAAAACAAATATAAAAAATTCCAGTAGTTCCATCATCCAAAAACAGTTAATATTTTTGCACATTTATTATGCTTTTGTATTGAAGTTTGTTTCTTTTTAAAAATTATCATATTATTTTCTCTCCTCATTGTAAATTTTACATTTTTAATGTTTCCAAAGTTTAATCATAAACCATGATATTTAATCACATTACTATTTATGGTATCTTCAATTTTCTTTTTAAAATACTTTTGTGATTATTGTACATTTGCACATTACAAGTTTTGTATATAGGAATTTCTTAAAGGAGAAAAATTCTAAAAGTGGAATTATTGGGTTGAGAGATACAGTCATTTTAAGATTTTTGATGTACTACTAACAAAATGGTTTAAACCAGTTTATACTACCAGAGAGTCTGAGAGTGCCTGTTTTAATACCTCCTTACCAGCATTCAGTATTTTTATTCTTGAAATAAGAAATAAGTGGAGAGATGAAAATGGAATCTATTTGGATTTAATCATTTCATTCTGAAAAAATTTTAAAGCTTTCTAATGATGTTAGACTTTTCTATATTTCTAACATGCATTAATTTCTCTTTGGGCAACTGTCTATTCATATCTTTTGTTTATATGTTTACTGGAGACTTGTTTCACTATTTTTAATTTTAGAAAGCTTCCTCCTTGCAGAAATCTTATAAATATTTCATTTCATGCTTGCTTTTTATATTTTGAATTTTACATTTAATTCGTAAATTCATTTGATATGCATTTAATGAAATAGTATAAGGTATGGGCTATAAATAATGATCTCTAAGCCCGTGACTTTCCCTAGAGTCATTTAATGAATAATTCTTTCTTTTTTTTTTTTTTTTAACCGGTACGCAGGCCTCTCACTGTTGTGGCCTCTCCCGTTGCGGAGCACAGGCTCCGGACGCGCAGGCTCACCGCCCATGGCTCACGGGCCCAGCCGCTCTGCGGCATGTGGGATCTTCCTCGACCGGGGCACGAACCCGTGTCGCCTGCATCGGCAGGCGGACTCTCAACCACTGCGCCACCAGGGAAGCGCCTCTTTCTTTTTTTTGATTTGAGAAGTTTTCCTTATCATATATTTTAATTTGTGTTAGTACTATTATAAAAATTGTGGTAGCACTCTAACATTTTAATGTTTGAACATGTTATATTTCTCCTCATAATTATTATTTTTCATTTTTAAACTTACTTTGCATGTTTATTCATCTAAATATGTTTTAAGATCCTTTTGAAAAAATTTTTTAAATGGTTTTGGACTGTCATTGAGCCTATAAATCAATTTGGGATGATTTGACACCTTTAAATTATTCAGTTTTCCTTTCCAGGGACATGGTATATTTTTAGCTTTTTCTTTTTTTTTTTTTTTAATAAATTTATTTATTTATTTATTTATTGTAGGCTGTGTTGGGTCTTCATTTCTGTGCGAGGGCTTTCTCTAATTGTGGCAAGCGGGGGCCACTCGTCATCGCGCTGCGCGGGCCTCTCACTGTCGCGGCCTCTCGTTGCGGAACACAGGCTCCAGACGCGCAGGCTCAGTAGTTGTGGCTCACGGGCCCAGCTGCTCCGCGGCATGTGGGATCTTCCCAGACCAGGGCTCGAACCCGTGTCCCCTGCATTGGCAGGCAGATTCTTAACCACTGTGCCACCAGGGAAGCCCTGCTTTTTCTTTATGTAGGTCATGAAATGTAACTATTGTGAATGAACTATCTTGTCTTTTACATTATCTAGCCAGATATTGGTAGATATCTGATAACAATATCTGTAATAACAATATTTATTAATATCTATCTCTTTCATTGTCCAACTACATATTGCCAGGTACCTAATAATAATATAATAATACCTATGTTCACTGAGGTTTACTTGGGATTTACTAAAAAATTATGTTATTTAATTTTCAAAAAAGTCTGAGGAAGTGGACATTTTGGTTTCCATTTTACAAGTAAGGAAGCTAAAACTTAGAACATTTGGGTAACTTGCCCCAGTTTGCAGCTTCTGAGTGACAGAGCCAAGTCTCTCTGACCTCAAAGTCTGTGCTATTAACCACACCACACTGCAGTAGGAAAGGTATTCCATTTTATATTTTTGACTTATACTCTGATGGACTGAATTTTAGGATTGAGGGGAGAGTACATTTGACTTACAAATTTCAAGTCAGCATTCTTTATTCCCTGTTGCAGACTCCTCAATAGATCCTCTACTGAATTTCAAAGAATACTCCAGAAACAAGAATTCTCAAATGACTGTCAGTAGAACTTGTCAAAAGATTAGAAAGGCTCTATTAATATTTTTGCACATATTATGTCCTTAGCACAAACTTTGTGATTTAAAAATTTTGTCTCTCTCTCACCCCTGGAATTTCTTATATACAAAAAGCTTCTAGACACTTCCAGAAACTCCTATTTAATTTTTTGTTATACATTAAACAGCTATCATGATGACATAGTATTAATATACCTACTATGGTCACAAAAGGAAAAATAAGAGGGAAAGACAGGTCATTTGCCTCTTCAAAGGCCATTGAAAATTATACTCATGAGCTCAACACAGCTTAATTGACCACATAATTTAAAATGACCATTGAGAAATGGATGATAAATAATAGCTTCTGAACAATAACTGTAGCATTTCTTCAGAATGAAGAAGAGTCCTTAAAAAATGGGACCAGACCTTATAATTTTCTCAGAAACCTGTTCATTATCAAAGATACTTAATGGAAGAGGAAGGAAAGTGGCTCAGTGTTACAAGATTAAGTCATCCAGGATCTTTGGTATTCTGATGGTTTCTGTCCATCATGGCTGCAAAATTCACCCTTCTTTTTTTTGATATATGTTTGCATGCTGGTCCACGTGGTAAAAAAAAAAAAAAAGAAACCAAACAAACCAAAACATACACTGAATTTTGGGGTCCCTTCTTTTCACTGGGCCACAAGTATGGATTATTTTTATTTAGATGGTAAACTTTTTCTTTTGCACTCGGTTCTTCTGAACATGTGTGTATCTTGTTAAAACTGAGGTTTTGTTGTGATTTTGAAGAGATTCATTAGAATCCAGTCTTGCAAAATATTTCCACGTGTAAGAAAACATACAAACACCATCTTCCTCAACATTCTGTAATTTTGATCAGAGAAACATTGGGGCTGGCAGGTAAGAACTCAGAGGCCATGGCAGATTAGATGGTAAAAACAGAACTTTGTTGCTTGACTTGCATCAGCTATGAACTCCATCTTTTCTTTCTTCACTTGGTTGTTTCGACTCTATAAATGCTTCTCAAAGGAAAATTCCAGTAGTGACTGAGAAGTGGCTTCCATACCCAAACTGAATACTCTCTGGGAGATGGGAGTCTCTCTGGTCTACTGCAACACAATTAAAAGAGTCTGAATCACCAAGGCAATGAGGGGTTGATTGCAAACCTTTTGGCATAGCATCTCATGCTTAGAGTAACTGCAATCTGAAATACTGCAATCATTATGAGAATGTAACCTATTTTAAATATCAAATAACCATTAGAGCATGCTCAGAAGTTAGTCGTAAAATTCATAGATATAGATCCTCTGTTTTGACAGCTGAAAACATTCCCAAAGCAGCCTTGGATTCTCCTAAACCAGTACTTTTCAAACTTTACTGTGCGCACAAATCACCTGGATGAAGGTTTTTATTCTGTAGGTCTGGGGTGGGGCCTGAGATTCTAAGTGATGTGCAGAGATACTGACACTGCTTGTTTGTGGACTCCACTTTGAGAAGCAAGATCTTGACCAAAAGAATCCCAGCTGACATTTAGATAAACCACTGAGAAGGTAGCCATGACTTGCTTAATATTTCAATAGCTTCTACTGCTCCATTGTACAGAATTTGAGGGGGTGAGGCTTTGTAACTCCTAAAAACTTGCACATAATTCAAAATCTCTTTATAGCCTGCAATGAAAAAAGCACACCAGAGGATCAGTAAAAAAGTCCTTCAAAAAAGTAACAGTCCCCATTATTTTATAAACTATAAATGGAGTAAAACCTTTAAAAATTGTGAATCACTATGTTGTACACCTGAAACTTACATAATGTTGTACATCAACTATACCTTAATAAAAAAATTAATAAATAAAGTCTTGGCAATGGGGGAAAAACGTAAGTACTTCAAATTTTGAAACATTGCAAAAATATTCTCAATTGGCCTTCATCAGGGTGCCTTGAAATGATAGATATTTCTAAAGGGCCTCTTTGTAGTAGGCTGGCATGCTTCCCTTTTGATGTTCAATTAACACTGCATCTTTGACTACTGACTTTTGTAGAAAATCTTTGCTGGATATTGCATGAAAGAATATGCTCTTCTGGGACACTGGCAGAAAAAGTATTAAAAGAAAGGCTCAGAGATAGACGCCATGGTCATGACATTGAAGTCCCAGTAAGACAGGTTTGCTGGAGGCACTGATAGTTGTGCCAGCATGGAGACTGCTAGAAAAGGCACCCACTATGGTAATCAGTTACTTTCTGATAATATTCTGCATTAACCACACCTTATGTGGTGACCATCCCATAGAAGACCTTAGCCTGCATGGTCTTGACTTGACCACTTGTAGGAACAGCCGTCAGGTGGTTGTGGAGCTAACTCTGTAAGATCATGTCCGGTTTGTGTGAGACAGGACCAGCCAGTGCAAAAGCAGGAAGTAGCAGCTCCAGGAAGAGTATGTCCTAATGGGGAAGGTCTCATTGGTGGTCTCTGCAGTGGTCAGGTTTTTCTCTTGGTTGTTTTAAATAAGGGAGGAAAATGGATATGCATGTCTCATCCTACAGAAAAATCTAGAGAGGCAGAGGATCTCAGTGGGGGAAAATCCAGGAGTGGCTCAGTAAACCCATGGCTGGTCAAACCCTCCATTTTGTGTACGTGCAGAAATCATTCCTTTCTGAAACCAGTGCCAGCCTCCTCTCTTCAGATCCAGTGTTTGCCTCTTCCAGCTACCAGTAGTTGCAAAGTCCAGCCTTCCCTCTTGGCCTCCTCCCTTCAGATACATGTTATTTTAAATTCTTTATCTGCATGTATAACACTTTACAGCAAGCCCATGGTCATCACTTTGTGTGTGTGTGTTTTGAGAGCCTATTTTTTTCTTATCTTTAAAAATTTTTTTAAATTTATTTTTAATTAAAATTTTTATTTAAAAAATTTTTTTAATTTTATTTTTTATTGAAGTATAGTTGATTTACAATGTTGTATTAGTTTCAGGTGTGCAGCAAAGTGATTCAGTTATACATATATATATATCTCTGTTCTTTTTCAGATTCTTTTTCCTTGTAGGTTATTATAAAATATTGAGTATAGTTCCCTGTGCTATACGGTAGGCATGACATTTTCTTAATAATGATTTTTTTCCATGACAGAAGAAATAGAGATAGGAAGCTTGGAAAATGTAGAATTGTAGAAAATCCAAAATTGTCCATAATTCTTATCATTCAAAAACAAACACTATTAACATTTTAGTGTATTTTTTCTGTTTTCCTCCTACTAAGCATTTAAACATTTGTTTTTATTAAAGCAATATAAAAACTTAGAAAACCTTTTAAATTATACAAGCTTCTCTGAGACTCCTTGCCACTCCCCTCACCTCCTATGCCAAGTGTCACTTCCTGGGGGTAATCATTTTCATCAGTAGTCCACTCACTGTTTGTAAGGGATTTTTGTTTGTTTGTGGTGGTTACTCCTTAACCTCAAATAATACATTTCACTTCTATTTCTTTTATTTATTTTTTTATTTAAAAATTTAAAAAAAATTTTTAATTGAAGTATAGTTGATTTACAATGTTGTGTTAGTTCCAGGTGTACAGCATCACTTGTATTTCTTTTTTTATTTTATTTTATTTTTTTCGGTACGCAGGCCTCTCACTGCTATGGCCTCTCCCGTTGCAGAGCACGGGCTCCGGGCATGCAGGCTCAGCGGCCATGGCTCACAGGCCCAGCCGCTCCGCAGCATGCGGGATCTTCCCGGACCAGGACACGAACCCGTGTCCCCTGCATCGGCAGGCGGACTCTCAACCACTGCGCCCCCAGGGAAGCCCGATATATTATGTTTTTAATCTTCAAAAATATTTTTAAAAAATCTATGTGATGGCTCTTCTGTTATTTCCCTGGGACTTCAGGGAGCAGGGGGTTCGATGTGTATGTTCATTCCACCACTTGGCAACACTAGGAATAACTTCCCCTGTATGGCACTGGGTGGTTTCAGCCATATTATGATAAGCCTAATATTTTACTAATTAAATTAACTTAATTTAGATCTTAATACAAGCAAGATCACATCACGTAGGATCATGTCAATATTTATTCAGATGCCAGGACCCAAAGCTCCCTCTTCCCTTCGTCTCTGTCTTCTGCTAGTGGCTCTGCCTCCTCTCATTTTCTCCTGTTAGATCCATTCTTATCCTAACCGCCTCCTATGTGGTTCCCATAAATGCACCCTGCAAAAACTGAAGGGAAATTGAGGAGTAATTATGTTCCATTCCTACTTAAAACTACATTAATTTACTTTTAAGTACTTATTTAGCGCCTTCCCTTATTGGGCCCTGTTCAAGGTACCAGGCATACGACAGAGGATGAAACAGTGACAAACACCCACCCTTGTGGTGCTTATATTCTAAAAGGCAGAGACATGTTATATCCTGTAGGACTGCAGCCATCAGCTCCACACAAATTGGCAAACACTAGAAGGATAAAACGTGTAACGCTGCCAGCTTAGTAAACACATCATCGAAACTCCTGGCTGGCTTACTGATACCCCAAACTGTTCTAAGTGAATTACTAGGTAGTCAGTGGATATTTAATAATGATAAAAATAATCACATTAAAAGAACAAATAAATATTATAATTCAATTCTTCAAATTTGAAAGCAACATCTATGTCCTACAACAGAGTAATGGTTAAAAACTTGTGACATATCTGTAAAATGGAAATATGCAGCTATTATAAATAATATTTATAAAGTTTTTTTTTTTTTTTTTTTTTTTTTTTTTGCGGTACGCGGGCCTCTCACTGTTGTGGCCTCTCCCGTTGAAGAGCACAGGCTCCAGACGCGCAGGCTCAGCAGCCATTGCTCACGGGCCCAGCCGCTCCGCGGCATGTGGGATCTTCCCGGACAGGGGCACGAACCCGCATCCCCCGCATCGGCAGGAGGACTCTCAACCACTGTGCCACCAGGGAAGCCCGCCACTATGCCTTTGACAAGAAGAAATAGAGTTCAAGGTTGCCAAACAGGACAAGTGGGATCTTGCTCCCTGCTGTCTGATTTCTTACCTGAGCTTTCACAGCCAGGTCCCTCGTTCTTATCTCAGGATCCAGTATGGTGAATTGCATTGCTACTGATGTTCATCCACGGCCCGGACTTGCCCTGGGTGTCCTGCTTTGTCTCTGAATTTTCAGGAAGGGCATCCTGTGCACGTCAGCTTCCCTAAACTCTAATGCTAGATTGTGACCTATCACTAGCTTCTGCCCAGGTCAGTTCACTAAAACTTCTTTCACCAAGCATAAGAACAGCCATGAATTGCAATATTTTAAAAAATTGTAGCAAAATACACATAAATATATATAAAATTTACCATTTTAAGTGTACAGTTCAGTGGCACTAAGTAAATTCAAATGTATAACCATCACCATTGTCTATTTCCAGAAGGTTTTCATCATCTTAAACAAAAATTCTGTATCCATTAGACAGTAACTCCCATTCTCTCCCTGCCCTTTTGCTGCTAGTTACCTCGGTTCCACTATCTGTCTCTCTGAGCTTGCCGATTCTGGATACTTCATATGATATTAATGTTTTCCCCAAGGCTTACTCACCTCTGGTTACACTGATCATTGAGTGCCAGATTTTTGTGGGGGTTTTTTGTTTGTTTTCTGTTCTTTTTTTCTTTTTTTTTAATTGAAGTAGAGTTGGTGTACAGTGTTATATGTTACAGGTATACAATATAGTGACTTACTATATTTAAAGGTTATACTCCATTTATAGTTGTTATAAACTATTGGCTATATTCCTTGAGTTGTACAATATATCCCTGTAGCTTATTTTATACCTACTCGTTTGTGCCTCTTAATCCCCTACCCCCATCTCGCCCCACCCCTTTCCCTCTCCCGACTGGAAACCACTAGTTTGTTCTCTATATCTGTGAGTCTTTCCTTTTTCTTATATTCACTAGTTTATATTTTTAGATTCCACATATACGTGATAGCATACAGTTTTCGTCTTTCTCTGTCTGACCTATTTCTCTTAACATAATGCCCTCCAAGTCCATCCATGTTGCTGCAAATGGCAAAATTTCATTCTTTTTTATGGGTGATGGGATTCCGTTGTACATACACACCACATCTTCTTTATCCATTCATTTGTTGATGAACACGTAGGTTGCTTCCTTATCTTGGCAATTGCAAATAATGGTGCTATGAACATTGGGGTGCATGTATCTTTTCAAATGAGTGTTTTTGTTTTCTTTGGATATATACCCAGGAGTGGAATTGCTGACTCATAAGGTAGTTCTGTTTTTAGTTTTTTGAGAAACCTGCATACTGTTTTCCACAGTGGCTACACCAATTTACATTCCTACCAACAGTGTACGAGGGTTCCCTTTTCTTCACATCCTCGCCAACATTTGCTGTTTTTTTAAAAATGATCAGCAAGTATTAGCAAAGTGCTAAAAACTGCCACCAGGCTGAGATTTTCTGTTTCCTTAATTCAGAAAGATTGGAAGCCAGTTATGTAATACTATACCTGTAGACCACTGATGTGATTTCATGTGCCACTAGAATTAAGAGGCCAACATTTTGGCCAGTACTACTTTGTAAATGTTTTGCAGTTTGCTCATGTTTTCCCTAGTGTTATGTAGGCTCTCCAAACTTCACTTAACCTTGTATAAGTTCCTTATATACATGTAGTGAGAAGAAGCTTTAAATATCTTTTGTAATTCCTTTTCCTTTGGAATCATATTTTTGAAATTATTTTCCTATTGATTTAATTATCAAGAAAAAATTGCAGTTGCTGAGATCAAAAAGATTATTTGAATTTACCAAGGGAAAAAAGGTTAAAAAAAAAAAGGTAAGAAAGAAAAGAGAAAGCATGTTAATTCTTCTTTAATAATTCGAGATTTCAGTGATCCAAAAGTATTGGGGAAAAAAAAATCACCTGAGTAATAAAGCATGCATCATTTGAACGGATTAAAGTTCAGATCACTGCAAAGCAGCTTATTTTTCATCCATCACCATGGATACAAAAGGACAGCTCAAGTGCAGGCATCTGACATCACAAGCATGTCCAAACAAGCCAGGGAGGAAAGCGGAGCCACAAAGGACTGGAAGAAAAGCCACGAAGGGAGGGGAGGAAGAGGCAGGGGGAGTGGGTTATTGTTAAAATGATAAATCAGAAGTTCGGTTGGGAGGATTAAATAGGTGGAGGCACGAGGCCAGCTGAGAAGCTTGGAGACCAGCGGTTGTTTACAATGACCTTTAAATACCTTCTTAGCCAGAAATAGAACCAGAGGGAGACTGAGAGGAGGTATATCAGATCATTCGCTACTCAAACGGCAATTGGCAATTTCGATAGTTTCATTTGTTCTGCTTATTTTATTTTTAGACTTTAATCTTAATGAATGTTCTAAAGCTTTCACTTGCCTGGCCAGTTGTTAAGACTCCGCAGAGGCTCTGGTTTGATCCCTGGTCGGGGAAGTAAGACCTGCATGCCGCGCGGCTCTGTCAAAACAAACAAACAAAACCCAAAAAAACCTCAATCCCCAGAGCAGCTGAAATCTCCAAATAACAGCTGAAAAGACTCAATGGGACCAGTACCCACAGGACAATACAAAGTGGTAAATATTGAGACAATTTGCTAGGTATTAAGTTCATCTTCATGAACAGACACAGTTTTTACTATTTAAAATTTTTTATTAACTTAAAATTTTATTTCCTATAAAGCGACAATG
Source organism: Hyperoodon ampullatus (assembly GCF_949752795.1). Taxonomy (NCBI): domain Eukaryota; kingdom Metazoa; phylum Chordata; class Mammalia; order Artiodactyla; family Ziphiidae; genus Hyperoodon; species Hyperoodon ampullatus. The sequence continues at coordinate 4,142,672 of NC_136925.1, forward strand.
AGTGCGTCTTATTCTCAGGTTGCTGCCTAACGTATGAAGACCTGGACTTGGAAACTCTGGGTTGGGAGGTGTGCTGGTCAAGGTATAACAACCGGTTCTCTGGGGAAGGCCCTGATTTGTAGCGTTTGCTGATTTCTGGGGTTTAAATATTTTCGCCATGCCTGATTTCCAGCTACTGTCCTGATGTCAGCTGGCTTACACACTTTCTGAAAATGTGAACAGTTGGTTCTTGGGAGCCAGTACCAGCGAGCTCTCGCAAGTCATTGATTGGTTTCTGTGGCAGCTCTGACACCAGCTTGCCCTGGGACTGCAACCATCTCACAAGACCTCAGTTTCCTCATGGGATGAAGGGGTTGGAACTGGACTTAAACTTTGGTTGTAAAAATTCTGTGTTGGTTTGCCCTGGTGATTTGAGAGAGGATTCTTGGGGGCCTGCCTCTGGGAGGGGTTTGGGAGATCCTCACATGCACTTCCCCTTTGCACAGCTATCCTGACTCTATCATAGAGTATATATATATATATTTTTTCCTTTATTTAAAATTGAAGTATAGTTGATTTACAATGTCATGTTAGTTTCAGGTATACAGCACGCTGATTCAGTTATACATACATATATTCTTTTTCAGATTCTTTCCCCTTATAGATTATTACATAACATTGAGTAGAGTTCCCTGTGCTATACAGTAGGTCCTTGTTGATTATCTATTTTATGTATAGTAGTGTATATATGTAAATCCCATCCTCCTAATTTATCCACCCCCCCTTCCCTTTTGGTAACCATAAGTTTATTTTCTATGTTTGTGGGTCTCTTTCTGTTTTGTAAATAAGCTCATTTGTATTTTTTTTTTAGATTCCACATATAAATGGTATCATATGATATTTGTCTTTGTCTGGCTTACCTCATTTAGTATGATAAGCTCTAGGTCCATCCATGTTGCTGCAAATGGCATTATTTCACTCTTTTTTATGGCTGAGTACTATTCCATTGTATATATGTACCACATCTTCTTTAATCATTCATCTGTCAATGGACACTTGGGTTGTTTCCATGTCTTGGCTATTGTAAATAGTACTGCCATGAACATTGGGGTGCATGTACCTTTTCAAATTATAGTTTTCTCTGGATATATGCCCAGGAGTGGGATTGCTGGATCATATGATAACTCTATTTTTAGTTTTATAAGGAAGCTCCATACTGTTTTCCATAGTGGCTATACCAATTTACATTCCCGTCAACAGCGTAGAAGGGTTCCTTTTTCTCATAGAGTATATTTTAGATTTCTGTGTAACCTACTGTTTGAAAAGAAGCTTCTATTACTACGGGAAAAAAATCAGAAAGCCACTTGAATAGTTGATCTTAAAGACCCCCTTCCATTTATGAAAATTGACGATTCTATGAAACTAAAAATGTGAGTCAGGGCTTCCCTGGTGGCGCAGTGGTTGAGAGTCTGCCTGACAATGCAGGGGACACGGGTTCGTGCCCCAGTCCGGGAAGATCCCACATGATGCGGAGCGGCTGGGCCCATGAGCCATGACCGCTGAGACTGCGTGTCCGGAGCCTGTGCTCCACAACGGGAGAGGCCAGAACAGTGAGAGGCCCGCGTACCGCAAAAAAAAAACAAAAAAAAAATGTGAGTCAAACACAAATATAATGATGTCTGTGGATTGTACTGTACTCACAATAGTACTTTCTTTTTCTTGGTTAAATCTTAAACTAAACAGTGGCTGAAAGAGTCAACTATACCTGAGTGGAATTGTACCCATGGAATCATAGACTTTAAAATGAGAAGAACTTAGAGGTGATTTCCTCCAAGGGTTTCAAATATGCCCAAGGGGTTCATCCAAGTCCCCTCAGAAGATGCTCTGTGTGTGTGCACATGTGTATGCACAAACACGTGTGTATGCTAAACAGGTTGTGAGCCACTTGTACCCCTCCCTCCCCATTGGCATTCCTCCTTCAACAGAGAAGCACATCTTATGTTTTAAATATTGGCTTTCCATTCAGGATTTCCCTTGAGGAAAGCGTTCTGATGTGTGTATGGGGGAAAGAGGGAGACTGGGAACAAAGTAAAGACAAGTGATTAATGCCATTTGCTTTGTTTTAAAGAAGAATTCCTTGTCCTCTATCCCACAACCAGTAAGAGGCTGAGTCATGTCTAAAATTCAGGTTTTTAAATTTTCAGACTATTATTTCCCTTTTCAGAAGCTGACTACCTTCCTTATTACATGCCTTTGGGTAAATAGTCTAACCCTATATTGCCCAATAGGGTAGCCACAACCCACTGTTGAGTACTTGAAGTGTGGCTGGTCTGAGATGTGTTGTAACTGTAAAATAGACACTTAAGTGTCAAAGTCTTAGTAGAAAAAAATGTGAAATATCTCATTGATAATTTTAAAATATCAATTGCATGTTGAAAATGATACTACTTTGGATATATTATGTTAAATGAGATATATTGTAAACATTAATTCCATTGTCTAAAACTTATTTTAGCCTGAGTACTAGACAGTTTAAAATTAAACATGTGGCTCACATTATGGGTCTATTAGACAAATCTGACTTAACCTTGGGGTCCGTTTCCTCATCTATTGAAAGTGGAAAGTATCTGCCCTTTCTATTTCTCAGGATGGTTTTAAAATCAAATGAGGTAATCTTTGTGAAAGTGCTATGCAAAATGCTACACAAATCTAAGATCCTAAACCAAGGCACTTTAATGCTTGTTGGGTCACCCATTGTGTTAGCTGCTCCTTGGAAAGTTTTGTGGAGTTTTTTCTTTGTTATTGTTTATATGTTTTTGGAGGGTGGGAGGGCCAGGTAAAGTAATAGTGTAGGCTACAAACATAATAATGAGCACATTCACTCAGTCTTCTCTTTTATATTCTGTGTGTGCACTGAGTCTGTTAACTCAGCCTCAGTACTGAGCCATATAAATGGTAGATGCTATACTTACATGCTGTGAGGATCTCAGCTTGAGCCATAGACCTCAGAATCCTCCTGGGAAAGAAGTTTTCCAAGGGGAAAAGGGTAAAGTACAGCTACCTTGATCAAGAGCTGTCAGAGAAGGTAGTGTCTGACTACAGCACTCAAATCCATGCCAGTCCAGCTCCCTACTGTGTTTGTATGATAAGGCAAGAGAAATGAAAGCACTGTTTCACTAAATTATGTAAAACATCTGGGCATAATGAGTGTCTTAGTCAGTGTGGGCTGCTATAACAAAAATACTGTACCATAGACTGGGTGGCTTAAACAACATTAATTCATTTCTCACAGTTCTGGAAGCTAAGAAGTCAAGATCAAGATGGCAGCAGATCTGGTGTCTGGTGAGAACCCACTTCCTGGTTTGCAGGTAGCTGTCTCATTGTATCCTCACATGGCAGAGTCCTAGCTTTCTGGCCTCTTCTTATAAGGGCACTAATCCCATTTGTGAGAGATCCACCCTCATGACCTGATCACCTCCTAAAGACCCCATTTCCTAAAACCATCACATTGGGGATTAGGTTTCAACATATGAATTCTCAGGGAGACACAAACATTCAGTCTATAATGGCAAGAAACACTTAACTGGGATCCATGTAACAGAGAGTGACACATAGGGAAGGGGGCATATCAATTTCACCTCCAAAACTTGGCTCTAGAACACTAGGTCAGGATGCTGTTGGGAAAATAGAAACTGCACTAGGTTTAAATAGAAGGTATTTGGGAATTCCCTGGCTGTGCGGGAATAAATAAATAAATAAATAAATAAATAAATAAAAATAAAAATAAATGAGAGTATTTAATACAGGGAACTGGTACACAGGTGTTGAAAGGCTGAAAGATCACAAAGGATCACCAAGATAACCCAGATATTTGTAACTGCAAAAAGCAATTACCTGTATGGATTAAAGGAATAAACAAAGAGAGGTGGGGTCACTAGAACCTAGAGACTCAGAGAAAAGGCCCCACAGGTCTGATATCTATACCCAGAGGAGAGAGCTCTAGGTACCTAGTCCTAGGAGCAGCAAAAGACATGTCAGACTAGAGCCAACTGCTTCTGCTGCTGGAGCAATACTGATAGGAACAGGGACATGAAGAAGGAATGTGTCTCTCCTCACCACCTGCCTTCTAAACTTTCCCCAGTGCTTTCTGCTATCAGAACCTGACAGTGAGCCAACTCACAAGGGAGTCTGGGAAATGCAGTTAGCCAAGTCCTAGTCCCAGCATCACATAATAGAATACAGAAAGGCAGGCTAGGAACTGAGAAACAATAGGCATGTAACTGGCACTATTCCAGTTCAACTTTGGCACTGACATAGTGGTGGTACTTAATGAATCAGTAACAGCCACCAGTGGAAACTGCCGGGTTCTGGAGAGAAAGGGGATAGACTAACCATGATAGGGCAGTGGTCCTATTGTGTTTCCTAAGAAGGATTACCATTGAAGGTAATGATGTTTGTAAGTATGAGACACTCTCTGGAAAGTCCCATAAATTACTGGTGAGGAAGTCTTTTGACAGTGGAGGGTCAACTGTAAATCAGAAGGGGTCAAAGGACAACAAAATTTGGCTGATCTGATCTGTATTTACAGACTGGGGCTCTTAGAATTACATGTGCTTTTCTAAAAAGAACTTTAAAAAACAGCAGACCATCTGAACCTATTTGAATAAAATTATTATCACTTTTGGGGACAGCTATTGGTTTTGTCCCGTATTCCTTCTTCTAGTAACAGCATTCCAGTTTTCCTTTGGAGAAGCCCCTCTCTCAGCTCTTCTGGGTGAACATAAAAATACAGGTGACTTGATCATACCCTTTCCACCTCCCCACACCAAGGAGCCACTTGGCCACAGTAATTAGTTCATGTTCAGGTACGAGCAGAGTTAATACCAGGATTTCTGCTGGACCAATCAGAAAAGAGGTGTTCTTTTTCCTATGGGGTTGCTAGATGAATAGAATGTAAGTTTGGCGCTTTGGTGGTCAAACTTGGCAGGGAAAGCCTGTCTGACATAAAACCTACACATAAAAAAGTACATGCAAGAGACAAAGAGAAAACAAAATTTTAATATCAATAACATTGAGCACTTGCATCCAACCATATTTGGAGCTCGGTTTACTTCTAGATTTTTCTATCATATAAAACAATCTATTCTTCTTTGTTTTTTACTAAGCCATTTTTAAAAATTGAGGTAAAGTTCACATACAGTGAAAAACACCTATCTTAATTATAAATTTTGATGAGTTTTGATAAAGGAAACACTCTTAACTACCTCCTCAGTCAAGATATAGTATATTCACATCACTCTTTCACTCCTTTCCAGTCCGTCCCTACCCCACCCCCATAGTCTACTGTTCTGATTTTCACCAGTTAAGATGAACTTCACCTGTTTTTTAACTGATTGTTAACGGAAATATACAGAATATATGCTATGCCCAGGGCCAGGAATAGAAGATACTCACTTGATATTGGTCAATATTTCTCCCTTGATCAATATTAGTTGATTCAGGTCCTCCTCATTTCTTGCCTATGTTACTAGCCCCTTCCTGAAGTTTTAAAGGTCTTACCTGACCTTTCTGCTTCTAGTCTCACCCTGCATGATGCCACTGGGATAATCTTTCTAAAGTGCAGATCAAATCATATCAGTCCAAAAATTCATCAGTCACTACCTATGGTGTTTGGGATTAAATACAAGCTTAAAAAAGCATTTAAACATCTCTAGCCTTTGCCTCCTATCCAACCATACACTGGAGAGAGAAGGGGCTACTCCCTCTCTCAGTGTATGCTCTACCTTTCCCCATGCCCTCCCCCATGATGTTTACTAAACGATTTTCCCTGCCTCTGGGCATATACTGCCCTGCCTGGGTATATACTGATTTATTTCTGCCTTATTTATCTTCCCATTTCTGGTTAGCTTTATGTGACATAAGCTCTAATTCAAGAGTTATTTCCTCTGGGAATCATATCTGGGCCACCAGGCTGAGTTAAGAGTCCCTTCTCCAAGTCCCCTTAGCACCTTAGGTATATCTTTATAATTGCCCTTATTACATAGATGACCTGCAATCAGAAAAACTTATTTTTCTTGTTCATTAGACAGCAGGCAGCTGGAAGACAAGGACTTCATTTTTCATCTCTGTATTCCCCAAGTACTCAATATGTATTTAATGAATGAACAAAGTTTTCTACCTCAAAAATTTCCCATTGCAGTTCTGCTATGCCATTTTCCTGTTTTCACTGGAGAAATACCTGTCTATTATGCTAGAACTCCGAAGTAGTAAAAACTTTTTTCTTTACCTAGAATATTTACTGTCAATTAAAAAGACAGCCACTGATTTTAATAGAATCTCCTGTGGATTATTTTCAGTTGAGAACAGGCAATTATCTACTAAGAAAACTATACTAACATTCTCCCTTTCAAATCTAACGATGTGAATACAAATAGAATCACATTTTCCTTCAATGTTAGTCCTACTGCTTTGGAGACAGCATTTGATCTGTAGGTCAATTTACTTAAAGATGTAATTGTGGAGTAACAAAATATGAAAACATGTATTAAAAACTAGCTTAAACCAACTTTTGATTTAGTTCTTTCTATGCAAAACAAAAGCAAAAGCCCCCCAAATTCAAATAAACTCTAAGAACTTGAGAAACTATTAATGATTTACTCACCAATTATGAAAGAAAAATACTAGTAAACATCTCAATAGCTTTCTTTCTTTCTCCACTAACAAAATAATTAACTTGTAAATTTCAAGTGATCAAATAAGATTTATCCTTTAAAGAAAGTAATAGTCAAAGAGTATCAGCTTTCTGTACTGCAAAGGCAAATAATAACAAAAATCAATTAGACTAAATTTGTTTTTATAAGAGCAGACTACTTTCTGTGTCCCCAGTTTTACTGTTCTTTATACCCTACTCAAGTTTTCCTAAGCCATTCCATTTTTTTAAACATCTGGTGTATTAGATAATGTTTAAAAGTTAATATTATGTGTTGGCAACCCACTATTTACCTGGAATTTATAAATAAATTAAAAATTTTCTAGCAATATGGACACCAAAAAGTTAGATTTAGAATTTTCGAATTTTGTATTACTTATCACAAAAGGTAAAATATATAAGTATATATTCTTATATATATATTCTTGTTTTTAACAATTGTATTAAATGGACAACTGAACTTTAGCTAAGATAATTATATGCTGGTGTACTTTCTCAGTTGTGATTATTTCTAGTATGCCCATTTTAAATTATAGTCATTGTAATTTCTGGATTGTCTACAGTTGGAAAGTCTATTTACTAGTCTATTAATTTTATGAAGCTTCTAACAAATTGTTCAAACACTTAAGTTTCCCCATATGCAAAATGGGAATAAGTCTACTGGTAAGCATTTCTAGGAAGATTTTAATTGATATCATCTGTATCATTGCCACATAGTATTAAACAAGGCAATCAGAGTCCTGCAAAAAGTTAACATTCAGTTAAATCTGGAGATATTGCAATAATAAGCCCAAAAATATTAAAAATAAAACTCCAAAGTGCTTAATAATTATTAACATAATTTTTTTCATAAACATAATCTTTAAAAATAATGTCTGGTTCCTGTTGCTTATAATTTCAAGTGGCAGAAATGTAAAGATGTAATTTTGTTGGCTTTGTTTCCCTTTTTTTTTTTTGAAAAGCAGAACTCTATGTAGTATATAGTGAAATGAAATGGCAAATGGTATAATCTTAGGAAATTCCAGCCCTATCAAAATCATATCAAAACCATGTAAAATCACATAAAAACATTTGAAATTATCTCCTATTTTGGGATAACCTTTTAAAAAATTAGTTCAATAAACTGATTCTTAACTTATGTAGGTTTATAAATTCTTTTGGTCTTTTTCCTAGGTCCAATAAATTGATAGTCACTGTTATTCCAAATATGATAGAGTGAATAAAACTGTACATTGTAAAGATCTTGAAAATGTGTTACATACAATTAGACAATTTTGTGGAGACTCCTGAACTTTTAAATTCTTTCTTGCTTGCCAGCAACTCTATTAACCTGTAGGTGAAACACATTAAAGGCCTTAAATTTGAAACCTGGAATTTAGCTGACCTTGGCTTGAATCCTGACCCCACCACTTACTACTTTAGTATCTAGTGGTAGATCCTTTAACCTTTCAGAATCTGTTTCCTCAGGTTGAACGATGAATAACAATACCAGTCTAGAACCTGAATGAAGCCAGAATATTACACTGACTAGCACATTGTTAGTGCTGAATAAATATTTCATTCTCAGCTCTCCTTGAGTGCTAGCAAACCCCAGTTTGACTATTTGGGGAGAGACCCTTTTTGTTTTTGTTTTTTAATCTAGTCACAGGATGTTTTTTGACTCTTTATAGTAACTTCCTTTAAAAGTAATCCATCAATGCGTTTACTGAGCTACATACTATTAACTTTAACGGAGTAATAACCAGTGAACTAGTTTAATGAAGAGTATTAGCAGATTTAAACAAATTAATGAAAAGCTATTTCCGTGCAGTTTCTGGTATTACTCATCTTAATTTTTTTACTAACAGATGATTACTATCTTCTCCCGATTATTGCACATAGAGACGATTGTATTTAATTATGGTATTGTTTAGGTGGGTTAATCTTTAACTTGAAGTAAAATATATTGACAGGGTAAAATGAAAGGTTTGAAACAGTGCAAGTCGAAAACAAGGCCAAGCAAGAAACGGAATTACCGTAATTCATGGTCAGAAGATTGATTAGAACGCCTTTGCCTTCAAGAATTAGATTCTCTGCAGAATGAAGGTGCTAGAGAAATTAACAAAGGCGAGAACAGCGGACTATGGTGTTAAACCATCTTGATAATCAGAAGGCTCAGAAAGGCTTGAAAGAAACTTCATCGCAGAGAGGATTTTCTTTTACCTTCCCTGCCTCCCGCAATTAATGCCGTTTAATATACACTGTCAATTATTTTTGAAGGGAAAATATGCCTTAAAGCAGCTCTCAATAGGTTACTGACATGCGCCACAAATGTCATTCCACCTCAAACCCCTTCCAAAACCTAACAATCACTTTTAAGCCTAATTCGGGGCGCTTTCGTGCTTCACTAAAGCCAGGTCTTCGAGGCAGGAGCATCAGTACACTTACTCCACATCCTCCTGAAAATCAGCAATTTCAGTGCTAAGACAGAGAAGCGACTAGCTATTTGTTTCTAATTTCTAATTTAAAACCAAGCGATTTCCAAAAACGATTCGGGACAATTTTCAATGCTTTCAATTACGCAGTCGCTCATTTCTACAATTCACGTCAAGTAACCCCTCTCCTCTCCGCCCGCGCCCTTCACCTCCCACCACCCAGGGCCCTAGACCCTCTGCGGCCGCCCCTGGCTTCGCGCAGCTTAAAGGGCCGCGCGCGCTTCTACGAGCTTCGGTGCGCACGACTTCGCCACTCTCCGTAGCCTTTACAGCTAGAGCGGTCAACTAATGGCCGCCTACTCTCGTACTCATCGTCCCGCCTTCCGGTTCCACTGAAGCCAATAGAAAGAGCCCTCTAACAACAGAAGCCAATGGGAGGTCGGGGGCGGGCTTATCATTGGCTGCAGGCGTCCCGCAGTGCAGTCTGGGCCTCCCCTTCCGTTACCCTGGAGCCGAGGTCGCTGCGCCGTTGCAACCCAGGAGATGACGTCCCCGCCCCTACCTCAGCCCCGTGTTCAAACTTCCCGCACCCCAGCTCCTTGAGCGCCCGCTCCGCAGACAAGTCTGGCACCCCCGCTTTGGCGACCAGACGCCGAGGCCCCGCGGACAGAAGGCAAGTAGGCGGGCGCCGCGTCGGCGTTGAGGAGGGGCGGGAGCGGTTTGGAGGTGGGCTTCGGGGTGGGCGTGGGGATAGGGGGGACTTGAGGGTGCGAGGTGAGGCCGGGCTGTGCGGGACCCGCCGAGCAGATGGGGGCGTGCGAGTGGAGTTGTTAAAGGATTAGGGATGGAGGAGGATTGAGGGACGCGGGGAGAAGAAAAGTCCTAGGAAAACAAATCTGGAGCCCGGCGGCTGGGAGGGGGTTGGGCGGAGAGGAGGTTGACCGAAAGGTGGGGGATTGGGAAGTTAGGATGAGAACGAGTTCGGGAGGGGTTGCTTTGGGAGATCAGGAAAAGAAGGAAGGGAGCGCCTTGCAGGAGGATCTAGAGAAGGGGTTCGGAGTTATTAGAAAGCCCTAGGGGCCTGCAGACACTGAAGATGGGAAAGGAGGGACGGGGCAAGAAGGCGAAGGAGGCTGTGAGGCTCTTGGTAGCCCTGGAATTAATAAATGATAGGAAGTTAAGACTGTGATTAGAGTGGCTCTTTGGTGCAGGCTGTGAAATTTTTACACATCCTTCAGAGATGGGATGAGAGGAGGGGAGAGTTGGCAAAAAAAAAAAAAAAAAGTGCCTTCTTGGCATCGGTGAATCGGAGTGGGTGCTCAGATACTTGGCGTTTTAAGTCGGCAGGACCACGGGGCAGTGTTTAACAGTGGCGAAGGGCACGGGTCCAGTTCACCTGAGCTTAATCCCCTCTCACTGACTTCCACCTGAGCTTAACCCCCTCTCACTGACTTCCACCTGAGCTTAAACCCCTCTCATTGATTTTCACCTGAGTTTAAACCCCTCTCATTCACTTTGTGGCCTCGGACAAACCACAACTATCAATTAGTAACAAATTGGGTATTAAGCAGGAGAGTCGTGCTGTCTGATCTCTGTGTCAAGTTTCAATAGCTTTCTCTAACTGGGGCAACAAAAATGAAAGCAGGATATATCAGTTAGGAGGCTGTTGTAGAAGTTCAAGTGAGAAAAGATGGTGGCTTGGACCAGGGCAGTCACAGTGGAGATGGTAAGAAATCATCAAATTTGGAATATATTTTGGAGATAAAACAGCCTGGTTTTACAGATGGTTTGGTTGTGGGATGTGAGAGTAAGAAGGAATCCGGGATGATCCTTAGATTTGTGAAAGGGATAATTTAGTAGATGGAAACGCCATTTAATGTGATCAGAAAAAATAGGAAAGAGTGGGTAGGAGTAGAAAGGGGATAGATCATGATTCTGTACTGGCGTGTAAGGTTGAAATGATGTTTAGCTACCCAGCTGGAGTTGTCAAATAGGAAGGTGAATATATGAATCCGAAAGGCAGGGTAAATGAAGTCTAGGTGAGATCACCTAAGGAGAGAGTGTAGATAAAAGACAAGAGGGCCAAATATGTGGGGCCTTGTGTACTCCAACCTTTAGAGGTCAGGAAGAGGAGGCAGATTCAACAGAGAAGACTGGGAAGAGACAGCCAATGAGGGAATGAGAAAACCAGGAAGGCAGGTGGCTATGGAAATTAAGTAAGAAAAGAGAGTGTTGTAGGCAGGAGGGACTGGTCAGTCTTGTCCAGTCTTGTCCAGTCTTGTCCAATGCTGCTGTGGGGTCAGGGATGAAGAGGACAGAAAATTGGTTCTTGGATTTCACCAGGTTGAATGTCATTGTCTCTTTTGACAAAAGCTATTTCAGTGGAATGGTCGGGATGAAAACTTGACTAGTGTGGATTCAGAAAAACATTGTTGGAAGGAAAGTAGAGATGACATGCTAGATTATAAATTACTCTTCGAAAACTTTTACTGGAAAATTGGAGCGGAGAAATTGGGTTGTAGATGCAATAGGCCATGGAGTCAAGCAACAGCTTTACTAGAACCTCTTCGTTGTTCGGAATGATCCTGTAGAGAGTGCAGAATTGCGGGAGCACAGTCCTTGAGATGGAGAGGAGTGGGAAGGAAGACAGGTGAAAAGTTTAGCTCTAAAAAGGAGCAGAAATGCTGCTTCAGTTTTAGTAGGGGGAGCGCCACACTATGGAATAGATGCACATGGAGGGGGCTTTAAAGATGAGGTCGTTCTCCTCGATGGTTGGTATTGAAATATTCAATAGGTCCCTCAACCAAGAGTCAGAAAACTTGTAGTCCATTTCCAGTTTTACTAACTTAGGTCTGTGACCTTAGATAAATTGTGATCTTGGGTACGTCACTTTGTTTTTCTGGGTCTTAGTTTCCTTAATCTATGCAAAGAAAGGAGTGATTTCCCAGGGTTCCTTCCAGTGCTAAATTGTTATGTAATCTTATTAAACTATACTAGTTCATTTGTTTTTGCTTGTACTTCATAAAAAAATTATTAGTTATTATTCTAATAATTGTCTTACCTTATCTTTATCCATTTCTTCCTTTCATATTTTGGTCTAATACTTCATGCATTTTCTTTTTTCTTTAACTTTTTAACTTTTGTTTTCCTGTTTGCTTGTTTGAACTGTTTTTCTGGCAGCCACTGACAGCCAGGCAACAGTGTTCTTACCAGGACTAAGGACTAATTTTATAAAAGAAAATTTTCACAAGTGTCTAAATTTCCATTTTCTAGGAAGGCTTAGATCTTTGGGTTGCCATATTTTCTAAGGAATGCTTGTTTGTTGTCATGAAGGTTTGTAACATAATATGGGATACATAGTTTAGAAATACCTGCCTTATTTCAGCATAGATCCTAAGTAATCAGAAGTTTGGCAAAGGTAACAAAATGTTCTTTAGCATTCCTGGGGCTATTCTTCTCTTTTTTTTAATTTAATTTTTTATTTTATATTGGAGTATAGTTGATTTACAATGTAGTGTTAGTTTCAGGTGTACAGCAAAGTGATTCAGTCATACATATATCCATTCTTTTTCAGGTTCTTCTCCCATATAGGTTATTACAGAATATTGAGTAGAGTTCCCTGTGCTGTACACTAGGTCCCCGTGGATTATCTGTTTTATATATGATAGTGTGTGTCTGTTAGTCCCAAACTCCTAATTTATCCCTCCCCCACACAATGTTTCCCCTTTGGTAACCGTAAGTTTATTTTCTATTTTCGAAGCCTATGAGTCTGTTTCTGTTTTGTAAATAAGTTCATTTGTATCATTTTTTTTTAGATTCCACATATAAATGATGTCATATGATACTTGTCTTTCTCTGACTTATTTCACTTAGTATGATAATCTCTAGGTCTATCCATGTTGCTGCAAATGGCATTATTTCCTTCTTTTTATGGCTGAGTAATATTCCATTGTATATATATACCACATCTTCTTTATCCATTCCTCTGCTGATGGACATTTAGGTTGCTTCCATGTCCTGGCTGTTGTAAATAGTGCTTCAGTGAACATTGGGGTGCCTGTATCTTTCTGAATTACGGTTTTCTCCACATATATGTTCTGGGGGGTTGTTCTTGAATTTATCACTTTTAAAGTTTTCTCATGTAATTAATATGTAATATTTTCAGGGAATATATAAAGGATACATACATAATTTATTGTGAATGTTTTTTTCTAATCGTCTCTCTTTGATGGAAGAGCCAGACGCTGCCCTAAAAGAACTCATAGTGTATTTTTGCTCATTTTAGTTTCCTCATTGTCTAAAGTGGCATCTGTGTCATCAGTAATTTTTATTGACTGAATAGTGTATGAATTGAATAGTAGTTTCATGAATTTTGGAAAAGTGATTGCTTATATCAGGTTGTCTTGAAAGGTCGAGAATAATTGTTATAAATAATTAGCCTAAAGATGACTTATATTTGCTGTTAAAGATGTAGATCTGACCATATGTATTTGTCTCTTCTTCTACTTGGAGACAACATTAAAATCATATTAAAGAAAAAAAGAGAATAAACCTATAACATTGTAAGAATGATAGAATACTCTCAGTAGACGAGAGATTACAACACATTTCTGAAACATGAAAGAAATGACAGGTGGAACAGATTAGAATAGAGAGAACTATGTCCCAAGATATTCAAGAGGGAACTGCAGCAAAGAAATATTCTGATATATCCAACAGAGTCTCAGAGTATCTTGGGATTTAAAAAGTCAGAAAGGAAAATTGAAAATGGGGAGGAAGAATAATTAAAAACTATAAATGGAATAATTGTGCCTCCTTTTCCACCCAAGCTCATGCACAGCGACTGTCAGTGTAATACTCTCTGCCCTTCACCCCTCACTCCCTTTCCCATCAAAAAATGCAGAAGTAATTTCTTCTGGAAATAAAAACAAGGATGACACTAAAGAAGAAGTAGAGTTGCCATGGTGGACATTTGTGTTTGGAGATAATCCCTCCTCCTTGCTAACTTTTAGGGAGTCCCCAGCATAATGGCTGGTTCTTTGCTGTTCATCCCTAAGCAACGTGTGCCTGTCAGGAGGCCCTGCTCACATGTACATGGTTTCCATTCATTCTTTCTTTTTCTTCTTTCCTAAATACCAGTGGGTGACCAAAAATTATCTTCAAAGAAATAAAATCAGCAGTGTATAAAAAAACCTCGGATGAACAAACTGAAAAACTGTAACTATGTGAAGCGAAGATAATTTCTGGATCAGAAGAGACCTTAAAACAAACAAGGGGCTTCCCTGGTGGCGCAGTGGTTGAGAGTCCGCCTGCCGATGCAGGGGACACGGGTTCGTGCCCCGGTCTGGGAAGATCCCACGTGCTGCGGAGCGGCTGGGCCCGTGAGCCATGGCCGCTGAGCCTGCGCGTCCAGAGCCTGTGCTCCGCAACGGGAGAGGCCGCAACAGTGAGAGGCCCGCCTACCGCAAAAACAAAAACAAAGACAAAAAAAAAAAAAAAAAAAAACAAACAAGATGTCTATTTAGTGTTCTCAGGGGAAAGAGAATGTATTGCCTCATTAAAGCAAGAACAGAATAATTATTTTAAAAAATCAGAAGAAGAAAGAGTTCTTGGAAATTAAGATGTTTGCACAAATTAAAAAAAAAAAAGTCCTGGATGATTTAGAAGATAAATTGAGTAAATATCTTTGAAAATAGTCCAAAAAGACAAAGAGAGCAGTTCTGTTATTTAACCAGTAGAAGTTTCAAAAAGAGTAAAGGAAGAGTCAATTATCAAAAAAGAAACCTAAGAACATTTCTTGTGCTTAAAGACACAAGTTTCCAGATTAAAAGGAAGAGGAGAAGAAAAGGGCAACACAATGAAAAAAGAACCACACCTACGTACATCATTGTGACATTTCAATATAGCAAGAGGGAAAATCCTAAAAGTTCCTAGGGAGTTAAAAAAAAAAAAAAAGATTACCTATGAAGAATGAGAATCAGATGAACATAACTAGAGTGTGAACTCCATAAGGGCAGGGATTTTTCATTGTTGTTTTTTCATTACTGTTGCATAGTGAGAGCTCAAGAAAAGTATATGTTGAGTAAAAGAATGATTGTCACATCTCATAAGCAGCTCTGAGGGTTTAGAAGACAGTGGAGCAGTGTCTCCAAAGTTCTGAGAGAGAGTGACTTAGAATTTGGAACCTATGAAAACTATCAAGTATGAGGCAAAATAAAGACATTCTCAGGCATGCAAAGACTCAGAACTTTTACCTCAGATAACCCTTTCTGAAGAAGTTACTTGAGGATATGGAGCAGTAAAATACAATGAAAACTAATAAAGATGATGACATCGGCCACTAGAAATGGTAGATTAACTCAGAAGTACAGTAAAAGTAATTCCAGAATGACAGTGGTGCAGCGGGTAGAAAGTAATTGGTTTACATTAGAATAGGAAATTACTGGTCTCCAAGAAAAATGTCTTTTAAGAGGAAGAATAATGGATTTCAGGCTATAGATAGAATGACTAAGAAACTGATAGATATCAGTGATGTGATAAGAAGGATGCTTTTTCCTCTCAAGAAAAAAGGACAATTAGGAATTCTAGAGAAAAAACTGCATAACCAACATGTAGTTGCATGTTGCAGCCATTTCAAATGAGGTGTGAGTTAAATCCTCATGTTTCATAGTCTAAAATTGCTAATTCAAGAAATAGTATAAGCACAGTACTATATATAAAATAGATTAGCAACAAGAACCTACTGTATAGCACAGGAAACTACACTAAATTTTTGTAGTAACCTATAAGGGAAAAGAGTATGAAAAGGAATATATATATGTAGATACACACACATAATTGAATCACTGTGCTGTACATCTGAAACTAGCACAATATTATAAATCAACTATACTTCAATAAAAAAATAGTATAAGCAAAAAAGTGTAAGCCATTAAAATAGTTTTCCCAGGAAACAGGATTTGGATAATGGGGCAATGGATATTTCCTTTTTTTTTTTTTTTTAAATATATATATATTTGGGGCAGTGGTTGGGGAGAGAGCTAATGTTGGTGTATATGAGATGAATGGCAGGTAATGTTTTTGTGGATTCTTACCCTTTGCAAAAAAAAGTTAGGTGGGACCCCTGACTTACATGGAATAGGTCATAGGGAGCTACTGCTGCTATGTGCATATAAACAGAAATAATCTTCGTCCATATCATATAATCAACTTTTAATTATACTGTTAAAACTGAAAGTCTTTGACAAAGAGTATTAATCAGAATTTACTGAGCATCTTGTATGTTTGAATTTTAATATATAATTATTGATATTTACCAAGTGCTTATTGTGTGATAGTGAATTATCCCATTTAATTGTCACAGTTCTTTAAGGAAGTTACCATTATTGTTTCCACTTTACAGATGAGAAAATTGAGATTTAGGTTTAGATTGAGAAGTTAGGTGGCTTCTCCAGGTTTGCACAGCTAATAAGTGATGGAGCCACTTAGTTGCTTTAATCCATCATCCTTTTTTCCTGGACAGTTTTTTAAATGTGTAAATATTTTCTGTCATGATTGCAAAGTGAAAGATTCAGACTGATTTATATATTTTTTAATATTAGTACTTGTTGCTGATTTCAGATCAGATAGCTAATTGTAACAGAGACTGAGATTGCCAGGCGCTAATCATCTACTAGGAAGTAAAACAAAGTTCTAAGTTTGTTTGCTTGATTTAAAAAAAATATTTTTTGTTAAGGAAAATTTGAAACAATATGAAAGCAGAGGTAGAAGAGTGAAGCTGCAAGTCTCCACGGTTTTTACATAGTTTTATTAACTCATGGCCAGTCTTATTTAATCTCTACTTTTACCTCCTTCCCCCTGGATTATTTTGAAGCAAACCCCAGGCATTATTTAATTTTACCTATAAATATCTCAACATCTACCTCTGAAATATAAGGACTCTTTTAAAAAAGTAACCACAATATCATGATCTCACCTAAAGCAATAGCAATTCCTTAATGTCATTAAATATCCAGTCAATGTTTAAATTATCTTATAATTTTCTTTTATATAATTTGTTTGAATCAAGATTGAAGCAAGGCTCATACATTGCAATTGTTTGTTTTCCTTAAGGCTTTTAAAAAATATAGAAACCAGGGCTTCCCTGGTGGCGCAGTGGTTGAGAGTCTGCCTGCCAGTGCAGGGGACATAGGTTCGTGCCCCGGTCCGGGAAGATCCCACATGCCGCGGAGCAGCTGGGCCCGTGAGCCATGGCCGCTGAGCCTGTGCGTCCGGAGCCTGTGCTCCGCAACGAGAGAGGCCACAACAAGGAGAGGCCCGCATACTGCAAAAAAAAAAAAAAAAAAAAAAAAAAAATAGAAACCCTCTCGCCATCTCTTCTTTTCCTGCTTGCAATTTACGCGTTGACGAAGCCAGTTTGTCCTATAGGATTTGCCACAGTGTGGATTTTGCTAATTGCTTCCTTGTACCTCTGTCCCTGTGTTTTCTATAAATTCTCGTTTCAGTTTAGAAGTTTGACCAGAATCACATTTTATTTTTCCTGTAGGAGGAGCAGATTACTTCAGAGGTATCCTTGTGTCGTATCTGAAAGGCACACAGTGTCTGATTATTTCTTTTCTGTGGTGTTAGCAGCCATTAGTGAGCACTGTCTTTCATTATTTCATTAGTGGCTACAAAGTGGCAATATTCTAATTCTGTCGTTCTCATATTCCCTTTTTAATTTATTAGCTAGAATAATTCTGTAAAGAAACAAACTTTTTGGCCAACTCAATACTTCCTCTTATCTACTGTTTTGTTATTTTAAGATACAGCTTGTAACAGTATAGGCAGGATACATGTTTGATTTTTTTCTCTTTATGTATCAATTTCAGATGAATGAGTTGGTTGCCTAGTGTCTTTCAGAGGTGACTAATTAGTTTTTTAAAATAACATATGAACTCATGAATTTAAACATATTTGATGTGTCTTAATCCTTTGCTGATATAATTCTTATTGATGATGCAGTTGTCCCACTGTTGGCTAGTTGGAGCTTCTTAGAGTGCGCTCCTGAGCCCTTCTGATGCTCCATCAGGGGTGCCTCACAGCTTTCTTGCTCTCTAGTTTGACCAAATTTCTAGATTCTTAGGTTCATCTTGTATGTTTCCTCTCTTAGATGTGGAATAAGACGTTTTACAAGGAGTTCTAGTTTCTTTTAAGGGAAATGGTATTTAGACACTACATTTGAGTGCTGGGAATGTTTGTTGCTATTAGTTTGTTTCTTGCTTCTAGGGTTTTTCAGTGGACAGAGCTAGGAAACTGTTTTTTTTTTTTTTTTTTAATGTAAAACCCATTATAAATTCATACTGATACTCCAAATTCACATTTTGGGCTCCAGAATTTTAAAACTCATATTGGCTTATACTTGTTTGTTTTAGAAAATTCTAATACCTAACTGAACCAATGTAATTACTTGTTTGCTTTATCTCACAGTGCACATGTAGTAGCCTGAGAATAACAATGCCAACAATGCCGACAATGCGATTATTGAAAGTAGTTTTTAGAAAAATTTTGTACCTTTTTTGTCAGTAACATATATCTCATTAGGGATTGTGTTTTAAAGTCATTAGAACTGGTTAATCTGTGTGGTTTTGTCACCAACTGTATATATAGTTACATTTATTTGTTTCATTTTCTTTTGATTCATAGGAAATGCTTTTTAAAAATCTAATTTCTAAAAATTATTATTCCCAAAGTTGAGTCTACAAAAGTTATAGATAAAGAAGTCTAACTCCTATCCCTGTCCCTGAACTCTGCTTCCTGCTTTCCTCTACAGCTGTACTGTCCAATCAGCTAACCACCAGTGCATGTGGCTTTTAACATTTAAATTAGTTAAAATTCAGCATAATTAAAAATTAGTTCTTCATTCACACTTGCCACATTTCAGGTGTTCAGTAGCTAGCTATCATACTGAACAGATTTTAGAACATTTCCATTCTTGCTGAATGTTCTGTTGGACAGCCCTGCCCTAAAGAACCCATTGTTTTTTCATTAAGTATTTGTTCTTCTACTTTTTTTTTTTTTTTTTGCGGTACGCGGGCCTCTCACTGTTGTGGCCTCTCCCGCTGCGGAGCACAGGCTCCGGACGCGCAGGCTCAGCGGCCATGGCTCACGGGCCCAGCCCCTCCGCGGCATGTGGGATATTCCCGGACCGGGGCACGAACCCGTGTCCCCTGCATCGGCAGGCGGACTCTCAACCACTGCGCCACCAGGGAAGCCCTGTTCTTCTACTTTTTAAAAATATAAAAAGTTGTGTATATAAATTTATAACCCTCCTTCCTCATTAAATGGTAGCGTACTATACATGCTTTTCTCCCTCTTCCTTTTCTTTTTTTTTTTTTTTTTTTGCGATACGCGGGCCTCTCACTGTTGTGGCCTCTCCCGTTGCGGAGCACAGGCTCCGGACGCGCAGGCTTAGCGACCATGGCTCACGGGCCCAGCCTCAGGGGTCCAGCCGCTCCGCGGCATGTGGGATCCTCCCGGACCAGGGCACGAACCCACGTCCCCTGCATCGGCAGGTGGACTCTCAACCACTGCGCCACCAGGGAAGCCCCCTTTTCTTAATATATTCTGGAGATCACTTCAGACTGCAGAGAATACACAGAGGTAATCCGCATTCCTTTAATAGCTTCCTAGTACTGTACTTCACTGTGTGGAGGTTTACAGTGTGTGCAGCCAGTTCCCTACTGATGGTCATTTTGATTGTTTTAGTCCTTTGCCACTACAAAAGTGCTACATGAATAGTAGTAGTGCTGCCTTGTGCATGTGTCATTTTCATTTATTACTAGTATATACTTTTAACACTGATTTCATCAATGGGCTTTTCATTTCTTGTAAATATTAAGAACAATTATAATTATAAAAGTAATCAGATTCCAGTTGTTATTTTGGTATATTATGTATACCTTGGTTTGCAATTCTTTTTTTCAGTTCCTGAGTTCAGTTAAAAAGAATACTCAGTGTTTTCAGTATTTTTCAATGACTGTGTGTAGTTGAGGTCATATTGTATACACCAGTTTGAATTTTTCTTTTTACTGTAATAGTATAAGCATCTTCCTTGTTAACACAAACTTTCTGTAAACATTTCTAACAGTTGCATGATACTATGCTATATTGATTTTTTCAATACTTTCCTTAATTTTGTTAGTTATTTTGCAGTGGTTAGATTAGGTTGCTTCCTTTTTTGGTTTTGTTTTTTGTTTTTTTAATTGTACTGCATTAAACATTTGTGCATAAACTTTCCCTCTATTTTTAGGGTAATTTTCTTGGTATCCGGCAATGGAATTATCAGATCAAAGGTTAAAAGCATAATTAAAGTTTTAATATATTTTGCCAACTTTTTTCCCAGTATTTTCTTGACAGCCATTCTGGAAGCATTGAGTGTTGAGAAATCTGTGATAATTTGATAGGTTTAAAAATGGTATCTGAGGTTGAATGTTATTACGTGCCTATAGTTTGTATTGCTTGCTGTGGGTCTTAACATGTATTTTCCCATTTATCTTTGGACTTCATATTTTTCTTATGGCATGATATGAGGTATTTATTGTTAAGGGTGGTAATCATTTTTCTGTTATATTGCAAATTTTTTCATCAAGTGCTTTAATTTGATTAATTTTTTTACATACTTTCAGTTTTACATTTTTATGCAATTTTAGATATTTTTCTTTGGTTTTGTTAGCAGTCTTGTCCTTTACCACCATCCCCCCACACCCCACCCCACCCCCCAAAAAAGAAAGAAATTGGTGATTTGATCATAATTCACCTGTTAAAAATCAGCACTTGTGTTTATTTTAAATCTTAAGATTCAAGGGAGTCAAATGCAGTTAACATTTATTCAGAAGCAAGTATATGTCAGGTACTTTACATGTTCTCTATCTAGGCTATGACAGTTTGTCTTTTCTCCAAATACTGTAAACAACTGTGTGAAAATATAGATGAATTAAATTACAGCCTCTTTTAAAAATTATAAGCAGTATATTATTTTGCTTTTAGTATATTTCATTGTAATTAACTGTAGAAATCTATTTCATGAAATATGATGAGTTTCCTTCCCCCTTCCTTAATTGTAGGGGAAAAAGTGTATTTTCTGGTCCCTCCTGTGAATTGTGGACCACAGATAACAGAGAGAAAACAAATTGCACATACATGAATATTATCCCCAGGATCTGAAGACTCTAAAAAATGCTCTTCAGGATTGCCATGGATTTTTCTGAAGAAAAGAATCCGTGAAATTATGTGAATAGAGGCCATTTTTCAAAGCCATGGGGGAAAGAGAAAGAAGTCCAGATACTGGTGAAGAAAGTAAGGCAGGCAGACAATATTACTCTTACTGTTCATCTGACTTTGGAGCTACACCACAGTCTTCTGGCCCGTCATCGCCGGTCCATCCCTCCTCACCTGCAAGTATTAAGGGAAAAAATCCTAAAAATCAAATTTCAGACAGCCAAGTGCATCATCAAGGTAAGCATCCTTTAAAAAAGTCCAGTAGATCTAGAATATTCATTTTGAATGCTTAAGGAAAACATGTATGAATGAAACTCTTCTATTAATATGTATATGGATATGTGCATGGAAATGGGATGATTTACATTTAGAATAGGATATATTTTTATAAATGTTGCTTATGGTACTGTGTATTATCCTTTGTTATATTCAAAGTCATACAGTATACCAAAGAAAGAACCATAACTGAGGCGTCTCATTTTGTTTTCTCTTGTTCCTAAATAAATGATTATCTTGGAGTTTGTGAGGTACTGTAAAGGCAAAAAAAAAAAAAAAAAAAAAAAATCACAAAACATGTGGACCTTCCTTTATCTTCAATTTCAAAAAGTAGTGAAAAGCATTGATTTAAAGTGGTTAAGGGGCATTTTTATAGATTGAGTAAAATTACTTTCCCTACTTATTACAAAAGTTCAAATTCAGCCTAGAATTGGAATTTGGGACTTGGGTCCACCAGTCTGTTTTCTGTTAAGCTGTGTTATAATGGAAACAACATAAATCATTAGAAATAATTTTTCTTATTAAAATGTTACTAGTCTGGAACTAGTTATTATATATTTGACTAGATAATGTTCTAGAAATCTCTTCTTCATCTTAATAAATAGCTGGTCAAGAAAACCCTGATGTACTTAGTAACAAAATATGTAAGGACTATGAGTATATCATAGAAAAGTAAGCTAAGGTAAATGAGGTTTTATAATATATGTTAATAAATACAGCACAATATAACAGCAGTAGCTTAGAATGGTAAGACTGCAAGGCAGGGAGTGGTAAGTTTGGGAGATGAAAAGGAAAACAGGGGCAAGGCAATGAAACACCTGGAATCTTGTGTTAAGATATTGACTGTTTCTGTACAGGAGAATAGTTAGCTATTGAAAAGTTTTAATCAGGAGTTTGATTAAATTTGCCTTTACAGATTTTTACTTTGAAAAGTAACATTTGCTTTTTTAAAATCTGCAAAGAATGTATGTTCCTTTTGAAAGCAGCCCTCTCATGGATCCCTGATCTAGCTTCCCAGGGATGTTGATACTTTTAACAATTTGGGTGCATTTTCTTCTTCTGTTTGTTTGTCTGTTTGTTTGTCCTGCAAGTACAATGCTGCAGGTTTCTTAGTCTCTTCCTCCAAATCTGTCTCAGTGCAGTTTTCTTGTTTTGATTTTGTGGCTGAGAGCATGATCTGGTATTAAACTTTTGCTATATAATTAAGAACAAACAGACCTTAGGGTTGAACCTTAGAAAATGACTATTTATTCCCAAGAAATCATTTACATACCTCGGGAATTACTGGCAAGAATACTTTAATTTTTCACTCATTACCCAGAAGCAGTTTAGGAGACTACCCAATTAAGGAGTCAGAACTTCTTACGCCTTATCTTATTTAAGAAGATAATTGAGAAAAAGCTATGAGAAACAGTTCTAATATCACCCAGAAAAATTTCAGTTATTGTCTTCAATCTGACTTATACTGTTTTTTGCTTTGCATTATCTTTTGAATTAAAATCTGTGGTAATTTGTCTACCTTAGATCAAACGACATAACCAAACTGATAACTTTCCTTGAACACTAAGTTAATTCCTTTTGGTTTAAGTCACAATCATCAGTGTAGACTAAATTAAGGAAAGAACAAATGTGATTTAAAAAGCATCTTTAACACTTGAATTTGTGGAATTTCATGTTTGATAACATATTCTTCCTTCCTCCTTTTAAATTTTCAGCATGCTTTATTATTTTTAAAAGTAAAATTTGTGCTCTATCAGAAGTTGTATGATAATAAAATTTAATAATTAGTTTATACATCTTTGTGTATTACATATTACATACTTATTCTATTTCTTGTTTTATCAGTAATATAAACACTGAGTTTTTGGTAGATGCATAGTTTATCTTTGTTACATGTTTTTTAAATGAGTCATACCGTAATTTTAACACCTAACGGAAGGAAAAAAGCAGTTATTTGCCCACCCTCTTTTTGGTGGTGACTTAACAAGGGGGAGATGAAGAATGATATACACAATAATAAGTCATCTTTGTTCTGACTCTTATTAGCCCTGTATCTCATCGTGATAGTTTTAAAAATGAAAGCAGTAGATGAACGCTGAGAAATATTTTTGAGTTCTGGTTAAGTGTACTTTGTAGATGTACTAATAGAATATGCTAAAAATCAATGTTCAGGTTTTTAGGATGTCAAAAGTTGGTTGTGGAAGCCCTTTCTGTCTGGCTAAATTGTTGAATAAAATATTAGTGGAAAATTTTTATCCTGATTCATATAATATCTAGGCTTTAACTTTTCAAATTAAGTTTCCATTTGTATGAAGTCTTGTTTGCTGAGCAATATAATTTTATACATAAAAATCAGAGATTTGGAATGATTAACATTCATCCTTATGTACAGTCATTTTTATGTATACAGTTTCTGTCACTCCAAGAGCTGAATACATATTCTATAATAGCATATAGATACTAAAACTCTGTTAATTCAGTATGTTAGGAAAGAAAGAGAATTGAAATGATGGGTGCTCCAATTTAAAATTGGAGCAATCTCTCCAATGGAAATATAATGCAAGTCACAAATGAAAGCCGCATATGCAATTTTTTACTGCCACATTTAAAAAGAAAAGCAGGTGGAATTAATTTTAATAATATATTTTATTTATTCCAACATATCCAAAATATTATCATTTCTAAATATAGTTAATATAAAACATAGTGTGTGGAATATTTGGCATTCCTTTTTTTTTTTAAACTAAGTGTTTGAAATCTGGTATGTATTTCACACTTAACGGGGTATCTCAGTTTGGACCACCCACATTTCAAGTTTCTCAGTAGGCACATGTGGCTAGTGACTACTATATTGGATAGCATAGTTTCAGAGTTACTAGTAGGTTTTCCCTCATTTCTTTTTATTACCACTTCCTTTCATATATTCAAGCATTTATAGAGCTGGAATCCCAAATCAGTTACACATTCAAAATAGCTTCTATAAAACTTCCATCTCTTTAATGAAACTTTATAGTGTTAAATTGTAAATATTACTCTTACCCTTGTTTACACAATGAAATCAGGATATCCATGGCTGGTAAAATGGGTAGGGAAACATTGGATTTTCTAGTTTTTCTTCATTTTTTTTCCCTCTGGAATGCATTTCCTTCTTGAAAAAACGCAGTCACCTTGGAGATGAACGTTCGTTATTCTCAAGTGCGGCGGACTTCCAAGTGCCTCTTTAAAGGGCAGGTGCTCTGTATATGGAGGCTGAAGTTTAATGAACTTATAGTAAAAAAAAAAAAAAAAAAAAAAAATTCCAAATTTTTGTGAAATATTGTGATTAATGTGTATCAAGTAACTTTAAAGATTTCACATGCTTGTATTTTTTAGGGTGGAGTTTTTTGTTTATCTTGTTCTTAAATTATGCCAGATGTCTTTGATTCGAACATCACACAAAAGAAAGCCTCTGAGAAAGCATTTAGAATCACACCTGTACTGCTAAAGTGTTTTCTGTTTCCAATCACTGGTACCTGGGATTAAGTTTTTGTCACTGACAGAGAATATTTGTGGAGAACTTTCTGTTTTACATGCAAACTTCCGTTAATCCTCACAACAACAAATGAGTTGTTATCCTCATTCTGTGGGTAGGAAAAATAGACCTGGAAAAGGTTTAAGTTGAATTGCTCAAGGATTTATTAAGTGGTAAACCTGAGTCCCAAATCTTCTTGCTGTCATCCTCTTTCCCCAAATAAAGATTTCTAACTAATTTTTAAAAACTCATACATTTCCACATTTTAAATAATGATCCCAAATATCTTGGCACAAACGACGTGAATATCACAGTATTTTGTACAGTATTTATTAGGCACCATGCTAGTGCTGATGGTGCCTGTGTTCAAATGCTGGCTGGCTATCTTATCTGTAAAGTTAAAAATGGTAAAATAATTCCCTATAAACTATGGGGATATTATTTGGCTGGATCAGAATATGATTCTTGAACTTTCTTAAAAGATTTCAAACCTTTCTTAATAAAACCATTATATTAAGAGCTCTAAGTAAAACCTGATATTTAATTAAACGTTGTAAAATCATTTTTTAAGGAAACAAAATAACAAAAGAATGTTGTGGATCCACTTGTGTTAGGATGAGTAAATAATACTACATCTGGTACAGCTTTCACTTTACATTATTACTGTTTCTTTTTTAGTCCCTAGGAAACCAAGCCCTAAGGGTCTACCAAACAGAAGGGGAGTCCGAGTGGGATTTCGCTCCCAGAGCCTCAGTAGGGTGCCACTTCGGAAAGATACTGATCTTGTTACAAAACGGGTTCTTTCTGCAAGACTGCTAAAAATCAATGAATTGCAGAATGAAGTAACTGAACTCCAGGTCAAGTTAGCTGAGCTGCTAAAAGAAAATAAGGCTTTGAAAAGTCTTCAGTATAGGCAGGAGAAAGCTCTGAATAAGTTTGAAGATACAGAAAATGAAATCTCACAACTTATTGCTCGTCATAACAATGAGATTACAGCACTCAAAGAACGCTTAAGAAAATCTCAAGAGAAAGAACGGGCAACTGAGAAAAAGGTGAAAGATGCAGAAGGTGAACTATTTAGGACAAAATTTTCCTTACAGAAACTGAAAAAGATCTCTGAAGCTAGACACCTACCTGAACGAAATGATTTAGCAAAGAAACTCGTTTCAGCAGAGTTAAAATTAGATGACACTGAGAGAAGAATTAAGGTAAAATTTCTGCAGTTTCTAATTGTGCTGTTTTGTGTTATTCTTCATTGGGCATTTAATATGCTCTTTTAAGACTGCTTATTGCAGTTCCACATTGCTTGGAAATGAAAACTATTTTTTTGGTATTATCTTTCTGAGTAAGAGATTAGGAAAAACTTAAGATTTTATCTTTAAGAGCAAGATGTAAAAGATTGTATACATTAATGGGCCACATGTTAATGGATATTTAATTCCATGGATCTTAGCCATTTGGGGGAAATATACTATTTGATTATGTGATTGTTTCTCTAAAATTGAAAATGATACTATAAGAGCTGTAGTGTATAAACTTGACATTTTGGGGCCATTGTGTAAGAAATGCCACATGAATAATACTTTCTGTTTTTATTTCTTCGAACATTTGTGAAAGATATATTTTGGGACAGGGTGTGCCTCTACTTCCCCAAATAACTGATGTGAGAGGTGGGTGGAATGATGTTGAGGTAATAGTCTGAGAATACAGCAGATCGTATAAAAGTATTGTTTTCTTATAATTAGAGAGGAAAAGAGTACTACCCCATGACTGTTATATGGAAAACTTATATTAGATGCTACCTGTGAGATACACACACACACACACACACACACACACACACACAGCACCACATTTCAGTGGATGTTTAATTCCATGGATCTTAGTCACTTGCGGAAAATATACTATTTGATTTGCTGTGTGTGTGTGTGTGTGTGTGTGTGTGTATGTGTATGTGTGTGTGTGTGTGTGTGTGTGTGTGTGTGTGTATCAAACAGAAGCCCTGAGTCAGGGCTTAGAATTACTTAGAATTGACAAAGTAGTTTGGAAAGCAAAGGTAGGGAAAAAGTATGAGGATAATGCCTGCTGTGAGAGCTCTCTGAGCAAGGGCAAGTCAGAACTATAAATAAACTAGCTTTCTGCAGTGTATTAATTAGATGTTTTTAGTACATGGTATGATAATAGTACTTCTTAGTCTGTATAATATGCCAGGCTCAACCTACCAATGCCATGCCCAGAGACAGTGGCTTATTAAATGGAGTGTATATCAGTGACCAGAAGAAGTGCCTAGCTTATTCTCCAAAATTAGCAATCATTAACTTCTGTTTCAGTGCACAGAAGATATCTTATTGTATAGTTTCCACCAGTGATCAACTCGAACTTCAGAACAACATATGAAAACTTTTTTTTTTAAGGACCATTTACCTATGTAGTGGGGTGAGGGTAGGGATGGAAGCAACTATTGTCATAAACAAATAGCTGACACTTTAATTATTTTTAAAGGGAAGTATAAAATGTGCCACATAATGGATTTTAAAATTAGGAACCAAGAGCACAGAATGCTAATTAATAAGTATGGTTGAAAACAACCCACACCTCTGTGCGTGTTTGTATAAAACTAGAGAGAACACGGAGTTGCAGTACGCACACGCGCACACACACACACATATACACATACTGCAGTTCTCTCTTATAGCCAGTTATGAAGGGGGTTGATGGAGTGGTAGAGGAGGGAAGAGAAAGAAGGAAGAGAGGAAAAATGGAATAAGTCTGTGGTTTCTGAGTTGTAGATGGAGTTGAACTATGTGGCCACCCACTTGAGAGCATGAAAATCAGTCATCTGTGATGATAAGTCTTTGAAATACTTGTTAACTGTATAGTGTCCTCAATTCTTACTTTTTTTTCTTAGTGGAGTTAAGAAATTTAAAAAAACTTTATTTTTGGTTAATTGTAGGTTGACATGAAGTTTTAACAACATTATGTAGAGAGATCGCATATACTCTTCATCCAGTTTCCCCAGTGGTAACATATAGCATACCTAGAATATAATATTGCAGTTAGGAAATTGGTAGTAATACATTGATACAACTCATCAACCTTATTCATATTTCACCAGTTTTACCTGGACTTGTTTGTGTGTGTGTGTGTGTATTTAGTTCTATGCAATTTTATCACATGTGTAGATTCATGTGACCATCACCGTGGTCAAGATGCAGAACAGTTCCATCACAGGGAACTTGTGTTACCAACTTATAGGCACAGTTACCTTCCTGCCTTCCCCAGCTCTCTGATCTGTGACATCCACTGATCTGTTCACCATTTCTATAATTTCATCATTTTAAGAATGTAATATAAATACTGGAATCATACAGTATTTAACCTTTTGTGGTTGGCAGATTTCACTTTTTCCCTTGAGCTCCATCCAAGTTGTTGCATATATCAATAACTTGTTCCTTTTTTTATTCCCAAGTAGTATTCCATGGCATGGATATACAACAGAGTGTTATGGTATATCCTGTTAAAGGGCATCTGGATTGTTTGCAGTTTTTAGCTATTACCTAATAAAGCTGTTATAACCATTCATGTACAGATTTTTGAGTGAACATAAATTTTCATTTCTCTGGAATACATGCGTGAAAGTATACTTGATGGATTGTACGATAAGCACAGGTTTTGTAAGAAACCGCCTTTCTCTTTTGTAGAGCAGCAGTACCATTTTACATTTTTACCAGCGATGTATAAGTGATCCACTTTCTCCACATCCTTGCCAGCATTTGGTGTTATCACTTTTTAAAATTTTAGCCATTCTTACAGGTTTTTAGCACTATCTCTTGGCTTTAACTTGCATTATTCCTAATGGCTAATGATGTTAAACATCTTTTTATATGCTTATTTGCCATCAGAAGATCCTATTCATTTTGTTTGTTTTTTGCCTATATTTCTAATTGGATTGTTTGTGCTTTTACTGTTGATTTTTGATAGTTCTTTGTATATATACTAAATGCAGGTTCTTTGTCAGATACGTGGTTTGCAAATATTTTCTCCCAGTTTGTAGCTTGTCTTTTCATCCTCTTCACAGGGTCTTTCAGAAGAAAGGTTTTAAATTTTGATGTGGTCTAGTTTATCAGATTTTTCTTTCATGGATTGTGCTTTTTAGTGTCAAGTTAAGAATTCTTTGCTATCCCTGGCACCCTTTGTAGCTCCAAAGATTTTCTACTGTATTTTTATCCAAAAGCTTTATGGTTTTATGTTTTATTTTAAAGTCCGTGATTCATTTTGAGTTAATTTTTGTGTAAGTTGTGAGGTTTAGGTCGAGGTTCTTTTTTTTTTTTTTCCACCTTTTAGTGCCCAGTTGCTCTAGTACCATTTGTTGAAAAGGCTGTTCTTCCTCCACTGAATCTGGCACCTTTGTCAAAAATCAGTTGGGCATATTTTTGTGGGTCTATTTCTGGATTCTTTATTCTACTGATGTATGTGCCTATCCGTCTACCGATAGCACACTCTCCTCATTACAGGCTACATAGTAAACCGTATATATATGATTATGGTAGAGGGATTCATCTCATGTTATGCTTTGTCTTTAAAATTTTACCTATTTTAGCTACTCTGGGTCCTCTGCCTTTCCAAATGAACTTTAGAATAAACTTGTCTCTGTCTACCAACACCTTCCTGAGATTTTGGTAAGAATTGCATTAAACATGGATCAATTTGTAGAGAACTGACATCCTTATTATGTTGAATCTTTCTATTCTTGAACACAGTATATTTCTCAATTTACTTAGGTCATCTTTGATTTCTTTCATCATCATTTTTTAATTTTCCGGATTCAGATCTAAACAGGTTTTGTTAGATTTATACCTAAATATTTCATCTTGTTTGGAGCAACTGTAAATAGTCTCAGTTCTTTCTGGATGAGAAGATTACTTTTGAACTTTTATTTTCAAATATCAAACTAATTTTTATTGCAAAAATCATTTTCACAAGGGGTTATGACTATTTAATGTACATAAAGGAATGGCTTAGCTTTAGAAGTTTACTCTCAAGTTTCAGGAATGTTGAGTTTATTAGCTCCAAGCCTCAAAGTTTGTTTGGGAGATGTACACTGCTTCATTTCTGTTGTAAATTATATTGGAATCAACATTTAATATGTTATTATGAACCTACTCTCAAATCAATCTCAAGTCAGCTGTCATATCAAACTAGCTCTCTTATGAATGGAGGAGCCTCTGCAACCCACCTGAGGGTAATTATTCTCTACTTTTTAGCTTACCTTTTCATACTTCCTAAAATTTTCATACTTCCTAAAGTTTTCTTTTTGAAAGAAAATTATCTTTCATAATCTCAGTAATCAATCCAGAATTCAAAATATTTACTATTGAGTGTCTTAATTTAGTGTGAAATTTAGCTTTTGTTTTCATGCCTCATTCAGTTTTTCAAATTTTATTTAACACTAAGTTAATCTTTTTTCTTCAGACTCAGTACCACTGACTTTAAGGGTAAGGGAGGAATCTAGGAGCTCAATTGTGGTGTTTCACTTTGCAAATTAACTAAAACCTGAGAAAGTCCCGAGTGTCCCTTGAAATTGCAGTAAAATCCTAGTATTGCTGTCTTTAAGTTTTGTGCTATTCTTTACTAAGGATGACTATCTGTACAGTGATTTTTGTTTTTGCGCGGTGTAGCTTTTTATTTTAGGAATATGTCCTTAAGCTGGAGTTTGTGACAGGCAACTTCATTTGTTTATAGATTGCCTTATCCCAGAAAGGATTTCAGGCCACAATTCTTATTCCCCTTGTGTTACATTTTCTTCCTATGGGAGGGAAAAAAAAAAGCATTCTTCAAGGTTACCTCTAAATAGTTGAGCTGTGAAAAACTTCCCTCGTACCCTCTGTAAGTTGGATACAAGTTTATTTTGTTAGTTGATGGAAGTGACAGAATGCATAGTCTGAATAATTTAAGAGTACAGTGGTTTAGAAGGGGACACATGGTTAGACAAACAACCTTTTAAAATATGAGTAGGAACAATCATTCACCCATAGCAGTTGTTTTTCACCAACCTTGTGCCACGTGGTCTGCCGGATCCTGGGCCATATACCAGGAATGAAGAGCTGCTTGGTAGGGTGAAATTTGTTGAGCTCTGTACAAAGGTACAGACAGCTAAATCAGACTACATGTTTATTTCTTTATTTAGCGTTGGCTTTATACCTTCATTTAGGCTTTTACTTCAATAACTTTATTGAGTAGGGTCCTATCAAAGTAGCAGCACCAGTTAAATATGTTTATTTTAATATTAATAGCTATATATATTAATATTTAAATAAAACTGCAACAAATTGTAAAAAAGCTGCAAAAAACTTAAAGAGCTAACATTTGCAGCAGTAAAATATTGTTAGTTATATAATGCAGCGATTCTCAAATTTTTTGGTCTGAAGACCCTTTTATACTCTTAAAAATTCTTGCAGATCCCCCCCACCATTACCACAGGAGCTTTTGTTTATATGGCTATTGATATTTACCATATTAGAAATTAAAATTGAGAACATTCAAAAATATTTCTTTATTTAAAATAAATAATAACTCACTAAATGGTATCATGAAATCTTTTAATGAAAAATATCTATTTTCTAAACCCAAAATAAATTGCGACAAGAGTGGCATCATTTTATTGATATATATTTGCAAATTTCTTCAGTGTCATACTTAATAGAGGACAGCTGGGTCCTCATAGCTGCTTCTGCATTCAATCTGTTGCAATATGTTGTTACGGTTGATAAATAAAAGAAAATTCAGCCTCACGCAGATGTCTATAGGAGTTAGAAAATGGAGGAATATTTAAAAGCTTTTCAGATAACTGGATATTCTTTGATACTACATCAAAACTTAGTAAGTGGTGTTCTCAAAGGTTTGTTGCAATGTGGAATCTAAAACCATATCGAAGAATTTTTTGCACTCTGTCGCCTTAAAATCCATCGGTCTCCTTTGAATGAATGTTTTACCCATGAATGATTTTGTAATATCATGGATTAGTCATTTGGAAAATGTTCATTATTTGGAAAATGTTCGTTCATTGCATTAGGCACACTTTCCAAATATTGACGTTTCGTTATATAATATCACATGTTATATAGCCTTTGGAAAGCTCCATCGTACATTCATGACAGTGAGTGAAAATAGCAAATAATATTGTATTATAAAGTAGTTCTGACCTTGCAAACTCCCGAAAGTGTCTCAGAGACCTTTAGGGGTCCCTGCACCACTCTTGAGGATCACTGATTGAATATCAGTGGTTCTTTGTTAGCAACTTCATTAGCGATTCCCCCAGTTTGCAGTTTCTATTAATGACTGCCAAACTGCACCATTGTTTACTGGGCCTGGAACTGTCCTCCAGTAGCAGCTGAAGGTAAAGGCACCGATTCTGTCCTGTCCCTCATAAGAAAGCCTTACAGCTGGGGTTGCATTCCTGATCTCAGGATGCAGTAGCAGATTAGTCAGAGATATGATCAACAGTCTGTCATAAAGCAAATATCATGAATTGCTAACTATCATAAGAATCCTTAATCACTAAATGGGAAGTTATCTATTAAGTTTTGTGAAAAGATCATAAATGTAATAGCATACACATAATTATTAAAAATACTCCAGTAAGCTGTAGGGCACACATTTAATACGTTAAAAAATCCAACTCTATTTTAACATTAAATTGGCACAGAGTGAATTACCTTGTCAGAAAAATATAATGAAACTTAACAAGGCTTTCTCTCCCTTTTTAGAAATTTCTGAAGATTTGGGGGAATGATTTGAGTAGCCTGAATATCATAGAGCTCTAAAAGGAAGCTTGAATAGACTTCTTTTTCTTTTGATAGTTTTTCTTGTAACAGATTGGCATTCAAATTCCCTTGGCCCTAGAGCTGCCCTCAAGTAGGTATTGTTTCTTGTTGATAAAAAAATAATATTGTCTTCCACTGTAAATCATTTTCAAAAGTAAGAATTGATTCAGCTTTGTCTTCCCTTACCCTTCCTAGTTTATTCAGAATGAGAATTGAGCTGTGTAGTGTTGGCCAGGTAGATTCCTTTTCCTGTTTCTTTCCTTGCCATACCTTACTCTAGTGGCTAGGTCTCTGCTCTAAATGTTTTTTTGCCCTTTCACCCTCCAGAAACCCAAATCCAGAAGGCCTGCCTTTGCCTCACCTACCTGCTTTGTTTCTTAAAAAAAAAAAAAAAAGCTAATGAGGACAGAGTAATGGAGGTCAGAGCAGGAGCTCAGCTCGGCTTTTGCCCTGTTCTGATGTTGTGCAGCCCTCTTAATGCCCAGATTTTGTTTGCTTTGTTTGCAGAATTAAATGATTCTGAGGCCCCTCTCAGTTCTGAAATCTGAATCAGAGTCTAAATCATGTTTTTAAACCTTTCATGTGTCAAAAGTATTTTTAGCATGGTAAACCATATTTATT
Source organism: Hyperoodon ampullatus (assembly GCF_949752795.1). Taxonomy (NCBI): domain Eukaryota; kingdom Metazoa; phylum Chordata; class Mammalia; order Artiodactyla; family Ziphiidae; genus Hyperoodon; species Hyperoodon ampullatus. The sequence goes on from NC_136925.1 coordinate 4,176,263, forward strand.
AAAAATATTAAGTCCTTATTAGGCTTATTATTGAAGTTGGAGAAATGAAAGATTTCTAATGTTGAAAAAAGGAACTGATTGTGAAATAAAATAGCATTCTTTGAGATCCTTAATTGGCTAGATTTTATTATATTATTTACAAAATTTTTATAATTTTTGGTGGAAGAAGATTTACAGTGAAATTATGAGATCTATGATTGAAGGGTAAAGTTTAAAACCATTGCAGAGAATAAATTTGATAGGGTCCTTAGAAACTACCCATTTAGGTAGAACAATTATTACAGCAATTTTGTGTTAATATTTAAAGTAAAAACCTTCTATCGAAAAAGTAATAGAAGTACTAAAAAAAGTACCTAAAAATTCAAATAATACAGAGAGGTATACAGTGAAACATCAGTACCCCTCTATGCTATCCTTTGTAGGCCTCTTCTCAAGAAGTAATCACTGTTAAGAAATGGTCTTTACATGCAAAGCTCATACATGTATATGTATGTCCCTTTTTTTACTCTCTAACTACAAATGAAAGTGTACCATACACATTGCTTAATATGTGTTTTTTTCACTGAAAGTATATTTTGGTGTTCTTTACATATCATTGTGGATGTATATGTAATATATATGCATGTACACTCACATACACATATATTAAATCTGCCTCCTTTTATTTTTCAGGTTTTATTGAGATATAATTGACATGTATTACTGTATACATTTAATATGTACAGCAAAATAGTTTGACTTACATATATTGTGAAATGAGTATTGCAACAAGTTTAGTTAGCCTCCATCATCTCATAGATACAATAAAAAGAAAAAAAGGTTTTTTTGTTTGTTTGTTTTGCTTTTGGTAATGAGCACCCTTTGGATTTGCTCTCTTAAACAACTGTCATATATATTCTACAGCAGTGTTACCTATAGTCATCACGCTATTCATGCATCATATGCCTAGTACTTACTTACTTTGTAACTGGGAGTTTGTACCTTTTGACGGCCTTCATCCAATTCTGCCACTCCCCCCCGCCCCACCTCCACTTCTGGTAACCACAAAGCCGATCTCATTTTCTGTGAGTTTTTTTTTTTTTAAGATCATTTATACACACACATACACACACCCCACAACTTCTTTATCCATTGATGAATAATGGACATCAGTGGATACTAAGGTTGTTTTCATGTCTTGGGTATTATAAATATATGCCACTATGAACATGGGGTGCAGATATCTTTTTGAGTTAGCGTTTTCACTTCCTTAGGATATATTCCTAGAAATAGAATTGCTGTATCATATAGTAGCTCTATTTTTAATTTTTTGAGGATCTTCCATACTGTTTCCCATAGTGGCTGTACCAGTTTACAGTCCTACTAACAGTGCACAGGGGTTTCCTTTTCTCCACATCCTCACTAACATGTGTTGTCTCAATTTTTGATGATGGTCATTCTAACAGATGTGAGGTGATAACTCGTTGTAGTTTTGATTTGCATTTCTCTAATGACTAGTGATGTTGAGCATCTTTTCATGTACCTGTTTGCCTTTCATTTATCTTCTTTGAAAAAAAGTGTATTAATGTCTTTTGCCTGTTTATTTATTTATTTATTTATTTATTTTAATTTTTTTTTTTTGCGGTACGCAGGCCTCTCACTGTTGTGACCTCTCCCGTTGCGGAGCACACTCTTCAGTCTTCGGACACGCAGGCTCAGCGGCCATGGCTCACGGGCCTAGCCGCTCCGCGGCATGTGGGATCTTCCTGGACTGGGGCACAAACCTGTGTCCCCTGCATTGGCAGGCGGACTCTCAACCACTGTGCCACCAGGGAAGCCCCTGCCTGTTTTTTTAATTGGATTATTTGTGTTTTTTGCTATTGAGTTGAATGAGTTCTTTATATATTTTGGATATTATTCTCTTATTGCATATATTTTTTCCCATTCCGTAGGTTGTCTTTTCACTTGGTTGTTTCCTTTGCTGTGCAGAAACTTTTTAGTTTGATGTAGTGTCACTTGTTTATTTTTTACTTTGCTGCTGTGCTTTAGGTGTCATATCCAAAGAATTATTGCCAACACCCATATCAAGGAGCTTATTTTCAATGTTTTCTTCTAGGGGTTTCATGGTTTCGGGTCTTACATTTAAGTCTTTAATCCATTTCAAGTTAATTTTTGTGAGTGGTGTAATATAGGGGTCTAGTTTCTTTCTTTTATATGTGAATATCCAGTTATCTCAGCGCCATTTGTTGGAGGGACTGTCTTTTCTCCACTGAGTATTTTTGACTCCCTTGTCAAATATTAGTTTTGACTGTGTGTGCTTGGGTTTACTTCTGGGCTGTCAATACTGTTCCATTGATCTCTTTGTTTTTATGTCACTACTGTACTGTTCTAATTACTATAGCTTTATAGAATTAACGGGAAGTCAGGATGTGTGTGATGCCTCCTGCTTTTTGTCCTTCTTCTTGAGGATTGCTTTGGCTATTTGGGGTCTTTTGCCATTCATTATAAATTTTAGGATTTTTTTTCTGCTTCTGTAAAAAAAAAAAAAATGCCACTGGAATCTTGATAGGCATTGCATTGAATCAGTAGATGGCTTTGGGTAAGTGTGGACAATTTTAACATATTAATTCATCCAATCCATGAACACTGGATACCTTTCCATTTACTTATATCTTCTTTGATTTCTTTATCAGTATCTTGTAACTTTCGGAGAAGAGATGTTTCACTTCTTTGGTTAAGTTTATTCCTAAGTATTTTATTGTTTTGATGCTATTGTAAATGGGATTATTTTCTTTCTTTTTCAGCTAATTTGTTAGTGTATAGAAATGCTACTGATTTTTTGTATGTTAATTTTGTATCCTGTAACTTTGCTGAATTCAGTGAATAGATCTAACGGTTTTTTGGCTGAAGTCTTTAGGATTTTCTATATATAAAATCATGTCATCAGCAAATAGAGACAGTTTTACTTCTTCCTTTCTAATTTGGATGCTTTTTTTTTTTAAAAGAAGATGTTGGGGTAGGAGTTTATTAATTAATTAATTAATTTTTGCTGTCTTGGGTCTTCGTTTCTGTGCGAGGGCTATCTCTAGTTGTGGCAGGCGGGGGCCACTCTTCATCACGGTGTGCGGGCCTCTCACTATCATGGCCTCTCTTGTTGTGGAGCACAGGCTCCAGACGCGCAGGCTCAGTAGTTGTGGCTCATGGGCCTAGTTGCTCCACGGCATGTGGGATCCTCCCAGACCAGGGCTCGAACCCGTGTCCCCTACATTAGCAGGCAGATTCTCAACCACTGTGCCACCAGGGAAGCCCTTGGATGCCTTTTATTTTTTTCTTGCCTGATTGCTCCGGCTAGGACTTGCATTACTATATTGAATAGGAGTGGTGAGAGCGAGCATCCTTGTCTTATTCCTGATCTTAGAGAAAAAGTTTCAAGCTTTCACCATTGAGTATCATGTTAGTAGTGGGCTTGTCATACATGGCCTTTATTATGTTGAGGAATAATTCTTGTAATTTGTTAAGAGTTTTTATCAAGAAAAAATGTTGAATTTTCTCAATTCCTTTTTTTGCATCTATTGAGATGAACATATGATTTTTTTCTTTCCTTCTATTAATGTGGTATATCACATTTATTGATTTGCATGTATTGAACCATCTTTGCATCCCAGCTATAAATCTCACCTAATCATGGTGAATGTTCCTTTTAATATGGGGCTGATTTTGTTCTACGTCTACTAGTATTTCATTGAGAATTTTTGCATCTGTGTTCACAAGGGATATTGATCTATAGTTTTATTTTCTGGTACTGTTCTTTTCTGTCTTTAGTATTAGGGTGATGCTGGCCTTGTAAAATGAGCTTGGGAATGTTCCCTCTGCTTTGATTTTTTGAAAGAGTTTGATGTTTGGCAAACTTCACTGGTGAAGCCATCTGGGTTGTGTGCTTTTCTTCATTGGAAGTTTGGTTACTGATTCAATCTCCTTACTAGTAATCGGTCTATTCAGACTTGTCTCTTCTTCAATCAGTCTTGGTAGTTTTTGGTTTTTGTTTTTGTTTTTTATAATTGGAGTATAGTTGCTGTACAGTATAAGTTACAGGTGTACAATATAGTGATTCAAAATTTTTAAAGGTTATTCTCCATTTATAGTTATTATAAAATATTGGCTATATTCCCCAGGTAGTACAGTGTACAGTATATCCTTGTAGCTTATATTATTCCTAATACGTTGTATCTCTTAATCCCCTACGCTCATAATGCCCCTCTCCCTTCTCTCTCCCCACTGGTAACCGCTAGTTTGTTCTCTATATCTGTGAATCTGCAGTTTTTTTTGGTTATATTCACTAGTTTATTGTATTTTTTATATTCACTAGTTTGTTGTATTTTTTAGATCCCACATATAAGTGATACCATACAGTATTTGTCTTTGTCTGACTTACTTCACTTATCATAATGCCCTCAAAGTCTATCCATGTTGCTTCAAATGGCAAAATTTCATTCTTTTTTATGTCTGAGTAGTATTCCATTGTGTGTGTGTGTGTGTGTGTGTGAAGAAGATGTGGTATATGTATATATTCATCTGTTGATGGACACTTAGGTTGCTTCCATATCTTGGCAGTTGTAAATACTGCTATGAACATTGGGGTGCATGTATCTTTTTGAATTAGTGTTCTTGTTTTTTTCAGATATATACCCAGGAGTGGAATTGCTGGGTCATATGGTAGTCATATGGTAGTTTCGACTTCAGACTATACTACAAAGCTACAGTAATCAAAACAGTATGGTACTGGCACAAAAACAGACACATAGATCAATGGGACAGAATAGAGAGCCCAGAAATAAACCTACAGATTATGGTCAATTAATCTGTGTCAAAGTAGGCAAAATGTACAATGGAGAAAAGAGAGTCTCTTCAGTAAGTGGTGCTTGGAAAACTGAACAGCTACATGTAAAAGTGTGAAATCAGAACATTCTCTAACACTATATATTGATTTAAAAAACTCAAAATAGATTAAAGACCTAAATATAAGAATGTTTACTATAGAACTCCTAGAGGAAAACACAGGCAGAACATTCTTTGACATAACTCGTAGCAATATTTTTTTTGGATCTGTCTCCTAAAGCAAAAGAAATAAAAGCAAAAATAAGCAAATGGGACCTAAATAAATTTAAAGCTTTTTCACAGCAAAGGAAACCATCTACAAAATGAAAAGACAGCATACTGAGTGGGAGAAAGTTTTTGCAAATGGTATGACCAATAAGGGGTTAGTTAATATCCAATCTATGGAAACAGCTCACAGAACTCAACATGAAAAAAAACAAACAACCTGATTAAAAAATGAGCAGAAGAACTGAATAGACATTTTTCCAAAGGAGAAATGCAGATGGCCAACAGGCACATGAAAAGATGCTCACATCACTAATCATTAGAGAAATGCAAATTGAAACCACAATGAGATATCACCTCACACCTGTCAGAATGGCTGTCGTCAAAAATAACACAAATAACAAATGTTGGCAAGGATGTGGAGAAAAGGGAATACTCATACACTGTTGGTGGGAGTGTAACTTGGGGCAGCCACTGTGGAAAACAGTATGGAGGTTTCTCTAAAAATAGAACTAGCAGGCTTGGTAGTTTGTATGTTTCTAAGAATTGGTACATTTTCTAGATTGTCCAGTTTGTTGGTATATAGTTGTTCATAGTAGCCTCTTAGGAGTCTTTGTATGTCTGTGATATCAGTTGTAATGTCTCTTTTTTCATACAGTTTTGTTAATTTGGATCCTCTCTTTTCCTTGGTTAGTCTAGCTAAAGGTTTATCAATTTTATCTTTTCAAAGAACCAAGTCTTAGTTTGGTTAATCTTTTCTATTGTTTTCCTGTTCTCTACTTCATTTATTTCTGCTCTAATCTTCATTATTTCCTTTCTCTGCTAACTTTGGGCTCAGTTTGTTCTTTTTCTAGTTATTTTAGCCATAGAGTTATGTTGTTTATTGAGATTTTTCTTGCTTCTTAATGTCAGCATTTATTGCTCTGAACTTCTATTTTAGAACTGCTTTTGGGGCGTCCTGTAAGTTTTGGTATGGTGTGTTTCCATTTTTGTTTGTCTTGATACTTTTAAATTTCCTCTTTAGTTTTTCTTTGATCCGTTAGTTGTTCAGGAGAATGTTATTTAATTTTCATGTTTTGTGAATTTCCCAGTTTTCTTCTTGTTATATTGATTTCTGATTTCATACCATTGTCAGAGAAGATCCTTGGTATGATTTCAGTCTTCTTGAATTTGCTAAGACTTGTTTTGTGGCCTAGCATGTGGTCTGCCCTAGCATGTGGTCTTCCATGTGTGCTTGAGGAGAATGTGCATTCTGCTGTTGTCAGATAGAATGTTCTGTGTATGTCTGTTAGGTCCATTTGGTCTGTAGTACTGTTCAAATCTGTGGGCTTCTTACTGATTTTCTGTCTGGATGATCTGTCTGTTGAAAGTGCATTATTAAAGTCCCTAACTATTATTATATTGATGTTTATTTCTCCTTTTACTTAGGTGCTCTGATGTTGGGTGCATAAATATTTACAGCTGATAAATCTTTTTGGTGTATTGACCCTTTTTCATTATATTATGACCTTCTTTGTCTTTTTTTTTTTTACGATAATGACCTTGAATTTATTTTAAAAAAATTACAATAAGCTACAAGTATCAAAGAAGTGAAGTTATCTGCAGTAGTCTATATAGGAGCTCTTTGGACTTTCTTCTATTATGCTAAAATAGTGGTGCTTTTAGGATTTACATTATTGTACTCTCCAATACAAAATATGGGGCATGTTAAAATATACAGTACACCATTTTCATACATGTACAACATTGGTGGATGAAAACTGTCTCTTAGCAGTAATACTGGATTGTAGCCTCTGGTTTTACCAGCTGCATACTCTAGGACTACCGTATAAGTAAAAATCTCTCTGGTGATACTGGAAAGTGATTAGAATGTGCAAACTGATGTAGTTTTTTTTTTTTTTCACCATTTTTAGTTTAAAGGCTATTTTGTCTGATATAAGTATAGCTCTCCTTGTTGGTTTTTTTTTTTACATCTTTATTGGAGTATAATTGCTTTACAGTGGTGTGTTAGTTTCTGTTTTATAACAAAGTGAATCAGTTATACATATACATATGTTTCCGTATCTCTTCCCTCTTGCGTCTCCCACCCTCCTTATCCCACCCCTCTAGATGGTCACAAAGCACAGAGCTGATCTCCCTGTGCTATGCAGCTGCTTCCCACTACCTATCTATTTTACCTTTGATAGTGTATATATGTCCATGCCACTCTCTTACTTTATCACAGCTTACCCTTCCCCCTCCCCATATCCTCAAGTCCATTCTCTAGTAGGTCTGTGTCTTTATTCCCGTCTCACCCCTTGGTTCTTCATGACTTTTTTTTTCCTTAGATTCCATATATATGTGTTAGCATACGGTATTTGTCTTTCTATTTCTGATTTACTTCACTCTGTATGACAGACTCCAGGTCCATCCACCTCACTACAAATAACGCCATGTCATTTCTTTCTATGGCTGAGTAATATTCCATTGTATATATGTGCCACATCTTCTTTATCCATTCATCCAATGATGGACACTTAGGTTGCTTCCATGTCCTGGCTATTGTAAATAGAGCTGCAATGAACATTTTGGTACACGACTCTTTTTGAATTATGGTTTTCTCAGGGTATATGCCCAGTAGTGGGATTGCTGGGTCGTATGGTAGTTCTATTTTTACTTTTTAAGGAACCTCCATACTGTTCTCCATAGTGGCTGTATCAATTTACATTCCCACCAGCAGTGCAAGAGGGTTCCCTTTTCTCCACACCCTCTCCAGCACTTATTGTTTGTAGATTTTTTTGATGATGGCCATTCTAACCAGTGTGAGATGATATCTCATTGTAGTTTTGATTTGCATTTCTCTAATGATTAATGCTGTTGAGCATTCTTTCATGTGTTTGTTTGCAATCTGTATATCTTCTTTGGAGAAATGTCTATTTAGGTCTTCTGCCCATTTTTGTATTGGGTTGTTTGTTTTTTTGTTATTGAGCTGCATGAGCTGCTTGTAAATTTTGGAGATTAATCCTTTGTCAGTTGCTTCATTTGCAAATATTTTCTCCCATTCTGAGGGTTGCCTTTTGGTCTTGTTTATGGTTTCCTTTGCTGTGCAAAAGCTTTTAAGTTCCATTAGGTCCCATTTGTTTTTTATTTCCATTTCTCTAGGAAGTGGGTCAAAAAGGATCTTGCTGTGATTTATGTCATAGAGTGTTCTGCCTATGTTTTCCTCTAAGAGTTTGATAGTTTCTGGCTTACATTTAGGTCTTTAATCCATTTTGAGCTTTTTTTGTGTATGGTGTTAGGGAGTGTTTTAATCTTATACTTTTACATGTACCTGTCCAGTTGTCCCAGCACCACTTATTGAAGAGGCTGTCCTTTCTCCACTGTACATCCTGCCTCCTTTATCAAAGATAAGGTGACCATATGTGCATTGGTTTATCTCTGGGCTTTCTATCCTATTCCATTGATCTATCTTTCTGTTTTTGTGCCAGTACCATACTGTCTTGATTACTGTAGCTTTGTAGTATAGTCTGAAGTCAGGGAGCCTGATTCCTCCGCTCTGTTTTTCGTTCTCAAGATTGCTTTGGCTATTCGGAGTCTTTTCTGTTTTCATACAAATTGTGAAATTTTTTGTTCTAGTTCTGTGAAAAATGCCAGTGGTAGTTTGATAGGGATTGCATTGAATCTGTAGATTGCTTTGGATAGTAGAGTCATTTTCACAGTGTTGATTCTTCCAATCCAAGAACGTGGTATATCTCTCCATCTATTTGTATCTTTAATTTCTTTCATCAGTGTCTTATAATTTTCTGCATACAGGTCTTTTGTCTCCTTAGGTAGGTTTATTCCTAGATATTTTATTCTTTTTGTTGCAATGGTAAATGGGAGTGTTTTCTTAATTTCACTTTCAGATTTTTCATCATTAGTGTATAGGAATGCAAGAGATTTCTGTGCATTAATTTTGTATCCTGCTACTTTACCAAATTCATTGATTAGCTCTAGTAGTTTTCTGGTGGCAACTTTAGGATTCTCTATGTATAGTATCATGTCATCTGCAAACAGTGACAGCTTTACTTCTTCTTTTCTGATTTGGATTCCTTTTACTTCCTTTTCCTCCCTGATTGCTGTGGCTAACACCTCCAAAACTGTTGAATAGGAGTGGTGAGAGTGGGCAACCTTGTCTTGTTCCTGATCTTAGTGGAAATGCTTTCAGTTTTTCACCATTGAGGATGATGTTGCCTGTGGGTTTGTCATATATGGCCTTTATTATGTTGAGGAAAGTTCCCTCTATGCCTACTTTCTGCAGGGTTTTTATCATAAATGGGTGTTGAATTTTGTCGAAAGCTTTCTCTGCATCTATTGAGATGATCATATGGTTTTTCTCCTTCAGTTTGTTAATATGGTGTATCACATTGATTGATTTGTATATATTGAGGAATCCTTGCATTCCTGGGATAAACCCCACTTGATCATGGTGTATGATCCTTTTAATGTGCTGTTGGATTCTGTTTGCTGGTGTTTTGTTGAGGATTTTTTGCATCTATGTTCATCAGTGATATTGGCCTGTAGTTTTCTTTCTTTGTGACATCCTTGTCTGGTTTTGGTATCAGGGTGATGGTGGCCTCGTAGAATGAGTTTGGGAGTGTTCCTCCCTCTGCTATATTTTGGAAGAGTTTGAGAAGGATAGGTGTTAGCTCTTCTCTAAATGCTTGATAGAATTCACCTGTGAAGCCATCTGGTCCTGGGCTTTTGTTTGTTGGAAGATTTTTTATCACAGTTTCAATTTCAGTGCTTGTGATTGGTGTGTTCATATTTTCTATTTCTTCCTGATTCAGTCTTGGCAGGTTGTGCATTTCTAAGAATTTGTCCATTTCTTCCAGGTTGTCCATTTTATTGGCATAGAGTTGCTTGTAGTAATCCCTCATGATCTTTTGTATCTCTGCAGTGTCAGTTGTTACTTGTCCTTTTTCATTTCTAATTCTATTGATTTGAGCCTTCTCCCTTTTTTTCTTGATGAGTCTGGCTAATGGTTTATCAATTTTGTTTATCTTCTCAAAGAAACAGCCTTTAGTTTTATTGATCTTTGCTGTCGTTTCTTTCATTTCTTTTTCATTTATTTCTGATCTGATCTTTATGATTCCTTTCCTTCTGCTAACTTTGGGGTTTTTTTGTTCTTCTTTCTCTAATTGCTTTAGGTGCAATGTTAGCTTGTTTATTCGAGATGTTTCCTGTTTCTTAAGGTAGGATTATATTGTTATAAACTTCCCTCTTAGAACTGCTTTTGCTGCATCCCATATGTTTTGGTTTGTCGAGTCTCCATTGTCATTTGTTTCTAGGTATTTTTTGATTTCCTCTTTGATTTCTTCAGTGATCCCTTCGTTGTTAAGTAGTGTATTGTTTAGCCTCCATGTGTTTGTATTTTTTACAGATCTTTTCCTGTAATTGATAGCTAGTCTCATAGAGTTGTAGTCGGAAAAGATACTTGATACAATTTCAGTTTTGTTAAATTTACCAAGGCTTGATTTGTGACCCAAGATATGAGCTGTCCTGGAGAGTGTTCCATGAGCACTTGAGAAAAATGTGTATTCTGTTGTTTTTGGATGGATTGTCCTATAAATATCAATTAAGTCCATGTTGTTTAATGTAGCATTTAAAGCTTGTGTTTCCTTATTTATTTTCATTTTGGATGATCTGTCCATTGGTGAAAATGGGGTGTTAAAGTCTCCTACTATGAATGTGTTACTGTCGATTTCCCCTTTTATGGCTGTTAGTATTTGCCTTATGTATTGAGGTGCTCCTATGTTGGTGCGCAAATATTTACAATTGTTACATCTTCTTGGATTATTCCCTTGATCATTATTTAGTGTCCTTCTTTGTCTCTTCTAATAGTCTTTATTTTAAAGTCTATTTTGTCTGATATGAGAATTGCTATTCCAGCTTTCTTTTGATTTCCTTTTTCATGGAATATCTTTCTCCATCCCCTCACTTTCAATCTGTATGTGTCTCTAGGTCTGAAGTGGGTCTCTTGTAGACAGCATATATATGGGTCTTGTTTTTGTATTCAGTCAGCCAGTCTGTGTCTTTCAGTGGGAGCATTTAATCCATTTACATTTAAGGTAATTATCGATATGTATGTTTCTATTCCCATTTTCTTAATTGTTTTGAGTTTGTTATTGTAGGTCTTTTCCTTCTCTTGTGTTTCCTGCCTAGAGAAGTTCCTTTAGCATTTGTTGTACAGCTGGTTTGGTGATGCTGAACTCTCTCAGCTTTTGCTTGTCTGTAAAGGTTTTAATTTCTCCATCAAATCTGAATGAGATCCTTGCTGGGTAGAGTAATCTTGGTTGTAGGTTTTTCTTCTTCATCACTTTAAATATGTCCTGCCAGTCCCTTCTGGCTTGCAGAGTTTCTGCTGAAAGATCAGCTGTTAACCTTATGGGGATTCCCTTGTGTGTTATTTGTTGTTTTTCCCTTGCTGCTTTTAATATGTTTTCTTTGTACTTAATTTTTGACAGTTTGATTAATATGGGTCTTGGCAAGTTTCTCCTTGGATTTATCCTGTATGGGACTCTCTGTGCTTCCTGGACTTGATTAACTATTTCCTTTCTCATAGTAGGGAAGATTTTAACTATAATCTCTTCAGATATTTTCTCAGTCCCTTTCTTTTTCTCTTCTTCTTCTGGGACCCCTATAATTCGAATGTTGGTGTGTCTAATGTTGTCCCAGAGGTCTCTAAGAGTGTCCTCAGTTCTTTTCATTCTTTTTTCTTTATTCTGCTCTGCAGTAGTTATTTCCACTATTTTATCTTCCACCTCACTTATCCGTTCTTCTGCCTCAGTTATTCTGCTATTGATCCCTTCTAGAGTATTTTTTTTTTTTTTTTTTTGTGGTACGTGGGCCTCTCACTGTTGCGGCCTCTCCTGCTGTGGAGCGCAGGCTCAGCGGCCATGGCTCACGGGCCTAGCTGCTCCGCGGCATGTGGGATCTTCCCGGACCGGGGCATGAACCCGTGTCCCCTGCATCGGCAGGCGGACTCTCAACCACTGCGCCACCAGGGAAGCCCCTTCTAGAGTATTTTTAATTTCATTTATTGTGTTGTTCATCATTGCTTGTTTCCTCTTTAATTCTTTTAGGTCCTTGTTAAATGTTTCTTGCATTTTCTCTATTTCCAAGATTTTGGATCATCTTTACTATCCTCATTCTGAATTCTTTTTCAGGTAGACTGCCTATTTCCTCTTCATTTGTTAGGTCTGGTGGGTTATTATCTTGCTCCTTCATCTGCTGTGTGTTTTTCTGTCTTCTCATTTTGCTTATCTTACTGTGTTTGGGGGTCTCCTTTTTGCAGGCTACAGGTTCATAGTTCCCATTGTTTTTGGTGTCTGTCCCCAGTGGCTAAAGTTGGTTCAGTGGGTTGTGTAGGCTTCCTGGTGGAGGGGACTAGTGCCTGTGTTCTGTTGGATGAGGCTGGATCTTGTCTTTCTGGTGGGCAGGTCCACGTCTGGTGGTGTGTTTTGGGGTGTCTGTGGCCTTATGATTTTAGGCAGCTTCTCTGCTAATGGGTGAAGTTGTGTTACTGTCTTTCTAGTTGTTTGGCATAGGGTGTCCAGCACTGTAGCTTGCTGGTCATTGAGTGAAGCTGAGTGTTGGTGTTGAGATGGAGATGTCTGGGAGATTTTCGCCATTTGATATCACGTGGAGCTGGGAGGTCTCTTGTGGACCAGTGTCCTGAAGTTGGCTCTCCCACCTCAGAGGCACAGCACTGACTCCTGGCTGCAGGACCAAGAGCCTTTCATCCACATGGCTCAGAATAAAAGGGAGAAAAAGTAGAAAGAAAGAAAGAAAGAAAGAAAGAGAGAGAGAGAGGGAGGGAGGGAGGAAGGAAGGAAGGAGATAAAATAAAGTTATTAAAATAGAAAATAAAAAAATTATTAAGAAAAGAAAATTTTTTAAGTATAAAAAATAAAAAAAAGGACAGAACCCTAGGACAAATGGTGAAAGCAAAGCTATACAGAGAAAATCTTACACAGAAGCATACACATACACACTCACAAAAAGAGGAAAAGGGGAAAGAAATAATAAATCAGGCTTCCCTGGTGGCACAGTAGTTGAGAGTCCGCCTGCCGACGCAGGGGACGCGGGTTTATGTCCTGGTCTGGGAGGGTCCCACATGCTGCGGAGCGGCTGGGCCCGCGGGCCTTGGCCGCTGGACCTGCGCGTCCGGAGCCTGTGCTCCGCAATGGGAGAGGCCACAGCAGTGAGAGGCTCGCACACTGCAAAAAAAAAAAAAGAAAAAAATAAGTCTTGCTCTCTGAGTCCACCTCCACAATTTGAGATGATTCATTGTCTATTCAGGTATTCCACAGATGCAGGGTACATCAAGTTGATTGTGGAGATTTAATCTGCTGTTCCTGAGGCTGCTGGGAGAGATTTCCCTTTCTCTTCTTTGTTTGCCCAGCTCCCGGGAAAGTTGTCCCTGGATCCCGGTACCCTGTTAGTGGCGGGCTGCATAGGCTTCCAGGAGGGGAGGTGTGGATAGTGACTTGTGCTCGCACAGAGGCTTCTTGGTGGCGGCAGGAGCAGCCTTAGCGTCTCATGCCCGTCTCTGGGGTCCGCGCTGTTAGCCGCAGCTCGCGCCCGTCTCTGGAGCTCGTTTAGGCGGCGCTCTGAATTCCCTCTCCTCGCGCACCAGGAAACAGAGGGAAGGAAAAGTCTCTTGCCTCTTCGGCAGCTCCAGAGTTTTCCCAGACTCCCTCCCGGCCAGCCGTGGCGCACTAGCCCCTTCAGGCTGTGTTCACGCCGCCAAACCCAGTCCTCTCTGCGCTCCGACCGAAGCCCGAGCCTCAGCTCCCAGCCCCGCCCGCCCCGGCGGCTGAGCAGACAAGCCTCTCGGGCTGGTGAGTGGCGGTCAGCACTGCTCCTCTGTGCGGGAATCTCTCCGCTTTGCCCTCCGCACCCCTGTGGCTGCGCTCTCCTCCGCGGCTCCGAAGCTTCCCCCCTCCGCCACCCGCAGTCTCCGCCCGCGAAGGGGCTCCTAGTGTGTGGAAACCTTTTCCTCCTTCACGGCTCCCTCCCACTGGTGCAGGTCCCGTCCCTATTCTTTTGTCTCTGTTTATTCTTTTTTCTTTTGTCCTACCCAGGGACGTGGGGAGCTACTTGCCTTTTGGGAGGTCTGAGGTCTTCTGCCAGCGTTCAGTAGGTGTTCTGTAGGAGTTGTTCCACGTGTAGATGTATTTCTGATGTATCTGTGGGGAGGAAGGTGTTCTCCACGTCTTACTCTTCTGCCATCTTCCCCCTGTCCCCTGCTTTGTTGTTGTTGTTGGTTTTTTTTTTGCAGTACGCAGGCCTCTCACTGTCGTGGACTCTCCCGCTGTGGAGCACAGGCTCCGAATGCGCAGGCTCAGCAGCCATGGCTTACGGGCCTAGCTGCTCCGCAGCATGTGGGATCTTCCCGGACCAAGGCACGAACCTGAGTCCCCTGCATCGGCAGGCAGATTCTCAACCACTGCGCCACCAGGGAAGCCCCCTGCTTTGTTTTTGATTACTGTTTGCTTGAGATATTTTTTTCCATCCCTTTACTCTCAGTCTATGTGTGTCTTTTAAGGCTAATGGCTTCTTGTAGGTGGCATATTGTTGAATCTTGTTTTTAATTTTTCAGCCATTCTGTGTCTTTTGATTGGAGAATTTAATTTGTTTATATTTAAAGTAATTATTAATAAGTTAGGACTTACTACTGCCATTTTGTTAACTGTTTTCTGGTTGTTTTGTAGATCCACTGTTCCTTGTTTCTTATCCTCCTGTCTTTTTTTGTGTGTGTGTATTGATGTCTTGAGGTATCATTATGCTTTGACTTTATCATGTTCTCTGAGGTAATAACTGTAGAATTTTCTCTTGTGTTTACTACTAGGCTTACATAAAATTTCTTTAAGTTATAACATTGTATTTTAAACTAGTAACAACTTGACTTCAGTAAAATTCCTAAACTTTACACTTTCACTTCTCCCTTACCTCCCATTTTAGGTTATTCATGTTACAGTTTGCATGCTTTTTATAGTGTGTAACTAATAACAGATTATTGTAGTAATGGTTATTTTTACTGAGTTTGTTTCCTTAACTTTAAACTAGAATTGTAAGTGAATTATGCACCACCATTACCATATTACAGAATCCAAATTTGACTATATATTTACCATTACCAGTGAGTTTTACAATGCTTCATTCTGTTTTTATGACATTAATTACCATCTTTTTACTTCTAGTCAAAGAACTTCCGTAGTCATTTCTTGTAAGGCAAGTCTACTGGTGATAAATTTCCTCAGTTTTTTAAAAAAATTATTTTACTGAAGTATAATTGTTTAACAATGTTGTGTTAATTTCTGCTGTACAGCAAAGTGATTCAGGTATACATATATTCCCTCAACTTTCATTTGTTTGGGAAAGTGTTTTTCCCTCCTTCATTTCTGAAGGATAACTTTGCCAGGTATAGTATCCTTGGTTGGGATTTTTTTCTTTTAATATTTCGAATATGTCATTCCATTCTCTTGTAGCCTGAATAGTTTCTGTTAAGAGATCTGCCAACAGTCTTAGTGGGGTTTCCCTTGTATGTAATGTCTCTCTTTTTTTGTTGTTGTTGAGTTTATAAAATTCTTTGTTTTTGACTTTTGACAATATAATTACAATGTGTCTCAGTCTAGCCTTATTAGGGTTCAGCCTATCTGGGGTCTTTGCGGCCTCTTAGATGTAGAGGTCTGTTTCTCACCACAAGCTTGGGCAGTTTTCAGCCATTATTGCTTTAATATGCTTTCTGTCCCTTTCTCATTCTCTTCTCCTTCTGGAATTTGCATAATTTGAATATTGTTTCTTTTCATTTTGTGCCATAAGTCCCATAGGCTTTCTTCACTGTTTTCATTCCCTTTTCTTTTGACTCCTATGACTGGATAATTTCAAATGCCCTAATTCCAGGTTGCTAATTTCTTCTTCTGCATGGTCGACTCTCCTTTTGAAGTTCTCTGTTGAATTCTTCAGTTCAGTTATTGTATTGTTCAGCTCTAGAATTTCAGTGTGTTCATTTGTTTTTTATGGTTTCGATTTCTTTGATGAACTTCTTGTCTTGTTCATGCATTGATTTCCTAATATTTTTAGTTGTCTGTGTGTTCTTTTAGTTCACTAAACTTCTTTAAGAAGATTATTCTGAATTCTTAGTCTGACAGTTCATAGATCTCCAGTTCCTTAGGGTCAGTTATTAGAGCTTTAATAGTTTCCTTCAGTGGTGTAATATTTACCTGATTTTTTTTTCTGTGTGTGATCCTTGATTCCTTGCATTGGTTATCTGTGCATTTGAGTAAGTGGTGCCTTCTTCCAGACTTTGCAGGTTTGCTTTGGCAGAGACAGTTCTTCACCAGTCAGCTCAATTTGGGTTTCTGGATGTTTCTGCTGGTCACATCCTTGAGCAGGCAGGGCCTGCTTTTAGGGTCTGCTTTTGGCTGAGGCAACTACTTGAGTTCTGAGGTCAGGAGTGTTAGGGTGTGCCACTGGTGGAGAGCAGCTGGATAGGGCTGCTGGCTTGGTTCCCTGACCAAGTGAGGCTGTAGGATGGCCTCGCTATTGCCTGGATTCTCTGGATAGGCTTACTAGGCAGTACAGACTGGGAGATATACTCAGCAGTGGATGGGACTATGAATTAGCGTCCCTGCCCTGGTGGGGTAACAGGACTCAAATCAGGCAAGAGTGTGCGCTGAATATCCTAATCAGGTGAGGCCATCAGCTTTGCTCTGCAGACAAGGAAAGCCACGGGCCGTGCTCTCTGTTCAAGTGCCACTGTCAGCAGGGCTGATGGGTGGGCTCTGCAGCCTCCCTGTGTGCTCTGGTGAGGGTCCCTGGTCAGGCGGGCTGAAGTCTGTCTTCAGCAATAAGTGGGGTTGTGAGTTAGTTTCCCAACCCGGGCTTATCAGGTAAGTACCTCCAAAGCCACTAATGCTCTTTGTCATCGTGACACAAGCCAACCTGTGCCCCAGTTTCACTGGCCGAACAGGTGCTACGGACTTTGCTCTGGGGGCCACCAGTTCTGCCCACTCACCTGCTGGGTTCTGCAGCTTCTGGGTGTTCTTGTCAGCCCTTCCTCCAGATGGGGCTGGGGGCCACATTCTCTGGTGGGTGGGGCTGTGACCCAGACTTCTGCCTGGGTGGGACTGGGAGAGCCCACTTCAGGCAACTCCCTAGTTTTTTCTGAACAGGATTTCCAGTAGGGAAGCTAGGGGAGGAGCTAAGACTCAGCTCTTCTGCTGGGCGTGGGCAGACCAGGCTCCAGGGCTGGCGGATCTCCTCATTGGAAGACCCGAATTAGGCAGACTTGCACCCCACCAACTTCCCTCGTCCGACTGTGCCAGCAAATGGGCTGCAGAAGAGCAAAGCTGCTGGTTGGGTTTGCCCTTTGGGCTCTGCAGGCAGGAACTCAGTCTGCCAAGATCCGAGTGCTGCTTGTTGGAAGCCCCTCGTCCCTTTCTCCATCACAATCAGATTCCCAGTGGTTGAGCCCACAGATGCTCCTGTGATCCCCATGGGGTGAAACCAGAGTAGGGGTTCCCATGAAGTGACCCCCGGTGCTGGCGGTGCTGGACGTCACCGCTGTGTTCTCTTTTGCCACTGGAGGAGCTGTAGGCACGGTGCTGTGCTGGCCCCGGGAAAGGGCCATGCGGTCAGCGATTAGCTGTTCCTCTCACCCTTGAATTCAGTCTGTCTTGGTCTGTGTGGTGCAGGAGGTGCTTCAACCTCACTCCCGTGTTCTGAGATCCTCTGAGTGATGTCTTATTCTTGCATAGTTGTTAGTTGTTTTTCTTGTAAAGCAGAGCCAAGTCAGGAACAACTTACGTCATCATCTTGGTTATGTCATTCTAAACTTCTCATTCTTTTTAAAGGTTTTGTATTATTCAATTGTATATATATATATTATAATATGTTGACTCTTTCCCTTATTAATGTATATATTAGTTTCTTGTTTTGGGGGTAGTCTAAACATACATGGCAGGGAACATAAGTCTTTGCCTGCATTAGTATACTAATGCAAAATTTCTGCAAGTTAAAGTCTCTGGATCAGTAAGTCATTTAAAAATCATTTTTGCTACTTGTTAATATAAGGTCCTAAAGAATGTTGCTGGATAATTGTTTTTCTTGGAGTAGTAAAGTAAATTATTCTATTTTTTTAAGGATCAAATTGGCCTTCCTTGTGATTAATATCACCTAAGATTTTAAAACATATGCATTTTTATGTAAGCATCTTTAATATGAAAACTGTTGAATTTTGTAACTTAGTTTTTAGAAATTATGGCCTTAGCATTAAAGGCCACATAACAATTATTTATCTTTTAATTATTCTGTTAATTAATACCTACCTCTTAAGCTGTTAAATCCTAATGAAACTTGGAATTTTATGGACATACATTATATAAACCAGGTTCCAAGTCTTGTTCTATACCGGGCTAGCTTTATGATGTGCTTTACCACTTAGATTATCTGAACGTCTGTTTTCAGTCTGTAAAACCTTGCAGGTGGTGATGAACCATGTTAGAGATAAAATTCATAAAGAGTCTGGCTTAGTGCCTGGTATTTATCAGGCACCTAATATATGAATTGAAAAAGAAAAAATACACTGAAGGAAAAGTACACTATTTAAAAATAAGTACATTACAGTTAGTATCCTACAATTTGAAAGGACTATAGAAATGCTTTAGTACATTGGTTTTCAAATTGAGCTCAGTGGACTTTAAGCGTTCTATTCCTTTTTTTTTTTTAAGTTTTCAACTACTGATTTGGTCCATCAGTTTTTCAAATTTTAGCAGTTCTTCATAGAAAACCAGACAAAGGGTGAACTTGAACTATTCTGTGTGGTGATTGGTGAGTTAGGCTGCAGAGAGGGCTTTAGAAAGTCACTTACCCAGCAATCTGAGGCAGCCCATGAAACTCCTTCATGGGGCACTCTCTAGTCCAACTCAAGCATTTTACAGTTGAGGAGGTTATGACAGACAGATGTTATTTACCATGTTCTAGGTCACATAGAGTCGCACAGGTCATTAGGACCACATGTCTGGAACTAGAACTGCAGTCTTTTGTCTCCCATTCTGTTGCTCTATTATTTTATTATCATTTTAGTAAAAGCCCTTGGATTTTATCATGTATCTAAAAGCTGAATAATATGTTCCTCTTATAGTGCATTTGTGTTTTTTTCATAATTTTTAACGATAGCATGAATTAAGATATTAAAATTACCTTTGGCTGTTTTATCAGTATCCACATGCTGTTAAAGAAACAAATCATTTTTTCAGAATCTCTCATATATTAATTTTCTATATGCAGTTTGTTGAGTAGGTAACACTTCAGAAATCTGTTTTATTTTTGGTGCTAACTGCGGTGAATACTGTGGAGTAAAATCTAACAATGTTGGAAGACAAAAACTCAGAGTAAGCAAAGGCTTGCAAACATTTTAAAAGAAAACAGTAGAAGTTTCATTAGAGTAATTCTACCAAAACTCAACACTTGAAATGCTCAAAGGAAACATAACTTTTGGATTCTATGTTTTGCTTCTTTCTTTTCCTGCTCGAGGCAGATGAAGAAATAATAAGTGATGGGTAACTCATTTAAAAATCTCAGTCTCCAGATTTAGATGAATTATACCTCAGAGGACTGAAGAACCCTGTGAATGTGATTTCAGAATCTTTGTCAGTATTCTTTGTGGAGTTAGGAAGAGTAAGAAAGGCAAGAAAAGTAACAAAAAACAAGTACCAGTGTTTTCAAAGATAGGTGGAAGTAGATGTTAGAAATTATCAATCAGTATACTTAATGCCAATCTCTACCAAATTTTTGAGTATGTTTAGGAAAATATTTCTCACTTAGAAGTATCCTCACTTTTTTCCCCGTGAGGTTGGTAGATTGGTACAGTGAGGTGTACTTTATTATATTCTACTATTTACATATAGTATATGTATACATCCATATTCTAAACTATATGCTATACTCTATACTATACAATATATACTACAGATTATACTATACCACTTACATAGTATATAATATATACTACATACATCTGTATTCTGTAGGTATATACTATATCTACTGGATTCTAGTAGGTATATCTTGATGTGTAGTAGATAGAATATATCTTGATATACAGTAGATACAGTAAGTCTTTCATATTTGTGATTTAGTGGAGAAATGTGGACTGGTTGAAAATAATGTTAGAAAGCATTACAGTTGGATCAGTAACTGAACCCAAAGAGTGTAAATAAATACACAGCTGTCAGCTTAGAACATTTCTAGGTGGGTGTTTGGGGTGCCATATTAGGCCCTGTCCCTTTCAGCATGTTTATCAGTGTATTTGAGTGGGCTCCTTAAGGACAAGAACAAGTCTTATTTGATTTTGTATTTGCAACATTTGATACACTATCTGGCTAGAATTAGTGTCTCTTAAAGGAATGAATGGATAGACAGATCAATAAAATAAAGTGGCATTCGTGGACAGGTTCACAAATAGAAGGGACAGCTAATTTGATGGATGAGAAGACTGAGATTGAATTGATCTCCTTAGGTTCAAAATCTGGCCGAAAACAAGCAAGATAAAATTTAATCAAGTTAACTGTTTAGTCCTCAATTTTTTTCCATCCATTTTATGGATACCAAATGGGGAGACCTGGCTTGAAAGTTATTCAGGTTTTTTAAAAGTCTAAGGGTTCAGTTGAGGAACCTATCATCATATAACTGTTTAAAAAGATAACTGAAAGAAAAAAGTTAATTGAGTATGGTGGTGCCCAGGCTCTCAAGGTAATTAATAATAACTTATTTTACTGGCCAGATCACATCTGATAACAGGTACCCATTTTTAGGTAACAAACTGACCTGTAGAGAGCAAGCAGAAGAACCAAGGGGTCAAAGAACTGGCATATAAGGAACAGTGGAAGAAGTATGAAATTATGGATAAGATTCAAATAAAGGGAAAATGTAACTTACTTCAGTATTTAAAGAGCTGTTGTGTGAAAGAGGAGAAACAGATATGCTTTTGGATGTTCCTGAAGGCAGTATGAACCTAATGGATATTTCTGGGAAACAGGTTTCCACTCATTTATAAACAAGAGCTTCCTAATAGTTGGAATTGTCCAATGACAATGAAATCAGTACTATTTGTATTAATGAGCTTTTCTGCCACCACAGGTATTTGTACAGAGGCTGCATGACCACCTACTAGGAATGTAAAAACTGTTCCTGTAGGGCAGGGGTTCCCCTCCCCGTTAGAAACCGGGCTGCACAGCAGGAGGTGAATGGCAGGCGAGCAAGTGAGTGAGGCTTCATCTGCGGCTCCCCATAGCTCACATCACCGCCTGAATCATCCCTACCCAGTCCGTGGAAAAATTGTCTTCCACGAAACCAGTCCCTGGTACCAGAAAGGTTGGGGACCACAGCTATAGGTTCCTTGCTTATACAAGGGTCTAAGACTTCAGAATTGAGTTACAGTAACACTGAGCAATGAATAAAACAACTGACATTTATAGACCTGTTTTAACAAATGGAGTGTTGTTATTTAAGTATATATTGCTCTATTAATTAATAAAAAATAAGTGAAGGTAAGTTCAGTTATCCTTTGGTTTTGCTTGCAAAAATTAAATTATGTAAACCTTTATTTCTCTCTTTTAAACAGTTAGAACTCTGTGCTCTTTCCTTTTGGAAAAAAAATCAGTTATTTAACTTTTTTTTGTATTATAAAAATGTTTGTTAAAGACATTTTTAGACTTACAGTGAAGTAGGGGAAAAACAGCCATAGTCCTTCCAGCCAAAGATTTTTCTTCTTTTTCTATTCCATATCTTTAATTTCTTAAAGCACTTTTAATTTATTTCTTATGAAATAGTTTGAACATATAAAAAAGAGAATAATATTTAAAACATTCATCTACCTACTTGATATTTTGCTAATTTTGCTTTAGGTCATATTTTAAAGAATAAGATGTTAAAGTTCCCTTGTACACTTTCTCCAAAACATCTCTCTTCTACTCTCCCTCCTCAGAAGTTACTATTCTGAAGTTGATATATCTTCTTCCTATTTGACTTTTTACAGTTAAATGTATTTTTAGAAATTGTCCTTTTATTTTATATAAGTAGCACATATACATTTTTAAAAACTTGAGAAAAATAAAAACATTCTTACACCCAGATATCTCAGTTTTAGCATTTTAGTGTATATCCTTTTTTTTTTTTTTTGGCTGCGTTGGGTCTTCGTTGCTACGCGTGGGCTTTCTCTAGTTGCGGTGAGCGGGGGCTACTCTTTGTTGTGGTGCATGGGCTTCTCACTGCGGTGGCTTCTCTTGTTGCGGAGCACGAGCTTCAGTAGTTGTGGCACACGGGCTCAGTAATTGTGGCTTGCGGGATCTAGAGCACAGGCTCAGTAGTTGTGGCACACGGGCTTAATTGCTCCATGGCATGTGGGATCTTCCCGGACCAGGACTCAAACCCGTGTCTCATGCATTGGCAGGTGGATTCTTAACCACTGCGCCACAAGGGAAGCCCGTATATCCTTCTTGATCTTTTCTGTGTATGTGTATAATATGTATTATAGATGAAGAATTACTAGCTTTTCTATTACTAGCTTGCTAAGATTTTTGTTTTCAATCACAGATAGTGGAGAATTTTGTCAAATGTTCAGATGCCTTTTTTTTTGCGTCTATTATAGTGATCAAGTATTTTTTTCTCATTTAATTAACATGGAAAATTACATTTATATATTTTTACTGTTACACTACTCTTACGCTTTGCTTTTTTGGGAGTAGTGCTTCTTGTGATATAATTTTTGTACATTGCTGAATTCCTTTTGCTAATATTTGGGATTTTTGTGGCAATATGCATATGTAAGAATGGTCTATGATGTATTTTTTTCAAGCTGTCCTTATCCAGTTTTGGCATCAAGATTATAAAAGTTCTCACAGGGAATGACTTGGAGAGCTTTTTCTTCTTTCTGTTCTCTTTCACAGATTATAAAAGATAGGAAATATCTCTGTCTTAAAATTTGGTAGATTATCACTTCTGAAACCTGGATCTAGTGCTTGTTAGTTTGTTTTTGTTTTTTTTTTTAAATTTTTTCTACTTACTCACTTCATTTGTAGATTGATTCAGATCTTATATTTTTAGTTTTGATGATTTATATTTTTCTGGGAAGTTATTCATTTTATCTCAGATTTTGTATTTGTTGGCATTAGGTTTTTCATAGTATTTATGATGTTTAAATTTGTCACTTCTATAGTTACATACCCCACTTTTATTCCTAATGTAGTTAATATGTACCTCTTCTTTTTCTTGATAAAGCTTGCCAAAAAAACGTAGCATGTTTGGAAGCTGTGTTATTTATAGGTTCAGAATAGAAAGTAAAACATGTTCAGGGTTGTTTTGCCTTTCTGGTGATTTTTTTTTTTAATGTTGAATAAAAATTCCTATCTCTCCCTAATAATGCTTTTTGTCTTAAAGCCTATTTAATCTACACTACTTTTTTTTTTTGCCTAATATATTTTTTCTTTTACTTTCATCGTTTTGTGTGTTAATGTTTTATCTCTGTGCTTGTACAATATTTGACTAAATTAATTTTTAAAAAGAATCCAACATAAGAATATCTCATTTGGGGCTTCCCAGGTGATGCAGTAGTTGAGAGTCCGCCTGCCGGTGCAGGGGACACGGGTTCGTGCCCCGGTCCAGGAGGATCCCACGTGCCACGGAGCGGCTGGGCCCGTGAGCCATGGCCACTGGGCCTGCGTGTCCGAATATCTCGTTCCACAAAATTATTTATTTACGTTTGTTGGGATTACTGAGATTGTTAGATCTACGTGAGTTATCTTTAAAAACAAAATTATCATTTTTCTCTGCTTCTTTTTTTTACTTCCTGCCTCTTAACCCTTTACCCTGACTTTCCATTGATTTCAGAATGACAGATTCTACTACTGTTCTTTTAGAGTTTAGCCTTGAATTTTTAAGATATGTGTACTTGAATTAAGGAAGTCTGAAGCAGTTAATATCTATTTTTTTTTCAAATTCTCTCAGGACAGTAGAAAACTTTCTCCAGTCTCTTCTCATGTCATCTTCCACATTATTATTGTCTGTCTTAATTTACCTTATTTTGATACTCCTCATTTTTTTAACCATGCTTATGAGGTTTACCATTAGTTTCTTTGCTCACCATTGTTACTTGCATATCACCGTTGCTCATTACTGCATCTTTCATTCAGGGTTCATTGTCTTTCTTATCTCTTGGTCATTCTTTCAGTGAGGGCTTCTGAGTGGTAAAATTTTCTAGTTTTTGTACATAATTTATGTTCACTTTTTTTTTTTTTTTTGCTGTACGCGGGCCTCTCACTGTTGTGGCCTCTCCCATTGCGGAGCATAGGCTCCAGACACACAGGCCCAGCGGCCATGGCTCACGGGCCTAGCCGCTCCGCGGCATGTGGGGTCTTCCCAGACCGGGGCACGAACCTGAGTCCCCTGCATCGGCAGGCGGACTCTCAACCACTGCGCCACCAGGGAAGCCCCTATGTTCATTCTTGAATGATAATTTTACTTGGTCTTGGAGTCTAGGTTGATAGTTATTCTCACTTAGAACTTGATTTTTTTTTTTAACTCCAGTAGGTGTTAACACTTTTTCTTTATGTACAGTGGTTTCCTGTTTTGCCTCCAAATATCTAAGGGTACACTTATTTAAATAAACTTTTTATATGGGAATAATTATAAGGTTACAGAGAGTTGCAAATATATATGTAGTTCTAACAACACTCTCATACTCTTTATGCAGATTCACCTTTTGTTAACATGTTACCCCATTTGTCTTATGTACACATGCTCTCTCTCTGTCATATGTGAACACAAACATGCATGTACATATGTAAATTTTTTAAAAACGATTTGAGGGCAAGTTCCACACATCATGCTTTTTACCCCTACATACATTGGTTTTATTTCCTAAGAATAGGGTATGCCCTTGTATAAACATAGTATAATTATGATATAAATTTACATTTGTAAAATAATTTTCTTGAATCTCTCCACAATATAGTTTTTTCAATTGACTTAATAATGTCTTTTATGGCACTTTACTCCTTCAGTACAAGGTCCAATCTAGAGTCAGGTAGTTTGTTGGTTGTCTAGATGTCTTTAGTCTTCATTAATCTGGAACATTTCCTCATACTTTTGTTGTCTTTTTTATGACATTCACATTTTTGAAGAATATGGTACCCCCTCCCTTTTCATTTAATAGAATGTTCTTAATTTGCAGTTCTCTGATGTGGTTTTTTTTTTTTTTTTTTTTTTTTTTTTTGCGGTGCGCGGGCCTCTCACTGTTGTGGCCTCTCCCGTTGTGGAGCACAGGCCCCGGACGCGCAGCTGCCATGGCTCACGGGCCCAGCCGCTCTGTGGCATGTGGGATCTTCCCGGACCGGGGCACGAACCCGTGTCCCCTGCATCGGCAGGCAGACTCTCAACCACTGCGCCACCAGGGAAGCCCTCTGATGTTTTATTGTTATTAGACTGAGGTTTTTGTACTCTTGGCTAGAATACTGAATAGGTGATGTAATTTCCTTCTTAAGATATCACAGCTGGAGGTACATGATCTTCACCTATCCTTTATTGTTGATGTTAATTTTGATCACCTTACCAATGTATTGCTTGATTTGTACACCATATATACAATTACTATTTTGCCCCTTCAGTGAAACCAATAAGCAGTCTGTGGTGAGCCACTTGGAATTTATATATCTTATTCCCCATCAAAATTTAACATCCATTGATGATTCTTTCCTGATCCAGTCTTTATTGTGATGGTTTTTCCAGCTCTATCTCTCTTTTTATATCTTCTTTTTATATTTTTCTTTCTGGAAAATTCTTAGCCTTTTTGTTTTGTTTTTCAATATTGTTTTTTCTCCCATTGTGTCACTATCTTTTAAATTCCTATTACACTATATAAAAAGTTTATAAAGAATATGGATGGCCAGTAAACATAAAAATTAACTTCAGTATTAATACAAGAAATACAAATTAAAATATTATTATCCTTTTTTGCTAGTCCAATAGATTTAAAAATTTCAATATCCAGTTATTTCAAGAATATAGTAAAATAAAGGCTAGTAGACTTCTGAAGAGAATGTAAATTGTTACAATCTTTCCAGCGGGCATTTTGGTAATGCTTTTGAAAAGCGTTAAAATCTTATAAATGTTATCAACCCAGAAACTTAATTTCTTAACATTTACCCTGAGGAAATAATAAATAAGCTTAAATTTATGTGTAATAGGATGTTCACTATAGGAAAAATTGGAAGTACTCAAATGTTGAGCAGAATGTGATTAAATAAATTTTGATAATCTATAAAATGGAATGTTATCTCATTAAAAATTTTTGTGATATTAGTGTGTTTATTGACATAGAAAGGCATTTATGATATTATTTACTGAGAAAAATGTATAAAAGTCTCAAATTATACACCAAAATTGTGGCAGTGATTATCACAGAGTGATAGACTGTCACTTTTTAAAATTTTCTATTCTTTGTGATTTTATAATATTTTAAAGTAAACACTTATTACATTTGTAGTAAAATTTTATAATTATATCAATAAAAGGCATTTTTTCATCCAGATGTTAGAAATGGTATCTTGACAACTTAAGTTATTTAAAAGAAAATTTTTTAATTGAATAAATTTGACATGTAACACTGTATAATAAATTTAAATTAACTTAAGGTGTATAGTGTGTTACTTTGATACACTTAAATATTGTAATATGACTCATTGTAGTGATGTTTATCAGTGTTACATAATTATGGTGCAGTATTATTGTCTACATTCATTATATGATGTATTAGACCTCTATGGCTTATTTACTCCTCGTTACAAGTTTGCACCCTTAAACACCATCAGTTATCCCCCCAGCCCTCATCCCCTGGTAACCACCATTTTACACTCTGTTTTTACAGGTTTGACTTTTTCAAATTCCACACATAAGTGATATTGTGCAGTACTTGTCTTTCTCTGTCTCAGTTATCTTGCTTACTATATTGTGCTCAAGGTCCATCCATGTTGTCACAAATGGCAGGATATCCTCCTTTTTCATGGCTAAAAAAATTTTATGTGTATATATATATTCACATCTTTTTATCCATTCATCCACTGATGGACATTTGGGTTGTTTCCACATCTTGGTTATTGTGAATAATGCTGTGATAAACATTGGAGTGCATGTATTTCATGAAAATCCTGTTTTTATTTCCTTTGGGTATATACCCAGAAGTGGAATTGCTGGGTTGTATGGTAGGTCTATTTTTAAATTCTTGAGGATCCTCCCTATTATTTTCCATAGTGGTTGGACCAGTTTACATTCCCACCAACAGTGTATAAGGGTTCTCTTTTCATCACATCCTTGCCAGCACCTGTTGTCTCTTGCCTTCTTGAGAGCCATTCTAACAGGTGTGAGGTGATATCTCACTGGTTTTGATTTGTATTTCCCTTATTGATCATCTTTCCATGTGCCTGTTGGCCATTTTGATGCCTTCTTTAGAAAAAAGTTTATTTAGTTCTTCTGCCCATTTTAAAAATTGGATTGTTTGTATTTTTGTTAGTGAGTTGACTGAGTTTTTTATATATTTTGGGTATTGACTTCTTATCTGATATATGGTTTGCCAAAATTTTCTTTCATCCTGTATGTTGTCTGTTCAATTTGTAATTTGTTCCTTTTGCTCTTCAGAAGCTTTTGAATTTAACGTAGTTCCATTTGTTGATTTCTTGCTTTTGTTGTTTGCGCTTTTGAGGTCATGTGCAGAAAATCATTGCCAAGATTAATAACAGTGAGCTTCTTCTCTGCATTTTCTTCTAAGAGTTTTATGGTATCAGGTCTTATTTTTAAGTCTTTAGTCCATTTCAGTTTAATTTTTGTGAGCAGTGTAAGATAAAGGTCCAGCTTCATTGTTCTGCATGTCTTTTTTCCAGTTTTCCCAGCACCATTTGTTCAAAACAC
Organism: Hyperoodon ampullatus; assembly: GCF_949752795.1. Lineage (NCBI taxonomy): Eukaryota > Metazoa > Chordata > Mammalia > Artiodactyla > Ziphiidae > Hyperoodon > Hyperoodon ampullatus. Next base: position 4,204,328 of record NC_136925.1, read on the forward strand.
TATCCTTTCCCCATTGTGTGTTCTTGGCTCTCTTGTCAAATATTAGTTGACCATATATGCTGGGACTTAATTCTGGGCTCTCTATTCCGTTCCATTGATCTTGGTATCTATTTTTGTGCCAGTACCATACTGTTCTTATTACTTTGGCTTTGTAGTATAGTTTGAAATCAGGAAGTGTGATATCTCTGGCTTTGTCCTTTTTTCTCAGGATTGCTTTGCCTTTTTGGATTCTTTTGTGGTTGTACATAAATTTTAGGATTGTTTCTTCTGTTTCTGTGAAGAATGTCTTTGGTGTTTTGATGGGGGTTGCATTGAATTTTTAGATGGCTTTGGGTAGTATAGCCATTTTAACAATGTTAGTTCTTCTAATCTATGAATATGTTATGTCTTTCCATTTGTTTGTGTGTTCTTTGGTTTCTTTCAGCAAAATCTTGTAGTTTTCATTGTACAGATCTTTCACATCCTTTGTTAAATTTTTTCCTAAGTATTTTATTGTTTTTGATGCTATTATGAATGGAATAGTTTTCTTTATTTCTTTTTCAGTTGCTTCATTTTAAGTGTAAAGGAACACAATTGACTTCTGTATATTGATTTTATATCCTACCATTTTACTGAAATCATTAATTAGATCCACCAGGGTTTTTTTTTGTTTTGTTTTGTTTTTTTGCGGTACGCGGGCCTCTCACTGTTGTGGCCTCTCCCGCTGCAGAGCACAGGCTCCGGACGCGCAGGCTCAGCGGCCATGGCTCATGGGCCTAGCCGCTCCACGGCATGTGGGATCTTCCTGGACTGGGGCACAAACCCGTGTCCCCTGCATCGGCAGGTGGACTCTCAACCACTGCGCCACCAGGGAAGCCCCCAACAGTTTTTTGATTGACTCTTCGGGGTCTTCTATATAAATGATTGTATTATCAGGAGATAGTGACAGTTTTATTTCTTCTTTTTTGACTGGGAAGCCTTTTATTTCTTTGTGTTGCCTAATTGCTCTAGCTAGGACTTCCAGTACTATATTGAATAGTAGGGGTGAGAGTGTACATCCTTGTCTCTTGTTCTTGATTTAAAGGAAATGCTTTCAGTTTTTCTCCACTGAGTATATTGTTAGCTGTGGGTTTGTTGTATATGTCCTTTATTATGTTGAGATGCATTCATTCTCTCTATGCCCAATCTGTTAAGGATTTTAATCATAAAAAGATATTGTAGTCAAATACTTTATCTGCATCTTTTGAGATGATCACATGAATTTTAGTTTTCATTTTATTGATGTGATGTATTTACATCTTTGTATTTGCATCTTTGCATCCCAGGGATAAGTCTTACTAAGCCATGGTGTATAATCCTTTTAATGTGTTCTTGAATTCAGTTTGCTAATATTTTGTTGAGAATTTTTGCATCTATATTCATGAGGGATGTTGGTCTATAGTTTTCTCTTTTTTTGTGTGGTATCCTTATCTGGTTCTGGTATCAAGGTATTGCTGGCTTCTTAGAATTTCCGAGTTCAGAAGTGTTCCGTTCTCCTCGATATTTTAGAACAGTTTGAGGAGGATTGGTGTTAATTCTTTAAATGTCTGGTAGAATTCTCCAGTGAAACCATGTGGTCATGGAGTTTTCTGTGTTGGGAGGTTTTTTGGTTTGTTTTTTTTTTTAATTTAAATTTTTAAACCTAAAATATGGTTGATTGACAATATTATATTAGTTTCAGTTGTACAGCATAGTAATTCAGTATTTTTACAGTTTACATTCCATTAACAGTTATTATAAGATAATGGCTCTAACTCTCTATGCTGTATACCATGTCCTTGTTGGTTGTCTATTTTACCCATGGGGGGTTGTATCTCTTAATCCTGTACCCCTAGTTTGCCCCCTCTCCTCTTCCATTTCCCCTTTGGTAACCACTAATTTGCTTTCTAGATCTGTGAGTTTGCTTCTGTTTTGCATATACATTCATTTGTATTGTTTTTTAGATTCCACATATAAGTGGTATCATACAGTATTTGTCTTTCTCTGTCTGACTTCTTTCACTGAGCATAATATCCTCTAGGTCCATTCACATGGCTGCAGTTGGAAGAATTTCATTCTTTTTTATAACAGGAATATTCCATTATGTGTGTGCATGTATACACACATACATACATACCTATATACATACCACTTCTTCTTTATTCATTCATCTGTTGATGGGCACTTGGGTTGTTTCCATGTCTTGACTGTTGTAAAAAGTGTTGCTATGAACATTGGGTGCATGTACCTTTTTAAATTAGTGTTTTAGTTTTGTTTATGGACATATACCCAGGAGTGGAATTGCTGGATCATGTGCTAGTTCTGTTTTTAGTTTTTTGAGGAAACTCCATACTGGTTTCCATAGTGGCTGCAGCAAGTTACATTCCCACCAAGGGTTCTCTTTTCTCCACATCCTTGCCAACATTTACTATTTGTATTCTTTTTGATGATAGCTATTCTGAGAAGTGTGAGGCAATATCTTATTTTGGTTTTGATTTGCATTTCTCCAGTAATTAGTGATGTTGAGCATCTCTTCATGTGCCTCTTGGCCATCTGTATGTCTTCTTTAGGAAAATGTCTGTTCAGGTATCCTGCCAATTTTTTGATCAGATTGTTTGTTTGGCTTTGGTTGTTTCATTTCTGTTGAAACGAAAAGACAACCTATGGAAAGGGTTCTAAGTTTTAAACTTTTAAGTTTAATTACATCTCATTTGTTTACTCTTGCTTTTATTTCTTTTACCATACGAGACAGATCCAAAAAAAATATTGCTAGGATTTATGTCAAAGAGGCTTCCACCTATGTTCTCTTCTAGGAGTTTTGTGGTTTCAGGTCTTACATTTAGATCTTTAATCTATTTGAGTTTATTTTTCTATATGTTGTAAGGAAATGTTTTAATCTCATTATTTTACATGTAGCTTTCCAGTTTTCCCAGCACAACTTATTGAAGAGACCGTCTTTTCTCCTTATATTCTTGCCTCCTTTGTCATAGATTAATTGACCATAGGTGCATGGGTTTAGTTCTGGGCTCTCTGTTCTGTTCCATTGATTTATATGTCTGTTTCTGTGCCAGTACCATGCTGTTTTGATTACTGTAGCTTTGTAATATAATCTGAAGTCTCGTAGGGTAATACCTCCAGCTTTGTTCTTTTTTCTCAAGATTACTTTGGCAGTTTGGGGTCTTTTGTGGTTCCATATGAATTTTAGGATTACTTGTTCTAGTTCTGTGAAAAATGTCATGGATTGCATTAAATCTGTAGATTGCTTTGGATAGTATAGCCATTTAACAATATTAATTATTCCAGTCCAAGAGTACGGGATATCTCTCCATTTCTTTTTTTTATCTTCAATTCGTGTTTTATAGTTTTCAGAGTGTAGGTCTTTCACCTTTTTGGTTAAGTTTATTACTAGGTATTTTATTATTTTTGATGCAATTTTAAGCAGGATTTTTTTTTACTTTCTCTTTTTGATAGTTTAATATTAGTGTATAGAAACGCAATGTATTTTTGTTTATGTATCTTGTATCGTACAACTTTGCTGAATTCATTAATTCTAATAGTTCTGGGGTGGAGACTTCAGGGTTTTCTATGTAATGTATCATGTCATCTGCAAATAGTGGCAGTTTTACTTCTTCTCTTTCAATTTGGATGCCTTTTATTTCTTTTTCTTGTCTGATTGCTGTGGCTAGAACTTCCAATACTATGTTAAATAGAAGTGGTATGAGTGGGCATCCTTGTCTTGTTCCTAAATTTAGTGGAAAGGCTTTCAGCTTTTCACTATTGAGTATGCTGGCTCTGGGTTTGTCATAAATGGCCATTATTATGTTGAGAGTTTTTATCATGAATGCATGTTGAATTTTATCTAATGCTTTTCCTGTGTATCTTTTGAGATGATTATATGATTTTTATCTTTCCTTTTGTTAATGTGGTGTTCACATTGATTTCGAATATTGAACCATCCTTGTGACCCTGGAATAAATCCAACTTGATCATGGTGCATAGTCCTTTTTACATATTGCTGGATTCAGTTTGTGAGTACTTTGCCTGAGGATTTTTGCATCTATCTTCATCAAAGATATTGGTCTGTAACTTTCTTTTATTGTAGTGTCTTGTTTTGGTTTTGGCATCAGGGTAATGGTGGCCTTGTAGAATAAATATGGCAGTGTTATCTCCTCTTCAGTTTTTTGGAATGGTTTGAGAAGGATAGGTATAAGTTCTTTAAATGCTTGGTAGAATTTCCCCGTAAAGCCATCTGGTCCTGGACTTTTGTTTGCTGGGGTTTTTTTTTTATTACAAAAAAACTGCTTGACTCAGTCTTGGCAGGCTGTATGTTTCTAGAAGTTTCCTCCATTTCCTCTAGATTGTCCGGTTTGTTTGCATATAACTGTTCATAGTGTTCTCTTACGATTTTTTGTATCTCTATGGTATTGGTTGTTGTTTATCATTTTTCATTTCTTATTTTGTTCTTTTGGGTCCTCTCCCTTTTCTTCTTGGTGAGCCTGGCTAAACATTTATCAATTTTGTTTATCTTTAAAAAAAAGCAGCTCTTGGTTTCATTGATCTTTTTCTATGTTTTTCAAATCTTTATTTCCTCTGATTTTTATTATTTCCTTCTGCTGACTTTGGGCTTTGCTCTTTTTCTAATTCTTTAAGGTGGTAGGTTAGGTTATTTGAGATTTTTCTTGCTCTTGAGGAAGTCCTGTATTGCTATGAACTTCCCTCTTAGAATTGCTTTTGCTGCATCTCATAGATTTTGGAAAGTTGTGTTTTCATTTTCATTTGTCTTGAGGTATTTTCTTATTTCCTCTATTTTTTTTTTTTTTTTTTTTTTTTTTTTTGCGGTACGCGGGCCTCTCACTGTTGTGGCCTCTCTTGTTGAGGAGCACAGGCTCCAGACGCACAGGCTCAGTGGCCATGGCTCACAGGCCCAGCTGCTCCGCGGCATGTGGGATCTTCCTGGACCAGGGCACGAACCTGTGTCCCCTGCATCAGCAGGCGGACTCTCAACCACTGCGCCACCAGGGAAGCCCTATTTCCTCTTTGATTTCATCAGTGACCATTGTTTTTTTAGTAATATGTTGTTTAATCTCCACGTTTGTTTTTTATCCACTTTTCTTTCTGTAGTTGATTTTCTAGTTTTATATTGCTGTGGTTGGAAAAGATGCTTGAAATAATTTCTGTCCTCTTAAATTTGTTAAGGCTTGTTTTGTGACTTTGTATGGGATCTGTACTGGAGAACGTTCCATGTGTGCTTGATATGAATGTGTATTCTGCTTTTTTTGCATGTAGTCTCATGTAGATATCAATTAAGTCTAACTGGTCTGTTGTGTCATTTAAGGCCTCTGTGCCTTATTGATTTTCTGTCTTGATGATCTGTCCTTTGATGTCAGTGGAGTGTTAACATCTCATACTATTGCATTGTTGTCAATTTCTCCCTTTATGTCTGTATTTGCATTATATGTTTAGGTGCTTTTGTATTGGGTGTGTTTATGTTAACAAGTGTAATACCCTCTTGTATTGATCCCTTTATCATTGTATAAGGCCTTCTTTGTCTTTCACTGTAGTCTTTATTTTAAAGTCTGATATGATTTTGTCTGATATGAGTATTGCTACCCACACTTTGTCATTTTTGTTTACATTTTGTTTACATGAAACATCTTTTTCCATCCTCTGACACTGTGTGTGTCTTCGCCTCTGAAGTGAGTCTCTTGTAGGCAGCATATTCAAGAGTCTTGTTTTTTTTTTTTAAAATCCAGTCAGCCACCTTATTCTTTTGATCAGAGCATTTAGTCCATTGACATTTAAAGTAATTATTAATAGGTACATACTTATTGCCACTTTATTGTTTTCCAGTTGTGGTTACCATGGGGTTCATATATGTTGACTCATAATTATATCTACTTGTTTTAAACTGGTAATCATTTAAATTCAAACACATTCTAAAAGAATCTACATTTTTTACCTTCGTAACCCACATTTTGTGTATTTGATATCATATTCTACATCTTCTTGGTTATCGCTTAACTGTTTATTTTAGTTATAGTTGCTTTTATACTTTTTTTGTCTTTTAATCTACATACTGGCTTATTTAAGTGATCTTCAGTCCTTACTGTGTATTTGACTTTCCTACTGGGATTTTCGCTTTCCTACAGATTCTTACCTCTTTTCCATTTAGAGAAGACCCTTCAACATTTCTTTTAGGGTAGGTTTAGTATGCTGAATTCTTTTAGTTTTTGCTTGTCTGAGAATTTCTTTATCTCTCCTATTCTAAATGATAATCTTGCTGGGCAGAGTATCATAGGTTTCAGGTTTTTCCCTTTCAGGATTTTGAATATATCATGCCTATGCCTTTTGGCCTGCAAAGTTTCTGCAGAGAAATCAGCTGACAGCCTTATGGGGATTCCTTTATATATGACGCTTTGTTTTTCTCTTGCTGCCTTTAGAATTCTCTTTAACTTTTGCCATTTTAATTGTATGTCTTGTTGTGGGTCTGTTTGGGTTCATCTTGTTTGGAACCCTCTCTGCTTCCTGTATCTGGATATCTGTTTCCTCCTTCAGGTTTGGGAAGTTTTCAACCATAATTTCTTCAAATCCATTTTTGATCCCCTTCTCTCTCTCCTTCTGGAACCCATATAATGCAAATGTTGGAACACTAATGTTATTGGAGAGATCTCTTAGATTGCTTTCACTTTATAAAATGTGTTTTTCTCTCTGCTGTTCTGATTTGGTGATTTCCATGATTATATCTTCCAGGTCAATTATGCATTTTTCCATATTACTTAACCTGCTATTCATTCCTTTTAGTGTGTTTTTTATTTCAGCTGTTGAGTTCTTCATTTCTGATTGGGTGTTTTTTTTTTTTATGTTTCTAATTCCTTGTTAAAATGTTCAGTGTTTAGATCAATTCTTTTACCTAATTCAGTTAAGCTTTTTATTACCAGTGTTTTGAATTACTTATCTGTTGTTTATTTCCATTTCATTATTTTTTCAGGGTTTTTTTCTTGCTCTTTGAATTGAGAATAGTTCCTCTGCCTTTTAATTTTACTTTTCTCTGCTTCTATGAACGAAGGTGAAGCAGTGACCTTTTGTGGTCTTGAAGGGGTGTTCTTATTTGGGAGTGTCCCTGTGCAGACTGCACATGCCCAGTGCCTTTGGTGGGAGGGCTGGATTTGATGTGGATGCCAGTCACATCTTTCCTGATGTTGTGCTGGCAGCTCTTACCTTGGTAGTGGGGTGTGACTGGGGATGGAGGGGCTAGAGCTGGCTCCTGGTGTGAGACAGGACTTTCTCTCTGTTCAGTGGCTGTCACCTCTCTGTCAGGGGTGGGGTCTGATCCCAAGTTGCTGAAGCAGAAGCCCTTTGTGTCAGGCTCAAGCTGCCTCTGTTCCCTTTATGTGTGTGTTTTTCTCTCTCCCAGCACCAAGACCTTTGCCCCAGAGTAGGGAGTGCTGAAGCAAGTGGGGTCTTTCACATACAGAGGTTCAACGCACTGCTTGTGTAGGTGTCTGTGGCTCCTTCAGATGCAACCCATGGTAGAGTCTTTTCCCTGGTCGTGGCTGTCCCACATCCAGTGCCACACTGCGGCACAGACTGAGTAGAGCCAAAGCATTCACTGGTGCACGGTGAGGTGGCCGTGGGAAACCCAGCAACTACCCAGACCTCTCCTCAGAGGCAAGACCCCTTTTCCCCTCACAGCCGGTTGCTGTTCCCAGCCTCCACTGTGCTCCACAGGGGAGGGGAGCCTGAATGGTTTCTCTGCGTTTATGGGGTAGGGAGGTGTTGAGGTGTGGTACAGTGGGGCCCAGAGTGGCGCGGTTGTGGGAAATCTGGCAGCTGCTAGAGCAGACCTCTCTTCACCCTGCTTCAGAGGCAGGCCAGTGCTCACACCTCATGAATAGAGTCCAGGCTTCTCCAGCCTTTCTATCTGTCCAAGCAGTCCAGGAGGCTTGTCTCCTCCACATAGGACCCCAGGACTGGGACACCCAGTCTGTGGCTTGACCCACTCACTCCCCGGGGTGGGTATCCACCTTTGCAATTTCTTATTTCCTCTGAGTTCCCTCCCAGGAGCACAGGTCCCTACCCGATCGCTTTTCTTCCTTTCCTGTGTGATTACCTTTTCCTTACGGCCTTGGTTGTTCAGTCCTTTTTCCAGTTTCCAGTTAGTTTTCAGTGAGAATTGTTCCACCTGTAGGTGTATTTTTGATGTGTTCATGGGGGGAGGTGAGCACCATGTCCCCTTACCTCCACCATCTTGATCTTTTCTTTTCCGTGTTGGGAGTTTTTTGATTACTGATTCAATCTCATTACTCATTAGTCTGTTCAGATTTTCTGTTTCTTTCTGATTCAGTCTTGGTAGGTTGTGTGTTTCTAAAAATGTATCCATTTCTTCTAGGTTACGTAGCTTTTTGGCATATAATCTTTCATACTAGTTGCTTATGATTCAGTGCATTTCTGTAGTTCAGCTGTAATGTCTCCTCTTTCACTTCTAATTCTCTCTTTTCTCCTTAGTCCAAGTAAAGCTTTGTCAATTTTGTTTATCTTTTCAAAGAACCAGCTCTTAGTTTCATTGATCCTTTCTATTGTTTTTCTGGTCTCTATTTCATTTATTTCCACTCTGATCTTTATTATTTCCTTCCTTCTAACTTTGGGCTTAACTTGTTCGAGTTCTTGAAGTGTAAAGTTAGGTTGTTTATTTGAGATCTTTCTAATTTCTTAATATATGCATTAATGCTCTAAACTTCCAGCTTTTACTGCATCCCACAAGATTTGGTATGTTGTATTTCCATTTTCATTTGTTTTGAGGTAATTTTTAAATTTCCCTTTTGATTTCTGTTTTGACCTAATGGTTGTTTAGAAGTGTGTTGTTTAATTTCCACATATTTATAAATCTTTTCACTTTCTTATTGTTGATTTCTGTTTTCATACCATTGTGGTCAGAAAAGATAGTTGGTATGATTTTATTCTTCTTAAATTTGCTAAGATTTGTTTTGTGGTCAGTATGATCAATCTTGGAGACTGTTCCATGTGCACTTGCAAAGAATGTGTATTCTGCTGCTGTTGGATGTAGTGTTCTGTATATGTCTGTTAGTCCATTTATTTTAAAGTGTGGTTCCAACATTTCCTTGCTGATTTTCTATCTGAACAGTCTTTCCATTGCTAATAGTGTGGTATTGAAGTCCCCTACTATTATTGTATTGTTGTCGATTTCTCCCTTAAGATCTATCAGTATTTGCTTAATATGTTTTGGTGCTTGGGTGTTGGGAGTGTATGTGGTTTTTTAAAAAATATTTATTTATTTATTATTTTTGCTGTGCTGGGTCTTAGTTGCAGCATGTGCAATCTTTTACTTGTGGCATAAGGACTTCTTAGTTGTGGCATGCAAACTCTTGGTTGTGACATGTGGACTTCTTAGTTGTGGCATGCATGCGGGACCTGGTTCTCTGACCAGGGATCAAACCAGGGCCCCCTGCATTGGGAGCGCAGAGTCTTACCCACTGGATCACCAGGGAAGTCTCAGGAGTGTATGTGTTATGATTGTTGTCTTCTTTATGTGTTGACCACTTTATCATTAGATAATGACCTTCTTTGTCTTTTGTTACCCTTTTTGCCTTGAAGTCTATTTTATCTAAGTATGACTATGCCCACCTTCTGGTTTCTGTTTGCTTAAAATATCATCTTCCATCCTTTCACTTTGATCCTGTGTGTCTTTAGAGCTGAAATAAGTAAAAACTGGGATGATGATCTCTGCACCTTGAATAGTGCTGTGTAATTCTACACAGCTGCCTCAGTTTCTATTTGCCCAAACAATGATTCCCAAAAGCCAGTGCTTCTCATCACATCCTTTGGCTGTCTCTTGCTCCCAACTTAAATGACTATCCATGTGCTCTTGATGCAACTGCTTAAGAATTTATCTACAAATCATTGTGGAAAACAAAGAGAGGAATAATAGGCGAAGTATCTTACTAAATTGTTGGTAAATCTATGTTCCGTTTTATTGTATGTTTATGAACACTAAGCCCAACCTGATTTGTATGTCTTGTTTAGTACCACTAAAAATGTCATTTTGACACTAAGTGCAGTATTTTACTGTTGAATTATTTTTTAAGTACTATTTTTTAATGTATTTATACACATATCATAGGAACTATCAAGAAACCTTGAGCTAAGTACTAACAGTTTCCAGCGACAGTTGCTTGCTGAAAGGAAAAGGGCATATGAGGCTAATGATGAAAATAAAGTTCTTCAAAAGGAGCTACAACAACTATATCACAAATTAAAGGTAAGCATTTTATTTTAAATGGCATCATTTCTCCCTATGTTATATATTAGATGAAGACTCTATTTTAAAACATTGTTATCATTTATATTTGGAACTTTGGTACAATATCATTTACAAAATTCTAATATTTTCTTTGGCACTTATGAAGAAAATATTTGTTAATATAATCACTATAACCAAAAATGAGACATTAGATACACTAATAGGAATGATATAACTGAAAAAAGTTATAAAATCCTGCAAGAAAGTTATGGGAACTAGAGTTTTTCTGTGTTGCATGGTTGAATAATTCAGTGTTCTTCCTCAGTAACCCCATGATTGATTATTTTTAAAGATGTTCCAAATAATGCCCTTCCTTTTCACAGTGTTTAGAGGAAGCATTAGAATTAATTAATTCTGTTAAAATAGGTGTTCTTAATTCTATCCAGAGGTCATTGATGGGTTGAAATTTTGTGCAACATTAAGTGTTTATGCATTATCTTGCATAGAATTTTCATTTTGTTAATCAAATTCTCAGAGAAAGCCATAGCTGCAAAATGGTGAAGAACACTTGTGTTTTAAAAAATGGTCTAGGGCTTCCCTGGTGGCGCAATGGTTGAGAGTCCGCCTGCCGATGCAGGGGACGCGGGTTCGTGCCCCGGTCCGGGAGGATCCCACATGCCGTGGAGCGGCTGGGCCCATGAGTCATGGCCGCTGAGCCTGTGCATCCGGAGCCTGTGCTCTGCAACGGGAGAGGCCACAACAGTGAGAGGCCCGTGTACCGCAAAAAAAAAAAAAAAGAGGGTCTAATTTTTAACTCGCCATTAATTTGGAACCCACATTTGAGAGGTGCTAATTAAATTCTTTGTCTGTGTGGCTAAGCCTGGAAGTCAGTTGAAGACATTACTATATCATGTAGGAGTGGGTAGAAAATGAATTTTGCCTTATTCTGATTTTCATGACTGCTAGTGCATATTGGACTTCCAATGGAGAATCATTGCTCTACCATAACCTAAACCTAAACCTAAATGTCCTAAAGACATTCCTTTCTATAGTTGGTAGTTACAAAGGGAAGCTGAACTTAGGTATATTCCAATTTGGTAAGGAAAATACCAGTTGAAAAGATGAGGATTTTTGTTTTATTTTAAACTGAGACTCTACATTCTTTTTTTTTTTTTTTTGTGGTACGCGGGCCTCTCCCTGTTGTGGCCTCTCCCGTTGCGGAGCACAGGCTCCGGACGCGCAGGCTCAGCGGCCATGGCTTACGGGCCCAGCCACTCCGCGGCACGTGGGACCCTCCCGGACTGGGGCACAAACTCATGCCCCCTGCATCGGCAGGCAGACCCTCAACCACTGCGCCACCAGGGAAGCCCCTCTACATTCTTAATTGTGTTGGGTTTGTTTTCAGGAAAAGGAGAGAGAACTGGATATAAAAAACATATATTCTAATCGTCTGCCAAAGTCTTCTCCAAAGAAAGAAAAAGAAATTACATCAAGAAAAAATGGTATAGTAGTTATTATTGTTGAAAAACATTGTAGTTATTAATAATAAAATAAATTAATTTTGAAGTAGAAGGAAGATGAAGGGAAAGAACTTTATTGAAATAAATTTCCTTATAGGTACTTTTCAGAAATCCTTTCACTTTCTCAGTTTTTTCCCTTGAGGTCATTACAGTTATGTTTTACCTAATTAAAATTGTTTTTCTTATTATAACTTATTTTTCTAAACTTTTATGAAAAAATATAAGCATACCCTAAACAGGAGATTATAGTATGATAAACCTTTATTTATGCATCACCACCTTTAACAGTTATACATTTTACTAATTTTATTTCACCTATTTTTTCTACTTTTTTTCTAGAGTATTTTAAAGCAAATCCCAGCTGTCATTTCATTTCACTCATATAAATATTTTGCTCTTTTTATGCATATTCTTACTTTTTTAAAAAACAAAAGTGTAATTTCCTTCTTCTCTGGTTTGCAAAAAGTTAAAAACATAAACTTTGTAAAAGTTTAATAGATTTATCCCTCAGAGTTGTCCTCAAATGACAAATTGCCAGTAAATCCTAGAAATAAAAACAGTAATAGTGAGAAGTCATGGAGCTGAGAAACGTGCATTTTCTCATTTAGAGGGTGAAGATATACCAGTTGAATTCCATATATCTTAGCACTGTTCAATATGATTGGAAAAATTCTTTTATAATTTTCATGGTAGCTGCATGCCAGAGTGATTTTACAAACCAGTGTACAAAAGAAGTACAAACCAGTGAAGACTTGGAGCTGGAGGAATATCCTATAACACCACAAACAGTTATGTGTTATGAAAACAAATGGAAAGAACCTGAACGTCTTTCTTTGGTGAGTTTAGCAATATGATTAGGTACTAAACTCTAGGTTTGAAGTTATTCCTAAATGCACAATATCAAACATTTAAAAATTTCAGCAATGAAGCTAGTGCCATAGCTGTATAAATATGCAGCTAGCCTTTTACAGGGAAAGAGATAACATCTGTGCATTTTATTAAACTCCTTTGGGTTAACACTGCATCTTTCAGATGCTTCAGAAATGTCAATTGTACTTTCTAGGTTGGAGGAAGAAGAAAAGAAAATTTTCTAAGTTTCTTACCTTTTATGTCTCTTACCAGATAGTCTCTAAAAATCCTTCTGGCTTTTATGTTTAATAGCAAGTTATAGTAGCTTTCAAATGATTTGTTAGAATTTGACTACATTTAATTTTTTTGGCCTCCTATGTAAGAGAATTTTATAGTTTAGCTGAATGTCGAGCAAAGTAATTGCAGTGGAATCTGACTTTATCTCATTCAAATTAGAGTGGAATTCAGGAGGTCTGTGTTGCATCTTCATTTAAAAGGACTCATATTGAGTACTGGAAGGTCCTTTTCTCTAATAGGGTTTTATCTTTAGTGTTTACAGTTGAAACTCTAAAGAAAACAATATACGAGGGATCCTGCATATTTCATATAATGCTATATTTTTGATACTACTTGTAAGTATCCCAGGGATCCTGAGATCACTTCCTGTGTGTGGACTGAATTGATTTCTGTGTGTACTCTAGTTTTTTTTTTTTTCTTTATTTTGTTTTTGTTTTACAATTTAGATAAGTTAGCTGTATCTGCTAAGTGTGATTCCTCCTATATTTACAAATCCTTGAGACTAGATTTTTTTTTTTTTTGAAAAGGCAAAGTGTGGAATAGCAAAGTAATTCTTAACTTTAGAAGGGTTAAAAAATTTGCCCTTTATAAGATTCAGCAGAAGCAGCAGCAGCAACCTGATATAGTGAAAGAGGATATAGCCCTGGAGTTAGCACTGCGTTTTAATTAAATTACAGTTCTAACATTTTAGTGACTTGTGTGACTTGTTGGAGCCTCAGTTTCCTAATCTATAAAACAAGGGTGGGTTACCCTTCAGGTTTGTAGTAATAACTAATCATGAAGTTTATAAAGCTCTTAAGACTAATCCTGTCACTTTAAGGGGTCCCAGCAAATGGGAGCTCTGTTAGTAAAAGTATAGGCTGTTGCTATTGGAAAGAGACCCAGAATACAGTGGCTCAAGCAAGAGATAAGATTCTTTCTCTTGTAATAAACTGAAGGTCAGTGGGTAGTCCCCAGGATAGGTAGACACTTCTGTTCCATGGTAGCCATTCTCTATCTTACTGTTTTTCGATCAAAAAGTATGCAACCGCATCTGTGTGGTTGCAATTGTCTTATCATACCTGGGAGAAGGAGGAATGAGGAAGTGGAGGGCAAACAGCTTTTGTTTTTATAAATGTGATCAGAAGTTGCATACATACTTCCACTCACATTCCATTGGTCCTGTCTAGCTGCAGGGGAGGCTAGCAAATGTGGTCTCCAGTTAGGCAGCCCTGTGCTCTGGTAAAACTTAAGGGATTCTGTAACAAAAAGGAAGAAGGGGAAAATGGATACTAGGAGACAATTCTCTACAAATCCACTAGTAATAAATTTTACTTTTATTAAGAAAAATTACACACACACATGAAAGGGACCATAAGAAACAATAAACTTTAAGTTTACATTTTTATTTGATTTAAATATTATAAGATTTATTAGTTGGAGACCTTGGGCATAATATAAACTTGAAAGATTCTATGCCATTGTCACTGCCGGTGTTACAGCTCAACACCATATCACTTGGCCTTTAATAGTTGATGAATAGCCTATATTGGTTAACTGAATTCATCAGATTTTGTTGTGAAATATGCAAAGTAAGGATACCTCTTTTTTTTTTTTAATAAACTTTTATTTATTTTTGGCTGTGTTGGGTCTTCATTGCTGCTTGTGGGCTTTCTCTAGTTGCAGCGAGCGGGGGCTACTCTGTTGCGGTCGCAGGCTTCTCATTGCAGTGTCTTCTCTTGTGTGGAGCACGGGCTCTAGGAGCGTGGGCTTCAGTAGTTGTGGCTCGTGGGCTCTAGAGTGCAGGCTCAGTAGCTGTGGCACACAGGCCTAGTTGCTCTGCGGCATGTGAGATCCTCCCAGACCAGGGCTCAAACCCGTGTCCCCTGCATTGGCTGGTGGATTCTTAACCACTGTGCCACCAAGGAAGCCCAGTAAGGATACTTCCTGATACTTGTCTCTTCAGAATTTTATGTAGGGTATTGGTTTTGCTTCCATTATAGTAGTTCTGATATGTTTTCCAAATGCCTCTTTAAAAATTTTAACTAAAGTAAGAAATAATCTTGTGTGCTTTGGAAAATCTTTCACAGGTGGTAACTTGTAGCTTGCTGCTTTAGAAATGGAAAATTTGCTTTAATTTCTAACAGTTGGGATTGTGCTTAATGGGAGATAAATCTATGATATTTAAATTGCTTTTTCCCCCTTTTCCTGCATGTGAACTTGCATTTAAAAAAAATGTATAATAGGATCTGGAATCTCAAGAGAGAGATGATCATGAAGAAGCAGGGATTCTAAACCCAGTTGTGGAAAGAGAAGACAAATTTGTTAAAGATCAAGGACTCCATGCTGTGAAACAGGAGGCTGAGAAGCTGGAGGATGGTAAGAAAGAGTTTAAGCAAGTCATAAGTCAGCATCCCTTGGAAAAGAAAGGGTTAATATCCCCTAATATCTTCCAGCTGAACAGTGAATTGGTTATACAGAACAAGAAAAGGTTGATAGAGTGGTGGGGGGAAGTATGTATGCAACTTCTGATCTATCAAGCAGTCACAAACATTTGAATGAAGTTACTAAGGAAAGAAAAAGAATGAAGACTGTAAGTCAGTTGCTATTTGGGATTAGGGGATAGAAACAAGTTACCTTCAGAAAATTCAGATGAAGTAAAATTCAGTTGAAAGGGGAAAAAAATTCTTTGTGTATTAACTAAAGCTTGATGAAGAGATAGCTGAAAGACAACCCTGTTTATTGGTTTGACCTTGAGACTGTCTAGTCTGTAGACCAGCCCAAACATTAGAATCAGTGAATTGTGAGGCCTTGAATATATTCCTATAATTTTTCTTTGGTTTTAATATATAAATCTTTAACATATTCAACCATTAATGTGGAAGTTTAGTGAACCAATTCACATAGTTTCAGATACTGGAAATGAAGTTCAGGAATAAATTCATTTCCATTTGGATAAAATGTCTTAAAGGTATAAGCGAGAAGGATCCCAGACTCTAATCCTTTGCATGTATTTTATTAATTATGTATTAGCTGTTTACAGAGAAATACTGTTTTTCCCTTAAAGTTAACAAAAAATCATGACCTAATTGTTGCTTAGAGTATGTACACTTTTGTGTGTGTATTTAAAACAATCTAACAGTTGAAATAGAAGCCACATTTATATCACTGTTGGCTAAACCACAAAGGAAGACACTTGCACATGTTAAACTATAGAGTAGAAAATAGGTATTATGGTCAGCTCTGTCTAGGAACCAGGAAAAGGAATAAAGTAACAGAAGACTATCACTTCTTTGTCATTTTTGACTGATGTTTTTTTTTTCCTGGAGTCTGTGTGGAATGATCTGATTATCAGTGAGAATATGTGCCATTTACTAAAGTTACCAAATGCGTAGTGTTCTTACATGTTTAATATTTTTAGTTTTTTCATTTAGAAATCCTTTCAAAGTTATAGTAAAGTGGCAATAATAGCCAGAGAACCACTTAAGAGTAAGTTGTATACTTCATGGCCATATCCCATATCCTAAAATACTTTCATATGTATTTCTCCAAACTAAGGACATTCTCTTTTATCATTCCAGTATAGTTTAACTTCAGGAAATTTAACTTTGATACAACACATTTCTCCAGTCTGCCATCCACAGTACAGTTTTGTCAGTTGACACAGTGTTGTCCTTTATAGCATTTTCTTCCCTTTAGGATGTGATCATGAATTGCATTTAGTTCTCATATCTTTTCAGTATCCTTTCATCTAAAACAGCTTCTCAGCCTTTTAAAAATATTTTGTGAGATTAACATTTTTCATGAACACTGACCCATTTTTTAAATAAAATGTTTCTTGTTTGGGGTTTATCTGAAGTTTTCTGTTAATTAAATTCAGGTTATTGCATCTTCTGTCAGAACACTACATAAGTGATGTTGTATCCTCTTCTCAGGGTATGACATCCAAAGGTTCAATTTATTTTTAAATTTAAAGTCTTTGCTCCACCCGTCCCACCATCCTCCATTCAGTGTACAGCACACTATTAGGTATAAAAAGTAGGCAGAGAACCTTCTTCCTCACCCCTAACTTGAAGAACAACATTTTTTCTATAATTGTGAATCTTAAATATATATTAAGTAGATATTTTTTTTTGAAACCCTGAATATCAAGTATAAAAATGAAATTTATGGTGTCCACCCTCACTGTACTGATCATACACAAATTAGATAAAGCTATTGTTTTGTAAAAGATGAGAGTTGAGTTTTCTTATTTGAAAATACTACTATAAAATCCCATTTTTAAAATGTGATTTTATACAGAGCGGGAAAGAGAAGAACTTGCTAAAAAGCAAAAGGAAAAGACATCTTTGTTGGAGAGAGAAGAAAAGCCAGTGTTGGAAACTGGAAGATACCAAATGGAAACGTACCAAATTCAAAATACTGATAAACTGGAAGAAGAGGAAGAAGAAAGGCTAAAGAGAGAAATGCTACTTGCTAAACTGAAGGAAATCAGCAGAGAATCCCAAGGTCCTCGGAATCTAAAATATCCTTCTCTGCCATTGCTTCCTGATTTGGAATCAAAACTGCGCTCCCCAGAGAGAAACCCCAAAACACACACATTCTTTGAATCCCCAGAGAGATTATTTAATGGGCATCATTTGCAAGACATCAGTCTTTTCAGTACAAAAGGAGATGGTCAGAATCCGGGCAGTATCAGAAAACCATCCTCTCCAGATGAGCTTGCATTTGGTAGCTATGTGCCTTCATTTGCGAAAACATTAGGGAAGTCAAATCCAGTTAGCCAAAAAAGTAGCCTTTTGGATTTCCAAAGAAACAATATAGAGAAATTTAGTAAAGACAGTGTCGATTTAATTACAAGAAAAGAGAAAAAAGCTAATCTGATGGAACAGCTATTTGGTGCCAGTGGCGGCAGCAGCATTTCCTCTAAAAACAGTGACCCAAATTCTCTGGCTGCGACCAGTAGAGACTTTGACCCTCTAAGTTTTCTCCCTGGGGATAAAAGCAGCAGGGGTAGGGAATATGTTGATGATGATGATGACTTTTTCTTCAGCGAAGGAAAAAGTTTTAATCCAAATAGACACCAATTAAAACATGCAAACAATAAACCAGCAGTAAAAGCAGCTGATTCTGTAGAAGATGAAATTGAAGAAGTAGTACTGAGATGACTGACTAGAGTATATATTTTTTCCAATTGTAAATGTTAAAATGTTTTAATACAGTATTATAAACAGACTTTTAAATAAATATTAAGAAGTCCTTATTAAGCAATAGTTTTTAAAGTATAAATAACAGCGGAAATAAAAAGTAGATCATATCCCACCACATAGCTAGTTTGCCAAGAATGAAGCATGCTCTTTTGCCTGAAACCGAAAATAGAGATGCATCTTACTTTCTTTTTACAAATAGGTTTTACCTCTGAATCAGCTCAGTGGGGAGTTTTACTCCATTGGTGTACGTATTCATTTTCTATTTTATCCCTATTTATTTATTTATTTTTGGCCCTATCCTCTCTGAGCTAAATACAGTCTTCCTGCTGATTGTCGAATGGAAGAGTGAGAGACTCTGTTGGGAAGTGTGGCAAGGCTGAGGTACTCTTAAGTGGAACAGTGACAACATGGGGACTTCCCATTCCTCTGGAAGTAACCACAGTTAAATGCTACTCATTTCCCAATTACAGAGTCTCGTTAAATCACTTACCTACAACTGTGCTAATACATTAGGTTGAATTCAGAAGATGTTTGTTTGGGTGGACAGTTCCCTGTCATGGCTCCCAGAGGCTTGGGTGCAGTGTAATCAGTAATTCGTTTTCTTGATCTCCTACGCTTTTTATATCTCAGTGACTAGATGTGAGAGTTCATACCAAATACACGGAATAGAAGAAATTTCATCCCAAAATAGCAAGATTTTCAACTCAATTATGTTTCCAGAGTAACGTAACTAGGAAATTTTAATACATACTTTTAAGATTTGAACTTACTGTCAAACCAAAGAGACAACGATAGTGTGATACTATTGGACTTACAGGGCTAATTTTAAAGCAACCTTGGTTAAAATTGTTTTAGAGATGGGGCTCCTGCCTTGCTGAGTAGGGTGGTTGATTTTCTGTTGAAAAGTGTTTGGTCTTTTGCTGTTTGTAGCTCACTTCAGCTGCAAAGGAGTTGATGACCTTGGCTTAGCTGGGCATGATTGGTCTTTAAGAAACAGTAATACACCACCAACCAAGGAGAAAACACAGTTCAGATGAAGAGTGGTGGAAATAGTGCATCAGGGGAAGAATAAATAAATGTTGATTGGCACTTATTCTAAAGTGAACTGTTGTTTTCAAGAATTTACTACATATTTGCTCATAGTATGATTCCTCATGCCAAGCATAAATACTGATGAGGGGACTAGAGTTACTGTTTTATCTTGAGTTCTTATAAATGCTTATTATTGAATATAATTTCATAATTCTTTGACAAGACTGACCTGGTTAGGTCTCTAATTAAAAGATGTTACCACCTAGCATCTTCTAAATTGTGTTCCTGTTATTTACTGGGAACTGAATATCTCAAAAGTGCTAAACTATATTAAAAATTTTTTAATAAAGAGTTTTCTATGACTGATATAAATAAGCATTTAGTATATTATAAATCATTCTAATATATGTAAACCACAATATTGCAGTGCAGTTCTTGATAAAATATTCTTATGTAATGTTAATTTTGTTCATAGCTGCTAATTTTTCAGCCAAGAGTATTCTAATTTTTAGGGTTTTTTTGTTCTAAAGGCTTTTGTAAAAAGACCTTTAGTAAAGTTTTATATTCAGGTCATTTTACTTAGTCTCTTGCTTTTTTCTACCTGATGTTTTCTAGTCTTTTTAACCAGATGCAATAAGGCAGAATTATTAAATTAAACCTAAAATTTAGTTATAGACTTAGAAGCATTATGGTATTAAGCATTAAAATTGGAGATTGTACAGAACAAGTTTTTCTTTATGAACAAACCTTAGTGAATAACTTTTTTTTTCTAAATGTCAAGTTAAGTTTATTTGCACTCGGAACTCTTATTAATACAAATTTAAAACACACTATGACTCTTTGTTTGAATGATACCTTCCTTAGGTCACTAGGGAAATATATAGTGGAAATAGGACCTGCAGGGTTTTTATTTCATTATTCACCTTTTTAAATTTTCCTGTTCAGTATTTTTAGTTGAAGTAGATGAATCTGCCCTAAGTTGGATTAGACAGTGTGCTTAGTCTTATCAGATAATTGTAGTCTTAATGAATTCTTTCACCCTAAACAGCTGTCATAATGGCATATATTGCTTATAATATTAAAAGGCGGGGATAAGGAGGACTAGATTGAATCATAAAATAAACACTTCAGGGCTGACGCACTGGTTTTCTGATCCTCACCCCCAGCTCACTTTCAGACACACTAAAACTTCTGCTGTCCCTGGCTCGGTGTTAACTTGGGTAGAGCCTTCAAGTCGGCCTGGTGAAAAGGGGATGGGAAATTTGTATTACAGTGACAGTGTGGATTTTTTAGGATTAAAGAAGTTACCATAAATTGTCAAGAAAGGATCTGCTTTTAAAGCTTTTTCCTTTCTACGCAATAAATGCCCCTTTCACATTAAAGTCCCCTTTCGTATCACTTGAAAGTGTTTTTTTGTTCTATTTTTGAGCAAAGAGCATGTCATGTATTCATTCACTGACTGCTCGTTTGAGTGCGCCCTGGGGGGTGCGCGGCCCGGTATGAGGTGCCAGGAGAGTGAGGTGCTGCCTCTGCCTCAGTGTGGACACGGAGCAGGGCCAGCCGGGCTGCTTCCCTGCCCTTCCATCCACTCCCTGGGCGTCCTTGGGCTACTTAGCAATTACTAGTCTTTTATAATGCTTCCTAGGGTGGCTATGAGGAGTAAAGTAAATACTTAGGTTAATGTTTGGCAGAGTGCCTGATACATTATAAGCACTCAGTAAACATCAGCTGTTGCTATCACAGTTGTTATGAGTTTCCTTTAGGGACTACTTGGAAAAAATAGAGCATAGGTATGTATACAAAATACATTGACAGTATACTTTGAGTAAGATACAAGCAAAAAGAGCTTCTAAACCTCCAACTTAACATAAAATATCTGTGCTAAATCTATTGTGCCTCTTAGGTCTGCACTTAGAATGTCCCTTTATTCGGCACTTACTGTGTATGATTGATGAGCTGGTTTCCTAATCTACAAAAGAGTAAGTAGAACAGCTAAGTTTTGGGAAGCTTTTCTGAAGACAGTTTTAGACTAGACATAAGGAGAGGTAGAGAGTTCGCCTCATAGCAAAAAGACAGTGAAATCCAGAAAACACCGGACTTTGACTGCATCATGTGACAATTTGTAGCCCAGCTCCCTCCCCCTCCATGTCTGTGTGTGTCCTTGGATATGTTCAAAGCCTCTCTGTACCGCCCCTCCCCTCTACGAGGTGGGGCTAATGATAGTACCTACCTCGTGGTAGTTGCATACAGTAACTGAGTTCATACATGAAAAAACTTAGAACCATTTGATGCTCAAAGTGTTGATGTTTTGGAAAGGTAATGGAGAAAAGGGGGAATGAAGTGGTATTGTTGAATTCTATACATGGCGGTTGGTGTTTTTATGTATGTGCTTTTTTTCACGTAGTCCTCACAAAGCTTTTTCTAAAGAAGGCGCTTACTATTGCTCCCATTTTACAGTTGAGACTAACAGGTTGTACTATATGCTAGATTACACAGGTAGCAGGCTGCATTCAATAGTCTCAATTTAAGAAGTCCAAAGAAATGAAAATATTTTAGGAAGAGTTTTGCAGTAGTACTCTTTAAGAGGTAAGTGACAGAACCCCAAATAAGACTAGCTTGAGCAGAACAAGGAGATTAATTTGGGCTTGAATCTGGAAAGCTCAAGAGAATGTGGTTTGCTCTGGAGGTTAAAACAGTAGTGCTTACTCTGTCCGCCTCTTACCGTATCATTTGCTGGGTGTCATTTCCAGGTAACTTCTACATTTGCAATTGGCAACCCCAAGCCCTAGCATCCCTTCAGCTGGCACCCACCTCAAAAAGAGAAAATCTTTCCCGTAGTTCTGGCAAAGGTCTGCTTGGCTAGTTTACGTTACGTGCTCGCCTGTAGGGCTGGTGGCACTGTGCATGGGAGGCGTGGACTCCCTACTCTTAGCCCTCTTCATGGAATGATTGGTATTTCTGTGGAGTGGGGGAGGCATTTTTCCCTGATGAAGACACTTTGGGCATAAAAAAGAAAATTGTATTTACTGTATTTCCCAATTAATTAAAAAAATTGATGGCTCTTAACAGAAAAAAACATTGAAAGGCTCTTAATGGAATAAGCATTAGCTGCTTACTCCATACGCCTTATTCCTAGGAACAGGCCATTTCTGTGATAAGATAGGATTTCACCATGGGCATTTAACTACACTTTTCTACGCTCATAGAAAAGGCTTAGAGATCCAGTTACATATTTTCCCATACTAAATGCTATATCTGTGAAATCTATATCTGTATATAAATGGAGACACTCTGTCTCAATCCAGCACAAAACAAAAATTAGAAATAGGTAGCCAGGGTAGGGTAGAAAGAACACAGGCTTTGGGGTTGGGAGTTTGTCACTTGCTAATGACAGCCTTGGTCAACTAATTTGACTTCAGGTTCCTCGGATGGGGATTAGGGCAGATCATATCTTACAAGGGTTAGTGTGAGGATTAATAAAAGGATATATTCTGGAGAGAAGAGAATAAGTAAAACAGTGTGGCATGTCAGCATAGGGAGAGCATCACCTCGTCAGTAGTTTCCGTATCAACGCCCCAAACTTTTGTTTAACAACAGATGCTTGTTAAGATGGAATTTAAAAAACTAAACGTGCTATTTTACCCTATAATCTGCCATCTTTGAAGTGGCTCTTGTCTTTACAGAGCCACGCGGAGGTTACAGTCTTCCACAGAAGGCACTTTGCTGCTTCTGGGAACAAGCCGCCTGTGGGAGAAGCAGTTTTACACACATAGTTGTGCTTCACTAGCCGTTTCCATGGAGGAGGAATAGATGGAAATCCGGAGCCCACATTGTATTCTGAAGACAGGGCATTGAAATTCAGGGTGAAGCCTCCCTGCCACAGAGCGAGGATCGCCCTGAATAGCATGGCCAAAAGCAGCTGCCTTGCCTCTCTCTCTCTAACTGACCTAAATATCAAATTTCAGAATTCCTGTCCCAGTGGATATTGATCCTGGCTAGGCATACTTTTCATACAATCTCTATATATAACAGGACATCATAGATTTCAGATCTTTTTTTTTTTATCCTGATGAAAAGAACCCAAGAGTTACCCTACCTAGGCAATCGTGGATACTGAAAATTTCTGGGTTCACCTGGGAACAAAGGTTTATTGAAGTCCTTTTGTCCTTCTATAAGAACTTACCCCCAAATCTTAAATTTCGCTTCAATATTTGCTTCTAATTTCAATGCTATCTGTACTATTTACTCTCCTAAGCACTTACAAAGGAGCTCCTTGACTTAATCAGCACATATCTGTTCTTTATTTAAAATATTTTCAGTAAAAACTAGAATCAGTAGAACCAAAGAACAGAGACCAGGAAAATCTGTCATGTTATCACCTCAAACATTATCACCGGGGTCCAGAATCAACGGCACGCACAACTCTGAAGTCGAGCTTTATCATAAATACACACTCCTTGGTTCTAAGCACGAAATAATGGCATTTCTCTGAACAATAACCGCAGTTTTTCTCTTGAAGAACAGATTCAGCATCAT
Source organism: Hyperoodon ampullatus (assembly GCF_949752795.1). Taxonomy (NCBI): domain Eukaryota; kingdom Metazoa; phylum Chordata; class Mammalia; order Artiodactyla; family Ziphiidae; genus Hyperoodon; species Hyperoodon ampullatus. The sequence continues at coordinate 4,228,006 of NC_136925.1, forward strand.
TTAAATAGACACATTTGCTTTAAACTTGAGGCAGTAGTTCTCAAAGTGTGTCCCCAAACCCACCCAGAGCTGCAGCAGTGTCCCCTGAGGAACTTGTTAGAAATGCTAGTTCTCAGGCTCCACTCCAGACCTCTGGAATTAGAAAGTCGAGGGGTGGGTCAGTCTGTATTTGAAGAGGCCCTCCAGGGGATCACACTGCAGCTGAAGTTTGAGAACTACTGCTCTAAGCTAACAATAGGAGGTGGTGGTGAGGGGAAACGTTCCTACACAGATAGAAGTGGCTGCCTGCAAGTTTTTGCAAATTCGAATCTGCACTGGGGGCTTGGGGTTACAGTGTGCAGGTGCTGGATCTGGACTCACCTTTGCCCCTCACACTGCGTGCCACCTAGACTAGAAATAAGCCACTTCTTTATGGCTATAACCAGATATGGTCTAACTGTTAGCTCTCTGTGGCTGATATATCAGAAGATTTGAACTAGTCAGGAAAGAGAAACGCCTTTGGAACAACCAGCACCAAAAAGATCGGTTAGTTCATATGTCATTCCTCCATCACAGCCTATAACCCCCAAGCTTCCAGAAAAACTTTCCAAACATCCTCCAGCACTCCCTGAAGGAAAACTAATCAATGTGGTTTAAATTTGACATTACATCTAAAAGTTCAGCTTTCTCAAAGTTTGAGGTGTGTGTGTGTGTGTGTGTGTGTGTGTACTTAATGATCCAGGCAAGTAGCTTTCTGTGCCTGAGGTTTAAGAAATATTAAAATTATCTAAAAGAAATTAGCCTATATACAGGGAATATGTTAAATAAAAGAAAAATTAGAACTAAGTATTCAGATTTCTCATGTCCACTCCTTAGCATTGCTGAAGACATGTATATAAACAAGAATGCCTATATACGTCCAGGGGAAGTTTTTATTTCTAGACAAAGTAGGCCATGTTTTCACAAGTTTGGATTTTGTTTGCTGTACAAAGTCTCCATCTGTCTTTCTCTGGCTTCCTTGATTTATGCATGTATTACCCAAAAATACCCTACCTCATCTCGGACAGACCTGTTTCTGTGTAATCTGTTATATATAGCTATAAAGAGATAAAGATAGGGCCAAATATCAGACCATGTGAAATAACTGTGGTGATTATGGGGAGTTTGGACTGGTGGTTGAACGATGTAGCGGTGATGAAATTAGCTGTGTTTCCAAATGTGTGCTCAAGAGAAACATGTTTCTCCAGGGCTTAGTTCCCTTAAAATGCATCACCACTAGAAAGTGTACATTTAGATAGTGCCTTGAAATGTAGTGGGGTTTCAAGTTTGAGAATATCAATAAAGTTATGATTATTTCAATGTAATTTTGACCCTGGAACTAGCAATCTCTTAGAGTAATAATATATTGGTTCTGACACCCCTAAAGTTATGCAGTCATACTTTACCAATTTCATTGCTACCCTGCTTCTTGATAAACATGTTCCAGAGTAAAAAGTTCTCTTTATAGTCGAGAAAATTCTTCCCTTCTGCCCTTTTACCAATAGTTCTCATTTTCAGCTGTGGCTTAATTTCTGTTTCTGTTTTTAAGTATCTTTTTGGTTAACTGCGAAGTTTGATGGAGACCAGCAGAGTAATTAAATCTGTGTATATTGTCAGCTGGGTCTTTCCTTAGCTGCTGAGAGGTTGCTAGGATACTCTCTTAAAGGTACAATTCTCTTGATTAACTGCAAAACCCAGATTGCCCAAGTAAAATTTTTATTAATTCATAAAAATACAGGTCAGGATTACATTTAAATTTATAGCAAGATGAGCGCTATATATCTCTGGACGCTTTTAGCTTTACAGAAATGTGTGCAGGTACACTTATAAAGAATGTGTTTTTAAACAATTTAGTGGATGAGAATTAGTCACTTTTTTTGAGGGAGAGTGTTCCTTTGTGTTGCACAACATATATGGGTTTGGAGCTGAAAGAATTCTGAATTTTAAATCACCACTACGAGATACATCTCCACTGTGTCTATAGTACTGCAAAAATCCTATTGTGATTATTATGATTATTATTTACTGGTCTTTTCAATTCCAAAATTTCATAAAGTTGCCATCATTGTCTTTGGTTGATTTAATGAAATAAAATCAAGAAACTTAGAAAAATAACTTCATCTGTAATAGTTTGATGTGATATGGACAGTTGTTTCAGAGGTTAAGTTCTAGCAAATGGGTTTAGCTAGCTGGCATTTCTTCTAACAATTGTTTTATGGCTAATAAGTCTGAAAATAACTGTGCCTAAATCTACTCACTGCCTATCATCCAGTTGTCCACTTCTTCATTCATTTAACAAGAGTTTATGGAGATTCTATGATATAAAATGGAACTTAATAGAAGTCAAAAGAGGATTTTTGATGACATAAGAGTTTCATTGTGGAGCAATAACTTCTATACTAATGTGGAAAATGGATTAAACTGTTTAGGAATTGCACATCAGAAATAATGAGAGAATGACATCACCAAGATGGTGACATAGGTCCTACCTGATTTGACTCCCTTTCACAAGAAGAACAACTAACAACTATGCAAGAATAAGACATCACTCAGAGAATCTCAGAACACGGGAGTGAGGTTGAAGCACCTCCTGCACCACACAGACCAAGACAGACTGAATTCAAGGGTGAGAGGAACAGCTAATCGCTGACTGCATGGCCCTTTCCCGGGGCCAGCACAGCACCGTGCCTACAGCTCCTCCAGTGGCAGAAGAGAACACAGCGGTGACGTCCAGCACCGCCAGCACCGGGGGTCACTTCATGGGAACCCCTACTCTGGTTTCACCCCATGGGGATCACAGGAGCATCTGTGGGCTCAACCACTGGGAATCTGATTGTGATGGAGAAAGGGACGAGGGGCTTCCAACAAGCAGCACTCGGATCTTGGCAGACTGAGTTCCTGCCTGCAGAGCCCAAAGAGTAAACCCAACCAGCAGCTTTGCTCTTCTGCAGCCCATTTGCTGGCACAGTCGGATGAGGGAAGTTGGTGGGGTGCAAGTCTGCCTAATTCGGGTCTTCCAATGAGGAGATCCGCCAGCCCTGGAGCCTGGTCTGCCCATGCCCAGCAGAAGAGCTGAGTCTTAGCTCCTCCCCCAGCTTCCCTACCGGAAATCCTGTTCAGAAAAAACTAGGGAGTTGCCTGAACTGGGCTCTCCCAGTCCCACCCAGGCAGAAGTCTGGGTCACAGCCCCATCCACCAGAGAGTGTGGTCTTTACCTACTCCTATCTTACGGGAAGGGCTGACAAGAACATCTGAAAGCTGCACAACCCAGCAACTCTTGAGCTGACAGGCAGGTGAGTGGGCAGAACCGGTGGCCCCCAGAGCAAAGTCCGTAGCACCTGTTCGGCCAGTGAAACTGGGGTGCAGGCTGACTTGAGTCAAGACCACAAAGAACATTAGTGGCGTTAGAGATACTTAGCTGATGAGCCTGGGTAGGGAAGCTAATTCCAGCAGAAGAGAATGAGAAAGGGACAGAAAGTATATCTAAAGCAATAATGGCTGAAAACTTCCCAAGCTTGTGGTGAGAAACAGACCTCTGCATCCAAGAGGCCCAAAGGATCCAAATAGGTTGAACCCTAATACGCTATACTGAGACACATTATAGCTAAATTGTCAAAAGTCAAAGACAATTTTAAAAGCAGCAAAAGTGAGAAGTTACATGTAAGGGAAACCCCGTAAGACAATGAGCAGATTTCTTAACAGATCAACAGAGTGAAAAGACAACCTATGGAAAAGGAAAAAATATTTACAAACCATATATCTGATAAGAGGTTAATATCTAAAATATATAAAGAACTCATACAACTCAATAGCAAAATTCAAATAATGCAATTTAAAAATGGGCAAAAGACTTGAATAGACATTTTTCCAGGGAAGATATACATAAGGCAAACAGGTACATGAAGATGCTCAACCTCACTAGTCATTAGGGAAATACAAGTCAACAGTACTACAAGAGGAGATCACCTCACACCTGTTAGAATGGCTACCATCAAAAAGACAAGAGAGGACAAATGCGGGCGAAGGTGTGGAGAAAAGGGAACCCTTGGGAACTGTTGGTGGGATTGCCAACTGGTACAGCCACTGTAGAAAACAGTATGGAAGGTCCTCAAAAAATAGAAAATAGAACTACCCTATGACCTGGTAATTCCACTTCTGGGACTAGATCCCAAGAAAATGAGAACAGACTCAAAAAGATATCTGTACCCCCATGTAATAGCAGCATTATTTACAATAGCCAAGACATGGAAACAACCTAAGTGTCCATTGATGGATGAATGGACAAAGAAGTTGTGAGATATAACTATAGATATATCTATAGTTATATATTTATATAGATATATCTATAGCTGTATCTGTAGATATACAGATATAATAAAACAGGCATAAAAAAGCAAGGAAATCCTGCCATTTTCAACAACATGGATGGACCTCAAGGGCATTGTGCTAGGTGAAATTAAGTGAAATAAGTCAGTGAAAGACAAATACTATATGATCTCATTTATATGCAGAATCTAATAACGAACAAACAAACTCATAGAAAAAAATGATGTATGCGGTTACCAAAGAAGGCAGGGTGAAGCGGAGGGGGATTGGAGGAAGGTGGTCAAAAGCACAAACTTCCAGTTATAAGAAACGTAAGTATGAGGGATATAACCTACAACACGATGACTGCAGCTATCACTGCTGTACGTTATATACGACAGTTCTCAGAAGATTAAATCCTAAGCGTTCTCATCACAAGGAAAAAAATTTCCTTTTTTTGCTTTTTCTTATTGAACTATATCAGATGATGGATGTTAACTAAATCTATTGTGGTCATCATGTCACAATGCATGTAAGTCAATCCATCATGCTGTACACCTTAAACTTATACAGTGTTGTATATCAATTATATCAATAAAACTGGAAAAATAGAAATAACAAGAGACAGCGTCAATAGGACTACACTATGGATGAATTGTAGAGTTATTTTTTAAGAGAGAATTGACAGCACTTGGTAATCCATTAGATACAGGAGCGGGGGAGAGAGAAGAGGCCCCAAGTCACTGAGGAGGTGATAGTGACACAGACTGAAATGGGGACTGAAAAGAGCAGGTGTGTGACGTAGGAGGTGGGGTGGGTGACTGCAGTTTAAGTATGTTGAGTTTGTTGTCCATATGGACATGTCTGGCAAACTGAAGGAAGAGCCACACCAGAAATACTGATCTGGGACTGAATCACACATGTCTGGAATTCGTAGCCATGGGTCTGCACAAGGTTACGAAATATGTAAAAGATGCAAATGCAAACGTCAGCAATAGCAGAGATGATCGTGTCAGTTTCCCTAAAGATCAGTTCTCACTTTTAATTCTGAGTTTCATAAATACATGAACTGTACAGATAATGAAGTTGCTGGACCTTTCTCCTTTCTTTCGCCCTTCAAAGTAAGAAATGTATCTTTTAAAAAAAAATAGGAGAGGCTATCAGTTTTTAAACATTTCTGTGAAGATGAATTCTCTGATTCTCAAAAGGCTTTGATCCATCCTCCTTTGTCTCTGCTAAACTTTCCGAGAGGGATTAAGGACATTTAATTGTTTCTCTAGCACCACAGAAGAAACAAGTTCACTGAGGAAATCAAAAATACGGATAGGAAAAAAAATTAAACGGGGTGTGTGTGTGTGTGTCTATTTTTGGACTTTGTATCTTGTTCTAATGATCTGCCTTTTCTTACATCAGTACCACAGATCTCACTGTTGCATCTTCTTTTTTTAAGTTAAACATTTTGCCTAGGTAACGCATTCCATGGTTCAAAAATTAAAATAATATGAAAAGGTTTATAGTAAATTCTGGTTCCTTTCCTTGTCCCTAATCTAACCAGTTACACATGCACACAGATAACCACGAGAATCCTTCCAAAACTTATGCAAATACAAGCAATATGAATTCTTACTCTTACCCTTTTGTAAATAAAACGTAGCATATTTTACATACTACTGTGTATCTTGAATTATTTTTCGCTTAATATATTTCTTGGTGATTGTGATGGTTAATTTTATGTGTCAACTTGGCTAGCTGTAGTACCCAGTTGTTCAATCAAACACTAATCTAGAGGACAACACCATAAGAGGTTGGAGGCAGATACTAAAGTGATGCCTACAAGTCAAGGAACACCAAGGATTGCCTGCAACCAGTAGAAGCTAGGAGAAAGACATGGAGCAGGTCCTTCCTAGGGTCTTCAGAGGGAATGTGGCCCTGCCAATACCTTGATTTCAGACTTCTTATGTCCAGAACAGTAAGAGGATAAATTTCTGTTGTTTTAAAGCGACCCGGTTTGTGTTGATTTGTTACAGCAGCCCTGAGAAACAAGTACAATGATCTTTTTACATTATTACATAGAAAGCATCCTTACTTTTAAAAAACAGCTTCACGGTACTCCATTGTGATGAATAACCAGAGTTAATTTACTGGTCCTCTATTGATGGGCATTTGTATCGTTCCAGTCTTTGCTATTACAAACAACGCTTCATTGAATGACTTTGTACATCAGTTTTATGTATATCTAAGTATATCTTCATTTGGACAAAGTCCCAGAAGTGGAATTGATGGGCCAAAGATATATAATTTGTTATTTTGACGGATACTACAGTATTAACCCTCCATGGTTTTAACCAGTTTACACACTCAGCAATGTAAGTGCCTGTTTTGCCTTTCTGAAGATCTCTCAATATGGTTTTCATTTGCATTTCCCTTAGTAAGTGTGGGATTGTGTTTAAGAGCCATTTACATTTCTGAACTGACTGTTCATAATCTTTCCATTTTTCTATTAGGTTATTACTCTTTATTTCTAGGATTTATTTACATATTAGGAAGATTAGCTCTTTACCCGTGATATGCCTTGGAAACTTTTCCCCCAGGTTATCCCTTGTCTTTTGATTTGCTTATGTGTTTTTTTCTTTTCACCATGCATGATTCATTTTTATGTAAAATTTATCAGTCATTTGTTTTGAATCATGGAGTTATAACAGAATCCTCTATTTTCATCTAACAATTTTTTAGTCTCATTTTCGAAAGAATTTATATCAATACTTGTATATACTGTGAGACAGGGTTTCAACATAATTTTTTTTTCAAAATGGCTGTCCAGTTGTCTTGACACTATTTGTTAAAAGTTCGTCTTTGAACTTTGATTTGAAATTCTACCTTTATCATATACTAAATTATTTTATGTATTTGAATGTATTTCTGGTATTTCTGTTCTGTTCCTTTGGTTGTCTGTCTATTCATTTGCCAATATTACATTGTTTTAACTTTTGAAACTATAAAATATATTTTAATATCTAGTGGTACTAGACCCTCCACCCCATTACTCACCTCATGTTTTTCAGTTTTGCTTGATATATACTGCTTTTTGCCTTAAAAACTTTAGAATCATTTTTGTCTAGTTTTTTTAACTTTTTGGTATTTTTATTAAAACTGTGTTAAATTGATGCTTTTAATATTTAGCTGACTTATCTAAGAATATAGTATGTGTTTCCACTTGTTCAATTTTTTTTGTATCTTTCAGTATGTTTTAAAGTTTTGTTATTGTTTTTGTAAAGGTCTCACACATTTCTTGTTAAGTTCATTCCTAGGTTTTTAATCTTTTTGCTGCTATTGTAAATAGCAACTTTACTTTCATATCATATATTTTATCTGATTACTATTTGTATATGTCAAAGCTACTCTTTGAGTTTTACAGGTTTGTGATCATGTTGATTACGGTAGTTTTATCTGTTTTCATTCCACATGTGTCTAATTTCTTTTCCTTGGTTGATTGCACTGGCTTCTTCCTCCAGCACAGTTTTATATAATAGTCAGGACAGTGGTCATACTCGTTTTGCACATAATTTTTGGTAGGAATGCTTCTATTGTTTTCCCTTTAAGCATGATGCTGACTTTTGGGCTGAAATAGATTTACCATGTTAAGCAAATTATCATATTTTCCCATTTTACTTGAGTATTTGTAATCAAGAATGATTGTTCACTTGTTTTCCAAATGCTTTTTTGGTAACAATAGATAGGATTATATGATTGGTCTAATAATGTGGTGAACGATATTAGTAGACTGTGTTTCTAATTCTCCTTGTAGGTTCTGCAATTTTTGCTTTATAAAATTTGCAGCAGCATTATTTGGTGCATGAAAGATTCTTAAGTATACACTCACTGTGGATTGTGCCCATTAGGTTTAAAAAAGTCCTTTTTTGTGTGTATTGTTTACTGCTTTTCGGTATGAATTCCACCTTTTTTGATATTAAGATCCTGACCCTATTTTTAATTTGGGAAGTGTTTGCTTAGTATTTATTTTGAACCTTTCTAGGTGGTTTTGTTTTAGATATGCCTCTTGTATAAAGCATAGAGTTGGGGATTATTTTGTGATCTAATCTGAACATCTTTCTTTCAATATATAAATTAAATTTACATTTACTGATATTCAGATGATCTTTTTTCCACTGTATTATTTTATGTACTCTATTTTACCAGTTTTTAAAATGTCTTTCAGTATGTGGCTTGTTTTCTTTGTACATGCATATGCCTCTGTGTGTGTGTGTTTTCTTTTTCTGATATTAAGAAAGGTTTGTGAGTTTTTTTCCCTACTACCTAATACCCTTACTTAGTCTTCTACTACTTTGGACAATATCTATTAATTTCCTACCCTGCAGTGTTAAAAAATTAGCATCTTTCTTCCCCCTGTCCCCTTTTCTCTAACAACAAATTTTAGCTGATAATATCTTCTTTTTGTATTGTTAAATATTATTATATTTCTGGGTCATCAGCTTTAAATGATATCTTTTAACTCTAAACTATTACAGATGAAGAAATTAATGTTCTTACAATAGCTCCTATTTTTTTCTCCCTTCCTTTCCCAAGTTTAATAATTTCCATAATATCAGGACATAAAACATTTACACTCTGTTCTGATACCCTATTCTGCATTTGCTTTAGTCTTAATTCTATAGGTAAATATACTCAGTGCTCATAGGCAGCAGTCCTTTCATGGTGATATTCTCAGTCCTCTTGCAGTTACCTGAAGTTCATTTCACCACAGTGGGGTTCTTATTGCCATCTGCCTGGTGAATTGCGTTCCAGATACCATCCCAAGGGTGAGCTTTCTAGGACCATGCTTGACCTACCTTGTGTTCTTGGGAAAGGGAAAAGCAAGCCTGAGACAAGAGCTTGTGTACAAGTAGTTTATTTGGGAAGTGATACCAGGAGCAGGAGTGAGAGACCAGGGAGAGTGAAACAGGGAAAAGAGGGACGTTTAAGGTGTCTATGTGTTATTGAGTTGATGATCATTATGTGAAAGTGGTCCTTGATCCCATAGGGACATTCTGAGGACTGTACTGAAAGTGTCGTAGAATTGTCTCCCCAAAGGACAAAAGGAAGAACTATTTCTCCACTGACTCCCATCCCCATTGGTTGAGGCCTTAACTTCCCCACACGTCCTGGTTGAGAATACATGAGTACTGAGTATGACCCACCCTTGAGGGGCACGGTTATCTGCAAAAAACAGGCTGAAACCTGTGTGGAAATATTTGTCTCATACAGATGGAATCAGAGGTGAAACCAAGAAGGATGTAAGGTGCACAGGCAGCATGTGATGTAATTTATTTCAACTTACTGAAACTGTGATTTGAATTGTCTCTTTGACCAGAAGTTTAGGATTACTCAATATTTTAAATTCATTTAAAATTTTATTTTACTGTTGCTTGTATTTTTAATCTTCAGTTTTATTTTTACAGTCAGAGAATATAGCAGGAAGAACTGTCACTTTTTGAATTTTATTGAGTTTCTATCTGGGGCTAGTATATGATCAAATTTTGTAAATTTTTCCATAAATATATGAAAAGAATACATATCCTCTCTGTTAATAGAGCACAAATTTTGATGTATTCATATTCTTATTATTTGTTCAAATTCTTTATCTCCTGTCGTAGTCTTTGTCCTTTTGTTCAGTTAAGGATTGAAACAGAGTGTTTTAAGTATCCCTTATAGATGTGGTTTTGTCAATTTCTTCTTATATATTGCTTTAATATATTTTCATTAAAGTTAATGGCCCCCATTTTGGAGGTTTGGAGGGTGTAATTACCCACAGCTCTCTCCTTTCCAGTTTATAAACTAATTGGTAAAGATACTCAGAAATCAGATTGGGATAAAATATTAGCTTCATTGCATACTAAGCTGAATTGGAGGATTTAGCTTGGATTTCTAGCCAAAATAGACCTTCCTCTACTCACTGAATTCATTTAGTCATTAACGGAGTAGCCAGGACAGAAAAGGCAGTAGCCCAGAATTTCTATATAGTTGGGGTGGTTCTATATAGTGAGGTTGGCAGAGCACGCCAGGGAGCAGATCCTGAAGCCATGTCTGCAGAGCAAGCACACTGTTTCACTCTTCATTCTAGTGGCTTCAGTGAGGAGGGGCTGGATTTCTCCAAAGCCACTCGCCAATGGAATCATTCTATGTTCCAGGGAGATTTCCATGTGGAACTCATTGTGCTTTTAGGTAGGTGGCTCTAAGAAAGTGTGCCAAGAGTGGAGTCCATGAGTACACATGATCCTTTTCTGATTTCACTGATCAAATGAGGCATCCCTTGGAAGGGACATAGGAGAGCAAAGGGGAAAGCACTTCTGAAGGCTTGGGCCTTAACACTTCTGAGAGGTGGGGAGCTCCTATTTCAGAGAGGGAGACAATGGCATCTCTCCCCTTTGTCATCACTGTGTAATTTTTAGCAACATTAAGATCTCCTTTTTTTCTCCAGTTAATTTTTTTTACCTTGAGTTTTATTTGGGTGTTGATACCAAGACCTCCTACTTCTTTTTGGTTTGCATTTCTCGTGATATCTTTGTCTATCCCTTGATTTATTTTATGCTTTCTATGTGATTTTGGTTTTGATAGATTGCTTATAAAGAACATATATTTGGATTTCTTTAAAAGCCAGTGTAAGTGTTTTTGCTTTTTACACTTACAGGTGTTAATACTGGGTTTTATTTTATGTTTGTCATCTAATGCTAGAATTTCTTGATATTTTTTCTCTATTAGGTTTTCTTTCTTTCTCTCTCTTTATTTAAAAGCTATTAATCCAAATACTTTTCTGTTACTTAAGCATTAAATATGTATGTATGTATGTATTTCCTAAATTCTCCTATCAGCATCAAGAACAAATCCAAATCTGTTGACCCCCTTCTCAGTGTAGAATATAAAAATTAACATACTTTCTTCATTCCTCCTTTCCTACTTCTTAGTTTTTTGTTCAAATATTAGAGGATTTTACATTTATAGTTATTATTAGCATTTTACTTTATCTTTCCTTTCAAGACTTTTGCTTAATATGCATTTTAAGTTGAGTAGCCACATTAACAATTAGTTCAACATTCACTATTTTATTGGTTTTACTGCTTGCTGACTTTTCTTCTATATCCTGTCTTTGCTTTTTAAATCATGATTTTGTGTGTGTGTGTGTGTGTCTCAAGTATTTCCTTAGTAAGTTACTACAAAGTACTAATCTACTTTAAGAATAGTTATTAAGACTATATTTTTTACCTCAAGTTGAAGTAAACTAGCATTTCCCAAATAATGACTGTCACCCTGAATGACTTTGGGAAATACAAGGGTAAACAAAATTAAGCATGCTCTTTATTGCAAGCTTCTCTGAGTCTGTACCAGGCAATTACATATTATGAATCTTTAAGTGGAGTGTGCCTCATTTCCTAAATTTGATACCACTCCAATTCTCTTGCTATTTAATATTATAGAGAACTATTACTCTAATTCAAATCTCCTCCCCTTAGTAACTTCTTTGTTTGCCTAGATTTTCTTTCCTTATTACTGAAATAAAAATGTCAATGGGCCATGTTTACTGAAGGCCTCCCCTATTTTTCCTGGTACCCTGCATATCAGAACAAGTTTAGCATAAGACAGAAACCACTGGAGAGATCTTAAACAGAAAGGATTTAACACTGGGAATGAAGTGCTTATGAAAACAGAAGAACTGGAGGAGTGGGCTCTAGACTGAGCTCCTACAGCTGACTTCCAGAACACTGCCTGACTCATCCCCCAGGGCACCCCTTCCTCGCCACAGGCAGGGCCCCCCGACTTCAAGAACGCGTTATCCCTGCTGCAATTCAGGGAATTAAAAGCCGTTATTGGGAAGCAACATCACCACAATTGCTGGACACTGGAGCCTGGAGTCTAGTTCCCGCTGCCCCTACAGCATCTAGAGGGTATATATAGGGGTCTCCACAGTCTTGGCTGCCAGCAGAAAAAAAAAAGTGCCCCAAACTGAAAGAAGATAGCCTTCACCTCATTGCATCCAGAACCCTAGGTACGTACAAGTCTGGGGAATGTCATTTTTCGCTTTCCAGTTTTCGGAGGTCAGGAAAATGATGGTTTCCTGATTGGTAGAATCTTAGACTACTGGGATGAGCCAGTTTAATGGAAGCCAGTGCCTCGAGTGATTGACCCTGTAACGGGTAAGACTTCAGAAACAGTCCTCAGGATTTATTTGCTTTCTCTTTATCCGCAGACTCAGAAAGCAATTCTGTTGGCCGTGCATATTCTGAACCACGGCTCATTTAGGTAAAGGGTCCACTGACTCCTGCCTGCTCTTCTTTCCTCACCCTGTCTCACTGCACTTCAAAACCGTCCCCCAAACTATTCCTGCTCTTCCAGTCACCAAAGCGATGCTCCAATCCAGTAAAATGGAAATAAAATGTGCGATAATTGCCCCATTATCCACAAGAAACATCCTGAATGACTCTATAATTGAACAGCTACAGTGTTCTGGCAGAAGGTTTCCATCCATACAGGTCACAATCCTCTGTCTAACCAATGTAGCGCCCATGCCCTGTCACCTAGTCCCCCTGGCCCAACACAGGGCAGAATCCTAGTACCTGGGCCAATTTTCCTGAACAGCCGAAAGACCTGTAGTGTGTTCCTGAACGTCTTATACAAGAAAATTAAAGGTGCACATTTACTCACTGCTTTTCATCATCCCTAAAAGCCACAAGAAAATGTTGTCCTTTCCAGCCTCAAATTCTCACCAAGACAGTGAACACTTAAAGATACTGTCTCCAGAAAGATCTTAAAGAAGAGAGACCAAGGGGGAATCACTTTTGATCTCATCCTATCGGTGTCAGTTCTTTTATCACATGGCCTCATGGACACGTGGCACAGGAGGGAAGGAGGGTGGGTAAATGACATAAAGCAAAGAGCACTGCTTACAGGGTGGGGCCAAGTGTCCTCAGCCAGCAGAGTGTCCTCAGGCCCAATCATTTCATTTCACCCTTGGTTTCCTAGCAGCGAGTGGGGATAATAGTCCTTGCCCTCCTAACTTCTGGAGTTGTTGTCCATGCCATGTCCAAGTATGACAACCACACAGAACAGCATGATAATAATAATTCACAGGACAAGGAGGAACTGGTCTGTGACAGTGAGAAGACCCAGTAATTATGGAGTCAGTACAAACTTAACAGCACCCTTCTCAGGGCCATGGGCTCTGACCTCATACAGAGTTTAGTGCCTAAAATAGAAAGTACTGTTTCTGTTCAGTGGCCAAGGCACTGAAGGCAGACAGCTTCGGACCCTCGGTTGTACCTAGGCTGTTTCTGTGTTTCCCAGGCTAGAAGCTTTCTTGCTCACCCCGCCAGAGGCCCCCGTGAGCAGCAACTCCATCAAGAGCCATTTTTCCCAAAGTGGGGCCTTGGTTCCAGAAAAGAATTCCAAAAATGCCAGAAGAAGGCTGCCCACATCCCACTCCACACTGAGACGGGCAGTCAGACCCAGGGAGCTCTGTGATCCTGGCCCCTCCAGCCACTGTGCCGGGCTGTGGTGGTGACAAACCCTTAGAAGTACATCTTTGGCACCTACTTTAAAATAGCCTCTTAGCTGAAAAGGATAAGTCATAGGAGGGGGGATTTTGTGTAACCTCCTGCCCTGGAGATTTAAAGAAATCTACAGTTTCCAGGATTTGTCTTTTCCAAGAGCCATTTGGAAGGGAAACCTAAATGAACACTTAAAACCCCTTTTAACTTCTAGCCTGTGAAGTTCAAATGCATCCTAGGAGGCTTGTGAGTAGACGTAGTGCTATACGTGAGCCAGCATGTCCTGTCAGCTCTCGCACACCTGCCTGTCTGACGAGGCACCTTTTAGCTTGGCTTGTAGTTTGAGGAACCTGCTTGAATGACTCTAATTGCCATAATTCTCAGATTCCTTTAGACGAATGGGTCATGTCTAATTAAGGTGGTACTCACTCTACTAACCACAGCCATCTCTGTGGAAATGTGTCCCTTCAACTGGACTGTCCCAAAAGGTAGGGGAAAGCTTTGCTGTGGCTGATGGATCATCTTAGCAGATTTTTAACTTCATCTTTAACCTAATATATCTTCAGGTGTTTTAATAATCTAATCAATAAGTAGAAAAAAGGATCTTGGGAAATTAAATGCTCATGAGATTTCCTTCAATCTTTGCTATTATAATAGTTGACCTGGGACATCCCTGGTGGCGCAGTGGTTAAGAATCTGCCTTGCCAATGCAGGGGACACAGGTTTGAGCCCTGGTCAGGGAAGATCCCACATGCCGCGGAGCAACTAAGCCCATGCGCCACAGCTACTGAGCCCGTGTGCTGCAACTACTGAAGCCCATGTGCCTAGAGCCCGTGCTCCGCAACAAGAGAAGCCACCGCAATGAGAAGCCCGCACACCGCAACAAAGAGTAGCCCCCGCTTGCTGCAACTAGAGAAAGACCACGCACAGCAACGAAGACCCAATGCAGCCAAAATTAAATAAATAACTAATTAAAAATAAATAGTTGACCTGCCGACCTTACAAGGTCAATGTGAGGCTCAGGTGAAGTCTTATATTTGGAGGTGCCAGGTAAGCCGTCTCACCTGTTACAGGTGTGTGTGCCAAGTGCCAACCTTACCATGATATTTATTGTCTGACAAAACTGGACCTGAATGCTGAAGGAAAATCTTAAAAATATAAACAATTCTCTATACGTGTAGTTTTGGCAACAGAAGAAAGGAAATATTTTAAACTTCATTCTCAGCCATCTCATTATGACAATAATAACCTGCTTCAGCAAGTTATATTTGGGATTAACATCTGTACTTACGGACTTTTTATGCCTCTAAGGCAGATATTAATCTCCAAGGCTTCTCCCGCTACTAATCAATAGTAACAATATAAAATTTTGCCCAATAGTTCTTGTAACATTATCAAGTCATTTGTGGCTATTTCTCTGTGTATCATGCAAGATGGATAGAAGAAAAAATGTAAGATTAAACCACAAAATTAGATGGACAGATACATATCCATAAATGTTTCATATCACTTCTTTTTATTTCCATGTGTTTCAGCCAGACCACACTGTCTGTCCTCTTGGAATTCAGCTGATTTGGCTGTCTTCCCGATATTCGGGTTTTCTGAGTTGGCCCAGGGCAAAAAGCTGACAAGGCTTCCTTGAAACTCTATCCTACACATTTTTCCTTACACGTAACACACTTTCCCAAGACACGTACCTGGATTCCCTTTAGAAACCATCACCTTTTCCCTTTCCAGGAACATTCCACCAGGGTGGTGACAACAGTTCTCAGCACAAAGAAGCAACTAGGGCTGAAGAATGGTCTTTCTGCTCCAACAGTCCCGAAGTGGGGTGGGCAGCTACCTAGGGTACTTATGATGAGGGCTGGCCTGCATTCTTTTTATAATTTTGAATCCATTTTTGGATTTACAATTGAGTAACATGTTGGCAGATTAACTGCTGAATTAAACCTGGATATGGGATGTACCTCACGTGGATTTCCTTTAGAGGGCACTATTGATTCTCTGGAACCATGGAAACCTTCATGTTTCCTTGGTAAAGTTGGCCAATTTTGAAATCATATTGGGTTTCAAATCTACTCACATAGGAGAATATTAGTATGATACTCATTACCAAATATATACTTTCAAGAGATTGTCCATGTACAGAATAATTCAGAAGCTAAACCAGAAAGCTGGTTGTTAGGAGATGTCATCAATATAACACATATAGTTCTATATTTGGAAACTTCAACTGGTTTATTTGTTTTTGAAAATCCTCTGAATGGGAATTTCCTTTTATAAGGTGATGCAAAACTTAAAACAATTCAATCTTTTATTTAGAAAGACAAATTAGCACCTCTTTAGAAACAAATGTCTCATTCTAGAAATGGATAATTATTAACATATTTTTGGAAGAAACCATATTTTTGGTATTTTCATTCAGACATTTATTAAAGTCCGGAGATAGTCTACTCAGATTTGTTCTTCAAATTTCTCATGTTTCATAGCCTTTGCCAATTCATAGATTTTTTTTTTTTTTTTTTTTTTTTTTTTTGCGGTACGCGGGCCTCTCACTGTTGTGGCCTCTCCCATTGCGGAGCACAGGCTCCGGACGTGCAGGCTCAGCAGCCATGGCTCAGGCCCAGCCGCTCCACGGCATGTGGGATCTTCCCAGACTGGGGCACGAACCCGTGTCCCCTGCTTCGGCAGGCGGACTCCCAACCACTACGCTACCAGGGAAGCCCCTCATAGAATTTTGATAAAGCCCACAGGAGAGAAATTTTCTTTTTTTTCATTCTATGAAGTTAGCAAAAACAGAAGTTTGGAAGCTAGCTCACTGCTAGCTTCCAAATTAGTCTTTATCTAATTTCAAAATAATGGGAAACCCAAAATATTTCAAAGCTCAGAAACATAATTTTTCAGATACAAATACATTCATGCCACCGTCTACCAGAGTTCATTTAACTTTCATATCATAAGATACTGTTTCAACACATGGGTCTTGTATAGCAATCTTTTACTAAATTACCAATATTCTGGGATAGTAGTGGGTAGTAATTCCACAAGGGTTCTATAAATAAACAAATTAACAAATAAAAAGGTCATGTATGTAATAAAAATAAGAGAAAAAACGATGGATTTTCATAATTTAAATATAAATTCATCAGACCAGCCTTTATGCTTCTTTACAGGATGGTCCTAGTCCGTCTTCCTAGCCTCAGCTTCCTCTATCAGTAACCGAAGCTCCCAGAAAATGGCACTACCCACTATTACCTGGACACTCACGCCTTCCCATATTCCTTCCTTTACTCATCCAGTGTCTTCCCCTTGGAATGCATTTTCCTCCCCAGCTGCCACCCCAGACCCAATAAAAGTCCCATCCATCCTTTGAGTGGCATTTTGAATACCCCTAATTCAACTGAGCCCACTTCAGAAGTGATCTACCCATCCTGTGAATTTTGCTGGCTCGTGAGGTAGAATTTCCACGTGGAATTTTATCAATTTTTTGTATTTAAGTGTTTAGGTGGTCATTGCATCACTTTTTCTAAATTGCAAATTTTTTAGAGTTCATTTCGGGATCTGTAACAAGCCAAGCATCCAGCATGTAGTAAGGGCTCACTACGTATTGTTTCAAATGAATTGGATTAAACTGAGACACTATTACCATTTGTCTGAGGGACGCTGAAGGCAGCACTTTGGTACAGTGTTGGAAAAGAGGATGAGGATAAATGCAAAAGACATTAAAGTGAAAGGTCTTACCAAGTTATTGAATGTCGCAAGCAAGCACTCTGTCACTCTTACCCTCTTGCACTTATCTAATACGATATGTATTCCCTTACTAGAATGAAGCTCTGTATGGGCAGGAACTTTGTTTAGGTCATCACTAAATCTACAGCACTTAGAAGAGTTCAAGAGATATCGTAGGCGCTCAATAATATTTGATGAGTGAATGAATGAATAAGGATGCAAAGGTGACAGTAAATTGTCTAGCTAAAAGGAGAGCAGCAGCATTAACAGATTAAGAAACAGGGGAGAAGGAATATGTTTGGAGAAAAGGTGATGATTTCAGTTTAGTTGGAATACAGAGATGGACATCCAAGCAAAAGACACTGAGGAAGCACTGAAAACTGACATTGGAATTTGAGAAACAATTCGGACTCAGATGAGTAGAACTGGAGCTTAGGACATAGATGTGATTGTCGAAGCCATAAGATTAGATGGTGTTGTGAAGGGAAGAATGCAGGAGATCTGCTCCGGCTTTTTCACTGGGAAGCACCCCTGCTCAGGGGCGGGGCTAAGAACCCAAGCATGAGTGAGAACTGGTCATAGAAGTAATGAGGAAACCAAGAATATTCTATGTTCTTTTCTTGACTAACCTCTCTACTATATTTGACATTATTGAATTTCTCTTCCCACTTGGTTTCACCATTTTTTTTACTGGTCCTACCTTCCTATCCCATATTATATGCTGTATATTTTTATTTCCTCAATATCTTTTGAATTTGTTCTACCTCCTTAACAGCCCCCCCCACCATAGTTGTAGTTCAGAAACATCATCATTTTTATCCAAATTCTTTAGCATCCTCCTGACTTGTCCTCCAGCTTCTGGGCCTGCCTATTTTGTCCTCCACTGGAATGATCTTTGTAAAATATGAATTGGATCAGGCCACTAAATGGCTCAGAATTCTTCAGCAGCTGCCCACGATCTATGTCACATTGTCCAAACCCTTGACCGACCTGGCTTCTACCTTCTTGAACAACTTTATCTCCCTCCCGCCCCACAGACTCTGCCATCCTCCACACCATACCAAGCCATTTGTAGTTTCCTGATTGCACCATGCTTCTCCCTGTGCCTTTGACATTTTCCAATCAACAGACTCCTAGCTTTTTAAAAACAGTCCAAGAATGGCCTTTTTAGAAGCTTCTCCTATTCCTAGTAGATTAAGATGTTTCCTCCACTCTGGCTCTCACCTGTTGTTTCATTGGCTGTCCTTCCACTGCCTTTATAGCCTCTTTGAGGACAAGGACCAGATTCTTTTAATGTTTGCATTCTCAGCATCTACCCCAGTGTCTAGCACGTGGCAGGTGAACGATAAATATTGATCAAATAAATGGATACACAGGAGGAGAGAGTTTCAAGGAGGAGGATGTGGTGATCAGAGAAGTTGGAACTGGCCTGACGTTAGGATTAGTTTACAGAGAAGTGATTCTGAGAGAACAGATTCAGCGAGAGGTTGAGACAGAAGCAAGATTATTGACCTGGGGCAACGGATACAGACCGTGCTTTCAGTAACTGTGATAGGGAAGCTAAGGTAGCTTGGTGGAGTAGCAGGTTTGGGGAAGCTTTGATTTTTTAATTTTAACTTAATTTAATTTTAATTTTTGTTTAGTTTTGGATGAAGAAGAATCAGCATAAGCGAGTGACCCAATAAAAAGGGAGCTGATGCCAATTCAAGAAAAAGGATAAATTAACAGGAGAACGTTCCGTAGGAAAAGGAGGCAGAGATGGACTCAAAGGCACATGGTGGAGTGACCTTTGTGATGAGCTATCCAATATCTAGTACCCCTGTGGTAACTTCCTTGAACTTCAAGTACAGTAAGTCCCCTACATACGAACGAGTTCCATTCCAAGAGTGCGTTTGTAAGTCCAATTTATTCTTAAGTCCAACAAAGTTAGCCTAGGTACCCAACTCACACAATTGACTATATAGTACTGTACTGTAATAGGTGTATAATACTTTTCACACAAATAATACATAAAAAACAAACACAAAAATAAAGAAACATTTTTAACCTTACAATACAGTACCTTGAAAAGCACAGTAGTCCAGTACAACAGCTGGCACACAGGGGCTGGCGTCGAGTGAAGAGGCAAGAAGAGTTATTGACTGGAGGAAAGAGAGGAGGTGGGAGGTGGTAGAGCTGAAGGATCATCAGCAACAGGAGACGGAGGGCAAGCTGCAATTTCACTCACACCTGATGCTGACGGCACAGGTTCTGGTTCCTTGCTGGATTCAATTATATCTACCCTCTTGAAAAAGTGATCCAGTGATGTCTGGGTAGTAGCTCTTTTCTTCTCTTCATAGATGACACGGTAGCACTGGATTGCATTCTGAATGGCTGCTGCATTCTTCATGTACCATTCTACATTCGGGTCCTGTGCCTCAAAAACTAATGGTGCCGGGGCCTCCCTGGTGGCGCAGTGGTTGAGAGTCCGCCTGCCGATGCAGGGGATACGGGTTCGTGCCCCGGTCTGGGAGGATCCCATATGCCGCGGAGCGGCTGGGCCCGTGAGCCATGGCTGCTGAGCCTGCGCATCCGGAGCCTGTGCTCCGCAACGGGAGAGGCCACAACAGTGAGAGGCCCGCGTACCACAAAAAAAAAAAAAAAAAAAAAAAAAAAAAAACTAATGGTGCCTCCTCAAATACAGAAAATCCCCCTTGCCATTTCCTGCAACGTGCATCTCTTCAGTTCTTCAGTTACTTCTTCTTCCTCTTGTCTCTCTTCGTCCTTTCTCTGGGCCTCCAGTTCCATCAGGTCTTCATTAGTAAGCCCCTCGTGTTGCAAAGCAAGGAGCTCCATGAAGTCATCCTCTTGCAGATCGATACAAAAGCACAACCACTTGTAGCGGATGCACGCACATGACAATATATGCCAGACATGGGAACTAACTTACGTGATTGGACATGCGGACACATGTTCACGTCTTTGAAAGTTCACAATTTGAAGGTTTATAGGTAGGGGACTTATGTACCTTTTTCCAAGTTCAATGCTTCCAGCTGAGTAATTCCACAGAGCACTATTCCCATTGCATTTTATGTGGATAGCATAGAACACAGTTCCAGAAGAGAAATCTATAGGGATCAGGCCTCCTGAAACTGTATAATTGGACAATGCTGCCTGGGTACCCCAAATCCTATATGCAATGGGGAAATTTGACTCCACCCTGTTTCTAGAAATAGAGTATGGGGTTCAAGCCTAAAATAGCATGAACTTATCACCCGACTGATTTAGGGAAGGCATTTCATCTCATTTAGACCAGTGAGATATGAGAGGAGTTTTCTTTAGACTTTTGAAAAAGAAGCTGCTTTGCTCTTCTGAGTGAAGTTCTGGAAGCAACTCTCTTTCTCTGCTGAATGTGCAAGATGAAGCATGAGGTGCTGGAGCTTCTGCAGCCATCTCATGACCCCGAGGGGCCCTCACCTTAACCGGAAGTTGCTGTCAGTATTCTGTCCTCTCTCTGGACCTCCACTTACATAAACCTGTAATTCCTCTTTATTGTTTTAAGCCAGTAATCAGTACAAATGGAACTGTGATAACCTCAGAAAAAGAATATGTATCCTACTTCCTCTCAGACCAGATAGGGTGAAGATGCAGAGAAATGTGAAGATTTTTGGGTTTTTTTGCTAACATCTATGTGTGTGTTTTCTATGTGCCAGACAATATATTTAACAGTTTACGCTCTTTCTTTGACATAGCCTCACCATGGTCCTGTGAGAATTATTATCCCCATTTTATATAAGTAAACTGAGTCTGTAAGAAATTTAGTGGTGGGCTGGGTCCCTTGGCAGAAAGGAGCAGAATTCACAGCTGAGGGGCGTGCAGTCCAGGCCTGAGAGGTCCAGGCCTGAGAGGCTGCCGTAGCTGCCCTTAGCCATCAGGCTAGATCTCTGCGATTTTCTCAGGAAACAGGCAGCATGCAGGGATGGAAAGCAGTGCCTGAGGGGCGTGGAAAAAGAATGGAGCCTATTTGAGATATTTGAAAGAACTGCTGAGCAAGAGAGAGGCTCTGGATATGTGTGTATAACTGACTCACTTTGCTGTATAGCAGAAATTAACACAACATTGTAAATCAACTATACTTCAATAAAATAAAAGTTTTTTTAAAAGAGAGAAGCTCTGGAAATATCAAATCTGTGTTCCACAGATAACCTTGAACAGCATAATGAGGAAAAACTGGAAATTGCCCCTTGACCGTGCATCAAACTTATCTTCATATCAAAAGTATTGAACGGAGAAGACGTGAAGGTCACCAGGTCACATTCAACCCCCTCACTTTGGACGTGTGGGACCAGAGCTCCATGGGGACGCTGCAGAATCAGGGTAAAGACAAAAGTCTGTGAAACTCACAGCTGACTAATTCTCCCAGGAACTTGGTTCCCCCATCCAAGATTTTTCTGGAGACCACATTTCAAATAAATGGGCCAGACATGGGTGGCATTTACAGGGAAAACTAGGCAGGGGTCCAACCCGTTACTCTGTTTATAGGGTCTTAGCTTGTCAGTGGCATGGAAGCACTGATTGATAACAGGAACTCCGCTTTTTTTTTTTTTTTTTTTTTACTACATTTCCTTTCTTTCGGGAAAATACCCTCTCTTTAGTTTTGTCTCCACTTTTTGCTTTCATATTCTTTTTCCTGTGCCTGGTGGTGGGAAAAGCACAAGACGCTTTTACTGTGCCCGGTGGTAGGAAATTCAGGGCTGCGTTCCTCCCCAGCTGCTGCCTGTGCCATCTCGTCGGGGATGCTTGCTGGCTTACCCCAGAGCTGTAGGATGTGAATAGAGGGGGGCGTCCAATGAAATACTGTACCATCAAGTCCTGTGTGGAAAGCAGATTTGGGATTTCAGAGACTTCTAGTCTTTGCCCTTAAAAATGATTTTCAGAGATGGCTAAAGATAGAGATGGTTTACTTATCAATATAGGAAGTACAAAAAACTGAAAAAGAGGTAACATATTGCTGGACAGAATCATGATTTGAAATGAGTTTGACAGACTTGGATATAGAATAAAACGAATAAGATATGGCTTAGTAAGGATGAATAGAAAGGCTGGAAGCTGAATTGCAGCTTGTTATAGCTGTATAGATCCTGCTTTGGAGTCAAAGAATTAATAGAATGAATTCAAATTGGGGAACATGGCCCTTAACAGTCGCTCGTATAGAAAATCTCTGGAAAAGTTTTCGTTGACTTCAAGTTGATACAAACCGTGGCCTTTACTGGTTAGAGATCAAAGGAGCAAACAAGATCCACTGGATTTGGGCTGGCTTGAGCGCACTTGAACATGGGGGTCTGTTCTGGACGACCCATCTTAAGAGGGATGCCAACAATTCCATGACCTCCAGAAAAATGAATCAGGGCCATAGGAGGAGTTGGGAAATCACAAAGAATGATTAAATAAATTAGGGATGTTACACTGAAGAAAAGAAGACTTAGGAAGAAGGAGTAGCAGTCTTTAAATAGCTGAAGAGCAGTGATGTATAAGGAATTGGATTTATTCCACACGTCTCCCGAGGGCAGAGAGGGCGGCAGCTAGTGGAACCCACAGGGAGGCAGGCAGGAATTCCATTTAAGAGAGAACACCTGAATATTTGGATCAGTCTGTAAATGGAATGAGTTATCTGGTGAATTAATGAGAAACGGAATTAAATGATCTCCAAGTCCCTTCAACTCGAAGATTTAGGGATTTATGATCGTTCAAATCATGTCAAGTTCATGCACAGAGACCACTACTAACCTGGTGTAAATAGACTTTCAGGGTTTTCCATGCATATTTACACATATTATTTATTCATAGTCTGCATATTTTTTCTGAATAAAATAAGGACTCTTCTGTGTATACTGATTATGATCTGATATTTTCTCTTAACATATAGTAAACATGCATTATTACATGGTGTGGATGCTACCTAACCATGCAACTAGCCCCCTATTTTGGGACACTTACATTGTATCCAATTTTTAAATGATTACAGATAATCATATAATAAACCTTTATACTACCTTCTCTTCAGCAAAAAGGGACTCCTCTTTAAGGAAAAAAGGTTTCATGACTGTATCAAACAAACCAAAAATCAAACCAAATAAATGAGCTAACTCTTGACATTTTGAAAGCATCTAATTTTCCTTATAATTTTACTTAGCCTGGAAACATTTTGAGGCAGGAATTCTGGCTCTTAAATGTTCTGTGCAGCAGGGAACACACCAATCATTTCGTAAGGTCTTATTTTTTTTCCATTTATAAAATTGTCCCCTTCATGTTAAAATTGCCTCAGGGTTCAAGTACACAATATAAAACATTTAATTAAAATATATAAAGCAGAACACTAGAATGGTAGCATAATCAATGTTAATGACAATATGAAAATATAATAGTGACTTTTGAAAACGTCAGAGAAAACCCTAGGTTAGTTTTAAAATATAGGATATGAAGTATTTCAAATTACAGTTCCACATAATAAGTTAGAGTACCACACATGACCACATTAGATACAAATTGCATTATTTTAAAATAATGCTGTTTACTTTCCCTATTTATATCATGTCACAATTCTGAGATAAGTGCACCCTAAGCAAAACACTTAAATCAAGAGGGTTTTTGGCCCCAAGATCAAAAAGCAGATGTGGATAGGTATGAGCACATTTGAAAGAGTTTCCCTTGGCAAATAACGATCGTTTTTGTCAATTCAAGTCCTCTCATTTTTGTGCTCTGTGATTTGGTTAGACAAGTGCTTGTGGAAAACATTTTATTTGCAAATAAAGCCCTTTAGCATTTATAGTGCAGCCCTAAGCCCAAAGCTGAGACAAACCTGCTTTTTCCAAATAATTTTTAAAAAATGTTTAAGGCAGGCAATGCTCATAGAAATCTCTAAAGATGATTAAGCAAGCCTGAAGATGAGCTATGATTCAAGATGGCAACATCTCCAGGAGGAAAAAGCTCCCCATTATCTGAGAAGGCTTTCTCTGGGCTAAGCACTCAATGAAGGAAACAAGTTGACCAAGAAAGAAATCGTAAGTAAAACAAAAAGCCACCTGGGAGAGCTCTAAAGGGAACTGTCCTAAGGCTTTGAGGCAGCCTGATCTAAATCACATAGTTACTTTCTTTGGGGTAATTTTTTTTTTTTTAAAGAAATCTCATTGTTTGAGAATATATGGCCCCAGAATAAGTCTTCTGGGGCCATATATTCTCCATCCCTAGCAGAGAGGTGCGATCTCTATGTTACCATGGAAATCAGACTTTTAGTCCTTGGCCTCGGAGGTAATTTCTACTTGTTGTAATTTCCCAAGTTAGTAGAAGTCATCCTTGCAGATAACAATCTCCAGGGACCTGGCACCACGAGATCTACCCAGTGCCCTCCATGGAGTTTGTCAAGCTGAGGATGAAGACACGCCACTTACTCTGCTCTCATTTCTTGCAGCCCAGTCACTATGACTGTAGCCTGACTTGACAGCAGCTGAGAAGAGGTCGTTCGGGACATGGATTGTTTTGAACGTTAAAAGATTTAGGGAAAGGAAGAAGGGAGGGACAGAAATGTGAGGGAGAAGAAAAAAGGAGCAAAAGTGTGTTACCTCAGTGTGTAGTAAAGAATTAACTGCACCCGAAAGGGAGGTCTGGCTTTTTCCCTTGGTCCCTGGGAGGTGACCTCTGAACCCTTGGAATGTCGTGTCTGATCAGAGTGTCTGAGGGCCATGGGCCACACCAATACTCCAACAATGTGATTAAGGGTGGAGGCTTTGGGTCACGTGGCACCAGCTAGACGTCCAGAGGGGCTGGATACTGAGGTCAGCAATATGGGTGGTCATTCATGTCTATGTAACTGAGCTCCCATAAAAACTCTGGACACCAAGGCTTAGGTAAGCTTTGCTGGTTGGCAATAATTTGTGCTCACTGTCTCACATTGTTCCTGGAAATGTTAATGCTTTCCACACTCCAGTTGGACGTTCTTGAGTTTAGAACTCTCCTGGACTCTTCCCCATGCATCTCTTCCATTGGCTCACTTTCATCTGTACTGTTTTACTGAAATATGTCATAACCATGGTTTAACATGTATAACAACTTTCAGTAAGTTTTGTGCGTCTTGCTAGCAAAATATTGAAACTGAAGTTGGCCTTGGGGCCCCCCAAACTTGAACTTGTTGTCTGCATGAGGGTGGTCTTGTGGACTGTTCCCTAGCTCTGCACTCAGCAGCCACCCAGTTGCCCCCATTGTCCCTCATAATGACCGGCCTATGAGTTGTCATATTCTCCTCTGCCACATCCCCTCTTTGACCCCCATCTCACTGCTCTATAACCCAGCATGTCCACTGCTATATAAGATCGCCCACCAAAATATTGCTCCTTAACCTTTCACTATTCCCCCTCCAGGAGGAATCATCTGTCCCAGCCTGGCTGCTCCCCCTCTGGTTTCCCTCCTACCTGAATATACTGTCTTTACTCAGGCGGCTTCCCTTGCCCTGAGTGTCCCTGTCCCCTCATCTCATCCAAATCCTACTTGTATGAACATTTAAAAAGAGAGGAGGAAAAACTACAATGTCTTGGAAAATTCATTTGAAATCAAGGTTAATCATATACTCGTAGGATCCAAGGAGAGATAATATTCTATAGCAGAAGGTAATGGAATATAAACAATACTGGGTATTGCCAGAATCCAAGCTACAAAAGTCTTATGTCTATTTCTCAGAGTGAGCATAATTTGCTGATATTTTATTCTACCAAGGATCCTCATTACCCCAATGATGAGTGTTGTGATTAGTCCTCTGTGCTCACACCAGTGTTTTCCTCACACCTGGACAACCGGATGGTCGTAGTAGATCGTTTGGGACTTCACCTGCTCCAGGTTAATTATGTTTCTGGATTTGAGGTCTTTTTGATTGAAACATTATTTGTGTCACTCCCAATTTTCTGAATGTATTCCTTTCTTTTCTTTGTATAGATAAAAAGAATAAAATAAAAATACAGAGTTACACAGTTGTAACCCAATAACACTGAAACATAGAGACATACAAACTACTTAGAACCATCACACCTTTTGAGTTTCTGACAAGACCATCATGATATTTCTTTGATCACCTACATAACATGCACAGCCATATCTCTAGAGGCTCAGGTGGGACTAGGTGACAACAGAGATTGGTCATTTATAGTCCAGAGGATACACACTTGCTCAAAGCTGCACACTACTGCAAACTATCCAATAATGGTTTTATTGTATGATTTACATTATAAATACAAGAGTAGAGTTACTAAATGGACAATCATTCAAAGGTCCTTTTGAAACAATTCCATGTCAGGATTGCTTTCAGTTATGTAATAAATGATCTTGTACCATTTCTGTACTTGTTTGTTCACGAACAAAGCATCTTTACCATATTCTTAAAAAATCCTTTTCACCTCTGTGGGGAAATAAAGTTCTTAAAATGTCATGTCCTGACTTTAGTGGGATGTTCACAGATTTTTCCTGCTGCCCTTTCATCTCAATATAGACAGAGGGGTGAGACACCTAAAAAGAGCAAGTTACTTGGCCTTGGACCACCTGGGAGTTCTGATGGGTAGCCCTGTCCTTGTGTTTAGGAAAACCCCAGTTCTTCAGCTCTACGGAGGAAGCTTTAACACAGCGTACCCACCTCTTTTCATTTCAGAGCTGCTCCAAACTTCACGTGTCCTTAGGCAACTGTCAGGTTTCTCAGATAATGTATGAACAGCTGTCAGGTTTTTGCTAAGCTCACCACTGCCTCAAACACAGTTCAACTCATCCTCTCTCTCAAGGGGGCTCTTTCTAGCATATTTCTTCCTCCATCATCATCAGCTGGCCTCTTCATTCCCCTGCCCCTGCCTAGCCTCTTCCACACCTCTGACACCCAGAATAACGCTTCTCCTTGCCTCACCTCCCCAACCTTGCAGTCCTTCAAAGCAAGCCCCAATAACCTCCTCCATCAGGAAGGCCCCTCTGTGAAAACGCCTTCTAATTTTAGTTTCTCACCTCTCTGACCTCCAAAGAACTCATATTCATACACTCATAAAATGTTTAGTTGTAAGGAACTTGGGAGGCTTTTCAATTCAGCCTCCCTCCAAATGCAGGAATTCATCTTGGCCTGTGTCTGAATTGGGAGGAAAGCACACTGCTCTCGCAGCCACCCAGTGTGCCTTTGGGCAGCTGTCTTGTTAGGAGTTCTCCCTTACACCGAGGAATTGTCTGCTACCTGCAGCCTTGGTTTGTCCTCTATAGCAAAATCAAATACAATGAAGTCACAATTCACGGAGTATTTTCATTTTAAAGTAAGCAGACGATACTATATATGAAATAGATAACTAATAAGGACCTACTGTGTAGCACAGGGAACTCTACTCAATACTCTGTAATGGCTTATACAGAAAAGAATCTAAAGAAGAGTGGATGTATGCTTATGTATAACTGATTCACTTTGCTGTACACCTGAAACTAACACAACATTGTAAATCAACTATACTCCCCCAATAAAAATTTAAAAAAATAAAGTAAGCAGACGAGGTCAATATTACCCTTGAAAATTCCAGTCATCTCCCAGATATTATAGTAAATATGGTTTTGTATACATAGTACCATCTTTGAGAAAATCCGTCATGGCCAGTTTTCCCTCCATTTTTGGAACAGATTTCTATTTCTTTGGCTGAACAGTGGTGGTAGTTGTTGACAAGCAATTAAAGGCCATTTATATATAAAACACCTGTTTTTTAATACTACCATCACATTAATATAGAGGGAGTCTCACAAGACATCTGAGACTAGTCGAGATGATGTTGGTATACATTCCCTGCAGGACACACCTCTTTCCTGTCATGCATGATGGGCTTCACATATTTAATGGCAACTCTCCCCAATTATCTGTGTTGCTTTTGTCACTTTGATGATCCCTGCTGCCTCCTGATGCTCCTCAGTGCTTTTGTTCTTTTAGCAGACAACTCTGATGTTGATGTTGCGAACTTTCTGGGTTTTCTGAGAAAGAGCATAGCTCCAGGTTTAGAAATTTTTAGTTTGGGTGACAGTAGGACAGCCAAGCAGAGACTGTCCAGGAGGCAGACAGACAGGTAAAGTATTAGAGCTAAAATTCACGCAAGAGATCAGAAATGAAAACCTGTAAATTTGGAACCACTCTCAGGACGGTGACCGTCTTGGCTTCCCAATTAGATTATATACTTTCTGGGGGCAGGACTCCTCCATGTATTTCTCTAAAGCCTCACATCATGATAGCAGCTCAGCAAGAACTAAACAAGTATTTGCTCAGTTACAAGTCAATCCAAGTTCTAGGGAGCCCAGAATATAAAAACAAGTAATTTAGAAAAGAAAAAAAAAGGGGGGGGGGTATTGTTGAACATGTTACATTTTTATGAACAACAGAATCTCTTTCCTCTCCAACCCACCTCTAGACAGGCACGCAGGCCCACACACACACACTGCCCACATGGTCCTTGAAAGCTGGTCTGTGCAGAATCCCTCGGGTGTGGGAAGGGGGAAGGGTAAGCGGGGATCTCCGCTTCACCTCTACCAAAGAAGCCCTGTGTTTAACCTACTGTTCACACTGAGCCTCCTGGCAAGAATTCCTTTAACAAAAGCATTTGCAAGAGGTAATATCTGGAAGAAGAAGGAGAAGGAGAAGGAGAAGACAAGCAAAAACTATGAGATTTCAGCACCACCAGACCAGCTTTGCAACAAATGCTAATGGAACTTCCCTAGGTAGCAAAAAAAAGGCCACAACTAGAAACAAGAAAATTATGAATGGAAAAGTTCACCAGTAAAGGGAAACTTACAGTAAAGGTAGAAAATCATCCACACAAAAATATATCAAAACCAGCAATCATGAGAAGAGGAGAGTACAAATGCAGGATATTGGAAATGCATTTGAAATTAAAAGACCAGCAACTTAGAACAATCTTGTTTATATGTAGACTGCTATACCAAAACCTCATGGTAACTGCAAACCTAAAATCTACAATAGATACACACACACACACAAGAATAAGGAATCCAAAGACAACAGTAAAGTTAGTCATCAAATCACAAGAGAGCAGAAAAGTACTAGAGCTCAATAATGAATTTGGTAAAGTTGCAGGAAACAAAATTAATACACAGAAATCCCTTTCATTTCTACACTAAAAATGAAAGATCAGAAGGAGAAATTTTAAAAATGATCCCATTTAACGTCACACTAAAAAGAATAAGATACCTAGGCATAAACCTACCTAAGGAGGCAAAAAAACCTGTACTCTGAAAAACTATAAGATGCTGATGAAAGAAATAGAAGATAACACAAACAGATGGAAAGATATACCATGTTCTTAGATTGGAAGAATCAATAGGCAGGCTACAGATTCAAATTACCAATGACATTTTTCACAGAACTAGAACTAAAAAATTTTAAATTTGTATGGAGACACAAAAGACCCTGAATAGCAAAAGCGATCTTGAGAAAGAAAAATGGAGCTGGAGGAATCAGCCTAACTGACTTCAGACTATACTACAAAGCTACAGTAATCAAAACATTATGGTACTGACACAAAAACAGAAATACAGACAAATGGAAAAGAATAGAAAGCCCAGATATAAATCCATGCACCTATAGTCAATTAATCTATGACAAAGGAGGCAAGAATATACAATGGAAAAAAGACAGTCTATTCAATAAATAGGGCTGGGAAAACTGGACAGCTACATGTAAAAGAATGAAATTAGAACAGTCTCTAACACCATACAAAAAAATAAACTCAAAATGGATTAAAGACCTAAATGTAAGACCAGATACTATAAAACTCTTAGAGGAAAATATAGACGGAACACTCTTCGGCATAAATCGCATAATATTGTTTTCAATCCGTCTCCTAGAAAAAAACAAAAATAAACAACTGGGACCTAATTAAACTCAAAAGCTTTTGCACAGCAAAGGAAACCTTAAATGAAACAAAAAACAACCCATAGAATGGAAGAAAATATTTGCAAACAAAGCGACCAACAAGGGATTAATCTCCAAAATTTACAAACAGCTCATGCAGCTCAATATAAAAAAAAAAAACAACCCAATCAAACAATGAGCAGCACACCTAGAGGGGCAGAGTCAAGATGGCGTACTAGGAGGATGCGGAACTCGTGTCTCCTCACAACCCCCTAGCAGGCCCCGGAGGGGGACCACGGACAACCAAGGGGATGGGAGGGACCCCCAGCAAATGGGTAGGATGTGGGGCATGGGGGGAGTGAAGTGGGAGGAGAAGTGGAGGAGGGACGGGACGGGCACCCCTGAGGGGCAGCTGGGGGAGGGGAAAAGGGGGAAACTGGGGAACCACTGGGAGGGCAGATGATCACAGGGGAGAATGGCCAGGTTTCCCCTGCCCACTTAGGCCTCCAGGAACCTGCTGAGATCCTGGGCCTGATCCTCTGCCCACCTAGGCCCCCTCCAGCCACGTGGGTCCTGAGGGAGTGGGACGGAGGGAAGGGGGAGCAAAAGTAAAGGCTGGACCTCCGGAACCGGCACCCCTGAGGGGTGGCTGGGGGAGGGGAGGAGTTCCTACACCCAGCGGGACCCACCCATGGTTAGGGGTCCAGCAGTGATGGGGGAGACCGTGGGGGAGATTGGGGAGGGGCACAGAGGAATGGAAGGGAACGCGGCCAGTGCTCTCCCTGTCCACTTAGGCACCAAGGAGCCTGTTGGGCTCCCGGGCCTAATACTCTGCCCTCCGAGCCTCCCTCCTGCAGCACAGAACCCAAGCCCCGCCCCTACAGCCCCACCCAGGGCCTCACCTCTACACTGGGAGACCCTTTCCAACGAGCTGGGCCTAAACCCCATCCACACACCCTCACTCAGGGACTTAGCTCCAAACTCCTGAACTCCACACTCCAGAGGCCCTCCTTTTGACATGTTGCCTCTCCCCTTCCACTCAGGTCCTAAGCAGAGGCCCCGCCCCACGCTTGAACGTCGCCCCGCCAACGCCTCGCCCCACGCTCAAACATCAGCCCCGCCCCACCTAGGTTCCACCCCAATCTAAACTCTGCCCCTGCCTAAGTTCCACCCCTGCCTAAACTCCGTCCCCATAACCAAGGCTTTTTTTTTTTTTTCTTTTCTCCACTTTTAGATTGGGGTTCTGTTTTAACTTGTCGATTCAGTGTTGTTGATTCTTTCATATTTTTATTTATTCTAATATATCTTTTATTTTTCTAATCTTATTTTATTCTGTATACTTTGTTATTGTTCTCTCCTTTTGGCTTGTACCACCCTTTTCTTTTTTTTTTCCTTTTTTCTGTTGTGGTTTTATTTTACCTTGTTGCAGTTGTCTCAATTACAGTTTTATTTTTCCTAATATAATTTTTATCTTTCTAATTCTATTTTGTTTTTTATTCTTTGATATTGTACAGCTCCTTTTTTCTTTCTTTCTTCTTTTTTTTTTTTTTTTTTTAACCACGGCACAAAGCTTGCAGGATCTTGGCTCCCAGGCCAGAGGTCAGGCTGAGCTCCTGTGGTGGGAGCTCCAAGTCCAAAGTGCTGGACTAACAGAGAACCTCAGACCCCAGGGAATATCAATTGGAGTGAGGCCTCCCAGAGGTCTTCATGTCAACACCAAGACCCAGCTCTATCCAACTGCCTGCAAACTCCAGTACTGGATGTCTCAGGTCAAACAACCAGTGAGACAGGAATAAAGCACCGCACATCAAAAAAAAAAAAAAAAATGAAACAACAAAAAAATATGTTACAGATGAAGGAGCAAAGTAAAAACCAACAAGAGCAAATAAATGAAGATGAAATAGGCAAGCTACCTGAAAAAGAATTCACAGTAATGATAGTAAAGATGACCCAAAATCTCGGGAAAAGAATGGAGAAAATACAAGAAACATTTAACAAGGATCTAGAAGAACTAAAGAGCAAACAAACAGTGATGAACAACACAATTACTGAAATTAAAAATATT
Source organism: Hyperoodon ampullatus (assembly GCF_949752795.1). Classification (NCBI taxonomy): domain Eukaryota; kingdom Metazoa; phylum Chordata; class Mammalia; order Artiodactyla; family Ziphiidae; genus Hyperoodon; species Hyperoodon ampullatus. The sequence goes on from NC_136925.1 coordinate 4,260,551, forward strand.
CTAGAAGGAATCAATAAAAGAATAACTGAGGCAGAAGAATGGATAAGTGAGCTGGAAGATAAAATAGGGGAAATAACTGCCAGGGAGCAGAATAAAGAAAAAAGAATTCAGGACAGTCTCAGAGACCTCTGGGACAACATTAAATGCACCAACATTCAAATTAGAGTGGTCCCAGCAGAAGAGAAAAAGAAAGGGTCTGAGAAAATATTTGAAGAGATTATAGTCGAAAACTTGCCTAACATGGGAAAGGAAATAGTCAATCAAGTCCAGGAAGCACAGAAAGTACCATACAGGATGAACCCAAAGAGAAACATGCCAAGAAACATATTAATCAAATTATCAAAAAATAAATACAAAGAAAAAAATATTAAAAGCAACAAGGGAAAAGCAAAAATTAACATACAAGGGAATCCCCATAAGGTTAACAGCTGATGTTTCAGCAGAAACTCTTCAAGCCAGAGGGGAGTGGCAGGACATATGTAAAGTGTTGAAGGGAAAAACCTACAACCAAGATTACTCTACCCAGCAAGGATCTCATTCAGATTCAATGGAGAAATTAAAACCTTTACAGATAAGCAAAAGTTAAGAGAATTCAGCACCAACAAACCAGCTCTACAACAAATGCTAAGGGAACTTCTCTAGGCAGGAAACACAAGAGAAAGAAAAGACCTACAAAAACAAACCCAAAACAACTAAGAACATGGTAATAGGAACATACACATCGATAATTATCTTAAGTGTAAATAGATTAAATACTCCAACCAAAAGACATAGACTGGCTGAATAATACAAAAACAAGACCCTTATATATGCTGTCTACAAAAGACCCACTTCAGGGCTTCCCTGGTGGTGCAGTGGTTGAGAGTCCGCCTGCCGATGCAGGGGACATGGGTTCGTGCCCCGGTTCGGGAAGATCCCACATGCCGCGGAGCGGCTGGGCCCGTGAGCCATGGCTGCTGAGCCTGCACATCTGGAGCCTGTGCTCCGCAACGGGAGAGGCCACAACAGTGAGAGGCCCGCGTACCGCAAAAAAAAAAAACCAAAAAAAAAAACCCACTTCAGACCTAGGGACACATACAGACTGAAAGTGAGGGGATGGAGAAAGATATTCCATGAAAAAGGAAATCAAAAGAAAGCTGGAGTAGCAATTCTCATATCAGACAAAATAGACTTTAAAATAAAGACTACTAGAAGAGACAAAGAAGGACACTACATACTAATCAAGGGATCAATCCAAGAAGAAGATATAACAATTGTAAATATTTATGCACCCAACACAGGAGCCCCACAATACATAAGGCAAATGGTAACAGCCATAAAAGGGGAAATTGACAGTAACACAATAATAGTAGGGGACTTTAACACCCCACTTTCACCAATGGACAGATCATCCAAAATGAAAATAAATAAGGAAACACAAGCTTTAAATGACACATTAACAAGATGGACTTAATTGATATTTATAGGCTATTCCATACAAAAACAACAGAATACACTTTCTTCTCAAGTGCTCATGGAACACTCTCCAGGATAGGCCATATCTTGGGTCACATATCAAGCCTTGGTAAATTTAACAAAATTGAAATTGTATCAAGTATCATTTCTGACCCAAAGCTATGAGACTAGATATCAATTACAGGAAAAAAACTGTAAAAAATACAAACACATGGAGGTTAAACAATACACTACCAAATAAGTAAGAGATCAGTGAAGAAATCAAAGAGGAAGTCGAAACATACCTAGAAACAAATGACAATGAAAACATGACGGCACAAAACCTATGGGATGCAGCAAAAGAGGTTCTCAGAGGGAAGTTTATAGCAATACAATCCTACCAGAAACAAGAAAAATCTCAAATAAAAAACCTAACCTTACACCTAAAGCAATTAGAGAAAGAAGAATAAAAGAAACCTAAGGTTAGCAGAAGGAAAGAAATCATAAAGATTAGATCAGAAATAAATGGAAAAAATGAAGGAAATGATAGCAAAGATCAATAAAACTAAAAGCTGGTTCTTTGAGAAGATAAACAAAACTGATAAACCATTAGCCAGACTCATCAAGAAAAAAAGGGAGAAGACTCAAATCAATAGAATTAGAAATGAAAAAGGGGAAGTAACAACTGACACTGTAGAAATACAAAGGTTCATGAGAGATTACTATAAGCAACTGTATGCCAATAAAATGGACAACCTGGAAGAAATGGACAAATTCTTAGAAAAGCACTACCTTCCGAGACTGAACCAGGAAGAGATAGAAAATATAAACTGATCAATCACAGGCACTGGAATTGCAACTGTGATTAAAAATCTTCCAACAAACAAAAGCCCAGGACCAGATGGCTTCACAGGTGAATTCTATTAAACCTTTAGAGAAGAGCTAACACTTGTCCTTCTCAAACTCTTCCAAAATATGGCAGAGGGAGGAACACTCCCAAACTCATTCTACAAGGCCACCGTCATCCTGATACCAAAACCAGACAAAGATGTCACAAAAAAGAAAACTGCAGACCAATATCTCTGATGAACATAGATGCAAAAATTGTCAACAAAATACTAGCAAACAGAATCCAACAGCACGTTAAAAGGATCATACACCATGATCAAGTGGGGTTTATCCCAGGAATGCAAGGATTCTTCAATATACAAAAATCAATCAATGTGATTCACCATATTAACAAACTGAAGGATTAAAAATCATATAATAATCTCAATAGATGCAGAAAAAGCTTCTGACAAAATTCAACACCCATTTATGATAAAAACTCTCCAGAAAGTAGGCATAGAGGGAACTTTCCTCAACATAATAAAGGCCATATATGAAAAACCCACAGCCAACATCATTGTCAATGGTGAAAAACTGAACCCACTTCCTCTAAATCAGGAACAAGACAAGATGGCCCACTCTCACCACTATTATTCAACACAGTTTTGGAAGTTTTAGCCACAGCAATCAGAGAAGAAAAAGAAATGAAAGGAATCCAAATTGGAAAAGAAGAAGTAAAGCTGTCACTGTTTGCAGATGACATGATACTATACATAGAGAATCCTAAAGATGCTACCAGAAAACTGCTAGAGCTAATCAATGAATTTGGTAGAGTAGCAGGATACAAAATGAATGCACAGAAATCTCTTCCATTCTTATACACTAATGATGAAAAATCTGAAAGAGAAATTAAGGAAACACTCCCATTTACCACTGCAACAAAAAGAATAAAATACCTAGGAATAAACCAACATAAGGAGCCAAAGACCTGTATGCAGAAAATTGTAAGACACGGATGAAAGAAATTAAAGATGACACAAACAGATGGAGAGATATAGAATGTTCTTGGACTGGAAGAATCAACATTGTGAAAATGACTATACTACCCAAAGCAATCTACAGATTCAATGCAATCCCTATCAAACTACCAATGGCATTTTTAACAGAAGTAGAACAAAAAATTTCACTATTTGTATAGAAACACAAAAACACCGAATAGCCAAAGCAATCTTGAGAAAGAAAAGGGGAGCAGGAGGAATCAGACTAATTATATTTTGTAAAATGTGAGATGAACGGGGCTTTCCCTTCCACTCTGTTTGTATACCTTTGGATGAATCACTTATTCCTCAAATGATACAGAGTTCAGATTGAGAAAAATCTTACTTACTTAAATAAGCAAATGAAATAGAAAGAGTCTAATTATAGCAATGTCACTCAATTCCTTGAATTCCATTTGAGTTGGATGCCAAAAACACATAATAATTTATAATACAAAATTATTTTAATGTTTTTATGTATGGGGCATCTTCTACTTATCCTTCTACATCTATGTCATCCTCTTCAACCCCACTTTCTGTCCAGAGGCTGACCTGTACAGACCACACCAATGTACTTTCTTTCCTTCTTCTTCCAGTCGGATTTGGCCAATGAAGATCTTTTGGCAGGAGGTGATAGGAAGAGAAGAGATGGATATTTGTTGTCCTAGCTCCTTCCCTGCAAAGGTCTCTCTCCTTTCAAGGTGACCCTCTCTACGTTGCCTGTTTCCTTCTGGGTTCTGGTCAACTCTCCCTCCTCCTACCCCTTCTGGCCCAAAGATGGTAACAACTTTCCTGTTACTATCCCTAGGGTATTGCACTGTTTGGGGAGTTTCCCTACAGCCTGCTTACATTTATCAATAGTCCATGTATTAAATCTTCCTGGAATTATTCTAATGTGCATATGCCATACTTTTCTTGCCATGTGACCATGGGTGGTTGCCATGACTCATTCAGTCTATCACTGGACAACACAATTATGTTCTTCTTTAAGTCTGTTGAAAGAAAAGAATTATATACCACTTAACTAGCAAAAGGAATTGTTAGACCTGAACCATCCAGTATAGTAGCCACTAGTCACATTTGGCTTGATTCAATTAAATACAATTTAAATTTTAATTCCTTGGTCACATAAACCATATTTCAAGTGCTCAATATTCGAATGTGGCTAATTGCTACAGCATTGGACAGTGCAGCTACAAAGCATCTCTATCACTGCAGAAAGCAGTGTACTAGACAACTGTGGAATGGTGACTATGACATTAAAAATCTATACTGGAACATTTGCAGTGTTTAGAAAAATTCACTTATGAAACGAAAAATTATTTTTCTTATATTTGTTGACCTATAAAATCATTCAATTCAAAAACCATTTTCAAAAAGAAAATTTTTCTAAAGAATAATAAATAAAAATATATATCAACACAGATCAAGAAATTCTGGGCATAGAACCTGATGTCAAATTGGATGAGACTTTGGGAGTCTTTGGAGGAGTTGATTATGGTTTACATGTGGAAGTGATGTAAACTTTTGTGGCCCGAGGGCAGAATGTGGTAGATTTGTCTGCAACTAGAGCCAATAACAATTAATCTCATCCCTGTACGCCTGTGCCACTTCTCTGACCAAGAAGGTAGGTCTATTTCCCCGTAGCTTGGATCTGAACTGGACTTGTGATTCATTTTGACAAACTGAATGCAGCAGAAATGATAGTTTGGGATTTCTGAGCCCAGGACTTCAGAGGTTGTATAGCTTCTGTTTTCAATCATGGGGGAAATCAGAGGACATCGAAAGAATCCTTGCAAAGAGAGGCATGTGGAAAAAAAGAGGCTCTGGAGTAGAAAAGCCTATTAGGAAGGAGAGAGGGAGGGGGAAAGTGAGAGAGAGAAAGAGAGAGAGAGAGAAAGAGAGAGAGAGAAAGAGAGAGACCCAGCCAACCCCCAGCCATTTCAGGCAATAGCTAAGAAACCAAACACGTGAGGAAGGCTATCAGGGATTCTCCAATCAACACCACAAACTGCAGAAATAAACTTTCCCTTCTGAGTACTACTGGAATTCTTGAACAACAGAATTGTGAGTATTAAACAGTTATTTTAAGTCAATAAGTATTGGAGTGGTTTGTTATGCAGGACTGCTCAGTTTCTATTTTTTGCATTTATTTGGCATGTACTTAATTATCATTTCCCATGTGTTATGGACTGAATATTTGCATCTCCCCCCCAAATTCATGTGTTGAAGCCCTAAACCCCCAGTGTGACCGTATTTGGAGATGGGGCCCCTAAGGAAGTAATTAAGGTTAAATGAGGTCATATGGGTGGGCCTTTATCCAATAGCATTAGTGTCCTTATAAGAAGAGACACCACATGAGCACAGAAGAAAGGCCATGTGAGGATGCAGTGAGGAGGTGCAATCTGCAATCCTGGAAGAGAGCTCTCACCAAGAAGCAAATCAGCCAGCACCTTGATCTTGGACGTCCCAGCCTTCAGTATGGCAAGACATAAATTTCTGCTGTTTAAGCCACCCAGTCTATGGTATTTTGTTATGGCAGCCCAAGCAGACTAAGATACCATGTTTGTTTTATCAGGAAAGCTCTGCATGCTGTCTTTGATGGGTGATGAGTGTTAGTTATGTCAGTCTGAAGAGGGTCAGTAAAAGAGAGAATGGACTGTCTTTCAGATCTAACCCACGTTTCAGATCTAAAGTGAGAGCTCTCTTCCCTGCACACGCCTGTCAGAAGTTGGAAGTACAAAGTGGAGGCCTACCAAACCCATTCCAGGTGAGTTTCATTCAACTACTGGTAATAATATTGGGGTACAAAATATTAAAATATCTAAGACACCATCGAGTATTTTGCCAGACAAACTAAGAGCCTTTCAGTTTCTCAGTTTTGGGTAAATATACCTTCATGCTATATCAAGACTTAACCAATTGATGGTTAGTTACACCTGCTATACTCTCTTTAGGGGCATCTTGTTTGTGGAGCTGGGTTTGGACCAAACCTGGTAAAAACAACCTCATGAAACTGGAGACTATAAGAATTTTTCTGTTGCTCATGAACAAAGACCTATGTTATGCCAATTTCAATATTCTAGGTTGACTTGAAGGACCTTACAAAGGCATGACAGATGGCTTTAAAGACAGACAGTTGAGAATTATTACATATGGACTGCTTAGGAACTTCATTTCCTGGATGAAGATTATTAAGTTTATGATTACACACTTGACAGTATTAAAATATCAACATCTGAGTGGAAGGAACTAATCCTTATTAAATAAAGATGATTTTCTAAAGTTCAGGGTATTACATACCAGATTGCATTTTGAGAATATTTTGTCATACACCCGTACCTAAATAGATGTTTTACTTTAAAGAGTGCAGTTAACTCTTCTGGGAATTAACAGCAAAGAGAAGGTATTTAGTCCCTAGTAATTGTAGAGTTTATAAAAAGCGAATAAAATGATTGCTGTTAAGTGCATTATCTACAGCACAGCAATGTTAAGTACATAAATAAATGGAATGAGTGAAGAGTGACAGGAGGAGATTTGGGCCTATATTAAAAAAACCCAAAGATTTCTATTATATTACAATCTTTAGAAATTTGATGCAAGTAAACATGGACATTTTTATCCTTCCTCGAAATCATGCAAAATATGCAACTGAGACACAGACCAAGACACAGGTTAATAACATGAATCACCAAAGTTCATTCTCGCTGTGGAGAATCGTAAAAATGCAGACAGGACACACTTCTTAGCTGACTATAAATTCCCAGCATGTTTTTCACAGTTAAATATTCTAATTCTGTGATAAATAGATAAAAACCTTTGATGAAAAAAATCATTTCATAAATTCGTCACCTGCATGAAATAAGGCATCGAGATCCTCATTTCTTACTGATGTTTTTTTTTTCCTGTGGCAATATTTTATCTGGTTTTTAAATTACTTTCTTTTCTCTATAAACAAGCTTCCTACTTTTAAAAAACATTATTTATTTATTTGGTTGTACCGGGTCTTAATTGTGGCTCACGGGCTCCTTAGTTGTGGCAGGCAAACTCTTAGTTGTGGCATGCATGTGGGATTTAGTTCCTTGACCAGGGCCCGAACCAGTTCCCTTGCATTGGGAGCACGGAGTCTTATCCACTGCACCACCAGGGAAGTCCCCGTTATATTTTATATGTTAAGTAGTCCCTTTGGTTGGATGAGAGGTTTTTCTGCCCTGGGAGAATGCAGTATGGTTAGATTCAAGAAAAAAGAAGACGAGGTTTGTTCTTCTTTGGTGAAGTGGGAGAAAGAGGATAGTGGCGGAGGAGGAGATGGGTGTCCGTAGGCAGATGGGTTTAGGACAGAATTTGTATGAAGGGTGAGGATCTGGATCCTTAGGGCTTTTAGGGCCAGTGTCGTGTATGCTAATGTCCACATACATTTATATGAAAAGCACTGCCTTTCATTGTCTTACATTTGGTAATCAAGCCCTTTAATTGGTTTATCTGTAATGCATTAATACGTATTGCCATAGCCTGAAGTGTTGATGTGCTCATTTCTGCCCAGGAAGCCAAGAGTATTTCACGTGATTCTTATTGTTGTGACTTTCAATAGGATAAGAATTCAAATTTACACATTTTACTCCATCTCTCTGTGCTTTCCTACATGCTTAAATGCTTCCATATTTATTGAATCCAGGTGTCTTATTTCTCAGTAATTACCAGAACTCACCCGATTTAATGATGCCAATCTGTTAGTTTCAAGAATTTTATTTAAAAAATCTTCTTTTCCCTGTGAATATTGTGTGTCTGTGGCTTTCTTAATCCAAAAATGGTTTCAGAAATTTTATAATCTTAAGAGATATCACTTAAAAGGGTTTACTGGGTTTTTTTCTTGTGCTATAACAGAGCTTAATTACAAAGAATGGTGTTTACAGATTAATATTTGGGGCAAATTCTAAAATGCTTTTCTAGCAATGATCTCCACACTTTCCTCACGAGTACAAAGCAATCTGCTTCTGTTTTTCTGTAACTAGAAGTGGATAGTACAGTGATAAAACTCCTTATTCAAAACAACATTGCAGCTCCATTTTAAAAACATTTTTGCTTAAATAATTAACATTTTGCTTATCCATTAAGAAGCCACGTGAGAAAGGAAAAAAAAAAATGTTTTCCCAGATGGTTCTTTTTGCATTAATATTACTAACCCAGACATCAAACACAAACAGTAAGGTGTTGAAATGTATAATTTGAGCCAAAATATCAAAGCCTTGAATGTTTAAGGGCTTTGCAATTTTAAGAGGAGAGCTGCATATGCACGTGAAGTCAGCCTGGCTACAACTCTCACCTCTTTCATGTTTCCCTTTTCTCTATAGTCTTTGTGTGAACAGTTTCCTTCTTGTGGAAATGGAGGAATGATTACAACCATTACTTAAATTGGGAAAGACATAGACATATTTACCTGTTGTAAAGGAAAAAAACCAAAACCCAACCTGGAATCAGTTGTTTTTGTTTGCCTGGTATCCATTTATGTTTTTCTAGTAAAATAACCCATACTGGGGGGAAGAACCACAACTTTCCCAATCTTATCCAAGTGAGAGTAATAGCTCCAGGGCTGGGCCTATGATCTAGGTTGGCCAATAAGAGATTCAAATTCTTCAGCCACTGTGCTTGGTTCAGGAAAGGCACATGTTCCAAATTGGTCCAATGAAATAAATCTGGGACTTTTATAGAACAGCTGAGAAAAGAAAAAAGTTATCTTTACCAGCAACTGCTGGAATTACTACATGGTGATAACATCCAAAAGGAAAGCTGAGCTGAGAGAGATGGGGAGGGGGAAGTGGAGGGGTAGTGGGGGAAAGGCCTGGTTTGGGATAGTTTAATTACATGAACCAAAAATTCATCCTTCGCTTAAGGCAGTATGAGTTGGGTTTTTCTGTCACGTACACCTGGATGAGTTCTCACACAAAATCTATCCAGCTATGATCATGTTCAGAATGGGGCAGTTTACAATGCGGTACCACCTCATACCGGTCAGAATGGCCATCATCAAAAAGCCTACAAATAATCAATGCTGCAGAGGGTGTGGACAAAAGGGAGCCCTCCTACACTGCTGGTGGGAATGTGAATTGGTACAGCCACTATGGAGAACAGTATGGAGGTTCCTTAAAAAAACTACAAATAGAGCTACCACATGATCCTGCAATCCCACTCCTGGGCATATATCTGAAGAAAACCATAATTCGAAAGGATACATGCACCCTAATGTTTATTGCAGCACTATTCATAATAGCCAGGTCACAGAAGCAACCTAAATTTGTCCATTGACAGAGGAATGGATAAAGAAGATGTGGTACATATATACAATGGAATAGTACTCAGCTACAGAAAAGAATGAAATAATGCCATTTGCAGCAACATGGATGGATCTAGAGATGATCATACTAAGTGGGGTAAGCCAGAGAAAGACAAATACCATATGATATTGTTTATATGTGGAATCTTTTTAAAATGATACAAATGAAGTTAATACAAAACAGAAATATACCCACAGACATTGAAAACAAACTTATGATTACCAAAGGGGAAAGCAGGAGAGGGATAAATTAGGAGTTTGGGACTGACATATACACCCTACTGTATATAAAATAGATAACCAACAAGGACCTACTATATAACACAGGAAACTATACTCAATATTTTGTAACAATGTATAAGCAAAAGAATCTGAAAAAAATAGATATATATGTATGTATAACTGAATCACTTTGCTGGCCACCTAAAATTAACACAACATTATAAATTAACTATACTTCAATTAAAAAAATCAAAAAGGGGCAGTTTACCAGATGTGAGGACCTTCTATGTGCCATGTCCCCAGGACATGCAGGGATCAATAATGTAGGGCCAAAGCAATTATACTCCAATACAGATGTTAAAATAAAAAATAATAAGGTAGGGCCTCTCTGTACAAGGATGCTGCTCTGAAGCACTGGAAATTTTTTCCAACTTCCCAGTGACAGTTATGGAATCTCTGTTTTTTGCTAAGTAAGATGTCCTTTTATAAAGATTTATGCAAGTAAGGGGAAGAGGCAGGGGGAGAGAATCCTGACTGTGTATTGTTACCATAAGGTAAACATATTTCTTAACTCCTAGAGAAATAGCTAGCGCTTAAAAAAATGTCTTTTTGGACATGAGGAGGAAGGGGCATTATTATCTAAATGATAGCCTTAGGTAGCGATCCTTGAAGGGGACCAAAGACTGTTGATAGAACTACCCAGCTGAAGGTGTAGTTACGTATTCATTCTGATGAAATATCAGATGATCAGTAAACTATTAGATTACACTGCTAGGCACCCAACTAAACATAGATTTTACATATATCATTTATTGTGGAAGGGGCAAATATTTTAGATTGTTCCTGGCTTATACATGAAGAGTTTTATCTGCTTAAGATTTCTCTTTACTATTTCAGTCAGATCCCTGTGTCTACCAAACATCCACACACCCCATAGCAGTGGAAAAGAATGATGCCTCATACTCTATTTAATAGAAATTTTATATTTTAAAGTTCCTCCAAATGACTGTAGACTCATGACTCAAACCTTTTCAAAGAGCAGATTATCCATTCTTTCTTTGGACGAAAGGGAGCCGCAGAGATTTCCATTCATGAAGAGTCCTCAATGGGCCCAATAAATGCATGTACACAGAAGTATTCATAGTACAGGGAGGTGAGAAAATAACATCATTTAGAGAATAATACTGAGTGGATCTTCTCATTACTCTAAGTCAGAAGTTAAGACCCTTGTCCATCTATAAGAGGACACCCCAACTCTGGACATCCCCCACCCCTTCACTGCCTGGTAGGAAGTCGGGTGGACAGGGCAGTCCACTGTTTGCAGTCTCACTGTCCCTGTTCTGTGCAGAGCTCCCTGGGGAGCAGTGAGGGATGCATCTTCCTCTGTAGACTCAGCCATGCGTGTCCCACAAGAGACAGGGCCTGGACTTCAAGGACTTTATGAAATCAGCTCTGCTGAATCACACCCTCAGCCATTTCTACATAGGACGCACACACAGTACTGGGTTACTGGTCCAAAGAGGTTCTAGTATAGGCTATGCACTGAATTCAGAGTTAGTGTTCCGCTCAGCTGATTAAAGCCCTGGCTTTGAAACAGGGTCACCAGTGCAAACTCTCCCGGCTTATGGCCAACGGTACCTCAGGACTTAATGTCCCCTCCTGGCCATCTGGCCTCCACTGGGGCTTTTGAGTCCCATCGGGCCACTTTGACAACTCTGACCCTGAAAGCAGAGGAACCAGTTGGACACGGACAGGCTATGAGACCCCATCTACCTACAGAGCCAGAGCCTGGGGCCCCACCCCACAGACACCTGGCCATCTCCTCCCTCAACAGCTGGGTGGCTATTTCCTTTACATTTATATCACACAAAGGACTATTTGGGAATTTCCCTGCCCCGCACCCCCCCCCAAGGAAGCCAGCTCCAAAGGTAAGCTGCCATTTTCATCATTAGAGAAAACTGCCAATGCTTTTTAAGTAACCTGTTTCCAGTTAAAAAGAAAATAGTACACCATAGGTATTGTACATTTTAAACAGAATCAGGCAGAGTCAAATACCTTTAATATTGAAACTATGATGAATGCAGGTTTTGAATGACGAAGCACCCTCAACAATTCCTGAGATCATCACTCTATAAGCACAGAAATACCAATGAACAGAGCAATCCCAATTAATAGAAGCCTGACTACGAGATCATTTGTTCTATTTATGATGCAGTCACATGCACGCTGCAGGATCTTAAGAATTTTATAAAGTCGTCCTAACCTTTGTCCTCTGGAAAGATTAATAATCTTAAGTTAAAAGAACGCCACTGTCATGACCACCACCGCGTAAACCTGACATTCCCCACCATTATCAATGTTGTCTCACATAATATCTGAACTCCCCACCTCTTTCACTGTGGGCATTGGGAGGGCATTAAAGTAGAAAAGAACAACTTGGGGAACATACAAGCGTGGAATTGGGATTTATGAGCCAAGTTCAGGAAGAGTGATTTTGGCTGGAGCCGTGGTTTCCACGGGGCTTTGTTCAGGTGTCTCAGACTCTCTGGTCTGCCCACAAGCAGAAGGGGAATGGGCATCACATAGGTGAGCTGTGATCTTCTCAGGCACCACTGTTGCTCTGTGCTAGCTTGGCACTTTCTTTTTTAGTTATAGATACATATATCAGCATCACCTACTAGGGAGCTATCAACTTAAGGTCTGTTTTTTTAAGATGACCTTGAAGATGTTTCTTTTTATATAGAAGGATCTCTAATGATGAGTTAAGACATATGGGTTTTGGAACCAGACTGATGGATTCCAAACCCTGTCCTGCCACTTACCTGCTCTATGACCTTGGGTAAGTTGTATAACCTCTCATGCCTTAGTTTTCTCATCAGGACAATGAAGTCAATAATAGAATGTCCTTCAGAAGCTTGCTTTGAGGAGTAAATGCATTAATACAGGTGTTGGCAAACTTTTTCTCTGAAGAGCCAGATGATAAATAGGTTAGGTTTCGTAGGACATACAGTCTCTGTTGCAACAAATCAAATATGCTGTTGAAGAGTGAATGCAGCCAGAGACAACAGGTACATGATTTGGCGTGACTGTGTTCCAATAAAACTTTATTTATAACAACAGGCAGTGGGCTGAATTTGGCTTTCAGGACATAGTTTGCCAGCATCTGGGATACTGGTGCACCCATACTCTGGCCCATTGTAAGAACTCAATAAATACTGGCTTTTTAATCATGATAATCATCATATATACCCTCACTTATTCCACAAATGATTATAGACTAATATTCTATGCTAATTTTACAGTGTAGCTCTTAGAGTGTTGCATGGGCTTTGCTGTCAAATCTAAGCATTTCCTAAACTCAGGATCTCAAATCTTCCACTAAAGTCCCTCTACTGGCCGAGGACAGTGAACTCCCATCCCATGGTTCTGGGAGTGGCAATAGCTCTAAAAGCAAAACATGTCTAACAAGTGTCATATTTAGTCTTAAAAATTCACATGACTTTTGTATTTTATTTCATAGTATATTTATGTTTCTTTCAACACAAAGAAAACTGGTGATTTAAGTCATTCATCACTGGGTAGGACTGACTACAATTTCCAAGCGTCTTCTGGTTTTGCATGACACATACAATTTATACCAGTTTGAGAAACATGGCCTATGATGACAGGAATTTAAAATTGGAAGTAGGTAATCTCCCTAAGGATTAAGAGCCTTAGCATTCTATGTGGCTGTTAGATCTTTCTCAGACACAAAGAGAGGGAATAAAGTTAGGGCACATGGACATTGAAGAGCCCACTGACAACTGCAGGGAACTCCAGTCCTTGCCTCCCACATGGCAGGTGACAACACGCATTTCTTGGCCCCTGAAGCTCTGGCCTCACGGCTCAGCCTCCCACATGGCAGGTGACAACGCGCATTTCTTGGCCCCTGAAGCTCTGGCCTCACGGCTCAATACTGATGACACCCAGGAAATCGACATGTGCCCATCAGTCCATGACTGATAGAAATGGCCTGGGGTTGACCTAAGAAAGTCCTGAAAAGTAAAATAACAACCAGAATAATTTGTGTGAAAGAGAGATCACTGTTAAGTTGAGCCATGTCAAATTTTCAAGATTCGTTCATTTTGAAGTGTAAAAATGTCAATCTCTATGGTTCAACCTAATATTTCCCCGAAGTTTATTAACTAATAGTGTGCATAGCACTGGTTTTTAGGTGAAATACCACCACTGTAAATCATAGTAAGAATAGCACCATCAGGCTCATTAAAAAGTACATCTGGAATGAAGACTGTGCAAAAAGAAAGTAAAATTTTGTGGATGATGCTGAAAATGATAGGACATTTTACTTTTAGTGGCCTAAGGGGTTGCACTGTGATCATGGTTCATAGTCAGAATTCTTTCAGACAATTTGGAGCAATGATCCTGTGGGTTCTTGTTGATCCAGCAGGTGTTAAGAAAATAAAACATTAGGACCAGTTATGCATGAAATGCCAAGAATAAGCCTTGGGCATTGCATGAAAGCACTTGGAAAGATGAAGTCTCCTGTGCTTTTCAAGGCCATAAGCAAAGTGCATTTATTCAACCATTTTACCATCGCAAGATGGAGAAAAAGCAGAGGTTATTTTACTCCTCCTCTGCTTTCATCAGTTCGCAGACAATACAGTCATCCCTTGGTATCGAGGAGGGATTGGTTCCAGGACCCTTGTGGATACCAAAATCCACTGACGGTCAAGTCCCGTATATAAAACGGCGTAGTGTTTGCATAGAACCTATATACATCCTCCAGTATACTTTAAATAATCTATAGATTACTTATAATACCTAATACAATGTAAATCTATGTAAATTGTTTCCTGTACACGGCAAATTCAAGTTTTGCCTGTTGGAACTTTTGGAATTCTTTTTCCCAAATATTTTTGATCCTTGGTCAGTTGGTTGAATCTGCAATGCAGAACTCATGGATATGGAAGGGTGACTAAAATGAAGCCATATGATAAATTTCTCTTAAGATGATCATTTCCCTAAGTAAGCAGCTAGCTGAGTGCCCATGACAGATTTTTTCAGACTCATATTTAAACCACGATGGATTCCTTCCTAGTACACATTTAAATCCCAGTCTTCAGCTCAAATCTTCACTCTTATATAGGAGTGGAAACACACAGAGACAGAGAAAGTAACCAAATTCAGTAACATGCATGACACAGGAAGAGCACAATGTATGTTATGTGCTTTCAACTTTGCAAGTTAGTGTAGCACTTTTGTCATGAATCAGCACTACCTGCTTCTTTAGATTTAAATTCCCAGATCTGGATCTGGATTGGGTGGAGGGGAAAGAAAATGGCAGCTCAGAAGGACATATTTGGGCAATCAAGGAGGAAAGCAGAATGTGTTCCTAAGCACATGGGAGGGTTTCTATGTTCAGTTTAGCACAACTTAAGTAGTCTTGGATTTCGGACCTGCTGCCTTCATTCTGCCTTGGATTTTGACTTGGAGCGTCAACTGAGTAGGCAGAGAGGAAACCCAAACCAAACCAAACAACAACCAAACCAACAACCAAACCCAGTTCAGAAGACTATATGAACAACTAATAAACAAAGGGTTTCCTTATGGAAATGTAACTGTTAAGTTCACAGAGAGCCTGGCCTCCCACTATGTCAGAAACTTGATCCAAATGGAAAACATTTTCTAATTAAAAGTTTTAAACATACACAGAAATTGAGGGAACCGTAAAGAAACTACTTAGATTCAACACTTTAAAAAAATTATCCATCCTTGCTTTATCTACCCCTTTTACTGTTGTTGAAGTATTTTAAAGCAAATCACAGCCCCATATCATTTTACTCCCATGTATACTTTAGCGTGCATCTCTTAAAAATTAAGGATATTTCCTTCATGATGACGACGTCACTTGGGCAAAGTTTTAAATGACAATTTATCACTTAAAAATAGAACTCGTATTTACGGTTCATTTATACTCTGTTATATTGCAAAAATGCCTATGAGAAAGACAGATGAAACTAAAAGGAAAATGAGGTTAAGATAGCAAAATGAAGTCAGGAATAAAAGTAGTGAACAAGGTATATGGAACGTCCGATCCTAACCCTCAACCCAGTTCCTATGTCTTATAGGGGTCAAAGCAGGAGGAAAACCCTGGCAGTCACCAGAGGCAGTGCCCATAATGGGGAAACAGCACCATTCCTCTGGAGAACATAGCTTTTCCTGTCTCTAAGGTCTGTGAGGAATTTCTCTTGGATATCTTCGTGAAGAAGGAAGCGTGAGATTTATCGGACAATATACTTTACAAAATCTCCACAATAAATACAGAAGAGGTTCTGTGCTCCTTCTGTGCCCTCGTTGCAAACTGAGGCATAACACCCAAGTCCAGGTGAGAAAAGTCATCCCACAAAGACCCAGAGCAGTGTGTCATGTCCGCCTGGTGGCCGCTATCCCAAGGTACAACCCATTCATGTCAAATAATTTTTTTAGCTCCCTCTGACTCCCATCGATCCAATACCCCCCAACAACAATATGGCCTTCATTTAAAAAACTTGAATCCAGCTGTTATGACTCTTAAGTGCTGTTATCCAGAGCAAGCTATGTGACGCCACATGTGTCTTCACACACATTCATCATTGTGAATTTGGCCCAGTCCCTGGATTTCTCCCCCCTGTTGTTCAGGAGGGTTGCAAATGCCAAAAGCAATCAATCTGCAAAGCAAATCAATGTGTACAGCCATCAGGGGGAAGGGCTGGCCCTGCAGCTATCTGCTTTGTTTTTTTTTTTAAAGAGCTGCTGAGCTCGTATTTGGATCTGATGACCAGAAAACCATTGCACTCAAGGAGCTGTCTCTCTCCAGCTTAAAAAAAAAAAAAAACTGCTCTCACTCAAGGCTAGCTTCACAGAGTTTCCAGGCTGCAGGACCAGCAGTTCTGACCCTGGTGTCCGGCGGCTCTGGCATCCTCAGCTCCCTCTCACCTGCAGCCAAGGCTGCATTGATCCTCCGTAAGCACTCTGGCTCCCAACATTCTGTTACTTACCATCAATATCTCTACGGAGGGTGCAGAATGCAATTTCTTTGTGTCCTTAGTGTGTGTGACATGGCTCATCGTACTTTTAAAGATTTCCTCCTGGCTTCTGCTAACAGCCTTTGCTTGCTTCCTGCAGTTCTGTGCAACACACGGCTAAATAAACCTGTTTGATGTTGCCCGCTCTCAGGAATCCAACCAGAAAACATACTGAAATCAGATATTTTGATGAGCTGACATCAAGGAACAATGAGTAAAAATGATCTCAATAAATAGAAAGAAATTCTGAATGCACAAATAGTTTCTTGTCAAACTAAAAAAAGAAAGGAAAGAAAGCGATAAAAATATTTGGGGAAATTTGAACCTACCTACAGTGGCAAAATACGCCCTTATTTTCCTGGGTATAACATTTCTATTTTAAAACTGTAGCAACAGATCCAAGCAACAGATATCTTTGAAAATTCCATTTCACGGAAGCATCATTGTATGCATTTAAGCTTTTTTCTCCTACTGAAAATCACTGCAAACAGCATGAAAAATGTCGACGCAGGAAACAGAATAAAAGTAATGGATGGTCTTAAAAAAGCAGAGGGGTAAAAATGTTTGTGAAATACTATGCTCACATGACTAATGTTAATATTTAGGTAAAATTATTCCCTATAGGCAAGAAAATAAGCAAGATGCTTACAGAATAACATATAAAATAATAGTAGCAGGGGAAATAAAGTTAGAAAAGTCAGTAATACTTCTAGAATCATTTTAGGAAGTTGGCAGAGGGAATATCTAATGGTAGAATAAAATTTTTTAATATTGCCCAGGAACTAAAAGATGAAATCTGTTTATTTTTCCAGTACATCAAAAAGAATTGTTAGGTGTTTTGTTGGTGTTGGCCTAAAATATTCAGATTATTATTTCCATTTCCTGTGTCATTTTGCAGAATTCTTAATTGTTATTCTTTTATACTCTCTCCCACATATACCTGTGCAAACTTATTTTTAGATTTCTATTTATGATTAACAGTATTTTAAGTTTCCTAAATGCAGTCCTTTCTTTGGAGTCTTTATCGTTAGAAAGTCTACTTGAATCCCACTTTCCTTTTCCCTTCAGACATTTGTTCTCCGAAATTCCAGAACAGCAGGCATCTCACTTGTGCCTCACCATTACTGCATTTTAATTAAAGGCCCCTGGTTAGTACTGTTTTCAGAACCCAGGCAGTTACACCACCATATAATCAAGGAATTCACAATAGAATTTTTTAAGAATGTGAGGCTAACCCGCAGACACTTGCTGGAAGAGGTGAAGTTCAAGCTATTAAAGAACAGGAGGGACGTAGGTGTGGAAAACAGAGAAGGTTGTTCCAAACAGAAAGAATGATATGTAAACCACCCAGCGGCAGAGGGGAAACTTGGGTACTAGAGGCAGGCCTGGCAGAGAGAGGAGTAGAAACAATTCTTCTTTGCTTATGATGTATGATTATAAAAAGCATACGGCTGACAAAGTCCAGTGCAAGCTCTGGAAGGTGTTGGATTCGACACGCCCTCTTTAGTTCCACTGGGGGAAAGCAGGGCCATCCACCCACTGAATGGTCCCAAAAGCACACCAGAAGAAACAGGCCCCCAAGATCAGGACACACAAGGAGCCCCTCTGGGGAATCTCTGGGCATCATTACATTGTTTGCTAATGAAATGTTCCACTCTGCTTTACATGGAATATTGCATTGACTACCCAACTCTTCCAATGCACAGAGCCCTTCTGGAACTCATCAGCATCTTCATCTACCATCTCTGACGCTTTCATCCTAATTAAGGGCTTGCAATTTTTAATTGCCTAAATCTCTCTGGGGAAGTCTCGATACACAAATCACAGATGGGCTGGTTTGTGGTGGGACAAAATTGCTATGTTTTCTTTTTAGTTTGAAATTCTCTTCTAAATACCTATAAGAACCTATGCTTGGGTTCATTCGTTACATAAAGTAGTAGCATATTACAGGAGGGGAGATTCTTAATGACCCAATCCGCCTGTAGACTCACCATAGGTACGGGATGCCAAGCTTTACAATCAGCCTCCAAGATTGGAACACTTAAAAATTAAGCCCCAAATCCTTCATATTCTTTCCCCCCCAGTTTATTGAGATATAATTGACATAAAACATTGTGTAAATTTAAAGTGTATAATGTCACTCCTGGGTATATATCCAGAGAAAACTCTAATTTGAAAAGATACATGCACCTCAATGTTCACAGCAGCAATATTTACAATAGCTGAGATACGAAAGCAACCTAAATGTCCATCAACAGATGAATGGATAAAGAACACGTGGTATATATATACAATGTTATATTACCCATTCATAAAAAGGAATGAAATAATACCATTTGCAGCAACATGGATGGACCTATAGATTATCATACTAAGTGAAGTAAGCCAAAGACAAATATTATATGATATTGCTTATATGTGGAATCTTAAAAAATGGTACAAAAGAACTTATTATCAAACAGAAATAGACTCACAGACAGAAGACAAAATTATGGTTACCAAAGGGGAAGGGAGGGGAGGGATAAATTAGGGGTTTGGAATTAACAAATACACATTACTATATATAAAATAGACAATCAACAAGGGGTTACTGTATAGCACAGGGAACTATTCTCTATATCTTGTAATAACCTATAATGAAAAAGAATCTGAAAAAGAATATATATATATTTAACTGAGCCACTTTGCTGCACACCTGAAAGTAACACAACACTGTAAATCAACTATGCTTCAATAAAAATTTTTAGACAGTATATAATGTAATGATTTGATGCACATATGTATTGCAAAATGTTTACAATAAGGTTAGTTAACACATAATTTATCTTACACAATTACCATTTTATTGTTGTTGTTGTTATGGTGAGAAGGTTAAAGCTCTACTCTCACAGCAACTTTCAAACACACAAGACCGTTTGTTACCTATAGTCACCATGCTGTATATTAGATTTCCCAAACTTATTCATCGTAAAACTGAAAGTTCGCACCCTTTGACCAACATCTCTCTATTCCCCCACTGCCCCTCAGGCCCTGGCAACTACCAATCTACTCTCTGTTTCTATGAGACTGATGTTTTTAGATTCCACATATAAGTGAGATCATACAGTATTTGTCTTTGTCTGACTTCTTTCACATAGCATAGTGCTCTCAAGTTCCATCCATGTTGTTGCAGAATGGCAGAATGTTTTTCTTTTTTATGAATAATATTTCATTTATTTATATATGTGAATACATTTTGTACATATCTCACATTTTATATATGTATCTTATATTTTCTTTATCCATTCATCTGTTGAGGGACACTTACGTTGTTTCCATGTCCCAGCTATTGGGAATAATGCTGCTATGAACATGAGGGTGCAGGTATCTCTCTGAGATAGTGATTTCATTTTCTTCCAGTATACACCTATAATTGGAATTGCTGAATCATATGGTAGTTCTATTTTTAATTTTTTTTGAGGAAACTCCATACTGTTTTCCATAGTGATTGAACCAATTTGCATTCCCAACAACAGTGCACCAAAGTTCCCTTTTCTTCACATCCTCCCCAGGATTTTTTATTTCTTGTCTTTTTGATAACAGCCATTCTAACAGGTGTGAGGTGATATATCATGGTTTTGAGTTGCATTTCCCTAATTATGAGTGATGTTGAGAACTTTTTCATAAGCTTGTTGACCATTTTTTATGCCTTCTTTGGAAAAATGTTTATTTTTTAAAATGTCCGTTTTAAAATTATTTTTATTTTTATTTTTTTGCTACTGTTATGAGTTCCTTATATATTTTTGATATTAACCCCTTATCAGATATGTGGTTTGCAAATATTTTCTTCTATTCTGCATATTGCCTTTTCATATTATTGATTATTTCTTTTGCTGTGTAGAAATCTGTAGTTTGATAGCCTCACTTGTTGATTTTTTCTTTTGTTGCTTCTGCTTTTGGTGCCATATTAAAAAAAATCATTGCAGTGACTGATGTCAAGGAGCTTTTTCCCTATGTTTTCTTCTAGGAGTTTTATGGTTTTTAGGTCTTACAATTAAGTACTTAATCCATTTTGAGTTAATTTTTGTGAGTAATGTTAAGATTGGGAACCAATTTCAATCCTTACATGTGTATATCCTGTTTTCCAAACACCATTTTTTTTTTTTTTTTTTTGGCTGTGCCATGTGGCATGTGGAATCTTAGTTCCCCAGCCAGGGATTGAAACTGCACCCCCTGCAGTGGAAGCTCAGAGTCCTAACCACTGGACCACCAGGGAATTTCCCCAAATACTATTTTTGTAGAGACTATCCTTTCCCCATTGGGTATTCTTGGCCCTCTTGTCAAACATTAGGTGACCAAGTATTTGTGGATTTATTTCTGGGCTCTCTCTTCTGTTCCATTAGTCTATGTATCTGGTTTTATGTCAGCACCATACTGTTTTGATTACTACACCTTTGTAATATAGTTTGTAATCAGGAAGTGTGAAGCCTCTGGCTTTGTTCTTTCTTAAGATTGCTCTGGCTATTTGAGGCCTTCTGTTGTTCCATACAAATTTTACGATTTTTTTATATTTCTGTGAAAAATATCATCGGAATTTGGATAGGGATTGCATTGAATCTATAGATGGTTTGGGGTAGTATGAATATTTTAGCACTATTAACTCATGATCCATGAACATGGCATATCTTTCCATTTATTTGTGTGTTCAATTTTTTTCATCAATGTGTAATAGTGTATATATATTTCATTTCCTTGGTTAAATTTATTCCTAAGTATTTTATTCTTTTTCATGCTATTGTAAATGGGATCATTTTATTTCTTTTTCAAATAGTTCATTGTTAGTGTACAGAAACACAAATAATTTTTTTATGTTGATTTTGTATCCTGAAACTTTATCAAATTCATGTATTAGGTCTAACAGTTTTTCCATGGAGTCTTTAGGATTTTCTATGTATAAGATCATGTCATCAGCAAACAGATAATTTTACTTTTTCCTTTTTGATTTAGATGGAAATTCTTTGTTTCTTTTTCTTTCTTTTATTTCATTTTCTTGCCTTGTTACTCTGGCTAGGACTTCCAGTACTATGTTGAATTGTAGTGAGAGTGGGAACCTCTGTCTTGTTCCTAACCATAGAGGGAAAGTTTTCAAACTTTCACCACTGAGTATGATGTTAGCTGTAGGCTTGTCATATATGGCCTTTATTATGTTGAGGTATGGTGTTCCTATATCCAATTTGTTGAGCATTTTATCATGAAGGATGTTGAATTGTTGTCAAATGCCTTTTCTGCATCTAGTGAGATGATCATATGATTTTTATCTTTTATTTTGTTAATGTGATATATCATGTTTATTGATTCACACATATTAAACTATTCTTGCATCCCAGAGATAAATCTCACTTGATCATGGTGTCTGATCATTTAAATGTACTGTTGAATTTGGTTGCTAATATTTTTGTTGAGAATTTTCACCTCTATACTCATCAGGGATATTGGCCTGTAGTTTTCTTTTTTTTTTTTTTTTTAACTTTTTGTCTTATATTGGAGTAGTACAGTTGATTAACAATGTTGTGTTAGTTTCAGGGGTACAATGAAGTGATTCAGTTACACATATACATGTTTTCTCTTAGTATACTTAACTGGCTTTCGTATCAGGGTAATGCTGACCTTGTAAAATAAATTTGGACTGTTTCATCCTCTTTGATTTTTGGAAGAGTTTGAG
This sequence comes from Hyperoodon ampullatus, assembly GCF_949752795.1. Taxonomy (NCBI): domain Eukaryota; kingdom Metazoa; phylum Chordata; class Mammalia; order Artiodactyla; family Ziphiidae; genus Hyperoodon; species Hyperoodon ampullatus. The sequence goes on from NC_136925.1 coordinate 4,283,168, forward strand.
ATGAATTGGCATTAATTTTTCTTTAACTTTTTGGTAGAATTCACCTGTGAAGCCATCCGGTCCTGAGTTTTTCTTTGTTGGGAGGTTTTTTATTACTGATTCAATCTCATTACTTGTTATCGTTCTGTTCAGGTTTTCTATTTCTTCATGATTCGTACTTGGTAGGTTGTATGTTCCTAGGAATTTATCCATTTCTTCTAGGTTGTCCAATTTGTTGGCATATTATTTTTCATAGTAATAGCTCATTGTCCTTTGTTTTTCTGTGGTATCAGTTGTAATGTTTCTTCCTTTATTTATAATATTATTTATTTGGATACTTTTTCTTTTTCTCTTGGTAAGTCTAGTTAAAGATTTATCAATTTTATTTATCTTTTAAAAAATCAACTCAATTTGTTGATCTTTTCTATTGTTTTTCTATTCTGTTTCATTTATTTCTTCTCTGATCTTTGTTATCTCTTCCTTCTGCTAACTTTGGGCTTTGTTTTTGTTTTTCTAGTTCTTTGAGGTGTAAATTTAAGCTGTGTATTTAAGATCTTTCCTTTTTCTTAATGTAGGCATTTATCACTATAACTTCCTTTAGCATTGCTTTTGCTGCATCTCATAAGTTTTGGTATGTTATATTTCCATTTTTGATGTTTTGATTTTCCTTTTGCTTTTATCTCTGACCCATTGGTTGCTCAGGAGTATGTTGTTTAATTTCCACATACAGTTGACCTTTGAACAATGTGGGAGGTTAGGGATGGTGACCTCCCCCACACAGTTGGAAATCCAGGTGTAACTTTTGACTTCCCCAAAATTTAGCTACTTAACAGCCTACTGTAGACTGAAAGCTTTACTGATAACATAGCTGATTAACACATATTTTGTCTGTTATATGTATTATATGCTCTATTCTTAAAATAAGGTAAGATAGAGAAAAGAAAATGCTACTAAGATAATCACAAGGAAGAGAAAATACATTTACAGTACAGTACTGTATTTATTGATGCTGTAAGTTTACATTGTCTGTTTACAAGATGAATCATCTGTCATTCATCTTGAAGTACCTGTATCTATGTTGCCTTATATGATACAGAACACTGTAGACATTATACACATTACTAACACCAGACATGAAAAATGAAAAGATGATGTGAAAAAGAAATTCATATTTTACAGGTATAACGATTCATGCCTTGATAAAGAAGAAGCATCAATATGACTGCTTTATGGTAGGCTAGTGTAATCAATATAATTGCTTCACAGTAGCCTAGTCTATTCATTAATGAATAAATCATTACCATATTTTTATGGCATACAGTATTACAGTCATATTCATAATACAGTATGGAGACATTGTTACACTTTTTAAAAAACCATTTACATGTGATGATAGGCTGATATGTAGTTTCTCCAATTACAAGAGAGAGAGGTATACTGTATGGTAATGTAATTCTCTGAAAGTTATAAAACAGTAAGAAAACTAACACATTATTAATTATATATTAAATATCACTCACTTTATGCCTATATAACAATAGGCCATGCACTTCAATACAAGTCTTGCACACAGTGTTCCACAGGATGAGTACTTAAGCAATGATGATGATGATGGTGACACAAAAACATCTCATACAGTTCTTGTCATGCAGTTATTAGACTTTCACACAAAGACACTCACACACATATGCAACAGATAAGCTTATTAACTCTAAGGCATGATGATTATTTACTATTCATTAAGTGCAAATGGATCAACATAAAGGTCATCTTCACATTGAGTAGGCTGAGGATGAGGAAGAGGAGGGGTTGGTTTGCTATCTCAGGGGCAGCAGAGGCGGAAGAGCTGAAGGAGGTAAAAGGGGAGTTACACTTGTATTATGCAAATTCATCGTAATTTTCTTTCTGATATTTTTGGTTTTTTATTTCTCTAAAAATATTTCTATATGGTACCAATCCTTCTTCCACTATTTGCTTTAGGTTCAGTGCCTGTATCATAGAAGTGTCCATGTTGTAAAAGAAGTCAAAAGCCATTTCGAATAATCAGAACACTTTTGCCAGGTTGACTAATGTCAGTTTATTATCTGGCACTGCTCCTTCTATGTCTTCTTCCTCATCATCTGGTACTAGTTCAGAAGCACTCAACTCCATCAAGTTGTCTTCTGTTAGTTCATCTGGTGTTTATTAACTCTTAAATTTCTCCAAGGTCCATATCTTGAAACCCTTCACTCCCTACCTTTTAAAATTTTTTTCCATATCCACAATGTCTTTCATGATTTCCTTGATTGGCTCTCTGTTATAAATCCTGTGAAGTCATTCACAACATCTAGACAGAGCAGGAATTTATTGTTCTGGGCTTGATGGCTTTTTCTATAACAATAATAGCATTTTCAGTGGTGTAACCCTTCCAGACTTTCAAGATATTCTCTCTACTGGGGCTCTCTTCCATAGTGTTGGCAATCCTTCCCATAGAGTACCATGTGTAATGAGCCTTAAAGGTCTTTATGGCCCCCTGATCTAGAGGCTGAATTAGAGATGCTGTGTTTGAGGGCAACTAGGCCACTTCAACATGTTTGGTGTTGAACTCATGGGGTTCTAGGTGCCCAGGGGCATTGTCCAATATCAAGAGAACTTGAAAAGGCAGTTTCTTCCTCTCAAGGTACTTCTTGTCCTCAGGGACAAAGCATTGATGCACCCAATCCAGAAAACGTGTTCTTATTGTCTAGGCCTTCTTGTTGTACAACCAAAAGACCAGCAGCTGGTGTTTATTTTCTCTTCATGACTCAAGGAATAGCTCCTTTACAGATAAGGGCAGTCCTAATCATAAACCCAAATACATTTGCACAAAACAGTAGAGTTAGTCTCTCCCTTCCTGCCTTAAATCCTGGCACTTGCTTCTCTTCCTTACTAATAAATGTCCTTTGTGGCATTATTTTTCCAGAATAAGGCTCTTTCCTCTGCATAAAAAATATGTTCAGGCAGATATCCTAATGACCTTCTTTATCTCTTGCTGCAGGTTATGACTGAAAGTCTATTTTGTCTGATACAAGTACAGCTACCCTGCTCTCTTTAGGTTTTAATTTGCATGGAATATATTTTTCCATTTATTCACTTTGAGCCTGTGTGTGTTTCTGAAGCTGAAGTGAGTCTGTTGCAGGCAGCATATAGCTGGGTCTTTAAAAAAAATCCATTCATTCAGTCTATGCCATTTGATAGGAGAATTTTATCTATTTACATTTAAAGCAATTATTGCTAGGTAAGGACTTACTATTGCCATCTTGTCAATTTTTTTTTTTTTTTTTGGCTGTTTTGTAGTTTGGTTGCTCCTTTCTTCCACTCTTGCTGTCTTCCTTCATGAAATGATTTTCAATAGTGGTATGCTATGATTCATTTCTCTTTATCTTATAGGTATTTACTGTAGGTTTTCATTTTGTGTTTACTTTGTGGCTTACTTGAAACCTCTTACACATACAACAGTCTTTTTTTAAACTGATAACAATTTGACTTTCATGACACACACAAACTCTTCTCTTTTATTTTTCCTCCTCATATTTTATGGTTCTTTTTTTTTTTTTTTTTTTTTTTTGCGGTACGTGGGTCCTCTCACCATTGTGGCCTTTCCCATCATGAAGCACAGGTTCTGGACGTGCAGGCTCAGCGGCCATGGCTCATGGGCCCAGCTGCTCTGCAGCATGTGGGATCTTCCCAGACCAGGGCACAAACCCGTGTCCCCTGCATCGGCAGGTGGACTCTCAACCACTGCGCCACCAGGGAAGCCCTATTTTATGTTTTTGATGTCAAACTTCACATCTTTTTATATTATGTATCCATTAACAAGTTATTGTAGCTATATCTACTCTTAATTCTTTTGTACTTCAACCTTTATATTCAGATTACTGTGATAATATTATATGGTGGTTAACACATCCCGTCCCAGCAGTTGGACCTCAACCAGAAATGTTCAAAGAAAAACATGCTGGGTCCCGGCCCCCATCACGGCCCCAAGTGGAGAAATGCACACCAGGAGTATTGGGACCAGGTCATGCACCTGGGGCTCCGGCAATGAGCCTCCTCCACCCAGTGATCCTGATGCATCCTGCTCACTCAACTGCTGGTTCAGCCAGTATTTTTTTTTTTTTTCTTTTTTTGCGGTACGCGGGCCTCTCACTGTTGTGGCCCCTCCCGTCACGGAGCACAGGCTCCGGATGCGCAGGCTCAGCGGCCATGGCTCACGGGCCCAGCCGCTCCGCGGCATATGGGATCCTCCCAGACCGGGGCACGAACCCATGTCCCCTGCATTGGCAGGCAGACTCTCAACTACTGCGCCACCAGGGAAGCCCTCAGCCAGTATTTCTTTAAATAAGATTTCTACCCTTTTCTTCCTCTCTTCTTCTCAGACTCTAAAAATATGTAGATTGTTTTTCTTAATGGTGTCCCATAAGACCTGTAGGTATTCTTCATTACTTTTTTTTTTCTTCTCTGAATGGACAATTTCAAATGATCTATCTTTGAACTTGGTGATTCCTTCTTCAGCTTGACCTAGTCTGCTGTTGAGGCTTTCTATCTAATACTTCAGTTCAGTCACTGCATTCTTCAGCTCCAGAATTTCTGTTTGGTTCTTTTTTATGTTTTCTATCTTTCTTTGCCGAACTTCCCATTTTGTGCTTATATTGTTTTCCCGATATCACTAAATTGTGTATCTAGGTTCTCTTGTAGCTCTCTAAGCATCTTTAGAACAATCACTTTGAATTCTTTGTTGGGAAATTCCTGTATCTCCATTTCTTTGGGGCCAGTTACTGGAGGTTTATTATTGATATATATTCCTTTGGTGGAGTCATGTTTCTCTGATACTTCAGGATCCTTGTAGTCCTGCATAGGTGTCTACACATTTGAAGAAGCAGTCAGCTCTTTCAGACTTTCTGGACTGACTTTGCTAAGAAATGACTTTTACCTGTGGTTGGGGCCATACTGCAGCATTCTGTAACTACAGGTCTAGTGATGTAGGGCACCAAGTGCTGGGGTGTGTGGTGGCACAGGTGTGGGGGAAGCATGCTGACTCTTTGGCTCAGGGTTTAGAGGTCCACATCACTGACAACTTCATAGTCCTTAGTGAGCACTGCAGGGTATCTACAGATCCTGCAAGGGATGTTGGGGTCCTCAGCAATGCCTTGAGCTCCAGTGGCTAGGGACCAGGGCAAGCAGCAGTACTGGCCAGAGCTGGTAGTGTGCACACACTTGGCTATAAGGGCCAGCTGCAGGTAGGTAGGGGCTGATTGCAAACAGACATTTAGTGATGGGTCCAGGGCCAGCAGCAAAGGCCAGAGCTAACTGTAAGTGCACTGGCAGCTGTGGGGACCCTGGCTGCTGGTGTTTCCTACTATGGCTTCACAGTCCTCCCCAGCTATGCACGGGGCAATGGAGGCCCGTGGTGTGCAAATGCACAGCTGAAGGGGCTAGCCCTGAGTGCATACACAGCAGTGAGTGTCAGCTGTGGGGTCTAGGCTGGCATCTTGCACTTGCACAACTGCAGAGGCCTGGGCTGCCAGTGTGATTCCCTGGCTCTGCTGGGGGCAGGGAACAGGAGAGAGCTGGGTGGGACTTAGGTGGCTGGTGTCACGCAACACAAATACCTGTGGGGTAAAAGCTGGTGAGATCTGCAGGGGGTCTGTGGCAGCTCTGCTGGCCATTGATTTCTTCAGTGGCGAAAGCTACTGAGGTCACTTGCAGAGCAGATCATGGGAAACCTCAGTCTTTCTCTTGCTCTGTGGCTAATGCTTTTCCTCCTTGTTTCTAGCCATCTATGTATCTCAGCTTTGCCAGTCTTTGAGTGGGGTGAAACTGAAGTGGAAACTTTGTGCAGTGCCCCCAGAAGGCTGGGGAAAAGCTGGTCATTCACCTTGTTTTTCCTTTCCCTGCAAGGAAAACTCTTCCTGGTTGGGGAGTTTCCTTTTGGTGCTGAGCAATGCCGGCTTGGGGGACGGGATAATGCAGACAAAATGAAGCTATTCTTCCTTCCCCTCTTGTGCTTTTATTCTCCATTTTTTTTCTTCACTGTGTTACTAAAACATCTTAAGTGGACTTCAGAACTCTCCTGGAGCTGTTTTTATTCAGGGATAGCTGTCTAATTGTTGGTCTCAGTGGGGGATCAGAGTCTGGGATCTCCATCTTGGTTGTTTGCTCATCTCAGGAAGGACGGAGTCCTCTCCTGTGGACTCCGACACCTGGTAGACTTCATAGTGTTTTCAATGCCTGCAGACTTTGGTGAGTATCCTGGAAAATCAGTTGTTCCAAGGGGCACTCTCTAGGTCCTCAAGGCCAAAAATGTATCTTCCTTAAGCCCAGAACCACAGCTCCAACTGCTTCGCCAACAGTAAATAATTATCTCCATTCTGGCCTAGCGGGAGGTCTGTAGGACTGTTTGTCTTCCAGAGAAATCGTTATCAGTTTTTCTGCCTTTTTCCCAGTAAGCCAATATCAAGGACATTTATGTCTTGGTTTAAAATGAATAGCGAGACACAGGGCTATTATTTTAAATTCTGGGCACCATTCCAGAAATGTATGGAATGGGAATGATTCTCTTGAGGAGGGATTTCTAAGCATTGCAGGCGTCATTTGGATGTCAGCTACGTAGCCCAGTACATAGGTCTAGTTGAAATGGTAAGAAATTAGATGCCAACTCCTTTCAGAGTTGGCCTAGTAAGGATTCCACTTTCATATCTTACCATTTTGGGTAGCAATTCTTTAAAAAGAAATTGGTTCTAAGATGCTCTGTAATAAGAAATGATGTCAGCTATGCTAACTTGGTCAGAATAGCCCATCTTTTAGTACCAGACGTGTTTGAGCTGTGCACGACTGTTACATGATTCAGTCATCCTGATAATCCTTTTTTTTTTTTTTTTTTTTTAGAAATGCATTTACTCTTTTTTTTTTTTTGACAGTTTTGCTTTATTTATTTATTTATTTTGGCTGTGTTGGGTCTTCGTTTCTGTGCGAGGGCTTTCTCTAGTTGTGGCAAGCGGGGGCCACTCTTCATCGCGGTGCGCGGGCCTCTCACTGTCGCGGCCTCTCTTGTTGCGGAGCACAGGCTCCAGACGCGCAGGCTCAGTAGGCGTGGCTCACGGGCCCAGTTGCTCTGCGGCATGTGGGATCTTCCCGGACCAGGGCTCAAACCCGTGTCCCCTGCATCGGCAGGCGGACTCTCAACCACTGCGCCACCAGGGAAGCCCCTGATAATCCTTTATTAATTTTTCCTGCTCTGCTTTTCTTAATGGTCACTGATGAGAACGTAATCAACACAGAGCTCCTAGCAATGAATGTGTCCCAGGGACCTCAGCTCCAAGGCTCCTGCCCGAGCTTACCATCGAAACATGCCTGTGACTCAGACTGGTCACCCACCAAGTTTGCTTTTCCGCTGCTTGTTTCTATCGTGTGATCAAGACATTGGATGTGCCTGGATCCCAAGGGCCTTCCTCTGTTCTAGACATTCCAATCTAATCACTCTGAAAAATATGCAATGGAGTAAATGCCACTTTAACTATAAGCTTGCTCCAACTGGATTAGAATCAAAATAAGCATGCTTAAGACAAAAATTCGATCGGAAAGTTAAAATCAGTGATTGCGCTTCTGAGACGGGAGTCCATTTTTATTTCATGATTAAGTTATTTTCTTTTCTCATTCTTATTTTAATATTCTCATTTCCGCTATAAACCTACACCATCATCCAGTCCCGTACATTGTTTCTCAAGTAGCTCTCCTTCTTACTTGCCTTTTATTTATCTTTCTGGTCTCACTTTGGGTTTACTGCCTCTCTCCCCTTCAGGGCACCCTGAGTTCTGGATGCAGATCTAAGCATTGCAGAGAAGCCCTAAGAGCAGAGGTTAGCAAGCAATGATGAACACTGGCTTTAGAGTTAGACTGGGTTTCAAATTCTAGCTCTAACACTTAGTAGTTGTGTAATTTGCACATGGTGTTTACCTTTCTCAGTTCCAATTTCCCTGGTCATAAAATAGGAAGAAATCATATTTATTTCTACAGGGTGGTTTTCAGGGTCAATGAACTTATGTAGGTAATGCCCTTGGCAAAGGTCCTGGCAGATGCAGGAATACCCCCCTGACAGATGCTGCTTCCTGATATGAGTAGGAGGATGCTCACCAGATCCCTGTGTAAATCTGGAATCAGGAAGAGTTCAAATCTCAGATCTGGCTCTGGAGGGTTGCAAGACCCTGGGCAAGTTGTTCAATTTCTCTGTACTCAGTTGGCTCTTTTGCAAAATAGGGATAAAAACATCTCATAGGTATCATTTCCGTGTGGATTAATACTAGCTTTTTCTAAAAGATGACTGTCAGGATACATTTGCCTATATAAAGCTACCACGGTACATCTTTCTCTGAAATAGCCTGGTAATGAGAAAGAAATATGACCATCATTTGTAAAGGTTCCCAGGGGCAGTTACTCTTGTTCCATCCTCATGGCCATAAGCAACACCTTTTATTCAAATCATATAGTAACCTGGGACTTCCCTGGTGGTGCAGTGGTTAAGAATCCACCTCCCAATGCAGGGGACTTGGGTTCGATCTCTGGTCAGGGAACTAGATCCCACATGCATGCTGCAACTAAGAGTTCGCATACCACAACTATGAAGCCTGCGAGCCGCAACTAAGGAGCCCACTGGCCGCAACTAAGGTGCCTGCCAGCCGCAACTAAGACCCAGCACAACCAAAATAAATAAATAAAATTAAAACAAACAAACAAACTATATAGTAACAGACTTTTTACTTTAGATGAGGTCCTCTGCAATTGGAATGCGTAGTGTTATGAACAAGTTTTCTCTGCTTTGCATTCCTTCTACAGATTCAGATTATAGGAGGGGGGAGGCCTGTGCAGCTGACCTGAGATTGAAGCTGATTAGACTCCAGAAACCACAGGGGTCTATGGTGGATCATGGTGAAGAACCAAAAACCTCAGATGTTCTAAAAATGAGATTTCTTTTTCTAGTCAGAGATAATGGAACCCATTCCATTATAAAAGGATACACAGAAGAGAATGAGTGAGCTGTTTATTTTACTACTAGCAAAGGGCCTTACGGTCAGATGTATTCTTGTCCCCAGTTGTTTGCTACAGCTCTCTGTGTGGGGACTGTCCTTTCCATCCCATGGACGTCAGGTTTCATGTGACTAGGTTTGACCAGGGAAATGTGAGCAGTATGCCACTTCCAAACAGAAGCTTTATGAGCCACTGGTAATTTTTTGCTCCTGGTAATTCCTTCTAAGAATCCTCTCAAATGATTCCCTTATGGGGGCCAGAAGTACAGGGATGGCCACTGGACCTGACTGACCTCTTCTTGGCAGTGCTGCAAGATAAGCACAGTTTGTCTAGCTTTTCACTTTAGGAGGTAGCGACACGCTGTCCTCAAGCTTGGTTTCCAGTCAACACAAACATGCACACACATACACACACACAGACACGTCTCTCATATATATTTATTTTTTCTAGATGGTTGAATAAATTCCCCTATCTTTTATCTTCTGGGAGATAATTGAACTCCTTACTGAAGTTGGAAAATGTGGTGCCAATGATACTGTAGTAAATGAAAGAACTTCATCAACTTCTCATTAGAAATCGAATCTCTGTGTGGAGAGCATAATAATATAGCTGCTTCTCATCATCTACCACAGAACTTGGTTCAAGGATGACTTTATTGAAAGTATATGATTAAAAGCTCTCATTAAACTTATTCAAAAAAAAGTACCTCCCTAACTTCTGGACCAGCACTGTCCAATAGAACTTTCCATAATGACAGAAGATTTCTCTATCTGGGAGGTCCAATATGGCACCCACTAGCCACATGTGGCTCTTGAGCACTTGAGATATGCTAGCATGACTGAGGAGCTGAATTTTGAATTTAATTAACTGAATTTATGTTTAAATTTAAAGGACCACATATGGCTGGCAGCTAATAAGTTAGACAATGCCCCTTAGATCTGACAATGGAAGAGTATCTTTTCCTAATAATTGAAGCACTCTTTCATGTTACTATATCTGGCACTAAGGAACTTATACACATGTATATATATCTGTGTGTGTATGTATAAATATATATATATATATTTATAGTTATCTCTCTATCTATACAAGTACCAGGCAACTCGCCCTTTTATGTTCAGGAAGCCATATCACGTGGATCCAAGAAAGTATTGCCTGTTCTGTTTTAGACTCATATGGGTCCTCTCAATAGAGATATAATCTAGCTTTATGGAGAAAATGTTATAATAAAGCATTTCCCCAAGATAGTCCCAATATGCAAACGGCTAGTACCGTATCCTAGAATCATAAGTCAAGGACATTCTTATTTAGTCCATTCATTGATCTAGAAAGAACCGCTCCCGAACTATCCTGACAACTTCCAATATTATACTCTCAAATCTCTACGCTTTAGCTTTTTATCTTTATACTGGACATTAGGCTCCCAACTTCTTCTAACAACCAGATTTTAGTTGCCCCAGTCATTGAACTGAAACCGAACTGTATTTTCATCTCAACTGATAATTTTTAATAAATAATAAGTTTTTGTCCCCCTGTTTTCAAAGGAGTCATCTCACTGCAAAGATGTAATATTCAGGGAACTACTGTCATTGTTAAGGCCATGGGATTTGGAAAATACTAATACCTGATTATGAGCATATAATTATTTGGGAGGCTGGAGGCTGGTGTATTATTAGGGACACCTGGACACTGACTCTTTTTTTTTTTTTTTTTTTACTTCCTGTGGCTACAGCCTTCCAGGTGGACTTTCTCAGCGAGTAGAGGCCAGGGAATTCCTTGCCAAGACAGGCCACATTGGTCACTGCCTCAGAGAGGTCCTTTATCCCTGTCTAATTAACTAAGACGTTTAATCTATTCTTAATGAGGGTGTGGTGTGATCTCTTCTCCTTAATTATAGAGCGCCAGAAAGGCCTGGCTCTACTTGCTAGTGACAGTGTGAGAATTAATTCATCTGTAGGACTTCACCTAGCAACTATTATTATGGCCCCAATCAATGATTATTGATGTCGTTTTGTTCTTACTGAGTTCTAAAATCGAAATGCAATTTTACTCAAAGAACAAAAAAACTTCTAAGAAGCGTAAGATCTTTTGGAATAAAGTAAAAGACTATTCAGTAGAAAGAGAGAAAGCTACACCAAGTATCTGGACACCAAAAGTAACCCCAAATTCAAGGTTTTATAGTTTTCTATTAAAAAACAAAGTATGGGGCTTCCCTGGTGGCGCAGTGGTTGAGAGTCCGCCTGCCGAGGCAGGGGACGCGAGTTCGTGCCCCGGTCCGGGAGGATCCCACATGCCGCAGAGCGGCTGGGCCCGTGAGCCATGGCTGCTGAGCCTGCGCGTCTGGAGCCCGTGCTCCGCAACGGGAGAGGCCACAACAGTGAGAGGCCCGCGTACCGAAAAAAAAAAAAAAAAAACAAAGTATGATGGGATGAATAAATTAAAGATCAGCCTCCCTTCTACAGACAAGCTAGGCATGACCAGCCCTGACCTTTATTCATCTGAGAAAAGGAAGTTAATGAGAGGAAATTTAGAAGGAAAGCTGGGGCACGCTGAGGTTTCCACAGGCTGTATGTGGTTGCTTCTGTGACAGACCCTGGAATTTCTCCCAGATTTTGTCTCCAGTTACCCTCAGCCCAATATGGGTGTATTCCTAAAGCTCTAAGGCACCTGCCTATGAACAGTGGGCCCCGTAGGAAGCTCCCAGTGTGGTTTCAGGGATCCTCTTTGCAGACAGAGGCAGACGAGAGAGCTGTTCCTCAAGTCTTCCCATGATAGAAAAGAAATGCTACCAGCAGGAGTAGCCTCAAATCCACAGGGTGACACATTGAATCAGATTTTCTGAACTTGGAAACTAAGTTGGACAGTTTTGAAAATATATCAACTCTTTCAAACACTATCCTGAAAGAGATCATGCACTTTCCGAAATGGTTGACCTGCATCAGGACCCGACTTAAGCAATGAAGAATTCAAATTGAATTCAAAGAGAATATTAAAATATGGGACCAGATATTTTACAATGTTTAATGTAAACCATCCACCAATCTTATATGGCTTATATCTAATGTAAAAGAGAACAAGTCACAATGATTTATTTCTCAAAATTTAAATACAGCAGGGATCAGAAAGAGTGGAATATCAGGAGTATGTTCCATATTGTTGTGTCTTTATCCTCCAGGGGAAAATGTAAAACTCTGCAGCTAAAGCATCAACGTGATCGCTTAATGACGGTGAACATTTAAGAATTTGCTCTGAGGGAGATAAAGTGGAAATTTAAATAGTATTTCAACTTGCCATTAGTGTGGGTTTTCACTGTCTGTTTCCAAATGAGGACACAAGTGAAAGATAATGGGGGAGCTGCTCGGGCTGTATTATGTTCAGACAAATCCTCTTCCTTTTACTGACTCGGTAGATAACACGCTGCTTTAATTGAAGAGATGGCTTTGTTTTTAAGCTGTTTGTCTTTAAAGAAACTTTAAAGTTTCCCTATTTGACACATATTCTTTTTTTTTTTTTTTTTGCGGTACGCGGGCCTCTCACTGTTGTGGTCTCTCCCGTTGTGGAGCACAGGCTCCGGACGCGCAGGCTCAGCGGCCATGGCCCACGGGCCCAGCCGCTCCGCGGCATGTGGGATCCTCCCAGACCGGGGCACGAACCCACGTCTCCTGCATCGGCAGGCGGACTCCCAACCACTGCGCCACCAGGGAAGCCCTGACACATATTCTTATAGTCCTTGGATGCAAAATGTCTCCATGTGCATATAGACACAGAAATACATTTTATATTTACCAAATAGGACAGCGATTTATTCCAAGTTGCAGAGTCACCTCCTCTAAGAAGATATTCACTCTCCTCATTGCTAAGAATATGTACTCCTTCCTCCTTGCCCGATTATATACTGTCCATTCCCTTTATTTCTGAACCTCAGCAAAGGGTCTACTATCCTGTCAGATGAGTCTAATTAAATTTTAGGACATATTCAAATACTAGAAATAAACAAAAATAAGACAAGAGCTCATGCATAATAACAACAGTAATCATCAGAGCGGTCATTTAAATACACACTTTTACTCAAGCAACCTAAACATCACAATGCAAAAGTAGAATAGAATTTAAATTTAAATCAACATTCTACCCCATAAAAAAGCAGCTGGGCGGGAGCGAAATTGACAAAGATACTTTTACTTTACCCGTGTAAATATCAGACTGCTTTTTCTCCCTAGGCTTGCTTTTCTTTCTTTGGCATGACAGTTCTGATTCTTCAGCCTCCCCATGAAGAAGAGAAAAATTCCCTTGAAGCTGAACTAAATTCATCAGCAAATGAAATTACATTCATCTGATAAAATGCTAAATGGAAAAAGGCAGGTTTATTTTAAGCAGTCAACAGGCTGTTTTAGTTAATCATGCACAGTGCAAAAGACAGGAGTTTGGTTGCTAAGAAAATGGTTGGCATGTTTCCACAAGATACATGTGATGTGAAATGCATCTGCTCGTTTTAACAGGGAAATAGAAAAAAAAAAAAAAAAACAGTTCAGGGTATCTTTAGTGAGTCACTGTGGAACACAGAGCGAAAATAACTTGTGTTGTCAGTTTATTTTATACCACCTTATTGTTATAACGTTAGCCTTTTCTTATATTCAAAATTTTTCATTATAATAGTGGTATTTTGTTAGAAAATTGATATATATTCATTGTAATAAACTGGAAAAATAAAATAAGAAAATTAAAATCTGCCATGACACACACGCAAACACAAATATCAATATCTACAATGCCTGGTGTATGCATAGTCAGGGCTCAGTATTTATTTGCTGAATGAATTCATATATATTTATAAATATGGGATCGTACTGTATATACTTTTATAACCTTTTTCTTCATTAAGATATTCAGCATAATCAATTTTCTATATTATTAAATATTCATCTTTAGCATTTTTTAAAATAGTTTCATCATTATGAGACATATAAGTTGTTCTCTTGCAAGACTTTTATAATAGCCAGGAACTAAACACAAGCATCTCCCCCACTGAAGCTGATACTATGATGCTGATGAAATCTGAATATGTTCAAGAGTTTCTGCTTGGATGTTACACTTATACCTCTGGTTCTTGAGACAGTCACTGGAGTCTCAGCTGTTCTGATCATGTGTAATTTCACCATTTCCGACATCAGATACAGACTTTCACTACTTAGATAGATGCTGTCAGCATCCAGGCATACTAACGTGAGAGAGACTAGCCAAAGATGGAAACCTGCTCAGCACCCCCGTACATGCCACAGTGGTCCTCAGAGTGAGGTAACCATTGACACACATGTCCACAGCATCTTCAAGGTGGCTGTTGTGGACAAAGAGGACAGGCCAAAAGAATGGTATTAGATCACAATGTAGAAGAATATATAGGTTAAGAAAGCTATGGATTATGTGATCCAGAAGGCTGAGAAGTTCAAAGCAGAAAAATGAGAAGCAGAGAAACATGGCTGGTAGTGAAACCAAACAGGACCCTGTGGGGCTCCTGGGCACAAAAGCCTTTCTGTGTTCCCCATTTCTTGATTACAGGAAATAGGCTTCATTCAGCCTCCCTGACCGTCCCTGAGTTCCAACAGGCAGGTTCAAACAGTTGCTAATTAGGGAAGGGAGGGGATGGTGAGACAAGGGAGGAGCAGTCAAGAAACAATAGTGCAGCCTTGGGGCAGGGCCCTGGTTCCCCCTCAAGGGATACACATAACAATATCTTTGAGCTGTTTTGCAGATACTGAAACCCCCATCAGGTGGGAGAAGTTAGCTGTATGCTGCCCACCAGAACGTAGATCCCAGACTGGTTGGAACCAGAAGGTTGATGATGCTGACTCCCACTTACCTCACCATCAACCAATCAGAACCATGTCCACGAGCTGATCACGCCCTCTTTGAACCAGTACTATAACACTCCTCACTAGCCCCTCCAGGTCGGGACACACAATTTTGAGGGCATTGGCCTGCTGTGGTCCCCTTTGCCTGGCAAAGCAATAAAGCTATTCTTTTCTACTTCACCCAAAACTCGGTCTCCAAGGTTTAATTCGGTGTCAGGGTACAGAGGCTGGATTTCGCATCAGTATCTCCTGAGAACTCACTTGAATCCAGTCTTCACTAAGGACAAAATGGAAAACAGGGAAATTCAAAGCAAAAACAATGATGGAAGGCAAACAGAAGATTCTTGAAGATTCAGTAAAGTCCTCAAGGCTGAACAAGAACTAGCCTGCTGAGAAGGAAGAGTTTGAGTATCAGCAGGATTATTGAAGAATTCCCAGGGGCAGAGCCCCCCTGTCAGAATATGCCTCATCTGAACCCACTGTCAAAGCAGGTGACCATGCTGACCAGAAGGAAAGCTGTGTTCCCAGATCTGTCACAGAGTTTAAATACGATCCAAGTCAGTTCAGTGGCAGTGGAAAACATTGTATTTAAACTGTGAATTAAGCTGCAGAGATATATAGATCCAAATATGTAAAACAGCTCAAACAAAATAGACGTCAATTCTTGCTCACTTAACTGACCAAGGCAGATGTTCCTGGGTGGTGGATGGGCCATCTCCACACAATGACTTAGGGATTCAGGCTCACTTTATCTCCTCCAGGGCTTCATCCCCATCATCTGCTTCCAGGTAATGAAGAGCAGGGAGAGCACAGAGGGCCACAGCTGCTTCACTAGCGCCTCGTCTCAAAAATGGCATTCAGCAGAAACTAACACACCCTTGTAAAGCAATTATACTCCAATGAAGATGTTAAAAAAAAATGGCATTGATCACCAAAACGCAGTCATGTGATCTACCTGCAGGGAGGCTGACATAGCACCTGTAGGCCAATTGCATGCCCCCAAAGAAGAGAAGATGGATTGGTGGGGAGGGGAGGGAAGAGCTCACACAGTTTGCAGTTGTTTAAATTTGCTCATACTTTGTATACTTGAGCGATTCTTATTGCACTCAAGCAGTGTTGTGAGTCGAAAATAAAACGTATGTCTTGAAGAATAAAGAGCCACTTTAAATTGGTGCCATAAAAACATGTAGAAGTTCTGGGCTACGTGGGCTACAAAATTCTAAATTCTGGGCTACAAAATTCTAAACCTTTTTATTAAAGATCATCAATTGACCTTAAGAAATTTTTCAATTTATATTCTCAACTCCACACAACTGTCTACATCATTGCCAACACTATGTACAGTATTAACATTTTAAAGCTTTTATTATATATATATATACAATTAGATTGTAATATTATATTATATATAATATGTATATTTCTTCCTCTCACACACAAGATAAAGTATTCAAACAATAGAGAAAAGTTGAGTGAGAGATGTTAAAAAAAAAATCACCAGAGGGAATCACCACTAATTTGTTGACCATCTTTTCATACAACACTCTATACAGATACATTCCACAAAAAGATTACATTACACTTGCTTTTCTAAAAATTGTGGACATTCTTCTTGTTCTATTTTCCTTCTTTTTTTTTTTTTTTTTTTGGTTTTTTTATTGCCTTCCTTCCTCCTTTCCTCCCTCTCACCACCCTCCCTCCCTCCCTCCCGTTTCTCATGCTTTACCTTTAATGGCTGTAACTTAATCACTTTACTAAGTAGGTCCTGGATCAAGGAGGTACGATTACATGGCAACTGAGAGAATGGACCCTACAGCCACACTGCCTGGATCTGAATTCCATCTTGTCCGTGTACTTGCATTCATGACCTCTCTGTCTTCTTATCTATGAAGTGGATAATAATAGTACCTACCTCATTAGGCACTGTTAATCTATGTGAGGATTGAATGAGTTAATATGTGTTATGTGTCTTGAACAGCACCTGGTGCATAGTAAGTGCTATATGTGTTTGCTATTATTAATCTATCCACATGTTACTAATATTTTCTCCTGTGTATGGTTTGTCTTTTGGCCTTACTTATAGTACCATTTTTCCATAAAGACTAAAATGTTTTTATGCAGTAAAATATAGCTTTCCCTTATAGCTTTCCTATTTCCAAAAGTGTCTTATAAAAGTCTATCTCTTTATTTCCTTTTATGTCAACTATGTCACATATATGTTTTTCTAATTTATGCTTTCTTTCAATTAAAATTGAGAGTGGAGTTTTTGGTGACTGTTTTGGTAAAGCCAAAGCTATCATTCTATTTCCTTAAGGTTTCTACATTGGTGTTTGCTTAGAGATGCCATTGCCACCCACTTATAGGTTAACTAATTTATGGAAAATTGATGTAGGCAGAGACATAACTTTTTTTTTCTAGATTGTTTGCTAATTATCCCGACACTAGTTATTATCCTCTGCTCTGATTGAGGGAGCCACTGAGGACTGGTCCCTTCCTTGCAGCATGACAGGACAGAAGCTGCGCCCCTCCTTTTGTTACAGAGTCGGTTGAGAGAGAGGTCTGTGCCTACAGTCAACTCTTAATTACCATCCCCTAGATGACTCACTAGCAGATCAATGAATCTTTTTTTAATTTTATTATTTATTTATTTATTTATTTTTGGCTATGTTGGGTCTTCGTTTCTGTGCGAGGGCTTTCTCTAGTTGTGGCAAGCGGGGGCCACTCTTCATCATGGTGCGTGGGCCTCTCACTATCGCGTCCTCTCTTGTTGCAGAGCACAGGCTCCAGACATGCAGAATCAGTAGCTGTGGCTCATGGGCCTAGTTGTGGCTCTGCGGCATGTGGGCTCTTCCCAGACCAGGGCTCGAACCCATGTCCCCTGCATTGGCAGGCGGATTCTCAGCCACTGCGCCAGCAGGGAAGCCCAGATCAATGAATTTTTTAAAAGACTAAAAAAAAAAAAAAAAAAAATCTCAGCCTGGGCTCCTCGCACTACTTTCCACTGGGCTCTGCTCAGAGCTGTCAGCAAACATTAACTGTACATAAGTCAGCTTGGACGAACACTTTTTTAAAAGCATATAAATGTCTTACAAAGCTAAGTATAAGCGAGTCTTGAAATTTCCGTATTGTAGCTCTCTATGCATTAGGATCATTAATGATGACAAGTCATGGAAAGGTGAAGAGTTTCTTCGAAAAAATGAAATCCACATGTTATTTCTCTGACTAGGGCCCTCTGGTATGATTTTATAGATTGGAATGAAGACAAAAGGGCTTAAAGGAAGTTTGGCAGAGGTAAGTCACCCCAAAATATAGAGTTTTGACTTTGGAATATAGGATTAGTGAGTCAACAGCTCACAAAACGTTTTTTATAAGACTCTCTCTTGTCATGGAGGGCTGCAGCCTGAGATTCTATGAGGAAGGAGCTTAGACACCTCAGATGTCACAAGTCTTTTTGTATCCAAAAATACTTATTAACAGAGTTATGGATGTTGGACTGTAATACCGGTTTCTTAAAATCATTATGGTTCAGTTATGGTCTATGGCAATGCTCTTCTAAGTATGTGTGGTGAAGAACCAGTTATTTTTTCCAATCTGCAATGAATTACTAGAAAAATTAAATGACAGTGAAAACAAATATATGTAAAAATAGAAGCCCCATTTTTTATTACTAGATTTATTAGATACCAAATTACTCTGTCACTTTGCTCAAAAGTTCCTAAATGCTAACTTTTAATTTCTGGGCTGATTTCATTGCAGACCAGTCATAGTAACACACTTTGAGTGGCACTACTTTACACCATTTCTGGCTCCTAAACGAAGGCATTTTTCAAAGCCAAGGATTCTCCATCAGAGAAGGGTGAAAAAAGGATTAATGCACAACAGTGAACTGTGGTCTGTGTAACTGCAGCAAATGTTAGGACCTCTTCATTCCTGTGACCTGGTTAGATAAATTGTCCTTTGGCCTAATATTTAGTTCTGAACTGGTAAAGCCGTGATACACGTGGAATCTCTCATTCTGTAAGTAACGTTCAAATCCTAAAGATGCTGACTGTATAACATATTCCCCTTTTCAACTGTAATTTATTCAATGTTTTCCATGCTTAAGAATTTTTTTTTTTTAAATCAAAGCCTATACAGTGCTGTGTGGAATGGTACATAGCACAGAGCTTCACATTCTGGTTTTACTCCAAGTAAGGATTCTCTGAATCCCCTTGTTCTATGGTTCCCTAAACTGGGAGCTCTTGGCCTTTTAGGCACTGGCTCTGCCTTTCTCTTCAACATTGCGAGGAATCCAAATAGGAGCATTCATGGAGATCATTTTACTGATTTCCTTTCCTCTACCTCTGTGACTCTTTTTCGTTTTGCTTATTCTAATATCCTGTGTTTTGCTTATGACATATACCACTGAGTGTGATTATACAGGAAGAGGGTACTAGTAACCACTTGTATGTTGTTGGACTATAGGGAAGTCCATTTCTTGACTGTCCTTTCTCTCTGAAAAATGTGGATTTAATCTCCTGGAATAAAAAACATCAATTTTTATGCCATTTACTTAGAGGCATGATAGCTCCATTTCACTGTTTAGACATCAAGTAGTAATTTTCTTCACCAGCATTATTGCTTCATGCAACAAAATATTGGTCTTTAGAATACCTTTAAATATTTGTAAAGATGAGAAAAAAATTAAACCATTTATTTACCTTCCAGGGTATAGTTCTTTCAGTTATCTTTGATTAGACTGTGTTTAGAAAAGTCAGTTTATGGTTGATATAGTGGGCACAAGAAATAAGCAAAATTTTAGTGTCACGTTCCCAGTGAAAGGCCACTGCGCACTGTTACTTTTATCACAATCTATCTTAGCTCATTGACCTTACCGATAGCTCTGTCTTAGCATTAACACAGTAGCTGGTCTCTTTTCTTGGTTAACTACCATCCTCTTTCACTCTTAAAATTTGTCCTAGTATCATTTTAAGAAAGAAAAATCTGCTAATGTAAAGATTCGCATTTACCAAACAGACATGACTCCTAAAGCAATTCTATGCCAATCAAAATATACGATACACGTGGTTATACATATCAATTAACAACAATGATAAACAGGGATAATGTCTAAGCTCTACTCTAGATACTGTTTCAGTCATTCACCGGAAAGATGAAGTTCATCAATAGTCTTAAGAGTCTCTCTGAGTCTGCTTCAGGGGAGAGGCTGTACCAGTTAGAAGGAAGAGAAGGGTCTGAATACCTAGAACCAGGCACTTGCCCAGGGATGGGGAGACAGGAGGGGAAATCCATGGCGAGGTCAGCCCCACAGCCTCAGAGCTACAAATCAGTAAAACCTGGAAAGGCTTCCGGCAAACTACAGACTTCAGGTCCAACCACCGGGCCTCCTCCTCCTGCCCAGAACTCATGCAGCCACTTCCATTCTGGATCCCATCTCTTCCAGCTCCTCTCTCCTTGGGGACCTTATTCCATTCACTATCTTGGACATGTGGCTGCATAAAAATCAAGCTGAGGGAGCTTCACCATTATTTTATATCTTGTTCATACAAAGGTCAGAATGCCTCTAAAACTTTTCTAACTAGTCTACGCATCTCTAATACCTGGGATTTCACAAAGGAAAACCCAATTCTGACAGTCATTACACTGATTATCAAAACCTCCAGTATTAGAGATAAACGATTGCTAAGGCACCTGTAGCTGCCTCTGAAGGCAGAGTTTTGATTAAATGCTACCAGTAACCACCGCTGGAGTATGTATTTCCAATTAGAATAACTGCCTGCTTAAGGTATGGGTGAAAAAGAACTGAAACACGTATTTGCACACATAATGTCTGCTAAAGTATTTTAAAGTAAATTACAGACCACAAAATAAATACCTTCGCTTTAAAAAATCAAGCCCCGTGAAACAGGGGACTACATTTAGGATGTCCTCTTGCTCATTTCCTATTCATTCTTAACCCACGGCTATCCTTACCATCATACTAAGACTGATTCTACCAAGGTCGTTTATGACCTAGATGCTAAATCCAGTGTGCCACTGTGACTTCCCTGGTGGCACAGTGGTTAAGACTCCATGCTCCCAATGCATGGGGCATGGGTTCGATCCCTGGCCAGGGAACTAGATCCCACATGCATGCCGCAGCTAAGAGTTCACATGCCACAACTAAGGAGCCAGGGAGACGCAACTAAGGAGCCCACCTGCCACAACTAAGACCCAGCACAACCAAATAAATAAATAAATAAATATTTTTAAAAAAAAGAAAATATAAATCCAGTGTGTCAGGTCCTAGCCCAGTACCTGAAATACAGTTTTAAAGCGTCCATATTCATTTCTGTTATTTTAGGAGGAATTAAACATGTCTCAATCCTATTTTTCCCTTACCATATACTCTGAATGTTTTAATTATACTTCTGAAAAACCTTGATTCAGGCATGAGACAGGAGAGTCTGGAAAAATAATTAAGTGGAATATGCCATGTTCATTATTCAGCAAATGAATTCTCATCTCCCATGAAATGATTTATCAGAAAATTAAAAGTCAGTTTATTTCATTAAGTCCTCAAGCTCTCCTAAAAACGCTCAGCCTGAGACAACGCAACTATGTAAATGCACCTGAAATTAATGATAACTAAATGCCTCTGGATAAAGCACAGGTAGTAAAGATTCTCTCATGGATAAGTTAAGTCCCACATTTTTTTTTTCCGGCAGAATTAGTAGTCTAAGAATTGCTGACAACAAGACTTCTTCTTGTATTAAAGGTATACTATTTCCCTCTACCTATCCGTTTTAACTTCTCTTCAAAGACTCCAGACTAAATAAAGGAACTAGAAGTAGATGATAGGTTCACAGGGGCATTTTTAGGCAGGCAGTGGTTATATGATACTACATCCTGTTCTGAAGCTGTCTGAATCTTAATTCAATACAAGGAAATGCACATTTTCCACTTCAATGTATTTGAAGGCTTTCCCTCCCCTAGAATGGAATGTTGGGTGTGCCTTTATTTTCATTCAACTGGGTAATATAGATGTGCACGAGATGTGGGATATGCCGCTAGGAATAACTGAACATTTCCCTTGAGAAGAGATTCAGTTGCAGAGAAATAAGAACAGATTCAGAGTGGGCTTGAGGAACTGCCAAACCATGAGTAGAAACACGTTAAAAAAATCCTTCTTCTATATTTTCTGACACTCAGAATTTTGAGAGTTCCTTTGATTATCTTTGAAACAGTCCCATCATTCCCAGAGAGAGTTGCAAGGAGCAGAAAGGACAGCTGTGTGAGTAAAAGTCATCCTTTAGGAGGAAGAGAGATCTAGACTCTGACGCAATTGACATTAGGTGCATCTGATCAGTTTCAGACACTGTGCTCCATGCTTTCCAAAACAGTGATATACTATCGCATACTACTGTGTACTTCACTTGTATTCAAAGATGTGAGCTCAGGAAGGGAAGAGAGAGAAAATGTGTTAAGATCTTATACTTTTTCTTTTGTATTATATATATATATATATATATATATATATATATTACAATTATGTATGTATCTTTATGTAAAATATATATATATATATATTTTTTAACATCTTTATTGGAGTATAATTGTTTTACAATGTTGTGTTAGTTTCTGCTGTATAACAAAGTGAATCAGCTATACGTATACATACATCCCCATATCACCTCCCTCTTGCGTCTCCCTCCCACCCTCCCTATCCCACCCCTCTAGGTGGTCACAAAGCACAGAGCTGATCTCCCTGTGCTCTGCGGCTGCTTCCCACTAGCTATCTATTTTACGTTTGGTAGTGTATATATGTCCATGCCACTCTTTCACTTCGTCCCAGCTTACCCTTCCCCCTCCCCGTGTCTTCAAGTCCATTATCTACGTCTGCGTCTTTATTCCTGTCCTGCCCCTAGGTTCTTCAGAACCATTTTTTTTTTTTTAGATTCCATATATATTTGTTAGCATACGGTATTTGTTTCTCTCTTTCTGACTTACTTCACTCTGTATGACAGACTCCAAGTCCATCCACCTCACTACAAATAACTCCATTTCGTTTCTTTTTATGGCTGAGTAATATTCCATTGTATATATGTGCCACATCTTCTTTATCCATTCATCTGTTGATGGACACTTAGGTTGCTTCCATGTCCTGGCTATTGTAAATAGAGCTGCAATGAACATTGTGGTACATGATTCTTTTTGAATTATGGTTTTCTCAGGGTATGTGCCCAGTAGTGGGATTGCTGGGTCATATGGTAGTTCTATTTGTAGTTTTTTAAGGAACCTCCATACTGTTCGCCATAGTGGCTGTATCAATTTACATTCCCTCCAACAGTGCAAGAGGGTTCCCTTTTCTCCACACCCTCTCCAGGATTTACTGTTTGTAGATTTTTCGATGATGGCCATTCTGACTGGTGTGAGGTGATACCTCATTGTAGTTCTGATTTGCATTTCTCTAATGATTAGTGATGTTGAGCATCCTTTCATGTGTTTGTTTGCAATCTGTATACCTTCTTTGGAGAAATGTCTAATTAGGTCTTCTGCCCATTTTTGGACTGGGTTTTTTGTTTTTTTGATATTGAGCTGAATGAGCTGCTTGTAAAATTTGGAGATTAATCCTTTGTCAGTTGCTTCATTTGCAAATATTTTCTCCCATTCTGAGGGTTGTCTTTTCATCTTTTTATGGTTTCCTTTGCTGTGCAAAAGCTTTTAAGTTTCATTAGGTCCCATTTGTTTTTATTTCCATTTCTCTAGGAGGTGGGTCAAAAAGGATCTTGCTGTGATTTATGTCATAGAGTGTTTTGCCTATGTTTTCCCCTAAGAGTTTTATAGTGTCTGACCAGACAATATATATATTTATTTTCAATATATATTCATTTAACAATCCCAATGATTCACCCATCTTTTTATTTTTTTAATTTTTTAAAATTAATTTTTATTGGAGTATAGTTGCTTTACAATATTGTGTTAGTTTCTGCTATACAGCCAAATAAATCAGCTATACATATACATATATCCCCTCTTTTTTGGATTTCCTTCCCATTTAGGTCACCACAGAGCATTAAGTAGAATTCCCTGTGCTATACAGCATGTTCTGCTCAGTTGTCTATTTTATGCATAGTATCAATAGTGTATACGTGTCAATCCCAATCTCCCAATTTCTCCCACCCAACCCCCTTCCCCCTTGGTATCCATACATTTGTCCCCTATGTCTGTGTCTCTTATTTCTGCTTTGCAAATAAGACCATCTATACCATTTTTCTAGATTTCACATATATGTGTTAATACACAATATTTGTTTTTCTCTTTCTGACTTACTTCACTCTGTATGACACTCTCTAGGTCCATCCACGTCTCTACAAATGACCCAATTTTGTTCCTTTTAATGGCTGAGTAATATTCCATTGTATATATGTACCACATTTTCATCATCCATTCATCTGTTGATGGGAGATTAGATTGCTTCCATGTCCTGGCTATTGTAAATAGTGCTGCAATGAACTTTGGGGTGCATGTGTCTTTCTGAATTATGGTTTTCTCAGGGTATATACCCAGTAGTGGAATTGCTGGGTCATACGGTAGTTCTATTTTTAGTTTTTTAAGGAACCTCCATACTGTTCCCTATAGTGGCTGTATCAATTTATGTTCCCACCAACAGTGCATGAGGGTTCCCTTTTCCCCATACCCTCTGCAGCATTTATTGTTTCCCTCTTTTTTTTTTTTTTTTTTTTTTGCGGTACGCGGGCCTCTCACTGTTGTGGCCTCTCCCATTGCAGAGCACAGGCTCCAGATGCGCATGCTCAGTGGCCATGGCTCACGGGCCCAGCCACTCCACGGCATGTGGGATCTTCCCGGACCAGGGCACGAACCTGTGTCCCCTGCATCGGCTGGCGGACTCTCAACCACTGCGCCACAGGGAAGCCCCTGTTTCCCTCATTTTAATGAATAAGTCAAAGCTCTTGCTGAGATAATACCTGGAATAGGCTTAATAAAGCACAGAGGAGTCCCTCTCCCCTGGCTGGTCTCAGTTCCCAAGTACCTCTCACACTGTGAGCATCTCACTATGTACAAGGCAATCCTGGTGTTTAAAGAGAAGTAGTCTTTCATGTAACATGACTCCTAAACAGCAGTCAAATTTCCCCCTTATTCTCTTCTGAAGAATCAGTAATTTATTCAGTGTTGGAATTAAAACTGGTTGTCCAGTAGGCTGGGCTCTAACTAAGAAGAGTTTTCCCCTAA
Organism: Hyperoodon ampullatus; assembly: GCF_949752795.1. NCBI lineage: Eukaryota > Metazoa > Chordata > Mammalia > Artiodactyla > Ziphiidae > Hyperoodon > Hyperoodon ampullatus. The sequence goes on from NC_136925.1 coordinate 4,308,271, forward strand.
CATTCTGAGTTTATAGCCTGATACAAAATGTGTCTCCACTGATCTTCCTTTAGTTGAATTCTCACAAGAAACTTGTGAGGATGAATAGGTTTATTGACAGTCTCCCCCTACCCCATCTGCAGTTAATAGTCTTCCCTGTCCTTTGGGGAAATGGGCCACCCTGACTCTAACCCCACAGATCAGGTGAGGGCTGATCATTATGGTGTCCTGTGTCCTGGGACATAAGGGAGGTCACGTGATTCCAGATGAGCCAATCAGAGAAACCTGTGAACCTGATCTCAGTAACTGGTTCAGGGATACACCCCTGAGACCCAAACTAGGCCCCTCAGTATCCTTCCCTAGACATTTTCTCCTGGAATTAGGGAAAGAGCCTTTCTTATCTCTGCGATTAAGTTCTGTAAAAATATTACCTGCAAGTATCAGCAGACCATGTCCCCACCTCATAAAGACATCTGAAAATATAAAACCAACCCTCAGAGAGGAACAGAGATGTGAGGTAGAATCCTACCAGCATCCCAGGCCCTGCATCTAGTCATCCTACAGGCCAGATCCTACCAAGTCCTGCCCAAGGCCTAGTTTGTTCATTTTGTTTGTTTTTCATTATTTGATTATTTCAGAATCCTAATTATTGCCTCTGTTGCCCTCAGCAAGTTAGAGTTAGTTTCTCCCATCGATGATGCTGTGTTGTCCCTGTTTCATAGGTGAGGACAGGTTAAATACTTGCTACATTCCCCAAGCTAGTAAATGAGAGAACCAGTCAGCTACTTGAACCAAGCATGTCTGAGGCACAACACCAAAGTCCATGAGACTGGGACTTCCTGGTTAGTAGTGGTTTCATGAAGTAGGATAGATTTTATTTTATTTTTTAAGTGACAGAAACTCCTTTTCTATATGGGCACTGGCAGAAAGTCATCTTAGATGAGACCTTTTTTGGGGGGAAAAGTCAGCAAAATGATGCTCCCTCCATTATGTAAATGAAAAGCAATAAACACTTTTCCTGGAGAAAAAATAAAACAGAAACTTTAGGGACCCATAACTTTGGACTTTGTCAAATCCTGTGAACCAATTTACAAAAGGAGCCCAGTGCTTTCTGGGAAAGAAGAAACTGAGACCCAATACTGGGTCTCAGAGATTCCAATTTGAAAAAACTGGTTGGGGTAGACTGGAATGACCCCAACCAAGACCTTGGTCAGGAGAGAACAGCGGGGCCTTTATGCTGCTTAATAACCAGCAATTGCAGCTCTTCCAGATGTGGCTAATTAGATGTATTCACTCACTGAGACGAGAGGAAAAACCAACTGTAGGTAGATCAGCCCCTGAGGGGAGGGCCATTTGCGCTGCCTTAGGATCTGAAATGCCGCCAGTTGAAATCATTCCTCCTGGACCTTCTGGTTGTAGGGAGCTGACCAAACACCCAGGTCAGTATAAGGGGCCTAATGATAACAAGAGACAACAGTTGTTGAGTCCTCCTGTGTGACAGATCCTAAGAGGTTGAGAATAATGTACAACCTTGTCTGCAAGTGCAGCCCTGTCCCCCCTTCACTCTCCTCTCCTTAGCCATGCTTTATGTTTCTTCACAGTATGCACCACTGCTGAATTATATTGTATATTCATTTGTATTATTTTTTGCTTCCTGACTCCCTGTATTGGAAAAACTACTCTTTCCCTCCTGTATGTCTCCTTCGCTTTTACACACAACACTTCACTTCTGGTCACCAGATGTTTGGGGGTTTTCCCCCCACCAAGCAATTCCCCATGGTACCATCGTGGTGTCATACAATTTAACTCAATTCTGACACTGTCTACTTGGAGATAGTGTCAGATCCAACAGGTTAAGGGCTCACTTCCAAAGACTGCCCCCCACTTCAATTACCAATCGCAAGTAGTAGGTCCCCGAGTTACCCATAACTTTTGTCTGACTTGACTACAAACCAGAGCATCCCATGACCTCCACCTCTTTGGATTTGATTATTTGCTAGAGCAGCTCATAGAACTCAGGGAAACACTTACTTATGTCTACAAGTTTATTATAAAAGGATATGGTAAAAATATAGGTGAGCACGCAGATAAAAGAGATGAGTAAGACAAGGTATGTGGGAAGGGGCTCGCCATTCTCCCAGCACCCGGATGTGTTCTCCAACCCAGAAGCTCTCTGAACCCTGGCCTTTTGGGTTTTTATGGAGGCTTCATTACATAGGTATTATTGGTTAAATCATTGGCCGTTGACAGTTGAACTCAACTCTCCAGCCCCATTTCCATCACTGGAAGTGTGGGGTGGGTAGGAGGGAATGGAAGTGCGTGGTTGGTTTCAGTGGCCCCCATCCTTAGGTGTTTCCAAAACATAACAAAAGACAACTTTATTGATCTCCTGGCTTAGGAAATTCTCAGAGTTTTAGAAGCTCTGCCAGAATGGGATATATTTCTTATTGTATATATGTATATAAAAATATATATTTATTATTCCTCACTTAGGAAATGCTAAGGGTTTTAGGGGCTCTGCCAGAAAGGGGATATATTTATGATATATATTATATGTATAAATATATATTTATTATTTTAAATACAAATAAGTATTTCTTACTGTAAATAACAATTTCACACTCCCAAACTAAAACAAACAAACAAGCAAAAAAAACCTCTAAAAGCTGCATAAGGACAGAACTCTGTGTCATTAACCTGAACCCAGATTGCTGGCAGACCTTGGGTTTCCAATTAAAATTCATGGAATGAATGACAGTGCTGTGTGATTGCAGAACCTTATGGGACAAGAGTTTGACAGATTAAGTTGCATAAGAGAACATCGCTAGCAAGTCACAGAATAAAGACCTGAATCCACGGTGCGTGACGCCAAAACCTTCACTTTGAGCCACCAAGTTATTCAGGCTCCCAATACATAGCAGTGGTGGCTGGGGTGCCCTGAAACATTTACTGAGTAAACAGCAAGACTCAAAGAAGAGAGAGAACTGCTCAGTTCACATCTTTGGCCAGGGCTTGGCCTTGGCATCATTATCTGCTGAAGCACAGGCTTGGAGGTTAAACCTGAGCTCCCTACTTACCACACCCCACCTGGGTGACCTCAAGGCCACCCACCTTTGCACAATCTCAGTTTCTTCATTTACTATCTCCCAAGTGTCATTGCAAGATTTAAATGAAACAGTGACAGCAAAGACTTTAGAACACTTGCTGACTCCTGATAAATTCTGAATAAATGGAGAGAGATTGGTGATAACACGAGGAAATGCCTGGTCCTCCTCTGCCTGCTTCCTGCTCTAGGCTGGCTTCTAGCCAGCATTGTTGGTTGGTGGTTTGCTAAACAATGTGGTGCACCTACATTCACTCCTCTTTCAAAACCCTTCTTGTTCCCTGCCTAGGCCCCTAGATGTGCTATGAGAGTCGGGTTGGGAATGCTGAAAGGGCCTTGCTTGCAGTGAAGACAGGAATCCAGTCACAGCTGCCCTGGAAGGACGCATCCCTTGCAGTGGGGCCCGTGTGCCTTACTTTTTGAGGGAGCACAAGCCCTCTGCACTGCAAACATAAAGGGATCTAAAATATATTTCCAAAAATTCTCTGGCCATACATTGAAATAACTTTCTAGGCCCAAGATGGAGCTCCTCTTTTTTGTTTTTAATCTTTTGGTCGTGCCACACGGCATGCGGGATCTTAGTTCCCTGACCAGGGATCGAATCTGTGCCCCCTGCAGTGGAAGCACAGAGTCTTAACCACTGGACCACCAGGGGAGTCCCAAGATGGAGACCCTCTTGCCCAGGGTGACACGTGAGCAAACTGAAACTATAACTTATGCGTTCTTGTAAATGCTCTGCTTGACCAGAATCACGGACTATCCAGTCGGCCAAGGCTCAAACGCCAAGCCAACTCTGGGCCTTCTTGCCCCAAACAAGGATGACTATGTAGCCACAGCCAATCTGATATTTCCTATTTTTCTCTTCCCTGTTCTTTATTCCTTATCCTATAAAAGCTTCCTGCCTTCCACCCCATTTGGTGTTTCTCCAAAAGGAGACTGTCTGCTTCATGAAGTGTTAAATAAAGTTTGTCTGTATCATGTAAACTGTCTTTTAATCATTTTTTAAAAACAAATATTTGGGGTTATGTGCCCAGAGCTATCACTATGACCTGAGAGAAGCATGTAGGCCTTCTGACAGTTAGTTGGGTCAGTACTTACTGCTATCTTCATGTACTTTTATCAGAAGAAGTAACCACTGGCGTGGCTGTTTTATCTAGTTCTGTATCTGCTTTCATTTTTAATCGTGAGGATCTATTTTTAATTTCAAGAAATGCGACATAATACCATCCCTCCCCAAAGCAATTGTCCATTGACTCAGCAGATAGATAATGAAAAAGTTAAAGTGACTTAGCTAAGATTTTTAAATGAATTGGAGTTGTATGAATCGCGTTAACATCTACGTGCCTTTGGAGGATGGTGGTGCATTTGTGCATGTGACATTTTAGCTATTCAGTGAACAGCCACCAGGAAGCTAAGAATCTCCCACATTAACATCCTGGCGCCTCAGAGACCTTCACCCTACAGGCTGAGAACCAATGTCTACAGGTATTTAACTGAGAATTTGGAGAAGAAAATACCACAAAGTTAATTTGAACTTTCTCTCTCTGAGTGGTCTATAATTCTACTAATGACTAGCTGAATTTAAAAAGTAAAATAATGATAGGGTGACTGTAAATAGAAGTTTGTTTTGAAACAGGAGAAACATAAATTTCTAGCTGCTTTAGAGTCTAGTTTTTAACTATGGTAGACTCATCTAAGTCTTGGCAGGACACTAGACATAATGTGAGACCGTGAAGGCATAAACCCAAGGGGAAAAATGCTTAAATTATGCTCAAACTGACCAGGAGGATGGCTAGGGGGATTTCGTTATTAAAATTACTGAACAGGAAAGTGCCGTCAACTACAATGTGAAAGGCAATCTGCAATTGCTGTTCTGCTTTTCCTTCACTTTCTGTTCTTATTTTAGTGCACAAGCAGTTTGTACAAAACCAGCTTTTGTATCTCCTGAGTTTCTTATATTTTCATAGAAAAAAAATTCCACCATATAACAAATTGCTCTAAATTTTAAAAAAAAGTCTCCTTTCTGGTCCCTTACATTCCCTAATATTAAAGGGGGTTTCAGATTTATAGAGAAAGAAGGAGAAGAATTCACTTCTCACTCATTAAATAGTCAGGCAGGTGACATTGTTGCTATTTAAAAGATCCTGCGGAAGAAATATATATTTATGCTACATTATAAAAGTGAAGAATCTGCCTTTTGTCAAGGCAAATCAGTATTTCAAAAGTGGAATCAAATGAAATTTATGTATTTTAATCATTTTAGATTAACTCTGGACTATTTAAAAATGAATTTCTTAATATAAGAAATACAGCTGTTTAAAATAAAAACATACTTTTGGAACTTACATTACTTATGTATCCTAGAATACAGGAGCTCTCAATAAATGATCATCTTTCATGGATTTGGGGGATAAAAATGATACTATTTGTTCTCTGAGTATGTAGTTTTTTAATTCTAGGCTTTTATGAATTAAAATGAAAAATTAAGGGCTAGAGAAAAAAATTACACAAATGAACATGTTAACAAACAGTGCACAAAAGCACTTTGTAAATTGAAAAGTAATACTGGACCCACACCCATGAATATTTTAACTGAAAACCCATTTCACAAATAGGTTTTGTCATCCACTTTACTTACTTATTCCACAAGCATTTTCTGGGTAATAGGGATTCTGCCATGTGCTTAGAATGCAACTCTGCCTGAGGCAGTAGGGAAGCCATATGCTTCAGGCTTTGGAGTCTGGGTTTGAACCTTACCTTTGTCCCTTGCTTATTGTGTGACCTTGGGTAAATTAAGTGACTTTTCCATGCTTTGCTTTCTTCTTCAGTGAAATGGCGATATTAGTGATACTTAATTCATAGAGATATTTTGAGGATTAAAATATGTAATTATCGAGACTCTGGGAGGGCTCATGCCAAGGAGTACTTCCCAGAACTTCTGCTGCCAGTGTCCTTGTCCCCACAGTGAGCCACAGCCACCCCCCGCCTCTACAGGAGATGCTCCAACACTAGAAGATTGTGCTAGATTGTCTGCACAAAAATTTGAACAATTCACAAGTGGATCAGCAGCGCATGAGCACCCCCTTTTCCTGATGGTAAATGGCAACAAGCCGTGTGGATGAAAGGTTCTTGGTGCTGCAGCCAGGAGTCAGTGCTGAGCCTCTGAGGTGGGAGAGCCAACTTCAGGACACTGGTCCACAAGAGACCTCCCACCTCCATGTAATATCAAATGGCGAAAATCTCCCAGAGATCTCCATCTCAACACCAACACCCAGCTTCACTCAACGACCAGCAAGCTACAGTGCTGGACACCTTGTGCCAAACAATTAGCAAGACAGGAACACAACCCCAGCCATTAGCAGAGAGGCTGCTTAAAATCATAGTAAGTCCACAGACACCCCAAAATACACCACCAGATGTGGACCTGCCCATGAGAAAGAGAAGATCCAGCCTCATCCACCAGAACACAGGCACTAGTCCCCTCCACCAGGAAGCCTACACAGCCCACTGAACCAACTTTAGCCACTAGGGACAGACACCAAAAACAATGGGAACTACGAACCTGCAGCCTGCAAAAAGGAGACCCCAAACACAGTAAAATAAGCAAAATGAGAAGACAGAAAAACACACAGCAGATAAAGGAGCAAGGTAAAAACCCATCAGACCTAACAAATGAAGAGGAAATAGGCAGTCTACCTGAAAAAGAATTCAGAATAATGATAGTAAAGATGATCCAAAATCTTGGAAATAGAATAGAGAAAATGCAAGAAACTGTTAACAAGGACCTAGAAGAACTAAAGATGAAACAAACAATGATGAACAACACAATAAATGAAATTAAAAATACTCTAGAAGGGATCAATAGCAGAATAACTGAGGCAGAAGAACGGATAAGTGACGTGGAAGATAAAATAGTGGAAATAACTACTGCAGAGCAGAATAAAGAAAAAAGAATGAAAAGAACTGAGGACAGTCTCAGAGATCTCTGGGACAACATTAAACACACCAACATTTGAATTACAGGGGTTCCAGAAGAAGAGGAGAAAAAGAAAGGGATTGAGAAAATATTTGAAAAGATTATAATTGAAAACTTCCCTAATATGGGAAAGGAAATAGTTAATCAAGTCTAGGAAGCACAGAGAGTCCCATATAGGATGAATACAAGGAGAAACATGCCAAGACACATATTAATCAAACTGCCAACAATTAAATACAAAGAAAACATATTAAAAGCAGCAAGGGAAAAACAACAAATAACACACAAGGGAATCCCCATAAGGTTAACAGCTGATCTTTCAACAGAAACTCTGCAAGCCAGAAGGGACTGGCAGGACATATTTAAAGTGATGAAGGAGAAAACCTGCAACCAAGATTACTCTACCCAGCAAGGATCTCATTCGGATTTGATGGAGAAATTAAAACCTTTACAGACAAGCAAAAGCTGAGAGAGTTCAGCACCACCAAACCAGCTTTACAACAAATGCTAAAGGATCTTCTCTAGGCAAGAAACACAAGAGAAGGAAAGACCTATAATAACAAACCCAAAACAATTAAGAAAATGGGAATAGGAACATACATATTGATAATTACCTTAAATGTAAATGGATTAAATGCTCCCACCAAAAGACACAGACTCCCTGAATGGATACAAAAATAAGACCCATATATATGCTGTCTACAAGAGACCCACTTCAGACCTAGAGACACATACAGACTGAAAGTGAGGGGATGGAAAAAGATATTCCATGCAAATGAAAACCAAAAGAAAGCTGGAGTAGCAATTCTCATATCAGACAAAATAGACTTTAAAATAAAGACTATTAGAAGAGAAAAAGAAGGACACTACATAATGATCAAGGGATCGATCCAAGAAGAGGATATAACAATTGTAAATATTTATGCACCCAACATAGGAGCAACTCAATACATAAGGCAAATACTAATAGCCATAAAAGGGGAAATCGACAGTAACACATTCATAGTAGGGGACTTGAACACCCCACTTTTACCAATGGACAGATCATCCAAAATGAAAATAAATAAGGAGACACAAGCTTTAAATGATACACTAAACAAGATGGACTTAATTGATATTTATAGGACATTCCATCCAAAAACAACAGAATACATATTTTTCTCAAGTGCTCATGGAACATTCTCCAGGATAGATCATATCTTGGGTCACAAATCAAGCCTTGGTAAATTTAAGAAAATTGAAATGGTATCAAGTATCTTTTCCGACCACAACGCTATGAGACTAGATATCAATTACAGGAAAAGATCTGTAAAAAATACATGGAGGCTAAACAATACACTACTTAACAACGAAGGGATCACTGAAGAAATCAAAGAGGAAATAAAAAAATACCTAGAAACAAATGACAATGGAGACACAATGACCAAAAACCTATGGGATGCAGCAAAAGCAGTTCTAAGAGGGAAATTTATAGCAATACAACCCTAACTTAAGAAACATGAAACATCTCGAATAAACAACCTAACATTGCACCTAAAGCAATTAGAGAAAGAAGAACAAAAAAACCCCAAAGTTAGCAGAAGGAAAGAAATCATAAAGATCAGATCAGAAATAAATGAAAAAGAAATGAAGGAAACAATAGCAAAGATCAATAAAACTAAAAGCTGGTTCTTTGAGAAGATAAACAAAATTGATAAACTTTTAGCCAGACTCATCAAGAAAAAAGGGGAGAAGACTCAAATTAATAGAATTAGAAATGAAAAAGGAGAAGTAACAAGTGACACTGCAGAAATACAAAAGATCATGAGAGATTATATAAGCAACTGTATGCCAATAAAATGGACAACCTGGAAGAAATGGACAAATTCTTAGAAATGCACAAACTGCCAAGACTGAATCAGGAAGAAATAGAAAATATGAACAGACCAATCACAAGCACTGAAATTGAAACTGTGATTAAATATCTTCCAACAAATAAAAGCCCAGGACCAGATGGCTTCACAGGCGAATTCTATCAAACATTTAGAGAAGAGCTAACACCCATCCTTCTCAAACTCTTCCAAAATATGGCAGAGGGAGGAACACTCCCAAACTCATTCTACGAGGCCACCATCACCTTGATACCAAAGCCAGACAAGGATGTCACAAAGAAAGAAAACTACAGGCCAATATCACTGATAACATAGATGCAAAAATCCTCAACAAAATACTAGCAAACAGAATCCAACAGCACAGTAAAAGGATCATACACCATGATCAAGTGGGGTTTATTCCAGGAATGCAAGGATTCTTCAATATACGCAAATCAATCAATGTGATACACCATATTAACAAATTGAAGGAGAAAAATCATATGGTCATCTCAATAGATGCAGAGAAAGCTTTCGACAAAATTCAACACCCATTTATGATAAAAACCCTGCAGAAAGTAAGCATAGAGGGAACTTTCCTCAACATAATAAAGGCCATATATGACAAACCCACAGCCAACACTGTCCTCAATGGTGAAAAACTGAAACCATTTCCTCTAAGATCAGGAACAAGACAAGGTTGCTCACTCTCACCACTCTTATTCAACCTAGTTTTGGAAGTTTTAGCCACAGCAATCAGAGAAGAAAAAGAAATAAAAGGAATCCAAATCGGAAATGAAGAAGTAAAGCTGTCACTGTTTGCAAATGACATGATACTGTATACCGAGAATCCTAAAGATGCTACCAGAAAACTACTAGAGCTAATCAATGAATTTGGTAAAGTTGCAGGATACAAAATTAATGCACAGAAATCTCTGGCATTCCTATACACTAATGATGAAAAATCTGAAAGTGAAATCAAGAAAACACTCCCATTTACCATTGCAACAAAAAGAATAAAATATCTAGGAATAAACCTACCTAAGGAGACAAAAGTCCTGTATGCAGAAAATTATAAGACACTGATGAAAGAAATTAAAGATGATACAAATAGATGGAGAGATATGCCATGTTCTTGGATTGGAAGAATCAATATTATAAAAATGACTCTACTACCCAAGGCAATCTACAGATTCAATGCAATCCCTATCAAAACACCACTGGCATTTTTCACAGAACTAGAACAAAAAATTTCACAATTTGTATGGAAACACAAAAGACCCCGAATAGCCAAAGCAATCTTGAGAACGAAAAACTGAGCTGGTGGAATCAGGCTACCTGACTTCAGACTATACTACAAAGCTACAGTAATCAAGGTAGTATGGTACTGGCACAAAAACCAAAATATAGATCAATGGAAGAGGACAGAAAGCCCAGAGATAAACCCACGGACATATGGTCACCTTATCTTTGATAAAGGAGGCAGGAATGTACAGTGGAGAAAGGACAGCCTCTTCAATAGTGGTGCTGAGAAAACTGGACAGGGACGTAAAAGTATGAGATTAGATCACTCCTTAACACCATACACAAAAATAAGCTCAAAATGGATTAAAGACCTAAATATAAGGCCAGAAACTATCAAACTCTTAGAGGAAAACATAGGCAGAACACTCTATGACATAAATCACAGCAAGATCCTTTTTGACCCACCTCGTAGAGTAATGGAAATAAAAACAAAGATAAACAAATGGGACCTAATGAAACTTCAAAGCTTTTGCACAGCAAAGGAAACCATAAACAAGACCAAAAGACAACCCTTAGAATGGGAGAAAATATTTGCAAATGAAGCAACTGACAGGATTAATCTCCAAAATTTACAAGCAGTTCATGCAACTCAATATCAAAAAAACAAACAACCCAATCCAAAAATGGGCAGAAGACCTAAATAGACATTTCTCCAAAGAAGATACACAGATGGCCAACAAACACATGAAAGAATGCTCAACCGCATTAATCATTAGAGAAGTACAAATCAAAACTACAATGAGATATCATCTCACACCAGTCAGAATGGCCATCATCAAAAAATCTAGACAATAAATGCTGGAGAGGGTGTGGAGAAAAGGGAACACTCTTGCACTGTTGGTGGGAATGTGAATTGGTACAGCCACTATGGAGAACAATATGGAGGTTCCTTAAAAAACTACAAATAGAACTACCATATGACCCAGCAATCCCATTACTGGGCATATACCCTGAGAAAACCATAATTCAAAAAGAGTCATGTACCAAAATATTCATTGCAGCTCTATTTACAACAGCCAGGAGATGGAAACAACCTAAGTGTCCATCATCGGATGAGTGGATAAAGAAGATGTGGCACATATATACAATGGAATATTACTCAGCCATAAAAAGAAACGAAATCGAGCTATTTGTAATAAGGTAGATAGACCTAGAGTTTGTTATACAGAGTGAAGTAGGTCAGAAAGAGAAAGACAGATATCGTATGCTAACACATATATATGGAATTTAAGAAAAAAAGGTCATTAAGAACCTAGGGGTAAGACAGGAATAAAGATACAGACCTACTTGAGAATGGACTTGAGGATATGGGGAGGGGGAAGGGTAAACTGGGCCGAAGTGAGAGAGCGGCATGGACATATACACACTACCAAACGTAAGGTAGATAGCTAGTGGGTAGCAGCCACATAGCACAGGGAGATCAGCTCGGTGCTTTGTGACCACCTAGAGGGATGGGATAGGGAGGGTGGGAGGGAAATGCAAGAGGGAGGAGATATGGGGATATATGTATATGTAGAACTGATTTTGTTATAAAGCAGAAACTAACACACCATTGTAAAGCAATTATACTCCAATAAAGATGTAAAAAAAATATGTAATGATCGTAAAACTCTTAATACAGAAAGCTCTTGGAATGGTGGTTCGTAACCGTGGCTGTGTTAAAATCACCCAGAGAGCTTTTATTTTATTTTATTTTTTTTTTTGCGTTACGCGGGCCTCTCACTATTGTGGCCTCTCCCGTAGCAGAGCACAGGCTCCGGATGCACAGGCTCAGCGGCCATGGCTCACGGGCCCAGCCGCTCCGCGGCATGTGGGATCTTCCCAGACCGGGACATGAACCCGTGTCCCCTGCATTGGCAGGCGGACTCTCAACCACTGTGCCACCAGGGAAGCCCCAGAGAGCTTTCAAAAAATATCAATGCACCCTTCGGCGACTACAGCTCTGGCAAAGTGAGAGCAGTGATTTGGGCTCTGACAGCTGACTGACAGCGTCAGAATGACGACATTCAAGTCTGGCTTCTCCCAGTTCCCTCAGGAAGAGCCCAGTATAGACTGGAACCTTGCAGGTGGATTTTGGTCAGTCATCACTTTCCCCATATCACTGTGGATGCACACAGATATCCTGAAGGAATATGAAAGAACCATAATCTGTACGTTGGGCCCCATTTTATATGGAAGAGCCAAAGAACCTGGTTTGCCCTTTATCTTGCCATGAAAGGCAGCTTGATCAAAGCGTACGTGAGAACTATTGCATTGGACATTCCACCCTAGGAGAAGCTTACCATGGAGTCAGTGACAACTCGTGCGAATGATGTGGACTGCCACCAAGTTCAGAATGCCACCATGGCACACTTCACCAACGCTGCCTCAAAACCTATTCTTTGGCACCAAGAAACATTCTCAGGTCCTCCCTGACAGAGGAAACTGCACACAACATGCCATATGCTCTGGATGCTGCTGCTGACGCCGGGGGCATAGCAGCAGCACATGTGAGGAAATGAGGAATGCACACTCCCCCGTGCAGAAGCAGAGGTGTCCCAGCATCCAAGGAACGAACTTTACTGCAGCTCGGGAGGAGATGGCTGTATCCTGGCTCCGAATGAAGCTGCAGTGGTCAGCACCTGATTCCCTAGCACCTTTAGATCAGGAACCTCCAGGCATCAACCCCCAGAGGTGTGCTGAGAAGAACTCTATGTGACTGTCTTCCTCTGTTCACAGATATGTGATGAGGCATCGAATTAGTTTTCTATGGCTGCTCGGCTAAATTACTGCAAGCTTAATGGCTTAAAACAACACAGATTTATTTTCTTACAGTTCTAGAGGTCCGAAGTCAGAAAATGAGTCTTGAGGGCTAAAAGCAGGCTATCAGCATGACCTCATTCCTTCTAGAAGCTCTAGGGGAGAATCCATTCCCTTGCCTTTTCCAGCTTCTGGAAGCCGCCTGCATCCCTTGGCTCGCGGCTCTCTTCCACCTTTCAAGCCAGTAATGGCACCACTCTGCCCTCTGCTTCCACTGTCACGTCTCTTTCTCTGATTCTCCTGCCTCTTTAACTTGATCACACCTGCCAAGTCCCTTTCTCCACGTAAAGTAACATATCCACAGGTTCTGGGAATTCGGATCTGGACATCGCTGGGGAGCTATCATTCTGCCGACCGCAGCATCATGGGGGCAAAACCGTAGAGGTCAAAGACAAGGTAAATCGGCAACGCTGAGGAGAGGGGCCAGAGTGACACGAGCCTCGCCCGCGTCTCCTTTGCCACACGTTGACCTTGGTGCATCTAGCACACAGAGCAGTTGAAAGAATCCTTAGCCTGTGGATACTGAGAGACACACAGCGTGGTGATTTATGTAAGAAAATCTCCTAGCGTACAATATGTAATCGTTTTTTCTTTGTAATCACTGAGAAGGGGGTTAAATTCCTCTCCTTTTCTGGCCGCTACATCACTCAGCACCCTGGAAGCGAGGAGAGTCCCGTGTGCCGCTTACGGCCCCACCGCAGACCTTCTCTTATTCTTCTGCTCACTTTTGCACAACCTCTGATCGAAGAGAGCTCTCCCACACCTGTTTGGTCTGAACCCAAACTATATTTCAGAATAATCCTCACCTGAGAGTAGATGCTCCCTTGCCTCCACCTGCCAGCACTGGGGAAGTGGGCTAGACAGAGATTCCCTAACCCTTTCCGCATCTTTCACATCTGCTGTTTTAGAAATCCTTGATAAAGCAGTGCTGGCTTGCTTGAACTGTTTCCAGCCTTCTCTCTGAGTGAATTGTCTTTGGAACCAGGTAAAGATTGTCCTGCAGGAGCCTCTTTTCGAGTATCGGGACTGAAATACTTTTGTTTTGCTTTTGCAATGAATTTTTCTCTACTGAGCCAGAGTGGTCAAGGCAGAATAGCTCTTTGAACCAGCTCTTTGAATCGCCTCTGGACTCACATGCTTTTTCAAGTGTCTTCAGGGAAGCAGCATGTTTTATTCCCTGCGTGTGGTGTGCTGTTGTGCACTGTGAAGGTCTGGCTGAAGATGCCTGTTTCTCACAGTGTACAGTACTGTTTGCACACAGGAATGCATCATACGTAGAGCACAAAATGGCCAATGACCTTGGAGAGATGCTGTCAAACTTGTGAAATAGGTAAAGAAAAAAATAGATTAAAAAAAAAAATCTCAGCCTCCCTCTTGCCTGCTGCCCCGCCCCCTCTGCCATGGTGTAATTGATCCAGATAGAAGCAGTAGCTGTCTTCTCTGGACCTCAGTTGCCCCTCTTGGTATCTGTCCTTGACCTGGCAGTCCAGGCCTCCAGAATCAGACTCTCACCTTCCCCGAACTTGACTCACACTCTGGCCCAGCGTCCTGGGGGCACCTTGAGTTTTTCGACTCAGAACTTACATTGCATTTCCTTATTGAGGTTTAAAGTTGGGTTCTATCTGTTTTCTCAGAAAGAATATAACCCCATACTGGTTGAAAAATCCCTTGTCTGACTTAGAATAATGTATGCATTACAAAAATTAATACTCGAAACCAATGTGACATCAAATGTATTGTGCTGTCACACATTCGTGCTTAGAAACCTTAGACCCTGGAGCTAGCAGCTACTGGGCCCCTGCTTCTCTAGCAGCTTCCCAGCCCAGAGAAGTGAAGCACATGCACATGTGCCTGTCCCAGTGCCTGGCCTGGCACAATGGAGGTGGTGCTTTATGGAGCAGTATTTCAACGAATGAGTGAAACCTTGATGTTTGCTTCCCTGGGGTGCGATTCCCACACCAGACAGTGTGTCTGAGTGGAAGGAAGAAAGCTGGATTCAGGCCTCCGCGTGATGCTCCATGTGGTGGTTTTTCAGCTGCTGTGAAAGAGGAGGGTACCTGCTCAGGACATGTGGCCTCTGAGCTACAGAATCTCCAGGGTCTTTGCCAAATCACAGCTGCAGAAAGGGTCAGTGCCTGGGGAGCTGACTGCATTCCCTGATTTTTTTTTTTTTTTTTTTTTTTTTTTTTGTGGTACGCGGGCCTCTCACTGTTGTGGCCTCTCCCGTTGCGGAGCACAGGCTCCGGATGCGCAGGCTCAGCAGCCATGGCTCACGGGCCCAGCCGCTCCGCGGCATATGGGATCCTCCCAGACCGGGGCACGAACCCGTATCCCCTGCATCGGCAGGCGGACTCTCAACCACTGCGCCACCAGGGAGGCCCTGCATTCCCTGATTTTAATAGAGGTGTATATCTAATACCAGGAATCGAATGAGACAGAAATGCCAACCAATTAATTTGAGAACCTTTGTTTTTCAAAAGCGTCCTAAAGTCATTTTTTTGGTCATGATTCTTTTAAAAGGCATTGAAGATAACCCCGCCTGCTTGGCTAAAGAGCTCAGGGCAAAAGGGAGTGGCTGGCCAGCTGTTAATGGCTGGAGAAAGACCAGAGTATAAATAGGTGGAGCAAACTGACAGCCCAAATGCTGTCATAAAACTTCAAGAACCACTGTTAAAACTACTCAACCTCAGCTTGAACCGGTCTTTACTTTCTAACATAACTACATAACACATTTATCACCACAGTTTTGCTCTAATTATTTCTTTTTCCCTTTCTCTTGCCTTTCCTAACAAACCCATCCGTTCAGTTCTATGACCAAAATTTAAAATTGTGGGCAGTGAACAAAAGGAATACCTTTAAGATCCAGAGCATGTGCTGACACCACACTTTTAGGCCATCACTGCGTATGATTTCAAAACAAAATGCAGGCCCTTCAGGGCAATTGATACCATTATAAAACCACATCATTATAACTAGTAAATAAAATGTTCTTTAAAGAGATCAGTCATCTCTATTAATATGATTTTTATCCAATTTAAAGGTCACAGTTGATAGTAAGGAATAAAACTGGAACAAAAGAAAAACATTTCTGTAATACCGTTTGCATTCTGACCACGAGGAAGAAAGCTAGATTCAAAACAATGATTTCCCAGAAAATAAAATTAATTCAAAGTTCTCAGGAAAAACTACTTAATGGTTATTCTGTATGGAAGCAATGATTACATCTTAAATAAAAAGATAGTTTTTATTTGAGGCCCATTAGAAATAATTAAGAAAAGCGGGTAGAGGGAAAAAAGAGATAAAGAGTAATCATATACCAGGTGACAGGATTCGTTTCCCAGTTATGAGTTGTGCTCTACGTTTACTAACCTCTACCTCTATGTTCAGCCGCTGTTTTATGTCACTCTATTCCTAATTTCATTATTTTTCATGCTGCTAAAATGGATAGTAAGGTAGATAGATAGTGGGAAGCAGCCGCAGAGCACAGGAAGATCAGCTCGGTGCTTTGTGACTGCCTGGAGGGGTGGGATAGGGATGGTGGGAGGGAGGGAGACGCAAGAGGGAAGGGATATGGGAACAGATGTATATGTATAACTGGTTCACTTTGTTATAAAGCAGAAATAAAATTAATAATACTACCATGAAAAAAAAAATAAATAAAAATAAAATAAAATGGATGACACTGTCTGGTTATTTAGTACCAAGCAGGGCTATTCATCTATTAGTCTGTAGGTGAATAGTCCTCTAAGGGCAGACCACTAGAAGATACCTTGCGTGCACACAGACATTGGAGGTATGCATTTGGGTAATTCAAAAAAAATTGTTTCTCTTAATTGGGAGTTGGGTGGGGGAAGAGGAAGGGAAATTATATGAACACTTGAATAGTTCTCAAGGATTTAAATCATTCAAAAGAGAAATCGTATGGAATATTACTCAGCCATAAAAAGGAATGAAATAAAGCCATTTGCAACAACATGGGTGGAATTAGAGATGATCATACTAAGTGAAGAAAGTCAGAAAGAGAAAGACAAATACCATATGATATCACTTATATGTGGAATCTAAAATATGACACAAATGAACTTATCTACAAAGCAGAAACAGACTCACGGACATAGAGAACAGACTTGTGGTTGCCAAGGGGGAGCGGTGGGGGGGAGGGGTGGATTGAGAGTTTGGAATTAGCAGATGCAAACTAGTATATATAGAATGGACAAACAAGGTCCTACTGTAGAGCACAGAGAAATATATTCAGTATCCTGTGACAAACCATAATGGAAAAGACTATTTTTAAAAAAAGAATGTTTATACATGTATAGCTGAATCACTTTGCTGCACAGCAGAAATTAACACAACATTGTAAATCAGCTATACTTCAATAAAATAAATAAAGTAAAAAAAAGAAATTGTGAGGTCCCTTAACTGTGGTGATAGCATTCTATGTGCATGAAAGAAGCCAGTAAAATTCTGGGGAGCTGTGATCCAGCACCAAGAGGGCTACAATAAATAGTCCATAAAGTTCTTCAAAAACCAATGATGTTTTATGCTCCTTCTTTTCTTTGAAGAGATTTTTTTTCTCAAATACATGGTCATGGCAGTAAAAAAAAAATTCATATTTCCATTTTACAAGGCTCAGTAAGGTTGGCCACGTGTCACACGTATTTTTCTGGCTTCAGAATAATTTGTGAAATGCCAGCAGTGTTTCTCAGGTGGTCTCAGCCATGGGGTAGACCAGTCATAGCCTAGGAGGTCGGAACTTCGCCCTTGGGATGCAAGCATGGTGTGGTTGTAAATATTAGGTCCTCAACCCAAGTTGTGCTCCCCTGTCCATACTACATCCTCCTCAGTTCTCCTGTCACTCTTTTCCCTTCTTACAAGGTTGAGGATTACAGTGGCTACACCTGCTGTGAGCAAACCCCCACCCCCACCCCCCCAGGACAGACTCCTCAATGGTTCTAAAAGTGGTGTCAGGAGAACAGCTGGGACTCTCAGCTGGTGCTGGAGCCTCCTTCAGGCTAGATCAACATGGTAGGAAAGCACCCCGCCCATCTAGGTCACGTCACCTTGAATTAAGACATCATTACTATTCTAGCAGCCTACCCCTTACCGAGCGGACACAGGAGGGTGCAGTTGGCAGTAACTGATCCCTTTTTCTGACTCAGAACCTGGCATGTTCCCCATCATGGTTAGCAAATCCTAGAAGCCCCAGTCATCAGGTAATTGCTTGATGGGGACCAGATCAGCCCTGGGGGCTAGCAGTACCTGATAAGAAAAGGGATATAGAACTTGGAACTAATTATTTTCCCTTTACATGCGGCATTACAGTAGAAATCAAACCGGGATCGCGTTAGAATTTTAAGGAAGACATTTTTCACCTGAGTCTTCATCAGAATATGGGTCCTCCTCCCCCATCACCTCTTTCTTTTGCCACCCAGCTCTTACCTAGAAACTGGTGTGTATTCACTGTGTGGTGGAGGGCAATACATGCTCAGAAAAGTAAACCTGAGAGTTAAACCCACCAGATCAGGAAACCAAGCGATTATCTGAAAAATTCTGGCCCCTAATCTTTTGTGTCCTGCGCTGCTCAGATAATTCACGTGAAAATGGGGCTTCTCCTAAATTATTTCAAAATTGCTTCAATTTCCTTTGTTGCTAGTGGAGATTTTGTTGCATGTGCTTTTCAGCCAAAAGGTATCTCAAACAAGAAGGAGGCTAGACATTGTCCCTGTGTCAGTAGGGTGGGTGCGGGTTTTCTGAGAGATTAGTGTGATTGTATGTGTTTCTCTCCACTGATCAGAGCTCTCAAACACCCCACAGTGCTGACACAAAGACTGTGAGCCCTCGGGCAAATGGCTACGGAGGAAGAGAGCCTGGCAAGCAGAGCAGACCCCGTGGTCAGCTCGACCTGGCTTCCTCTCCTGGCTCGCCCACTAGCTGCCTGTGCGCCCACTCTCACTAGCTGTCATTCCTGCTCCAAGACAGGATAAGCTTGACAGGATAGCTGTGACAAGCAGATGAGGTAGCCTAGATTTAAGCGACTAACAGTGCCTGGGAAGTATAAGCAGTTAGTATCTCATTTCTCTTCTTGACCACATAGGAAGGACGGCCATACCTCCTGGTTTTCCTGCTGTGTCAGTCTAATTAGGAACAGCACCCCGAGTGTCCTAGTTAAGATGATAAAGTATACAGTTACTCTACAACCAGGTAATGCTGGGGTTTTTTAATTAATTAATTATTTATTTATTTTTTGCGGTACGCGGGCCTCACTGTTGTGGCCTCTCCCGTTGCGGAGCACAGGCTCCGGACGCGCAGGCCCAGCGGCCATGGCTCACGGGCCCAGCCACTCCGCGGCACGTGGGATCTTCCCGGACTGGGGCACAAACCCGTGTCCCCTGCATCAGCAGGCGGACTCTCAACCACTGCGCCACCAGGGAAGCCCTAATGCTGGGTTGTGATGACTGTCTTTGTCAGAGAGCTTTTATGGCGAAGAATGAAACCCACTGGAGCCCTCTTAAGCCAAGAGGGGGATTTATGGGCAAGTGGCAGTGGTAGTCCACAAAACGGCCAGGCTCCACGAGGGGCCAGAACTCTCAGAAGTCCCTGTTCTCCTCTCTCTGGAGCTGTGTGTCCTCTTGATTGCGTCTCCCTGCACATCTGGTTTTGTCTTTTCCCTTTGGGCAGACTGGCTTTAGCTGTTTTGGCGAGCACGAGACCACCATCACCTCGAACTTTATACCATCTTCAATTCACATGGACTAAGTCAGATCTTGAACTCTAACTTCATACCCTTGGAAAAAAAGAAAAAAAAGGATTCCTGGCTTTTTGCATGCACGCAAGTACATTCCAAATGCACTGCTTTGGGTGTAGCATCCAGCGATGGCTGGGTCAGCTGTGACTCCTGCTTTGTTGCCCCATTTAACAGGTCTCTGCGAACAGTCTCTCTGTGTTCCCAAGGGAGACTGGGAAGACTCTTTAAAAAGGGGTGTAGGATGGAGAATAAATTGTCGATGGAGGAAAAGATGACCTCTTTAGTAACCCCACCCCTGGCATACGGCATTCTGATGTCCCACTGAGGGACTTCCCCACTGTCGCTCAGCAGGCATGGTTTCCATGCTCCCAGAATTCAATCAGACTTCTGCTTCCGGGGTCTCTTTACTTCGAAGTATTTTTTTCTGTGCCGGGTGAACTGAAGCTAATAAATTCAACTGTCCTCAGGAACCCACATTTTGGCAGGGAATGTGAATGTTCCCTCCTCACAGCTAGTCAACATGCTTTTGTTTTCTCAGAAGCTTCCTAGGGGCAGGGGGCCTTCAAGTAGCACTTCTCAAGCTTTCCCACCAAAGCAGCCCTGACCATGGAAAGAAGTCATGTGAGTGGGGTTCTGGGATTGTAACACAAAGCAAACATAAAATGTCTCACATTTTAGCTTTTCACGCAGTTCAAATTTGTACTTTATAGAACGTTAATGTTGGTTATAACTTTTTTCTCAAACTTTGGCATGAAACCATACTTCTCAAACAACATATTGTGACTCTCCTATAACTGAGTATCTGCAGGCACACTGCCACACACAGACTCAGCCCAGTGGAAGGGATAGAGAACCATGGATATCTAGGCATCAGGGTAAGTCATGGAGAATCGATTTTGGAGTAGAAGGCCTTTGTTTGGTCTCTCAGATCATGAAACATTTGAACATATGCCTGTAGGGTTGAATCTGAATCGTATGCACACTTTCTTATGCATTCTTTTGTTTCTTAGGCAACAACCCAGAGGTTGATCTGGGTTCTAGTCCTAGTTCTAGCTGGGTTCTCCTCGCCACGCTCACACTAACTATTGGCTATTATAGGGCTGAAAAAAAATGAAGTAACCTCACGTCTTCTTCAGACTAAATCTCCTGTATTCTTTGCCTTGTCGTGAGTGCGTGCTCCCTGCCCCTCATCCTCTATTCTAACGCTGTTTGTCAGCTGTGCCCTCATCAGGCACACGGGAGACCGTCCATGCTCCCCGCACTCTCAGCACAGCTGGCTTCTCGGTGCAGCCCAAGATGGTATCGGGCATTGCGCAGCCCTGGCATGTTCTCACGAGAGCATGCCCCCTCCCACTCTTGCTCAGCTGTTTCCAAATAGATTGTTATTAAGTAGTCTTCCTGATACTGTATTTCTACAGGAAACTTTTCTTAAAATTTAACGCATGGTTTTACATGCATTCTGACTAAATGTTGCCTTTTACTTTGCTTACCATTTTAGGCTTTTCAGATCTTTTTGAATCTTGAGTTTGTTGTACTTTTCCAAGTTTTCTCTTTTTTTAACCTCCCTAACTTTTTTTATACCTATTGTAAACTCTAGGCACTATGTCATAGAGCAGATCTCCAGATCTCCATCTTGCATAACTGTAACTTTATATCCGCTGAAAAATAACTCCCAATTTCTGCTTCCACCCTCACCCCAATCTCTTGGCAATTACCATTCGATTTTCTGTTTCTACAAGTTTGACTATTTTAGATACCTCACCTAAGTGTGATCATACAGTATTTGTCCTTCTGTGACCAACTTAATGTCTTCCAGATCCATCCACTTTGTTGCAAATGGTAGTATTTTCTTCCCTTTTAAGGCAGGATAATATTCCATTATATGTATCTACCATATTTTCTTTATCCATTCATCTGTGGTTGGACAGTTGGGTTGTTTCCATATCTTGCCTATTGTGAATAATGCTGCAGTGAACATGGGAGTTCAGGTATAGCTTCAAGATCCTGATTTCAATTCTTTTGAATATATACTTCAGGAGTGGGGTTGCTGGATTATATCGTAGTTCTATTTTTAATTTTTGGAGATTTTACCTCTGTAATTTTCATGAGTGTGTCTTTATGATTTTATCCAAGTCACTAATAACTGTGTTGAACAGGTCAAAGAATCCTGCAGAAGTCCACTGAAGTCTGTTCTCTGGGTACTTTCATTCAACTCTCAACAACATATTAAGTGTATATTAAATGCCAGGCTACTTGCAAGGTACTAGGGATATGGTGGTGAGAAAAACCGCCATGTCCATACCCTCATGTGGCTTACAGTTTAGTGGGGGAAATAATACTGGTTATACAATCTCACATGTATAATAAGATGTATAATGATGAAGTGATAATATATTTTGGAGGAAAAATAGAGGGTGCCAAGGGGAGAATCTGACCTGGTCTAAGGATTCAAGAGAGTTCCCTATTTGAACTGGGAATTAACAAGGTAAAGAGGGGAGGGCACTGCAGACAGAGGGCACCGCACAGGCAAAACTTAGTGATGGAGCCCGCATGGTCAGGAACACAAGGGAAGGCCAGTATCGCTGGAGCACAGATCCTGAGGGAGGTGGCATGAGACGTGGGCTAGTTTAGAAGTTGGCTCTTTTGAGAGAAAAGTGGAAAGCTTTGACAGTGTCAATGCAGGGAAGTAGCGTAGTAAGATCTTCATTCTTAAAAGATCCCTCAGCGTGGAGAGTGGGTTAGAGAGAGGAAAGAGTGTTTTTGGGGAGAGACTTCCCTGGTGGTCCAGTGGCTGAGAATCCGCCTTCCAATACAGGGGACGTGGGTTCAATCCCACGAACTAAGATGCCACATGCCGCAGGGCAACTAAGCTCGTGTGCTGCAACTACTGAGCCTGCGCACCGCAACTACTGAGCCACACGCTCTGGAGCCTGCACGCCACAACTAGACAGAAGCCAGCACCCCGAAACGGAAATATGCCACATGTCGCAATTAAGACCAGACGCAGCCAAAAATAAATAATTAATTTTTTTTTTTTTTAAAAGAATGTTGATGGGGAGACCATTCAAGAGGCTACTGTCAGAATTCAGGCAAGAGATGAAAGCAATTTGGACTAGGGTGCCAGCAGTAGGAATGGAGAGAAATGGATGGTTTTGAGAGGTACTTAAGAATACAGTAGACAGGACTTACTGATAGCTCAGATATGAAGAGTAAGGAGAAGAGACATAAAGAACGGCCCTTAGTTTCTCATTTTTATAACTATATGAATAGTGGTACCCTTGATTATGGCAGGGAATACTGCAGGTAGAGCAGGTTTGGGGAGCAAATGGGATAAGTTTGACTTCAGACATGTAGTGTTTGGGTACCACTGAGATATCCAAATAGAGATGTTGAAAATAATAACAGGAAGCACTTATATCAACATATTAGGTGATATTTAAAGCACTTTGTATATATGAATTCATTTACTCTTTACAGTACCCCTGTGTGGAAGGTACTTTTATGAACCCCACTTTATAGAGAAGGAAACAGAAGTACAGAGAGTTTAAGTAATCTTCCCAGAGTCACACAGCTAGTCAGGAGAGAGGTTAATAAGTAAGTTTGGCACTGAGAAGAAAGGTCTGGACTAAAGTTATAAATTTAAGAATCATTGGTAAGTCACAGGTATGGAGGAAACTGTTCCAGGAAGATAGCACAGAGTAAAGAGAGCTGAACACTGGGTTAGAAAAATTACCCACAATCTATGAATAAGGCCAGGGGGATGGCTGGCTGCATGTCCTCTCATTACATCCTGAGTCAATGTTTATCAGACCTACCCATGGATTACTTAATTTTCTAGGAAAATATACCATTGTTTAACTTTGCTTCTTTTTACTATTAATTAAGAGTTCACTCATGAAGTTGCATTTACTTGTATATTTGTGCCCCGTAGAGATACAAATGATTTCTACCTGGCAGAAAAGAAAATTCCAAAGGTTAAAACTAATAAAAACAGTAACCAGTTTTGTATGCAAACAGCAATCTTATTCTAACTTTCTTGTCTTAAAAGGACTACAAAACCACCAATTCCTTAAATCTTCTTAGAAGCAGCTTTACTAGTTTACTGGTTCCATAATTCATTATGGAGTTGAGTAAAACCCTTGACACGTGTTCATTCTCTCTTTGTAAGAGTCATGGTTTAACTTCTGAGAATTGCCCTAAGCAAGAAGCGGGTCTTGAGCATCTTCAACAGTCTTTGGGAGAACCATTACTAGCCACAAATCCACCAGCTGTTCCTGAGCCCACATTTCTCCTTCTTTTCATTTATTCATTTTTTAAAATGTATTACTGGAAAAGTACTTAGCACAAGGCATTGTAAAAAGCTCAGGGCATGGGAAAGAGAGAGTGAAATATGAAGATGATGCTTCTGAGGTGCTTATGGTCCATGGTGGGAGGGGAGGGGAACACACAAATCAACAGGAAACCATAATATGTAACGTGCCATCAAGGAAGGATGCTACGAAGCATATGAGAAGGCTTTGCAATGGACCTTAAATGATAAAGGGGGGACTTTTCTAGATGGAAATGAGAAGAAAGGATGGAAGCAATAACGTGAACAAAGGTGACACACAGCAAAAGAGGGTACCATGTTAACATTTTGGTGACATTCACATAACCCTTGCTTTGGCATTCTGCACATGCCAGTTTAGATCCCTTGGAAATGGCTGAACCTGGGAACCCAAGCAGGCTCTCAGTGCTCACGGCCCCCCCTTCCTGAAGGCTCAGAAATGGTTCACGGTCACAGAATCTCCTAATAGGTGACTCCCCATCTGGAACGCAGATGGGCATTATGTTCATCCCAATTGCTACATCTTTTCATTGCTCCAGGCATGACATTCATATGGGATTTTTGAGTCAAGACTAGTTTGTCCTTAACTATTGAAAAGAACCTAATAACTATAAAAACAGAGAAGCAAAAATTAGTTACCTGGGTTTCTGGCCTTATTTTTCTGAGGAGATGGCTTTGAAACATGTATAAAATGGGCAAAACAACTACCCAAAAGTAGTTCTTCCAGAACACTATTCCTGAGCAGGTCCTGTGTCCTCGGTGGAGGTGGGGATTTTCTATGCCCTGGAAGGCAGGACTCGGGACCAGCTGGCTCTTCCCACGTAGCTGACATTGTACGAATTCCTTTCACCTGATCATCTATAATTCTCAAAATACCCATTAGGATTGTCCTTTCCATTTTACAGAAGAGCAGAAGCACTTTCAAAAAGAGTAAATAGAGGACCAAAGATCATGGAATTGGGGTTTAGCCCAGACTTAACAAAGTGCACATATGTTGTACGTTCTTTAAAGCAATTAGGTGTTAGTTGCTATTTCCTGTTCTGGCTTCCTGTCTCAATTGGCAGATTCCTGTGACCCGTGTTTTCTTGTCCACTTGGGAC
Source organism: Hyperoodon ampullatus (assembly GCF_949752795.1). Lineage (NCBI taxonomy): Eukaryota > Metazoa > Chordata > Mammalia > Artiodactyla > Ziphiidae > Hyperoodon > Hyperoodon ampullatus. Next base: position 4,333,458 of record NC_136925.1, read on the forward strand.
TGCTGCCTACGTTCTGATGGTGCCCAGGGAGACCTTAGAGCTCAAGCCCTTTTTATTATTTATTCCCTGGCCCCAGTCCAGGGGACTTTATTCTCAGAGCTTCCTAGGAACTCCTCAGAAAATCTTACCTAAGATCTTCATTGTAAGAACACATCTAGCTAGGCTGTGCATTGATAAAAAACTGAGCACTTAATATACAGGGAACAGATCTGAGATCTCCCACAAAGACCAGATAGCTCCTTCCTTGCACCAGGAGAAACCTGGTGTTTTACATCTATGAAGTTCACTTTGTTTCCATAAATATTTAGTAGATCTGTATTATGTGTCAAGAACTGCTCTGTATCACTAGTCACCAGGGATGCTAAGATGTAAACAACAGAGTCCCTGCCCCAAGAAAAATTACATTTTCATTGCCTAAGGTAGACAGTGTGTAAGAGGGTCTGGGGGCTCTCTGTGGGAGTTTAAACTGGGAGAGCCTGTTTGAAGGACAATTTGGCAGCATCTACTGACATTTTAAATATGTACAGTCTTTGATGGAGGACTTTCACATCTGTAAATTATCCATAGTGGTGCTCATACATAGGCAGACATATATTTAAATATATCTAAATATTTAAATGTATCTACCATATTTAAATGTACATGACATTTGTTTTTAACAATGGTATGTCAGAAAAGAAGCATTCCATGGAAAAGAACAAATTCTACTTTTATGTTCTGACATGAACAATTGTCCACATATAATCTTCATATGTAATTCCAAAACAATATAGAGTGTGCTTTCATTTATGAAAATCATTAACCTCTATTACGTGTGTGTCTGTGCACACATATGCACACATGTATAAATGCCAAGAGAGAGCTCCGGGTGGATGCCCAACAAATTACCAATAGGTTCTCCTTCTGGAGACAGGAATGGGATACAGATTCAGGGTAAAGATAGTCTTCCACTTTTTATTATACAAGTCTCTGTATAATTTAAATGGTTTTTATTACCTTGGATGTTCACTTAAAATAACTTAAAAGTTGTGCTACGAGAAAAGCACAGTGAGCTGTAGGAATTCAAAAAGGTAATGGAGTCCTGCTGGCCTGGGGCAATCACGGCAGATAAAGAGGGACATTTAGAGCCAGATCAGGGGTATTTTAAAACAAGAATGTATTCCAGATGAGGAAATGGAGTGAATGGCAAGCGTGCTGAGCATTCTGCAAGCAGGATTTGGATGACAACCAGCAGAGGGCTTGGGTGCCCAGGAAGTCCCAAAGGACTGAACTGAAATGTTAGCCTCTCTGAGAAACTTTCTGAGATTCTCCTCTTTGATTTAGATCTTTTGTGTGTTTACCCATTACTTGCATCATCTCAGGTGTCTGATAAATATTTGTGGGCCAAGTAAATTAAATCACTGTTAATTACTGAATGCATTGTATCATGTGTATCCCTCTATCATAGCACTTATTAAACTCCACTAGGACTGCCTCCCCTACTTGACTATAAGTCTTTTCAGGACAAGAAAAATGTCTTTTTCTTTTCTTTTCATATCTGCTGGGTCTATTACTCAAAACAAAATAGACAATCCAAAAATTCTGTTGAATACCTGTATATGCCAACCATGAATGAACTAATCAAGTGTGAGATAAAAATAAATAAATAATACATAAATAAATGACAAAGTGGGTGGTGCTCAACAGTAGACTAAGGTACTTGGGCCTATTCTGAGGGCAGTGGGAAACCACTAAACTTTTTGTGCAATATTATCAGAGCTGGTTGGAGGATGGAAAGGAAGAAGAAGAGTTAAGAAACTCTTCAAATAGTTAAGATGGGAGAAGGTGAACATATAAAACTCCCCAAAGCAGATCACACTTGATTCAGTTGGCAGACAAAGCATCACAGCGAGAACAAACTGCAGAAACACAATTAACACGTTTTGATCAGCATCTGTACGTATTCCACAGAGAGGGGTCTGTGTTTTCTTTGGGGAAGGGTGAGAGAGAGGGGTGGAGAGGCCCGTCGGAAGGGAAGGAGCGAGAATAAATAGGTGACTGTGTAGCTCAAGGCAAAGTTCACCCTGCCCCCTACTTTCCAGGACACGGTCTTACTTTCCTTTGTGCATAAAATAGTGCTCATCTGCCTGCCTGCCTGCCTGCTCACACTGGCTGCTGAGCAAGGCTGCTGATTCCAGAAAACTAAGAAATCATGCAAGACCTTTGCTCATTTATTTTAAGATAAGTAAGCAAGAAATGGTGGGGGGAGAGGCTTTGTTATTCTAACAGATGACGCTGAGGATAGAAAGAGAAATGGAGCCTTTAGAAATCTAAGTAAAAGCCCAAGTGACTTAAGCACAAAGTCCCCAGGCCTCTTGCACCAAATGAGCCCCTTTGTGCTGTTGCAGCTTCTTTACTTCACCTGGCACAAAGGAAATAAATAAAATGGCTGTCAGATGACATATTTACAGCTTTGACTGAAGAAGACATGAAAAATTGGAAGCTCTTTTTACTTATACACTCTAAGGACCACTTTCTGCTGTCAAGTTCAAGTGGCAGCATTTGGCCAAGTAATGCATGAAGCTCTGGGGGCCAACTGTGCCAGCAGTTGAGGGGGAACAGCGTCCAGGGGAGGAAGGAGAAGAGACAGCCACTTGCTGGGACTGCTTCTGTCAGAGGCCTTTGACAGAACAACAAACAGGAAGTTTTCTCCTTAACACAAGGAAATAAACGCCAAAAAATAAATCGTTTTTAACACATGTGACTTTAGAAGGAGTTGAATTCACATCTGATTTCTTCAAAGAGTCCAGGTATAAAACAGGGAAGTCTTCTCCATTTGTCCCCTGAAAAGACACATCATTTGTGTCCTATGGAGCTCAACTTGGACAACTGGATACGTCTACCTATAAATAACGAGAGAGACTTTTCAAGCAGACATTAATCTAAGCAACTGGTATGTAATTGAGTGGCCAGATGAGCTCTCCTCCTTTGGGACACACAGTCTCTGCCCGCACAGTAATTCTGGGGATGGGGCCACTGCCCAGGCCAGGATGGGAATCTCTCTCTGGGGGCTGACCCTAAAGTCAGTTTACCAGACACGCCGGACTGCAGCTTTACAATCACACTGTGCGTGTTCTCCTGTGTGACGGCTGTTACTACATTAACCCTCTGTGAGTTTCAATATGGTTTTCTCAGGAAAGCTCTGGTCCTGTTTCTGCCAGGCAAAAAGGGGAGGGGAAGGAAAGAAAGCAGCATTCATTTATTTATTCAACAAAATAGGTGCTGGATAAAGTGCGAAATTTACGGACAAAAATAGCAAGCAAAATGGTAGGTTTGAAAGGACCCCATTAAGGTCTTTTATGTGTGATTCTTTATAATGGGATAAACTCAGAGGAGAAATAGCAGCCGCCCAGCCAGCCAGCCTCCACGGGGCAGGCGTCTGCTTTTGTAACTGTTCAGAAGACCGTTAACACAGCAGGTCTGAGACCGCTGTCCTTTGAAAGGCATGCTTGCAAGTTGGCTCTTGGCTGGCATTTGGGACTTTGGATTTGGGGAGTGTTTCCATCATTTCCTAACTGATAAGGGTGGTTTAAAGTAGCTAAACTGTTTGTACAAACAATGTCGTTCACGGTGAACACTGGTTTTCTTTCTGGGAGTCTGGATTTTGGTATGTGCTAGGCAGAGGGTGCCTACATGACCAGTGTCCAATAAATACACTGGGCATTGAGTCTCTCACAAGCTTCTCTTGTTTCTACATCTTTTTGCTGGAGTAATTAAGCATGTCCTGTGTGTCTCTGCTGGGAGAAGACTCTTGGAAGCTTGCAGCTGGTTTCCTCCAGACTTTGCCCCAGGTGCCTTTTTCCCTTCGCTTATTTTGCTTCGTATCTTTTTGCTGTCATTAATCACAGCCATAAGACAACTATATGCTGAGTCCTGTGATTTATTCTAGCCAGTCACCAAACCTGGAGGTGGTCTTTGGGGACCCCCTGCTCCATCTTTACTGTGCCCTATACTTAATGATCAAGCCTCTCATGTAAGTTCTTATTTAATTCTATTTTCAGGAGCTCATTCAATGGGACTTTCTGGAGGCAGAGAGCACCAGGGTGAATTCCAAAGCAGAGAAAAGATAATGAAGGGGAAAATGCAGCTTACCCAGAGCCCATTGACTCTGCTGGAGTTTAGTATAGGAGGTCTTCATTATCTTTGTATTGCATTTAGCCTTAGTTATTACTACAGAGTTTGATGTGTGCTTTTTACAATGTCATATTTTATGTTTCTTATATTCTGGAGGTGACAAGTCAAGTTCATACATCTTAACAATTATTACAAAAACTGTATTTTTTCAAGTGTTGAGTCCTCTATTATTCCATAAATAAGGATTTTTTAAAACAATAGAGAAAAATACTCCAGTTTGCTGAATTTATCACTTGAGCTCCTTTCCAAGTTATTTTCTTTCATTTTAAATGAACTTTGATTTGTCAATCTTTTTAACAACAAAGGCATCTACAATGCAATTATATGCTTCTTCTAGAAACTGAGTATATAAGCATGAACACAAGTATGCATGTATACCCATGGGTACAAAGGACAGAACTCTGTTTTGATTGGATATTTCTCCTTTCTTTTCTTTAGCTTACAGACACATCTTTCTTTCCTACATCTTATTGGTTCCACTAAGCCTACAAATTCAAATATAAACGCTTTCAGTAGGCCCTGAAAGTTTTGGAGACGGTGGCAAGGAAATAAGGGTCCTTATTTGTATTTGTTATCTTCAGAGCTCTAAACGCTTTTGATGGCTCTTTTTGCAGTGAACGTGGCAGACACTGGTGGTTTGCATACCCCCAAACCAGATATTTCCCTCTTCTTCCTTTGCTAACAGAACCTTGATTTTGGGGTGGTAGCCATGTATCAAGCTCCAGGAGGTGAATCATGATTGATCTAAGGCAATCAGGGCAACCGTGTTTCTCTTCTCCAGTGGTTCATCTAGCAATGCCCATGTGACCAAGTTCTGGCTGATAAACCATAAAGAAAGTCTGATGGGAGCCTCTGGGAAAGATTTTCTTTTCCCTCCATAGAGATTCATATGAAGAAAAATCTCTGTTGCTTCCTTTCTACCTTTTATGTTTTAGACACAATTAGATAAGGACTTGATTTCTGGAGGTGGAGTGTCTATCCTCTGACCATGAGGTTACATATGTGAGCATGAAAGCTAACATCTCATGACAGTGGAACAGAAAGATGAAAAGTGCCTGGGCCTTGGGTGACTGTTGAACCACCAAACTAATTGTGGGTCTGCCCTTCTCTGGATTTCTTTTCACGTTAAGAATAAACGTTCTTATCCTTTAAGGCTGTAAGTTTTTCTCTTACTTGTGGGTGAATGTATATTGATACAATCAGTAATGCAGTGCGACTCAAAATAATATAACATTGATAAGCGTAGGGGATACCAAGATGCTCTGCTCATATCTACTCTTTACATCCTAAGCACCCATTCTCCAGCTGCTGGGAACATGGGCTGCTGATGGCTCACAGCTGTGATGAGAAATTGCCTCACCCAAGGCTACGGCCCCAACCAGGGGGAGCTGATGCAGAGAGAAAATGACCTAGCCCTCTTCTCTCAATTTGGGACAACTCTGGAGGGTCATCTGCAGGAGATGGCTGTGCCATGGCATTCTGTTGACCTGGCACATTCCATATACAGATCCTCTTTGACTTACAACGTGGGTACATCCTGATAACCCACTGCAAGTTGAAAATATCGTAAGTTGAAAATGCATTTAGTATATGCAACCGACCTAATATGGTAGCTTAGCCTTGCCTACCTTAAATGTGCTCAGAACACTTACATTAGCCTAGAGTTGGGCAAAATCATCTAACGCAAAGCCTATTTTATAAAGAAGTGTTGACTATCTCGTGTAATGTATTGAATACTGTACTGAACGTGAAAAACAGAAAGAATGGTTGTCAGCGTATCGGTTGTCTATCCTCCTGATCGCGTGGCTGACGGAGAGCCCCATCACGCTGCCCCCGCCCAGCGTCCCGAGAAATCATCTTACTAGCCCAGGAAAAGATCAAAATACAAAGTCTGAAGTATGGTTTCTACTGAATGCATATCACTTTCACACCATCAGAAAGTCAAAAAAATGTAAGTTGAACCATCTAAGTTGGGGACAGTCTGTAGTTACCGTTTCAACGGCAGCTTATCTGAGTCTTGGAGAAATGAATTGTGATCCTCTCAGAACTCCAGAGCCTGGGAGGAACTCTAAGGGGCTACTATGAGGCCATCTCCTACTTGATTCCCCACTTCCCCAGGAGACTGTCACGAGTTAGTTGCTTATTGCCTTGTAGGTTATCATGAGGTATGGGGCTTTCTGTCCCCTGCCCCTTAACAGAAGACATGCAGACACAACTGCTGTGCTGCAGGCTAGCACTGGCCCCTCAGCAACTGTGTGTCCCATGGCTCCTGTGTCAGTCATCTGTCTCTTTTCCTTTCAGTATCATCCTTTTTGGTGTGTGGGATGCAGACCATGGGGAATGGCACCTTTGACTTTCTCTTCCTTTTGCTGTCTAGATAAGTAGTAAATTGTCTAAATCTAAAAGTAGCTCATTGCATGTTTACTGGCAGAATCTCAGGCTTTGGCCTTTGGCTTGTCTTGTACGTGTGTACTTGACACCCATCACTACTCCTAAGGTTTCTGCAGGAGTCACTGAGCCTCAACTGCAATCACATGGCAGGTCAGCTTTTCTCTATGCCTGGGGTCACTGTCCTCACTTCCCTACATGTGTACCTCCCAAGACATCTCCCAAAAAAACTGCATGCAATTCTCTCTTAGCATCTGTTTCCAAACCTAAGATGATGGGTCCTAGCAGTGGTCCTAGAAAGCGGACTCTAAAATGGGATTCTGGAGATGGATTATTCACCCACCAGCTGGCAAACAGGACCTCATCACTGGTGGTAGAATCCCTGAGATGCTTTAGGGGTGCAGTTATTAAAACTTTCATTGATGGTAAACTGGGATGAGTACCGGTAGGAAGGTATGTACTGGATGGAGGAATACATTTGCTGCTTGAGACGTCTGGAGGAAATGGTAACTAATAGACTGTGGCATTGCTGGCTGTTTCCAAGTGCCACTGATTTTTCAGAGTTACTGACAGGCTCAGCAAGATTAAGCACCAATTCAAGGCAAACTATGAACACTGCAGGCCTCACATTTAATAAACCCTAATTTCCTACAGCCATAGGGCAGCCATAGAGGAGGACCAAACCCAGGACTTAATTGAAAGATTCAAAAAGTTTCAGAGAAAGTTGAATTCTTAGCTCCAGCAAATGCCCTATGCCAAGGCCAGGACCCTAATAGGCAAGGACTGAGACTCTGAGATCTCCCCAGATCTGGGTAAATGAACTTGAGAACCTTGAAATCCCAGACTCCCCTGAACCCACTGGGCCTACAGAAGTGACCCACTTCCCCTTTTTGGAAGATAATTACCATCCCCTACCCCACCTTGAGAAATATACCTTCCAAAGACTCGAGAGCCTGTCACATCAGGAAAGTTTTGGGGGTACAGTGGTCTGGGTCATACCAGAATATCTCCTCCAAAGTAAAGACTAATTCTTATTTGTCCTTCCCACTAGGAAAGAAGCAAAATTCTTGGTAGGCCTCAAAATGTTTTGGAAGCAACATATTTAGTATTTGGGAATAAATACTGCCTTGACTCATTTACCAGGCAGGGTGGAAGCCTGCTGGCTCTGAGCGGGGACTGGAGTAAGCATCTCCCCAACACAGCCCTGTTGCTTGGGGTGTGAGATCTGGCAGGCCCTCAAGTACTAGAAATGTCTGCATTGGGAAATGATACCACATAGAATTTACAGTAAGCCTCAATAGGAGACTCACTATCTGCCAAGTCATAGGATGGGCAGGTCGAGCAGCAATTTGCTGTTGGATGACAGTGGAACATCTGAGATTGAGCACTGGTGGGACCACAGGATCCATACACAACAAGGTCCAGCCCCCCACCATTTGTCACAGTGGGCTTGACACTTCTGCTGCAGCCTACACCTATGCCTATAGGAGGAATTTTGAAAAATACTTGAGTGTGAATAGCCAAAGCAATCATGAGAAAGAACAAAGCTGGAACCATTACACTCCCTGATTTCAAAACGTATTACAAAGCTATAGGAATCAAAACAGTGTGGCACTGGCATGAAAACAGACACATAGATCAATGGAACAGAATAGAGAGTCCAGAAATAAACCTATGCATATATGGTCAATTAATTTATGACAAAGTAGCCAAGAATAGACAATGGGGAAAAGACAGCCTCTTCAACAAATGGTATTGGGAAAACTGGACAGCCACATGTAATAGAATGAAATTGGACTCTACCTTACACAAAAAACAACTCAAAATGGATTAAAGATTTGAATGTAAGATCTGAAACCATAAAACTCCTAGACAAGTGATAGGTGATAAGTTCCTTGACATTGGTCTTGGTGATAAGTTTTTGGATTTGGCAACAAAAGCAAAGGCAACAAAAGCAAAAATAAATAAGTGGGACTACATCAATTAAAAAGCTTCTGCACAGTGAAGGAAACCATTAACAAAATGAAAAGACAATCTACAGAATGGGAGAAAATATTTGCAAATTATATATCTGATAAGAGGATAATATCCAAGATATATAAAGAACTCATACAACTCAACAGCAAAAACCCAAACAATTCAATTAAAAAATGGGCAGAGTATCTGAGTAGACATTTTTCCAAAGAAAAGATTTTTCCAAAGATGGCCAATGGTTACATGACAAGATGGTTGACCTCATCAATCAGGGAAATGCAAATAAAAACCACAATGAGATATCACCTCACACCTGTTAAAATGGTTATTATCAAAAAGACAAGAAATAACAAAGTTGGTGAGGATGTAGAGAAAAGGGAACCCTAATACACTGTTGGTGGGGATGTAAATTGGTGCAGCCACTATGGCAAACAGTATGGAGGTTTCTCAAAAAATTAAAAGTAGAACCATCATATGATTCAGCAATTCTTCTGGGAATTTATCTGAAGAAAACAAAAACACGAATTCAAAAAGATATATATGCACCCCCATGTTCACTGCACCATTATTTACAATACCCAAGACATGGAAACAACCTAAATGTGCATCAGTGGATGAATGGATAAAGAAAATGTGCACAATGGAATATTATTCAGCCATAAAAAAGAACAAAATCTTGCCATTTGTGACAACATGGACGGATCTAAAGGGCATTCAGCTAAATGAAATAAGTCAGAGAAAGACAAATACTATAATCTCACTTATATGTGGAATCTGAAAAAACGAAACTGAGCTTATTGAGAGAACAGATTGGTGGTTGCCAGAGTCAGGGGATGAGAGGCGGGGGGAGGGGTGAAAGGGGTCCAGAGGTACAAGCTTCCAGTTATAACTTAAGTCATGAGGGTGTGCAGCATGGTGACTATAGTTAATAATACTGTATTGCATATTTGAAAGTTGCTAAGAGAGCAGATCTTTAAAGTTCTCATCAGAGAAAAATAATTTTGTATCTATGGATGATGATGGATGTTAACTAAACTTATTGTGATCATTTTACAAGATACACAACTATGGAATCATTATACTCTACACCTGAAACTAATATGTTACATGTCAATTATACCTCAAAAAATTTTTTTATAAAAGGAAGTATACAAAAAAAAATACTTGATTGTGTTATGGGCAAAATTGTGTCCCCCCCAAAATTCATAAGTTGAAGTCACAATCCTTAGTACCTCAGAAGTGACTATATTTGGAGACAGGCTTTCTAAGTAGGTAATTAGGATTAAATGAGGCCATTGCGGAAGGCCCTAATCCAATAGGACTGGTGTCCTTACAAGAGATTAGGACACAGACACACACACAGAGACAACCACGTAAAGACACAGCAAGTAGGCAGGCATCTGCGAGGCAAGGAGAGAGGCCTCACAAGAAACAAAACCTGTCCACATCTGGATCTTGACTTTCTAGTTTCCAGAACTGTGAGAAAATAAATGTCTGTTGTTGATACCACCCAGTCTGTGGTATTTCATTATGGCAGCCCTAGCAAATGAACAAAGCATGAAAAAGAGAATGATATGGCAGTACCTAGAACAGGACATGACAGGAGTCAGAGCATTTTCTATATAGAAATTTTAAGCATATTCCTATGCTGAAAGAAGACATGGTAGAGTAGGCCAAGACCCCTCAGTCCGGGGTGCTTTTTATATTATCTCATTGCTTCATTGTTTCTGGTTCTTGACATGGCAAGAAATTCACCATATTAATCTGACTATGTCAGTGCAATAAGCATTTGTTCATCAGGGGAAAGCAGCATTTTTAATCTTAATAAATCAGTCCAATCAATGGACTGAACTACCCTTGAATTGGTAGATAGGACCTACTGGCCTAGTTTTTTAAAGAAATATTTAAATAACCAAACCAATTTTAATAAGAATTAGTTGTGTTGACTAAACATTTCACTACTTTTATAATGTATGACTTTTATTCAGATTTCCAGTTCATTTTCTGTTAAATAAGCAAAATTATGTTTGCTTTAGTATTTAACCATTACTATTTTAACTTTATTTTTCTTGGGTTAAGTAGATTCTATCTGTGCAGCAGCGTATGGCTAATTTTCACAGATGGGCCACAGCAGAATCCACCCTCAATAAAGCTTAGTTCAGATCCCCAGACCAAAAAAAAAAAATCACTTTCAAACAAAGTAAGAATTCAAACATATGTAGGATATTAGGACTTCCCAGAAGTTCAATGATTTTCGCTGTGGCTTCTATAAGATCTAAGATTCATATTATATGACTTGGTTTAATTTTGGCTTTGTTTTCCATTTGTTTTGCTTTTAAATTATGCAAAGTGTGACAAATGGTTTGAATACTTTGAGCATGAGCGTCCATACTTCCGGTACCCTATGGATATTCTGTTCATACGAAGAATTTTATTGAGTATTTATTTTTTATTTGCTAACATATATGTAATAGCCTTATAGTACACATTAAAATAATTTATATTAATTTAATGCAAAATAAAATACCATATACTAAGAGCTGAGTGTTATGGTAACTTACAGAACTAAAGAAAAACCAAATTTACTCAGCATAAACTTAGTTATACAACATCAATGTCAATTCAATTAGGTAAACTCTCCTTATCAGGCCTAAGAAATCATATCAATTAGAAAATTTTAAGCTGCCATATTTATTAGGTTCTTTATTGAGGCTGGCAGGAAGGGCTGGGAGAGAGAATGAAAAATAAATTGAAAAATGCTAAATACTTTTATTAACATTTATTGCTCAGATATATTTTATGTCATAAAGTATTTTAAATTTTATTAAACCAGCTGCAAAATGGAGGATAAGTGCTTTTTGCTTTACAGGGAAGTTTTTCCAATATAGGAATCCCCCAAATAACTGATGGGCACTTGAACATACTCAAGATTGGTTTTTATGACCTCTGTCAGGAATTTCCAATGCTTATCTTCAATAGTTTTTTTTTTTTCACCATATTCTGCTTTGAATGGGGCTTGAGTGGAGGTCAGGAAGAAGTTCTTAGAGAAAGGTCTCTCTGCACAAACAGATACTGTCCAAGGCCACGCAGACAAAATTGTGTTTCTTTGCTATTGTTATGTTAGGGAACCATGGACTGAAACCGCCTGCCCTGGCCAGGCAGGATAATAACTGCTTGCAGTTATCTCACAGCAAGAGGTCCGGATAAGGAACAGGGAACTGACAAGTTACTGCCAGCCAGGAAGAATTCTGGTGGGGCCAAAATGAGGGAGGAGATGCCAGCCCATAATATGTCCTGCCAACCTCTCAGAATCCTTCACGCTGGAATCCATCTTGGCTGAGAGATGCGTGCGCCACCAGGAAGGACCCTGAGTCAGACCAAATACGGGCCAAGCAAGATGACTGGCCAGAGACAACCTGGAAAACTAACCTCACCACCATAACCCTGAGACTGCGAGCCACGTGGCAGAGCAGTTCTCCTGGGTTCCCTCACCCCCCTGCTCTCTGCCCGGGCTCCCCCCCTCCCAATAAAGTCTTTTGCTTTGTCAGTACGTGTGTCTCCTCGGACAATCCATTTCCAAGTGGATTGGACCGGAGCCCACTCTCGGGCCCTGGAAGGGGTCCCCCTTCCTGCAACACTTACAATTTATCATTTTATCTCCTACCCCTTCCCCAGTCTCTCATGCACACACAAGGGTCATTTAGTCTGAGGTGCAGGAGTCTGTGTGTCAGCCTCCAGACCACCGACCTCTTCCCCTGGTGTTCTACGCCATGCTCCTCTACAATCCAGGAAACCACTCCCTCAGTGGTTTTGCTTTGTCCTTCAATTCCAAGGCCCACCTTTTGCTCTCTGCTTTTCATTACAGGCATTCCCTCTATGAACATTCCAGCATTTTGCATCTCAAAGCACTCTTGGATCTGAGCTAACCTCCAACCTGAATTTGCCCAAAGCAAAAAAGGAACAGTCCCCACACTTGATTAGCCCAAGGGACCAGAGTGAGGACTGTCCTACTGGAGAAAACGCCCAAGTTCCAGTCTCAGTTGTCTGTTTTTTAATTCCAAGATCACAGGCAAGTCACCCAATTTCTGGGGACCTTGGTCTGCCAAACTAACAGGATGGTTGTGAGGATTAAGAGGTCTATTTACAACAACTGCCATTTCTAATATTTGTTCATGCATAACCCATTTTTGACAGTTTTCTTGAAAAATCTGATTTCCCTTGGCTATGATACTTTCCCCAATGGATTTTGTATCCTTGGAGTGTAAGAACTATGACTAATTTTCTTTGAATAGGTAATATCTACTGTCTGGCAATTGCTATTATGCCTAAGATATTTTCCAAACAAGAAAATGAACGAATTAAATACAAGTAAATAGTGTGTGTGCCAGTAATGTTCCAACATTAAACAAATACAAAGTGTTGGTTTTTTCATTCATTCATTAAACAAAACTTTGGAGTTTGCTCTGTGCCAGGCACCCCTCCTAGGCAAAGACAGTGGAAGACACCTCTTGTCAGAAGTAGCAATTCTTAATACTGGAGGGCTTGTTACTGTGTGCCTGCCAAAGAGTTACTGTCACTGGACAGTCAAACATGAAGAGCCAGTAAAACATCTGAGTAGCGAGAAGGAATTTCACTTTGATTTTATGACAGATCTGATGCTGAGAAATGCAAGAAACATTCTAACTTTAGGATTTAATGAATCAGTGCATTTTACCCAAATATACCATCTCTTTTCTTCCTGTCTTTTTCTTTTACTTCCTCATGGATGAATTCACATGTTTTAATGCTTTCTCTTCTTTAAGGAATCAGATCAAATCAAGAGCACCAAATATGTACTGAGCCCTTAATGTGTGGAGAGCATCACTTCTTTCAAATGAGAGAAGGATTTAGTCTTTGGACCTTCTTCAGTGATAGGCAGTGAGCAAATAGGGCTCTTTCTCTAGAAAATGTTGACTACACACTGAAATGGCACAGTTATACAATTTAATTTAATGTATTAAAATTCTATTGTATACTGGGCCAGGTTGCCAGGTTCTGATATATATACCAAATTGATTTAAATATCACTGCCGTCCTCAAGGAACTTAAATTCAGTGTAAGAGGTAAGACTTGTGTACAAATATCCAGTCATAATTGGGGGGAAATATATCATAAGGAAGGAGTTAATTTATACATTGTCAAATATTCAGAGAGAAATTGCTGTCACTGTAAATGGATCATAATGACAGCCTCATAAGGTGTTTAAATTGTCTCTACAGCCTTATTTCAAGGCTGTTAATTATTTCAATTAACAAAATATCTCCAGTGGAAAAAATCAGTCATTTCCTAGTTATTACCTAAGCTTTTACCACTTAGATTCTGTGCATAATTTCAGAGGCTTTTGTTTAGTAACAATGATTCATCTTCTATTTTATGTAGCCTTTTCCAGGGAATCATTGTTAGTATCTCTACATACATTCCACACAGGCTCAGATTTTCAATGCAATATTAACGTTCCATGTGCATAGAAATGTTCTCATTTACCTGTCCTGGCTGTTCTTATTCTAGTACTTTAAACACAGTTTGCAGCTAACCCGTTTGTTCTCATCATGGGAGATGGGCTTATAGCTCACATAGAGTGGAGGCATAATAGCTAAACAGTTTTTATTTTAGCCTAGAGGATCGCAGATCTGCCCCCCTGGGATTTATGCCATCATTTTAAACCCCAAGCTAAGAAAAGTATGTATTGTCAGACTTGCTTTACCATTCTTTCAAATGAAAGTTTAATCACCTTGACATTTACAGTAAGGAGTGTCTGAATGACAGCATTTATGGAGCATACAGCAACCTCTATCCAGAAGTAACTGAAAACATGGAGGGAAGAAGGGTGGTTGAGTGTCAAATCCAGATGCCAAGTCTAAAAACAGCCTTTCAAGGGCTGAGATATAACCGATGCTGCTGTCTCATGTTTTAGAGGCCAGGCTTCTTCCTTCATGGTGTTTATAAGTTTCATGGGGGAGAGAAAAGGATTCTTTAGTCAAATAAGTTTGGGAAACACTGGGGCCCAACACAAGAAACAATGTTCAGAACTTCTCAAAACTTTTAGTACATTAATATGCTATTCAAAGTTCCATAAGAGATAAGTATCATGCAGCTTTCTAGACCTTTTATGGGTTATAGAAGCTTATTTTTTCATGGGAGTTGTTTTGGAACAAGTGTTCAGTGGAAGGTATTTTATTTTATTTTACTTTTTTTAGGTGATTTTTATTTTCATCTTTTGTTCATCTGTAGCTCCTGCTTTTTAATTGCATTTTACTATGAGCATATATTATTTGTACAGTAACAACAAAAAGAAAGGGTAATACTCAATGGAATCAAAATTAGGTAAACCAAAACATATGTGTGAAAAGAGAACCAACTACATGAAAGTAATTCACTATTCCTAGTGGTTCTCTTTGGGAGAGATTATAGGTTATGGGTAACCTTTCCACTTCTTTCTACTCTGGATATTCTTCAAACTTCCTAAAATGGGCATGGGAAAACAATACATATAGCGTGTAAAAAATAAAATTGCATACCTATATAATACATAAATTTTGCAGGGAAATTTTTTTTTAATTAAAAAAATTTTTTTAAATAAGCATTTTACTTTAATTAAGTTTAAATACAGAAAAGTTGCAAAGATAGTATAGAGTTTTGTTTCCCCAGTTTCCCCCAGTGTCAACATATTATGTCATCATGATACGTTTGTCAAAACTAAGAAATTAACATCGGGAAATCAACATTAACTGTGGAAGCTATTTGAGCATCAAAGATGTTTACCTTGTCTGGAGTTGTTTTACCTTGCCATTTTCACAATGAAAATTCATTTTTTTTTCTCTTCTTATTTTCCTCATTAGAGTTTCTTAAAGTTTCTTTAAAACTTCATTTCAAGACACCTCCGTTTCAGGAGTTCATGGTAAAATCCAGGTAAATTTCTCTTTTACGGAGTTTTCATGTACCAACTTAGCTAAACTAAATGAGTTTACATGATTTGGGTTATACTGTGGTTATAAGATCTGGTTTATCATAAAACACTGTTTATAGTTTATGAATTTAACTACTTGAACTGTATGATTCCACTTACATGAGGTAGAGAGAATAGTCAAACTCATATAGACAGAAAGTAGAATGGTTACACCAGTCAGACTGGCCATCATGAAAAGTCTACAAATAAAAAATGCTGGAGAGGGTGTGGAGAAAAGGGAACCCTCCTACACTGCTGGTGGGAATGTAAATTGGTGCAGCCACTATGGAAAGCAGTATGGAGGTTACTTAAAAAACTAAAAATAGAGTTACCATTTCATCCAGCGACACTACTCCTGGGCATATACCCAGAGAAAACTATAATTTGAAAAGATACATGCCTGTCTTGCCCTTAGGTCCTTCAGACGCAGACATAGAGGATGAACTTGAGGACACGGGGAGGCGGAAGGGTCAGCTGGGATGAAGTGAGAGAGTGGCATATATACACTACCAAATGTAAAATAGATAGCTAGTGGGAAGCAGCTGCATAGCACAGGGAGATCAGCTCGGTGCTTTGTGTCCACCTAGAGGGGTGGGATAGGCAGGGCGGGAGGGAGACGCAAGAGGGAGGAGATAAGGGGATATATGTATTCGTATAGCTGATTCACTTTGATATACAGCAGAAACTAACACACAATTGTAAAGCAATTATACTCCAATAAAGATGTTAAAAAAAAAAAGAAAAAGAAAAGATATATGCACCCCAATGTTCACTGCAGCACTATTTACAATAGCCAAGACATGGAGGCAACCTAAATGTCCATTGACAGATGAATGGATAAAGAAGATGTGGTGTGTATACTCACAATGAAATATTACTCAGCCATAAAAAGGAATGAAATAAAGCCATTTGCAGCAACATGAATGGACCTAGAGATGATCACACTAAGTGAAGTCAGTCAGTCAGAGAAAGACAAATAGCATATGATATCACTTATATGTGGAATCTAAAAAAATTATACAAATGAACTTATTTATAAAACAGAAATAGACTCACGGACATAGAAAAGAAACTTACATTACCACAGGGAAAAGGGGGGAGAGGGATAAATTAGGAGTTTGGGATTAAAATATACATACTACAATACATAAAATAGATTACGAACAAGAACCTACTGTATAGCACAGTATACTGTATACTCCGTATCTTGTAATAACCTATAATGGAAAATAACCTAAAGAAGAATATATATATATATGAATATATATATATCGGAATCACTTTGCTGTACACCAGAAACTAACACAAAACTGTAAATCCACTATATTTCAATAAAAAATTCTTTTACAAAGTAGAATGGTGGCAGCCAGGGCGTGGGGGGGAAGGGGAGAAGGCGAGTTGTTTAATGGGTATAGAGTGTCGGTTTTACAAAATGAGAAAGTTCTACAGATTGGTTGCATACCAATGTGAAGACACTTAACGCTACTGACCGTACATTTAAAAATGGCTAAAAAGGTAATTTTTATGTTGTGTGTATTTTACTACAATTTAAAAAATTGTATGGTTTTTAATATAGTACTTTATTGTCTCACTAAATATAAAGACAAAAGCCAGAATTGATTGAAGATGTCAAATTATTTATCTATGTAAAAAGAAGACTTACTGGTAGAGAAAAACATTCTTGATCACTAGAATGGAAACCTGAAATAGCTGCTACCTTGATTAAGAAGACTAACAGTACAAATATCTGGTGTTCTGGTGAAACTGTTCAAAATTGTATGGATCTTAAAATAAAAGGCACTTTACATGTTCAAATTAGGTTATTTCTTCTAATATATATATACTACTACAAGTTCTTATTGATCACATTTTGAATCTATATTGATTGTATATTTCTCAATTAACTTCTATTATCATGAGTTGAGAAATTTATCCCTCAATTTTAACTTCTGGTGCTCCAAACTGCTAGTATCATTACTATTATAATTTCCTATTGAGTTCTGGCTAGACTTACAGAAACATCTATCATCTTTTAGGAAGAGGATGTGCCTCGCAGAGAAAATATGTGTCTGTACATCTCTCTTCCCTAGCTCTCTTCTAGAGCACCATTCGACTTTTTTGTTCTCTATATGTAGTATTTATTAAAAGGATAATTCCTTCAGGAATTTGAGGGCATGTGTGAAGTAAATACAAACTGCACACAGTACTTAGTAATCAG
Source organism: Hyperoodon ampullatus (assembly GCF_949752795.1). Taxonomy (NCBI): domain Eukaryota; kingdom Metazoa; phylum Chordata; class Mammalia; order Artiodactyla; family Ziphiidae; genus Hyperoodon; species Hyperoodon ampullatus. The sequence goes on from NC_136925.1 coordinate 4,351,196, forward strand.
GCTCAGCAGAATTTTAAAAAAGCAAGATGTGGAGAACAACAGAGAACATCTCATATCTAGAGTGTTTGCTGCCCACTCCCATGGGCAGGTGCTCTCGGGAAATAGATATGGGACTTGCAATGCATGAATGAGACCAGAAACATTCATATTCCGGCCACACAACCAGATGCATCCCTATGAAATGAGACTACATTCATTGTGTAAAAATAGTGGTAAGTGCTCGCTGTGAGGTGGTCATTGAAGAGGGAGCTGCAGGAGCTCTAGGTGAGGAATTTGCAGGCATACCTGCCCCTTGTCTTCCTTACCACCCGAAATAGAGCTTTAGGAGCTATTTGTGTGATTGAAGGAGGAAGCCGGGAAACCGTTACCCACTCAGCATTTCTGGAACACAGAGAGACTCCAAGGCAGGGTGACGAGAGAAGGTGAGCCTTGGACCAGGGAAAAGAACTGAAATCATCCCTGGAGAGAACAAAAATGTCTGTCTTCGTGATCAGAAAGATGTCTGTCATGAGCTCCCAGGTAATTAGAAATTTCGATAGTGCTAAAAAGACAGATGATCACCTAATTCCCAGTTATGTCAGCCTGGAGCACGTGGAGACTGAAGGCTGGTTCAGAGGCTGCCTAAAGGCATCAAGAGGGAAAAAAAAACGCCCTCTGAGTTCCCGCCTGTTTTCTCATCCCTGAATCTCCAGGAAATCTACCTAGAAAGAGGGTCCCATGGGGTGAGAATTGTTCCTGTGAAGAACGGGGCAGAGAACGTTGGTGTCAGCCCTATGCCCCTCAGTTTTTAAAAATGCAGATGATACCACGCAGAGGCTTCATCAGGATAACGCAAAGAAGAGTCCGTGAAGAAGGCAAGAAAAGGAGCCCCGTTTTGCAGGCTAGGAAAGGACAAGAGTAACAATTATGAGAGCCGTTAGAGACTTCTTAAAGCTTTCAACACTCCCATGTCCATCGTTTTTGTTCCCTTCTCTGTTTCACACAGTATTTAGTAGCAAAACCCTAAAATAAAAAGGGTGTGTGGTGTTTTAATTCCAGGTCAAAGAGAAGCCAGAAAACTAAACATTGTATCCTAATTACATATACAGTCTTGCAAGAGAGAAGGAGAGATCAACGACATCCCTGAGATCTGAGATGCATGAGAGGCCATGGCAAAGCCTGCTGGGAACGGAGCAGTGCACCCAGGAGTTTTACCCAAAAGAGATCCCTTATAGACTCCGGCTGTCAAAATGACAGAGTCAACTGCCATGATGAGACTATAACGGAATCATTTCTACTACATATCCAGATGTGATAGCACAACTTGGTAAGCTGAACTACGAGATGTAAAAGAAGGGCACCTTTCAGAGCTCCAATGTAAAACAGAAACGATGGGAAAGCTCAAGGCTAGTTATTCCATCACTTGTGGTTGTTTTTTTTGTTTTGTTTTGTTTCTCTAACAGTGAATCATCCAAATTGAGAGTTATTCCTAGAGAAGTATAAAAAGATAGCCTATTTAATTCTAGGAAACACCATGAAATGTGTCATCTTGACTCAACATTTCACAGAACCCAGGCTGCATTCTTTTCTCCCATGTACCCCTGTTTCCATATCAGTAGTGACATGAGGCTAAGTGTCATCATTAGTTTCTTCTATTTATACAGTCAAACTTTTTTCTGCTTCATGGCTTCCTGCTGAGGCATCGTTTTATGTTAGTTCCCCCATCGTGTTATTTGAAGGGTCTGCCTTTATGGACAGTTCTGGAACACAACATGCTCCTTCCCTCAGCGATAGGTTCAGACCATTTTCTACACAAACTCCCACGTCCCCAGCCGTGGCTCTCAAACCTTTCCAGCACAGAAATCACCTGGGGAATCATACTGAAATGCTGACTCCTGGTTTTACATTCTTGAACCAGTTTGCCCAATGGTTCAACTGCAGATGGTCCTCACCTCTTACTTTAACAAACCTGCTTTATTTTTCCCTTTCTTGCCTCACTAACAGATCCTCCCCATACTGGTTTCTTCCTCAGATTCTAGAGTAATATACTGACCTCTGATTTACCCTGAATAGTTCACCTTCTTGCACTGTTGTTTATTTTATGTGGTTATATCTCAGTTCTGAGCTCTACTGAGCAATCTTGGAAGGAATCTCGTGTCTTAAAGGATGGTATAGCACTACGTAATAAGCATTAAATAATATTGGCATGAAACGCCCATGGGACAGAGAGGCTTTCATGGCAAAAAGATGCAGTTATTTATAGCTTTTAAGATGACCGGAGAAAGAGGCCTGGGGACAAAGCAAAGGCATTAAATGAAGGAAGCACTGGTACATAGGGAGGTGGGTGTGGGTGTGGCATGGAGCCTTCTCCTTTGGTGCCGCTACAAACATGGAGGCCACACAGCACATGCAGCAGTGTCTCAGGGGTTGTGCCCCTCCTGGCTATGTTATTTGGCTGTGTCCTTTCTCTAGGCTCTAGCATAAGCCCAATTAGAAAAGGGAATTTTATCACGTGATCTCTCAATCTCTGCTGATGTTGCAGGGTCTGGGAATTTACTCGTATCTGGGAAGGAGACCAGAAAGACTGGTGTTGCACAAAGGAAGTATTTCTGGGCTGTGAAAGTTGTCAGTACCTTTGTTCTCAGCTTCCTTTTCCTAGCTTCAAATTATTTCCTCATTTAAAAAATCTTTTTAGGTATATTTATCCACTGTTTTAAACCACTTATGAAGGAGAGGCAATGCCACTGGATGTTATATGTAGTTTTTCTGAGACTTTTGAGCACATTGGTATTCCTTTCTTCCACTTCTTGTGAGAAGTGTCCTCTTTGAAGCTTTTTGTATCTGAGAATCTTCCTGAGATATTGTTTTATTATTGTCTTCTTTTTGCCAATATCATCTATAAAACCATGTTCCACTTCATCTCACAATTTATTTTGCTTTTCCATTGCTCTGTAAAATGTGCATTTCATAAAACAGCTACATTATACAAGTCCCCAGATTCCTCCTAAAATAATGTATGTAGTTTTGTAACTGAGGTTTTTGTAAGTTAATAACTATTATTAGTCTAGTTGATACATAAGTATCATGTAAGTATCTTTACTTTTACAATAGAAATGATAATAGGTAAGAAGATTACTTTTCAAATTTCCTCGTAATTTCTGCTACAAGTATTGAAGAATTCTATCTCTTGTCTACGTTTTGTAACATAATACATTTAAAATGTTTAATTAATTTCGCTTGATGTTAAATATTATCACTTTTTATTATTAAGGCAAAGTCACAAAAGTTAAAGAAAAAGTTTAAAGGAAAAATACTCATCATCATCCCCTCCATTTACCACAGAAGCTTTCATTTGTGTGTGCTGTCGACATGAATATTTTAACAAGATTACATTCATAGCATAGTGCCATTTTTTAATCTGTTTTACTTGCTAATATAAATATTGTCTCATAATAATTATAATTTTTAATGGTTGAATAATGTTTCATTGAGTTTCTGTGATGTATTTCCTTCTCTTTTGCACATTTAGGTTTGTTACATTTTTTATTATTTTTTGATACTGCCACAATCATCTTCATGAAAATAGCATTTTATTACTTTAAAATTACATCCTTAGGAATAGGATAGCTGAGTCAAAAGATAGGAGTATGGGGGGGGTTCTGATAAAAATTATTATATTGCTTTCCAAAATGGGTTGTATAAATTTACCTTCCCACCCTCAGTATAAATGCACTAAACACAACCTTACCCTTAAGCAGTTATTCATGTTTTAAAAGATATTGGTCAAACATATATAACATTAAAAATGGTTAAAAGAGTAAATTTTAAGTGTACAATTTAGTGGTATTAAGTATAGTCATAATGTTGTGCAACCATCACCACTATCCACTTCCAGAACTTTTTCATCATCACCCCAGACAGAAACTCTGCAGCAATTAAACAACAATTTCCCATTCCTCCCTCCCCTTAGCCCCTCATAACCTCTATTCTACCTTCTGTCTCTCTGAGGCCTATTCTAGGTTCCTCATATAAGTGGAATCATACAGTATCTGTTCTTTTGTGTTTGGCTAATTTCACTTAGCAAAACGTTTTCAAGGTTCTTCCATGTTGTAGCATGTGTCAGAATTTCATTCATTTTCAAGGCTGAACAATATTCCAAGGTATTTATATACCACATTTTGTTAATCCACTCATCTGTGGATAGACATTTATGTTGCTTCCATCTTTTGGCCATTGTGACTAATGCTGCTGTGAACATTGGAGAACAAATATCTGAGTCCCTTCTTTCAATTCTTTTCAATATATACTGAGAAGTAGAATTGCTGGATCACGTGGCCAATTTTTGCTTAACTTTTGAGGAGTGCTATGCTTTTAATGTTTACAAAAAGTTCTTTGCTTTACTTGGTGTAAATTTCATTTTTTTATGAGATTTGAACATTTTATTCACCTATATTGCCTTATACTGCATCTTCTGTGAATTATCAGTTCATGTCCTCTGACCATCTATTAATCGAATTATTTCTCAATGTTTTTCTAGAAGTCTCCATACCTTTTGCCTGCTGAGAGTCCTTTCCCTTTTATACCTGGATTTTCCTTTGGGAACTACCCCTCTTCCGCTGAACGCTACACTGGGGGGACGGGGGGGCAATCGAACATGTCCCCATGCCCTGGCCAATTAGATGCCTCCTGCAATTTGAATTTTGAGAAGAATGAAACAAGAAAAGAAAATGATGAAAGCTACATTATGATACTCACAGCTTTCTGAAAGGATGGACCGACACTGGAGTTTCTGTTACCCAGATTTAGTTATATACTTCCCCTGGTCTCATTCATAATGAGACCTGATTTTTTTTTCCAGTGTTTAGTTTTGCAAGCTGCATCACATAATTGAATTCCAACAAATGTATTCTTTAAAATAAACTGTTAGCTAGAGTTGTTTCTATTATTTATAATCAGACTTGATAGATTATTTATCTATATTATTTAATCCTTAGTCAGATTTTATGAAATATTTTTTCCCAGTTCATTGACTCCTCTAAAATGCTAGTGTTATTATGCTTTCTCCTGTTTAGAAATTTTCAATTCTGTAGAATTTCATAGAATTAAATCTCTAACTCTTTCGATGTGACTTTCTAAAAATTCCTTCACAGCTAAAAAACTAGCTTCCCTCCAGTCAATAATTAATCTCTTCCCTTTCTATTTTGATTGCATTGAAATGGTTCTAACTTAGGCCCAATTTTCCAGCATTCCTGAATATGTTATTTTTTCACATTTCCTAGTAGTGACTTTAGATTCATTAATATATTTTTAGATAGTTCCAACTTTGCAGGCTCTGAAAGTGTTTCATTTTAGGGTGTAATAGATACTTCCACGTGTGGAGGAATCCATTCCAAAGCTCCTAAGGCTGATGGTGTTCTATAAATATTATATTATAGGAAGGAAGGAAGCATGTGCATAACTATTCTTTGTTTCTCTTCCTAGTCTCATTTCTTCTTTTTTTTCTTTCTAGTGAAGCAAGGATGAGAATCATACAGGAGGCAGGAGAGAGGCTCTGGATTGTAATCTAGGAAGGAAGAAAATGCCTGTTCTGGAAGGGTGCCCAAATCAGGAGCAAGGGCTGTATGGGAGACTGCAGCATGTAAGAGCATTAACTTTCGGTAAATTGCTTAAAAGCATTGGAGGCTCAGTCCTGACCTCCTGCTAAGGGAGCCAACCCAAGAGCCTAAAGCAGAGATGTAAAAATAGTAATAACAGTAATATAAAACTTTCTTATCACTTGAAATTTTACTCAGAAGCTGAATATCTACAGCAGGTAACAGCAGAGTTGCTGTTGAAACCCAGCCCATCTGATCTCTTCTTATCCTGCAAGGATCCCTACAACACCCTTGGGGCTCTAGGATTCTGCAGGACGCGATTTGACAATGACCAGTTTAAAGCAAAAGAGGCATCATACATCATCACAATTTGTGCCCAGGAGAAAATGGCTGTCAGTAGCTTAAATAACACCTCTCTCTGAAAGGGTTTTCTTTGGAATAGGGATCAAAGGAACTGAGCCTCAATAGAGGAATTTCATAAATCAGAGTGAGGGAAAGAACTGGCTGGGGAGGGAGGTGGTGGCAGCATAGAACAAATTCAGTTGCTCTAAAACCATGTTTTGTGTCCTGTCACCCACTTCCTGGATGAAGTGCTGACCACAGACAATTTGTCGTGAGTCACTGTCATCACAAGACACTTGACAGTTTTTTAGGAGCCCTCAGTGCACTATTCACACAAATTAATCTTAATCCTCCCAAATAGGCCACCTCATGTATATACCTGATAATGAATATACATTTGAAATGATTCCCAAGAAAGACCAGGAGATGAGAATAACATTTGAATACAGTTATGGCAAAAGAGGAAGAATTTGAGATTTTCTCCAAGTCAATCAAACCAGGCTAAACATATTTAAAGGCAAAAATGGCAAGTGGTGAGTATTTAGTGTCTGAGAGCCTGACAGAGGGTTTTGTTTATACTCTCAGCCAAAGAACTGAATGTTCCAGAATGTCACCAGAGAACAAAATGTCAGCTGGTGGAATTAATGGCGGATAACTTTAGAGCCGAGTTGAAGAAATGATTACTTTGTAGCACATTGAGTCAAACTGTGAAACCCACTGCCACAGGAGGTTATAGAGTTGAGCACTTTGTTGGATTTAAAGCAGAATGAATAACTTTATGACTAATAAATGCAATTTCCAGCTCTTCACGCTAAGATAAAAGAGGTGATCAAAGTACATATTTGAGAGCACAGGCCAATTGCTGTGGAGTCAGAAGCAAGGGCCTTTTCCTTGTAAACTCTGACATTTAAATTAGCTGGACGGAACACGGGAAGCATGTTTACCCCTCTGCTAGAGGTAGGGATAGCCCAATGCCAAGGCAGAGTTCACGTGCTGCCCAGAGGGGCTGCTATGGAATTAAGTATGGAAGATGGTCAGAGAGGTGACTGTGCTGAGCTTTCACAGCCTGGAAGCTACCCACAACCAACAAGCCAACACACACAAGTCCAAACTCTTCTCTTCCACCTCTAGTTCCCTACTCTACCAGCCTCAATGTTTTCATGCTGGAGTTCCATCCTGCTGGCTAAAATAAATGTTGAGCTTCCCCCTTCAAGATTATTCTCTATTTCTCAGCATCTTCCCACAGTTCCTATGCCTTCTCCCAACCTGCCGATCTGGGCTGGATCATGAAGAAATATGAAAGATCCCTGAACACTTTCCTTCCACACGGGTGTTCAAAACTCAAGTCAAAAAAAAAAAAAAATCCAGCTAAGTAATGTGTGTGCAGCACTCCAAGTACAAAGAATATTTAACCTCCAGAAATAGAATCAACATTCTTTATTTTTACTAAATTAGAAATGTATTGCAAAATCTAAACAGATATGAGGATATTTTGGATTATAGGTTAAATTCAAACTAAAGAGATTAATTAAAAATTTTCTAATCCCAATTCTTCTGATTTGGAATTAGAAAATTAACATCTTTTTTTTTTTTCTGCACAAGATGTAGTAGGTCTTGTATTTTTCTTTGAAATGGACAGTCTAGAATTTGGCCTTAAATCCCTTAACTGGAAACAATATTTAGTTTTATTCCATTTCATAATGGAGAACAGATGTACCCAAATGTAGTTACTTCCAGACATAGCTGGTTTTATATTTAGAGTAACTACTCTCAAGACATTTGAAAAAATCTATTTTTCTAACACCATCATTTTTAACTTTCAGTATCCCATTATACTGCTATATAATTTTACTTGATAACTCTTTATTCATTCTATCAACATTAATTGTAAAAGACAAGGTGAACAACATTAGTTATTCTCAAAATGTTTGAACTAGAAAACCATGTTTGGAACTGAATTTTCAACTCTTGTAATTAGGGAATTTCTGTAATTTCTAATTCTAAAAAGGGATTTTAGTTTTAAGTGTGGTAGATTATTTCTCACCAAAGAGACAATTCTCCTAAAAATAAGATAATCAAAGTACAGTCTTAAAATTATTTATAAGCTCCTTTACATTTGTATTAATAGATAACTACTTTCCATGGTTGCCTTACTTATTTTATTTGGTTTCAAGATAGAACTCCCTTGAAACTTCTATTGTTTTTCTCAGTTCATTAAAATGCCCATCACACATTGTCTTTCTATGGTTTGTTCATAATGATGTCTTAAATTGCATCGTTTTGACAGACATACTTTGTATATTAGACATGTAAGTGTAGTCTCTAATTCAACAAAGAACTCTGCTCTCTCCTACTTTCTTGAATTATATCACCCTCTCAGTCTCTCATTTTTCACGTTTGCTAGAGACATGGAAACACAAAACATTTCTTACCTCCAGAAAAACAACAGTACAACCATGATGAAAATGAGAACTGACACTTACCTTCAGTGTCAGACTCATAAAACAAGATGTGACTCCAATAAACTGGAGAGAGCATGCCAGTCTAAAGAGAATGGCCATTACAAAGCTCCAGCCAATTGCTGCCTTACAGCACTGAGACCTGGTGTTGCGAGAACATCTGGATATTTTCAGACAGGCCAGATGCCTAGATTTTCTCCCAAGTTTTAAACGTAGCCGAATAATTAAACTTTAAAAAGTACAACATACACCACTACACACCCATTAGAATGGCTATAATTCAAAAGATAAACAATAACAAGCATTGGTGAGGATGTGGAGAAACTGGAACCCTCTCAGCATTGCTGGTCACAGTATAAAATAGTACAGCTACTTTGGAAAACAATTTAGCAGTTTCTTAAAAAGTTAAACATAAACTTAACATACAGTCCAGTAATTCTACTCCTAAGAATTAATCCTAGAGAAAACACGTGTCCTCACGAAGTCATTTTTGCAAAAGTTTATATGAGAATTATTCATAATAGCCCCAAACTGGAAACAACTCAGATGTCCATCAACTGGTAAATTAATAAGCAAAATGAAGTATATTCATATAATGGAAAATTACTCATCCATAACAAGGAATGACCTACTAATATACACTATAGCATGAAGGGAATGCGCGTTATCATGCTAAATGAAAGTAGCCAAATGCAAAATACTCCATATTTTGAGTCTCCATTTATATGACTTGTCCACAGTAGAAAAACCTATACGTACAGAAACGAGAGCAGTAATTGCCTAAGACGTCAGGGAGTAGAGGAGCTGGAGGAAAATGGGGAATGATTGATGACGGGCAGGGCGTTTCTTTGGGGATAGTGAAAGGATTCTAAACTTGACTGTGGTGATCACTGAACTCTGAACATACTGAAAACCATTGCATTATATGCTCTAAACGGGTGAACAGTATGGTAAGTGAATCATATCCCAATAAAGTCTTTTTTTTTTTTTAATGAGAAAATGGGAAGCAAAGTTTTAAGACAGGAAACAAGAGGAACCAGAAAAGAGTGGGAAAGAACAGGGGTGAAACAGGAAGCTGGGCATTAGGTATTGTGGCCTGGTGAGCAGAGGTATGGGATTGGGGGCAGTGAGTGGCTAAGGGGTTTATCCCTAAGTCTACCCAGAGTTGAATGCTTGATGGATGTGGAGAGAGTGCTTGGTGGCAGTAGGGAGCAGACGGAGCAGCATCAATACTGGCAGCCACCATGACTAACCAGCACCTCTCCTGGTTTTCTGAATACGTGATTGCATAGACAGATGGGGGAAACCCCAACGCTTATGGAAATTGAATGTCCCATCACTGATATGGGTGGGATCTCAGTGGACATTAACTCTGATTTAGAGGAATACTGCAATAAAGCTGGCTGAAGAGGGCACTATGATTGTCTCACTGATATTCGTTCTCTGCCCCCCTTTTGGGTAGTGGCCATGAGGTTGGTGGAAACTGATCCCCAAGATTGACTAGTCTTGGTCAATCAGAGTAAACCCATCTCCTTTGCCAGAGTACAGACCTATCCCATAAATGTTCTGCTTTTTGCTATAATAGTTCTTGAAAAGTCATACCATTTTCAGACAAGAATTTTTTTCCTATATGAGACTTTTCCCTTTTACCCTAAAACACACTAAACAGTAGAAATAATAGTAGTAGTAATAAATAATAAAGGTAATGAATACGATAAGAAATGGTTTCAAGATTATGGTTTCAGGGAAAAACAAGCTCACCAATTCACTCAATGCCAACATTTTATAGTCAGACAATATAATATGGATCTAATTTGAATTGCATGCAGTGTTTAGATAAACCCAAAACAACCAACTTTGCTTATGTATGCCAAATGAGAGGGATAACGGGTTTACATCTTCAACAACCCTTAGTCTGTGGTGAACATGTACTATTTCCATGTTTCAAAGCATTCTATTGCTTAGCTTTTACTTTAGCCTAAAAATGTTTTCCTATGATGTGACTTTTACTTTTAAGTGCAGTGGAGTACAAGATCAATGGAGTCCCAAAAGGTTGAACAATTGATGAAGAAAGCGGTACAGAAAGAAGAAAAAGTAACCCTTATTGCATCTTTATTTTATGTATAAACTTATTTACTTTCAAATTATTGGATTTTTAAAAATTATGTAAACGTTTTACATGATTCAATTGCTATATAAAATAATCAGATATCTTGATTTGGGATGAAATGCATCACAATTTTTTTTTAACTAATGGAAACATTTTCCATTGAATGACTCTTCACTTAGCAATGAGGGGTTTCAGGAATGAATTAGTCATGAAACCAGGGATAGGTGTAGGTGTTTCAGGTAACTAAGTCAATCAGGACCTGACATTTCTCTGACTATAGGATTGGTTCAGTGTTTGCCCATTGGGAAAATTTCAGGAAACTCATTGGATGGTTAGGAAAGGGACTGGCTCTCTTTACCTGAGTGTGAATAATGAAGTATGTAGCTCTGTGAGTAGCTGGCAGCCATTCTGTGACCACATCAGGGAGGGTGGATAGCTTCAGATCAACATAAAAGGCAGAGTGAAGAGACTGAAATAATCTATGGCTTTGGTGATACAATTTATCTGCTGAATCAAACTAAACAGAAAAAATCACCATATTTCTGGAGTTTCTAATTATGACTTTTTAAGGCAAACTGCTTTTCTATAAGTTACAACAGAAAGTGGCAGAAATTGGGTCTACAAAGTATACATGCAGAGAAATCCCTTCAGGAACAAGAAAAATAATACGAAGTAAAATATTTTTTAAAACCTTTCTCAGAGCATAGCTGAGCTGAGCTGGAAAGTGAAGAAATGGAAATAGAGCAGACAAACAATGAGAAAGTGTGATTCCATGAGGATTCGGTGAGCACCCCAGAGTCGGCATCACCCCTTAGGGTAAATGCCAATTATAAGAGCTTCATCTGTGTTTTAACTGGCTATGTGTTTGGGGAGCAGAAGCCAAAACCAGGGGCCAGAGCAGAGTAAATGGTCAGATCAGAAACCAGGACCACGTGAAGAGTGATACCCACAACGGGTGAATGAGAAAACACACGTGATCCGCAGAAGGGGAGATGCTCATCTCAACTGTCTCTCAGGATGGAGCAGAAATAAAGGAAAAGTCTCCCTTGATCGTTCTTAACCACAAGCCATATTGACGTGGGTTTGCCACTGAAATTTATAGTACCTGAAGAAAAAAAAACCCAAATGGAAAATTGAGTTTAAAGGGATCCTAGGTTGGTAATGCTACGAGTACTACCGTTATGGAGAAATGCACTTTCAATGCAGGCCTCAAAGAATTCCCACAGATAGAAATCCAAGGATCATGAAATCACAATAAAAAATGATTAACACAGGAGGAAACAAGTAACCATGAACAAAAGTCAGCAAAAATAACAACTGCAGAAACAGCTGTACTTTAATCAAAATACTACATGTAAAGACCTCTGGAATGTAGCCAAAAGTCTTTAAAGGGAAATTTAAAGCTAAACTGCTCTGTTAGAAAAAAAAGAAAAACTCAAAGTCAATTGCCTAAGCATTTATTTTAAGATATTAGAAAAAGAAGAGCAAAATAAATCCTGAAATTATGGAAGGTATAAAATAATAAAGACAAGAGCAGAAAAGTATGAAGTGAAAAGAAAAAAGATAGGAGAGGATTAATAAAACCAAAAGCGACTTTTTGAAAAGACTAATAAAATTGACAAACCTCAGGCAAGATTGGTTAAGGAAACAAGAAAGCACAAAATATTAGAAACGGAAAAAATGGCATAACTAAAAAGGCAGCAGAGATCAAGATGATAAAGAAATATAAATAACTTTAACATTAAGACATTGGAAAGATTAGGTGAAATGAACAAAATACTTTTAAAAGTTACCAAAATTGACTCAAAATTGGTGAAGAAATAAAAATCAGGAAGGTTATCAGTAATTCAAAATTCTCCCTCAAAGAAAATAGCAGGACCTGATGATTTTACAGGAAGATTTCAATGAAATATTCAATGAAGAAGTAACTACAAACCTAAACTTCCAATTAATAAAATAAAGGGGAATACTTTCCAACTCAGCTTATATATATAATTTCTTTTGTTATCAAAAATAAAGAGTAAAAGGAGAGGAAAAAAACAGGCCAATCTTATTAATGCCGGAGCAAAAAACTTTCTAAAAAAGAAAATTTGTAAATTGAATTCAGCAATGCAAAAAAGATAATTTATCATCACTGAGTTGGATACATTCTGGGAATACAAGTTGATTTAACATTAGAAAATCTATTAAGTAATGTATCATATTAATATGTAAAAGGAGAAAAATCATATAATAATTTCTATAAAAGCAGAATAAGCAGTTGTTAACATTTAATAACAATTTTTGATACAAATTCTCAGTGGATAAGGTATAAAAAGGAATTTCTTTAACCTAAACAAGAGGACATATAGAAATGTTATAGAAACCTTACAGTCAACGGTGAACCATTAGTTATTCCCAATGTAACTATTTCTATTCAACATTGGATTAGATATAATAATTTGTGCAATAAGAAAGAAAAGCGATAAGGATTGGAAGAAAAGTAAATTGCTATTATCCAGAGATAATATGGTTGGCCACAAAATGGAAGACCCAAAGGAATCTACCTAAATTATTATAATTAATCATAGATTTTAGAAAAGTTAGCAGATACAAGATCAATAACCAAAAGTCAGTGGCATTTTTGTATATCAGCAACAAAGAGCTAGAAAATGAAAATTTAAGAATATACTATTTATAACAATAAAAAAATTTAAAGTACCCAGGAAAATATTCTTAAGTATGTAAAAAACATATTTTTGTTTTTTGTTTTGATTATTTGAGGTTTATTCCTTAAAACAGAACAAACAAAAACCTAAGCTGTCATTTAAGTGGGGTTTCCGAAGGGTGTGGAGGTAAGTACTTCTTCAATAGACTGTCAACGAATCCTTGTTTAGACCCATCTGTATCTCACATCCAGAACTGTGAGGGTCATGAAGCCTTGAACCTTTGCCTATTCTGCAGTGCAAATTAGTGTGCTTCTAGCCTTTCCCATTGATGGTTTATTATTCAGCTTTCTTGGATCTGCGAAGTCAGTTGCCACACATCCAGCTACCATCCAGATTCCACTAGCTTCTCCTGTTTTGTTCTCTTTGTCCTGGAGGGTTTATACTCCCACCCCCACCCCATCCCTAAATCCCTTTACTGTGGTTTGAGAGAAGTTCCAGAAGAACACTGAGGTAAGGGTGTGGGTATTCAATTCACCATTTTTTTTTTTTTAAACCAGAGGCCCACTCTAACTTCCTATAAGCATAACCCTAGGGGAAATAGGTAGTCACTTGGAAATCAGATAAATCGAATACTCATTTGGTAACTGAGGAAAGAACATGCTCTGTTTTTGCAGCAGAGCAGGTGTCCCTAGAAACTCTAACCAGTGGACAGCAATCCCAATTACTGGCTTGGTCAATAGGCCAAAGTTATTTAACATAGGTTGAAGGTATTACCAGTGACTGAGTGGGCATCAGTTCTAACAAATGGGCTGCAGGGGGTACCACAGTGCTGCTCTTTGGGGCCTGGTTAAGTGTGGTCTTCACTGTCTCGGGGGTACAGTGAAAGAAACCAAGGCACTCTCCCAATACCCTCAGAAAGAAGGTTGGCCAGTACCTCTCGATGCTTCTGTAAGGCACGTCAGTAAGGGCTGACGCAGTGATTTGCCCCTTCCTTTTTCCCCGAGTCTCAGAAGGTATAATGCAATGACATGCCTTTGAGATTTCCCCCTTTGCAACTGATGTCTAATATGCACTGTTTTCTGTTCTTTTTCGGGTTTTTCCTATTAACACATGTAACTAACGGTGACTGCTTACAATTAACACAGTTTTAGAAATACTTTTTAATGATGATCTTAAAAGATAATAGTTATAAGTACTTTACTAATTTAGGTTGTGGTTGCTTATCTAGAGCTGCACAAAATTACACTCTAATTTCCTTCAAAACTTGTAATTCAGCACAGAATCAAATCTTTCCTTTCATCTTCAGATCCTCTGCCTAGTTTCCAAATCCCCTGAGATCAATCTAATCCTTTAAGATTTTCTTCCCTTTAACTCCTTCCTTCTCAGGATCTCAAATCATGAACCTTTTTCTCAGAACCTGTCAGTGAAAGGCCCACAACAAATCCTGGGCAACATTTTATCTATTAAGCAATTGATCTAATGACCACTGATCTGGGAGGTTAGGATTCTGTTTCTAAATTTATCACAACGTGCCCTGTGTCCTTGGAAAATACCTTAACCCCAGTTTTTCTTCTCTTGTAAATGAAAAGAATAGTATTTATAATCAGTACCTTTTTCTTTGCAAATAAAGGTGTATGTGGAAAAATATAAAGATACCAGTATGTATTATTGGTCCCCGTTCTTGATACCTGAGTACTGAAATATTATGAAAAAGAATAGGATAAACATGAAAGGGGAAAAAAGATCAATGTGAATTATATAAAAGAATATAAATTTGACTCTTCTACAGGAAAATGTAGAGACTTTTTCAAGAAGTTTCTATCCAAATAAGTGATGTAGGAAAACTCATCATGAACTACACAAAATAGGCTTAACAGAAAGACTAAAAAAACAGAAAATAACAGTAGGAGGAAGGCATTCTTATCTCAGTTGGAGAAACAAGAGTTGGAAAGTTTTTTCATAAACAAAATTATTTTAAACATGTTTAATAAAAGATAGTTTTCAATGTCCAGGGGAAAAAAAGAAATGTCATGCTGCTGTATTGTACCTTTAAAAACCATCTGCTTGAAAATTTTTACTGAACTTGCACTTGTCTCAAACATCATACCCTCCTTGATGCCTTTTCCAGCTTCCAAAACAAAATTAATTATTCTCCCCTTAAGGTCTCAGAGGACTTGGAACTTAATTTGCTTGTAGCATTTATAGTTAACGTTTTTGGTGTTGTTCTTTCCCCCTAGGCTGGGAGCTTCTCTGGGAAAAAAAAAATTGTGACTTATTCTTTTAACCTTGGTGCCAAAACACATAATATGAATAAAAGAATATTTTCCTTTTTATCCTTTTCCATTAGTTATTGGCTTTTTAAGGTAAACATTTAGCTGGACATTTAACTTGTGTAATTTATGTCTATTCATCTTCATTTAAAAGTGTATTTATCACTTCTTCCATTTAATTAAGATATAATCTCTTTCTAAAAGTCTAGCTCTATTGCACCAAGGGCCATAAAATAACATGGCAATGATACCTATTTTCATTTAGTGAACTTCCTCATAAACAGGGACTTCTTCATTAGTATATTGCTACAGCAAAGCTAAATGTCCCAGTATAATAATTCAAAAGTCACCTTTACCTTACTACAAATTGCTTCCACATAGGACTTAGCCAATGACAATGGCCTGTTTCATTGTCAGTTTTCTAAATTTGAGGTGTATCTGGTCAGAAAGCATCAGAGAAAAATCTATGCCAAATTTTCAAGACACAGTGACTCTTATACCTCAAAAATTGTCTAAATGGGGGAGTAAGAATTGTAATAGTTTTTCTTTTTTTAAACTGCATTCTATTCAAGAGAAAGAAGAAAGTGGGTAACATATAACTCCATTAACACAGTGTTAGACTATTGATCTAAAAGTTTCCAGTCTGGTTCCAGTTTCAACACCTCTGTCATTAACTGTATGCTTTTATTCATGACATTTTAATCTCTCTTACACCAAAAAAAAAAAAAAAAAAAGATGTAGGACTAGATGATTGCCAACCTAGATTTCCAATACTTCTGCAGGGCTGCTACCTTGAAACAAAGCCTTTTCCTATTTCTGTAAACAAAGTGCTTTGGACGGGGTTCAGTCCTTCCTCACCCCATGTAGAATTCCAGTCTACACCACGAATAGGTGTAGTATTATAGGGAAGGTTGATCGAGTCTGCATACATAATCACACTCCATGCCCACGGGGTTGCAAACGCAGTTATATCTGATGCTATAAAGCCACTTTCAGCTGGTGATAGGTTAACATTAAAAGGATTAAGGCTTGCTTTGACATGGGCTGACATCCAAAAGTTAGATTTAACGTTAACAGCTGGAATCCTCAAGAAAATAAAGAGTAAGTTAAGGGAGACACAAATGGAGTTAAATTAGAGCAAGTGGGTGTTAAAGGTATGTTGGAGTTATTTTCATCTCAGTTTAGAAATGTTTCATTCAATGGCTAAAAAAAGGCAGAGTTGGCATAAATTCTCCTCTATGATTACAAAACATAGAAAAAATGCTTTAGGTGGAAATGTTCATCTTTCAGGTAAGTACTGTGCCACTGGAAACTTTTTTTTAGAGAAATGACTAATCCTGGAGGTTTTTTTTCCCCTCTCTTTAGCACATTTCAGCGTCTCAGCACTTGAAAAACATGCTAATACTTAAAAATCAAGAAGACCTGTTAAGTCTCAGGAGGCAGGTTTATTTTTCTCTCAGCATATTTGCCTGAAAATTAACTTACAGGTCTGAGCAGCACAGGTTAAGGCTGATTAAAAAGGTTTTTGATGGCTGACAGGGGGTTCACCTCAAGGTATACTCAGTGAGTACAGGTAGTTGATAATGACCAGGATAGAAGTATCCACCGAGTATGCATGAATTCCTTTCCACCCTCATCTCTGTGCTCTGAGGACCACCTATGTTGGAGTCCTGATGGGGTTGGGAGTTGGGGGTAGGGCTTATTGAAAATGCAAATTTCTGGCCCCCCACTCCAGACCTACCGAAGCAGGAAGGTGGTGAGGCTGGTGCCCATGAACAAGCACCCAGTGATTCTCATGCTTACCACCGTTTGAGAAGTGCTGACCCAATTCTCATTATTCTCTAGACTAGCTCACTCGTTGTTACTGAAAAAATGCTTGCTAAACACTACCCTACACTCATTTGGGTGGTAGGCATTACCAGACCTTGAGGTCTTCACTCTGGAAGAGCTCATAGGTAAAACAAACATGAAAACAAATGCAGGTGTGTTCGTGTTCCCTCTGCTTGAAATGCCTCTGTTACCCCTTCACTGTGTAGTCCTGCTAAATTCCTTTCTTTTCATTCTCAAGACCAACTTGCCATATCTTCTCCTCCTAAGCCCCCCTTGAGTTCATTTTATCCTCCTTTGGGCCAGTATTTGGACCCATTATTAAATATAGAACCTGTAGAAGTGTTGATACAGCACGACTGAAACTGTCTCCCCTCTAAGACTGCTCACTTGAGATGGTCAGGAGAATTCCTTATCATTTTATCCCCACTTCCTAGTAGGATGCCTGGCACGGAGTAAATGCTCAATAATTCCTGTGTGCTCATAGAGGTTTGGTGAGGTGGTGAACTATTGAAAACAACATGAATTGCAAAGAAATAATGAAATTAAAACACAAATATGATATCATTCGAAAGTTAGAGAGACCCACATTGCCTAGAGCAGTCACAGCACTAGATGCACTGGTAAACCTGTCCCTTCTATGATAAATTAAAGGGTGAACCTAGGAAACTCAAGAACTATAACAGATAGAGGCTTGATTTCCTTCTTTTTAGTGGTTCTGAGGGCTTAGTAAAGGCAGCTAAATATCTGCTAGTTAACTCAATGCCTTTAAGAATGTTTACTTTCATTTTTAGCCATTATCATCTTGCAACCTCTGATAATTATAAGTATAAAGATTGTGAACTTCCTTAATAATCCTCTGATGCACATTAGCTAGCTATGTGCAAACATAAACATATTTCCTGTTGTCCAGATTTTTTTTTTCTTTTTCTTTTTTTTTTTTTTTATTAGTTTCTGCTTTATAACAAAGTGAATCAGTCATACATATACATCTGTTCCCACATCCCTTCCCTCATGCATCTCCCTCCCTCCCACCCTCCCCATCCCACCCCTCCAGTCGGTCACAAAGCACCGAGCTGATCTCCCTGTGCTCTGCGGCTGCTTCCCACTAGCTATCTACCTTACGTTTGGTAGTGTATACATGTCCATGCCTCTCTTTCCCTTTGTCACAGCTTACCCTTCCCCCTCCCCATATCCTCAAGTCCATTCTCTAGTAGGTCTGTGTCTTTATTCCCGTTTTACCCCTAGGTTCTTCATGACATTTTTTTAAAATTCCATATATATGTGTTAGCATACGGTATTTGTCTTTCTCTTTCTGACTTACTTCACTCTGTATGACAGACTCTAGGTCTATCCACCTCATTACAAATAGCTCAGTTTCGTTCCTTTTTATGGCTGAGTAATATTCCATTGTATATATGTGCCACATCTTCTTTATCCATTCATCCGATGATGGACACTTAGGTTGTTTCCAGCTCCGGGCTATTGTGAATAGAGCTGCAATGAACATTTTGGTACATGTCTCTTTTTGAATTATGGTTTTCTCAGGGTATATGCCTAGTAGTGGGATTGCTGGGTCATATGGTAGTTCTATTTTTAGTTTTTTAAGGAACCTCCATACTGTTCTCCATAGTGGCTGTACCAATTCACATTCCCACCAGGAGTGCAAGAGTGTTCCCTTTTCTCCACACCCTCTCCAGCATTTATTGTTTCTAGATTTCTTGATGATGGCCATTCTGACTGGTGTGAGATGATATCTCATTGTAGTTTTGATTTGCATTTCTCTAATGATTAATGATGTTGAGCATTCTTTCATGTGTTTGTTGGCAGTCTGTATATCTTCTTTGGAGAAATGCCTATTTAAGTCTTCTGCCCATTTTTGGATTGGGTTGTTTGTTTTTTTGATATTGAGCTGCATGAGCTGTTTATAAATTTTGGAGATTAATCCTTTGTCAGTTGCTTCATTTGCAAATATTTTCTCCCATTCTGAGGGTTGTCTTTTGGTCTTGTTTATGGTTTCCTTTGCTGTGCAAAAGCTTTGAAGTTTCATTAGGTCCCATTTGTTTATCTTTGTTTTTAGTTCCATTTCTCTAGGAGGTGGGTCCAAAAGGATCTTGCTGTGATTTATGTCATAGAGTGTTCTGCCTATGTTTTCCTCTAAGAGTTTGATAGTTTCTGGCCTTGCATTTAGGTCTTTAATCCATTTTGAGCTTATTTTTGTGTATGGTGTTAGGGAATGATCTAATCTCATACTTTTACATGTCCCTGTCCAGTTTTCCCAGCACCACTTATTGAAGAGGCTGTCCTTTCTCCACTGTACATTCCTGCCTCGTTTATCAAAGATAAGTTGACCATATGTGTGTGGGTTTATCTCTGGGCTTTCTATCCTGTTCCATTGATCTATCTTTCTGTTTTTATGCCAGTACCACACTGTCTTGATTACTGTAGCTTTGTAGTATAGTCTGAAGTCAGGGAGCCTGATTCCTCCAGCTCCGTTTTTCGTTCTCAAGATTGCTTTGGCTATTTGGGGTCTTTTGTTTTTCCAAACAAATTTTGAAATTTTTTGTTCTAGTTCTGTGAAAAATGCCAGTGGTAGTTTGATAGGGATTGCATTGAATCTGTAGATTGCTTTGGGTAGTAGAGTCATTTTCACAATATTGATTCTTCCAATCCAGGAGCATGGTATATCTCTCCATCTATTTGTATCATCTTTAATTTCTTTCATCAGTGTCTTATAATTTTCTGCATACAGGTCTTTTGTCTCCTTAGGTAGGTTTATTCCTAGATATTTTATTCTTTTTGTTGCAATGGTAAATGGGAGTGTTTTCTTGATTTCACTTTCAGATTTTTCATCATTAGTGTATAGGAATGCCAGAGATTTCTGTGCATTAATTTTGTATCCTGCTACTTTACCAAATTCGTTGATTAGCTCTAGTAGTTTTCTGGTAGCATCTTTAGGATTCTCGGTATACAGTATCATGTCATCTGCAAACAGTGACAGCTTTACTTCTTCATTTCCGATTTGGATTCCTTTTATTTCTTTTTCTTCTCTGATTGCTGTGGCTAAAACTTCCAAAACTATGTTGAATAAGAATGGTGAGAGTGAGCAGCCTTGTCTTGTTCCTGATCTTAGAGGAAATGCTTTCAGTTTTTCACCATTGAGGACGATGTTGGCTGTGGGTTTGTCATATATGGCCTTTATTATGTTGAGGAAAGTTCCCTCTATGCCTACTTTCTGCAGGGTTTTTATCATAAATGGGTGTTGAATTTTGTCGAAAGCTTTCTCTGCATCTATTGAGATGACCATATGATTTTTCTCCTTCAATTTGTTAATATGGTGTATCACATTGATTGATTTGTGTATATTGAAGAATCCTTGCATTCCTGGAATAAACCCCACTTGATCATGGTGTATGATCCTTTTACTGTGCTGTTGGATTCTGTTTGCTAGTATTTTGTTGAGGATTTTTGCATCTATGTTCATCAGTGATACTGGCCTGTAGTTTTCTTTCTTTGTGACATCCTTGCCTGGTTTTGGTATCAAGGTGATGGTGGCCTCGTAGAATGAGTTTGGGAGTGTTCCTTCCTCTGATATTGTTTGGAAGAGTTTGAGAAGGATGGGTGTTAGCTCTTCTCTAAATGTTTGATAGAATTTGCCTGTGAAGCCATCTGGTCCTGGGCTTTTGTTTGTTGGAAGATTTTTAATCACAGTTTCAATTTCTGTGCTTGTGATTGGTCTATTCATATTTTCTATTTCTTCCTGATTCATTCTTGGCAGGTTGTGCATTCCTAAGAATTTGTCCATTTCTTCCAGGTTGTCCATTTTATTGGCATAGAGTTGCTTGTAGTAATCTCTCATGATCTTTTGTATTTCTGCAGTGTCAGTTGTTACTTCTCCTTTTTCATTTCTAATTCTATTGATTTGAGTCTTCTCCCTTTTTTTCTTGATGAGTCTGGCTAATGGTTTGTCAATTTTGGTTATCTTCTCAAAGAACCAGCTTTTAGTTTGGTTGATCTTTGCTATTGTTTCCTTCATTTCTTTTTCATTTATTTCTGATCTGATCTTTATGATTTCTTTCCCTCTGCTAACTTTGGGGGTTTTTTGTTCTTCTTTCTGTAATTGCTTTAGGTGCAGGGTCAGGTTGTTTACTCGAGATGTTTCCTGTTTCTTAAGGTGGGATTGTATTGCTATAAACTTGCCCCTTAGAACTGCTTTTGCTGCGTCCCATAGGTTTTGAGTCGTCGTGTCTCCATTGTCATTTGTTTCTAGGTATTTTTTAATTTCCTCTTTGATTTCTTCAGTGATCACTTCGTTATTGAGTAGTGTATTGTTTAGCCTCCATGTGTTTGTATTTTTTACACATCTTTTCCTGTAATTGATGTCTAGTCTTATAGCATTGTGGTCAGAAAAGATACTTGATACAACTTCAATTTTCTTAAATTTACCAAGGCTTGATTTGTGACCCAAGATATGATCTGTCCTGGAGAATGTTCCATGAGCACTTGAGAAAAATGTGTATTCTGTTGTTTTTGGATGGAATGTCCTATAAATATCAACTAAGTCCATCTTGTTTAATGTATCATTTAAAGCTCGTGTTTCCTTATTTATTTTCATTTTGGATTATCTGTCCATTGGTGAAAGTGTGGTGTTAAAGTCCCCTACTATGAGTGTGTTACTGTCGATTTCTCCTTTTATGGCTGTTAGTATTTGCCTTATGTATTGAGGTGCTCCTATGTTGGGTGCATAAATATTTACAATTGTTATATCTTCTTCTTGGATCGATCCCTTTATCATTATGTAGTGTCCTTCTTTGTCTCTTCTAATAGTCTTTATTTTAAAGTCTATTTTGTCTGATATGAGAATTGCTACTCCAGCTTTCTTTTGATTTCCATTTGCATGGAATATCTTTTTCCATCCCCTTACTTTCAATCTGTATGTGTCTCTAGGTCTGAAGTGGGTCTCTTGTAGACAGCATATATATGGGTCTTGTTTTTGTATCCATTCAGCCACTCTGTGTCTTTTGGTGGGAGCATTTAGTCCATTTACATTTAAGGTAATTATTGATATGTATGTTCCTCTTCCCATTTCCTTAATTGCTTTGGGTTCGTTATTGTAGGTATATTCCTTCTGTTGTGTTTCTTGCCTAGAGAAGTTCCTTTAGCATTTGTTGTAAAGCTGGTTTGGTGGTGCTGAACTCTCTCAGGTTTTGCTTGTCTCTAAAGGTTTTAATTTCTCCATCAAATCTGAATGAGATCCTTGCTGGGTAGAGTAATCTTGGTTGCAGGTTTCTCTCCTTCATCACTTTAATTATGTCCTGCCACTCCCTTCTGGTTTGTAGAGTTTCTGCTGAGAGATCAGCTGTTAACCTGATGGGGATTCCCTTGTTTGTTATTTGTTGTTTTTCCCTTGCTGCTTTTAATATGATTTCTTTGTGTTTAATTTTTGACTGTTTGATTAATATGTGTCTTGGCGTATTTCTCCTTGGATTTATTCTGTATGGGACTCTCTGTGCCTCCTGGACTTGATTAACTATTTATTTTCCCATATTAGGGAAGTTTTCAACTATAATCTCTTCAAATATTTTCTCAGTCCCTTTCTTTTTCTCTTCTTCTTCTGGAACCCCTATAATTCGAATGTTGGTGCGTTTAATGTTGTCCCAGAGGTCTCTGAGACTGTCCTCTGTTCTTTTCATTCTTTTTTCTTTATTTTGCTCTGCATCAGTTATTTCCACTATTTTATCTTCCACCTCACTTATCCGTTCTTCTGCCTCAGTTATTCTGCTATTGATCCCTTCTAGAGTATTTTTCATTTCATTTATTGTGTTTTTAATCGATGCTTGATTCATCTTTAGTTCTTCTAGGTCCTTGTTAACTGTTTCTTGCATTTTGTCTATTCTATTTCCAAGATTTTGGATCTTGGAAATAGAATCTTGGATCAGCTTTACTATCATTATTCTGAATTCTTTTTCAGGTT
This sequence comes from Hyperoodon ampullatus, assembly GCF_949752795.1. NCBI lineage: Eukaryota > Metazoa > Chordata > Mammalia > Artiodactyla > Ziphiidae > Hyperoodon > Hyperoodon ampullatus. The sequence continues at coordinate 4,374,399 of NC_136925.1, forward strand.
GACTGCCTATTACCTCTTCATTTGTTAGGTCTGGTAGGTTTTTATCTTGCTCCTTCACCTGCTGTGTGTTTTTCTGTCTTCTCATTTGGCTTGTGTTACTGTGTTTGGGGTCTCCTTTTTGCAGGCTGCAGATTCATAGTTCCCATTGTTTTTGGTGTCTGTCCCCAGTGGCTAAGGTTGTTTCAGTATGTTGTGTAGGCTTCCTTTCCGAATCAATTTCCCCTCGATGAGTGGATTATTTCACTGGAAAAGTGTGCTGTTGTGATCCTGCTTGCCTGATGCCAGCAGAGGGTTTTATGGCTGATGACGAAGACCACACGCACTTGACTGTCCGTCCTCTGTGTAAAACGGTTGCGTGTGTGTTTCCTGCAACCTCGCTCAACCCCGGCCCCGTCGGCTGAGGAGGGAGGGACGGGGACATGCACCGGAGACGCGGGTAGGCTCCTTTCTTTCTTTTTTTTTTTGTTTTGTTTCTGTTTTTGGCTGTGTCGGGTCTTAGTTGCGGCAGGCGGGATATTCGTTGAGGCATGTGGGATCTTTCATTGAGGCGCGTGGGCTTCTCTGTAGTTGTGGCGTGCGGGGTTTCTCTCTCTAGTTGTGGCGCGCAGGCTCCAGGTTGCCGGCATGTTGCCCGTGGCACGTGGGATCTTAGTTCCCCAACCAGGGATCGAACCCGCGTCCCCTGGCGCTTCTGTTCCTCCTCCTCCCTCTCTCAAGGCTGCAGTTTTCTCACGTGTCGTCCGTAGATGCTTCCCCTCCAACAAGTCCTGTGAGGAAACCCTGTTGTCCAGATTTGAAAGACTTTACTATCTTTAATTCTGGAATCTAAATCCCTAGTTTTACATATAGGGAGACTTTACAATCTATAGTTTATATTTTACAGTAATAATTGTCATTCAAAATTCCGCTAAATTATATTTGAATGGTTCTAAGATCCACATTTCCCACCTCCATTTTCACATGGCAGAAATTCAGGATTATCTTAAAACTGATGTCTTAGTTTTAATGAAATATAGTAGCTTTATTCTTATCAGTAGTAACCCCTAAACAATTACAAAGGATCTCAAAAACTCTAAAGCTTACCAAATATATATCAAAATGTATATTTAGCACATAAAGCATTTGCTTGTAAGAGAGATGGAGAAAAAATTCAACAAATTTCTGTATTTGAATCTTCCGGGGACAATATAGGAAATACAGTTTATCTCATAAGTGATTCTATGAAACAGATCACAAAGTTTAATGTATATCTTTATCTTTTCCCCTCATAACTGAAGCTATGACTTTGTGAATTGTATATTTTCAGAAATGAAAGAATTACTGGAAGTTTTTTTCAGAGGCAACATCTCTTTGGGCCAAGGAATGTGGCCCATGTTAGAAGTGCTTGAAAGAGACAGGGGTCACCAAGAACTAGGAAATGAGATGAGCCTTGTTAGTTAAACTAGTTTAAACTAACACATAATGAATGAAAGTCATCTGTTGAAGTCACCCATCCTAAGAGATGGTTTAACTCATCCTGGCTGGAAAACTCTTAGCAATAAACAAACTCAATCAAGGTGATTATGGAGAAATCACACAGAGTAGACCAGAGTAGAGATGGTCAAAACCAAAGGTTTCCATAACTGGAGGTGAGATGAGAGGATTCTAGAATAGGGAGGCCCCAAAGGCAAAAATTTGGAGAGTTTATTTCTCATGAAATTGACACTCTGAGTCTAGCAGACCCAAATATTTCAATCCTGAAAATGTTATTCCCTTTTTTGGGGCAGGAATAATTCTCAAGGCTTTACCGTATTCTACAAAACTCACTGTGATCTGATTTTATTCTCACCAAGAAAATTGATATCATTACCATGTTTTTTAAAAAAATCAATAAGACATTCTATCAGTTTAATCATGGGTTTTCAGGAAAAAATAATGTACACATCAATGTTAGTACAATGCATCTGATTTAAGAAGCATTGAAATGTGAAAGAGACAACTAGAGTGAGAGAGAAATAGTGAGCAGAGATTACTACCTGCTTTCTCCAACATCCATTTCCCCCCTTCTGCTTAGTAGCAAAATACTGATATAATTCAGGACAGTAATGCATGCATGCATTTAAAGATTAAAATTTTAAGACTCTTGCACCAGTTATGATCATAAATTTTAGTAACTGTGATATAAGTGAAATCCAGTGAAGATTTGTTTCTCTTTTGCTTTCCTTCCTCCCTCTTTTGTGTGCCCTGGAATATGGAAGTAATGGCTAGAGTTTTAGCATCTTGGGATTTCAAACGATTTTGAAGTTGGGAGCTACATACAAAAGAGGAGGTCCCTGATGACCCCACAGGCCATACCAGTGCTGGACTATGTACTCTCAGATTTCTTTACTGTGAGAGAAACATAAATTCCTATCTTGTTAAAGCCACTGTTAACTGCCATATGCCCCCAAACCCATCCTAACTGGTGATGGTTTTACTTCCCTAGTACCAGGAAGGGGTATCTAAGAAAGTGGACATATGTATTACAGTTACTAGAAGGGAGTATCTCTCACAGTAGAAAAAGAAATTGTTCTCTGGTTTGTGCATTAGTTTCTTCTGAGTCTGTTATTGTGTATCAGTTCCTAAGAGACTCACCAATTCTTAGGTGCCCTGAAAAAATAGATTTGGAAGTTCTGCAAAACTGAGGGGACCTATGAGGTCTTGCCTAATGGGTTAACTGGCCTCTCTTTCCCTTTCATCTTTGTATTACCAAACACTCTAAACTTGCATAGCTGCTATTATATTCATATGTAGAATTCTACATATGTTCAATATGTAAATTCTTATTCTTAAAGACTGAAACAGCTTATAACTTATTTTTCACCATATGAAGCCCAAAACCTACAGAATTCTAAAATAAGAAGTCATCCACTTATTAAAACAGTGCTTGGCACATAGGTTGAATCAGTTTATGCTGTGTAACAATCCATACTAAAACTCGGTGGCTTTCAAAAACAAGTGTTTATTTCTTCATGCATTGGTGGGTTGGCTGGGTGTCAGCTGATTTCAGCTGTGCTTGGCTCAAAGCTGCAGGTTTGGTCTAGGTCTGCTCTGAGTGCCTCTTATCCTTGGATCAAACACTAATACTGAACTGCTTTTACTCACACTTCTGACACCAAATGTGTTGGATTTTTCTACATCAACTACCAGTTCTCCAACTCTTCAACTGGGCATCCTACAATTCAGTTCAATTCTGACAGTAACCACCTACAGTTAGCACAGAACCCACAAGTTAAGGGCTCAGTCCCTTAACTTAGCACAGAACCCACAGTTAACTTAGCACAGAACCCACAAGTTAAGGGCTCAGTCCCATAAAACTGTCCCCACCTCAGACATCAGTCTCAAGTTTAAGGTGGCCACTTGTATGTCTGAGCAACAGGCAATAAATAGGAGGTTCCCACAACTCCATCTTCAGGTTTACCAGTTTTCGGGAATGGCTCACAAAACTCAGGGAACCACTTTACTTACTTGGTTTATTATACAGGATACAAGTCAAGAAGAGCCAAGTGGAAGAGTTGCATAGGGTATAGGGCAAGGTATGGGGGGCAGCGTGGAACTTCCATGTCCTCTCCAAGTGTGACAACTTTCCAGCACCTCAGTGTATTCATCAACTCAAAAGCTCACTGAACCCCATCATTTAGGGGTTTTATGGAGGTTTCATTAGTCATTGATTAAATCATTGGTCACTGATGATCAACTCAATCTCTAGCCCCTCTTCCCTCCCTGGTGGTCAAGGGGTAAGGCTGAAAGTTTCAACTTTCTAATCATGCCTTGCTTTGTTCAAGATACCTGACTCTTAGACTCAGCTAAGTGTCACCTTATTAGCGTAAACTCAGGATGGTGGAAAGGAGATTGTTATGAACAATAAAAGATGTTCCTATCACCTCTATCATTCAGAAAATTCCAAGGATTTAGAAGCTCTGTGTCAGGAACTGGGGACAAAGACCAAATGGATACTTATGACACCACCCAAAGCACAGTTCTCTCTTAACAAAGTCAGGAATAGAAGCCCATATCAGGCGTTTGTTTATGTCACATCTACCATTGGTTAAAGCAAGTCATATGGCCAAGCCCACAATCACGAAGCAGGACGTACAGCACACTCTGCCCACCCCAGCCCACACCAAGCATGTGGATGTGCAATACTAGTACAGGAGGTGAAGAACTGAGCACAATTATTCAATCCACCACAGTTCTCAATAAAAATGTGTTAGACAAGTGAATGAATATGGTGGCAATTATAGTTGAAGTGTGCGGTAGCAGTCCAACTGAATCAGGCATAGCAAATGCCAGAGAAATCCCAGGCAATGGGTATGAAAGTTCTGAGAACTGTAAATGTGGAGTTTATCTGGACAGACAGCCATGTTCAGGTATTTATGGGGTATAAACCAGGACCCAGCAGGAATGATGAGGTGAGCAAATGGAGACAAAGACATCCTAGAATCAACAGGGTACTATAAAGAAAAAGTATATCACCACCTCAAGACAGTAACTAAGGAACGATGTGTTGGTCCCAAATGAACCTGGGACCACCCCCCTCTTATCAAAACTTTATCATTACTTCTTGAGAAATATTTTTCCTTAGGTAAACACATCTCTGATTTTTATGATACTCAAAAACTTGATTCACTTTATGGAAATTCACTTTGACAGAAAGCATCTACTTCCCTTTGAAACAGTTAAAAATGAACCAGACAGAAAACTGAGTCTTCCCAAGTGGCTTAAGTAACATCCAGAGAATGATTTAAGCACAAGGAATAGAGCTCTAAGAATAATCACCACTTGCAGAGAGGAAATATAGCATTGTGATGGAGAGCACAGACCCTGGACCATTTATCTTGGGTTCAAATCCCAGCCCAATCATTTTACAAATAAGAGTGTGATAATACCTACTTCATAAGCTGTTAATGAGAACTTGATAAATTACATGGAAGGGGATTAGAAATAATAAGCACTTAATGAACATTAGCTATTATGATAAGCAGGTGGGTCTATCTTCTTAGCCTTTGGTAGACCAGAGGAGCAGGTAACACTTAAGAATCAATGTCTCATACAGAGAAAGACAAATACTCGATGTTATCACTTACATGTGGAACCTAAAAAATAACCCAAACAAATGTATATAACAAAATAGCACCAGACTCACAGATATAGAGAACAAACTAGTGGTTACAGCGGGGAAGAGGTAAGGAAGAGGGGCAAGATAGCAGTAGGGGATTAAGAGATACTAAGAATTATGTATAAAATAAAAAAGCAACAAGGATATATTGTACAGCACAGGGAAATACAGCCATTATTTTGTAATAACTTTAAATGATGTATAATCTATAAAAATATTGAATCACTGTGTTGTACACCTGAAACTAAGATTGTAAATCAACTATATTTCAATTAAAAAAAATTAATGTCTCATATTGGTTGAAATGCTTCTCTAGTGGAGAGGTCAGCTTTGACAAAGATGCATGTGTATACACACACACACACACAAATACATATATATACACACACACAATATACATATAATACAACTATATACACATATGTCTATCTGTATAACTGTCTAGAAATATTTTCAGAATGAACACAAATATACACTCTTAAAATACTTCTGGTTTTCTCTTTGGGGAAGGAACATTCCAAAGGTAATCAACTTGGCGTTTTACAAAGTAACTTAGAAAATAATTCTTTGTTTCTCTTGATTGGCTACATTTAAAAACTGATTTTGATGAAGTGGTATGAAAGCAAGTAAATGGGGAAAAAAACACAGAGAGTATTAGCATACCTTTTTACTGTGATTTCTATAAAATAGAATGTATTTTACCTCTAAGAAGCCCTTCCAAATTTTTCTAAATAAATTAACTTTGTTCTCCCTCATAATTCCTGTAAAATTTGGTTGTACACTCATTCTAGCCTTCTCAGCATTAATTTTTTAGAAACCTATACCCCCCATTAGATTATGAGTTCTGGGACATAGAACATCTGTTTAATAATATTATAACTGACGTTTAAATATTCTTGTATTGTTTACAAACAGCCCCTACATACATTTTCTCATTTTTTCTTTTTTCTCTCACAAAATCCCTGTTATAGCTTTGTGTTTTTGTCAGCACCACAGAGTACCATACTTTGCATATAATAGGCTCTCAAAAATATTTTGGGGTTTTGTTAAAATTAAAACTGGATTGCGTGGGTTAAATTAAAATATTGCCATTTCCCAGAATGTTTACTTCCTATAAAGCAATTAAGACAGGGAAAGATTTTGAATGCTTTCACTTTTGTACAACTGATACATTCCTAAGATAAAAAACTAAGAAAGTATTCATTCGACCATTAAAATTGTAAACAATGACAACATCTAAACAAAGCAGGATTGATTGATTGATTGATTGATTCATTGATTTGGTCAGAACATCTCTCCTTTTTGATTGCTTACTGGTCAGCACTGCATAAGCTCCACATCCCATGGGTACATTAGGAAAGAAATGAAGAATTAACCAGGCTTCAAGAAAATAATTCTGCGGTAACCCAGGACAAGGTCAGTTTTCCCCATTCAATACTTTTTCCCTTAGAAGACACAGCCTCCTACAGCCCTTTGGGGCCCGTTTGAATTCAGACATTTCTCTGTTGGAAAATGAACTGAAGCTATTAACCTGCATTTCACTACATAGATATTCTTCAATCACTAGTAACGACAGCTGAATTATAATCTCATACGACAACTATCCCACACGACAAACGTTCTCTCACCCATTATCCCCTTGCTCGAAGTCATCTGGTTTCCCTGCCAAGAGTCTTCTATTTTCATGAGCAATTTAAAAATCACAACTCAGAAAATAACATACCTCTTATTTAGTTCTTGAAGTCAGCTGTAAGCGGATTCCAAGCTATGTCAAAAACCATTTCTTACTTTCACTGGACTCAAATTACCAGAGCCTCTCTGGACATGAAAACCATTCAAAATGGGATGGAATGACAGGGAGGCTAATATCCAGAGTTTTATTTTTTTTTTCTTATTAAAAACAAAATTTGAGAAGAAGCTAAGTGTTAGAAGGAGAGGCAAGAGTTCTGGAAAAAGAATAAAAACAGAATATAGAGTTGAGTAGCAGAAAGGGAAGCAATGAATTAAGAAATGAGGCACAGTATTTGCATGTAGAGTACACGCAAGAAGAAAAAGAAAAGAAGTGGTCTTGGAATTCCATTTGCAACTCAGACTTTTTTCCTGTGGGCTCTGAGGATATATTAAATAAAAGTCAAACTCTGCCAAGAGTAGTGGCTGTGTTCCCAGAGGCCCCCGATGGGCCAGACCCCGGGTTCAAGGATGAGGATAACGATGAAAGGACACAGTCGTGCTCACAGCCTATGGTGGGGACAAGTGTATACGTGACACAGTATTATAGAAACCAGAACGACAGAAATGCTCACATTGAGGAAACAGAAACATTTGCTAAATGTTAAAGTGCCATGGGAACACAAAAGTGGGAACGATTCCTTGAAATTAGAGGGGACTTGGAAAACCATCACATAAGAGGTAAAATTACATTTGGGCCTTGAAATGAGTAGGAATTCATTTGGTAGAAACAGGAGGGAAAGTGCATCCCAGTCTGAGGGAATGGTAAGGAGGCATGAAAATGAGAGCACATTCAGGAAGCAGGTGGCACACATGGCTGGAAAGGGTGGCCAGGAGAAGGGTGGGCGATGATACCGAAGAGCAGGTCGGGTTGAATCAGCAAAAGTTTCTGTGCAGATAGGGACACGATCATATCTGTGCCCTAGAAATGCTTAGTCCAGCAGCGTTGTTGAGGAGAGGAAGACACTAAGGAAGAGCTTGAGGCCACTGCAATATTCTGGAGTCTAACAGTGACACTGGGATACAAGGAGGCATACACACTACTATATATAAAATAGATAATTAACAAGGACCTATGGTATAGCACAGGGAACTCTACTCAATACTCTGTAATAACCTCAATGGGAAAAGAACTTGAAAAAGAATAGGTATATGTACATGTAGAACTGAATCACTTTGCTGTACACCTGAAACTAACACAATATTGCAAATCAACTATACTCCAATATAAAATAAAAATTTTTTTAAAAAAGGAAAAAAGAAAAGACATTAGCAGATAAATTCAGTGGGGGCTTAATAACTCCTGGGCTATGGGAGGTAAAGAGGAAGGAGAAAGTGGAGCTAGGAAGATAGTGTAGACTTTTCCAGAGCCCTTGGATGGACAGTAGAGTTGCTACTAGAGTCATTCATTGGGAAATGGGAAAATAGGAAGAAAGGAACACCTTGAAAAGAAGAGCACAGTAGATAGGGCTGACTCCCATGCACTCACTGGAAAATGTCACATCATCAGCACAAAGGCAACAGTTGAAATCACAAGAGTGACCCTAACATATTAGAAAGGGTAGCATTTTAAAACTTGGCGGAGGCGCATTTATACTAATGGACAGATTACTGTTACAATAGTTTAAGTGATTTCCATTATTCATGAAGTACCTCATTAACTGCAGAGGACGAGAGGGAAGATATCATGCACAGGTGTGTCCTGCTTTACCAGTTTAGAGCACAGGAAACTTCTAATATTCCAAATAATATGAGTGAGCACGTCCCACCCTCCTTGGGACACCAGCTCCGGCATTTTCTCATCCAGAAGGTTTTTTCAGAGTCTCCGCAGTTCTTACTGCCAAATGGCCTTAGACTCTAGTGCCCAGATATGTTGTAGTGACACTGAGGCTCAAAGCGTCAGGGTCTCCTTGCCACTGCTCTCAAAGGGCTCCTTGGCCGCTATGCAAATTTGACCAACTCTTTTTCCTCAGGAAACTTCAAGCATAACATTTAAATATTTATTTATTTATTTATTTATTTATGGCTGTGTTGGGTCTTCCTGGCTGCGCACAGGCTTTCTCTAGTTGTGGTGAGCGGGGGCTACTCTTGGTTGCGGTGCACGGGCTTCTCCTTGCAGTGGCTTCTCTTGTTGCAGAGCATGGGCTCCAGGCGTGCGGGCTTCAGTAGTCGCAGCACGTAGGCTCAGCAGTTGTGGCACACAGGCTTAGTTGCTCTGCAGCATGTGGGATCTTCCCGGACCAGGGCTCGAACCCATGTCCCCTGCACTGGCAGGTGGATTCTTACCCACTATGCCACCAGGGAAGTCAGCATAACAGTTTTGAAGGGCAGACAGCCAGAAGCTCTCTGCCTTCAGAGCTAAAGTTCCATACCTTACACGCCTAAGAAGGAGAATCATCTGCTTATGCCTCTCCTTCATAAAAATCGATGGCTGTTTATCTTACAACAAGATGATGAAATGGGCCATTAAAATGTCTTTTTTTCCCCCTGAACAAAGACAGGGAGCTTTAAGAATATATCTTCCTAGAAACAAGTACATATGTTACAATTTTTCAATAGCCTGATCTCATTCCTTCTCCCTATTTCCCTCTTACACACACTCACACCTTGCACCATTAAAATTCTTCGCTGGAGGGACCTTCCTGGTGGTCCAGTGATTAAGGCTCCGCACTTCCAATGCAGGGGGCGTGGGTTCGATCCCTGATCGGGGAACTAAGATCCCGAGTGGCATGGCCATAATTCTTCACTGGATTCCTTTCAAACTGATTACAGGGACATTAGTAAATTTAACAGAAACTTCATCTGATACAAACTAGGGCTACCCACTATCAAGGGCAAGCCTAGATGGTTCTGGGGCCTGCAAGACCCCTCTGAACTCCCCAGATACTGCCTTGATTTTACCAGAGTGGAAACCAATTGTGACTACCCTGGACACAGCCTTTTTGTCGCTGCCATGCACCTCATTCAACCTTAACTTGAACCTGAACCGGAAGTGACCACCTGGATTCAAACTTTAGGAGAAACGTGAGGCATTAAGGATTTTCCTTTATTTCAGAAGGATAAAGATCGCACATGTTAACTTGTCTTCAAATTCAATGAACACAAATGATGTAAGAGGTCATGTTTCAGTGAAATATGATTTTTTCACTCTTTTGATTTTTTCCGGAAAAAATCCAAAATCTTACAACAGTTGATTTTTCTAAAAATGTTTCCAGGAGCAATTTTGCCTTCTCTTTTTCACTTAAAAAGCCAAGTTGCAGCTTCCCTGGTGGCGCAGTGGTTAAGAATCCACCTGCCAATTCAGGGGACACGGGTTCGAGCCCTGGTCCGGGAAGATCCCACATGCCGTGGAGCAACTAAGCCTGTGTGTCACAACTACTGAGCCTGCACTCTAGAGCCCACGAGCCACAACTACTGAGCCCATGTGCCACAACTACTGAAGCCCACATACCTAGAGCCCATGCTCCGCAACAAGAAAAGCCACCGCAATGAGAAGCCCGCACACCGCCACAAAGAGTAGCCCCCGCTCACCACAACTAGAGAAAGCCTGTATGCAGCAACAAAGACCCAATGCAGCCAAAAATAAATAAATAAAATAAATTAATTTTTTTAAAAAGCCAAGTTGGAATTGACTTTATGCACTATTTTTAAAATTGGGGGGATAAGGAAACTCTTAAATAAGGTATGGAAAAGACAAAGAGCAAAACTCTCTAAGAAAGTTTTAAAAATGAGTAGTGAGGGGGAGACTAACTCCACAAACTATTAAGCACGTTGTAAGGTTAAAATAAACAAATCAGTGTGGCACTGATAAAATAAACAAAAACAAACAAACAAATAAAAAAAACAAATCAGTGTGGCACTGATAAAAGACTAACTCCACAAACAATTAAGCATGTTATAAGGTTAAAATAAACAAATCAGTGTGGCACTGATTAATTAAATACTTTTAGCTACTATGGCCAAGGATAATGTTATGTCAGGGACTCTCCACACCCACCCGTCTGCCGCAACGTAGCCGTTAGTAACTTGAGATTTCTGAGTCCCCTGAGTCAGCACCTATGCTTTTAGCCATGAGCAGAAGTTGAACGGCTGGTCCTGAGTCAGGTCTGCAGCTCACTGTCCATAGGCTGCTCATCCTGCCAGTCCTCACTGCCGCTGGTAGAGATTATTCTGCAGTTTTCTGGGGGAAATTCTCACTTTGGAGGACTCCCTTTGGCCTCTCTACCAGTCCCTCAGCTCTGTGGTCTCATGACTGATCTGTTTGCCTCTGCCTTACGTGTCCTAGAAACTCTTGCTGCCCTGGCCTTCTGATGAGGTTCTCCTGGATTTCCAGAGTTGCTATGTATTTTCTTTTTAAAATATAGACTGTCATTTCAGTGGGACCTAGGATGAAGGAGAGGCTTTAAAATGTGGATTCAGTCCACTCCTTTTTTTTTTAAGCGCTCTCTTATATTATGGATTCAAATCAAACTGTTAATTGGAGAGTGGAAATGGGAGGAAATCAGAGGGGAGAGAAGAATTTCCCTGGAGAATAATCTCAAGCCCAGAGGCAACGTGAACTAAGGGATGCAGCAGCCTATAGAGATGGTTGGCAGGAGAAGGGCTGGGATCAGCTAACTCCAGCATTTGCTCAAACATAAAACCATAAGCACACATGTTCACAAATTGAATATTACTACAAAACAATAGCTAACATGCACTGAAATCTTACTATACGTCAGGAACCATTTTAAGAGCTTTAAATATAATACATTTAATACATTCAATCCTCATAACAACTCTAGAAGGTAGGTACCACTCTTTTCACAATGTTAGAAAGAGGGAACCTAAGGCACAGAGCAGTTAGGTAAATTTTCCAAAGTCACACAGCTGTCCATGGCAGAGCCAGGATTTGACCCCAGATGGTCTGGTATTAGACCCCAGCCTTAACACCTGTGCTCTACTGCACAGCCTAGAAGACCACCTCCCCAGCCTGCAGCCTCTCTTCCACCTTTCTTACAACCACCAGCACTCCTGAAAGCAGAACTTTTATTCTAATAGTAAAAATGAAAATCTTGCTTCGAGGGGAAAAACCCACCCAAAACGTTTAGGTACCATGTTATCTAAACATTCATCTAAATGTATAATCTGGAAATGACTCACCAAATATATGAGAAAAACCTACAGCAGAGAAAGCATAAACTCCAACTAAAAGAAGGATTAACTCCCAAGGAAAGAGTTAATATAGAAAATAAAATAAAATATTAAAATACAGTATTATTAACTGTCCTCATTATTGCCCTAATGCTCTGTCCAGTTCTTGGTATTTATTCTTTCCATATTTGGACTTTCAGTGGCTCTTGTCTCCATGGTTTTTCCATGTATATATTTTGGATTTCCTCAATCTAATCCATTCAAGCCCATTGATTTCTTTCTTCTGGGTGTGTCTTGCAATTTCAGGTCTGGTGGTGACTTTTCTTGCTTGCCAGTGCTGATATGACTACACTTACATTCTGTAAATTTAAGGGTTTTGGGGTGGGTGTATAGATAGATACTGAGTTCAGTCTCCCAGTTTATTTTCCTTGAGGCCATTTAAACTAATCATTGGCTGGGATAGTTTTAATCTCTTGCTTCAAGCCACAGTGTTATTAGCCTGCTCTGAAAATGACCTTTTTAATATATTTTAAACTGTATTTACATTTTAATTAACCAATTAACATATGAATTTCTTGTTGTAAAAATCCAACTAATACTAGCAATACAAAGTCCTCTTTTACCTCCCACTCCAATCCTGGAGATAATCACTCTTATCAGCTTTCAGAGTTTGCTTGCAGAACTTTTTCTATATATTTGTAAAGCTATATAAGATCACATAGAAACACACAGTTTTAAAACATAAGTGGCATCATAATGTTAATTTTGTTTTACAATTGCTTTTTTAAAAAAAAAATATGTCTTAGAGCTTTACCTATTTACCTATGATAAGTGTATATATCTACCTTATTCCTTTTAATTGCTACATAGTTTGGACTATATTTAATCTTAAGTATTAGTTTTACTATTGTAACAGTGCTGCAACAAATATTCTTGGACACTTCTACTTGAACATATATGTGAGTATTTAACTGGTCAAGAATGGACATCACTGGTTATAAGGGCACGCATATTGGGTAAAATGTGTGAGGTTTTTTTTAGTTTAATTGAATAATTTAGGAAAAAATAAAGAAATGTAAACTATAAAAACTAGAAAATATTAAATGATAGATGAAGCGGGAATGACAAGCGGTTGAACTAAGTGGTGCTGAGCTATAAAGACTGAATTTATTCTGAGCATCCAAGCATTTCATTACTTTCTCTATATTTAGTAAAAAATGATTTGGGATGTTAAAAAAAAACATCCCCACAAAGATTTTTAGATCTACAGGAGAAGTTATCTTTGAAGGAGAAATACTTATAGTCTCATAGATGTAAAAGTCTTTCAGGAGGATACATAAATATGATACCATTTTAATTTAGAATAAAAATATATAAAATACTATGTATGTTTGGGGGGACCATATATAATACTGCATTCAAAAATAAGAACAGTGGTCATCTCTGAGGGGGGAAAGAAGGGAATGGAATAAGGAGAGATTTATAGGAGCCATGATCTATGTTTAATTTCTCAAGGTGGTGGGTAGGTTGGTGGGTTTTCTCTATACTTTTTGTCATCAAAATAAAACTAAACACAAGTAGGTTGATTAGATTTGTTCTACTTCATTCCAGTGTGGAAAGATTGGGGATCCCCATTTGCAGGGGAACAAGAACATGCTTACCAAAATCTGGAAATCTACAACTCTGGTGCAAAGGAACATGCATCAACCTAGAAAATACCCAATGAGGGCGGAAGACTCAGGAGGAGAGAAAATGTTTGACAAAAACTGGAAACTTGTTACAGTATAGGCACCTTCATAAGTCACATAAGAAGTCAGTAGATGATCCCTGTTGAGGGAGCTATGATATTTCCCAGAGAACACGGCATTGCTCTATGTTGTATCTGCCACGTGTAATTAATAACCCGCTGATGTCAAAGTCCATGATGTCCAACTTGTTACACTCTAAGAACAAAGGTGTCCTTACCACGAGACTGAATATTTTAGCTTTTCTTGGTCCACAGACACTTGAGTCAGCAATTGCTGTTTCTTCAACGTTATAGCCTTCAACCTACTAAACAAACACCTACCACCTGCTGACCACATTTCTTTTTTTTAACTTTTGGAAAGACCCATCCTGGTAGAAAAGGGTCTTTTGCTTAACAGACAAAAGCTCCACTTTCTGCCCAGTGGAGCTTATTCTACTAGTCAGTTCTTAAAAGAGGAACTGACTGGAACAGTAATAGCACAAATGCCCCAGAGCTCAAAGGCCTCCCCAGCAGAGAAAAGGCTGACATCACTTCGGGATTGCCCTCTGGCATCAATTTCACAGCCATGGGATATTTTAGAGAGTTTTACAGGATGCACAGGAGAACTGCATCCCTCAACATTTGACCTCAGAGACTCATATTGTGACATATTATATATATTTTTCTAATATGTGTACTAGAAGTAAAAAAAAATCTCAAAAAGGAAATTTAGGAACTTGCTGGTCTTACCAAAACAGAAAAACTGTGGTAGGTTCTGGTATGGAATTGAGTAATAAAGAAATTGCCTCTTGCAAGTTTCAGAGAAGAGATGACATTTTTACGTGGGTGATTTTTAAGTACCAGCAAATCACTAACTTAGAAGACTGGACACCCAAATGCCCAATCTTAAGAATATATTAGGAGTATAATTTTAAGATTAAAATGTAAGTCCACAGATAGGTAGCTAAGAACACAAGCTTCTAAGGTGAGACAAGAGAAAAAAATGACTGATGTTTGACTCAGCTAGCTATTCTTTCTGACAGGAGATTAAAGCTGCCTGCGAGATTTCTTTGACTCTGGCTCGCTTAATTCATTTCGACACTGCCAGCAGAGCAAGCTACAACAAAGCAGACCCATCTTAACAAGCTCAGTCCCGGCTGCTCTAATAAAGAAAAATAATTGAATTGCTGATTTTGATTTTTTTGAATGCACTCAGCATTTGAGTATTTGGCTTCACACACCAAATAAACATAGAAATATTTATTACATCATCTGCTTCCCCATAGTGAACGGGGGAAAAAAACCCCACAGAATCAGTGCTAGGTACCTTTTAGGGCAGGGTAACACTGGGGGATCTTCCCTGTGTTTAGTTTATTAGAATTGCCCTTTTAAAATAACATCTTCGTGTCTTATTTGGAGCCAGACCCGGTTCAGAGCACACAGATCTACACGAATAAGTGAATACGCTGATGTTATCACATATGCAGTCCAAGGATTTCTCAAGAGGCAACTGCCGCAGCCAAGAGCGAGTCCCCATCAAAGTGGGCGGCGTGGAGAGCTGAGGCAGCAAACTGGCAGCCACAGACATGTTTTATTCAACCCAAACACTGTTTTTTGTTGTTTTGTTTTGTTTCTTAAATGAACCAACATTTTAAAAACAAGAGATTCCACATAAAAAAATCAGACTTGCAATTCCCTTGAAAATGTCTAAGAACTAGCGACAGGGAGCCGCATCCCAGGTCTGCGGGGGCCGAGTGGCTGCTGCCTCCTCCATCTGTCTCCACACGTGGATTCACCAAGGGAGCCTCCTTTCAATTCCCTGCCCGATCCCTGTTACACTTGAGTAGGGGACCACTAATGCAGAGAGTGAAGCAGAAAATTTAGGATTAGAAGACATATGCTCATTCCACAGTTGGCACCAGACAATCTTTGTTTAGATAAACCGATTAGCTAGATCACACCCATATCTACTGATAGGACAGCCTGTGTATCCTCCATTAAATGGCAGCTCTACACAGCTATGTCCAATGCTTAGTAAACTTGTTTAGGTAATGAATTATCCTTGACTACAGAGTGGATGGCCCCTGTATCTTGACCAGGCTGGAGGGGAGGGAGGAGGTTATCATTAAAGCTGTACCTATGACTTGGAACTTTAAATAGTATCTAATTTGAACCTCCTAGTAAGGTCAGGAGGTAGATATTTTACAGATTAGGAAAGAAAAGTTGAGGGAACTAAAGCAACTTAATGTTAAACAATCGCTAAGTGGTAGTAATTCAAAGCCAAGTCTTTGTGACCAAAAAAAAAGCTCTATTTTATCAATGTCATCACATTTTCTTAAAGACATATCCCCCCCCTCTACAAAATTAGAAAAAGATTATTACTCATTTGGCTCTCAGAGGTATGCACTAAACTAATGATATTTTTATAATCTTCGTGATTCTATGGGAGAATATTGGCTCATCGTACAAATATTTCAAGCTTTAAAATGCAGAACTTTAAGCAGAACATTTTTTTTTTTTTTTTTTTTAACCAACCTCCCAGTGAGCAGTCATCCTGCCTGGTATTAGCTTGGCAACAGCTGTAAGACAGACCCAAATTAACAGTGGTTCAAACACATTAGAAATGTATTTCTCTTCACATAATAGTCTAGGAATAAGTCTACAGCTGGTGGTGTGGTCCAAGTGGTCAGGTCCCAGGCCCTTTTTATCTTGTCCCACTGCCCTCAAGTGATGCTTTCATCCCCATAGTGTAAGAGGGTTTGCAGCCACTTCTACAATCCAGGCAGAGGAGGGGAAGGGAGGAAGGAAAACTTACCCTTCCCTTGAAGGCTATGATCCTAAAGTAGCACTCATGATTTTCACTCATATCTCATTAAAAAGCACTTTACCAAATAGGCACGTCTAGGTGTAAGGGAGTCTAGGGGGCCATGTGGCCAGCTAGATTGTTTTCAGGGAAGGAGGAAACCTATACTGTGAGACGAATATGCATCTCATGCACCTCCATTGAAACTTACATAAGGTACCACCACACTGCATTTCTCCCTTCTGAGGTGGACATACCTCGGCTTCTTACACCCTGACTTTGCCTGTCCTTCCATTTTTGTTTCACTGTCAATGTCCTGAACCTATTGAAAAGTCCTCCCTAGGTTAGGTCTTATGTCCACACTTACCCACATCAAATTTCTTACCATTCTCTTTTTCAGTGTTTCCCTCTCCCAACTCTGTATATTTTCCTATATTGCTCTCACTTGGGAATTACTATTCCCCTGTGGTCAACAAGTGTCAATCTTCCTCCAGATGAATCCAAAATACAAATTTCTAATACGCTTGTGTGGAGGTAGGCTAATAATCTTAGGCGCAATTTTTTTTATGTTCAATGGTGTATACTTTTGACTGAAAAAAGGCAATACAGTATAGGTTTACATTTCTTGGTTAGCATCAGATATATGGATACATTTAAGCACTCAGTGAGAGCGGTGATCTTCACATTTTAATAGAATAATTGGGCATCCATTAGGCAGGCATCACCAACTATTAATACTCATTTTGCAGATTCATCTGTAGAATCAATGCAGTCCTGATGAAAATCTCAGCTGCCTTTTTGTAGACAGGGACAAGCTGATTCTAAAATTCCTGTGGAAATGCAAAGGACCCGTAATAGCCAAGACAAAATGAAAAAGGAGAGCCAAGTCGAAGGACAACAACTACCTGATGTCAAGTCTCATTATCAAGCTACAGTAATCAAGACCGCATGGTGTCAAAAGAGACAAATACAACACTGGAACTGAATAGAGAATCCAGAAATAGACCCACACATATATGGACAACTGATTTTTGACAAAGGTGTAAAGGCAATTGAGTGGAGAAAGGATAATCTTTTAATAAGTGGTGCTAAAACCTATTCAGGAAAGTGAACTTTGATCATTCCCTCACATCATATAAAAATTAACTCAAAATGGATTATAGACCTAAATGATCAAAAGCACCATTCATAAAAGAACAAATTGCCTAACTGAACTTCATCAAAATTAAAAATTTTCTGCTCTTCAAAAGAATGTTAAAAGAATGAAGAGACAAGGCAGATTGAGAGAAAATATTTGCAAATTGTATATCTGGTAAAGCACTTACATCCAGAATGTATAAAGAATCCTCCAAACTCAATAACAACCCAATTTAAAAGGGTGGGGTGGGAGGTTTAAAAAAGATTTGGACAGACGCATCACCAACCAAGATGGTAAACTAGCAAGTGAAAAATTACTCAACACCATTAGATATTAGAGGCATGCAAATTAAAAACATGATGTGATATCATCATAAACTGATGAGAATGGTTAGAATTTGAAAGACTGGCCATGCTAAGTCTTAGTGAGGGTGTGGAGTAAGCACATTTTATGTAGGCATGTAAAATGGTACAGCCACTTTGGCAATAACTGGTCAATTTCTTTAAAAGTTAAGCATACACCTCCCATATGATCCAGCCTTTTCACTCTTTTTTTCCAAAAGAAGTAAAAGCATATATCCATAGGAAGTCTTATACATAAGTGTTCATAGCAGCTTTATTCATAATAACCCCAAACTGCAAACAACTCAAATGTCCTTCAACAGATGAGTAAACAAATTGTAGTATATCCATACAATGGAAAACTGCTCAGCAATAAAAAAAGAATGAGCTATTGATACATGCAACAACTTTGATGAATTTCAAAATAATTATGCTGAGTTAAGGCAGCCAGACCAAAAGAGCACATATTATGAATCCATTTATATAAAACTCTAGAAAATGCAAACTAATTCATAGTGATAGAAATCAGGTCAGTGGCTGCCTGGGGTGGAGTCCTGGGGAAGGGCTTCAGGCAGAAAAGACAGGGCCATGCCCAAGGATAGCGTCCTCATGCATAGGCATTAGGCAGAGGGCAAAGCCACCTCCTTGTTTTGCACTTAATGAGGCCATGACGCACAGAGGAATGGCATGTAAAACAGAAACTTTGTAGCATGGAAGCAAGAAACTCTGACCATGAAAACCGTGGAGCATGCGCTTTGAGGTAGGAGATAAGACAGGCTTTGGGTTGACCTGCTGCAACTGGTTTCATGCTGACCCTTTGAAATAAACTGCTATCAGGATGATGAGCCTTAATTGGGTGAAAGATGAAGCAACCCACCACAGTCCCCTCATTTCTGTGGTCCAGAGGCTTTCCCAGCCTGACACATGCACAGAAGGGGTCTCCACTTGTCCTCTAGTAACCTTGGCCACATTGTAATATCATTATAATATCATTTGTATTGTGGTTTTGATCCTCCCCACCCCCTGTGGGTTTTGCTTAGGTGCTCACAGGAAAGGTTCAGAATGGTGCCTGGTGGAAGCCCAAATAAGGAATTGCAGATGACATGATCATAGGGGAGGGAAAGGGAGTCACCCTCATCTAAACTAGGTAAGGTTAACCCCACAGTAACCACCTAAGCTGCCCCTGTTGTGCCCAGCTCACTCTGCAAGGTTGCCCATGTGCTCTCCCTCCTGTACTGTGCTTCTAAGAAACGCTGTGCCTGCCTTACAGTCTTGGTCTCCTTGTGGAATTCTTGTTTCAAAAAAGACAAGAACTGAGCTCCTCTCACTCGCTGAGGACAGGCTGACTACACAGGGGCAATAAGACGAAAGTTTTTGGAGTGGTGGAACCGTTCCGTATCTTGACCATTGTGGGGATATCACATACTGTATTTGTCAAAACTCACAGAATTGGACTGCCTCTATGATGGTATGGCTTACAATAAGTTTTCAATAAATGAATTGATAGCCCCTCTGTATATACCAGAAATAAAAATCAATTTTTAATGAATAAAAAATCTAAAATATCAACTTTCCTCACTTTTTTTCAATGCTGGCCTATAACATGATACCAAAGTATAATTCAGGAGAGGTGAAATTCAAGAGTTAAAAAAGATGAGATTCAAGGGTAATGATAATCCTACTTGTTCTGAAGAGAATTTCTAACACATAAAACAATGAGTAGACTCCTTATCCTTAGCCAATTCCTCAACAAATATTATTTCTTACAACAATGCGTGTGATAAGCATTAAACAGCTGAGAGTTAAATGTAAACATCTAGAATGCAGATTGTATATATGACCTTATGCAAGGTAAGAAGCCTAACCAGGACACATCCAATCTCCAACAGAGTTTCCTCAGAACATAATGGTCTACACCAAAAAACAAATGGATGAGCAAGTTCTGTCTTATAGAATAGTAGTTTTGAAACTCTTAGCAAATTCTCCTCATGATGAAATATCAATAAACAAACAGATAAAAATGATGGATAGGTGCTTTGGTTAAGTTTAAATTGTCACATTTTAGTAGAAAGTGTATATTATTGCTTATATTTGAGTTACCATCTGGGCTCTAGGATTCAGAAAAAGCTGGAGAAAACATTCACTGAAAACAGATTGTGTCAAGCATTATGATAAATTATAAAGTTATATCAGTGAGCAAGAGAGTTTCACACCTTCATGTGGTTTACCCGTAGCGTAGAGTTTCTGTCAAAAAGCATGGCCACAGTGATTTTAGCCCTGAAAATTCTCAAGGCAAGAATAACCAGTTAGCAGTCTTCATCTCTCTCTCACACACAATCTCTATTTGCATATATATGTGTAATATTTTTGGGTTAACAGATAAAATACAGGACTTCTACTGCAATTTAAATTTTAGATAAACGATGAATAAAATTTTAGTATGTTTACTGCCTGGGACATACTGATACTAAAATTTTAATTTATTGTTTATCTGAAATTCAATTTTAACTGAATGTCTTGGTTGTTTTTGTTGCTTTGGGCTAACTCTGGCAATCCCAATGTATATATTAGGGTTACCAGATATATCTACATCTATAGCTAAGATGTATGTCTTTTTTTGAGCAATTTAACTTCTTGGAGAAACTTCCAAAATGAACTGTGTGTAAACTATTATCCTAGGTAATTAAACATAATGATCATCGATTTCAAGTTATTTTACTACTTACCTTTTTTTTCTTGCGGTACGCGGGCCTCTCACTGTTGCGGCCCCTCCCGTTGTGGAGCACAGGCTCCGGACGCGCAGGCTCAGCGGCCATGGCTCACGGGCCCAGCCGCTCCACGGCATGTGGGATCCTCCCGGACCGGGGCACGAACCCGTGTCCCCTGCATCGACAGGAGGACTCTCAACCACTGCGCCACCAGGGAAGCCCCTCAAGTTATTTTATATAAACCAATTAAGTGCTGTAGGCCAACTACCAAAAATGAGGAATTTCATTAAAAGTAGTTAAATTAAACCATTATGATTGGAAATGGTGGGCTATCAGATTGGTTTTCTCTGGGGCCACTGATAGTTCCAGAAAACAGAATGTCATTGGCATTTGTCACAGAGGGGTTCATATAAAAGTGGATAAAATCACTAAGCTACTGGGTAAAAAAAGGAGGGATTAGCAGAGAAACATTTCTGTTTACCCTGCTATAATATATGTCTTTTATACCAAGAGAAGATTCTAGGAAATGATTACTGCTGCCACTTCTCCCAAATCTAGCCTAGATGCCTATTTTGATCATGGGCTTAGACCAATGCAGAGCTGGATGTTAGCATGGCTTTGGGCCCTGAGGGCATCCAGGTGAGAGACCCTTCGTGAGGTGCTCCCTGGGGCTGGGTGACAGCATCAGACCTGCATCAGACTGCCCTGGACTAGAATCGGAGCAGAAATTTTGGAAAGCTTTTGTTTCCCCAAATATGCCCCACATTAAGGTGTCAGATCCTGTCCCTTAAATAAGCCAAGCAAGTGCTGAATGAGTGTGTTATGTCCTCCCACTCCTGAGGGTGGGGGTGAGGAAAGATCGGGAGCCAACCTGGAGACTGGCAACCCGCTGGCCGCTGCATCGCCAGCCCATGCAGGATGGCCACCACCCATCATCCGCCACACCGCCATAACGCGGGCTGTCTGATCAACGAGCCCAGAAAAAGCCAGTGATGTAAAAACCCAGCTGAGGACCTAGTAGTCAGAAAGAGGAAGATCAGTCAGGACAAATACACATTATTCCTTGTGAAACAGAACCGCTGTGAGAGAAAGATGAGGGAGAGACATTCAAAAGAGTCAAAGGAAGCACACACTCATCTGCACACACAAATTTTTCTGGAGCAAAAGCAAGCCACAATTTCCCTATGAAACAAGTCAGCACATGAATTGAGGATGAGGATGATCATTAAAGAGGCCAAAAAGAATGGGCCAGGAGGCAAAGAAACTAAGAAGGATTCAATAAAAGAAAAGCTAAAATTAATAAGCTAGAAAACAAAAACCCAAATAAAGCAGAAAGGGTAAATAAATCCAAAAGTTAAAAATATTTACGATCAACAAAGCAGATCAGCGCTCTGTGGATTTGATTAAAGCAGAGCGTGCACGTGGCAAAGCACACACATAAGTGGAATCTGGGGAAAATGCACAGGATTAAAGATGAGGAGGCAAACCACAGATACAGGAGTGATTAAAAGAATTATAAGGCATGACTGCTCGCAATCCTAGGGCTACAAATTTAAAAACGCGGAGGAAGTGAATGATTTCCTAACAAAGTATAAATTACTTTAATTGCCAATCACTGTAGAAGATGTTGGGCTGGTGATTAAGAATCTATCATGAAAAAAGGCACAAAGACCAGATGGGTTTAATCTTTAAATACCAGATGACTCCAATGTTGTTTAAACATTTCCAGGCCAGGGAAAAAAGGAAAAAAATTCTAATACATTTTATGAAGCCACATTAATTTTAATTCTGAAGCCTGATACTATATATATATATATTTTTTTTTAATGCTGGACTCATCTTACTTAAAATTACAGATACAAACATTTTTAACTAACATATTAGCAAATAAAATGCAACTTGCTTCTGCCGTAGGTCAGGTTCTCTGGGTAGACTGTGAGGTGGAAATATGCATGCCAAAGGTTTTGGGGGGAGAACACTCAGGAACAACATCTTTAAGAACATGAGAGGCGGGGATTAGGTCAGGGAGAGAGACTGAGCTGCAATTCAGTTACAACAGAGAGGTGAACCATTCCTGGGAGGCGGGCTGCTCTCTGAGAAACTCAGCTGTAGGCCATCAGCCTCCACAACACGCAGGACAACTGGGGGAATAAGGACCACCTGCCGATGGTGGCGTCAGAGTAGCACACCACCGCATCCATTAGACCCAAAGAGTTTCAAAGGGTACAATATGAACACATAGAATTTATTCCTGATTGCAAGTGAGAGACCAAGATATCTATCATTATAATTCTTTGCATCAACAAACTTTTAAAAAATAAGAACACATAGTTGTTGGTTGCTGAAGAGGCATTCGAAAAAGTTGTTAATTTATCAGCCATTTCTGACACATCTTTAGTTTTACATATTGCGGGCACATGAATATATCATTCTGATTTGTGTGCGTGTGTAGCCTTTTTTTTTCTGTCTTGGCTTTCCCTCTACCTCTCCACCCATAACAACCCCAGTACAGTACACAGAAAAGAAATAACTATAATGTATAGGGTCTGATGGATAGAGATTGAAATGTGTCCCAGATTTGTTTCAGGAACAAGCATTCTGTACTACCAGGTTCCATAGACATGTGTTGGAGAATTTTTAGTTTAATTAAATACATCTATCTCCAGAGCCATTCTCTAGCTCTCCATCGAGCACACCACAAATATTCCCTGGAGATAATTAACTCTGCCAGGATATAAATAAAAATAAGTAAAAGCTAGAAAAATCTTCAAACTGTGGCCATATGTCCAAACAGAAAGCACACATCTTAGTAGGAGAACTATAGGTGTAGAGATAAAGCATCACCTATTTGTCAGGGAATTGAATCAGATCCATTTAGAACTTGCCAGCCAGTCCACATTTACTAATGGCAAACATTCCTCCAGCAAACATCCCCTCCCCTGCCATTAATAAGACATAAAAGTGTAAAATCTGAAATCTGAAAAAAATGTATAGAATCTAGGTCTCTTGCAGATATACAACACACATCAGAAATTAATGGGGATCCTTACCTTTGCAGATTCAATCTGGTGGCTTCATAGATGGAGAATCTCAGTCACTGGCAGGGCTTCTAAGACTGAAAAGCCTCCAAGGTTGCTGAAAACATGGCTCATCCTCCATAGGATTCACCAACAACTCTGGTGACTCACCCAGTTCCAGGGGCATCTCAGAGGCACACCCGCTGAAAGAGACTGAACGGCCAGGGTAGAGTTTAGTATCTGGCTTCCTGAAACCTGTTTGCGCATGCCTGGCCCAGGTGTGGATCTTTAGGACCACTGATTGCAGGTAGAGAGTGGAATTGACTTCACCTTTTTTCCTACGTACAAGCCACCGTCAACCTCAAACCGAAAGAATTTCTAGAGGCTGCTCTCTCCCAGAGTAAGGTTTTAGATATGACTCCGATTATAAGCGTTTTATGGTCTGTCCAAGGCAAAGTTACTTTCTCTTTGTAGGCAGAGCTTCATGAAAATCCAAATGATAACAGAAGTTTTCTGATAAGTATTGAATCAGGAGCCAATTGAACTTCAAGTTTCATGTCTGCAAGCTAAGTCATCCTGATACATTGATCTCAAAATAGATATGGGATGCTCAGTGTGATCTGAATACTTCAGGTCTGGTGAACTAACACTGCTTTTCCTCTGGATGGTGGCTGAATGAGCACCGCTAAAGATTATCTTTTACAATTTTCTTTTTTCAGTGCTTTTAATTCTAACTAATCCCCCTTTAAATCAGCCATTCCTTTTTTATACATGTAAAGCTAAATTAATACCTGTTGGGAAAATGTTAGTGCATTGCTGATTACTCGATCTTTTTCTTAGTATTGTTATTATGTGAAATAAGAAAAAAAAACAGACTTAAAACTGAGTCTGAAATATGTAACATTTGGGATAAACTTTTCTTCGAAGAAATTTTAAGAATCAAGATGAAAAGCAGATCTTCCTTTTTTGTTTGGTTTTCTGCTTTTACATAAAAGAAAGACCTAGGAAAAGTAGATGGTAACCACTGATTTCAAGCAGTTGTAGTAGCCATCTGATTGGACACAGAGGACTGGACCGGATGAGCTCTTTGGACCCTTTCCCAGCTCTATACTACAAGGCTCATGTGACAAGATGCTTCTTTACATTGTTCTTCCACTGACAGTGAGAATATTTCTGAAAAGAAAAAAAGTAAATAACTCTGAAGTTCAACAGATCTCCAGTTCTTTATAAGAAACAGATTTTTTTGGCACTGAGATAATTAATTTCATATTTTCTCTCCATTTGGTGCTACTTTCCATAGCCTTTATTTCTTCTCATTTTCATTCTCCACAAATTCTTCTGCTGGAAAACTGCAATTACATTTAACTACAGAGAAGTATTTAGCCAGTGCATGCATAAATTTTGTTTTAATGATTCTTTCGTTCCTTTGTTACATTAGAGTAATACATCTCTATTCAACTGGTCTAATAACCAAGGTCAATTTTGTTAAGTTGTAATGTTAAAACAATCCAAAGTACATTATATTTAGTACTTCTTGCTAGCAACATGATTGCCTTTTGTCTTTATTTTATTCCTTTAAAAAAAAGGCCTCACATTGCCAATTAGAATCATGTTAAGTGGCACTGAATTAAGGGAGAAGGATCTACATTGAGGTTTAGCATCGGGATCTGCAAGCTTCTCAAATGCAATTTAGCACTAAAGAGAAGCATTAGTATCTGTTCTGGCTTCCACCTGCAGTCCTGCCCTGGAAGGGATTCTGTGGCTCTACCTGCAAAACCACAGTGAACCAGGGATTGGGACCATTTTACCAGTCCTGGTCACTCCAAGCTCACCACTGGTTGAGTTTTATTTCTTTGCCCCAATTGACTACTTTTATTTCCACTTGTGCAGATGTTTCACCTTTGTTCTTTTCATTGAACACACTGCTTTCACTTACCCCATAAGTATTGAGGATTTCTTCTCCTCGGCAGCACTAGAATTTGTAAATAGGAGGAATTTACAGAAGTCTGCTTGGAACTGGGAGTAGGGCAAGGCAAGCACTCTGTTTGACTTAGTCGTATGTTAACTGGGGGTGGTCTTGTGGGAGTGCTTGAGATTATAGCGGAGGTGCTGAAATAAGAGAGGCCTTACCCAGACTAATAGATGAGCCAGAAGTCAAGATTCTTAGAAAGGAGTCATGTCACACCTTGAAGTGAGACTACCAGGGTAGAATAGAACTAAAGTCCAGGGTCATAACCAAGTAAAGGAAAAAGGAGCACATGGATAATTGTTGATGGGAACCACAGGCTTCCATTAAATACCTTTGAGAAAGGTGCATCCATTTGGCAGATATTGATTGCCAATTAATGCTACAGCTGAGTAACACACAGGGGCACTGTCATAAATAAGGAGTCCTACCCACACACCTATGGTCACCTAATCTATGACAAAGAAGGCAGGAATATACAATGGAGAAAAGACAGTCTATTCAATAAGTGTTGCTGGGAAAACTGGACAGCTACATGTAAAAGAATGAAATTAGAACACTCCCTAACAGCATACACAAAAATAAACTCAAAGTGGATTAACAACCTAAATGTAAGGCCGGATACTATAAAACTCTTAGAGGAAAACATAGGCAGAACACTCTCTGACATAAATCACAGCAAGATCTTTTTTGACCCACCTACAGCAATGAAAATAAAAACAAAAATAAACAAATGGGGCCTAATTAAACTCAAAAGCTTTTGCACAGCAAAGGAAACCATAAACAAAGTGAAAAGACAACACACAGAATGGAAGAAAATATTTGCAAACAATGTGACCGACAAGGGATTAATCTCCAAAATATACAAACAGCTCATGCAGCTCAATAACAAAAAAACAAACAACCCAATCAAAAAATGGGTGGTAGATCTAAATAGACATTTCTCCAAAGAAGACATGCAGATGGCCAGGAAGCACACGAAAAGATGCTCAACATCACTAATTATTAGAGAAACGCACATCAAAACTAAAATGAGCTATCACCTCACACCAGTCAGAATGGCCATCATCAAAAAATCTACAAACAATAAATGCTAGAGAGGGTGTGGAGAAAAGGGAACCTTCCTACACTGTTGGTGGGAATGTAAACTGGTACAGCCACTATGGAGAACAGTATGGAGGTTCCTTAAAAAACTAAAAATAGAGCTACCATATGACTCTGCGATCCCACTCCTGGGCATATATCCAGAGGAAAACATGGTCCAAAAGGATACATGCACCCCAGTGTTCATTGCAGCACTGTTTACAATAGCCATGATGTGGAAGCAACCTAAATGTCCATACATATACACACACACACACATATTATATATATATATATATATATATATATATATATACACAATGGACTATTACTCAGCCATAAAAAAAATGAAATAATGTCATTTGCAGCAACATGGATGGGCCTAGAGATTGTCATACTGAGTGAAGTAAATCAGACAGAGAAGGACAAATATTGTGTGATATCACTTACATATAGAATCTAAAAAAATGTTACAAATGAACTTATTTACAAAACAGAAATAGAGTTACAGATGTAGAAAACAATCTTACAGTTACCAGAGGGGAAGGGTGGGGAGGGATAAACTGGGAGATTGGGATTGACATGTGCACACTACTATATATAAAACAGATAACTAATAAGGACCTACTGTATAGCACAGGGAACTCTACTCAATACTCTAATGACCTATATGGGGAAAGAATCTAAAAAAGAGTGGATATATGTATATGTATAACTGATTCACTTTTCTGTACAGCAGAAAGTAATACAACATTGTAAATCAAGTGTACTCCAATAAAAAATTTTTAAAATATTCATAAATAAATAAATGAGTCCTAAGTCTCAATAGTGAGAAATATACCCACCTTAGTTTCTCTGTAACATAATCCAGAGGATCTGTTATGAAACTAATGTTTTATAGGGTCCTTCCCCCATTTCTAGTTATGACATACAGAACTTTGTATGGCTTCTAAAGTGCCTTCTCCCAGGTCAAGTCACTTAATTGGCAATACAATAGAAAGCTTCCAATGGAAGAGAGAAATGAAGCTAAAACATGCCCTTCTGTGTCCCTTTTTTATATGGTTTTCCTTCAAGATGATGACTCCACTATTAAAATGTTTCCCTTTACTTTGCTGGAAGATTTCTCTTGCAATGTGTTCACAGCCGTGTCCTGGAAAGTGTGTTATGTTTTCCTACCTGCCTTTCCCTACCTTTTATGGGGCAACATAATATAGGGGACCATGTCCATAGACTGAAAATCAGAACTAATTACTAGTCCTAGATCTATTATTTTTTTAAATGTGTAACTTTAAACAAGTTTACCACTCTAAATTCCATTTATAAAATGGAAGTGTTACTAACTCTCTGGTCTTCCACTTTTTTAGTACTAGAATCCTTATTTGCAAGTAGAATTTTATTCAAAAACCTCAACATATAAAACAGATAAAAGCAGTATCCTTTAATTTGAAGTGGGGAAACAGCGGGTGGAGGTGGAGCCTCATCCATTTGATTTCACCTGAGTTACTTCACTCAGGAGACTGAGAAGTCATCTTAAAAAGCCCAAATCTAGATGAGCCTTTCCAGATGTAAATCTATGATTTAATAAGTTACCTCATTCTTCTCCACTCGGATGCAGAATGTTGGCTGAATTTCAATTTGTGTGTAGAATGTCAGAGAAAGGGAAAGTCAAGAAGTGAAAACCTTGCAAAATACAAAAAAAGAAAGACTTTTTTTTTTTCCCCTAACAGACAGCAGAAAATAGACTTCAAATCTCCATAGGAAGTTTTGTTAAACAGCCTTGATTTCCACTGTGACGTCTGCTGGTTTCACTTTCCAGGTTTGGCTTCCTGAGGCTAGCTTTATGGACTGTTGGATCTCCCTCAATGCTGATGACAAGGATGAGTTCAATCCCCAAGCCCTCCTCAATGGAGGAGGTACCCAGACCCATAAATGTAGCCTGATCCCGACCTGCCACTCTGTCATGCAGCACCAGGGACTGTCACCCAAGAATCCAGTGACCCAGCCAACTCTGCAGTGCCCCTACGTCTCCGTAGGTCCTCTTGATGGCCAAATAAAGGGCCGGGAGCAGTATAAGAAAGATCTGGTGCAAAGAATATAATTTAAAAAATAATAATTCACAGGGAACTCTACCTAACGCAGTGTGGTAACCTAAATGGGAGGGAAGTCCAAAAGGGAGGGGATACCCGTATGTGTATGGCTGATTCATCTTGTGCAGTGGAGGCTAACACAACATTGTAAAGCAACCGTACTCCAATAAAAATTAAGAATCAAAGAAAAATTATGAACTGACTCCAAAAAATAATAATTATAATTACTCTCATTCTGTGAGTATTAACTATATGCCAGGTATTATGCTAAGAGCTATTACTATACATATAGAGGCAACAATCCTGCAAGGCAGGTTTTACTCTTCCCTCCTCACAGGGGAAGAAACTGAGACTCAGAGTTTTTCAAGACATAAAGACAATACCTGGCGCACCAGCCATGAGCCTAAGTACCTGCAGATTCTCCTTTCCCAGCTTCCAATGGAGTTATACTTAGCTAGGACCCAGAGATCCTGACAGACCCTTGCAGCCCTGGATGACTGACTGGTCTTCTGATCGCTTCCTTTGGTGCAGCTGACAAATCGGTCACAGGGAGACCATCAACCAAATACAGGCCATTTAAAATACCACTAGATGTTTAGAAAATATTTTAAATCACTGACTATGGTGGAAAGTAATTTACTTTATGGAAGCAATCATTTAATCACTGCAATTAGCCAAATTATTACCTATTGAGCTAATTATCTTTTAATTACATAATTAAAAAATTAAACATTACATTATTCTGGCCAATGCCAAATTCTTTTTCCATAATTTCCCCATGAAAAGTGTAATTTACTATACAGTACAACATAATTTTCTACAGAAATTGTTTCATTTTATTCCTAATTACAGGATAAATCTTCCCACAACTACCATGACCTGTACATAACCAATGAGAGAACTTGGCCTTTTAGGAAAATGTAGTTGTAGAGGCTAGAACAAAGGCAGTCAGTTAGGTTTTTTCAGAAATGTTAACTGCTGACTTTCCATAAAAAAGATGATGCCATCAACACAGCAGCGGTTCTCAACTAGCTGCATATTAGGATTCCTGTGGAGCTTAAAAAAAGAAAAACCTTATGTGGAGTGGTCACCCCCTAGGGATTCTGATTTAATTGGCTTGAGGTAGGAACCATCATGCTTTTACAATCTCTCCAGGTGACTCTATTTCCTATGCTGTACAATAGATCCTTGTAACTTATTTATTTTATACCTAATAGTTTGTACCTCTTCATCCTCTACCTCTATCTTGCCCCTCCCGCTTTCCCTCGTCCCTCTGGTAAACACTAGTTTGTTCTCTATACCCGTGAGTCTGTTTCTTTTTTGTTAGAGTCACTAGTTTGTTGTATTTTTTTAGGTTCCACATATAAGTGCTCTCACACTCTAAAAGGAGTATAATTTTTAAATATTGTGAATCACTATGTTGTACACCTGAAACATATAGTATTGTACACCAATTATACCTGAATTAAAAAAAAGAATGCCCTGGTGGTCCAATGGTTAGGACTCCATGCCTTCACTGCTGGGGGCCTGGGTTTGATCCCTGGTTGGGAAACTAAGATCCCACAAGCCCACATGGCATGGCCAAAAAATAATAATAATGAAATAAAATAAAATAGAGGTGATACAAAGATCATGCCTCATAAAAAAATTTCATCAATTTAAGGTATCTCTCTCTCTTAAAAAAGTCTCTTCAGATGATTCTGATGTGCATCCAGAGTTAAGAACCACTGAGGAGGTAATTTCTCTGGGCTCACGGGCCCAGCCGCTCCACGGAATGTGGGATCCTCCTGGACCGGGGCACGAACCTGTATCCCCTGCATCGGCAGGCAGACTCCCAACCACTGTGCCACCAGGGAAGCCCCCTGCATAAGTTTTAATTGTCCATTTATTATTGGGTTTTGAGACCAGTTATAAAAACTACTAAAGATTTTTGTGTCATCTCTTAGAAAAATAATTTCTTTCTAACAGTTTTCTTTGAATCAAATGCTTGTTTTGTGGATTATTCATGCTGGCAAAGTACAAAGCATTATTCTTAGTTTCTAAGTAATATGCTAAACAATGGGTTAACATCAGAGAGTTAGATACTAGACCGTACAGAGGAAGGGAGTTCTAAATTACCTAGTCGCTCTAATCTGAAAAAAATATTAGTAATTCTATGTTCTTTCAAACATAGAATTAGTAATTATTTATTGATGTGACTTTCAGGTAACTCATGTCAGTATATTAAAAAAATCAAACCTGTGATAACATCTAGAATTAGGAGAAACCTGAATGTGGTATAATAGATAAGATTGCTTCACTATATTATAATGTATTTACACAATTATATATTATAGTCATTAAATTTGTTCCAAACACTCTTCTAAGAACTTCGCATGGAATATGTCACTTAATCGTCACAATCCTACCTGGTGATATAGAACTATTACTTTCTACATTTTACAGATGAAAGATGGAAGCACAAAAAGGCTACATGGTGGAGTCAAGACTTGAACAGTCTAACTACAGAACAAGGCACATCCTTATCCACCATTCTGTGCTTCTGTGCACGCCACATATTTAATTATGTAGGAAAAGTTGGAGATATCTTAAGTGAAGCAAGTTATTAAACAGTTTATTTAATATTATTCCATGTTAAAAAAATTTTTTAAAAACATGCACAAGGAAAGAGTGGAAGAGCACACTACAAATTTCATAGCATGTTATCGCCAGATGATACAATTGTGGGTGATTTTAATTTTCTTCTTTGTGATTTCTTTTTTTGGATGTATTTTACAATCAGAAAAAAAACCTTACGGACATATTTTAAAGAAAAAGTCCTATATCTCACCAGCATGGGTTCATCAAATTTCTTTTTTTTTTTTTTTTTTTTGCAGTACGCGGGCCTCTCACTGCTGTGGCCTCTCCCGTTGCAGAGCACAGGCTCCACACGCGCAGGCTCAGCAGCCATGGCTCACGGGCCCAGCCACTCCGCGGCATGTGGGATCCTCCCGGACCGGGGCACGAACCCGTGTCCCCTGCATCGGCAGGCGGACTCTCAACCACTGTGCCACCAGGGAAGCCCGGGTTCATCAATTTTGAAATGAGTTTACTAGCAGATGCCAAACTCATCCTGAACCTTATTCTTCATATAATTTAAAAAGATGACAAACATCTGAATATAGTCAAATGCTCTAACCTCATCTCAAAACACAAATTCATAACCACGAAAGGCAAGACTTATGCACATTATTCCTGGCTCTCAGGTGTGGTGACTGTCAAAGCTGGAACCAGAACCAAGGCTGAGAAAGCACATTAAAAGATGCATCTCACATAATGCTTGGGAATCCCCACCACTCCCCTCAGGGCTTCCTGGCCCTTTAGCACTCAGGGCCCAACTGTGCCTAAGACAGAAAGACCAGAGTTAGTCTTACCAGTACCACCTCCTCCTTCCCTTTTCTTCCCCCAAACCCAGGAACTGCTCCAGATCACCCTCTTACCACCAGCTGCTCTGCCTGCCCCCACTCCGTTTGACTCTGCCGAGCTCTCTTTGGATTGGCAATTTGAACTCAAACCATCCAACACTTGTTGTGTTGGATCCAACACTTCATTCGAAAGTGGTTTTCAGTAACTGCCCCTTGGTTCCGGACACCAAGGCCCCTGATCCAATGGCATCAGGTTCCCCACCCAACTCCAAGCCCGGCTGTCGTTTCCACCCCCATGCTCATCCTAAGCCTGACAGGGGTCTCAGAACCTGAGCCCAACACATCTCCACGACTGAGAACTCACTGTCTCTAAAAGCATCTCTTTCTCTTTAGACAGTTCTGCTTATTAGAAAATTAGCTGGGAGATGGAGTTCAGATCTGTCTCCCAGCAGTTTCTACCCAGTAGTCCTAGTTTTTCATCTTGGACCCAAGCAAGTCCAATCTTCCTTCACATGGCACTGCACCAGGAATGTGAAGAAGCCTCCTGAGTTTTCTATCTAACACCTCAGATATTTAAAAGTACTCCTTACGTGACGTGATTTTAAGATTTTCCACCTTCCTTCTCCCTTTCCTAGAATCTGATCCCTTGGCCTACAGGAGGGCCAGCCAACTCAAGCATCTGTGGGAGCTTGTCTGATAAATGCAAGTGAAGTGAGGGCTGGAAAGTACAGGCCTGCTCTGAAGCAGGCAGCAGTCACTCAGCTCCAAATGACTATGGCGGGGGGAAGGTGGGCTCAGATATGCCAGATTTTACCAGTTTTTTAAGTCAAGATCATATGAAATTTCTTGATTTTTAAAATACTGACAGTATTTCACTTTTTAGCTACCCGTCCCCCCAACCCCACCCCAACCTCATTCCCATCCCTCTGGCCCCTGCCATGCTCCCTGTCTCCCAAGACCAAAGGTGCAACCTGTGGCTACATCACATTAAATTTGAGAATTTTAATCTATAGCGTCTTTAAAGAGAGGCAGCCAGAACAAACTCAGGACTTTAGGTGTGGTCTGAGCAGGACAGAGTAGAGTTAGTCTAGACCCATGGTTCTCAACCCAAGTGGAGTTGGGTGGTACATTAGAACTCCAGCCCCAAAGGCTTATCGGAACCTTGGGAAGAAGAGGGTCTGTCATATGTATTTTGAAAAACACCACCCCCAGGTGATTCTAATGTCTCCTGCTCCCAGGTAAAAACCATTATTCTATTTTCCATTCTCAAGTCTATCCACTTGTTCTCAAATTTGGCTTGCCTTTGGAATCCCCTGGGGAGTTAAAAAAAATACTGATGCCTACACCCCGCCCCCTCCCAGAGATTCTGATTTAATTGGTACATAGGGTAACTTGAGCTCAGGCGTTGTAAAGATTCCCCAGCTGACTCTCATGGGTACTAAAGTTTGAGAACCACTGTTTTAGACACTATGCTCCAATTCCATTGGTTGGACTCATCTTACCTCTTCTTGGCAGCTACTTCATTCTCTTGATTCATATTGAGTTAATTATCAACTAGTTCCTATACGTTTTTTCTTTCTACAGTCAATTGCTAAGTCACATTTTCCCATCCTGTACTTTGCTACTGAACTTTTAATCCTTCTTAAATTTTATTTTATTAGATAGGGCCTGTGGCTCTAGTCAGTCAAGATTTTCTCACATCCTAATTCTTTTATCGAATATATTTTTTATTCCTCTCGGCTTACCATAGTCTAGACATTTAAGGAGGTGTCTTCTAAGATGTTGATTGAAATGCTGGCTACAATAAAGAGTCTAGCTTCTCTGTACTAGGGGCCTCTATCTAGGCTGACATTGGGCATGAATCAGTGCATTGAGACATAGTTTCAATTTGCCTGATTTTACTGTTATACAGAACATATTTATCCATTTTTCATAAGTTATTTATGGAAAATGAGCCCCCTTCCTGACTTTCAACAGTTCCTTCTTGGTCTCTTGTATAGGTTACTCCTGCTCTGCTCATCACTCAAAAACGTTAGATTTCTTGATGATTCCACTTGGATCCATGCTTTTCTAATCTACATGCTCTTCTACTATATTTTAAGCCACTACGTGGACACTGATGGCTGACTGGCCCCATCTTCCCTCTAAGTTTCAGGATCACATATATAACTGCTTGCTGGAAATCTCCAAATAGATAACTTTCAAGTTCATCACATCAACGTGTTCAGAGCCAAATTCATCGTCTCTCACATGCCCAAACCTGATTCTCCATCTGATTCCCCATATCAGCTATCATCATTTATCTAGGCACCATGCTGGAAATCTATGAGTTAGTCTTGATTTATCACACTCTTCCTTTACCAAATCAAATGCCACTACATTATGCCGGTCTTACATCCTATATTTCTCAAATCTGTTCCTCCTTTCAACCCACACCATCACTACCCTAGTCCAGTCACTAACCTCTTCTTGATTTGTTTCTATCAATAACACCTAAGCCAGGCTCCGGGATTCCTGCTTCGACTCACATCATTGCCAAAGGGGCTCATCTAATTTACAAATCCGACAGTTTTCCTCCAGCAATGAAAACACTTCAGTCATATTTCATTTGCTGCTATAATAAAGTTGAAGTTCGTCAACGTGGCAAAACATTTCTTCTCTGAACCTGGCCTCATCCTGCACCTCCTGCCATTTGCCACTTTGCACTTTCTAACAATATCACACCGGGTTTTATTCTCCCACTAAACATGCTACCCCACGCCCTGCACCACTGCTGAAGCAGGTGTCTCTGTTTTGAATACCCTGCTTCATCAAGGGCCCAATTCCAGCTCATTCTTCCATACTCAACTTCCACCTTATCTTCTTCAGGTGGGTAAACTCCCCCTCAGAGCTCTCTCACCATTCTGGATATATTCCTCTCATAGCAGGTCCTACTCTATTTGGAATTGTCCTTTTCTGTACGTGTCTCCTCTACCAGACAATTATTCATCTTTGTATTCCTAGTGATTGGTTGGCATATAGTAAATACTTTAGAAATTATGGTTGAATTTTTAGTGAAGACCACGGGCTCAGTGTGAATAACATTTCCCTGACCTATGTATCTGTTAAACCTGACATATACATACATAAAATATATGTATCTGTATTATATATATGTATCTATATACATAGGTGTATGTGTGTGTGTGTGTGTGTGTATTGTTTCATCGGACGTAACTGTTCTTAGCAAACTCAAGTCCTAGTTCTCAATGCTTCTTTCTTAGAACAGGGGTCAGCATAGTAAATATGGTAAATTTTACACTTAGTAAAAGTAGGCTTTTGCAGGCCATATGGTCTCTGTTGCAACTTCTCCAAAATGCTGCCATATCTCAAAAGCAGTCATAAACAAATAAGCATAGTTTCATTGCAGTAAAACTTTATTTACAAAAATGAGCAATATGGGGCTTCCCTGGTGGCGCAGTGGTTGAGAGTCCACCTGCCGATGCAGGGGACGCAGGTTTGTGCCCCGGTCTGGGAAGATCCCACATGCCGTGGAGCGGCTGGGCCCATGAGCCGTGGCCGCTGAGCCTGCGCATCCGGAGCCTGTGCTCCGCAAAGGGAGAGGCCACGGCGGTGAGAGGCCCGCGTACCGCAAAAAAAAAAAAAAGAGCAACAGGCCAGATTTGACCCATGGATCATAGTTTGTCTGCTTCTGACCTAGAGGCTTCCAAACAAACTCTTTTAAAAATACAACATCTGTCTTCCACAGGAGGCCTACACACCACCACCATATCTCTAGTGATCCCTGAGAAGTTCCAGCTCATTTTGGGAGCTCTCAACACCAACACTGTTGGGCTGCAGAAAACAGCCTTTGCCATCACTGCCAGGAAGGGTGTGGGGCAACACTATACTCACTTGGTGCTGAGGAAAATAGACATCGACTCCCAAAGAGAGGTCCCTGAGGATGAAGTGGAACTTGTGGTCACCATCACACAAAATCCAAGCCAACACAAGATCACAGGCTGGTTCTGGAACAGACAGAAGGACGGGAAGGATGGAAATCACATCCAGGTTCTGGCCAGTGATCTGGATGACAAGCTCCATAAAGAGTAGGAAAACCCAAGAAGGATTCAGGGGCTATCTGGTGTCTTTATTCCAAGGCCGGCACCCCAAAACCACTGGGGCAGTGGCCACACCGTGGGTGTGACCAAGAAGAAACAGGTCTACAGGCCTGTTTATACACCTAACTAGTTTCTACACCTGAAACAAATCTAACCTCAAGCCATTGGTCTTTATTATGTAAAATTTCCCTTCTTACACTTTGTGAAACTAGGGGCAGTACTTACCCATCTCTGGCAAACTGGCACTTCTACCATTCTGTATAATTCTACTTCTTTATAAACTGGATCCGCCATATGATTTGCACCTTTCATAGCACATTGGGATGCCAGTTATTAGAGCTGGGAGACTGTTTACAGTAACTGCGTCCTCCCACCCTGGGCTTCTCTTTCTCTTGCTGGCGTGCCTCTCCTCCCCTCCCCTCCTTCTTCTCCTCCGGAAGAAGACAGAAGTAAAACTGAGCTTCAATCGCATCCTTTTTCCTAACTAGATCACAGCCAACTCGACTCTACCCAATGGGCCTGCTGCTTCTTTGTTCCTCTTTTTAAGTCACACTTTCAAAGTTGTGTTTATTGTCCCCTGTGTATTTGCCAACCTCAACTCCTTTTGACCTCCGGATTTATGCTGCTTCTAGGTACTTGCTCGTGGACAGGTGCCCTTTCTTCGTATAACACTTTTTTATCTTATAAGAGGAGGGTTCACTTCACTGCAGTGGGACAGCAGACTGTAGAGAACTGGGAGCTGGAAAAGGATTTTCAGGTATAGGGAAAGTATTCAGCTGTGGCCGATGAGGCAGGAACCCAGTTGACCAGGCTTTAATAGCTATTAGAATACTCCATGAAGGAAGGGTTTGTTGTTTTGTTTTGTTTTCTGTTTTGTTCACTATTATATTTCCAGGTCCTGGAACAATGCCTGGCACTCAATAAATATTTGTTGAATGGATGAACATGATTATCAATGGACAGAGCAGCATTCAGGTGAAAGATCAGCCAAACAAGTTATTCAAAACCAAATAACCAGGGATCCTAATAGGTAGGCAGACCCTGATTGCAGATGATCCAGGACAGGTGACTTGAGCAAAAAGCACTGGGCAAGTCTGCTGGCCGGTAGCAGAGCTTCAGCACTGCCAAGGCATTAGGAAGAGAAACGCAGACTGGGAAAGAAATATCCTACAAAGTAAGGGAGGGCTCTTGTCTTACAAGCACACTGATCCTGGCATTTTATTCACCATGGGCTTCAGGCCCACGGGCAGTGGCAAACCTAAGTTTTATATATGAGCCACATCGCTGGGAATAGCAGCAAAGCTGTCTTGATGCAGATTTCCAGTTAGGCAAAAGCTCCTTAAATTCCCCCTGTCTAACCTAGCTCCTGATTCTAACCTAAAAATTTGAAATAAGATTTCCTAAAAATCTATTAGTCAGATTTTTTCTTTAGAATCAAAAGCAGAAGGAAAGACTCTTTGAGAACTTTCCCTGTAATCCCCCTGGCACCCAAAGAGAGCACCCATACTGTAGGGTGCCAAACTGGATTCAAAGATGGAGCTAGCAGCTATGGCATCTATCCCTGTGGAGTGACCCACAGCCAGTGATATTTTAGAAGCTTGGGGAGCAGGCAAGGTAGGACTTGATGATTCTTGAGAGTGAAATTCTAACTTATCTATATTTCTTAAGTTTTACATTTGCTAAGTGAATTTCTTTTAAGTGAGGATGTTTAAAATATAACTATAAAAACAAAGAAGGAGCTTTACAGGCAAAATAACTAGGCAGGTGTCTTTTTTTTTTTTTTTTTTGCAATTGGCCAGGACTGTGTCTAGGCTATGTCTCTAGTTCCTAACTCAATGTCTGCTGGGAGCCAATAAAAATTTGTTGAATAAACGAATATGTGAATAAATGAATGAAAATAGCCAATTGATTAAAATCATTTCACCTTATTTTGTTTATTTCAATGTATTTGTGTCAGGATTGACAATTTTGATGTAATTCCAGGTCTTAATTGAGAAGTGTCTCAGTGCTCATTCAAGTCAAGGGGACAATTAGGGCTCCCTGCCTAAGGCACAGCAGGATGTGTTAAAAGAGCAAGTAAAAGTGTGATGTACTACCAACTTACAAAGGCATTTTTCTCTATTTTTTAAAGGCTTTGAGCAAGATTCTTGAAAAAGACTCTTAAAAAATACTGTATCGTGTACCAAGCACATGATACTTGAGGCAGTTTCAGTGTAGAAAAATAATGAAAAGACAAAAATAACACAAATCTACTATAAATTATATAATACTTTGAAGTCTATAATTTTTCAATAAAAACATATATAGATATTTGTAAAAAAGTAATTACACATATGTAAGAGACATACTTACATCATGATTAAGACCATACATAAACTTTGAGATTAAATGGCCTGGGTTTGAATATATTTATCCACTTGCTAGCTTTGTGATCTTGAGCAAATTTTTTCCTCTCTCTGAGGCTGAGTTTCCTCACCTGTAACATGGGGGTGATCATTAAACCTACCTCATAGCATTTTTGTGAGAATTAAATGAGATACTGTATGCAATGGGCACAGTGAAAGATATATAGCACAATAACAATTAATATTATTTATTCAGCTTACAGACATACTTGATGTAGATATTGAGTCACACATTCTCGCAGTAATTCAATGGCTTCTCAGAAGTATGAAGGCTACAGGTTGGAGACTGAGAGTAAGCAGGAACTTCCCACCAAGAAAGCTAAAGGCCAGAAACTTGATGAGGATTCAAGCCAGTTTAGAGGTTTGATCTAGAATCTTGTCCTTTCATCATTCATCTACGGTGATACCAGAGTTTCCTTTCCAAATGCTCAGTAAAAATAATAATGTTACTGTTGCTCATTTTTATGCATTTATGTGCGTCCATGGCATCCCTTTTATTATAATTGCACCTTAGCAATAACTAATGAGAACATACTAAGTGATGTTAAATAATATAAATTTTTTTCCCAAGACTGGGAATAAGATTTCCCAATTCAAATCCCACTTCTGCCACCCTGTAGCTTTTCTCTGAAGCTCAGTTTTGTCATCTGAAAACGAGGCAGTAGAGCAGATGTTTTCAAGGCCACTTCTAGCTCTAACACTCTGACTACACCATGCTATGATAAGATCACAGGTGTGGAAGCCGGGGCTAGCTCTCCCTGTTTTTCCTTTTATGACTTTGGAATCTCTTCTCTTTCATCTCATTGTGTTTCCTCCATGACATACTTTAACTAACAGTGCCCATCACCAGAGGTCTGATTAAAGTGCCTAGGGCAGTTCACAATTCATGATAGTTTCTTATTTTAAAAACTGTGCTGTAAAAATAAAATAAAATAAAAACTGCTATAAAATCTCAGCTTCTTAGATATGTCCCCTCTAAATGATAAAAAAAAAAAGCTTTAAACAGGTTACTCAGTTAATCTATACCATTAAAATTAGTGTGTCTCCTAGACATTGAAATAGTAGACTGACCTTCCTAATATGTAAATAACATAAAATTTGAAATAGAACTAAAATATACAAAACTGGACAAACATTAAATTAAAGCACCAAGAGTCAATATTCCCATCAATTCCTCCATGAAGCATAAGGGATCACCAAAAGCCTATATGGAATTTTTGACAGTTAATTTTTCCGACCTCCAAACATGGCAGTTTCACATGGTCCAACCTGATACAAAATGGAAATATGAGCAGCAGGTGAATGATTTCAACCAGCTGCTCAGAGTACATTTTTCCAGTTGGAAGAAAATCATCATAGGATTGGACACAGCTTCTAGATGCATGAGTTTTTCAGTTTATGACCAAAAGGGAAAAAAAAGTTTGAAAGAAATGATGGTTTGAGGATTCCCTAGGATGGGCAGAAGAAGGATCAGCTAAGTGATGAGAGCTGAGCCGGGACAGCTGGCCACTCTGACGTGGACAGTGATCCTAGGATACAGTTTGCAGGAGAAGGAGGGATAGACCCTAAAAGCAGTGTTCAGGTAAATCATGACAGCCAATTGTCGAAAGCTTCTCAAAATCATAAGCAAGAGAAATGAAAGGTCTTCCTAAGGCTACAAAATCAGAGCAAAGTGATAACAGTTGAGATTAGTAAAATTGCTACTTAACTTACACCTCACTTTTGTCATTACTTCAAATCTTAAGCCAAAATAATAATTTATTAAACGATTTTTGTAGGAATTAAATGAAATCGTGTGTATAAAGGACTTTGCACCTGATAACTGCTGGAAAGTGTCAGTTCACTTGGCCTCTCTCCTGGCTTCTCAGGGTTTGATCACAGATCTTGCTAATGAGGGGAAAGTCTTGAAATAGAGCCTAGAATGATTACCTGAATAGCCCCTGTCGAGTGTGTGTCAGAGGGCTCTATGTCAACGCAAAGGTTGCTACATTTTTCTTTACAATACCAGGAAAATACTTATGTTTGCTCTCCCTCCTTCCTCAGCCTGAATGGCTTCTCAGCGATGGCAACTTGGCTTCCTCGGGCACTGCTCTAAGCTGATCTGATGAATGTCAACAATGACCCCCTTGGTTCCAGTTCAACACAGACTCTGAGTGCCGTGCTGCACTGGATACTTATTGATGCTTTCTCTTCCCTCCCTGCCTATGGCTTCTCTTTCCTGGTTTACCTCTACTTCCTTCCATCTATTCTTCTCTGGTTCCCTTTTTAAGTGTCAGTGCTCCATGCAGCTCTTCACTCATTTTCAAGTGTTTCTCCACGATTTTTTCCAAACCCACGACTTCCTCTACCACCTATGTAGGTTCCTATACCTGTATCACCATTCACATTGTCTGCTCCAGTCTCTGGCCTGTAAATCCAACTACCAAATGCATAGATCCACTTGAGTGTCCCCAGAACATCTCAGGTTAAACACAACTCTAAACTCCCCAAGGCTCTGATCTCTCATGATTTTTGGCTGATGATTTATACTAGCATTTATCACACTGTACAGCTGGGGGTTTAAAAATATATTATCATTTTTTTTGAAGACAGGGATTGTTTCCTATTCAACTTAGAATTGGATAATTCTGGCAATAATTCTGGCAAAGCACCGGCACACAGTAGGCATCCACTAAATATGAGTGAGCAAGTAAGTACAAGTCTTGTGACGCTGCTGACTTGAATCTGACACAGGGCATCTCTGCTCTGCCTAAGGGTTTCCTTCTT
Source organism: Hyperoodon ampullatus (assembly GCF_949752795.1). Taxonomy (NCBI): domain Eukaryota; kingdom Metazoa; phylum Chordata; class Mammalia; order Artiodactyla; family Ziphiidae; genus Hyperoodon; species Hyperoodon ampullatus. The sequence goes on from NC_136925.1 coordinate 4,415,941, forward strand.
CCTTTAGTATGTCTGGGTTATGTTTTGGTTACGGGGTTGCTTTGTTTTCAACTTTCTGATTGTTACTGGGTGATTTTCTTGCAACTCTCTCCTGCTTGCTATGCTTCAAAGACTCTGAGATTTCCATTTGTAGTTAAATGGTCACATTTTTATCAGCCTCTGGAATGGAACAGGGTCTCGGAGAAGTTCAACTGCAACCACACTCATATTTGTGGACTGTAACAGGCACGGAAGGAATTTGGCAGAAGTCTCCTTATCTCTTCCCAGAGTCATCCCTTGTGTCTTATTCACCGTCTGCTTCCTCCAAAAGGACCTCACTTTCTCACTCTTCCACACTCCAGTTTGAATGTTTATTCTATTGGTAATGGATCTACAAACTTTTAAAATGAGGGGGTTTATTACCCTTGAAATAAAAATAAGAGGGTTGACTAAATGCAGTAAGAGAATGATAATGTATTTGCAATTCCCATGCTATGTTATTAGGTCAAAATTTGGCCTTTCTTTTCTTTATTCCATGTCTATGTCTGCCTAAATGTAGAATGACCAAATAAAAATTAAAAATTAAAAATATAAAATAAGAAAATAAATTATAAACACTAAAAAAAATCCCAGATACTCTATAACTGTTTTTTATTAATGGAAGACTTCTACTAAAATCAGGATTTGGGAGAGAAATACAAATTATTTGCCTTTCACAACCACGTTATAGTAAACTTCCTTTATCTAGAAATGTTGGGAACTGAGACATTCTGATTAATTGAACGTTCTAGTTAATCAATCCAAACATATTTCTTAAATGCTTTCTGAACACTTCCCTTGACATTGAGAAGAAATCAGAATAATTTTACAGTACAACTGAGGGTAAGGAGAAGTTTAAGACACATGCAAAAATGTATGAACAACTTAAGACCATAGTAGCAAACCGGATAAATCCTTAAATAGGCCCCTGAAGCACAAAAATCCTCCTATAGCCCTCTGGTCAATTTATTCTCCCATCCTCCAAAATAAGTAGTCAAGCCTTCTCCACTCTCCTCAAGCTTCTGATTCAATATGGTGGCTGCCACGGCCACAACCACTGACTTCAGGTATACTCCTGGCACCTCTCCCACTCTGTGGGACCTTGACTCCTACCTCATAAGACAGAAGAACACATAGAAGCCCTCAGGAACTTCCTCATCCTCCTGATGCCCAATGTATGAACCCACCCCCGTCCCTTTCATTCCACTCTGATATAATAAAAGATCTACCCCTCCTCCTATGTAAGACCAATCCTTCCATGGTATGATGGGCTCCTCCCACACCCTTCCTTCTCAGAATTCTTAAATAGAGATGCTTATTCCTTCTCACTTCTTTTTTCACTTTTTCATCACTCCCTCCATTCAGAATTTCCCATCAGAATAAAAACAGAAGATGTTTTGAAACAATTAAAGTTTTAAACATTTAAAAACTTCTCTCAATGCAAATCAAAACTACAATGAGGTATCACCTCACACCAGTCAGAATGATCATTAAAAAGTCTACAAATTACAAATGCTGGAAAGGGTGTAGAGCAAAGGGAACCCTCCTACCCTGTTGGTGGGAATGCAAACTGGTGCAGCCACTATGGAGAACAGTATGGAGGTTCCTCAGAAAACTAAAAATAGACTTGCCATACGATCCTGCAATCCCACTTCTGGGCATATATCCAGACAAAACTATAATTCAGAAAGGTACATGCACCCCTCTGTTCATAGCAGCACTATATCCAATAGGCAAGACATGGAAGTGACCTACATGTCCATCGACAGATGAATGGATAAAGAAGATGTGGTATGTATTTACAATGGAATATTATTCAGCCATAAAATAGAATGAAATAATGCCATCTGCAGAAACATGGATGGACCTAGAGATTATCATTCTAAGTGAAGTAAGTCAGAAAGAGAAAGACGAATATCATATGATATCACTTATATGTGGAACCTAAAATATGACACAAATGAACTTATCTACGAAACAGGAACAGACTCACAGACATACAGAACAGACTTGTGGTTGCCAAGGGGGAGGGATGAAGTGGAAGTTTGGGGTCAGCAGATGCAAACTATTATGTATAGAATGGATAAACAGCAAGGTCCTACTGTACAGCACAGGGAGGGTTCAATGTCCTATGATAAACTATAATGGAAAAGAATATGACAAAGAATGTATGTATATGTATAACTGAATCACTGTGCTGTATAGCAGAAACTAAGACAACATTGTAAATCAACTATACTTCAATAAAATAAATTATTTTGAGAAACTACTTCTCTCAACTCCCACTGCCCCCCGCAGAGACCATGCTGTCCTCTCTCCCTTCACCGGCACGTTTCATAAAAGACTAGTCTACACCCGCAGTCTCTACCTCCTCGACTCTCATTCACTCATCAACCCGATCTGGCTTCTGCTCCATCGTTCCTCCAGAAGAGCTCTTGCAAATGTGACCAGTGTGCTCCGTGTTGATAAGTTCGATGGGTGTTTTCAGAGAGCTTCAATTATCACTTACATGATACTAATTCATAGATCTATCTGTGAGAGGTGACCCCAACCGAGGCCAGATCATAGCTAAATCATAGCTCTGCCATTTAATGCTTCTATACCTCAGAGAAGTTACTGAACCTCTTGATGCCATGATTTCCTCATATAAAAAATGTAGCTAAGTAATAACTAAACTCAAAGACCTGTAGGAATTAAATGCATTAATTCTCTCACACACATATATAAACTAGTCTGATTAGAGCCTAGAAATCATCTTTCTTCTGAACCCTGGACTCACATATTGAATTGTATCCTGGACATTTCCACTTGGATGTCTCAAAGGTACTACACCAGTCTTCTATTTTTGCTGTAATAAAGTACCACAAACAGTGGTTTAAAACAAATTTATTATCCTATACTTCTGAAGGTTAGAAGTTTGACATGGGTCTCTATAGGCTAAAATCAAGGTGAAGGTAGGGCTTCCTTTCTGGAAGCTCAAGAGGGAATTCTGTCTCCCTGCCTTTTCCAGCTTCTAGAGGCCACCGGCATTTCTCAGGTCATGGTCGCCTCTCCATCTGCAAAGCCAGCAACATTGCATCTCTTTCTCTGACTCTCTTCTGCCTCCCTCTTCACTTTTTAAAAAAATTGAGATGTTACTCACATACCATAAAATTCACTATTTTAAAGTATAAAATTCAGTGGTTGTTAGTATATTTACAAAGTTGTCTAAGTATCACCACTAATTCCAGAATTTCTCCATCACCCCAAAAAGACATCCTACACCTCTTAGCAGTGACTCCACATTCCTCTCTTCCCCAACGGCTGACAACCACTAATCTACTTTGTGTCTCTATGGGTTGCCTATTATAAATGTTTTGTATGCATGGAAACATATCAATACAATACATGGCTTTTTGTTTCTGGCTTCCTTCACTTAGTTCATCCATGCGGTGGCACGTATCAGTACTTTATCTTTTTATGGCTGAAAATACTCCATTGTAGGGGTATACCACATATTGTTTATTCATTCATTAGTTGATGGATATTTGAGTTGTTTCTACCTTTTGGCTTTATGAATAATGCTGTTATGTACACTCATGTAAAAGTTTTTGTGTGAACATGTGTTTTCAATTGTCTTGGGTATAGACCTAGGAGTAGAATCATATTGTAACACTATATCTAACCTTTTCGGGAACTGCCAAGCCGTTTTCCAAAGTGGCCGAGCCATTTCACATTCCCATCAGCAGTGTACAAGGAGTCCAATTTCTCCAAATCCTCACTAAAGCTTGTTATTTTTTCTTTTCATTTAAAAAAAAAATTTCTATAGCCATCCTATTGACTATGAAATGGTATCTCATTGTGGTTTTGATTTGCATTTTCCTAATGACTAATGATGTTGAGTACCTTTGTATATGCTTATTGGCCATTTATGTATCTTCTTTGGAGAAATGTCTAATGAAATCTTTTGCCTCTTTTTAACTGAGTTTTCATCTTTCTATCGTTGAGTTGTAAAAGTTCTTTTTATAATCTGGATACCAGACTCTTCTTCTCAGATATATGATATGAAACAACTTTCTCCCATGCTGTGGGTTGTCTTCTCACTTTTTTTTTTTAATTTTTTATTAGTTTCTGCTTTATAACAAAGTGAATCAGTCATACATACACATCTGTTCCCACATCCCTTCCCTATTGTGCCTCCCTCCCTCCCACCCTCCCTATCCCACCCCTCCAGGCGGTCACAAAGCACCGAGCTGATCTCCCTGTGCTCTGCGGCTGCTTCCCACTATCTATCTACCTTACGTTTGGTAGTGTATATATGTCCATGCCTCTCTTTCGCTTTGTCACAGCTTACCCTTCACCCTCCCCATATCCTCAAGTCCATTCTCAAGTAGGTCTGTGTCTTTATTCCCGTTTTACCCCTAGGTTCTTCATGACATTTTTTTTTAAATTCCATATATATGTGTTAGCATACGGTATTTGTCTTTCTCTTTCTGACTTACTTCACTCTGTATGACAGACTCTAGGTCTATCCACCTCATTACAAATAGCTCAGTTTCATTCCTTTTTATGGCTGAGTAATATTCCATTGTATATATGTGCCACATCTTCTTTATCCATTCATCCGATGATGGACACTTAGGTTGTTTCCAGCTCCGGGCTATTGTGAATAGAGCTGCAATGAACATTTTGGTACATGTCTCTTTTTGAATTATGGTTTTCTCAGGGTATATGCCTAGTAGTGGGATTGCTGGGTCATATGGTAGTTCTATTTTTAGTTTTTTAAGGAACCTCCATACTGTTCTCCATAGTGGCTGTACCAATTCACATTCCCACCAGGAGTGCAAGAGTGTTCCCTTTTCTCCACACCCTCTCCAGCATTTATTGTTTCTAGATTTCTTGATGATGGCCATTCTGACTGGTGTGAGATGATATCTCATTGTAGTTTTGATTTGCATTTCTCTAATGATTAATGATGTTGAGCATTCTTTCATGTGTTTGTTGGCAGTCTGTATATCTTCTTTGGAGAAATGCCTATTTAAGTCTTCTGCCCATTTTTGGATTGGGTTGTTTGTTTTTTTTGCTATTGAGCTGCATGAGCTGTTTATAAATTTTGGAGATTAATCCTTTGTCAGTTGCTTCATTTGCAAATATTTTCTCCCATTCTGAGGGTTGTCTTTTGGTCTTGTTTATGGTTTCCTTTGCTGTGCAAAAGCTTTGAAGTTTCATTAGGTCCCATTTGTTTATCTTTGTTTTTAGTTCCATTTCTCTAGGAGGTGGGTCCAAAAGGATCTTGCTGTGATTTATGTCATAGAGTGTTCTACCTATGTTTTCCTCTAAGAGTTTGATAGTTTCTGGCCTTACATTTAGGTCTTTAATCCATTTTGAGCTTATTTTTGTGTATGGTGTTAGGGAATGATCTAATCTCATACTTTTAAATGTCCCTGTCCAGTTTTCCCAGCACCACTTATTGAAGAGGCTGTCCTTTCTCCACTGTACATTCCTGCCTCCTTTATCAAAGATAAGTTGGCCATATGTGCGTGGGTTTATCTCTGGGCTTTCTATCCTGATCCACTGATCTATCTTTCTGTTTTTATGCCAGTACCACACTGTCTTGATTACTGTAGCTTTGTAGTATAGTCTGAAGTCAGGGAGCCTGATTCCTCCAGCTCCGTTTTTCGTTCTCAAGATTGCTTTGGCTATTCGGGGTCTTTTGTTTTTCCAAACAAATTTTGAAATTTTTTGTTCTACTTCTGTGAAAAATGCCAGTGGTAGTTTGATAGGGATTGCATTGAATCTGTAGATTGCTTTGGGTAGTAGAGTCATTTTCACAATATTGATTCTTCCAATCCAGGAGCATGGTATATCTCTCCATCTATTTGTATCATCTTTAATTTCTTTCATCAGTGTCTTATAATTTTCTGCATACAGGCCTTTTGTCTCCTTAGGTAGGTTTATTCCTAGATATTTTATTCTTTTTGTTGCAGTGGTAAATGGGAGTGTTTTCTTGATTTCATTTTCAGATTTTTCATCATTAGTGTACAGGAATGCCAGAGATTTCTGTGCATTAATTTTGTATCCTGCTACTTTACCAAATTCATTGATTAGCTCTAGTAGTTTTTCGGTAGCATCTTTAGGATTCTCTATGTATAGTATCATGTCATCTGCAAACAGTGACAGCTTTACTTCTTCTTTTCCAATTTGGATTCCTTTTATTTCCTTTTCTTCTCTGATTGCTGTGGCTAAAACTTCCAAAACTAGGTTGAATAAGAGTGGTGAGAGTGGGCAGCCTTGTCTTGTTCCTGATCTTAGTGGAAATGGTTTCAGTTTTTCACCATTGAGGACAATGTTGGCTGTGGGTTTGTCATATATGGCCTTTATTATGTTGAGGAAAGTTCCCTCTATGCCTACTTTCTGCAGGGTTTTTATCATAAATGGGTGTTGAATTTTGTCGAAAGCTTTCTCTGCATCTATTGAGATGATCATATGGTTTTTCTCCTTCAACTTGTTAATATGGTGTATCACATTGATTGATTTGTGTATATTGAAGAATCCTTGCATTCCTGGAATAAACCCCACTTGATCATGGTGTATGATCCTTTTAATGTGCTGTTGGATTCTGTTTGCTAGGATTTTGTTGAGGATTTTTGCATCTATGTTCATCAGTGATATTGGCCTGTAGTTTTCTTTCTTTGTGACATCCTTGCCTGGTTTTGGTATCAAGGTGATGGTGGCCTCGTAGAATGAGTTTGGGAGTGTTCCTTCCTCTGATATTGTTTGGAAGAGTTTGAGAAGGATGGGTGTTAGCTCTTCTCTAAATGTTTGATAGAATTCGCCTGTGAAGCCATCTGGTCCTGGGCTTTTGTTTGATGGAAGATTTTTAATCACAGTTTCAATTTCAGTGCTTGTGATTGGTCTATTCATATTTTCTATTTCTTCCTGAGTCAGTCTTGGTAGGTTGTGCATTTCTAAGAATTTGTCCATTTCTTCCAGGTTGTCCATTTTATTGGCATAGAGTTGCTTATAGTAATCTCTCATGATCTTTTGTATTTCTGCAGTGTCAGTTGTTACTTCTCCTTTTTCATTTCTAATTCTACTGATTTGAGTCTTCTCCCTTCTTTTCTTGATGAGTCTGGCTAATGGTTTGTCAATTTTGTTTATCTTCTCAAAGAACCAGCTTTTAGTTTGGTTGATCTTTGCTATCGTTTCCTTCATTTCTTTTTCATTTATTTCTGATCTGATCTTTATGATTTCTTTCCCTCTGCTAACTTTGGGGTTTTTTTGTTCTTCTTTCTCTAATTGCTTTAGGTGCAGGGTCAGGTTGTTTACTCGAAATGTTTCCTGTTTCTTAAGGTGGGATTGTATTGCTATAAACTTCCCCCTTAGAACTGCTTTTGCTGCGTCCCATAGGTTTTGGGTCGTCGTGTCTCCATTGTCATTTGTTTCTAGGTATTTTTTAATTTCCTCTTTGATTTCTTCAGTGATCACTTCGTTATTGAGTAGTGTATTGTTTAGCCTCCATGTGTTTGTATTTTTTACAGCTCTTTTCCTGTAATTGATGTCTAGTCTCATAGCATTGTGGTCGGAAAAGATACTTGATACAATTTCAATTTTCTTAAATTTACCAAGGCTTGATTTGTGACCCAAGATATGATCTACCCTGGAGAATGTTCCATGAGCACTTGAGAAAAATGTGTATTCTGTTGTTTTTGGATGGAATGTCCTATAAATATCAATTAAGTCCATCTTGTTTAATGTATCATTTAAAGCTTGTGTTTCCTTATTTATTTTCATTTTGGATGATCTGTCCATTGGTGAAAGTGGGGTGTTAAAGTCCCCTACTATGATTGTGTTACTGTCGATTTCTCCTTTTATGGCTGTTAGTATTTTCCTTATGTGTTGAGGTGCTCCTATGTTGGGTGCATAAATATTTACAATTGTTATATCTTCTTCTTGGATCGATCCCTTTATCGTTATGTAGTGTCCTTCTTTGTCTCTTCTAATAGTCTGTATTTTAAAATCTATTTTGTCTGATATAAGAATTGCTACTCCAGCTTTCTTTTGATTTCCATTTGCATGGAATATCTTTTTCCATCCCCTTACTTTCAATCTGTATGTGTCTCTAGGTCTGAAGTGGGTCTCTTGTAGACAGCATATATATGGGTCTTGTTTTTGTATCCATTCAGCCACTCTGTGTCTTTTGGTGGGAGCATTTAGTCCATTTACATTTAAGGTAATTATTGATATGTATGTTCCTATTCCCATTTCCTTAATTGCTTTGGGTTCGTTATTGTAGGTATAGTCCTTCTGTTGTGTTTCTTGCCTAGAGAAGTTCCTTTAGCATTTGTTGTAAAGCTGGTTTGGTGGTGCTGAACTCTCTCAGCTTCTTCTCACTTTTTTGATACTGTGCTCTGATACACAGAAGTTTTTAATTTTGATGAAGTCCAATATATTTATTTTTTCTTTGGTTGCTTGTGCTTTTGGTATTATATCTAAGAAGCCATTGCCTAGTTAGATGCAATGAAGATTTACACCTATGTTTTCTTCTTTTTTACAGTTTTAGCTCTTACATTTAGGTCTTTGATCCATTTTGTTAATTTTTGTATATCGTGTGAGGAAGGGATCCAAATTTTTTCTTTTGCATGTGGATATCAAATTGTCCTGGCACTGTATGTTGAAAAGACTATTTTTCCCCCTTTGAATGGTCTTGGCACCTTTTCAAAAATCAATTGACCATAAATATATGAGTTAATTTCTGGACTCTGATTTCTATTCCACTAATTTATATATTTATGCTTATGCCAGTGCCACACATCTTTGATTACTGTTTCTTTGAAGTAGGGTAATTTAAGAACAGAAAGTGTGAGTCCTCTAACTTTGTTCTTTTTCAAGATTGTTTTGACTATTGGGAGTTCCTTGTAATTCTAAATGAATTTTAGGATCAGCTTGTCCATTTCTGTTAAAAAGGCATTTGGAATTTTGATAGGGATTACATTATATCTGTAGATTAATTTGGGTGTTATTGACATCTTAATAGTAAGTCTTCCAATTCAAGAACACAGAATGGCTTTCCATTCATGCAGGCATTCTTTAATTTCTTTCAGCAATGTCTTGTATTTTTCAGTGTATAAGTCATATGCCTCCTTGGTTAAATTTATTCCTATTTTGCATATTAATCTTGTATCCTGCAAATTTGCTGAACTAATTAATCATAATAGCTTTTTCATGGATTTTTTAGGGGTTTCTCTATATAAGATCATGTCATCTGGAAATAGAGATGGTTTTACTTTTTCCTCTTCAATCTGGATTCCACCCCCCCACACCCCCCGTTGAATAGAAGTGGTAAAAACTGACATCATTTGCTTGCTCCTGATCTTAGGGGAAAATATTTTAGTCTTTTACCATTAAGTATAATATTAGCTGTGGCTTTTTCATAGATGCCTTTTACTAGTTTGAGGAAATTCTTTTCTGCCCCTAGTTTGTTTTGTATTTTTTTCATGAAAAAGTATTTTGGTCAAATGGTTTTTTTTGTTTGCCTTCTATTGAAATGATAATGTGGAGGGTTTGTTCTTTTCTTCTATGTATATTTCATTGATTCATTTTTGTACATTAAAACAACCTTGGATTCCTGGAATAAATCCCCCTTGGTCATGGTATATATTCCTTTGTATATGTTGTTGGCTTGGTTTACTAGTATTTTTTTAAGATTTCATAAGGGATATTGGTCTGTAATTTTCTTATGATGTTCTTATTTGGCTTTGGTATCAAGGTAATATTGCTCTCATAGAATGAGTTAGAAAATGTTCCTCTCTCTTCTGTTTTTGGGAAAGATGTGTGAAGGATTGGTGCTAATTATTCTTAAATACTTGGTAGAATTCACTAGTGAAGCCATCTGATTCTGGGTTTTTCTTTGATGGAAGCTTTACTGGTTCAATCTCCTTACTTGTTATAAATCAATATATATTTTCTCCTTCTTATTGAGTCATTTTTGGTAATTTGTGTCTTCATTTGTGTCTTCATTTCACACAATGAAATGTATCCATTTCATCTAGGTAATCAAATTTGTGGCATATTGTTATTTATAGTATTTCATCATAAGCCTTTTTATTTCTATAAGGTTGGTAGTAATGTCCCCTTTTTCATTCCTGATGTTAGTAATTGAATCTTCTCTCTTTTTATCGTGGTCAATATATACTTTAAAGTCTGTCAATTTTTTTTTAACGTCTTTATTGGAGTGTAATTGCTTTACAATGGTGTGCTAGTTTCTGCTTTATAACAAAGTGAGTCAGCTATACATATACATATATCCCCATATCCCTCCCTCTTGTGTCTCCCTCCCACCCTCCCTAGGTGGTCACAAAGCACCGAGCTGATCTCCCTATGCTATGCCGCTGTTTGCCATCCCACTAGCTATTTATTTTACATTTGGTAGTATCTATAAGTCCATGCCACTCTCTCAAAAAGTCTGTCAATTTTGTTGATCTCTTCAAAGAACCGTAGTATCTATAAGTCCATGCCACTGTCTCAAAAAGTCTGTCAATTTTGTTAATCTCTTCAAAGAACCAATTTTTGGTCTGTTTCATTTCCTGTATTATTTTTCTATTCTCCATTTTGTTTATTTCAGCTGTAAGCTTTATTACTTCCACCCTTCTGATCGCTTTGGGTTTAGTTTGCTCTTTTTTAAATTTCCTTTTATATCCTAAAGTAGAAGTTTAGGTTATTGATTTGAGATATTCCTTCTTTTGTAAATATAGATACTTACAGCTATAAATCTCCCTCTGATCACTACATTTTTCTGTATCCCATAAGTTTTGGTATGTTGTGTTTTCACTTTCATTCATCTCAAAGTATTTTCTAATTTCCTTTGTGCTTTCTTCTTTGAATCACTGATTCTTCAGATGTGTGTCGTTTAATTCCCTGATATGTGTGAATTTTCAAAATTTCCTTTTGTTTTTTATTTCCTTCCATTGTGATGGAAAGGACATATTTTATATGACTTCAGTCCTTTTAATTTATTGAGACTTGTCTAATGGCTTAACATATGGTCTATCCTAGTGAACATTTCATGAGTACTTGAGAAGAATGTGTATTCTGCTGTTTTCGGGTGGAGTGCTCCACAAATGTCTCTTAGGTCTAGTTGGTTTATAGTGTCATTCAAATCTATTTCCTTGCTGACTTTCTGTCTACTTACCTATTCATTATGGCAAGTGGGACACTAAAGTCTTATTACTAAAGTGTTATTAAATTATTAAAGTATTATTGTGTTGACTATTTCTCTGTTAAATCTTGTCAGCTTTTGCTTCAGAGGTACTGGGTTTCTGTTAGGTACATATATGTCTATATTTACTGTATCTTCCTGGTTGATTGACTTCTTATCACTGTAAGATATCCATCTTTGTATCTAGTAATAATTTTTGTGTTTGAGTCTATTTTGTCTAGTATGAGTCTCTGTTGGTTACTGTTTGCAGGTATCTCTTGTCTACCCTTTTACTTTCAACCTATTTGAGTCTTTGGATCTAAACATTGTTGCGTCATGTCTCTTAAAAATCTATCTGTCAACCTCTGTCTTTTAACTAAAGTATTTAATTCATTTATATTAATGTAATTATTGATAAGATAGAATTTGTCTGTAGATATCTATTATTCTATACATAGTAAAATCTATTCTCTTCTGCTATTTTGCTATTTGTTTTCTATATGTCTTATGTCTTTTGTGTTCCTCAGTTCCTCCATTACTGCCTTCTTTTGTATTAAATAGATATTTTCTAGTGTAGCATTTCAATTCCCTTGTAGTATTTATCTTTTACTATATATTTCTGCTTAGTGGTTTCCCTGGGGATTACCATTAATATCTCAAGGTCAACTAATTAACAACCTTAATTCTATCTGTAACCTTAATTCCTCTTTGCCATGTAATATAATTTACTCACAGGTTCCAGAGATTTGGACGTGGAAATTTTGAGAGGACCATTATTCTGTCTACCACAAGTACCTAAAAGTCAGTATGTCCAAGACCTTTTCATTAAATGTGTGCCCACAAACACACACATTAATAGACTCCTCAAAATAAACAAGCAGATGAAAAATTCCTGGTGCTCTGCCAGTGCTTCCCAGTCTCAGCAGCTAGCTGAATCATCTATGCTGTTGTGTATACTAGACCTAGGAGTAATCTATAAAACCTTCTCCCCCTCTCTCTCTCCAAATCCCATTTATCATTAAATGCTAGTGATTTACCTCCCCCCAAATTTCTGTATTTCTACTTCCATCACCCTAATCTAAACCACTTTTATTAACCTTTTTTTTTCATTATTATGCCCCAGAAAGACCTTTTAGACATTTTTTCCTAATTGTCCCACCCATGAAATATAAATACCACAAATATACTGGAGAGCTGTGATTTACATATAAAAAGAGTAATATAGAACTTACTCTTTTTGTTCAATAGAGGATTAAGAATGGCTAAGTAAAATTTCCAAGTTAAAAGGTCAGAATGGTCACCATCAAAAAGTCAATAAATCAAAAATCTACAAATAGGGGCCTCCCTGGTGGCGCAGTGGTTGAGAGTCCGCCTGCCGATGCAGGGGATACAGGTTCGTGCCCCGGTCTGGGAGGATCCCATATGCCGCGGAGCGGCTGGGCCCGTGAGCCATGGCTGCTGAGCCTGCGCATCCGGAGCCTGTGCTCCGCAACGGGAGAGGCCACAACAGTGAGAGGCCCGCGTACCACAAAAAAAAAAAAAAAAAAAAAAAAAAAAAAATCTACAAATAATAAATGCTGAAGAGGGTGTGAAGAAAAGGGAACCCTCCTATGCTACTGGTGGGAATGTAAACTAGTACAGCTACTATGGAGAAAAGTATAAGGTTCCTTAAAAAGCTAAAAATAGGGTTACCATATGATCCTGCAACCCCACTCTTGGGCATATATCTGGAAAAGATGAAAACTTTAATTTGAAAAGATACATGCACCCCAGTGTTCATACCAGCACCATTTACAATAGCCAAGACATGGAAGTAACCTAAATATCCATCGACAGATGAATGGATAAAGAAGGATGTGGTACATATATACACTGGAATATTACTCAGCCATAAAAAAGAATGAAATAATGCCATTTGCAGCAACATGGACAGACCTAGAGATTATCATACTAAGTGAAGTCAGACAGAGAAAGACAAAATATCCTATGATATCACTTATATGTGGAATCTAAAAAAGTGAGACAAAATGAACTTATTTACAAAACAGAAATAAACTCACAGACACAGAAAACAAACTTATGGTTGCCAAAGGGGAAAGGGGTGGAAGGGATAAATTGGGAATTTTGGATTAACAGATACACACTACTATATATAAAACAGGTAAACAACAAGGACCTATTTCATAGCACAGGGAACTATAGTCAATATCTTGTAATAACCTATAATGTAATAAACTATATATATATATAAAACAGAATCACTTGGCTGTACACTTGAAACATTGTAAATCAACTATACTTCAATAAAACACACAAAAAATTTTTTAAACGCTAAGTTAGAAAACTATCAACACTTAACTTTAAAACTCTGTATGCTGGGAAATTTTTTTTTTTTTTTTTTTTTTGCGGTACAAGGGCCTCTCACTGTTGCGGCCCCTCCCGCTGCGGAGCACAGGCCCCAGATGCGCAGGCTCAGCGGCCATGGCTCACGGGGCCCAGCCGCTCCGCGGCATGCGGGATCCTCCCTGACCGGGGCACGAACCCGTGTCCCCTGCATCGGCAGGTGGACTCCCAACCACTGCGCCACCAGGGAAGCCTGAGTAACTTTTAATGTAATTTATAGGCTTACATAAACTGTAATGTATCAAAAATATGCATATAAGCAAATGAGCAATTTATATAAATACATAATAATAGCCATGGAATCAAGTTCTTAAAATCATTAACTTGTAATTTCCAGCAAAAGTAAAATTATTAAAAAATTGAATTAATTTCTTAAAAATTATTTTTAGTGAACTTAACTTTTGGCTTTTGCTTGATATGAGAAAATAAATTTTGCTGCTACATAGCCATTCAGATATTGCTGCCATTTTTTCTCCTTAGCATTTGATAAATGAATGATTAGTCCATTAACTTGTCAAATTAAATCTCAGTAAATATAAACTATATTCATTTAATTCTCAAAGCTCAACTCACACACAAAAGCATGAAGATCAAACATAGACAACATCTACAAGGTGGCCAATAGCCCATACCCATGCTCAGGCCATCTCTTGCAATATGAATTCAAGATTGAATAATAATGCAAGAGAAAGTCCTTCGTCACAGCTACGGATTTCCCATAGTTACGGAGCACTGATCTTGCATACATTTTGTGTATCTTCCATGAATTCAATGCCGGTGCAGCTCATGTGATACCTCAACACAACACCAAAACTCAATAAGAGAAATTAAATACTGAGGAATAAGATTTTATCTGCTAGGCTTGGGCTTTGGAATTTAACAAACCATTGTAATAGCTAAGAACTTTTGCTCCCAATGTACCAATTTTGTCCTGTTGAGGAAGATATCACCCCTGTTGAGAGTTCATGGTCTAAACAATCATCACATAATATTTGTATTCCTAAAATAATCTCCTAGTAGACCTCAATTCAGTAGTCCCTTATCTGGGATTTCACTTTCTGTGTTTTTAGTTACCCACAGTCTGAAAATTTTAAATAGAAAATTCCAGAAATAAACAATTCATAAGTTTTAAATTGCTCATCGTTCTGAGTAGCGTGATGAAATCTCACGCCATCCTGCTCTGTCCAGATCAGGCCATGCATCATCCCACCGTATCTCTCCCATTAGTCCCTTAGTAATCCTCTTGGTTATTGGCTGTCCCTGGTATTGCAGTGCTTGTGTTCAAGTCAAACTTATTTTACTTAATACCAAAGCACAAGAGTAGTGATGCTGACAATTCAGATACACCAAAGAGAAGCAATAAACTGCTTCCTCTAAGTGAAAAGGTGAAAGTTCTCAACTTATTAAGAAAAAAATTGTATGCTGAGGTTGCTGAGATCTACCATAATAAGAACAAATCTTCTACCCATGAAATTGTGAACAAAAAGAAATTCGTGCTCGTTTTGCTGTGGTACCTGCAACTGCAAAAGTTATAGCCACAGTGTGTGGTAAGGGCTGAGCTAAGATAGAAAAGGCATCAAATTTGTACAGTAAGACATTTTGAGAGAAACAGACCACATTCATATAACTTTTATTACAGTATATTGTTATAATTGTTCTATTTTATTATTAGTTATTGATAATCTCTTACTGTGCCTAATTTATAAATTAAGCTTTATCATAGGTGTGTATGTATAGGGAAAAACTTAGTATATATAGGGCTCAGTACTATCTGAGATTTCAGGCATCCACGGGGGGTCTTGGAAGGTAGTCCCCATTCATAAGGGGGGGGTCTACCTCCTTCTTGCCTCTCTGATCTATTCCTCACAATGCTGTCAGAATGATTTTCTAAAACAAATCTTGATCACCCCACCTCGTTCAATGCTTTCAACAGCCCTCAGAATAAAGCCAAAATGCCTAACACTCTACAAATCATTCATGTCCTGGTCCTAGTTCCCATCACCTCATGTAACAACTTTCAACTCTGTCTGCACTTCAGCAATACTGGCCTTCATGTCACTGAACCACCCTCTCACCACAGGGACTTTGCACATGCCATTCTGCCTGGAAGCCTCTTCTCTGCCTTCTTCGCTTGTTTAAATGTTATTTCTTCAGACTTTTGTTTAGTCATTCCTTCCTCAAATAATCCTTTTCTGTTATCCCCAATTTCATCAAATCTGCCTTTAATAAACTGTGATATCACCATACCCTCCCTTCAATGGCACTCATCACAGTGGTAATTTTATATTTATTTGTGCTATAAGTTCTATAGTCTCTAAGTTTTATGTCTATTTTTTCACCAGTGTCTCCCAAGTATCTAGCATAAATCTGGCCCATAGTAAGTGCTCAATGAACATATTAAATGAATGCATAATTGATAAATTAATTATTTTAAAGAACTCAAAAGATAGAGTAGTTCAAAGAAGTAAAAAAAAAAATCAGTGACAGCCATACCATAATAGTGGGCAAAGGCTTGATGAGGCAAAATTAAGACTACATATATACAGTACCAAACGTAAGGTAGATAGATAGTGGGAAGCAGCCACATAGCACAGGGAGATCAGCTCGGTGCTTTGTGACCGCCTGGAGGGGTGGGATAGGGAGGGTGGGAGGGAGGGAGATGCATGAGGCAAGGGATGTGGGAACAGATGTATATGTATGACTGATTCACTTTGTTATAAAGCAGAAACTAATTAAAAAAATTAAATTAATGAAGAAAAAAAGACTACTATAACAAGTATAAACTATAAAAACAAGCATTATGACTCAAGACCTTGAGTTTTCTATTAAATTGTATTCCAGTGATCTTATTTTAAAGTCCAATTAAACAACTGTGTTTGCATCAGAGTTGCCATATTGTGGCCTTAGAATGCTATCATGTGTAGTAAGTGCTACAACTGTTCCAACTATAGTAACTCTTTGGTACTACGCATCACATCCTAGGGACCTGCAGTGCCTTGGGGACATCATTGCGAACCACAATCATCACAGCACAACTCGGCGGTCACGGACAACATGAGCTTGCTTTCATGGATCTGTGAAAAATGCTGCAGCAGTATTTTGCCTCCCAGCCTTCTGCTGTGTCTGGGCTGACGACAGAGCCCTGTAGTACAAGCAGGCATGCAGAAGTAGCTCTCACAGCCTTAGGGGGTGAAGGCAGCCACTAACCTCCACCCACATAAAACGGCCTTCGTGGCACTTACAGCACAAGCGTTTAACGCTGTCCACTCTGAGGACAGCACTAATTAATGAAAAGCATGACAGGTTTTAGTCAGAAGTTTGAGACTTCGTCCTGCCTCCGTCTTTAACCAGTTGCATGACCTTAGAAAATGAATTTGACTTCTTTAGACCTCTGTAGAATGTTAAACCAGATAAGTAGTTGAACAATTTTCACTACTAAGCTCTCCCGCTAATAATTTTTAACCATGGTCCTTGTGCTCCAAAATATTCTGTCTAGAAAAATCACTTAGTGAGCAATAATTAAGCATTTCATTTTTTTGTTTTTTTAAACATTCTGACAAACCTCTAAAGGGGATTAGAAACTGTGGTAACACAACCGCGTGAAGCAGTGGAAGGCAGAGGGCAAGGTAGGTGATTGGGCTAGAAGGACACATCAATTTCATCAGGTAATTAAGCGACAATTTGATGCCCTGTTTTCATGGAACAAAGACCTCTAAAACTGTGTACATTAGCAGGAAAAAAGCCCAGCAAGAGTATGATTTCGTCCAGGTATTTTGAAATATTGAAAATAGCTCACGACACCCATAACTACTTTTCTAATTATTTAAAGATCCCAGGCTGGACCTCACTGCCCAGGGTGATCTCTGAAGTCCCCAGGAAAAGTGTGCTCCAAAATGAATTTTTACTAAATGTGATTTGGGATCGCTGACTTCTGTAATCAACTTAGGGAAAATTTTTTTAGAGGGAGACATTTATCCCTTGTACATATACTATTACATATAAGAAGTCAAAATATTTTAAATTATACAATTCAAGGGGAAATATGTCTTTCTTGCAAATATTCATTTTATAAATATTTTCTATCAGCGGTGTAAATTCATTTACATTGTGCATTCTCAGTGGGAGCACTATTGCACCAAACAGGACAAAACTCGTTCCTTGGGGAATGTTAAAAAAAAAATCTTAATATTAAAATGGCATGTGGCCCTCCAAAGCTCAGCCCTACCTAACAAAACCTTATTCTTAATATTTAATTCCTCTTGTTGTGTTTTTGGTTTTTAGGAGTATCACATAAGCAGCATTGACATTGAACTCATGGAAGGTATACAAAATGTATGATGGATCAGTGCTACAAAACTATGGCTAATGGAAGGCTGTGAATTGAGGACTTTCTCTTGTTCCACTGTTCAGTCTCACATTATGAGAGGTGGTCTCTGCATGACCATGGGCTGCTGATGGCATGGTGAATGTCATTTATGTTTGTTCCTCATGGTTTTGTATGTGAGTTGGACTTTGAGAATTAAATAAAAATAGTCTATCTTTTATTATTTAACTTGACAAAAATTATATGATACACTTTTAGTTATGTCAAGTGCTAGAAAGAAAAATATGAACAATATTGGATGAATATCTAGCAGCTAAAATTAAAAGTTATATTCTCATATCAAGCAAGAGTCTGAAGAGTCTGAAATTTTACACAGCACAGAGAAAGATAGCCATTATTTTATAATAACTTTGAATGGAGTATAATCTATAAAAACGTTGGATCACTATGCTGTACACCTGAAATTAATACAATATTGTAAATCAACTATACTTCAATTTAAAAAACCTTAAATATAAAAAAATATAAAGTTTACTAGATAAGAAATTAATTTTTTCAATAGTTTTACTTCTGCTGGAAAAATAACATTTTTGAGTGATTTTTAAAAATAGTCAGTTACATTGTTATTATTATATATATATATTTATTTATATACTTAAGTAAAATTTTTATATTTTATATTTATTTATATATTTATATATATATTTAAGATTTGCCCCCCTCTCTGGAATTTAGTTCCTTTAGACATCTTTGCACTCAGCAACGATTTGTCTTTTTAAAATGATTTCCTTAGCTTACCTAATTTTTTTCTATTTAAAGATGGAAGTGATTGTTTGTCACAACTTTCTACATCCTATCTGGAGCAGAATGCCATTTATTTTAATTTTGCCATTTTGATAAAGGGAAAAACAATAGTATCCAGGGATTTTATGTTCGATTTAAACCTTTAAGGCAGGAGGGGAATGCCAGCGTCTGACATGAGGATTACTTCTCCAGCCTAAAGATGGAGACGCACTAGTCAGGTTACTCTGAAGGGGGTCTCAGGGCAGGGAAGTAGCCAAAATGAAATACTTAGAAATGGGTCACAACACTGGGGACAATGCTAGTGCTCAGATTGTGGACCAAAAGCTCTTCAAATCCTTCTTATGTAAAGTCACTTGATCCTCACCTTCTAACTAAAATTTCACATGGTTTCCTTTTAGGGCCAAAAGCAGATGTGAAGCCTCTTTAGAGCCTTTTCTCTTTGGTCTAGCAAGAGATGTTAGTCAAAATAGTATAAAATGCCACACTAGATTAAAGATCTAGAAAGGGGTTTCTAATGTCCTTGTAGAGATGTCCTGTGTAGAGCACAGGTTATAAAGGCCCAGAGTTAGACAGAGGAGGTATCTTTCTGAAGTTGTGGGTTCTGATATGTGATCATTTCCCTGAAGTGAGGGGTTCTTGTAGAACAAGTAAAGAAAGTGACAAGTTAGCCAAAAACTGAGTTAAAAAAAATCTGAATAGAAAAAAATATATAATAATTTTGCCATATAAATAAGATTTGACTTATTTATAACCTCATTCATCCTAACTCTTTAAAATACTTCGTTGGAAACCACTGATCAGTGCTCAAAGCTTCCCTTCAAGTACAAAAGCATAAGTAAATCTCTCTAAGCTCCTTTCCCTTGTCTTTTGGGAAACAGAAGCCAAATGAAACTCACAACTTGTTCAGGGTCTGAAATACAAAAAGTGTTTCTGAACTTAACCAAAATGTTCAAGGCTTTCCCCATCATTAAGAGAAGCCTAAAAGCTTGTTTTACTGTATCTAGTATTATATGGTTGGACCTGAGATTAAGGAACTGTCCCAGCATCTTGTCCCCCTGACAGCCAAAGTGATGTATTGTGTGTGACAGCTGGCCATGGTGAAGGTCACTCTGGCTCTGGTACCTCAGTTTTGCAGAACTTTGTAAATTAGGATGCACACTATCCAGTTTTCATGAGGTAGACAGTTAAAGCAAAACCCATTGGGGTCTTTGGGAAGCTGCCAGGCATAGCCCAACACCTCTATGTTTCAATTTGCCCATTAATTAATAATCTCAAGGCTTAACAAATAATCTTAAGGCTTAATAATTATATCTAGACAACATCTGGCTATTGTTAATTGCCAATGGAATTAACTGAAAGTAAATAAATGGGAAGCCTACCAAGCACTTGGGAGAAGTATGTTGTCAAAGAAACTGCAAACTGTTTAATCTCCAAAGCAATCATTGGGCACTCCAACCCATACCAGGAAGAAGCGGGATACCAAAGTTTAGCAGCTCCTAAACAGTATGAACTCTTCAGTGCCACTTCATACTGGCCCTGGAGGACGTAGCACAAGGAAGACCTTTCCAGAGGGCAGAGTAGGGGAATAGCTTGGGAAAGTGGGCATGGGAGATCGTCCTGGAGGAGACCCTGCTATCCAGGCTGCCAGATAAGCCCATCAAGGAACTTAGTGCTAGAGAATGAGTCTTGTCTACACAGTCTCAGTGTATCAGGTGTTGGGGGAGCAGGTAACTTGGCTACAT
This sequence comes from Hyperoodon ampullatus, assembly GCF_949752795.1. Classification (NCBI taxonomy): domain Eukaryota; kingdom Metazoa; phylum Chordata; class Mammalia; order Artiodactyla; family Ziphiidae; genus Hyperoodon; species Hyperoodon ampullatus. The sequence goes on from NC_136925.1 coordinate 4,436,408, forward strand.
CAAGACCTGATGGAGAGGACTGAATAGCTCCTGGAGGTCCTGGACTTTCAGCTGGACATTGTAAATGGGAGAGATGGATGGGATTTGAGAAGTTTCTCCCTTGGCCAGAAGGTGAATCTGTTCTATGTATGAAAAAAAAAAGATTGGGCATGGATATTTGGGTGGCCAAAGGAGGGCACTGTGGCAGAGAAGCCAGTGTATTAGTTTTCTTTTTTTATTAATTTTTATTGGAATATAGTTGCTTTGCAATATTGTGTTAGTTTCTGCTGTACAGCAAAGTGAATCAGTTACATGTATACACATGACTACTGTTTTTTAGATTTCCTTCCCATTTGGGTCACCACAGATCACTGAGTAGAGTTCCCTGTGTCATACAGTAGTTTCTCATTATTTAACTATTTTATACATAGGAGAGTCTATGTCAATCCCAATCTACCAATTTGTCCCACCCTGCACCCCTCCCCGCCCCTTCTGCCCTTGGTAACCATACGTTTGTTTTCTACATCTGTGACTCAGTTTCTGGTTTGCAAATAAGTTCATCTGTACCATTTTTCTAGATTCCATGTATAAGCAATATTATATGATATTTGTTTTTCTCTTTCTGACTTACTTCACTCTGTATGACAATCTCTAGGTCCATCCACATCTCTGCAAATGGCACTATTTCGTTCCTTTTCATGGCTGCTATAACAAATTACCATAAGTTTAGTGGCTTAAGACAACAAGAAATTATGATCTTATATTTCTACAGGTCAGAAGTTGAACATGTCTCGCTACTGGGCTAAGGTGTTCCCTTCTGGAGGCTCTGGGGGAGAATCTGTTCCCTTGCCTTTTCCAGTTTCTAGAAGCCAACTGCATTCCCTGGCTCATGGTCCCCTTTTCTTCAGAGCCAGAAGTGGTGGGTTGAGTCTTTTTTTATATGGAATCTCTCTGACCTGCCTTCTGACCACAGCCAGGGAAAGTCCTCTGCTTTTAAGAGTCAATGTGATTAGATTGGGCCCACTTGGATAATCCAGGAGAATCTCCCCAACTCAAGGTTCTTACTGAAAAGTCTTTTTTCCACGAAAAATAACATATGCACAGGAATACTCTGAGAATTAGGATGTGGATATGTCTGGGGGACAATTATTCTGCCTGCCATAGGCATATCCCTCAATGTCTGCTTTCCACTTCTTCAGAAGTAGCACCTCAATGTTATTCCCTGAAAGCAGGGAACATCACTGCCCAGAGTGAAGACCACGCTGCCCAGTTTCCTCTGATATGTTTGATGTGACTGAATCTACCACGGGATGGAAGTGGAAGTGGTATATGCTGCTTCCTGAAGTTGCCTTAAAGAAAGAGGGCCTGCCTTTCCCTTTCTCTTTTTCCTTCCTGCTGGGCAAAATGCACACATGAGGAGTGAAGCTGGATCAGGCATCTTGGAACGTGACAGAGAAGTTGCATAATGAGGATGACAGAGTCATGGGGTAGGAGACTGTGTCCTCAGGGGTCATGAGCTGCCATATCAACCCTGTGTTATTAATGCAAGGGGGAAATGAACTTCTATCTTCTTAGCTTCTGTTATCGGGGGTTTGGATGCTGGGTCAAACCTGCTCCTATCAAATAAACAGGGTGCAAAGACATTGCCAATCCAAAGTATAGAAAACAAGATAAATGGATAGGAAATGAGGAGAAGGGATTTGAAATTTCTCCAGGTTCTGGCCAGCTAAAGAAGGAGAAGTCATGAGTATGACAAAAACAAAACAAAACCTCAAGGAAAAAGTGTAACTAAAGGAACACAACAGAAGTACAGGGTTCAAATGCAGCTACACTGTGGGAGCTTCTGATCAGTGTCTTTCTCTGCGAACTTTGAAAGAGTTAAATTTTAGCTTTAAAAGTTAAAACCTTACCAGTTTTCACTGGGGGATAAAAGAACCCCCAAATCTCAATGGTTTAAAACAACAAAGGCTTATTTCTCACTCACTGTACATGTTCAATGTGGGACAGCAGGGAGCACCACTCATTTTAATAATTCAGGGACTCAGGCTGAGAAAGACTCATCTTAACATGCGCCGCTTTGCTTGTGGCAGCAGGAAAAAGGGAGTATGGTGAACCATATACTGGCTCTTAAAAATGGTGCTCAGGGGGCTTCCCTGGTGGTGCAGTGGTTGAGAATCTGCCTGCTAATGCAGGGGACACGGGTTCGAGCCCTGGTCTGGGAGGATCCCACATGCCGCGGAGCGACTAGGCCCGTGAGCCACAACTACTGATCCTGCGCATCTGGAGCCTGTGCTCCGCAGCAAGAGAGGCCCACGCACCGCGATGAAGAGTGGCCCCCACTTGCCACAACTAGAGAAAGCCCTCGCGCAGAAATGAAGACCCAACACAGCAAAAATAAATAAATAAAGGATTTCATTTCTTTCTAAAAAAAAAATGGTGCTCAACAAAGCAGCACTATTCACAGTAGCCAGGAGGTGGAAGCAACCTGAATGTCCATTGATGGATGAATGAATAAACAAAATGTAGGATTCTCAGGTGGTGGAATACTATTCAGCCTTTTAAAGGAAGGCTATCCTATCACATGCTACAACATGGATGAACCTTGAGGACATTATGCTAAGTAAAAGAGGCAGTCACAAAAGACAGATACTGTAGGATTGATTCCACTTACCTGAGTTAGCTAGAGAAGTCAAATTTACAGAGACAGAAAGTAGAATGGTGGTTGACAGGGGCTGGGGGGAGGGGAGGATGACGAGTTGCTGTTTAATGTGTAGAGTTTCAGTTCTGCAAGATGAAAAAGTTCTGGAGGGGCTTCCCTGGTGGCGCAGTGGTTGAGAGTCCGCCTGCCAATGCAGGGGACACGGGTTCGTGCCCCGGTCTGGGAGGATCCCACGTGCCGTGGAGCGGCTGGGCCCGTGAGCCATGGCTGCTGAGCCTGCGTGTCCGGAGCCTGTGCTCCGCAACGGGAGAGGCCACAGCAGTGAGAGGCCCGCGTACCACAAAAAAAAAAAAAATAAGAAGAAGAATGGGAAACACAAGGCAGTCACTGGCCTATTACAATTCTGATATTAGCTTAGGTTGAAGGTTTAGGCCCCCCGACCGGAAGGGTGAGGAATTTTCCCTGAAGAGCCTCCATCTGGGTTTCCTAGGAGGGGGGTCTCCATGGGCCTTGGATTTTCCCTTTAGGAGACTCCTCCTTTTCCATTATTATCCTTCTTGGCCTTGTCTGAAGTAGGCACTGAAAAATACAGAGTCTGCCCTCCGTATCTGTGGGTTCCACATCCGTGGATATGGAGAGCCATAAGTCCTACACCATTTAATACAAGGGACTTGAGCATCCATGGGGTTCGATATCTGTGGAGGTCCTGGAACCAGTCACCCAGTGGATACCCAGGAAAGACCTTACCTGCCTTAGAGGTTGAGCCACCTTCTCAGCTCACTTCTTGCTCATCTCTGATAGGGAATCCAAGGGTCATTTTAAGTCTCAAATAGCCACGATCACATTTAATCCAAGTTGGTGCCTCTTCTAACAGTAAAACAGGTTTTTAAACTTAAACTTGTTTGACTTCTTACCTACACCCATGTTTCCTTTCTAGACATATTCCTCTGCCATATTTCTCTGCTCTCTTGCCCCAGTGCCTGTCTCTCTCCCTCTTTCCCTGCCCCCCTTCCTAATTGTAGTTTCCTTGAGCCTAGCAGTGAGAGCAACATCTCTTCCCCTGAACGGCGTTTAAGTCATTTTGAGCCATTTGGTCCAACTGAAGGGAATTTCAGGCCACCACATCCTAATCCACATTCAGTGATCTGATCTTCACTGCAAAGCTGGGTTTTAATAGGCTTCGTTGCTCGAAGTATCGATTTTATTTTTAAATTTTTTGGCTGCATTGGGTCTTCGTTGCTGTGCACAGGCTTTCTCTAGTTGTGGCGGGCGGGGGCTACTCTTCATTGTGGAGCACAGGCTCTAGGCACACGGGCTTCAGTAGCTGTGGCTCGCATGTTCTAGAGTGCAGGCTCAGTAGTTGTGGCACATGTGCTTAGCTGCTCCACAGCATGTGGGATCTTCCTGGACCAGGGTTCAAACCCATGTCCCCTGCATTGGCAGGAGGATTCTTAACTACTGCGCCACCAGGGAAGTCCCCAAAGTATCAGTTTTATCTTTTATTTTTTGGGTTGAGAAGCAATTGCCTTTCCAACCTTGTAAGTCCCTGATTTTGTAAACTCTCTCATCTCTGTTACTCATCCTTACCAACTAAGCAATCTTCTCCCAACATATTTCTTTCTTGTAATATCTTGCCAAATAGCAACCAAGTAAACAGTAATAATAATAATTTGGTTTCAATCTCTTCCCTAAAGTTAGGTGTGTCTCTTACCTTCCAGCTTACTGTCGGCAACACTTTCAAATGTTTCCCCACTAGAAAACATGGATTTCCAGTCCTCCCATCTTCAGGAATAATTTCCTTGACTCCCTCTGACCGGCTGTTAAGCCAGTGCCACATATTTTGGGGTTTATTTTATTATTAAAGCAGCAGCTCACGCTTAGGGTCCAAGTTCTGTGTCATTTCAGGATAAGATAGATAATCCGGTGGTGACAAAATTTCCCCCAAATATCAACAGCTTAAATAAGAGGTTTCTTTTCTCTTGTACCCCGTGTCCATTGGAAGGGTCTTCAGATGACTTTGTTCACAGTGGTCACTCAGGGACACACATGGCCAGTCTCTGTCTCAACATCTGCTGCCATAAGCAGAGCTCCAGGGGGAAGAGAAGGCACCTCTTAGAGCTGGAAATATTTGGTAAGAAGCAAGAATAGAAGCTCTATAGCTCTGAGTTCAAATGCAAGGAACAGAACCCACTGTATCTAATTTAAGGAGGAAGAGAGAGATTCAAAGATTCAATGGCTCATGGATAGTTGGGAGGACTAAAGAAATAGCCTGTAGGTTGAACTTCCAGAAAACTCTCCCAAGGTCTCACCCCAGAACCGGGTCATCAAAGGAGCTGTGCTTCTCCTGCAATCAGGAATCCACTAGCGTTAGGACCCCTGGAGAATGAAAACTCTCTCTCAGTCAGGAAGCCACCATTGCCACCAGTTCCAGACCAGGCTACACCTGCCACAGTCTATGTCCACAAGATGGATGCAGGGAATCCTGCCCCTCAAAACCCACAAAGCTGTGCCTGGCATCTCTGCTGATATTGTCACAGGAAAACAAAAAGCAACAGACATGACAGACAGAGCTAAGTGTGGCCTTCTCCTAGTCTCCACTTTCTAAATCTCTTGCTAGTGCATCTGACTGGCCAAATCCAAATCCCACCCGGAACCCAGGCTGCAGTGGGCTCTAGGTATGGTTTTTAGACTCTAGCATCTACAGTCCAGGGAGGCACACCGCAGCAAAGACGAAGTTGAGCAACAAGGCAACACATCCATCCCTTAACACACGGCAGCAAGCCACAGGGTGGCACATGCCACACCAACAATAAAACTTGTTTATAATTTTTACCCCTGCCTACTTTAAAGTTATGTTAAGAGGTTTACACTAAACATCCAAAATCAGGCCCCTAGGGATTCAGGCAAAGTTAAATTTTTTCTGTGCTCTCCTTTACAATCCATGGGGGAAGATATACACTTTCATCAAACAAAATATGTTAAGGACTGTGCTTCAGGCTTTTGTGCATCCCCATAGTTTATCGTCTCCAATTCTCACACCAATTCTTCCAGGTCATGTATCAGTGAGGGACTGTATTCAGCTTCATGTCACAGACACCCAGCTCCAGTGGCTTGAACAAGCAAGGTGCTTATTTTCCATAAGTAATAAGCAGTCTGGAAGGGAGCAATCCAGGGCCAGTACAGGGACCTGGACGCCTGTCTCTCTGCTCTTCTGTCCTAAACTTGTGGCCTTCATCCTCACAGACATGAGATAGCTGTCTTACTTCCAGACATTACCAGCAACTTCCAGAATGGAAAGGGGAGGACCGAAGGCAGAAGGCAGCTGCGGGGCTGGGTCCGCCCTGTTACAGGTGACGTTTACACGACAACCTCATGACTCCCGCACACATCTCGTTTCCAAAACAGTGTCACGTGGCTACCTCTCCCTCTGCCAGGGAACTGGAGGACGAAAGGTTCTGTTTCGTTTTGGCCAGAGCGATTACCAAAATCAGAACTCTGTTAATAAGGAAGAAAACCAGAGTGAATATTAGGCAGGTAACTCGCAGCGTCTGCCTCAGATAAACGTTATTCTCGTCATTGTACAACAAGGAAACCCGGGTTCAAAGAGGCTGAGCTATGTGATCACAGCTTGGGATTTGAATCCAGGCCTTATGACTGCAACATCAGGGCTTTTTGATAAGAATTTGTTTATTGGGGACAGGAATTTTGTTTGTTTGTTTGTTTTTTGCAGTACGCGGGTCTCTCACTGTTGTGGCCACTCCCGTTGTGGAGCACAGGCTCCGGACGCGCAGGCTCAGCGGCCATGGCTCACGGGCCCAGCCGCTCCGCGGCATGTGGGATCCTCCCGGACCGGGGCACGAACCCGTGTCCCCTGCATCGGCAGGCGGACTCTCAACCACTGCGCCACCAGGGAAGCCCGGGGGCAGGAATTTTTTATGAGAGCACAGTGGATTTACAATGTTGTGTTAGTTTCAAGCGTACAGCAAAGTGATTCAGTTATACATATATATATATATACGTACCCACACACTTTTTCAGGTTCTTTTCCCTTATAGGTTATTACAAGATATTGAGTATAGTTCCCTGTGCTATACAGTAGGTCCTTGTTGGTTTTCTATTTTATATATAATAGTATGTATCTGTTAATACCAAACTCCTGACTCTCCCGCATCTCCCCTTTGGTAACCATAAGTTTGTTTTCTGTGTCTGTGAAAGAATTTATTTTTAAAATAGTTAAAACAACAAAAATTTTGACCTCTTACCTTTATTCAGAAAGCAAACAAACAAAAAGAAACCATTTGCTAAAGATTCTGGACAGCAGCAGTGGGAGGAGGAATTAGAAGGGGGGAAAGGACGAGACTTTCTGTGGGAACAGCACAATCTCATGCTTAAACAATGACAACAAAAACCCTCCATGCTTAAAAGCAGCCTTAAAGATTATGGAACATTTTCAGGCTAGTTTCCCACTGCTGGGTAAAAATTGATTGCCTTGTGGTTAGAATTCATTCTGACCCGGCAAAGTCATTTTATTGCTTCTATTAACTCTTACCTAGTGCTTGAGAATTAAGGCAGCTCTTGACAAACCTAACCTGAAAATCATCTCCAATTGTTATATGGTGTTTTCCAGAATGATTCATTTGATTCTCATTTCCCTAAACCTGGCTATTTTTGCTGTTGTTGTTGTTTGGTGCTTTTTGCTATCATTGAGAGAAGGAAATGGTTTGATCTGCCCTGAAAGGCAGGTCCTCTGTGAATAGTGACAGGGATGGGGCTATGGGATGTTTCCTACCAGCTCCCAGGGATCCTGAGGTTTGAAGGAAATGCAGAAGACATCAGAAATGGGTGCCAAGATCCCAGCTGAGAGGGGAGGGGTGGGCCTGCTTGAGAGTGCATCGCCCTGGCCATAGTGTGCAAGAACGTACAACCCCCAACTGGTCTTGGGCACCTGACAGCCTGTGGCTTCTCCCTTAAGGGGATGGGATGTGTCCTTACTTTGCTGAGTCCTTGCCTTGAACCTTGGGGATTCCCCTCCCTTAACTTTCACCACCTTGAACCTGGTCAGCTCTTGGCGCTGGCCACGCGGACAATCCAGCCAAAAAGGATGGCCGAACAAATGTAGCCCAATCCCTGGTTCTAGCTACTGAGCATGGCTAATTCCTGCCCAAATAGTCATTTGGGAACTACAGAGAGCAAATTAATTACACTCCTGTGAGTTTAAGCAGCAGCAACAAGAAGAAGGAGAGGTAAATAACACAGAGATTGGATCTGAAAAGGACCAGGGGTGGGAAAACGGTGTAAAACACACTTGGGGTAAAGAATCTGCACACAGATTAAATGTGATTGAAGGCTGGGAAAAACAAAAAGGGGGTTCCTCTTGGAAGATCACAGAACGCCCTGGCCCTCCTTGCTAATGCAGTTACAAGGTGTGCTTGTCCAATCATTGAAATAATAGAGCCTTCAAAGGATGTGGCTTGTGGGGTTTTGCTCAGCTTGGGTTCCCTTTGAGGATGGGGGGCCAGGGAATTTAATGCTGCCAAGGGCTGAGGAGCTGCCTAGCGCTGCCTGGGAAGCTGGGAGGAGGTGCTTTTCTAAGGATCTCGGAGTGGGACGTTTTTAATCTTGCAACTAGCGAAGAAGGTGAGTAGTGCCTGGCAAAACTGGAATTGGGGAAGGATGGAGCCCAAGCAAATTCTAGTATAAAAATCACACGAGAAGCTTGTTTCAAACGCAGATTCCCAAGGCCAGCCATAAAAGATTCTGATTCAGTAAGCTGGGGTTAGGGTCTGGGAATCACAGGCAGTGTCTATGATTTGGGACCAGTGGCTCTCTGTCCCAGTTACTTTGCAAAAACTAAATGTGGTCTCTTCAAAAGTTAGCACTCAATCCAATTAGAGACTTGACTGATAAAAATACAAAAAAAATAGACTATTCTTTTGTCCCCTCTCGTTCATTCACCTTTGGAGTTCTTTGGCCTATTCACTGAAGAATAGTAACTTACCCAGGAATTACAGAACTATCAGAAGCAACAAAATATGATTCTAGTATTGATTTCTCCACAACTGCCATTACTTAGAGCAAAAGCCTGCCTGTGCCTGCCTGAAAGAGGGAAGGAGGGACATACAGATCAAGAAGGAGGTGACCCCTTCCTTTCAAGATTTCCTTTCGAGATCTGAAGACTAAACACCTTTCTTCCAGAGGAAGAAAGTGCTGGGACCCCCAGAGATCCACAAGATTCATTAGGGCTGTGCAGTAGCTTTAAGGTTTTTTCATCAAGACCCATCCTAAAAATACATTTCAAGACACAACCTACAACACACACACACACTCCACATACATGTACCTATGTGTGGTATGTGTTTACGTGGAAACGTATGGAAAATGGAAACGCTTTATAAAACACGACTTGCCTTTACCGTGTGAAATGCACGCTGATATTTTCTATTCTCTGCCCTTTTTTCTTTTCCCTTCTCCCTCCCTATCTTCCTTAATGATAGTCATGGTACCATAAAATGGTTCCATCTTGCTGTTTGAAAAGTGCTGGGGTCAGTGTAAGATTCCAGCTGTTCTGAGTAGGAACAAAGGGGAGAGGAGTTGGAATCGGAAAAGAGGTTTGTTTACTCATTTTTTCCTTCTTCCTTCTTCAGGAAGTAACTCTCTTCATTTATCCATTGTCTAAATCGGCTAAGACAGCATCCACATCCTGCAGAGAAGACTTTACAGTCTTAGAGGTTGATACATCAAAACAAGAGAAACGCTCCTCGGAATTTACTGATAAACAAAGAAGTCTTTGGGGGCAATATGAGTATCAAAAAAAAGTAATAATGGCAATAGACTGAAGCATGCCAAATATATAAAAATCTGTGAGTTCCTAAAGATATTACAAAAAAGAAAGTCATTGACCACTTCTGGAGTTTTCTAGGATACGAATTCATGACTCTGAAGATTAATAAAGAAAAATGTCAAGCATTAAAATTAATTACCTGATAATGTTATTTAATACCTATTTGTAGCCTCTGCGTGACCAAAGTGGATTTGGCCATATTTGTAGCATAAGGTTTCATTAGTGTTTTCCTATAATGTGAACTTTTGCCTTCTAATATGATTATAAAACTAAACATGCCTAATTTTGCTTTTTTAAAAAAATAATTTCATATGAGTGGAATTATTCAGTATGGTCTTCTGTATTTGCCTTCTTTCACATGGCATTTTGTTTTTGACATTCATCCATTCAGGAATATTTTATTCCTCTTTATTAAGCTGAGTAGTATTCTATTCTATGTAGTTACCATAATTTGCTTAACCATTCACTAGTGCTTTTCCTGCATCTATTGAACTGATGGGGTTTATTTCCCTTTATTCCAGGAATACAGTGATTTACATTGACTGATTTTCAGATGTTAAACCAATTTTGCATTCCCAGGATAAACTTAACTGGTCATTCTCTTAAATGTTGTTGGATTTGATTTACTAAAAAGAACTTTTTTTATTGAGGTATACCTGATGTACAATATTATATAGATTCCAGGTATACAACATAGAGGTGATTCACAATTTTTAAAAGTTATATTTCATTTATAGTTACTTGATTTACTAAAATTTTGTTCAAGATTTTTGTGTCTGTGTTTATGAAGGATATTGGTCTGTAGCTCTCTTTACTTTTGTGGTTTTTCACTGGTTTTGGTATCAGGGTAAGCGTGATTTCATAAATTCAGAAGTGTTTGCAATGCCTGTTAAATGCCTTGCAGAACTTTGAGAAACATTAAATTATGCATGTTTAAATTGTCAGTTATATATGTTTCAAAAATAAAATAATCTGTTCTGACCTTCTTCAGTCTTTTCTAATTTCCATAACAAATATGGAAGGTGAACTCTGTTCACCTTCAAGCCTGGTTTGAAGGTGGCTGAATTAGTGAGTGATTTGTAATCAGATTTCAGGAAACTATTCCTAAGCAATTTTAGGGATTATTGTCACTAGAAACCTAGAAGGGGAAACCGAGACCCTTAAAGGTTGCCAGACTCTTCCAGATCAGAGTACCTTCCCACTTTCACAGCGCTCCATCACACAGCATTCATTACAAGCTTTTACAGTAAACTATACAAAGTGCCTGCTGTGTATACATTTACCTTATAAAATTAATGTGTCCATCCTTACTCTTTTTCTTCCTTATGAAGGCCTACTCTTCCTACTGACACAATCCAAAAAGGGAGCGGCAAAACAATAAAACTACAGGATCCTGTGGCTTGGAGGTTACTAGTTGAACTGGGCATGCTCAGTCGCCAGGCAGGTTTTTTTTTTTTTTTTTTTTTTTTTTTTCGGTGAAGTGGAAACTACAACAGAGCGTACCGTGCGCACGGAGGTGGGCGTGCCCTCGTGGAATTTAGAACGTTGCCGCAGCCAATGGGGCCTCGCGGCCGGCTGCCGGGGCTCCTCATTGGAGGAGCGGGGAGGCAAGCGAGTAGAGGGCCCCTGGAGGGAGCCGCGGAGGTTCAGGTCCCGGAGGCCGGGCTACGCCGAGCCTTGCGCGTGAACAGCTGCGGCGGGGGCAGCCTCCAGCGGCGGTGCCAGCATCCAGCGGCGGTGCCAGCAGTTCCAGCCCGTTGCTTTACTTTTTAGCTTCACCAACGTAGTCATTATGCCGAAGAGAAAGGTAAGTCTTACCAAAAAACATTTCAAAGGCCTTCAAATTGTGCTAACAGCAAATGTTGTCATTGCAATGGATGGCGTGCAGTGCACTCGGTAGTAACTCGGCGGTTGCGAATCTCTTTGCTTCTTCAGTGCTTGTTTTCAGTTGCCTGTTGCAGACATTGCGCCCTCCCTCTGTCCCCGTCGATCTCTGAATGTTACTTTCTTGCCGGCGACCCGGCTTCCCTTCTTTTTGAACTCATTCTAGCCGGAATGGTTTCCACCTCAAACAAGAAGCAAAAGCGCTTTTCACCCCCGCTTCCAGGAGGGGAGTTTCCTCTTTACAAACTGCCAGGTTGCGGTTAGTGTGGAGGAAAAGCAGCACGGGGTGGGGAACAAGTCCACGCATAGGGAGATCGAAAATGAATCCAATAAGTCGGGCAGATGTCGGGGTTATTCCCATGTGGGCCGTGCCCACGCCGGTGCGCCGCGATGGCTCTGAGGCTACAGGAGAGGGAAAGCCATGTTTAAAATAGCACTCACTCCCCTGCTCGCCTGCGCTGCAGACCCGTATGTACCAACTCCAGTGTCAGGCAGGGCTGGGGACGGCGCAGGCGGGGCCAGGGTGGCTGGACTTGCCCGCAGTTGGCGGCGGCAGCCGCGGAGTTGGCCACAAGCAGGACGGGACGCCGCCGGGGGCGCGCGCACCGTGGCTGCAAAGGGCAGGGGCCACCGGGTCCGATGCGGGGACGCAAACTCACACTCGGTCCCGGAAGGCGGGGTCCGCTTGCTCCCGCGCCCCTAGGTGCGTAGGGGGCACTGGGGTCACTCCTGGCGGACTATTATGTCCCCTTCCGCACAGGCCCCGGACACCAAGTAACTCGCACTGGGACGCACGTTTCCCTCGGAGTCGGGCTGCGACTTGTCATTGTCCCAGGGAGGAAGGGAAGGCTTTCCTCCCACCCCGAGGTAAAACCGCTGTGTAGCGGCTGTTTCTAAGAAAACGCCTTGCCCTCGTGTTTCCAACGCTGTTAACCAGTGAGAGTATTAAATTTGAAGCAAAAGGGCAAATAATATTCTGCGTTATCCGTTAAAGATGGTGGAATGATTTGTGTGTGTGTAAATGACTGAATTTTTAAAATATTGAAGCTTTAAAAATACAGAAGCTTTTGCCTTTTTATCTGTCTTTACTAAGAATTTGGTGGAAACTTGTCTCCATTTAAAAAAAAAACATTATAATTAAAAGTTTCAAAAAAATCTTAGAGTTTATTGTGCGCATACTATGTGCCTCATAGTGTGGGCAGAGTTTGATTTAACATCTCGTTTAACCTTGACAGGGGTATTCCATGGAACTGGGGATTAGAGACAGGAATTACCCAAGGGTCTCACCAACCAATAGCTAGTCCCAGAGATTTAATTAGATGCTGCAGGTCTAGAGGCTTTATTTTCAGACATTATTTACTCATTCTCTTCATTTAGTGGTGGGTGTGTCAAGGGGAGTTTGAAATGCAAAGAGACTCCCAGCCTAAGAAGATGGATGGCATATTGAGTACTAATACTTTAGGTTCATTATTTAAACTTATTTTTTATGAAAGTATTGTTTTTGCATTACTAAAACGAGGATATTAGAATGAGACCACAATTTTCAGCATTTTATCTTTGGTTTAATGACGAAGCTGGGAATTCTAGTAGAGTCACCAAGAAATGGGTTGCTGGGTGAGTTGATGCCATCTCCTTTCTTGGGAATTATTAACAAATTTAGACAAATAGTAGGTTAGCGGTGCACAAATTCTTTATTATAATGGATCCTGATGTGCCGGAATCCTTGTTGTCCAAGGGTCAAGAGTTGGTGAAACCATTACTCTTACTTTTCCTCATTGCTCACCTCTCTTAGGGAAATAGAAGGGAAGAAAAGAAGAGCAGTAGAGGAACTGGCTTTTAACTATTGTTTTATTTTCCTAGAAGGCAGGGAAGAAGCTAGCCATAAAGAAGCTAGCCAGGCATCCTGGGACTAGGGGAAGACCTGGGTGCAGGCACCTGTGTGTCATCCTAGGGACATCAGAGGGTTTTCAGAGGTGGAAAAGCTCTCCTTGATTAATAGAAATGCTCTTCATTTCTACCCATGGCCAAAAGACCTGGACTGGTACCTAGACAGGAGCAGCCACAAATTAAACGTGGCTTCCATGGCCATCCCATCTACAGGGCAAACCTTGGAGCCGCCTCATGGAACCCTGGAGTTCACGGAAACTTACATAGGAACCAATAGTCATTAGGTAAAGGCTGCCTAGGTGCAAAGAAGAGAACTGGAGACAATCTGTGCGTTGCTCTGCAGGATCTGTGAAGCTGGGGTATCATGTACATACTACTCCACGATATTTTTCTTGGCTGCAGCACTGCCTGTTGTACATTATAAGTTTCGAAAGTGTCCCCACAATACTTTTTTTCTTTTTTTAACCGTCTTGGCCCCTTTTTTCAACTTTTCCCAGAAATCAAGAAATGTTATTTAATGAGCACTGTTGAGGCTGCAGAGGAAGAAACAGCACTAATAAAGTCAGTAGAAACATCTGAAATCCTAGCACTGCTTGTGTGCCATAGGGATATAAAGTTTACCCTCATAGAGCTTCTGTTTAATTCAATGAGGTGATAAGGGTAGTGGCCACAAAACAATTGAATAATATTAAGCCTGTATATATGTCCCAGAATACATAGTATAGATTCTAAAAGCTGTAGGATAGATAAAGAAAGAAGGTTGAACTGGGGCCAGTCTTGAGAGTGTGTGTTGGTGGGGGGCGGTTTCAAATACACAAAGAGAAAAGCAGGCATTTTCTGTTTTCAGGCATTTGGATGCCTCTTCTGATTGTATCTCAACATGACCAGGCCTCAGATATATACTGTACCTCGAAGGCCACAGTATCCACATTAATATAAAACATTCTTATGACATTTCTTTTCTTTAAATATTTTATTTTTTATTGTTTTTGTTTTAATTTTTATACAATTTTAAAAGGTTACTTTCCATTTACAGTTATTACCAAAAAAATTGGCTATATTCTCCGTGTTGTACAATACATCCTTGAGTCTGTCTTAGCTTTGTGAGTTTTATCTATATCTTCGTGTGTGATAGTCATAACTACATGAAACCAAATGGTTTTTATCACTGCGGTAGTATTTTTTGAAGCAGTATAGCCCTCAGTGGTCACGAGTTCTTCAGTTAGCGTTCCATCCCTTCCCAAGTTGGTGAGATTTAAATAAAGTTGAGTTTCCTCTATTCATTACCTAATGGGTGGTGGGTCACCACCCACTAATTCCTGGACTCAGGTGGTGGTGGGACAGTGAATGACTGAGTTCTAGACTGTTCTGGTCAGACATCCACGAATGCTTACAGTTATCACGCTGTTATGTGATGACCTGATGGTCTACAAAGAGACCTCAGCCAGCAAGTCCTAGAGCCATGGTCCTGGCATGAGTAGCAAACACATTTTCACATCCTTCTTTTTATTTTTCCACTTCTTCATCACTGGAACTATTGGAAGTGTCTAGTGTATCACATCAGAAATTTTCTCTAATGAGGCAGTTTTCCAGGAATTTGTGATGTAAACACTAGTCTCTCTTTACAGTTAAAATAAAGGTTTAAGAAAGAAAAGTCTGTCTGCCTCTAGCTTTGAGATTTGAAATTACGTTTTATCTCTTTTCATAAAGTGGAAAGGCCCAGTAGTGCTGGGCTTGGCACGTGGGATGCTTAACTAACAATACTCAAGGTTTCTGATTAATCTTTCAAAGGAATATGACATATTATAACACCAGAGACAGACTCTGTAAATGAAAATAGAGATAAATTTGACTACATAAAAATGAATATGTCAGTATGGCAAAGAAAAGAAAACCCTGTTAACAAAATTTTAAAACTTATGAACAACTGGGGAAAAAATATTTGTACCACGTATCACTGAAAAAAGTGTGCTACTTTAGAAAGATAAAGAGGCTCACATGTCCTTATGGAAAAGATGTATATCCTTATAAGAAAATAACAGACTCAATAGATGAAAATGTTTAGTTTTACTAAAAATCAAAGAATTGTATATTATTAAGAATAATGAGATGTGAGTTTTTAAAACCAGTCTGGTTTAAAGAAAAGATTGAAAGTGTTACTGCCCAGTGCTTAGTGACACTGACACTTCAGCAACTCTCAAGCAATGTGGATGGGGGTATAATTTCATTTAAAAAAAAAAAAGCTTTATTGAGGTATGATGTACTTACCATAAAATCTGTTCATCTATTCAAAGTATACAAATCAATGATTTTTAATAAAATTATAGAGTTGTGTAACATTCCTATAATCCAGTTTTAAACCACTTCTGTCACTCCAGAAAGGTCTCTCCCATTGTTTGCAGACAGTCCCTACTCCCACCCCAGTCCTAGACAACCACTAACCTACTGTCTCTATAGATTTGCTTTTTCTGGAAATTTTATATAAAAGGAATCACACAGTATGTAGTCCGTTACGTCTGGTTTCTTTCACTCAGCATAGTGTTTTTGAGGTCCACCCATGGGGTAGCATGTATCCGTACCTCATTCCTTTTTAGTGCCCAATCCACTGTGTGGATATTCGACTTTTTGTTTATCCTTTCACAAGTTGGTGGACATTTGGATTGTTTCAATTTGGGGTTATTATAAATAATGCTGTTGTGAATATTTGTATGTAAGTCTTTGCACGGACATATTTTCATTTCTCTTGGGAAGTTTCCTAAGGGTGGAACTGGTGGGTGGTAGGAAAGTCTGTCTTTAAGAAACTTCCAAACTGTTTTCCAAAGTAATTGTATCATCAGTGAATGAGGGTTCCAGTTTTTCCACATCTGTGCTCATAGCTGGTATTGTCAGGGTTTTTTGCTTATAGCCTTCTAATTAGTCTAATTTACATTTCCGTAATAAGGAATGATGATGAGCATCTTTTCATGTGTTTACTAGCATAATGGATATCCTAGGTGAAACATCTATTCAAATATTTTGCCCATTTTGAAATTGGATTGTTCATCTTATTATTGAGTTGTAAGTGTTCTTTATATATTCTGGACACAAGTCCTTTATCAGATATATGATTTATAGATCTTTTCCTTCAGTCTGTGGCTTTTAAAGAAATTTTGTCTTGATGTCTTTCAAAGAACAGAAGCTTTTTAATTTTGATAGAATCCATTTAGTGTCCTGTCTAATACATCTTTGCCTAATCTAAGGCCACAGATATTTACTTCTAGAAGTTTTATAATTTTAGCTGTTATATTTAGGTTTATGATCCATTTTGAATTAAATTTGTGTATAGTATGAGATAAGGGTTTCAGTTCTTTTGTGTGTGTGTGTGCGCATGTGCAATGTGGATACCTACCTGTCTCAGCACCAACTGTTAAAAAGACCATCTTTTTCCCACTGAATTGCCTAGGCACCTTCGTTGAAAATCAGTTCATCATAATGTAAAGGTTCGATTTCTATCCTCTGAGTTGTGTTGCATTATCTATAGGTTTGTCCATATGTCAATACCACATTATCTTGATTACTGTGGTTTTATATTAAGATTTGGTACTGGTAATGTCAGTTCCTCACTTTGTTCTTCCTTTTCAAAATTGTTTTGGCTCTTACATCCTTTGCACTTCCATATAAATTTTCAAATCAACTTGTAAATTTCTACAACATGCCTGCCATGATTTTGTTAGGGATCGAATTGAATCTGTAAGTCAGTTTGGAGAGAACTGCCTTCTTAGCCATATGGAGTTACCCAGTCTGAATGTGAAAGGGCCTGATATGTAGTATGCCATCCATAAATACTTGCTGAATTTAATTGCACCAATATTGATATGAAACCTGTATTTGAGTAAAGGCTCCAAAATGCCAGGGTTATACATTTTATTCATTCCTTCACTCACTTCATGTTAAATAAACATTTATCAAGCATCACCTTTATGCAAAGTACCATCACCTTGGGAAAGTAAGTGAATTATTGTTTTTTCCAACCCTTTTGAAGTGAATGAGTAAAGGCCCTATTTTTAAGGATCTTTCAGTCTGACAGGGTACGTAATATACATATGTCAGTATTCATAATTCAGGGCAAGAAGTGATAATGAGCCACAAGAAAAACTATGAGCTCTGAGCATTCAAAAGTTTGGTCAGACTCTGTGTCCAAAGAAAAAACACTGGCAGAAAGTTGTTTGGTTAAAAGGGTTGGGGATTATAGCTTCTTTTTTTTAAATCACAAGAGGATCAGTGCTAGTTTGTTAATAAAGGTGATCTCTGAAGTCTTGCTTTCTTTGAAGTAGAAGGAAGTTAAAATCAAGGCCGGTTACAACATTTGGGGTTAGATTGTGTACGGTAGCTACCCTCACTCATTAGTAAAGATTCAGTGACTTCTTGGCCCCTATGCTTTTCTGTAACCAGCCTCTTGTGTTTAAAAGGTGGTTGTCTGGGACCATGTTTCTAAGCTGACACATGTTATTTTATTGATTACCTAATTTTGAATTAACTTTGTAATCCTTCTAATTCCACTTGACCATGAAGTCTTTGGTGGCTCTGTGGTCTTTTTTTAATCCCCCTACATCTCCTCGCACAGGTACTGTAACTGTTTGCTGAACGAGTGCATGAATGAATTGTTTTCAAGGGAAGAAGCTAGTAACTTTAATTATTTCATATCCTTGTTGGGGAGATAGTCCAATACAGCCTGGCTTTACTGTTTACCAGCTGTGTAATTTAGGGCAGGTTACTTAACTCCTCCCTAAGCTTCTGAGTTCCCAATTCTCTGAGACTCGGTTTCCTCATCTGCAAAACTGGGCTAAAAATATGTTCTACCTCGTTGGGTCGTTGGAGGCATTAAATGAGAAGGTGAATGCACAGTTCTTAGCACAGGGCCTGGCGTGTGTGAGACGGTCAATGGATGTTCATTATTGTGGTGCTGATATTTTTAATTATTAAGAGAACTACAGTGAAATAACAGGCTTCTAATAGGCCAAGCTTCCATTTTGTAGGACCAGTGGTGCACAGATCTCACCCTGTATGTCCAGTTAACTGCAATTATAGGAGTAGGTAGTGTTTTTGAAAGAACATAAGCTTTCATCTGGTGCATTTTTACATGGTTGATTTTTCTCACAGAAAAAATTATGCTTAAAAATATTGCCACATAACATTAAAATTCCCTTGGCAAATCAGTTATCAAATGATCCTCTTTTCCTATATTTTTTCCCCTAAAGCACTGCCTTTGTTTACACCAAAGTTAAATAGATTCCACTTTCCTGCAGGGTACAATTTGGAAATGGTGACTGAAGTAAACACAGTTTAATCTGTCTGCTTTCACAGTACCTGGTATGTTGAAATACGATGTTAGTCTCCTGAGTAATTTAAAAATCAGTGTTGAAGATAACGAACCAAATCAAAATGTTGAATATTTTCTCCCGCTGGCTGCTTATTTATTGTACATTTAACTGCGTTCTTGGAAGAGTTCAGTGGAATCATGTATGGGTTCCTGGTCAAGGTATTTATTGAGTCCAGTATTTTTACATCTTGTGAGCATGTCCAGAAACAGGGCCATTTATATATGCCCAAGGCAAATGCATGTTCAGTCCCAGAAAGTAAATGATATGCATAATCAGAAGTAGGGAGATATAGAAAAAGGTTTTAAACCTCAAAATTGGTTCCAAAATTTAATATTTTAAGAAGAACTTATAACCGTAACAATATATACACATATTTATTCCCATTAAAATTTAAAGAGCTACCACTTATTGAATACCTGGCTGTACCGGACCTGAGCTTTGTGCTTTATAGTCGTTAGAATAAAATAAAAATTAAATAAAAATATGTGAAGTTGTTAGAAATAAACCTGTGTGGCAAGTATTGTGGTGTAATTTCATATTATTTCATTTTATTCTCCCCGCAGTTCTGCGAGGCTGTGCTCATCTCACAGTAAATAACATGTAGGTGGCTTTCTATGACTCAGTCACTGTTCCCAGCACTTTGCATTAATGAGCTGAATTGTCCAACCACCCGGTCAGGTGTGTGCTCTCCACACTGACATCTTCAGAGGTAGCGGGTGGCCGAGCCGGGAGTGCAGTCCTGGCTGTCTGGCTCCAGAGCCTGTGCTCTGAACCACCGAGCCCTGCGGCCGGTCCCATCCTCATCCACAGTGAGAAGACTGGGATTTAGTGCGATGAAGGCATTTCCCCTGGGTCACACAGCTGGGAAGGGACCTAGCCAGGAATGCTACCCCAGCCCTCTTTTACTCAAGCTTTTTCTCCTAACCATGACACCACAGTACTTCCCGTAAATATTTATTTCTAATGGCCTCGTGTATTTTTATTTAAAATCAAGGTGCCCAATGAATGAAACAGGGAAGATTCAGGAGTTATGTAAATATGTGAGTGTCCATCCATTTAAAATGTTGTCTTTATTAAGATACAGGCTGATGCCGTTGTTTCTAGGTACCAGTCATAGGAAGGTACCCCACAAGTCATTATTATCTGTGATCACGCCCTAAGGCTGCCCTCAGGGTCCAGGCCTCTGGCTTCTGAAAGATGTACATTATCATGAAGCCTTCTGGGTGTTTCAGGAACTAATGGACTGTAGGGTCATATACAAGGTATACATATGACGTTTCCCCATCCAAGCCTTGGTATCTGAGTATTGAGGGTCTAAAACTTCATATTTTCTCAAATTCCACCATGAACTGCTGGATTTACTGTTTCTAAGATGTATTGTCTTCGTTAATTTGTTATATTTCAAATAATAGGGATATTCCCCTGTGACCAGAAGCATGTAAACACACTTGCAAATTATACAATATATTGAAAGGTTATAATGTAAATGTTAAGCCACCATTGCGTATGCCTTGGATTTTATTTTATTTTTTTTTTGTGCTACGCGGGCCTCTCACTGCTGTGGCCTCTCCCGTTGCGGAGCACAGGCTCCAGACGCACAGGCTCAGCGGCCATGGCTCACGGGCCCAGCCGCTCCGCGGCATATGGGATCCTCCTAGACCGGGGCACGAACCCGCATCCCCTGCATCGGCAGGCGGACTCTCAACCACTGCGCCACCAGGGAGGCCCTGCCTTGGAGTTTAAAAATGAGCAGGTGTTTTGTTTTAGCAGGTGTTAAAAGCCTCATAGTTTAGCAAAGCTGTTGGACCTAGAACTGGATGGATTTTTATTTCAGAGTCCTGGATTACCAAATGATTCATGTTTAATTACAAAAGTTATTTTTAAAAGATATAAAGTGATATTATTTTAAAATTATATCTTTATTATTCTGACCCCATACAAAGGTAAATACAAAGTTTACCCAAAGAGATTTTTTTTTTTCTTTTCTTTCTTTCTCTCTCTTTGTTTTTTCTTCTTTGGGTACAAGCTGTGGCTTTTTACAGTACAGTACTGGACAGAATTTGTTAAATTCTACTTCATGGGAAGTTGTGAGTCTTGGGCCTGGTGTATGTAGGAGGTAAACATACCAAAGGCTTGAGGTGATCAACGTGTGAAGCTTTAAAGACTTCTTCTGAAGTTACATATATATGCCACATAATACAGTTTTTAACTGTATCTTTTCTATCTACTTCTCATTGCTTTCCTTTATCGCTTCTCTTAATTAAAATTTTTAATTTTACTGTTCCCCCTTTGAGTGGTCACATGTCCATCACATCAGAGCTGGCTGATTCATTTTGCAAAAATATAAGGAACATCATAACTGTGTTTATCATTTAGTAGAAATAAACTCATGTCTGAGCAAATAGGAAAATAAAGTAACTATCTGATAACATCCCTTTAAAATGCCTGGTGTAAAAGTTGGAAGACTGGGGCCTAGTGTGGTCTCCACAACTCTTTATTGGGGAAAAGTCACTTGACCTCTTCGAGTTTCTATTCTTCATCTGTAAAATGGGAATATTAAGGCAGTCCCTGTGTATCTCAGTGCTACTGAGAGGATCAAATACAGCAACAAGGTGAAAGTATACAGAGAAATGTAAAGTACCATTAAAAATGATAGAACTGATTTGGTGTGTTGCCTTTTGCGGTATGCAGGCCTCTCACTGTTGTGGCCTCTCCCGTTGCGGAGCACAGGCTCCAAACGCGCAGGCTCAGCGGCCATGGCTCACGGGCCCAGCCGCTCCGCGGCATGTGGGATCTTCCCGGACCGGGGCACGAACCCGTGTCCCCTGCATCGGCAGGCAGACTCTCAACCACTGTGCCACCAGGGAAGCCCTTAAGGCTTATTTTAAAGAAGCAAGGCAGTATTGGAGGATCCCAAACATATACTTACAGCATGAATGAAAAACAGCCATGCTGATGTTAAACAATGGTCCTTGTGACTTTGAATAAAATTTTCAGTGTCCGTTTCATATGTCAAATTCAAATATGTGAATATTTGAGTTTAAGGGAAGTACCTGTTATTTGGAAAACTTCATAAGAATTTCCTGGACAGTGCCCCCATTTGTGGAGGGAAATTAATCAAGTAGTTGTGTTTATGTGTTAATTTTAGCAGAAAAGTAAAGAGTTAGTTGTGGACACATTTCAGTCTTTCTCTGGGTGGGTTGTTTGGATTTTTGTCCTAGAATGGTTTTCCTCCTCTAACCAGCTTACTATTGGACTGCCTTCTTTTCTCCAGCCTTAGGTTTATAACAGCAAATGTAAATTGATTTTAAAAGAAAATGTAAAGAAAAATAATAATAATTTATAAACATATTGACCAGCAAGTTAAAGAAAAATCCCCTCAAAGTAATACATTCCCCAGGTGAAAAGAAGTGGTTGTTGGTTTATTTGCAGTGTTACGTCTACTCCCAGCTTTCGTGCATCAGCATGGATAACCCAGGAGTTGAGACTGGATTTGTTCTATGCCTGCTGGCAGATGGTTACTTGAATTTCATACGTACTCTAGGCTCTCAACAAATTCACTTAAGTTATAAGCAGTAGCCCTTGTCACTTAAAATCTTATAAGGAAAACTCTGAGAGCCTACACTTACCAGTAAAGACTATTTGGAACTTTAATACAAGGTCCAGTACTCTTTGCTGAGAACCCTGAGCCCTCCTCTTCCATCTCCTGTGGCTGAGAAACATGGCACCAGGGGGTACTAGCCTTTTGTTCCTAGCTTCCTGCCACACCCTCAATATTTTTCTCTGTAGTGACAAATTTGGAGGCTAAGGCCATGTAGTGCTGTTCCCAAGCAACTGTTGAAGGCCATAAGGATTTTCTCATCTTCTCTGATACCTTCCTGAGTTTGGAGAGAGAAAACTGGGTTCACAACTCCCACAAGAGCCCCTGTGTAAGGTGGTAACCACTGCTACCAGGGGAAGGAGAAGCAGGAGAAGCTCAGCAGTTGGTAATTTGTCCTGTTGATTCCTATGGATGGTCTACAGAATGAAAATTCCAATTTTCTTTTCTTGGTTTCCTGAGAAGGGCTGCTGCTGCAGTTATCTTAAGGAAACACTGTTGTGTCCCCTTCAGTGCATTTTCGTGTCTTCAGATGCAGGACCCAGGCATCTTTGTGAGATGGGAGAATGGAGATGGTGCAGTTGGTCAGCTGCTGAAGGAAGCCGAGCTCCCTCTGCCCGTCTCTCATCCTACACTCACCCAAGCGGGACGGTTCTGAATTCGCGTTTGTAATGCTCTTGGCTTCCTGTCTTACCCAGCTCCAGATTCCTTCATATCAGCACAAATGAAATGACTATGAATTATATGTCTTGAACAGAAAAAGAAGAGGCAGTGTGTGGACCAGACTTATAAGCCATTTAAGAAATACAGAAAACACTGGGACTTCCCTGGCAGTCCGGTGGTTAAGACTCCACACTTCCATTGCAGAGGGCATGGATTTGATCCCTGGTTGGGGAAGTAAGATCCTGCACGCTGCATGGCGTAGCCAAAAAAATTAAAAATAAATAAAAAAAGAAAAAAGAAAATAACTGTTTAAAAAAAAGGGAATCAGAAAGCACTAATAGTCATGGAATTTGTGTTGGGAGTAGATGTGGCACTGCCAGCTGGGCTTTGCTTCCACTCCCCTACCCCCTGAATATTGGTAATATTTTTACGGGGTTTTAAGTACAGAAAAATTCAGGAAATAATATAACATACCTATTTACCCATCACTCAGAATTCACACATTTGAACTTTTTTTTATCCTATTTGCTTCAGATCTTTCTAAAAATAAAATGTTACAGATAAAGTTCAAGTTCGGAACACCCCCTTGGTTCCCTTGCCTTGTCAGCCTCCCTGGAGAGAAGCATGATCATGAATTTGGTGTGTATCCTTCCAGTCCATGATTTTATACGTTTATGATGTATATGTCATATATAAATCCATAATATTGATTTGTTTTAAAATTTGTAAAAGTGGAATCATATACCTGTATTGTTCTATGTCTCTGTTACTTGACATTATAATGAACTAATATAATTTCTTTAGGTATATTATGATAACTAATATATTTGGACTTTTTAATGACTTATTTTGTGGTTTCTATTTATTATGTGTTTTCCTTTGGTTTGCTCTTTTCTCCCCTGCCTTTGATTGTAAAATTTGCCTTATTCCACTTCTCCTGATTTTTAAGATTATAGATCTTATTTATTTTCTTAAAATTTTTAATGCCTGTCTTTAAATTTTGTTTTAACAGAGTCTAAAATGACTCTGTGTCAGTATCATTCTCCAGAACAAAACCAGGACCCTCCCATGCTGGGGGTGAGGATGATCTGTTCCCCCTCCTCTCATCTTTTGCAGTTGTTATTGTCTAGAATTGTGCCATCCGATATGGCAGCCATTAACTGCATGAGTCTATTAGCCAATGAGAAAGAATGAGCTGAATTTTTAAAATTTTAGTTGTAATCAATTTAAATTTAAGAACTGGTATTAGATTCAGTTACTGGAAAATTTTAAATATGTTTGCAACAACCTGGATGTGTGAAACTACTATAAACTTTATGATCTCTAACATATTTAGAGGGTCAGGTACTCCTGGTGAAAACTTAACATTTGAATGGAGGTGTGCTGTAAGTGTAAAATACATGCCAGGTTTTGAAGATTTAGTACCAAGAAACTTTGTGAAATATCTCATTAATAATTTGGATATTGATAACATGTTGAAATGATAAAACTTTAGATATGTTCAGTTATATAAAATATGTTATTACAATTAATTTCACCCATGGCTTTTAACTTTCTTCATGTGGCTGTTAGAAAATCTAAAATTATGTGTTATAATTCTATAGGGCAGCACTAGTCTAGGATTTCTACTGAAATATTTTTAAACACACAAAAAATACATATTAGTATCGACAGGTAATAATTAGATTTGCCAATATATTTTATACATTTTTTCTTACATATTTTCCTTTCATCTTAATTCACTTTTCTTATCACTGAATTTGACTATTTAGTACTGGATCCTTGTTGGAAGAAAGGCTCTGTTGGTAGTAAACTCTCTTAGTATTTGTATTCTGATATGTCTTTATTTTGCCTTCACTCTAGAATGATAGCTGGGTATAGGATTCTAGGCTGACAGTTTTCCTCAACTCCTTGAACATTGCTTTGTAGTTTCTTATAATTTATAGATGCTTGAGAAGTAATTCTTTGAAAATAATTCATCTTTTAATTCTGATAACTTTTAAAGATTTTTCTCATTTTCCTTGACCTTCTGTAGTTTTATTATGTCTCATTGTATTTGTTTGCTTTGTTTTGTTTCCAGTTTGTTCCTTGGTGTGAGTTTTCCATCTGGAGACTCATGACTTCAGTCTGGGAAAGTTCTCACCCATTATGCCTTTGCCTTCCATACTAGTTAGTATCTCTGTTCTCTGCTTCTGAATGTCTATGAGATACATGTGGAACCTTGCAGTTAGCCACCATGTCTCCTAACCTCTCTTTTGTATTATCTCTTTATTTCTCTTTCCTGCATTCTGGGCTAATTCCTCAGCAGTCTGTGACAATTCATTATTTCTTCTACTGTCCCTGGTCTTGAGTTTTTTTATTTCAAGGAGCTTACTTTAATTTTCAGAACTTGTAATTTTAAAAAGTTCAACTACCTGTTGATTTTTGCCAAATTTCATGCTCTTGGCTGATTTTGTGTCTCCATTGGGTCACCAGGTGTTCAGTGATCCACCTGCCTGCCAACTTGCCCTCAGATCATCTCTCAGTGGTGCTTCCGACTCCCCCAGAATCCCTGCTGTGCCTTCCATCAGGCCACCACGTGTGTCCCCCACCCCTTGCTGGCTCTCAGCTCAGTCCCCAACTACTTGGGTGCTGAAGGAGCCTCAGATATGTGCATGAGGTCTTTCTGTTAGACCGTGGTTCTCTGCCCTCTTGACCCTTCTGGGTTCCAACTGGATTAGCATAAGCCTGCCCTGTCTGGGGGGGTGGGGCAAGAACCCCTCTGCCTGGGGATTCCCCACATCCCCTCTAACTCACTTCCCTTCCCGTCAGCACACAAGGTGGTTGAAGTACATCTGAGATCATCTGTGTACACCCCCAAGCCTCATTTCTCCCTTTTCTTTGTTTTTATTCCTCAAGATCCCTTGGGACAAAACCTTCGGGCTTCTCTTTTAATCCCTTCATACCATGATCTCCTCTCTCTGCAGCCTCATGGCTAAGTGTTAACAGTGGACAGTGTGCGTGATAAGACAGCCCGAAACGGTAGGCCTTTCCAAAGTCATGTACCTGTTACTCTGTGTAACAAAAACAGACGACAAGGTTGCAGGGACTCTGGATGTAAGGAAATGTGCTCAACCTCAAGGCCCTGTTGAATATGATATATCCTATTTGATAATTCAGAAGGCTTATATATTTTGTTGTATAACATCTGTATAGCAATTCAGTCTGTGAAATGCTCTCGCCAACATCTGGCTGGATCGTAAGCATGATCCTCTGAGTTAGATGTCATTATCATCTATCAGATGAAGAGAGTGAGCCACAGTGATCAAGTCACTGCCCCAGATCACACATCTCCTAGGTAGAGAGCCACGATTGAAGCCAGTGTCTTGACCTGCAGGTGTGCCACAGTACCCCGCTGACCCCAGGGTGAAGATCACTTGGGTTGTTCCTGACTTGCAGTTTTCTATGTGCTTGTTCATAGAATGCTCTTACGGAGAGGTTGAACTTTGCTGGAGTTGTATCTCTTCCCATCTCCAGTCTTAGGTTCATTCGTTCATGCATCTGAAAGTATTAACATTTTCAGTTATACCTGCTTTTTTGGTGGGGTCTTTCCAAGTTTCTCTTTTTCAGTAATTTGCGTCCAATACAAACATTGTTAGGTCAGTGTTTAGAGAGTGATCTTTCGGTCATGTTGCTGTCACAAATCCACTGCCTAGAAGAATATTGAACATAATGTCACTAGCATCAGTTTAAGAACATTTTTTTAATGTCATTTAACATCAGTAGTAGTTGTGTGCTGCTTCTTTAAAAGCCTATCAGTTACAGCTGGAGGGTACCCCAGATTGAATCAACTGAGTGGCCTGATAAGTAAGAATGAGAGCCCAGCACTTTAGACAACAGAGGATCTGGTTTGTGGCCAGAAGGGTCAAGTTTGTAACCGTGGAAATGAGCAAAGCCAAATGGCTCACCTAGGGATTCAATTTTCTAAGATTTTTCTGTCTCTAACTCAGCTGGCTGATATAGCATGAGATCTGTGAGCCAGACATTCTTTGCAAGAGAGTGGGGACAGAAAAGAGAAGTTCTGGGACTCCACCCCGTCCCCCCCGCCACCAGTCCAGTGGTTAAGACTCTAAGCTTCCACTGCAGGGGGCACGGGTTTGATCCCTGGCTGGGGAACTAGCATCCTGCATGCCGAGCAGCATGGCCAAAAAATAATAAATAAATAAATAAATAAATAAATAAATAAATAATAAATAGAAATTTGCACCAAGAAATTTAACACAATTAAAAAAAAATAAAAGAAAGAAAAGAGAAGCTTTGTTTTCCTTGATGATAGAGAAGATTCCATGGATGAGGGAAAAATAATTGGTTGATTTGGGAAACAGGAGAGAGCTCCATGGATCTGGGAGGTTCTGAAGAGAGATGAATCGGTAGACGGTGGGTAACGGTGGGTGACAGGCAGCCCCAGGGAAGAAGAGAAGGCTTATTGTGTCTTGAAGCAAAGCTTTTGTCTTTCTCAAAGTCTTTATCTACTTCTGACCTGTGTTCTCCATATTACTTTATAATCTAAGTGTTTATTTTCTTTGGCCGTGCTGTGCGACTTGTGGGATCTTAGTTCCCTGACCAGGGATCGAACCCGGGCCCTTGGCAGTGAAAGCACAGAGTCCTAACCACTGGACCGCCAGGGAATTCCCCTATAATCTAAGTGTTTAAATTTAGCCTTAACTTTATGTGGACTTTCCATGTATTCACATAGCCTAACTATTTTTAATCGCATTGCCTTAGTCATTATATCATTTATTTAAATATTTCTCTGTTATTTACTGATCATGTGAGTTGTTTCTAGTTATTTCATATTAGAAACAGTACCAACAAAACCGTATTTTTACAAAGCCTCTTGGAATTACTAGGTCATTATATGATTAGTCCTAAGTGTCTTTTTCATGTTGCCAGGCTGTTCTCTGAAAATATTATATTAATTTACAGTGTCACCAACCCCAGCAAACAGTGGGTTTTAGGAGCTTTGAATGTTTTTCTCATTTTATCAGATGAGGCATTACCGCATAGCTGCTTTATTTTCCTAAGCCAAACATTTGTGCCAAATGTTGTTTGCTCTTTGTATGTTTTCACCCTGGGAACTCCGTTCCTATCTTGTGTTAAATAGTTTTAATTTTCTAATTAGTTGAATAGTTTTTATCTTATTTATTGTCTTTAACCAATAAAAATATATTGGGATCATTGATGCGTCTCATAAATCTAAGTGTATTTCCCCCGTTGGGAGTCAGGTTTGAGCTGTCGCGAGAGTGGGAGGGTGCCCCCCCCGGGTGGGGGGATGGATCAAAATCAGGAAAGAAGTCGGCTGGCGTGGCCGGGCACTGGGCCGTCCTACCGAGGCTGGGAGTGTGGGAGAGAGCCTGGAGCTGACGATGGAAAAATAGGAACTCACGATAAATGTATCAAGTCGTATCAAGAAATGGGCTAGAAATCAAAGCTAGGCGAGTATGGGGTGAAAGTACGCTTTTGCGCTTGGCTTAGGTTTTCCCTGCTCTCGCCTTAGGGAAACAAAGTGACTGGAACATGTGTTGGGTCCCAGGCACCCCTGCTGCTGACTGCTGGGTCCCTGTTCTTTACCGGGCAGCGAGAGATCAATGAAAATTCCTTAGAGTGAATGTGCATTGAGAACAGGGGCTCAGATCAGTTCTTGCAATACTTCCTGGTATAATCTTAGAGCAGTTATGCAGATAAATGCAGTGTGTGTGTGTGTGTGTGTGTGTGTGTGTGTGTGTGAAACATATCCTCTTACAAACTTACTTTTCCCTGCAGAATATCATTGGCTTATGTGGTCTTTTAATATCCATTGTCCGATTTAAATACAATTCACCGAAATTCTTTCTTTCTAGTCTCCAGAGAATCCAGAAGGCAAGGATGGATCCAAAGTAACTAAACAGGAGGTAAGTGTATCTTTGACATCCTGTATTTAATTATTAACTGGAATTTTTAATATCGTTATGGTGGTCTACATCTGAATGAATACTCTTCGAAACCAGATTGTTGAGACGACATAAACCAGAGATAAAAGTGTGGCTGTGTAGCCTCCCTTAGCCTGGATAGATTTCAGTTAGGGGCACTCATGAGGCATTTTCCACTTGCTATGTTGTTTATGTTTCTACCTGTTGGCGCTGCTGTCTGTTAAAAGGGATACTGAGAATTCCTTCTGGGCAAAGAGCGAGATAATAGGTAAATTCATCAAGGAGAACAAAGTCGGTCTTTCACAGCAAGGAAATGAAAGACTTGATTTAATAAATTCTCTGCTCCAGTGAGTGAACTATAGATTACTTTTTGGGTTCTGAATATTTGCCTAAAAGGAGTCATCTCTAAAGTCAAAAACTATGAAGGATACATAAAATGTCAAAATATTAAAGTTTTTTTTAATCAGGAAAATTCTTAGGGCTTGGGATAATTAGACAATAAGTCAAAGAAGCTCTGTATAAAATACAGAAATCTCCAGAAAGCTAGGAAGAGATGCTTGCATTTGACCTTCCGTGGTCATATCATGAACTTCTGAAAGGAGATGAGCTAAAAAAGCAGCAAGTGAGATGGTAACTGTGATGACAGCCATTCCCTTTTGCACAGAGCTTTACAGTGTGTGGAAAAACTGCAGCTCCTAATCCTTGAACTTATAAACTAAAAGGGGTCATGGGAGAGACAAAAACAATATCTAGTTACGGATTCTTTGATTGGGTGACTCATACTGTGTTAATAATTCAGAGGTTGTCATGAGAGCAAAACCCCTACACACGATTTGCACAGGGAAGTTCGTTCTGCCGAATGGAAAATCTTTAACGGAATCTGTAAAGAAATCATTTAAAAGCAAAACAAACAGAACTGCCGATAGCCAAGTCCCCACCATCCATTTACCCAGTATTCAGTGTCTAACATTGAGTTTGGGAGGTGAAGTTGGTGATCCAGAGTCACTAAACAAATGCTTAGAACCAACCGAAAAATGTTATCATACCAAAGTTCAAATGCTTGAATTTTCTTGAAAATGGCAAAATACAATTTGTAGGACAGTTGGCTAAGTGTAATACTCCCTTAATGTTTTTAGATTTGGGCACAAAATGCATTTGGGTTTCTCCTCGGGGACTGCTATTTAAGTTGATTTGACAGTCAGAAAACCTAGAAACCATTACACACAGCAGGTCTTGGATAGTGAAAACAGCCTTTCCCTCCCTTCCACACTAAAAACCATCAAGCTGGTTGGAATATATGTAAAAGATTTTTGCTTATACAACTGTCTTATGCATATTCTTTTACCTCAGAATTTTTATTACTTATATTTTTACATTATTACTTCTAATATTTTATCTGATTACATGTATTATCTTATTGCTAACAAAACTCTTTCCTAGAAAAGACTCTTTTCCTGTCCTTTAAGCCAACACCAGATTAAAACTTGTGATTTGCCTTCAGGACACCAACGTAGTTGTTTGAAAAGGGAAAAGGTCAGTTAGTTGGTGGTGCTTTGGGGTAAGAACTGTCTGACCGTATACTGATTGATTTTTTCCCCCAGTGAATTGACTGAATTTTCTAGTTATGTCGTGAGTGTGCACAGCCTAGGCTACAGCCAGTAGATATCAGTTACAAAGGGGGATCCCCTTTCGAAAATCATCTTCCACTCCATGATATTTAAAGGGCATAGTGCAGAGTATAGTATCTGGACAATAAATGACCAAAACAATATGCTACAGTCATTACGCTGGGCAGTTTTCAAAGCCCTTTCACCTCCATTGTTTGATCTGATCCTTAAAATAACCATGGAATGAGGGCAGAGAGCCTTTCAGCATTTTCAGGGAGACATTCCAACCAAAGCAAACAAAAAATGTAGGGAGCACTTGAATGCACCTGGCTGCACAGATTCCACAGTGAACCAAAGGAGCAAAACTCTCTGCCTTCATGGAGCTTCCATTGTGGTAGGGGGAAAGAGACAGTAAATAAAAAGTGACTGAAAATTTGCTATGAAGAAAAAGAAAGCAATGAGAGGGAGTAATTTATGTCAGAGAAGCGCTGTTTCGGTCAACACGTAGGAGTTATCATCCCCATTTGAAGAGAGCAAACAAGGCGCGCAGAGAAAGACATGATTTTCCCCAGGCGTCACGACTTGTAAACTGCAGAATCAGGGAAGACGTCTGCGTCTTCTGACTCAGAATCCCCTATCCTCAAGCCCCTTTTGGGGTCATCATAAAAATCTGGTCATGGGACTTCCCTGGCATTCCAGTGGTTAAGACTCCACACTCCCGATGCAGGGGGCATGGGTTCGATCCCTGGTGGGGGAAGTAAGATCCCGCATGCCGCAGGACACAGCCAAAAAAAAAAAAAAAAAAAAAAAAAAATCTGATCCCCCAGTGCCTTTTCTCTGTCTTCATTCTCCAGCTAAGGCCCTGATACACATCTTGCCCCACTTCCCCGTTTTGCAAAGAAGGGAAATTCTAATTAGCTCGTCATTCGTTTTTGAAAGTTAAAAGCAACTTGACTTGTGGGCTTTGCTTGGAAGTACATGGTGAAGCTAAGAAGCATTAAGAAATCTCATAAAAATAAATATGCTTCTGAATTCCAATGGAATGGCCCATATGTTTCAAGCAAAGTCCAGTATTCAGCAAAGTCCAGTGATTCTACTTGCATCTAGCTCTCCCAGGGAATTTTGTCATATTGAGATTAGACTTCTACATTGCTTTTGCAACCAGGACATTAAAGTGAAAGACTTCACGTCTTTCATAGTAGCCTTCACCGTAATTTTCTCCAACCTGGGGAATTACCATGTAACCAATAAAATGCTTACTGAATAATACCATAGTGCCCAGCACCTGTGTACCACAGTGACAAACCCTCACATTGTTTCTGTAACTTTTAGCGATCTGTCATTCTAAAAACCTTCCTCTTTTCCCTTAGAACTGCTCTTTTGGCCACTTTTCCTGAGGACTCACAGTCAACAGATGGAGAGAAATTCTCTTTTTTTTTTCTTTAAATTGAAGTATAGTTGATTTACAATATTGTGTTAGTTTCAGGTGCATACAAAGTGATTCGGTTATACACATATATGTGTATATCTGTATTCTTTTTTAAAATTCATTTCCATTGTAGTTTATTACAAGATATTGAATATAGTTCCCTGTGTGCTACAGTAAATCCTTGTTGTTTCTCAGGAGAAATTCTTATTATTTTTTTATTCATAGTAGTTCTGCCCCAAAGCCTGAGTCTTAAATGAATACTTTGAATTCTAGTGTTTGAAAGAGGGAAAAAGAGCAGTCTGGTCTATTTTATATCTGGTATATATGGTCCAATTATTTATAGATTTGAAGGCTTGTGAAAGCTGATGAAACATTCCAGGAAGGTGTATACACTTGGTGCATAATCAGTACTGCTGACTGTGAGTGAAGCTTCGTTTCAGCCTCCTGTGTCTGCAGTGAGAAAGGAAATCTCTTAGAATGGCTACCGAAAAGGAACGTTTAAAAGAAGTCTCTTTTTTTTTAGCGTAGAAAGAAGAGCTGGTAAATTTTAGCAGGAAGTCATAAAATCATTTTACAGTAAAACATGTGGTTTTTAGAGACGGCTTGGTTTAGACAGCCTAGAAAGGCAAACTCTGTTTTTGCATTAATTTCCTAGGCTTTTTATTTTGAAACTCTTGTACTGGACCTGAGTTATGAAAAGGTAGCGAGTCTTTTGGATCGGAACAGCTTGCAGGCCCTGCAGAGCAGGGCTTGGTTGGAAGTCTCTCTGGAAATCCCGGGGAGGGGGTGGCGGATGGGCGTTGGGGACCAGGGTTGGGGGCGGCTCTGACATCCCTCCTGCTCTTCAGTGTGTTTGCGTCTTTGCCTGGAGAGGGAGGGAGGGGAGCAACAGCCCCGGAGTCGGGGGATTTTCCAGAGGATTTGGCTTCGCTTCAATGAGACCTTATTCAGGACAGCTCGTTGGTGGATAGGGAAGCCCTTAGAAGTAATGGTTAACCTGTTGGCCCCTTTTCAGGCTCCAAACTGGATGGTAAGTGAGGAGGGGCCTTGGCATTGCACCCTGCAAGCTCACACTTGCATGTCTGGCGCTTACTAGTCCATTTACCTCCACGTTTTACTGAGGGCTCCCACTACAGAAGTGCAAGACAAGGGGGTTCTGTGCAGATGGGGTCCAGATAGGAGACGGGAGGGAAGGCCAACCGGGCACACGCAGGGGGACACCAAGTGGGAGGGATTCAGACAAGACCTGTTCAACCCCCTTTAGCAAAGAGGCCGCCGATTTTCCTCTCAGAGGGCATCTTTCCGAGCCCTCTTCTGCCGGCTGCACTTTCCTCTTGAGGCAGTGTGGGCGGTTCTTGAAGCCACACAGAAGCGTTAAGCTGAGCTCTGGTTGGTAATTGGAGGATGCTCCTTTGCTCCAACATGCTCAGAAAGCACACTGAAGGAGCACAGGTTACCCACTTGCTGCCCGGTTTAAGTGATAATGCTGCCTCTTCGGGGATACCCGACACATGCAATTAACCAGCCTGGGAAAGGCGCTACAGGATTTGGGTTCTGGTTCCCAGAATGGTTACAGGTTCCAATTATCCCATGATAATCCAGCAGACGCCATGGTGATCCCCATGGAGCATCTGGTCCAGGCCCCGCCTCCCACACTGTGCACCCCTTACCCCTGCAGTGACGTGTCACAGCCCACGGGTAGCCTGCACAGTCTCCCCGACTCGGCATGTTCTGCCTGCCAGCCTGAAGTCCAGCTCAGCTTTGCACACGACCCCAAGGTTAAAATTATTCCAGAAGGCTCTGGCCCTTCATTTCCTTCTGCAGTTTAAAGAAAGATGACTTTAGCTTCCGCTAGCTATTTTCAGCGAGAAAGTTCTTCCATGTGGAGTCGGCAAGAAACATTTCTTTGACTTTGGCCTTGACCAGCTGACCTAGCCTGACAAGAGAATTCCATGATTCCTTGCAATCCTGAGCCAGGCTCCTGCTGACCCCCTTAAAAGATTATCTGAGACATTTCAGCTATTGTAATGAGGCAAAGTCTGCATAAGGCAGCAAATTAGGGGAAAGCTTGAGTTTATTTTTTTCAGCCAGTATTCTTGCATATCCACTGTATGTTAGGTGGTACACTGTTCTACTGGAGATAGAGCAGTGAACAAAACAGACAGAAAGTGTGGAGTATTTGCTTCTGGAACACTCTTAAAGAAAGGCAGTTGTACTTTTAGAAAGTGAAATCCCTCGGGGAGCCGTCTTTTGCTGGTGGGAAGTAGAGTGTCAATTCTATATGCGTTTTTCTGAAATGCCTAGAACAGTTCTGCTCTTAGAAATTTTCTTTGCCATGTCGTTTGTTGTTAACTTGCACCATCCTTGAAGAAGAGATTTCCTTGAACAATACCAACCTCAACCCAGTTTCTCTAAATTTGTAAACTTCTAAATGAAAAGATGAGGTTATTAAAAAGATTATTTACATCTTTCAATGTGCGCATTTCATAGATAAATCAATGTGTTTATTTTGTTACAGGTAAAAGGAAGTCTTGCTTGTTAACTGCCTAAGATTTGTAGTCATTCTCTTTTCTAATGTAGTAACCAGGGAGGGGACTCCTGCTATTTCGGTTTCTGCACAATTATATAAGCCTCTTTTAGTATTAATTTATAAGCTTTAGTTCCATTTGTAAGGAACAAGAGTCAGACTGGACTGGTTCTTAAATAGCACCTCAGTGCTCCTGTGGCCAGTTTTATCACAGAAGTTTGGGTTGGAGCCTAAATGTGTCTTCTTGGCCTTTTCCTTGTCCGCCCCACCCTCTACTGCAAAAGGCCATTTCTTTGAACTGTGAGCCTACACCTCTTTAGGAACAGTTCTTCTGGAATATTCCAGTGCCCAGGGCACTTGGGGGTATGTTTCACTGTGCTCACCTGGGGAGGGTAATGGGACTCATGCATTCTATTCTTTCAACAAAGTAAGACAGTAAGAATGAATTTTTAAAACTCAACTTGGTTGTGTATAATCACCAAAAAATATGTCTTTTTGTTTTCCTTTCCTTTGTAGCCCACCAGACGGTCTGCCAGGTTGTCAGCGGTGAGTACTTTGGACCCCATTGTTGTTAGCTCTTTTTTTTTTTTTTTTAATGTATTTATTTATTTATTTATTTATTTATTTATTTATTTATGGCTGTGTTGGGTCTTCGTTTCTGTGCATGGGCTTTCTCTAGTTGTGGCAAGCGGGGGCCACTCTTCATCGCGGTGTGCAGGCCTCTCACTTTCACGGCCTCTGTTGTTGCGGAGCACAGGCTCCAGATGCGCAGGCTCAGCGGCCATGGCTCACGGGCCCAGCCACTCCGCGGCATGTGGGATCTTCCCAGACCGGGGCTCAAACCCGTGTCCCCTGCATTGGCAGGCAGATTCTCAACCACTACGCCACCAGGGAAGCCCTGTTAGCTCTTATGAATACACGTTCCCTCGGTCCAGAGCAAAGCAGCAGAAGGAAGATGAAGGTGGTATTTCCCTTGAGCTTTTTTTATTTCCTTTTTAGAAATAACCTGGGTCAGAATTTCTAGCAACTTTGACCGGTGTTGCCAGCAACTCACTTGATCAGACACGTTGGTGAAAAACAGTGGCCAGCCCGTTTAGCAAGCATACAAAGCCCAGGAAGCTGTTTGATATCACTGGATCCCTGAGATGAAGAATTACATTAGCAAAGTCCTAGCCTTCCATTGTATTCCTTAGTCAGGACGTTTTGAAGGTTGTCTGAATCCATAGGCTCTAGCCTCACTTCAGAACTACAGAATTTGAAAAAGTAACAATTTCCACTCTGCCACCTGGGGTCTCCCTCTGTGGGCCAGGCCCAGGGAAAGGACAAGGGTTAAGATCATTAAAGCTGGGACTGGCTGGTGTGAGCAAGCCTTGGCCAGGAGTGTGCCTCAGCCCTCCTCACCACGCTGTGCTCCCGGCTGGCTCCAGTACTCCTCCCTGCCGCCCTGCTCACGCACCAGTACTCCTTCTGCCAAGACAGGGCAGCCTGCCTCTCTGGCGGAGGACTTGGGTTACTTTATGTGCACTGCCCGCTGACACGCAGAGGGAAAGGCATGGACCTCTTGGCTGATGGCACGTATCCTGATACGAGATAGCCTGGGAGCTGCAAGCTACTGTGACCTTCAGGGAAGCATGGATTTCCTCCTCAGCCCACACCTGTGCCTGGCACAGTGTAGGGAATCCAAGCTGAAATGGATATTGGAAACTTGTTTCTGAGTTTAAAAAAAAAAATACTGGTTTCTGGCTTTTCTCCTCAATATATTTTTGCTAAACTTGTTTCACAAATTAAAAAAATATATAGCAGTTTCTGGCTTTTCTTCTCAATATATTTTTGCTAAACTTGTTTCACACATTGAAAGAAAAAAAAAAAAGCAGGTATTGGGACCATTCACAGGTTCAGAAGTATAGCCAGGTTTGGGTTGGCTGAGCCAGTGTTTCACAGGAGTCCCAACCTAGGAAGCAATGTCAGAGGTACCAGGAAGGTTAAGACCTGGGAGGTGTGGTCGTGTGTGTACCCAGTTAACCCAGATTCTGCCAAAACCCCTCAAAGGTGGTGTGCTTGTCCAGTGGTATAATTTTCACTGTGGTTGAGAAGTTAAGTTTTAACTCTTTTGTAGATTTCACTGTAGATTATACTGAAAGCCATTGTATTCCATGGATATCTAGCCTTTCAAGGGGGTAGATCATGTAAGTCAAAAGCCAAAATTTAAAATAAGGCCTTTCCTGAGCACCAGGGACCAGCAATATAATACCTTCCACTGACATCGTTGCCCGTGGTGCTGACGCAGAGCCTCCTTGGAAGCCTCATCATTTCCTGTCCCATCAAAACACGAATGCTGAGTTTGGGGGAAAGGTCTGTCTTAACAGAAAATAATATGAAATGACATTATTTGCTGTAAATTGAGAAAAGTAGGACATGTTAATACACCACATCAAAGCCCAAAATAAAATTTTTTTAATCCTGAAAATTTAGGAGCCATGAAAGCTGATCGATGTGGGGAACAAAGTACAAATTTACAGTGGTCAGAAGGTTAAGGTAAATAGTCCCTACTTTTCAAGCTCCACTTTCTTTTTCTTTTTTTTTTTGCTTGCGGTACACGGGCCTCTCACTGCCGTGGCCTCTCCCGTTGCGGAGCACAGGCTCCGGACGCGCAGGCTCAGCGACCATGGCTCACGGGCCCAGCCACTCCGTGGCATGTGGGATCTTCCCGGACCGGGGCACGAACCCGTGTCCCCTGCCTCGGCAGGTGGACTCTCAACCACTGCGCCACCAGGGAAGCCCTCCACTTTCTTTTTTTATTTGAGAGGTCGTGTCCAATGGTCAATCTTCCAGAACTGAACTGACTGCAATTTCAGTTTATGCCCTTGATGGAAAGGGCCAGGTTCTGTATGATCCTGAACCTCTGGAGGTGTTGGGGAGGAACATGTGTTTTTTCTCCACGGGGCGGGCAGAGAGGGACTCTGGGCAGAGTTTTCTATTTAAAAACCATTCTCCCTGGTGCCAGGAAAGAAGTGTAATTTTTTCCCAACTCAACGAGAGACATATTTGCCCTAAGGTAGCTATAGAAAACCACAGGTTTACACTTCCGCTGTATCTCCATGTGCCCATCTCAGACCCCTGGGAAGCAGCCGCGCTGAAGCCCTGTGTGACGGGGCCTGGGGCCACGGGACAGGTGGGCTCTGTTCCCAGGAGTGGGGAGAGCCACACGAGGCAAGAGGAAAAGAGTTGCCCGCTGGGCTCTTTGGCTAATAGGGTCTGTGAAAGATCTTGAACTTTGGGAGCTAACAGTGGACATTGTATCATTATAATTGTGTTCTTAATAACAAGCTCTAGGGACAAATGAGCCCAGGGTCTGGATGGGCAGGAGAGTCTCCTCACCTTGAGCTGGCCTTGGAAGAGGAAAGTAGGGAGAAGCTCAAGCTTCAACAAGCGCTTGAAACCTGCATCGGAGGTGGGAGGATTTGGAACTGGCTTTGGAACACTTCACGGGCAGCTCTCTTATTCCCGATGGGCTTTTGCCTGTGATGGTGCTAGGATTTCTAGACTGTTCGGAATGCCGGTGTCACTGAATTCACCGAGTCATTTGGCCAAGGGCCTGAGTCGTTCCTCTTGCTGCTGTGTTGTGATAAAAGGAAGTACAGAGACATGGGACACAGAAGCTTAAATCTCTCTTCCCGGAGAGCTGTTCTGGCCCGGGGAATAGTGAGTTGGCTTTCAGATCTCACCTGCCATTCACTTGAGAACCCAGGATGAAAATAGTTATGAAATGCGGAGGTCTTTTTGCTGCTACCTGATGCTGAAAATAGGACGACATATTTTTTTTGAAATGAACATCACAGTCAAAACGAACTGTCTTTAGCAGTCTTGTTGCTGTTCCTTTTGGTGCTGAGGGTTGTCTTTTTTCAGTATTTGTATAACTTAATTTATCTTTGCAGAAACCTGCTCCCCCAAAACCTGAACCCAAAGCAAGAAAAACATCTGCTAAGGTAAGAGGTGCTCCCGCGCCCTGCTCTGGCTTTTTCAGCAGTGAATAAATTATAATCCCATATCCCAGAGTCATCCGAGGCACGATCACATTTTATGATCCAGGCTCAATGTACGGACTAGAAAACTTCCCCCAGCTACAGACAGGCTTTCTCCGAAGGCAGAGAGCACAGCTTTATGTTTCACTGGGCGTGTGTTTTCCGTTTGGTCCGTAAAGCGAAGGAGGTCAGAGCGTGTTGGTGTGAGAAGCCTCATGTCCAAGGCGGGGTGTGGTAGCTGCCTCGAGAACACACCGTTCAGATGGGGCTCAGAAGGGGTGAGCCCGGGCCTGGGCGACACTGCTGCCAACAGCTGGAGGCGTGGGGAGGGGCTTCTGACGTCACGTAACTGATCTGAGGAGGACAGTCTGAGGACTAATAATAATCCTATAATAATCAATACTAGCAAATAATTAATACCGGCAAACAGTTACATGGTGCTTATGCTATGCATAGATCCTCACATCAGCCCTACCGAAGTAGGTACACGTATCCCGTTTGGCAGATGAGGAAACTGTGGCACAGAATTATTAAGAAATTTACCCCAAAGTGGCTTTTCTGTACCCTGCCCTTCAGACCATCGTCCCTTGCTGTGAATTTTTTGAAACGATGTGTATGTATCATGGTGTGAGTAGGCAGTTCGGAAGCAGAACTCATTTCTGTGGCTTGGTTATTTTTATTTTTTTACTTTTTGGCCGCGCCGTACAGCTTGTGGGATCTTAGTTCCCCGACCAGGGATCGAACCCGTGCCCCCTGCCGTGGAAGCACAGAGTCTTAACCACTGGACCGCCAGGGAAGTCCCAGCTTGGTCTTAAAATCAGGAACTTTTCTTCCTCTGGGCCTTCCTTTTAAGCGCTTTCTCAGCTTTCTTGTCACTTAAGCCCCAGGTCCCCACGCGCAGTGTTTCTCTTGCTGGGTCTGCCCTGGCTTCACCACGTCCCACGTCCCCCTGCTGTTACCTCCCCACGGCAGAGCCACTTCTCACTTGAGCAAGAGACGGTGCTCACCAAAGACACACACGAGGGGAAATCAAAGTCCAGTGGATTTTCTAAGCTGCCTGTTACATGTTCATGGAGCCTCCGTGTCACCCACTCAGAGCTCAGGGGAACCGGGTTTCCATTTTCCCCTAAAAGCCACCACATTGGCCTTGCTTGTGTTTCCCCCTGTGCTTGGATGGAGGCTGGCTGAGTTTACACAACATCACACCGTGTCTAACACGCTCTGTTTCCCTGTGCTTTGATCCCCTGTTAGAAAGAACTGGCAACAAAGGTTAACAAAGGTGCTAAAGGGAAGGAGGAGGAAAAGCAAGAAGCTGGAAAGGAAGGTACCGCACCATCTGAAAACGGTGACACTAAAGCTGAAGAGGTACTTTCCCTAAACACCTCCCGCTGATTGAATCAGTGTCTTGAAAGCAATTGCTCGATCCTTCAGCCGGCGACCGCATGTTCATAACGTCTCTCTTTATTGCCTGTAATGTTATTGCAGATCCACATCTCTCGCTCAACTGTTAATGTCTCAGCCTCCAGAGGTACCCCACCCAGCACACTGTCAGTAAAGGGGCAGATTGAAACAGTGAGAGTTAAGGGTACAGTAGAAAATTCCGCACGTTTGCAGTGACTAGCATCAGATAGTAGTGTGGTGTTCTTTTTATCGTGAACCGAGGGAGCTCACAGGTAAAGCTTCCGTGGTCGTTTGCAAAGCAGAAAGCAATAAAGGCAGCCAAGTGTTTGTGTCCTATTTTCCTGCCTTGTCTGTTTTACACCCAGAGTTGAAGTTGGTTTTGCAGTAGAGCTGCTAAAAAACAGATGTTCCAAAGTGTGTGTGTGTCGGTGGGGTAGAATCTTCTTTGGCTTATAGTTGTTTTAATAGTAACTCTATCTTTTTTGTCTTCCGTTCTTTCTTCACAGGCACAGAAAACTGAATCTGTAAACGAGGGAGAATGAATTGTCATGAAAATTGGGGTTGATTTTATGTACC
This sequence comes from Hyperoodon ampullatus, assembly GCF_949752795.1. Lineage (NCBI taxonomy): Eukaryota > Metazoa > Chordata > Mammalia > Artiodactyla > Ziphiidae > Hyperoodon > Hyperoodon ampullatus. The sequence goes on from NC_136925.1 coordinate 4,476,789, forward strand.
TCTTGGGACAACTTTTAAAAGCTATTTTTACCGAGTATTTTGTAAATGCTAATTTTTTAGGACTCTACTAGTTGGCATACAAAAATATATAAGGATGGACATTTTACCTTCTCGTAGTCATGCTTTTTGGAAATTCCTGTCATCCTTGAGTAAAATAAATACCAGTTTAATATTGGAAGCTGTCTGTAAAATTGATTCAGCGTTCCATGCACTTGCTTTAAAAATTTAGTCCTGTGCATACTGTGGTGTTTTTACTGTGCGTATTTGAATTTTTTCATGCAGTTTTTCTAGAGCAATAATCAGTGGTGCTTTTGTACCTAAGTTTTATGTGATTTAATGAAACATGGATAGTTGTGGCCACCTGCTGACTATTTGTGGTTTAAAATAAAAGGTTTTCCTGCCTGCAAAATACCTGCCTCTAAGTAGTGTCTTTGCTAAATGTAGGCAGTGTTTCATTTTATTGTTGCAGAAGATGTAAAGAATTTCTACAGTCTGTTCTGCAATGGTCTCTCTAATAAGTCAAATAGGATTGTTTCTTAATTTTCTGCCCTTTAAAAATGTTATTTTAATAAAATCATCTATGAGTGCCAGCGTAGAAGAATTACATCTAATATCCTTTACACCAGAAGTGGCCCACAATGGTCACCATATAATAAAACTTAATACAACACTATTTTATTGAAGTCCTTATAAATAGGGTAGCGTTCTGCTAAACCAGAATGGTGAAAAACCACAAACTTGGACTCATCCTTGAAAATGTTCCCACCTTCAAAATAATACTAAGTTACACATTCGTATTAAAATACTTTCCCATTGGTTGAGGACTTCACAGCTTTGAAAGCACTTTATACCCATGTGACCACATTTCAGCCTTGTGTCAGCATAGGAAAGGACTTGGCCTAGGTATTGTCAGAAAGAAATAGGAGAGTATGTGACTTACTTCAGGCCCACAGGAAAGAGAAAAATCGGGACTTGAACCTGGTCTTGTGAATAGCGTTCCTTAAGTCTGTTTGGGCTGCTATAACACAATACTGCAGACTGGGCATCTTATAAACAGCAGAAATTTCTTGCTCACGGTTCTGGAGGCTGGGAGTCTTGAGATCAGGTGTCAACAAAGTCAGGTGAGGACACTCTTCAGGTCTCAGTCTTCTCCCTGTGTCCTCACATCGGGGAAGGGGCTGGGGATCTCTCTTTTATAAGATCACTAATGCCATTCATGAGGCTCCAGCCTCATGACTTAAGCTCTTCCCAGAGACCTCACCTCCTACTACCATCACCTTTGGGAGTTAGGATTTCAAAGTACGAACTTTGAGAAGACACATTCAGGCCATAGCAGTGTCCTTCTGTTTCTGGAAGGACAGTGGAGCATAGAAGCTGTTGTATAAATGTAATTTTGTTTGTTTGCATTCCTGAAGAAGTTGGGTAACTGCATGAACACCCCAGAAAAGCTGAAATCTGCAGATTCGTCTTAGTGAAGGTTTGAATCTTTTAAAATGGAGAATAGTAATTGCCTGTGCTGCTCAGGGACTCTTGCAAAAAGGCTGTTGTTTCTCAGGGCCTTCCGTGCATTTCTCTTCTTATCAACAAAAACAAGTTCCCTCCTCCAGTGTATATTTTGGGGCTCAGAACTTAAACCTGTGTCATTGTCCCAAGTTTGTCATTAATCTACTGCAGATATCAACCATGTTATATACAGAATAATCTCGTTTATAGTTTCTTTGGCTTCTGATTATGAAATGTACCTTAACTCACGAGTGTTAGATATGCCAAAAACCACTTTTGCCCCAAAGAAAAATAGCTGGTATCCTGTGAACACTTTAAAAAATATTTTCAATGTGCAGTAAGCATGCAGTTGAAGTACATTGCTGGCTAGCTTCCAATTCAGAAGTGGAATACAAACTTAATAGGTTTACTTTTTTAAAAGTTACAAAAGTGCTACAGATGATTTTTTTTTTAAAACATCAGACATTACAATGGTATATAAGGTGAAAGTCAGAATCCTTCTTTCCCCCATTCCTATCTCCCAGAAGTAATCACTGCCCACCATTTTCTCTATTTTACTATGTATATATGTGTGTATATGTGCATATACATGCACTTGTATGCACACGTGTATATATGTGCATATCATTTTTAAATACTATACATTCAATTTTGAATTTAATTCAACCAATAAATTGTATTTGGAGATAAAGATTATCTCTAATATTGCAATGCTGCCAGCGGTACTGCAGTAAACATTCTTATACACAAAGCTTTGCCTACTTACATCTTTCTACTCAATTAAATAATTTCCTAAAAGTGGTATGTCTGAATCAAAGGGAACGTACATTTGATGTTTTAAGTATTGCTCAAAAAAGTGATGCCCATCCACTTCCATCAACAGCATGTGAATGCCAACTCTTCCTGCCTTTGTCAGCACCCTTATTTTGGTCAGTCTCATAAATGAAAAATAATGCCTTACTGTTTTAATTTTCAATTTATTTTATTACTAGTAAAATTGAGCTTTTCATAGTTTAATGTCATTTGAATTTCATCTGTAAATTGTGATATTTTTATATTGGGGAATCAGTGTGTTTTAAATCATTATTATTTACAGTGACCACTGATGCCATTACTTTTAATTCAGACACACAAAGATCAGTGGTCTGTAGGCTACTGGTATATGTCTCTTAAAGCTTATGGGTATTATCCCTGCCACATTGACAAAGCAAGGGAATACTATAGAGCAGACAACTACCAAAATAGCCCAGAAGCCCCACATTGGTTCCCGAGAACTTGAAGGCCTGAAGGGTACACTGCCAAGGGTAATGGATACACTGCCTGCAAATACATAGAAGGTTTGGGAATCCCATCCACTGCCACATTGCCTACCCCTTTGGTGGATGTATTCAAGTTAGAAAAATATGTGTTCTCCAAGATACCTGTCTGCTAATCTGCTATGAATCTACAGTGACTTTGAGTCAAATGCCCGGTAGTTGAGCAATGCACTGCTTGTCCAGTCATAAGTGGTAGTCCTAAAATTCTCCCTGAGGCTGGCCCATGGATTGTGGTGGAAGAAGAGTGGGCCTTGACGAGCTTATGGTTACCAGGAGGAGAGGGCTGGGGAGACGGATAGATTGGGAGTTTGGGATTGACATGTACACACTATTTAAAATAGATAACCAGGGCTCCCTGGTGGTGCAATGGTTAAGAATCCACCTGCCAATGCAGGGGGCACGGGTTCGAGCCCGGGTCCAGGAAGATCCCACATGCCGCAGAGCAACTAAGCCCGTGCACTACAACTACTGAGCCTGCGCTCTAGAGCCTGCGAGCCACAACTACTGAGCCCACATGCCACAACTACTGAAGCCCACATGCCTAGAGCCTGTGCTCCACAATAAGAGAAGCCACCACAACGAGAAGCCCACACACCACAACAAAGAGTAGCCCCCACTCGCCACAACTAGAGAAAGCCTGCACGCAGCAACGAAGACCCAATGCAGCCAAAAATAAATAAATAAAGTAAATAAATTTTTTAAAATCTCAACAAAAAAATAAATAATAAAAAAAATAAAATGATAACCAACAAGGACCTACTGTATAACACAGGGAGCTTGGCTCAATATTCTGTAATAACCTAAATGGGAAAAGAATTAAGAGAAAGAATGGATACTTGTATGGGTCTCCATACTGAATCCCTTTGCTGTACACCTGTAACTAACACATCATTGTTAATCAACTCTACTCCAAGATAAAATAAAAATTAAAAAAAGAGAAGAGTGGGCTTTGAGAAGCAAGTGATTCTGAAATTCTCACTTTTACGTTCTGTGAAAAGATAGCGTGAAATAAAGTCAAGATACATTGGCCCAACAGTAGGTGAACTGTTTCATAAAGTCTTGAATGTACATTTACATAATTAAGGAGTTTGAAACAAGGTTATGAAACTAAGATTTTTTTCCCTGTCCCCAAATTTTAGGAGACGTTACTCTTAGCTAGAGTACAAGTATTGTCCCTCAGGTTGCCAGTCCCAGCAGACACAGGGAGGCCATCTCAACATTTAGCTGTCACCTATGCTAACGTGTCTCTTCTTTGAACGCTTCTCTCTTAATCGTGAGTTCTAAACTTCCATTATTATTTTCTATTTTTTTTTAGAACATTGATATAAATATCTTGCAATAATTTTAATGATTAAGATAATAATAAATAGGCACAATTTATTTAATGTCCTGTAATAAGCACTTTTCATAAATTAATTTGGGAGAAAATCTGTGAATTCCATAATTATTTTAATCTAATGTTCCTATGCCTCGGTAAAAATAAGCCTGTTTTTCCAATGCCAAATAGAGGGTCAGGCTCTTTTAAAACTGCAAAAGGAACTTGTGATTATATATCTCTCCCTTGTGAGAGAGAAAAAAGTGAAAGCCTAGTTTTAGAATTATATTTACATGTAAACTTCATGACCTTGAATTAGGCAGTGGTTTCTTAGGTGTGACACCAAAAGCGCAAGCAACCAAATAAACAATACATAAATTGGACATCAAATTAAAAACTTCAAGAAAGTAAAGGGACAGTCCGCAGAATGGGGAAAAATACTTGCAAAATCTGATAAGGGCCTAGTCCAGAACATATAAGGAACTCTTACAATCCAACAATAAACAATTAAAAATTTTAAATGGGCAAAGGATTTGAATAGACTTTTCTTCAGAAACATATATCAATAGTCAATATACAAATGAAAACATGCTGAAAATTATTAGTCATTAGGGAAATGCAAATCAAACCCATAAAGAGACAACACTTTACATTCATTATGATGACTATTTTTAAAAAATGGAAAATAAGTGTTGGAGAGGACATGGAGAAATTGAAGCCTTCACTTATTGCTGGTGAGAAAATGGTGCAGCATCTTTGGAGAACAGTTTGGAAACTCCTCAGTTAAACAGAGTTACCAAATGAACCAGCAATTCTACTCCTAGGTATATACCCAAGAGAATTGAAAACATATTCACTCAAAAACTTGTGCATGAATGTTTATAGCAGTATTTTTTACTTTCCCCAAAGTGGAAACAATCCAGATGTCCATTCACTGATGAATGGCTAAACAAAATGTAGTACATCTCAGTGGAATATTATTCAGACATAAAAAAGAATGAAGTACTGACACATAGGATGAACATACCTATGTATATTCCTACCACAAGGATGAACCTTGAGAACATGCTAAGTAAAAGAAGGCAGTCACGAAAACCACTTGTTATATGATTACATGCATAGATACTCTTATTATATGATTACATGCATAGATACACTTATTATATGATTACATGCATAGATAATGTCCAAAATTGGCAAATTCATAATGGCAGAAAGTAGATTCATGGTGGCCAGTAGGTAGGGGGAGGGGAGAGTGGGAAGTGACTGTTACTGGGAACTGAGTTTCTTCTGGGGGGATAATGAAAAGGTTCTGGAATTAGTGGTGATGGTTGGACATCCTTGTAACTATACTAAAAACTACTGACTTGTACACTTCTAAAAATGACATTTTCAAAGCTACTGAAAGCACAGGACAGAATCAGGAGGCCTGGGTTTAAATCTCAGCGCCATTTGTCACTAATTGTGTGAACCCAGTAAGGTCATTTAACTTCTGCCTCTGTTTCTCATCATTAAAATAGAGATAACAAAGCTGTTAGGGTTGCATGAGATAGTCACTGTGGAATCACGTACTGCCGTGCCTAAAATGCAGTAGGTTTTCCATATATGCCAACTGAATTGAAATTGGATGAATACAAATAGGGCTTGTAGGCCTTGCGTATAGATCATGTATGTCTGTCATAGGCAGTCAGTCTTGGGTCAGTGAGTCTCCTTTGTGCCAAAGAAAGATTGTGCTTCATGTCAAAGGCAATATAATATAATGGTTAAACTTGTAAACTGAAACCATGCTGCCTAGGTTCAAATCCTTTCTTTGTTTTTTACTGGCTATATGACCATGGACAGATTACTTAGCCTATACTCTGCATATCTTAGAGTTCCCATCTATAAATGAGAATAAAAATAGTACTTACTTCATAGGGTGTTAAATGGTGCGAGATAAGTGTTCAGGAAGTATTATGAGTCAAACCATGGAGCAGGTGAGATGTTAGCCCCTAGAGGGCAGCGAGCATTGTCTCATTCACCTTTGTGATACATGGTAGAGACACAATAAATATTTGTTGAACTGCATATGGTCTTCAATAAACAGGGAAGAACCAAGCCCAGGGTTATACCATTGCTCTGTTTGTCTCCAAATTAAGCTAATTGGACAGTGTAACTCAAACAAATCACAATTCACGCTTGTATTCCTCAGAATTAATGCAAAAATTAAACCATCTTGATTTCGTTTAGTTTGTATTTAAAGCTAAAGCCTTTTAAAACACCAATACCATAATTTTAAGAACATCTTTCTGTTGGTTGTGATACTATTCTTAGGACAATACTAGTTCGACCTGTGTACTCAAGTATTTACTTTTAATTTAGACCCAACTTCACTTTTCTAGAAAAATTACACCTTGTTCTATAATACCTTTCTTTCTAGATCACAAATTACTTAATAATTGAACAGGGAATATTCATTTAGAGATAAATACACCTGGACCTAGGTTGATGGGTCTCACTGAGTTCCTTGAAGCCAAGTCATCAACTCTGAAGATGGGAAGAACCCCTGAGGTCATCTTGTTCCCCTCTGAGGGAGTTTAGATTCCCTTTTACAGCAGGACAAACAAAGAGTTTCTCAGACTTATTGAATTCCTCCAGTCATGAAGTTATCACCCAAACAGCCCTGAGAGTTACAAAGTACTTTCTTATTTTTGAGCTGAGAACTGTATCCTTGTAGCTGCCAACTATTGCTGCCAGGTCTCCTGGGCTCAGGCACATATAGAACTAACTGATTCTTCATCTAGTGATCCTTCAAATGTCTGAAGACACCTGTCACATCCTCTTGGAAACACCTTGGTTTCTGAAACCCATCTATAAAAATAAGACATAGATCTCTTTTAAAAATGTAATGTAGGGCTTCCCTGGTGGCGCAGTGGTTGAGAGTCCGCCTGCCGATGCAGGGGACACGGGTTCGTGCCCCAGTCCGGGAAGATCCCATGTGCTGCGGAGTGGCTGGGCCCGTGAGCCATGGCCGCTGAGCCTGCGCGTCCAGAGCCTGTGCTCCGCAACGGAAGAGGCCGCAACAGTGAGAGGCCCACGTACCGCAAAAAAAAAAAAAAAAAAAAAAAAAAAAATGTATTTAAATTAGTCTCATAAATTCAGACTGGTTGAGAAATGAGAGAAGAGTTTCAAAACAATCACATTACACTGAGCTATGTGAAATGCCTATCTTATTTTCTCTTTGGACCTTCAAAAACAGCAGTTTCACATGGTTCAACCAATCCTTATCCTCAGTTTTTCCCCTTTGTGAAAATTTGATTAGTGTATCTTCTGTGTATTCATCCTGATCTGTAATAACTATGTTTGCAGGGCAAAGAACACTTCAGGATTGCACCAAAGTCTGTCTTCCACATTCATGTATTCATCAAAAATATACTGAACATCTAAATGCTGGGCATTTTGCAAGGCATTGGGGATGCAGTGGTGAGAAGGTCAGTGTCCTGCTCTTATGGAACTTAGAGTCTAGCGGGGAAGCCAACATTATTAGTTACTTAGTAACACAAATAAATGTGTATTTATAAGAGCCATTACCAAACCCTAACATTTTCCACAGTAAAATCTGCATATAATTACTCTAATGGATTTCATGTTGAGAACAGATTTTAGCCACAAACACACACACACAAAACTAAGTAAGTTAACTTACTGAATAGCATTTTTTAAATATTATTTACCTGGTTGCTATAGAGAGCCTGTGAAAAATGACTCTTTGGGCTTGGCATAAATGTTTAGTTGTACTTCCAGGAAATAATTGGTCTTGAGTACTTCTTGTGGCTCTTCCACTGATGTCTTTTTGGACTAGAAGACTCCAGTCTGTCACACAAATGACCTGTGGAATTGGAGTGACTTGAAAGGTAAAACAGAATTTGGGGAGAGTAGAGGATGGGAGGAAGGAAGCCTCAGAGATGGGACTGACCTTTATAGGTATCTTATGTAGTTTTGTTCTTAGAGCCAAGTCTCCTTTGAATTCCAGAAGAATTGCTTTTTTTTTTCCTGTGAAATTTTTAAGGTCTTCTCGTAGTAGGATCTAAATCAGGATAAGGTAAAATTTTACAATATGCATTCATTCTTTTTGTTTTGTTTTGTTTGTTTTTTAAACTTTTTCTTTGTTGCTGCTATTAAGTACATTGATTTTTTTAATTTAATTTTTGTTTTTGGTTGCATTGGGTCTTCGTTGCTCATATGGGCTTTCTCTTATTGCGGTGAGCAGGGGCTATTCTTCGTTGTGGTGTGAGGGCTTCTCATTGTGGTGGCTTCTCTTGTTGCAGAGCATGGGCTCTAGGCACACAGGCTTCAGTAGTTGTGGCACTCGGGCTCAGTAGTTGTGGCTCGTGGGCTCTAGAGTGCAGGCTCAGTAGTTGTGGCACACAGGCTTAGTTACTCCGCAGCATGTGGGATCTTCCCGGACCAGGGATCGAACCCATGTCCCCTGCATTGGAAGGCAGATTCTTAACCACTGCATCACCAAGGAAGTCCCTGCATTCATTCTTTTTGATGGAACTCAACTTCAGTAATTGGTAATGAACAATACTCTTAAAAACTGGTGTACTTAGCATATACAAAGCCCCCCTGAACTGCATTTAACCAGTGACTGTTGAGCAACTACTGTGTTCTAGTACTTTGCTAAAGAATTGATAACAATCCCAAGAAGAGATGTAATTTGGGGCTTCATTCTTATGAGTCCAGACAGGCCTTTGGCCATATGAACTTCTAGGTTGTTTTTTTGGTTTTTGGTTGTTTTTTTTTTACAATGAATTGAATACTGATTCATCAAATTGTATAAAATCCTCAGTTAATCAATAGCTAGTGAGTGGCTACACTGTACCCATGATGGAGAGAAACAAGTGGACATCTGACTGATCTTTTCTGTCACAATGAGTTGCTTTGCCTCTTGCATTCTTAGAGCACCTTCTTGACCTGTATTTTATACTGATTCCATTCTGTCTGCTACTGTAATATCATGTTCCCTTGTCTGTTTCTTCAAGTAGAATTTGAGCCTCTAGAGGCAAGGAATTTGAAGATGAAGGCAAGTCCTTCATCTATTCTCCAAAGCATTCTTATATTCTTGTGCCTGGTGCATAGGAGTTACTCAATGAATGTTTATTACATGTTTAGGTGAACTAAATTAAAAGTCCAAGTTGTTTAGCCAACTCTGTGAAAGCACTACTGACCTTGAAGGGAAGCAAGACTAAAATGCATAAAAGCAAAGACTCCAGAGTAAAAAATCAAGTATGAAACGTGTGCAGTTCAGTCTAAAAAGCCTCTAGGAGATCAGAGCAGGGAACCATGTTGAGCATCTGTGGAAGGATTATAGTGGAGAAAACACCTATGCTCCCAATGTTTGAAGGAGGTCTGGATGAGTCCAAGAGTAGCAGGAGGACTTGTCAGACAGGGAACAACCTTTTTAAAGGCTGGAGGGAAGTATGTGTGGTCAAATATACCTGGAGTAGATTCATCTCCCAAAACCATGTTTTGGATACCTGAGCAAATAGATTCACTGTTTCCTGCTTCCATTTCTTCTGTAAAATGATAGGTCAGATTTGCTTAATGGCTTTTTAAACCATTTTTCAAAGCAATAAGATACCAATAATTCTTTTTTGACGGTGGTGGAGGCAACTGCAAGAGAGGTATGACCCACCCTCGTGGCCATCACCTCGCCTCTTTGGGCAGCTCCTAAGGCTCGTTGGCTGAACCCATGGGACACAATCTGAAGACGCCTGCACCAAGGGACTTCTAAAGGCCTCGGTGAGAGGTTGGCTCCTCTCAGCTATCAATGTACGCAGTATGTGTGGGAAGATGGGAAGACACCATGACTGCAGAAGAGGGTTGCTGGTGGGAAGCAGCGGGAACTGGGTGGGGCCTGGTGCACAGTAGGCACTCGGGAGATGTTATGTCAGTGTTTGTGGGAATGTGCTGTTAAAGGCTGCGAATGTGACATCCACACCGTCAGAGAGGCCTTGAATGGTGGTCACCAGTGCTTAGCCTTGAAACATAGAGCCACCCGAGATTCTTCCACAGGGGCAAGACAGAATGAGAGTGCAGTTCAGGGAAAAAGCACCTGACAACTAACTGGATTCCTCACCTAACTCATATTTTCCCTTTAATTAGAACGTAGTCTGGATATTGCATATGAGGGAACTATAGCTAGTTTTCTAAGGTGAAATATGGTATTGCAGTTATTCTTAGAAAATGTGTACTAAAGTTTTTCTTTAGGGATGAAGGTTTGTAAGAGCTACAACTTATTTTCAAACAATTCAGATCTAGAAATATATCTATATCTAGATCTGAATTGTTTGAAAATAAGTATTATACATACTGTATCTATTATACATATAATGTATATGTCTATATAATAATGTATATTTAACATATATAATGTATATATAATATGTGTATATACACCCATTTGTACACATATATTTATCTACATAGATACTACAAATATGGCAAAATGTTAATTATTGGATCTAGTGGTGGGAATACAGGTGTTCCTTATATTGTAATAATAATCATACATATTTGGAGAGTACTTACTGTCTGCCAGACTGTGCAGTAAAGAATTTGGCCTTTGTCTCCAGCTCCTGAAGGGGAACCTTTAAACCCTTGAAATTTCCCAAGTGGTAGGAGTATCTTTGTTATTCAGGGTGGGCCCCTGGGCCATGTGGTTTCAGTCCAAATTGGGAGTGGGGAGACTGGAGACCAGGTTCCACCACATGGGCAATCAATCCATCAAACATGCCTATGTAATGAAGCCCCAGTAAAAACTCTGCACACCAAAGCCCTGGTGAACACCTCAGGCTAGTAATACTCCCTGTGTATTATCAGACATCAGTACCAGGACTTTAACGCTTCCTGAGGACAATGAAAGCTTTGCCTTTGGAACCCTCCTAGACTCTTCCATATGTGGCTCTTCCTTTAGCAGGTTCTAATTTGTAACCCTTTTCTGTCATAAACTGTAACCACGAGTATAATTGACTTAAGTGAAGTCTGTCCCATTACCAAACCTGGGGTTGGCTTTGAGAACCCCCTGAACCCGCAGTTGTTTGGAGGTGAGGTTGGTGTCAGAAGTGAAGATAGCCCTGGGGACTGTGCCCTTAGACTTTGCAGTTTGGCTACCTAGGGCACAGGCATTCTCCTTTGTATTTTTGTATGAATATTTATTACTCCTAACATGAGCATTAATGAGTTGTGATAGACACTACTATTTGCCTATTTTATAGATTAGAAAAACTTAGGAACAGATAACTCTCTTGCCCAAGGTTATACAGTGAGTAAATGGTGAAACTAAGCATTTAATCCTTGCCAGGCTGCACCAGAGTTTGTGCATCTTACTGATAAGGAAACAAGCTTATTATCTCAGGGATATAAAATTCCAGAATTCTGAAAAGAATTCCCAAGTCGGTAGGTCTAAGTTGGGTCCTGTCTCCTCCATTCTCTAACTGCAGTTCTGTACAATAATAATGGACCTTCAGAATGAAGACCCTGAGGCATAACAAGACACCAACCCCTGAAAGAAAGATTCAGTGGTGTTTGATACTACACACTTTGTTTTCTAAGGTCATTAAGTGGACTAATTAATTTTGTAAAGAAGTCCAAGAGTTCTAACAGAATGGGCTTTCTCATAAACTTTTCCGTTGTCCAAGTAACAAGACCTCCACATTCTCTAACCATCCCAGTTAATAGGAGGCTTGCTATAAAATGTCAGTGGCATGGAAAAAATGCTTTAAAAGAGAGAGCAGTCCCACACCTCTCTCTACTAATTGCTGGTTGACAATAGTCCAAATCAAAATGGCATGTGCTTCAGAATTTAAAAATCAGGGTGGTAAAAATTTCAATAACCTAAAGAAATTATATGAGGGAAGAAGATCTATCCAACAAGCTCTGAATACTCTTCTTTTGCAGAATTCAAAACACTTCAATAGGAAAGGTTTAATTTTAACAGGCCACAAACGTCAAGACTTTGCAAGCGTGTTGGTAATCTTGTAAACCAACTAGCTGAATGTGCATTAATTTTAATCAAATCATCACAAAAGCTTCCAGATAGATGGTACTATATAGATGCAAGCAAAAAGTGTGAATGACCCTCTGCAGTAGTCATGAAGTTGGGCATTTGCTCTTTGAATATGTGCATTGATGTGTGAGCAATGCCCTGACACAGGTTGTGAGGGTGCTATTCTTCCCTGGCCATCCCCCAAAAAGCCTGGAGGTAAGTGATTCACTAGTGGGAGGAAAATTCAGCAATGCTAAGAGCACATAAAAACAAGAGAAATCCAAGAGATTAAACCTCTGGTTCTGCTTTATTCTGCTAACGTGAGCCTAGTGGCCAAAAGAATCTCTAAGACATTTTAGTTTGGGCTCTTCTGTGGAATTCCATAAGTGGCTTATATTTCATCTAAAAAAACAGAAAAAAACAAAAAAAAACCCCACAACTTCAAACATTGTGTTTTGAGATAATCTCTGATCTGTACTATCCTCATTTTCCAATTTTTTTCAATGATTAAAAAAAAAAAAATTGGTTCCAGAACATAATTAGGCATAGTCCTAAAACCTTATGTAGGAAAAAGAAGAAACCAACCCCCCCCAAAAAAAAGAAAGAAAGAAAAAAACAACCACCAAAGGAAAATGGGAAATTGTGTATACATGTTTCCTCATCTATATAATAAGAATAATAAAATAAAAGTGTCAATCTCATAGGGCTGTTATGAGGATTAAATTAATTAATATCTTTAAAGTGCTTAGAACAGTGCCAGGCATGTAGTAAGCTATATAACTTCATTTCATAAAAAATTTTAAACACAAGAAACTTTGCAGGCACAAGTGGAATAAAGTGAGTGACCATCAGAAAAGCTGCCTTTGTCTTCCTTATAAGTAATTAGGTGCAGGAGGCAGTTCTGTAGGCAGAGAGAATTGAGGTACAGTGGGAGAGACGTGTTTCCAGCAAGTCTTAGCTAAGTGTGTTATCCCTGGGTTTATTTTCATTATATGAGTTTTTGATTCCTGCATACTTTGAAGTTCGCCTCAAGGGAAAAAGTTGAATTGGGACCCTTTGTGACTAGAATCTTTGGCCTGGAAGGTTGGCGCCTTCAACTGTTTCTCATGCCAAGCCTGTGAGATTCTGTTCCTGTTCCAAAAGCTGACAGGAGCTTCCTTGCAAATTTTTCTGAAAGAAATGAATGAGACTAAACTCCACCAGATTTCTGCCTTTATGGACCCTTAACTAGCCTAATTAGCTTGGTGAATTAGCAGTGTGAAGGCCAGAATGCACAGCGCAGCGGGCCCAGCTCTGGGGGTGGAGACACATGAGGCCCCCCAGATCACGAAGCAGGAACCCTCCTGCAGCTGGTCAGGGACACTCAAGACAGGCTGCAGTGAAAAGACTGAAGAAAAACTGCTGCCATCTTTTGGCTGATTCCACAGGAATGTGGATTTTGAACTTTGAGCCATGTGAAATTATATTTATACCCAAAAAGGCTTTGTAATGCCAAACCTAGTGAGCATAAGATATTACATCATTTACACTTTGGGACATAAAAAAAGAAAGAAAATTTTAAGGTCGTTTTCAGGAGTTCTTTTCCAGCTCCAAAGGGAGGGGAAAAAAGACTGAAAATGGAAAATGGCATTAAGCCGTGGCAGGAGGGACCCAGGTCTAACACAAAGAACTTTCAGGCCTTCAGTTGAATAGTTGTATTCAACCCTATCAGACCCACCCACTTTGTGTAACAAATATTTTTTAACATTCCTTTTACAAAACTAAAGCTCATAGACAATATAACATGCCTACAGGCATTCAAAGCTTAACATCGTTGGTGGGAATTAAATTGGTGCAGCCACTATGGAGAACAGTATGGAGGTTCCTCAAAAAATTAAAAATTAGGGCTCCCCTGGTGGCGCAGTGGTTGAGAGTCTGCCTGCCGATGCAGGGGACACGGGTTCGTGTCCCGGTCCGGGAAGATCCTACATGCCGCAGAGCGGCTAGGCCCGTGAGCCATGGCCGCTGAGTCTGCGCGTCCGGAGCCTGTGCTCCTCAACGGGAGAGGCCACAACAGTGAGAGGCCCGCGTACCGCAAAAAAAAAAATTAAAAATTGAACTACCATGTGTTCCCGCATTTCTACTTCTAGGTATTTATCTGAAGGAAACAAAAACAATATCTTGAAAAGATACAGGCATCATTATCATGTTCATTGCAGCATTATTTACAATAACCAAGATAACTGTCCATTGATGGATGAATGGATAAAGAAGATATGGTATATTGGAATGGAATACTATTCAGCCATAAAAAGAATGAAATCTTGCCATTTGTGACAGCGTGGATGGACTTGGAGGGTATTATGCTAAGTGAAATAAGTCAGACAGAGAAAGACGGATACCATAAAAACAAGCAACAACAAGAAGAAAAACCAAGGTCATAGATACAGAGAACAGAACAGATTGGTGGTTGCAGTGGTGGGGGTGGGTGTGTGTGTGTGTGTGTGTGTGGATGCGCCAAGGGGTCAAAATGTACAGTCTTCCAGCCAGCTATTAAAAAAGTAAATCATGGGAATATTGTGTACAGTATTGTGACTATAGTTAATTATAGTATATTATAGCATATTTCAAAGTTCCTAAGAGGGTAGATCTTAAAAGTCCTCGTCACAAGAAAAAAAAAAAAGAAACACGTCCGTGACTGTGTATGGTGAAGGACATTAACTAGACTTATTGTGGTGACCATGTCGCAATGAATACAAATATAGAATTATGTTGTACACCTGAAACTAACACTGTATGTCAATTATACTCAGTTTTAAAAAACCTCAATAGACTGCTCTAACCATAAAATAAAGAATTTAAATCAAAGCAATTTATAATAAACTATGTATTTCAATATGTAAATGTTTGGGAGTGACTTCACAAGAAGACAGGTAGATGCATAAAATAAGTTCAGGTCTAAGAAAAGTAAGACATATTCAGTGAGTTAACATATTTCCTTTACATTTGAGACTTTAAAATGGGAGATAAATATGTTTATATGGGAGCATGGAACCACAGTGAGGCGACAGCTGCATGTGCATTGGAGACTCAGACGCTACAAATGGCGTTGCTGTTGGCCATGTGATTTCCTGAAATGGCGCACAATGCTTGTTAAAGTTTCAAGCTAAGCACAGTGTTTAAAATCGTGCAGAAGTATTCAGAATACTCAGCGTGTATATGTTAAAACAGAGTTAGGTTCTAGGCTTAGAACTTATAAACAGGATTTTTTTTTTAGTCTACATGAATGTCCAGGCGGACATGTGAACATCGTGAGAGATGCGGGACGATGCTATGTTGTGCGGGACTGTCACACATTGCAGGATGTCTGTCATTCCTGGTTCCTGCCCAGGAAATGCCAATCATCCCTCTGGACTGCCCCCTCTCCACCTCCCCACTCTGGTCACTGTGACAACTAATAATGACTCCATACCCTCTGAGAGCAGAGTACAGCCAACACTGAGAAATAACCACTCTAGGACCTCGGCCACTGCCCCTGCGAAGTCAGGGTGGGAGTCTGGGTGTGAGGTCAGGCCCCAAGGGGTGGAGTCTGTGTTCTTCTTTGGGGGTAGGATGGAATGGCAAGCTTGAGATCACAGATAAACGTCCTTCTCTATGTTTCTCCGCTCTAACTTTTAAATTTTAATTTATTTTATTTATTTTTTTATTTATTTATTTTTTTTTGCGGTACGCGGGCCTCTCACTGTTGCGGCCTCTCCCATTGCGGAGCACAGGCTCCGGACACGCAGGCTTAGCGGCCATGGCTCACGGGCCCAGCCGCTCCACAGCATGTGGGATCTTCCCAGACCGGGGCACGAACCCGTGTCCCCTACATCGGCAGGCGGACTCTCAACCACTGTGCCACCAGGGAAGCCCTACTTTATTGTTTTTAATCAAATGTTTTAAAAGTCAAACAGTCGCTTTTTTTAAAATAATAGATTTTTTTATTGAAGTATAATTTACAATGTTGTGTTAGTTTCAGGTGTACAGCGGAGTGATTCAGCTCTACATATATATGTATATATTTGTATATATATAAACATATATATATTCTTTTTCAGATTCTTTTCCATTATAAGTTATTACAAGATAGTGAGTAGAGTTCCCTGTGCTCTACAGCAGGTCCTTGTTGTTTACCTATTTTATATACAGTAGTGTGTATGTTAAGTCCAAACTCCTAATTTATCCCTGCCCATCCCCCCAACCCCCTAACACCGATGTCCCCTGTGGTAAACACAAGTTTGTTTTCTACGTCTATGAGTCTATTTCTGTTTTGTAAATAAGTCCATTTGTATCATTATTTTAGATTCCATATAAAAGTGGTATCATATATTTGTCTTTCTCTGTCTGAAAAGACGAGTAGTCTTAACAGTTCCCTGCCACGCATTACCCAAAGCCCTCTCCCCAAAGGCATATCCTCTCAGGTATTTCCTCTCATATTTGCTTCCATAATTCTAAATAATGTGCTTTTCTCCCCCTACAGTTTGATTTTTTAAATCATGATCATCTTAATTACATATGGTATATAATAATATACATTGTAAATTATTAAAGTCATTTGTAACCATAACTATTATCTGTTGGCTTTCAAACAGGGAAAAAAAGCTTTCACACCATATGTACAGCAGGGGACTTCCCTAGTGGTCCAGTGGTTAAGACGCTGTGCTTCAAATGCAGGGGGTCTGGGTTCAATCCCTGGTCGGGGAACTAGGGTCCCATATGTGATTTCTGGTGCAGCCAAAAATCACACTTAAGCAATTTCCATATAGTGTTTTAGAATTTACAAGTGAGTTTGCACAGGCATGGGTTCATATGATCCTTGCAGAAGTTTTGAGAGGGATGTCATTAGGGTCATTCTCATTTAAAAGATAGGAAATTGGAACACAGATAAGTGACATGCCCAAGATCACATGACTATAAAATACCAGAGACAAGACTAGAACCCAGAATGTTCGCTCTTATTAGGCTGCTGTTTTTAAATTTGCTTCGATAGCTGAGGGGACTATTCTGCTTAGATTCCCTTCTGGCAAAAACTCCTTTAAGGCCCCATTCCCATGGCGCGTTCTTCCTGAAACCTTTGCTAACCCTCCCAGGCAGGTCTTTTCTCTGAGCTTTGTTGGTGCCTCCAGCTTGGCACTCAACACAGTGACTCAGTAGTTGTCCTTTTCACACTGCCCTAGGCAGCTTCTCCCTCCTCTTTCTGTCCCCAGACCCCAGCAGGTCATCAGGTGGAAGGCGTGGCATCTCTGTACCGGCACCTGTGCTAAGCGCCCGGGTACACAGACGACCAGGACAGAACACATTCCCTGGCTTCCAAGCCTCGGGTTTGGTAAATTCGTGAATGTGTGATGCTCCTCTCTGAAATGGATAGAGGTGCAACGATTTCAGGAGGATAGCTACACAGAGAGTAACGTCCTCTCAAATTTGGCTGCTTTGCACCTGAAAACTTAAAACATTAGCCAAGTCAGATTGCAAGAGACACACACGCAAGACAAACTAGATTCACAAGATAATGAAGATCATGGGAGTGGAATTGACAAAAGAGGGGGCCAGTAAAGGCATGTTCTTATAAGAACAAAGATGGAAAATAATTTTTGGTGAATGGGAGTGATTTATAAGTAAGGCCAACTGGAGAAGTTTACATTAATCGAGGTGGGAAACGTTAAATGTATGGATGGATATTTTATCTGGAAGAATATTGAGTAGCTTTAATAATGGAGAAAATATCGTTGGCTTTCTAGGTGGTCAAGGAGAAAGATGGAGAGGAACAATTGAACGTGATAAGCTTAGCGGCAATATGGTAAGAAAGAAGGAGTGAGATTTAGCAATAAGTTAGTAATGGACATGAAATTAAAGGGAGTTGATGAAGTTTTCAAGTGCTATTGAGAAATTATGAAGGGAAAGAAAGGAGACAGTTTTGTAGGGGGTGAGTGATTCTTTCACTATCCAGTTGGGTAAGAAGTAATGGTGATGCACACCCAGCAGAAATTCTACTACATAACATACAGGTTATATCCATACCAGACAGGTTATATCCATAAATGCCACTGAAAGGTATTTGAATTGCCAGTCTTGCATTTCCTTTCTTTTTCAACCTAAGAAGGAAAACATCCTCATTAACTTTGTTAAATAACCACAGCTATCAATAAATAACTGTGAAGAGGTAGCCTATTCCTGAAACCAAAGAATAGGTTCTTGGTTTTTATCACTTGCCACACACCCTTGTATGGGCCAAGACCGGTACCTCCTCCCAGCATCCCCTTCCCATGAAGAGACCAGATTTGATATCTATGGTTGGATTAAAAATTGAGGGAGAAGTAAAACTGTCTTTATTCACAGACAACAGGATCCTCTATGTAGAAAATCCTAAGGGAAACAAACAAACACACACAAAACTGTTAGAACTAAGGAGAAGAAATAAACTCAATAAGATCTTAGGATGCAAGATCAATATATTAAAAAAATCAATTGTAGTTCTATATACTAACAACGAACAATCCAAAATGTTCTAAAACGGATTTTAGCAATGGTTACAAAACTTGGTACATCAGCCCCCAAAAATCATTGTACACTTAAAATGAGTATTTTTATGGTATGTAAATTACATCTCAATAGTTTTTTTTTTTTTTTTTTTTTTATTTTATTTTATTTTATTTTTTTTATTAGTTTCTGCTTTATAACAAAGTGAATCAGTCATACATATACATCTGTTCCCACATCCCTTCCCTCATGCATCTCCCTCCCTCCCACCCTCCCCATCCCACCCCTCCAGGCGGTCACAAAGCACCGAGCTGATCTCCCTGTGCTCTGCGGCTGCTTCCCACTATCTATCTACCTTACGTTTGGTAGTGTATATATGTCCATGCCTCTCTTTCCCTTTGTCACAGCTTACCCTTCCCCTTCCCCATATCCTCAAGTCCATTCTCAAGTAGGTCTGTGTCTTTATTCCCGTTTTACCCCTAGGTTCTTCATGACATTTTTTTTTTTTTAAAATTCCATATATATGTGTTAGCATACAGTATTTGTCTTTCTCTTTCTGACTTACTTCACTCTGTATGACAGACTCTAGGTCTATCCACCTCATTACAAATAGCTCAGTTTCGTTTCTTTTTATGGCTGAGTAATATTCCATTGTATATATGTGCCACATCTTCTTTATCCATTCATCCGATGATGGACACTTAGGTTGTTTCCAGCTCCGGGCTATTGTGAATAGAGCTGCAATGAACATTTTGGTACATGTCTCTTTTTGAATTATGGTTTTCTCAGGGTATATGCCTAGTAGTGGGATTGCTGGGTCATATGGTAGTTCTATTTGTAGTTTTTTAAGGAACCTCCATACTGTTCTCCATAGTGGCTGTACCAATTCACATTCCCACCAGCAGTGCAAGAGTGTTCCCTTTTCTCCACACCCTCTCCAGCATTTATTGTTTCTAGATTTCTTGATGATGGCCATTCTGACTGGTGTGAGATGATATCTCATTGTAGTTTTGATTTGCATTTCTCTAATGATTAATGATGTTGAGCATTCTTTCATGTGTTTGTTGGCAGTCTGTATATCTTCTTTGGAGAAATGCCTATTTAAGTCTTCTGCCCATTTTTGGATTGGGTTGTTTGTTTTTTTGCTATTGAGCTGCATGAGCTGCTTATAAATTTTGGAGATTAATCCTTTGTCAGTTGCTTCATTTGCAAATATTTTCTCCCATTCTGAGGGTTGTCTTTTGGTCTTGTTTATGGTTTCCTTTGCTGTGCAAAAGCTTTGAAGTTTCATTAGGTCCCATTTGTTTATCTTTGTTTTTATTTCCATTTCTCTAGGAGGTGGGTCCAAAAGGATCTTGCTGTGATTTATGTCATAGAGTGTTCTACCTATGTTTTCCTCTAGGAGTTTGATAGTTTCTGGCCTTACATTTAGGTCTTTAATCCATTTTGAGCTTATTTTTGTGTATGGTGTTAGGGAATGATCTAATCTCATACTTTTACATGTCCCTGTCCAGTTTTCCCAGCACCACTTATTGAAGAGGCTGTCCTTTCTCCACTGTACATTCCTGCCTCCTTTATCAAAGATAAGTTGGCCATATGTGCGTGGGTTTATCTCTGGGCCTTCTATCCTGATCCACTGATCTATCTTTCTGTTTTTATGCCAGTACCACACTGTCTTAATTACTGTAGCTTTGTAGTATAGTCTGAAGTCAGGCAGCCTGATTCCTCCAGCTCCGTTTTTCGTTCTCAAGATTGCTTTGGCTATTCGGGGTCTTTTGTTTTTCCAAACAAATTTTGAAATTTTTTGTTCTACTTCTGTGAAAAATGCCAGTGGTATTTTGATAGGGATTGCATTGAATCTGTAGATTGCTTTGGGTAGTAGAGTCATTTTCACAATATTGATTCTTCCAATCCAGGAGCATGGTATATCTCTCCATCTATTTATATCATCTTTAATTTCTTTCATCAGTGTCTTATAATTTTCTGCATACAGGTCTTTTGTCTCCTTAGGTAGGTTTATTCCTAGATATTTTATTCTTTTTGTTGCAATGGTAAATGGGAGTGTTTTCTTGATTTCATTTTCAGATTTTTCATCATTAGTGTACAGGAATGCCAGAGATTTCTGTGCATTAATTTTGTATCCTGCTACTTTACCAAATTCATTGATTAGCTCTAGTAGTTTTTCGGTAGCATCTTTAGGATTCTCTATGTATAGTATCATGTCATCTGCAAACAGTGACAGCTTTACTTCTTCTTTTCCAATTTGGATTCCTTTTATTTCCTTTTCTTCTCTGATTGCTGTGGCTAAAACTTCCAAAACTATGTTGAATAAGAGTGGTGAGAGTGGGCAGCCTTGTCTTGTTCCTGATCTTAGTGGAAATGGTTTCAGTTTTTCACCATTGAGGACAATGTTGGCTGTGGGTTTGTCATATATGGCCTTTATTATGTTGAGGAAAGTTCCCTCTATGCCTACTTTCTGCAGGGTTTTTATCATAAATGGATGTTGAATTTTGTCGAAAGCTTTCTCTGCATCTATTGAGATGATCATATGGTTTTTCTCCTTCAACTTGTTAATATGGTGTATCACATTGATTGATTTGCGTATATTGAAGAATCCTTGCATTCCTGGAATAAACCCCACTTGATCATGGTGTATGATCCTTTTAATGTGCTGTTGGATTCTGTTTGCTAGTATTTTGTTGAGGATTTTTGCATCTATGTTCATCAGTGATATTGGCCTGTAGTTTTCTTTCTTTGTGACATCCTTGCCTGGTTTTGGTATCAAGGTGATGGTGGCCTCGTAGAATGAGTTTGGGAGTGTTCCTTCCTCTGATATTGTTTGGAAGAGTTTGAGAAGGATGGGTGTTAGCTCTTCTCTAAATGTTTGATAGAATTCGCCTGTGAAGCCATCTGGTCCTGGGCTTTTGTTTGATGGAAGATTTTTAATCACAGTTTCAATTTCAGTGCTTGTGATTGGTCTATTCATATTTTCTATTTCTTCCTGAGTCAGTCTTGGTAGGTTGTGCATTTCTAAGAATTTGTCCATTTCTTCCAGGTTGTCCATTTTATTGGCATAGAGTTGCTTATAGTAATCTCTCATGATCTTTTGTATTTCTGCAGTGTGAGTTGTTACTTCTCCTTTTTCATTTCTAATTCTACTGATTTGAGTCTTCTCCCTTCTTTTCTTGATGAGTCTGGCTAATGGTTTGTCAATTTTGTTTATCTTCTCAAAGAACCAGCTTTTAGTTTGGTTGATCTTTGCTATCGTTTCCTTCATTTCTTTTTCATTTATTTCTGATCTGATCTTTATGATTTCTTTCCCTCTGCTAACTTTGGGGGTTTTTTGTTCTTCTTTCTCTAATTGCTTTAGGTGCAGGGTCAGGTTGTTTACTCGAAATGTTTCCTGTTTCTTAAGGTGGGATTGTATTGCTATAAACTTGCCCCTTAGAACTGCTTTTGCTGCGTCCCATAGGTTTTGAGTCGTCGTGTCTCCATTGTCATTTGTTTCTAGGTATTTTTTAATTTCCTCTTTGATTTCTTCAGTGATCACTTCGTTATTGAGTAGTGTATTGTTTAGCCTCCATGTGTTTGTATTTTTTACACATCTTTTCCTGTAATTGATGTCTAGTCTTATAGCATTGTGGTCAGAAAAGATACTTGATACAACTTCAATTTTCTTAAATTTACCAAGGCTTGATTTGTGACCCAAGATATGATCTGTCCTGGAGAATGTTCCATGAGCACTTGAGAAAAATGTGTATTCTGTTGTTTTTGGATGGAATGTCCTATAAATATCAACTAAGTCCATCTTGTTTAATGTATCATTTAAAGCTTGTGTTTCCTTATTTATTTTCATTTTGGATGATCTGTCCATTGGTGAAAGTGGGGTGTTAAAGTCCCCTACTATGAGTGTGTTACTGTCGATTTCTCCTTTTATGGCTGTTAGTATTTGTCTTATGTATTGAGGTGCTCCTATGTTGGGTGCATAAATATTTACAATTGTTATATCTTCTTCTTGGATCGATCCCTTTATCATTATGTAGTGTCCTTCTTTGTCTCTTCTAATCGTCTTTATTTTAAAGTCTATTTTGTCTGATATGAGAATTGCTACTCCAGCTTTCTTTTGATTTCCATTTGCATGGAATATCTTTTTCCATCCCCTTACTTTCAATCTGTATGTGTCTCTAGGTCTGAAGTGGGTCTCTTGTAGACAGCATATATATGGGTCTTGTTTTTGTATCCATTCAGCCACTCTGTGTCTTTTGGTGGGAGCATTTAGTCCATTTACATTTAAGGTAATTATTGATATGTATGTTCCTATTCCCATTTCCTTAATGGCTTTGGGTTCGTTATTGTAGGTATAGTCCTTCTGTTGTGTTTCTTGCCTAGAGAAGTTCCTTTAGCATTTGTTGTAAAGCTGGTTTGGTGGTGCTGAACTCTCTCAACTTTTGCTTGTCTGTAAAGGTTTTAATTTCTCCATCAAATCTGAATGAGATCCTTGCTGGGTAGAGTAATCTTGGTTGCAGGTTTCTCTCCTTCATCACTTTAATTATGTCCTGCCACTCCCTTCTGGCTTGTAGAGTTTCTGCTGAGAGATCAGCTGTTAACCTGATGGGGATTCCCTTGTGTGTTATTTGTTGTTTTTCCCTTGCTGCTTTTAATATGATTTCTTTGTGTTTAATTTTTGACAGTTTGATTAATATGTGTCTTGGCGTATTTCTTCTTGGATTTATTCTGTATGGGACTCTCTGTGCCTCCTGGACTTGATTAACTATTTCCTTTCCCATATTAGGGAAGTTTTCAACTATAATCTCTTCAAATATTTTCTCAGTCCCTTTCTTTTTCTCTTCTTCTTCTGGAACCCCTATAATTCGAATGTTGGTGCGTTTAATGTTGTCCCAGAGGTCTCTGAGACTGTCCTCTGTTCTTTTCATTCTTTTTTCTTTATTTTTCTCTGCATCAGTTATTTCCACTATTTTATCTTCCACCTCACTTATCCGTTCTTCTGCCTCAGTTATTCTGCTATTGATCCCATCTAGAGTATTTTTCATTTCATTTATTGTGTTTTTAATCGATGCTTGATTCATCTTTAGTTCTTCTAGGTCCTTGTTAACTGTTTCTTGCATATTGTCTATTCTATTTCCAAGATTTTGGATCTGGGAAATAGAATCTTGGATCAGCTTTACTATCATTATTCTGAATTCTTTTTCAGGTAGACTGCCTATTACCTCTTCATTTGTTAGGTCTGGTAGGTTTTTATCTTGCTCCTTCACCTGCTGTGTGTTTTTCTGCTTTCTCATTTTGCTTATGTTACTGTGTTTGGGGTCTCCTTTTTGCAGGCTGCAGATTCGTAGTTCCCGTTGTTTTTGGTGTCTGTCCCCCGTGGCTAAGGTTGTTTCAGTAGGTTGTGTAGGCTTCCTGGTGGGGGGGACTAATGCCTGTGTTCTGGTGGTTGAAGCTCGATCTTGTCTTTCTGGTGGACAGGTCCACGTCTGGTGGTGTGTTTTGGGGTGCCTGTGGCCTTATTATGTTTTTAGGTATCCTCTCTGCTAATGGGTGGGGTTGTGTTCCTGCCTTGCTAGTTGCTTGGCATAGGGTGACCAGCACTGTAGCTTGCTGGTCGTTGACTGAAGCTGGGTGCTGGTGTTGAGATGGAGATCCCTGGGAGATTTTCGCTGCTTGATATTATGTGGAGCTGGGAGGTCTCTTGTGGACCCGTGTCCTGAAGTTGGCTCTCCCACTTCAGAGGCACAGCACTAACTCCTGGCTGCAGCACCAAGAGCCTTTCATCCACCCCAGGTATGTGGGGAGTTTCTTGCCTTTTGGGAGGTCTGAGGTCTTCTGTCAGCGTTCAGTAGGTGTTCGGTAGGAGTTGTTCCACGTGTAGATGTATTTCTGATGTATCTGTGGGGAGGAAGGTGATCTCCGCGTCTTACTCTTCCGCCATCTTCCTCCGGCCCCCCCATCTCAATAGTTTTTTAAAAATTGGGGGATGTCAAAAAAGCAATAAAAGATCATTTTTTTCCATAAAAAGAAGATTTTACTCATCATCTACTCTTAACTTCTATGGTGTAATCTTCTGTGTCAGATCCTCTAGCCTTGAGGGGTAGAGCCTGGGCTGGGATATTTCTAGGTCATCCCCGAAGCTGAAGTTGAGAGATGCCAGTGTCATAAACCTCAGCACTGTCAGAAGGGGGCGGGACTTGTTTATTTGGCAGAGCATTGATGAGCCTGATCACAATAAAAACAGACCAAGGACAGTTCTGAGGGGTTAGGATCCGTATTCCCTGAGGTTGGGTGGGTCGCACCCTAACAGGACAAGAGGCCCTGGTTGTTTGAAAGAAAACTACCTCCTTAACTTCCAAGACACAGTCAGCTGTTTGGACCAGAACAGGGGTCTTGGCTTTGATAACCAAAGTGACTAGTACAGTCACAGCTCTCAACACTTGACTCTTCACGGCTCCCAGCGTCTTTGCAGACCAAGAAGAAAACACAGTCCTGAATGTCTACAAATGATTCTTGCACAGAACGTCAATGGCACAATTCCCACCAATGGCCCTCTGCCTTAGGCTTTTCAAAGCTCTAGACACTTATAATTCAAATCACATTTGTAAACATAAAACATTCCAGGAACAACTGTAAGAATATTTAATACTTTTATGAAGAATTTGTATTTCCTGTCTAGAAACATCATGAAAACCATCAGTGGAGTAAATTTAGATTCTGGGCTCAGAAGCAAAGTATACAGATTTAATCTCCCATGTTTGGGTGATTAAAATAGACAGGTGCTCAACAAAAAATTCTCTCTTTTTTTTAATGCAACAATGCAATTCATGAACTGATTCTATGGCATTTAGGCCTATAGCCATTTTTATTTAAGCTTTGTTTTGTTCCCTTTTAATCTTTTGTATTTGAGAAACATTGAGAGACTTATGAAAAATACAGTAATCCTTTGTTATTTGTCATATTTTAGAAGTACTATGTTAGCCAAATACTCTGGTTCAAGGAAAGTTGACTATTTGCAAAGAATAATAGCTATATACACGTTCTACACCTTGTCCTAATGTGGTGGAAAGAAGTTTTAGTGAGGAAACTAACACACCTTGTCTGTGGTCACACAGAGCAGCTTATAGATTTGTGGTGCCAGACACTGTGCTAAGTGTTTTGTATACATTCTGACCTTTAATCTTCATAATAAATCTAAGGAGAACCTTGCTCTTGTTTTACAGATAAAGAAAAAGGAATTTAGGAATAATTCTTGCCCAAAGTTTTTACTAAAATTTGTGGGAAGAATCTCATCAGAGTCTACCTGGTTCTAAAATATATCCTTCCTCTCTTCTATGTGGCATCCTGCAATTCTTCTTTGATGAGAAAGGATGCAAGGTTGTCAACATGTCAAGTTCAGCAAGGTTGTCAATGTGAAAATGAATGATAAAAATGTCCAGAAAAAGCTAGCTGAATACACTCTATCAGAAAAGCATCATCATCGTTATCGTCATTGATAACAAACATTAGTCATTCCCCCAAAAAGCCACCCGACTTTTATTAATGACATTGAGTTGTGAAAATTCCTCAAACATGGCAAGTCAATGACCACTTTGGATTCAAAATATGGGCTCAATAAGAAGAACAGCAAAAGGAAACAACTCTTGTTTTTAATAAAAAAAAGAGGGGGCTACTGAATGAACTTCAGGATGAAATAATGAATGTTAAATTAGGCTTTTTAAATCCCAGAGGAAGTCGCAGAGTAATAAAACAACATACCATGTTGTTTTATTTAAAATTTTCTTCTTTTATATTAGCATTAGTTTTAGAATATCAGTAATTCATCTTTAGCGGGCAACCAAAATAAAATAAATTGATTTTAAAAGAGAGAGTTTTAATAAATTACCTCTGTTCCTGATGCATTTGTATCTCCATCAACCATGTCCTTACAGAGTCCAAGAGCTAAAGAGTAATTTGGGAGTGTGCCCTTTTAGAACCAGGTGAAACAGCAATTATCAATGTAATTGGGTAAGTAGTGGGCCAAATAGCTTTTTCTGAATTAGTGTGAAAAAGGGAATGTGGGAAATTAACTGTGTATAACTAAGTTCCACTTTATTTGCTGCTGGGTGACATATTGCTAGAGCAGGCAGAGGGCCTGAATAGACATTTTTCCAAGGAAGACACAGATGGCCAACCGGCACATGAAAAGGTGCTCAACATCATTAATCATCTGGGAAATGCAAACCAAAACCACAGTGAGATATCACCTCACACCTGTCAGAATGGCTATTATCAAAAAGACGAGAAATAACAAGTGTTGGAGTGGCTGTGGAGAAAAGGGAACCCTTTTGCACTGTTGGTGGGAATGTAAATTGGTACAGCCACTGTGGAAATATAGAGTATTTCCACATATAGAGGTTCCTCAAAAATTAAAAATAAAACTACCATACAATCCATCAATTTCACTTCTTGTTATTTACCCAAAGAAAGCAAAACCACTAATTCGAGAAGATACATGCACCCCTATGTCAATGACCAAGCTATGGAAGCAACCTAAGTGTCCATCAATAGATGAATGGATAAAGATGTGATACACACACACACACAATGGAATATTACTCAGCCATAAAAAGAATGAAATCTTTCCATTTGCAACAACATGGATGGATATATATGGTATTATGCTAAGTGAAATAAGTCAGACAGAGAAAGACAAACACCATATGATATGACTTATATGTCGAATCTAAAAATAACATAAGCAAACAAGAAAAGAAAATGAAAACAAGCTCATAGATATAGAGAAAAAACTGGTGGTTGCCAAAGGGTGAGGGGCTGGGCCAAAGAGGTGAAGTGAATTAAGAGGTATAAGCTTCCAGTTAGAAAACATATGTTATGAGATATTATACATCATAAGAAATATCATCAGTGGTACTGTAATAAATTTGTATGGGAACACATGGTTACTAGACTTATGGTGATCATTTTGTAGTATATTTAAATGTTGGATCACTATATTGTACACTTTAAGCTAACATAATATTGTAGGTCAACTATATTTCAATTTTAAAAAAGGATTTAAAATTTCCAACAAGGTAAATCAGGGAGGAGTGAGTGCCCTAGTAAAGTAGTGGATTCTTTCCACCTTTACAATATGAAATAAAATCCACTTAAACACGTATATCCAGAAAAGCTCTTGAATTTTACTTATTCAGAATCTCTATTGATTTGGGTACTGTTAGATGTTATTGAGATGATGTTTCAGCCCGCAGAACAAGGAATATCTAGGGATCCAACCTCAGATGAAGCCCTATTAATTACTAAATCCAAATCCAAATCTCAGAATTTACTACTAAAGGGTGATAAGGAACCTCTTCCAGAGACAATCAGAATCAGACCTCCAGAGAGCAATAGAAAATAACTTCCATCCACTTAGCCAAGAGCTGGTGTGGCAGAGACATTGCCAAGTCTTTACCAAGCCCATTTTACTTTCTTCCCTCTTGGGCCCCTTTACAGTTAGGCTGGGGCCATGCAAGTTCTGGCCAATGGAAATTAAGAGGTAGTAATCTACAGTACTTGCAGGCCTGGCCACACCTTTTGCAATGACCAGGATATGTATTGACAATGGTGGTGTCACAAGATAAAAGGAGCCTGAGCTCCTCCTGAATAATTACCAACCACCTTAGACCCGGTGATGGGAGCAAGCAATACATTTGTATCAGATTAAACCACTGAGGCATGGTACTGTTTGTTACAGCAGTTAGGCTGACTAATACAGCAAACTGAAACCTTCTGCTAAAGATCTTCTTAACAAAGGCAAAGCCAGATCAAGGACACCTAGCCTGTGGACAGAAGCTGGCCAAATTGGATTTGTAGGGGAGTATGAAAAAGGGCATTACTCTTCGAATAGCTAAGTTTCATGACATTTTACCTTCCTTCTTCTCATCAACATCAGACTCTTCTTTTCAAAAATTCATTCAAGAGTTGCCGTTCCCTTTGCTTTCTTCTGCTTCTCAGGCCAGGGCAGTGAAGCTGGACACAGTACTGGAGAAGGGAAAAAAGGGAGCTAAAAAGGAGTCAGAGAAAAGGGACTCTACCTGAAATTGCTGGACCTTTAAACTCCTTTGACAGTTCCATCCCTGGAAAGGTAGCCACTTCCATGTGCTGAAATCGGATCACTGGGATCAGCCCTCCTCCGACTGCCTGGGGTGGAAGCAAGCAGTGTGGAAGGACAGCAGGGAAAGAGAGGATTCATGTTCACTGTTCTGGGGACCAGTGACCATCACTGGGACAGACTGCACTGGTGAGGATTCTCTTCCGTGCACGAAAAAATATGAATAGGCTGAACCAGATTTCACCTCCCTAAGAAGAAAACTCTAAAGCCATTTAAAGCACCATTTATATACAATTGCAGATATGTTTATTGTAGATCACTTTTAGCTGTTCATTAAACCAAATCCCCTGGGGACATTTTATGCCAATGCTTTGGAAATTAGACCTTGTTACTTTATGTAATTGAAAACAATAAAGCTAAGTGCCTGTTATACTCTTCTGTAATTTGAAACAGGGACTCCCAACCTCATGTCCTGTCTCCAGGCCCCTTGATGGCCTCAGAGATAATGATGGGAATCTGTGCATTATTTTCATTATATCCAAAAACCTTACAGAAATGGGAAATTTAACTTTAAGCTGTATGAGCTGTCTGAATTGTCAAGTTTCAGTCTTTTGACTGAGATTACATCAGCTTAGTTCAATAACTGATTATCTCAGAGGATGATTGATAATTATCTCATGCTATTTAGAAACTCTGAATAACAGTCATTTAATGTCTTTGATTAATATAAATGGGTTAATCACCCAGTAAAACTTTCATAAAGAACAACTTTTAAGAAATAAGTTCCATGTAGGAAGAATTATTATCAGTTTAAGAATCTAGCCCCAAAATGGGTATAATCCAAATGTCCATGAATAATATATAAAATATGGTAT
Organism: Hyperoodon ampullatus; assembly: GCF_949752795.1. Lineage (NCBI taxonomy): Eukaryota > Metazoa > Chordata > Mammalia > Artiodactyla > Ziphiidae > Hyperoodon > Hyperoodon ampullatus. The sequence continues at coordinate 4,506,424 of NC_136925.1, forward strand.
AGATATACAATGGAATATTATTCAGCCATAAAAAGAATGAAATACTGATATATACTACAACATGAATGAACCTCAAACAAACATTATGCTTAGTGAAAGAAGCCAGTCACAAAAGACCATATACTATATGATTCAATTTATCTGAAATGTGCATCAGGCACAAATCTTTCAAGACAGAAAGTATATTAGTGGTTACCAGGGGCTGGGATGGAGGAGAATGGGGAGTGTCTGTTAACAGATATGAGACTTCTTTTTGGAGTGATGAAAGATTATGGTGACTGTTGCACAACTTTGTATAGTATACATTAAAAGCACTTAAGTGTACACTTAAATGGGTGAATTTTATAGTATATAAGTTGTATCTCACTAAAGCTGTTAACATTTTTCAGAATCACAAATTGAACTTCATAATTTTCCATTTGACTTTACCCCAAATTTGTCTGAATTAATGGACTCTTACAGCCTGAGAGTAAAGTTGGGTTCTGGAGAAAGAAAAACAAAAGCAAACAATAACTGTGTGTCTTGCCTTGGGAGAAAATGCTAGAACCTCAGCTCGGTCTCCCCACTTGCATTAGGTCTTGTCTTGCACCCTGTTCCTTACTCATGGCAGGAGGGTATGAGACAAGAGTGTGGTCCCGGAGAAGCTGTTTCTCCTAATACTCCGTCCCCATAAAGGACCCAGGGCTTCATACATCCCTTCCATACAGAGAATAAGGCCTGTGGCCTTCAACCACACTGAAGCCAATCCTCCTCCTTGACAATTTCCCCTTTTCTCTCTGCAGCCAGTTTTACCTGGTGCTAGATCTGCAAATGTGACCCTTTTTCATTTTCCCCCTTTGAGGCATTTAACAAATTTCTACCAAAGTCATCAAGATACACAACAGCATTCTCCTAATTATGTCATCAGTCAATTGTGAAAATTTCAGAAAATATATAAAAGCATAAAGAAAATACAACCATTACCTAGTAATAACCTTTTATAACATTTCGGCATGTTTCTCTCTGAAGTTATATATATATAGTTTTATATATATATATATATGTATACATATATATATAATTTTTTTTACCCAGTTGAGAGCACACTGTAAATTCATTTTTGTAGATTATAGAAATCTTATAACTAGCTGCCTTGTAGGCAGTAACTGCTAAAAAGCCTAGCATCAAACATCTTACAACATTCATGCTGTAGACAAAACTCACTCCTAGATTAATTTTATGCTTTTCTATTCAGATTTCTTCTGTCCTACTTTCCATGTTCTCTTACTTCTATATTTAATCTTGTTTTATTATATGCATTTCTATGAAACACTCTAAACGCTTTCCAAAATAAATAGTTTTTCCAACATAACCATTTTAAGGGTGCAGTTCAGTAGTATTAAATATATTCACATTGTGATCTTGTAAAACTGAAATTCTAGACCCATTGAATAACAATACCCATTCCCCCCTTCCTCTACCCCCAGGTAATCACCATTCTACTTTCTGTTTCTATGAATTTGACTACTCTAGATACCTCATGTAAGTAGAGTGATACAATATTTGTCTTTTTGTGACTGTCTTATTCTGTTTAGCATAATGTCCTCAAAGTTCATCCATGTTGTAGCACATTGCATAGTTTACTTCCTTTTTAAAGCTGAATAGTGTTCATTACATGTATATGTCACATTTTGTTTGTCCATTCTTTTTTTGGGGGGGGCATGCATCACGACATGATCCCAACCAGGGATCAAACCCTTCCCCCTGCAGTGGAAGCATGGAGTCTTAACCACTGGACCGCCAGGGAAGTCCCTGTCCATTCACTGTTGATGGACATTGGGTTGCTTCCACTTCTTGGCTATTGTGAATAAAGATGCTCTGAACATGGATGTGCAAATATCTCTGAGACTCTGCTTTCAATTCTTTTGGATATGTAGCCAGAAGTGGGATTGTTGGATCATATGGTAGTTCTATTTTTAATTTTTGAAGAACCACCATACTGTTTTCCCTCGTGATTGCACCACTTTACAATCCCATTAGCAGTGTACAAGGGTTCTGATTTATCCACATTCTCACCAACACACGCTATTTTCTGATATATTTTGCAATAATGGATTTATTTCAGTGGTCAGGAACCAAATATTTTCGGATTTTTTTGGTAATAACCATCCTAATGTGTATGAGGTGATATCTCATTGTGGTTTTGATTTGCATTTCTCTAATGATTAGTGATGTTGAGCACTTTTTCATATCCTTGTTGGCCATTTGTATACCCTTTTTAGAAAAATAACTATTCCAGCCCTTTGTCCATTTTTGGGGGGGTTATTTATTTTTTTGTTGTTGTTGAGCTATAGGAGTTCTGTATACATTCTGGATTTTAACCCCTTATCAGATATTTGACTTGCAAATAATTTCTCTCATTTCATAAGTGAAATAAATTATCCCTTGTTTATACGTGAATAAATTGAAATTTAGAAAGAATAAGTACTTGGCCAAAGTGTTCTGGCGCCTTCCATAGCTAAGATTCACCCTGATCTAGATCTACCATAATTGACATGAATATTCTTCATTCCTCTGTTTTTGGACGTTTAGATTGTTTTAAATTTGTATTATGAAGAACAATATTCCAATGTATATTTCTGTGTATAGTTCTTTGGCCATATTTAATATTTTTTTTTTACTTATGATAGATTCCTAGAAGTGGCACCACTGAGTTAAAGATTATGAATAGTAAGACTTTTTGTAATACTAATTTGTAAAAGTATAACTTAAAAATATTAATTGAATGTGTAACATTTGGGATACATTGTATCTATCTTTTGAGAATTTACATTACATATCACATTTTTAGATGGCATGAAATATACCATATATGTAGCTTTAAATACACAAGTATATGAATTATATTTTTTTATAAAGTTGAGCTCTTTTGTTGACTCTTACATTCCTTTCCAATCCTGCTCTTCCTTGTTGGGGTGCCAGACAGCCAGTACTAAAGGCTGGGTTCTGGGGGCCAGGTTGGGGTGGAGTAGCTTACTCTACTTGTACCAAGTAAGGGGTTTTAGACAAAGGTCTTGGGGGCAAGGCTGCGAGTGATTTTTCTGAGGAGATGTAGAGTGAGTCTGAAGGGCCTGACTGGACTTCAAGTGTAGAGCTATGGCCTCAGTAAGGCTCGTGTAGCAGCTGGGGGACAATTGGAAAGGGGGGATATTTGGAGTTGTCACAGTGATGGGGAGGGTACTGCTGGCATTTAGTGGGCAGGGGCAAGAAAGACTAGAGGCATCACTTGGCTTGAGACTATTCTCTTAAAATAATTTTTTCAGCTCCTAATGTCAATATCTCTCCCACTACCACACACTGGGCTAGTTTTGTGTTGACATATCTAGACTCCAAGGGCCACCCTGTATTCTGTTCCTCTAACCATTAAGGACCATAGAATTGTGAACATTCAATAAGTGAATAACTTCAGCATCCCTAAATATAGACCACTGAATGTTGTATACGTTTTTAAAATGTACATTTCATTCTTTTTTATGGCCGGTAGTATTCCGCTGTATATATGTACCACATCTTCTTTATCCATTCCTCTCTTTTTTTTTTTCTTTTATGTATTTAAATTTCTTATGGAGTTTTTTATTATTTTTATTTTAATTTCTTTTATTTATTTATTTTTACAACTTTATTGGAGTATAATTGCTTCACAATGGTGTGTTAGTTTCTGCTTTATAACAAAATGAATCAGTTATACATATACATATGCTCCCATATCCCTTCCCTCTTGCGTCTCCCTCCCTCCCACCCTCCCTATCCCACTCCTCCAGGTGGTCACAAAGCACAAAGCTGATCTCCCTGTGCTATGAGGCTGCTTCCCACTATCTATCTACCTTACGTTTGGTAGTGTATATATGTCCATGCCTCTCTCTCGCTCTGTCACAGCTTACCCTTCCCCCTCCCCATATCCTCAAGTCCATTCTCAAGTAGATCTGTGTCTTTATTCCTGTTTTACCCCTAGGTTCTTCACGATATTTTTTTTTCTTAAATTCCATATATATGTGTTAGCATACGGTATTTGTCTTTCTCTTTCTGACTTACTTCACTCTGTATGACAGACTCTAGGTCTATCCACCTCATTACAAATAGCTCAATTTCGTTTCTTTTTATGGCTGAGTAATATTCCATTGTATGTATGTGCCACATCTTCTTTATCCATTCATCCGATGATGGACATTTAGGTTGTTTCCATCTCCGGGCTATTGTAAATAGAGCTGCAATGAACATTTTGGTACATGACTCTTTTTAAATTATTATCCATTCCTCTCTTGATGGACATTTAGGTTGCTTCCATGCCCTGGCTATTGTAAATAGCGCTGCAATGAACATAAGGGTGCAAGTTTCTTTTCAACTTATGGTTTTCTCCAGATATATGCCCAGGAGTGGGATTGCTGGATCATATGGTAGCTCTTTGCTGTACAGTAGAAACTAACACAACATTGTAAATCAACTGTACTCCAATAAAAATTTGTTGAAAAATGTACATTTCAGTGATGATGGATTGAGAATAAAAGGAGAAATTTTATATTTATTAAAAACATATTAGGTACCACAAACTTTACGTATTAGCTTCCTATGGTTGCTGTAACAAATTACCACAAACTGGGTGGCTTAGAACAACCGAAATGTATCCTCTCACAGTTCTGGAGGCCAGACGTCTGAAATTAAGGTGCCAATTTCTGGAAGGACTGCGTTCTCGCCACAAGCTCTAGGGGAGGATGCAGCCCTTGCCTCCTTCAGCTGCTGGTAGCTCTCAGTCTTCCTTGAGTTGGGCTGCTTTCCTCCAATCTCTGCCTCCAGTGGCCTTCTCCTCTTCTGTCATCTCACTCTTTTATAAGGACACCTGTCATTGGATTTAGGGCCCACCTGGCCAAACCACCATGATCTCCTTGTCTCAGAGTCCTTAACTAAATATCAAAGACCCTTTTTCCAAATAAGGTAACATTTACAGATTCTGGGGATTAGAACATGGATCCCTTTGGGGGGTGGAAAGTCGCCATTCAGCCCACTATACTTCATTCCAGAATTGTGTTAATTTTCCAGCAATCTTGTGATGGGGACATCATTATCCCTTGTTTATAACATGAATAAATTGAAATTTAGAAAGAATAAGTACTTGGTCAAAGTGTTCTGGTGCCTTCCAGAGCTAAGTTTCACCCTGAAGCTCCTGCCGCCTGGATGCAGTGTTGATCAGCTGTGCCCTGTGCCTGGTCAGTTACAGAGCACTGTCCTCACTAATGCAAAAGTAGCCTCAGACAGGGACTTCCCTGGTGGTCCAGTGGTTCAGAATCTGCCTTCCAATGCAGGTGACAGGGGTTCGATCCCTGATCGGGGAACTAAGCCCACATGCTCTAGAGCCCGCGTGCCACAAATAGAGAGCCTGTGTTCCACAACTACTGAGCCTGCACTCCACAACTAGAGAGAAGCCCGCACGCTGCAACTAAGACCCGACACAGACAAATAAATAAATATTAAAGAAAAAAAAAGTAACCTCAGACAGCAGTGTTCACAGGTGACCTTGTACATGCCACTGGTCTTGGCCTAAAAGTTCTCTTTGCTAAAAGAGCATTCCACTTAAAATAAGAAAAAATAGAGGCAACAAATTAAATGTATTCTATCACAATTCCAAATAGGTATCAAACTAACCTAAATTTAGATATTCATGCAACGTTCCAAAAGTGCCTTTTTCCATTTTCTTATCCCCTGAAAAAAGACACATTTCTTCAGCTCAGTCTGATTTATTCTTTCAACATTTGTTGAGTACCTACTACAGTTTATGAAATCCTTCTTCCCGTACTATGGGCATTTTTATTTTAGTGTAAGAATACATTTGAACTCAGAAATAAAAGGCATAAAGATATTCTGGCAGTTTCTATATCCTGGATTATTTTTTAATCTACTTTATGGAGTATTAACTTTTTTTTACGCTTTTACTTTACTTAAATTTGAGATGTTTTAAATAGCGTTAAGATTTTACATAACTGCAACTGGTTACTTCTAAAAATTTTTTTTCTTTAAATAAAGCTGTTTTTTTTACAATTCAGATTTAGGAGTGGTTTGAAACAGGTCTGGGGTGCACATTCACTCAGGTCCATCAAAGCAATTGCGAAATAAAGAGAATATCGTGGTGTTTTCAAAGATACCTTGTCCTTCTATCAAGGATGAATTTTTCAACAGGTATATATTACAATGCCTCAGGAGTGAAACATCTCATGTATTCAAAAAGTTAGTAGTTTAGAATCATAGCATCTTTTAGGGAAGGGATGGTTTCTTGATAAGCTTGTGTGTTTAAGGAAATAACATATTTAATGAACTCACACACAAAAATAACATCTGTTATTACTGATTAGGGAAATTTAGTGGAAATGCAAAAATTGAAATGACATTAATTTGGCCACATTGGAGAGGATCTGCAGAAGAGACTTGTGTTTAGATGCTTTAAAATGTAAATAGTGCCCATCAGGGGACACAGCTTCACTTCACATAAGGGGTTTTCAGATAAATGAGTGGGAGAAATTTGCACTAATTCTATAGGGGCATAATTAAAAATAATTAGAAACAAACCTCACATATTTTATAAAATAACTTCAAGAAAACAGACAGAGATGGATTTTGCACTTTCAGAAAGCAGTGAGCATGTAGCACAGGCTTGAGATCTGAAGTCCCCAGTGATGCGAGCTTCCTTCCTTGTGCAAACCTGCCAATACACTTTTTAAGAAAGATAAGAATAAAACATTTACAAAGGCGGTCTCCAAGGGAGAGAAGGTATGCGTTTAATGATTCAGTCCTTGGCAATCATCAATAAGTATGCTAGTGAAAGGCAACTAAAGAGTATAGTATACATATTGCAAATCCAGGAAAATACTACTGTGGCTGGCTAGGTAGATAGATAGATAGATAGATAGATAGATAAACATGGTGAAATGAAAAAGTAGGCAGAATGACCATCACTCTGGCTCTTGCTACAATAACAAATAATGGCCACATCTCAGTGCAACTACAAACATTTATATCTTGCTCACATATCATGAGGGCTGTAGGTCAACTGGACTTGTGCTGAACTTGGCTGTGCTCTCTATGTCTTCTCATTCTCGGACCCAGGTAGAAGCAGCAGTCACTGTTTGGAGCACGCAGTACTCATAGTTGAGAGATAGAGGCAAACCAAACCACACTAGGGCATCATAATTTTCTGCTGGGACATAGCATATTTCCCGTCTGCTCACCTCCTGTTGGCCAAAGCAAGTACAAAGTCAGCAGGGCAAGAAAGTATGTTGCATTACAAGGAAGCATGGCTAAAGTGGAGAGGAAGGAAAAATTGTGAGCAAATAGTCTGTCACACCTAAAATGTAGAAAACAGCAAAATAATATGACCAAATATATATATTTTAAAGAAAACACTATGATTAATAAACATTTATGCAGTTCCAACAGAAAACTCCTCCAGTCAGTGGCGGATTCAAGTTTTATGGGGCTTAAACATATGCAATTTTTGTGATTCTCTTTAGGAAAATGTGATCAAATACTCCTATTTCATAATTAGAGCCCCCGAAGCTTAAGTTTAATTATTTTCAAGGTAAATTTGATTTTGCTTTCAGTTTATATATTGTAAAAACTCTAATTCCATTCATCGATTAAATGTAGTAAAATATATATATCCTCCACTTCAAAACTTGTACTGACACAGTTCTTTAAAAATAAAATACTGTAATTTTTAATAGGCAAATGGTCATTTATTAATTTGGACTTAAGAACACAATAAAATAATCTCTGTCTTCCTGAGGTCACGTAGGTCACAGACTTAAAGGGAGGTGGGAATTCCCTGGAGGTCTTTGTCTGAAGAAACCCGTTTTTATTTATTCAAAGAATCCAAATTGGCTGCCATTGTTAAATATATTATGACCTATGATGACCCCGGAAGATAGCTGACGTGGAGATGGAAGATTTTCACTAAGAATTAATTGATGTATTTTTTTCAGTCAACACAAAAAGTAATTTATTTCTTATAAATTTTCTGCACTCCCCGATATTGTTGAGAATAATGAAGGGCTGGTATGGTTTTCAAGCCACGTGGGTTAAAACTAAAGAATAAGAAGAGAATAAGGCTGGAGTATATTGGAGTGTATAGTGGTAGTCCCAGATCCATCAGTACATTAAGACCTAAGGATAAGGTGAAAGATGGAAGCCAGAAAGACTGCACCCCAAGTCCTTATCATTCTACTCTTCAATTGGTACGGTAGGCAAGATAGTGTCCCCCCAAAATCCGTGTTCAAATCTCCAGAACCTGTGAATATGTAAGGTACTTTGCAAATATGGTTAAGGTTATAGACTTGGAAAGGAAGAAATTATCTGGAATATCCAGATGGGCCCCATCTAATGACATGAATCTTTCAAAGCAGAAACCCTTTTCCATCTGTGGTCAGAGAAAGTGATGTGATGACCAAAGGGTCAGTGAGACTTGTGAGTCAGACTCGACCTGCCGTGCTGACCTCTAAAAGCAACCACAACCCTGCTGACACAGTGATTTTAGTCCAGTGAGATTCTTACTGGACTTTTGACCTACAGAACTGTAAAATAATACATTTGTGTTGCTTTAAGCCATGAAATTTGTGGCAATTTGTTACTGTAGGAATAAAAAAGGAATACATTTGGTGAAGCAGGGAAGTGACACATGCAGAGGGTGCCCTTCATTACCTGGTGTGAATGCTCCAGGAAGCTCAAACACCCCCAAACCTCAGCACCCAAGTTTCTGGGGTCTCCCAGGTACATACACTGACACTCTGCCATGGACCACCAGGCATTTTTTCCAACTCAGAAATCTCTTCTAGTTTATCTCTTCCAGTTTGCTCAGTTTGTGTCTGTGAAGTGACATTTCAGATCCTCTTAGTTTGATTATTCTGCATGAGATAAAGTGGGAAAATACACTTTGGCAACCCCGTGGGTCACATTCTTCAGTGTGATCAAGCTGTTTGTAGTGGATCAGGGAAGTGATTTTGGAAGTACGTTCATTTTCTACTGGTACAGTGTTTAACAATTTGTTTTGTTCATATTGCTGAAACAGAAAGAAGAGAATGTTAAGTTCTTTTGTGGTCCTTGAAATATTTGAACTGTTAAACTGCATTCTGATTAAATCCACTTAAACCTTGTGGCAACGCATTTCTGTATTTTTGTTTTGTGCTGGACATACTGCTGTGCAAAACAAGTTATCTGTCTAGCTCCAAAGGGGATACACAGGAAGAAACCATAGAGAAAACGTTAATTAAAAACAAAGACAAAAGTGAGCCATTTGGGAGAGTTAAAAAAATATAGAGAATATATGCAAAGGCAAGGAATGGGCTGATTCTAAAACACAGTTTAAAATAGTTTGAATGAAAATGGTCATGGACTGGAGGTAAGAAAGTCACACATAAGCTATTATGAATGGTTTTCTTTGCATATAAAATAGGCTGGAAAAAGGATTCAAGCAGCAGTGAACGTGTGTTAAATAAATGGGCTAACTATTGAGGAGGAACTGAAATCCCCCTGGAGAAAGACGCTATGAAAGAATAAATCCATTTGCCAATTAATGGACCAGAATGATGAGCTTTGTATTCAACTGGCATTATAAAGTTATTATATAATATTTTAATATACCTTAATACATATTCTTTTTCAACATCAAAGGATCTAATAGTGCTGAGAAGAGTGTTTAGCATCCTCACAGAACTTAATTTCTGGATTTCAGCTGTGCATCACTGAACAAACAGAATGTAATATTAATGGAGCATTGCTTTGCCCAGAATATTGACTATTTATAATATTACAGTCATTAAAAAGAAGCAGCAGTTTACTGATACAATTTAAATACTAGAGGTTGGAAAAAAGAGACGTTATTTGTGTTCCTAAATTAGAGATATTTATTCATGCCAACTTTCTTTCCACTGTAATGGAAGTAGAAGCAACAAGAATGTATTGTGTATTTCCCCTTGAGAAACAGCTAAGTGTAACACAGAGCACTGGACCTGGTGCCAGAACACCTGGGTTCCAGTCCCCATTCCTCTGGTTCTGGCATTGACAATGCTTGGAGGCCTCCTAGGCCTGAAAAACAGAGATAATGTTACCTGTTTTTGTCTGATTCACAAAATGAGGTAACATGATACACCGCAATATGAAAGTGCTTTGTAAATTTTAAAGGGTCCTATACATTAGGGTCCTTACATTAGGCTTAAAATGTATTAAATAGTAGATAAATCAGTGAAATACCTATTCAGCATAAATATATATTGTTATAACAATTAGCAGACTTTTACAAAAATTTAATCTAATAGTAGTTTCATGATCTGGGTCTTGTCATCAACTTAGGCTGTGTACATTTACAGTGATGTTCATTACACATGAATATTTGGAAAATAAACATTGTCTTCTCCATAGTTTTGCCTAGAGCTAGCCTTTTCCCTTAGTTTCTGAGTTCTCTTATATTGGTTGTTGATGGCCAAATCGTGTGTCTGCAAAGGTGCCAGAACAAATGCTAAATTCACTGAACTACTGACCAGCAAATATTAATCACATATTATGTGCGTAGCTCTATACAAGGTACTATTCAGTAAACTCAACAAAATGAGCGGTTTGATTTTTTTTCCTCTTCTATATAAATTTACTAGCTCTTTGTCTGAATTAATCAAATCAACCAGTAGGTTTTTGGCTTCCTGTAGACACAGCTTAAATGTCACTCTCTATCTTTAAGCTGCTATTTTGAGAATTGGTGATGTGTAGTTGGAAAACACTTTACGATTTAGAAATAGAGTACTATACAGTAGGGCTTATTAGACAGTTGTTTTCACTTTGTAGGTTTTATTTCATTTAACTTTTTATTATGGAAAATTTTAAACATGTGCGTAAGCATATGGTGTAAGAATCCCCATACACTTAACCCAGCTTCAACAATTAACAACTCATGGTCAATCATGCTTCGCCTCTACCCCCAACAAACCCTCACCTACCCCGTATCATTTTGGAGCAAGCCTCAAGAGATCATATAATTTAATCCTTAAATTTTCCAATATGTATCTCTAAAAGATAAGGATTTTGAAAAAAAATAACCACTATAGCATTATCACACCCAAAATAAAATTAACAGCAACTCCTTAATATCATCAAATATTCAGTGTATGTTCAAATTTCCAACTATTTTATAATATTATAATTTTTGCAGTTTGTTTCATTTAGTATTTCAAATAAGGGCCACACATTGCGATTTGTCCAAATGCCACTTAACTCTATTTTTTTTTGTGGGGGGGTACGCGGGCCTCTCACTGTTGTGGCCTCTCCCGTTGCAGAGCACAGGCTCCGGACGCGCAGGCTCAGCGGCCATGGCTCACGGGCCCAGCCGCTCCGCGGCACGTGGGATCTTCCCGGACCGGGGCACAAACCCGTGTCCCCTGCATCGGCAGGCGGACTCCCAACCACTGCGCCACCAGGGAAGCCCTTAACTCTATTTTAATCTTCAACTCTCTCTTTTTTCTCCCCCTTGCAATTTAGTTGCTGAAGAAACTGGGTCATTTGTCCTGTGACCTTTTCTACAGCCTAGATTTCACTGAGTGTATCCTGTGGTATAGTTTAATATGTTCTTCAGTCCTATGTGTTTCCTGAATATTAGTAGTTGAAAATATGATACCCACATGTAACAGCTTTTATTTTAAAATAAACTTTTTACTTTAAAATAAACTTTTTACTTTAAAATACTTTTTACTTTAAAATAAACTTTTTATTTTAAAATAAACTTTTTACTTTAAAATAACTTTTTAGTTTAAAATAAACTTTATTTTACTTTAAAATAAACTTTTTATTTTAAAAGTTTGATATACAGAAAAATGTGAAGACAGCACAGACAGTACACCCAGTCTCCCCTGTTATTAACATCTGAAATTAGTATGGTATACTTGTTATAATTAATAAATATTGATACACTGTGATTACCTAATATCCATACTTTATTCAGATGCCCTTAGTTCTTGCCTAATGTCTTTCTCTGTTCCAGGATCCCATTTAGGAGACTATATTGCATTTAGTTGTCATATCCCATTAGCCTCCTTTTAGCTGTGACAGTTTATCAGACTTTCCTTGTTTTTGATGACCTTTACAGTGTTGAGGCAAACCGGTGAGATGTTCTGTACGATGTCCCCCAATTGGGATTTGTCTGATGTCTTTCTCATGGTTAAACTGGGGTCTGAGGGCTTTGGGAAGGAAGACCACAGAAGCAAAATGCCATTTTCATCAAAGATACATACTTTACACATGACTTCTCACCTTGGTTACCCGGCTGAGGTCGTGTTTGTTAGTCTTCTCCATCATAAACCTACTTTTTATTTTCCTCTTTCCCTACAGTACCCTTTGGAAGGAAGGCTCTATGCGAAGCCCCTATTCACAGAGCAGAGAATTATTCTCCATCTCCTTTAGGTGGAATAACTACATACATTATGGACAATTCTTCTATATTTTTTCTATGTATTTATTTAATCATGTATATATCAGTATGGACTTCTGGTTATTTATTTTACACTTTGGGTTATAATCCAAAACTAAGTTATTTATTTTGTTGCTCAAAATGTTCCAGCTTTGGTCTTTGGGAGCTCTTTCAGTTGACTCCTATGTCTCTTTGTCAGAGACCCCTACATTGTGTGTGTGGAAGGGGGTGTATGTTTCAAGCCCTTCCTTACTTTCTGTCACACAAGATACCCCAGGCTCATTGTGTATATTCCCTGTCCCCATCCTAGAATCAGCTTTTTCTCCAAGGAGCCCTGGTTTCTTTTATTGGAGAATAAAAGTTCTGGGCACCAAATTTAATAAAATATTTTTAAAGCATTCTTTTGCTGTCATTTTGTCTGTTTTGGAAACTTTGAATTATTTTTGTTATAATTTATTATAAAATTTTGATGTTTTATAGTTCCAGTTTGCAAAATTCACTTTTAGTCTAACATTTCTGCCTATATTGAATATTAAGTCTTTTATTTTCAGCAAGAAATTTGCACAATTTTGTTTCTATATATCTTACTATTAAACTCAGAGTCTGAAAACTTGAGTTTTTCTACATTATGCCCATTCAATCAGTTCAAGTGGCTATTTTGTTAAGTGATGCTAAGTATCTAGGACCTTTGACTGTTTTTAAAATATTTTTAGTGAATTGACTAAATATTTTGACATCTTATAATTACAAAGTACCTAGAGAAAGTAGATAAAAAGGCAAATATCATAAGGAAGGAATATGTTTAGTTCTGTGAAAATCATCCAGTAAAAGTTCATGAAGGCAGATCCTTCTAAGGTGGACTTTTCTGCATAGCTAGGTAAACCAGTAGCTAAAATTTTCACTGTAAAATTTATGAAATGTTTCTTAAGAAAATAAACAATGGAAATTTTTGTATCCAATACTAGAAGAATAAAAGAAAACATTTTCAAGGAGCATCATTTCTATACTAATTACATTTTTTTCATTTATTGGTTAGAGGTCTCTTCATATAATTTATTTTTTAAAGATAGGTTTATAAACATTATCAGGAGTCCCAAAGCCAGGCTACACTAGCAAAACAACTTACCAACTATTCTACAGTGGGCAAGTCAATCTTTCTGTGTTGTTTCCTCCTCTGTAAAATTGGTTGTAAAGATAAATTGGTTCACATACGTAAAATACTTAACATATATATCTACATGTATGTGTGACATACATGTATATCTATATATATAGGCATATATATGTTACATATATTTACATGTATATACACAAAATATGTAAATCCCAGCCCATCCAAATGTTCAATAACAGTTGTCCCTTCCTTGTCTTTAATAGTTTTTTCTTTTCTATCTACATACTTTAATATTACTTTTCTTTAGGAATAGTCAATAACTTAAACATTTTGCTAATTCAGACTGACTTTACCATTTAGTCCAAGTTAGTGGAATTTTGCCGTAGTTAATCTGCTTTCTCCAAATCAATACTGTAATGGAAATGTTTTTTTGTTTGTTTTGTTTTGTTTTGTTTTGTTTTTTGCAGTATGCGGGCCTCTCACTGTTGTGGCCTCTCCCATTGCGGAGCACAGGCTCCGGACGTGCAGGCTCAGCGGCCATGGCTCACGGGCCCAGCCGCTCCACGGCATGTGGGATCCTCCCGGACCGGGGCACGAACCCATCTCCCCTGCATCGGCAGGCGGACTCTCAACCACTGCGCCACCAGGCAAGCCCTGGACATGATTTTATATATAATATATTAATGAGTTTTTCTCTCTTGCATTTCTTAGTGTGTGACCTTTGCTCATTCTGTCCGAGGCATTAGGGTTATGTTATAGCTGGAATGCAAAAATAAAGAGGGTCTCAATATTCAGCTTTTCATATCCAAAGCAGGGGTTTTGAATTTGCAACAAGAAAATATTCCTAAAATCCAGGCTTTGTCAAAAGACTCTGCAATTTTGCAAATTGTTTTAGCTCCATGTTGACTTTGTCCACGGAAATTATCAAGTGCCAGGGATAGACGGGATTCAGGATAAGACTTGAGGGAAGACCTTGTAGCTTGGCAAGCTCAGAGAGAAGGGAAAAAAGTCGAGCTATCTCTTTTGTCCTAGGGAAGATTTGCAGCAAGAGGAGAGAGACAGAGACAGGAAGGAAGACCCACTCCTGACCATCACTTTGCAGGCAGGAGCCGCGCCGGAAGGGGTGGTGCCTTAAAAACGTTGGAGAACCCTGGAAGCAGAGAGCCTTTGCTTTACTCCCTCTGTGGGACACCGAGTGGAGACATGGGGTGAGTGGCACTGCAACGGCACTTGGTGGAGAGAAGTTATCTAGACCAAAGGGTCTGGTCTCCTGGCTCCCCTGGCCTATGTGTGGTGAGCAGAGGGTCCAGAAATAATTGTGTGTCCTGGTGGGGAAAGAAAAGATCCAAAATGGCCCAGTGGACCGACAAGATCCAGAGGTGAGGCAAAGAGGCAAATGGTCCGCTGGTGTGTGTCCACACAGTGACTCACAGGGCAAATGGGACCATCAGCAACCTGCAGTCACAAGTCCAGGGACCAGACCAGACACTGAACTGCAGGGGCCAGGGAGGGTCCACGGAGGTCATCGTCTGAATCCAAAGCCCCTTCTCACCACACACCCACACACCCCTTACATGACATCATGACTGTGTCTTGGAGCTGAGGAAAGGGAAAAGAAAAATCTTAAATAATTAGCATCTTCCCAAAAGAGACTGAGTGAGCCACCCAAAACTCAGTCACAGTGAATCTGTAAATATAAAACATACTCACTATCCAGTAGGTGAGATGGGGTGGAGGGGAAAGTTATTGAATTTGCAACTCCACTGCAAATAGAAAAGGATTTGAATGCCGACCCTTCCCTGGCTGCTATGAGGATGAAGCAGGACGGTGATGGGGAAGGACTCTGGAAAGTGAGGGCGCTCACTGCGGGTGGTAGGAGGGCAGCTGTGGACCCTGCCATGCCGGTAGGACCAGACAAGCAGCGGGCACAACTCAGCCCTGGGCCGGGAGGCCAAGCGCAGACAAGAAGCCAAGTTCAGGCCAATTACAAGGTATCAGGTAGAAGAAAGCAGGAGTCGAGAGCGGCAGATTCAGCTGAGAACTTGTTGAAGGGAAGCCAAGTGGCAGCAGCGGACCAGGCCTGAGCACGACCTCCCTACTGAGGCGACTCTCAGGTACAGTCTCCAGGAATGACAACCGGCCTAGGGCTACCTGATGTTTTCCTTAGTTGCATGTATGACGCAAAAAAGCAGTTTCACTGAAAGTATGCCCTGAGTGTGACTATTAGTGGCCTGGAGAGCCTTGAATTAAAATTAAGAATCATCTTAGCGTTTATAGGCAGAATCTAAAAAAAAAAAAAAAAAATGATACAATGAACTTATTTACAAAATAGAAACAGACTCACAGACGTAGAGAACAAACTTGTGGTTACCTGGGGTTGGGAGGGGAGGGATAGACTGGGAGTTTGGGACTGACACGTACCTACTGCCCTATTTAATATTGGGTTGGCCAAAAAGTTCGTTCGGGGTTTTCTGTACGATTTCCCCCAACGAACTTTTTGGCCAACCCAATATAAAATGCCTTGGGACTTCCCTGGCAGTCCAGTGGTTAAGACTTCACCTTTCAATGCAGGGGGTGTGGGTTCGATCCCTGGTTGGGGAGCTAAGATCCCACACGCCTAGGGGCCGAAAAACCAAAACATAAAACAGAAGCAATATTGTAACAAATTCAATAAGGACTCTAAAAATGGTCCACCTCAAAAATAAATATTTAAAAAGTAAAAGAAAATGCCTTTCCGTGAAGAAAAAAAAAGAATCATCTTGTCAGGGTAGAGAAATACAAAAAGGATAAGTCATAAAGCTAAGTGAGATCAGGATTATTCATTCGTGAGAAATTTTTCTCAAAGTTTCAAATTGAGGAAAGAGAGCCTTTGCTAGAACCTGGCCCCCCCAAAAAAAATTGCTTCAGGAATTCTGAAGGACCAGGTGCCATCAATATAAATGGGTTAATTCATTCATATTTACGGCACCTGGTAGGTGCCAGGTTCTTTGTCAGGTAATAAAGGGGCCCTTGCTAACTATCCGTAGGAACACAGACAACTCAATGGACCTTTAAAACAAACGCACCGTAATGGGGGCGGTATGGGAGTGCAGAGGAAGGGCGGGGCGGGGCGGGGGGGAGGGGAATGGTAGTTTTTATCCTGAACCTGCCAGTGTGTGTTTCACAGAGGATCTGCAATGTGGGAGGTTGTCCTGGAGAACACAGAAGTGAATGGGGGGTGCCAGAGCGGCTTTATGGTAACATCTAAGCTGACACCTGAAGGAGTAAGCAGTGGCTAGGTGAACGAGTGAGTGGAGGCGCTCCCGGCCAAGGGAACAGCACGGGGCTAAGGCCTGGAAGGGAAGAGGACTGCGCGCTGGGGGATCTGCGCATGCTTGAGCTGCACCGGAGAAGGCGCGCAAAGGAGCGGCGGGGGATGAGGCAGGAGAGGTGAGCGGAGCCCCTAAGGTGATGGTGACGGAGTCCAAGGGAGCCGGGGGAAGAGGATGGATGCGAGAGCTATTTGGCGAGTGCAGGTGACAGGGCTTGGGGACTGAGTGGACATCGAGAGAGATGAAGAGGAGCTCAGAACCAGCCCAGTTTTCTGGCTTAAGCAGCTGGTGGTGCCTTTTACCTGGAGAAGCTACCCCGAGACACTGCGAGCAGGTGCGCAGGGCGAAGGCACACGGAGTTCGCCTGGGACTTGCTGAGTTTGAAATTCCCATGAGAAGTCCACATGGAGCCCTGGAGAAGCAGTTGGCTCTTTGGGCCTGGGGTTCTAAAATGAGATGGAGATGCAAATTTGAAAGTGGTCAGCATAATTTAAGATGCCTGACTATTGAAAAACAGTGTCCGTATTCTTTTCTTTGCCTCGAGAGAGCTGTCTAAAATGGTCTTTAGGGCTCCCCTTGTGGCGCAGTGGTTGAGAGTCCGCCTGCCGATTCAGGGGACACGGGTTCGTGCCCCAGTCCGGGAAGATCCCACATGCCGCGGAGCGGCTGGGCCCGTGAGCCATGGCCGCTGAGCCTGCGGGTCCGGAGCCTGTGCTCCGCAACGGGAGAGGCCGCAACAGTGAGAGGCCCGCGTACCGCAAATAAATACATAAATAAATAAAATGGTCTTTATTTTTCAAATTGTATATCTTAAAAACAAAGTTTCAGAGTGTATTTGAAGTAGGAATTAGGAATATCAACTGTAATATTAAATAGGTACTTAGTAATTAAAAAAGAAATCAGTTTACTGATTTAAAATATTGGGGTCTTTTGGTATGACATGTTTTCTAACACAATTATAAAATGCATGTTTACTTTAAATTATATATTGTTCTTTATAATCTTACAATTAAAATGCTTTAATTTCTCTAATTTCTTATTAGTGTTATTGGAGCCTGGGTATAGTTTTTTTCAAGCCACAAATCAAATTTTAATCATTTCTTACAGAATTCAATTAATTTGTGAGGTCATTTTTTAATGTTTTTTTATGTTTGTATTGAGATATAATTGACATATAACATTGTGCAAGTTTAAGATGTATGTGAGGTTATTTCTTTAGTGAGTACCTTCATCCAAGGATACATGAGCACCAAAATTTTGAGTCTTCCATTGTCAATAAATTGGGAAATTACTAGCATGGAACAACCTTGATTGGTGTGACTGGGGCCTTATTTATAGCTGTGTAGTAACTTGTGACTTAAGCCCAGCAAGCTGACATACACTGGAAATATTTTTGATTTTAAAATGCTAATCATTGTTCTTCTCTTCACAGAACCAGGTGGGTTGAAGATCAGGTTCCAAGCCTTGAGCTCTGCCTGACAACAAGGCCTGGCACGATCACTGCCTTTGCCCAAGGCTGACGCTGCTTGACTGTGAGCCCAGTGTCTACAAGGTCAGGCCCTTACTAAAACCCTGCACAACAAGCTCTGTGTTCACTGTGGGTTTTTTACTTGATGCAAGTGGAATAGTTGGGCTAGACAGAGAGCTGCCTTATGTAAATGCCTGAGAAGACAATTGTCTTGCCATGTATGAGTTTCTGTTTTATCATAATGTTACAAAACTTCCAAGGCAATTGTGACATTAACTAAGCATTTGAAATCTGTTTACCAGATCTAAAGCATCCAGAGTTCCTGTCTGCCATACATATGCATAGCTTGGCAAAGAGCCAGAGGGTGAAAACTCTGTATCAAAGCCAGTGTGTTTGTCACTTGTGAAAAGGTGAGTGTGGGCAACTATTATATGAGCGTGACATGAAAATACCATTTGGAGTTTCATCCAAATGTCAGAGAAACTTTGAAATTGTTCAACTTTGTACCATTGGCAAAACTTAATCTTCTAGATCCACCAGCTGTATTCATACAACTCTAAAAACCAGGATAAAGTCCCAAAAGAAAGAGAAGGGGTGAAGTTTAGTGACATATAGAAAATGTGGCTTACTTACCAGGAAAGAGATATTTTGTTTTTACTTTCTTACTTTATCTGGGGGACAATTGATTTTTTTTTCGGTTTCAAATGATTTATTCAAAAATAGAGTATGAAAAAGAGATGTAGAAATCTATCAGACTACATTTTTGGAAGTAATGATAAAACAGAACATTTGCAAAGCTGTAGTCATGTAGGTATACATTCAAAAATCACACAGCACTCATTGGGCTTTTCCTGGGAGTAGAATTAATGCTGAGAAAAAATAAATGAAGGAAATAGAAGATAAGGCTCATATGTCAACATTGTTTTTACAGCTAAAACAATTGTTTGATTTAAATCTGACTTTCCTGATGCATTTATTTAGATATGTGTGTATAATGTGAAATGGAATTTTGAAGTCACCCATTTGATTTAATGTAGACTGCCAGGCCATTTAAATAGTGTTCTTGAATGAAATTTTTTATCCTGAATTATCCAGTGTGACATTCTAGTTAATCAGATATCTTATTAATACATACTTACTGAGCGCCTACTACGTGCTCAATTGTTCTAGTGGATGCAGAGAAATGTGAACCACTGTCCCTGTCTTGGGAGACTTTATACTCCAGCAAGATAATAACAATGTATATGTAAACAACAGTCATTTACCATTCAGGCAGGGTGTGATGAGGGCCAAATAGGTTGAAGAGAGAGTGAATATCTTTGAAGTTCAGAGGAAGAAAAGAGATCTACAGATTGTGAGGGTCTAGAAAGAATTCTGAGAGAAAAAGTTCAGGCTTTAGAGTGAAGATTTTCATTATTCAATGGAACATTATTCTATTGTGACCAAAGAGTTATCTGCTACATGAGCCCTCAAACTTGTTTGTGTTGTATGACTATTGTGATATTGTGCATGCCGTGCTGTTTAATTTTTGATGATTTTAGTCCCTAAATTCTTTCAGTTACCAATTAAAAACCAAAACAAAATTAGTCACATGACTATGTATCTCCAGATAATGTATTTATATAAATTCATAGTTGTTATAAAAACAAGTGGTACTAACAAAAGACCCTGTAATGAATACAAAATTATATAACTCTTAATGATAATGGTACAGCTTAAATCTGAGTGGGGAAAGGAGACCAATTGTTCTACAATTGTACATTGATGTATTTTCCTTCAGGTTTTCTTCAAATTCACAAGATCTTGTTTCTCACTTAGGAATTCATATGACCCAGAGTCACTATTTTTCATACAAACAAAGTAACCACACTTTTCAATTTTCAAAAGAAGTTTCCTTTTTCTAACCCAAGAAAATCCAAATAGATCAGATTTTTCTCAGTTCTAGCCAAGTGTTCATTTCTGGCCAAAGATTCTGTCATAAAGGCTGAATTTGGGGGAGATTTAGCCCTAGGGTAAAAAAAAAAAAAAAAAAAGAAGCAATATAAAGGAAATGATAGGGTAATTTTAAGAAGAATATTATAGCTATGGGTACTAATTTATTCTTCTAAACTGCCTCAGTATTAAGAATTGGTCTAAAACAGCCAAACCCTACTAAATTTGTATTGGATGATTGCTCAGCTATTACATATGTGCAGAGAGGTCGTATAGCATAGGGGGTTAAATGCCCAGACCCCAGACCCTAGAATCCAGCGTGTCTGGCTTCAAATCTCAAACCTGCTGCATTTTTAGAACATTACCCTGGGCAGATTGCTTCAACTCTATCGTTTTCTCAACTGTAAAACAGGAATAATAACAGTGCCTGTTTCAAAAATAAATTGATACACGGCAAGCAATTAAAATTGTACCTAGCCAAGAGCAATCACTAAGTGTCAGCGATTTCGTATTATTTTGCTTTTATATAGTGACAGCTGCAGGTACACTGTTTTTTGACTTTTCTGTCTAAAACCCATTTTCTTTCCTCCCCTCCCACCACCCTCATTCCCATCTCCTAGACTGTTTGTCTTTCATTCCCATGGCCATTTTCATCGCCTAACACAGTGACTTCACAAAGGTGCTCCTAAAGATTGAATGAATGAATGAACCAAACTCCTAGTTCTTTTTTCAGTCCCCTCAGAATAATCCCTGGCCCCTGACCCTCTTCTGTAGTGGAGAGGGAGCCCTCCTTCTTGCTCCCATAAGCCCTTATGTGAGCCCAACTACTACAATTAGCACAATTAGGCTTGGTTGATCTGTATATGACTCTTTCTCATTTTCCGTTAGGTTTCTTCAGATTCACAAGATCTTGTTTCTTACTTAGGAATTCTTTGAACCAGAATCTGTGAGCTTCTCGAGAGTACTGGCTCTCACCTGCATCGCCTGATGCTTGTCAAATGATTGATTGATTGAATGATTGTACGAATGAATGATTGCACTCATCCCAACTGCTCAGCAGAGGCTGGAGAGTCTCCCACCACTCGTCAACCTCCAGGAATTGTAAGCACAGGCCCGTGGTTCCTCTGTAGCGTGGCCTGACCCTGGGAAAGGGTGGCAGGAACCAGTAGCACAGAGCTCTGCCTGCCACAGTCTGACCACACAATGAATATGGTCTCTGGAACTTCTTATACCTTAATACTTTTGTTTTACAAATGAAGAAATTAAACCTAAAAAAGGTTTAACTAGCCAAGATCTCCTAGTGTATTAGAGAAACAACTGGAAATACAGTCTAGGTCTCCTGGCTTGTACTCTACACATATTCACACAAAGAGATTTTCCATATAAGGCTTGCATGTTCCATTGAAAGCGTAGGAGTAACAGGTGCATGGAGGAGGGAAATAGGATAAATAAGAAATGTCCTTGGTTTTCTTATTCATTATTCTTTTTTTAATATAAATTTATTTTATTTTTGGTTACCCTGTGTCTTTGTTGCTGCACGCAGGCTTTTCACTAGTTGCGGTGAGCAGGGGCTACTCTTCGTTGTGGTGCACGGGCTTCTCATTGCGGTGGCTTCTCTCATTGCAAAGCATGGGCTGTAGGCACGCGGGCTTCAGTAGTTGTGGCACTTGGGCTCAGTAGTTGTGGCTCGTGGGCTCCAGAGTGCAGGCTCAGTAGCTGTGGTGCACAGGCTTAGTTGCTCCGCGGCATGTGGGATCTTCCCGGACCCGGGCTCGAACCCATATTCCCTACATTGGCAGGCGGATTCTTAACCACTGCGCCACCAGGGAGGCCCCTCTTATTCATTATTCTTAATAAAAAGACTTGATGGTTAAAATATCCTCCTGTATGAATGTTTTAACTACAAATGATCTAAGCCATATATAGCAATTACAAATAAATGTCATGGTATCCTACATTTTAAAATCTAAAAACATGTACTGCTTTTGCCTGCCCAGAATCTTGTCCCCTTTCTGGTAACCACACCTCGATTTCCCTTTGGAGGTCTATGTCTTCCCACCTGCCAGCCTTCTTTGTGGTAATTTCAGGGAAGACAGTCAGTTCACCCCAGTCAAGGTGTGGCCTTGTGAACTTGGTTAGGCAGATCAGACTCTCTCCCTGTGAATCTGGTTCCTGAGCAGAGTGGCACTGAGACAGAAAATGGCAAGCACAGATTCCTTCCAGTAAGCTTTCTAAGGATGCTGCCCATGGATTCCTCCTACCTAGATTCCTGGAACTGTTCTAGGATCTGTCCTTACCAGGATGACTCATCAGCTTTATCTTTGATTTTGGAAGCTAACCAATATCCTTCCAACAAATTTCTTTGCTGTTGAAGTGGTAGAGTTTTTTTTCATTGCTTGCAACAAAACTCTACTGGTGGTTGGACTGCAAGTTGGTTTGTGTACAAACCAAACTAGCAGAAAAAGAAATAAATGTGGAAAGTGTGTGTGTGTGTGTGTGTGTGTGTGTGTGTGTGTTTTCTGCTAAGTATATAACTGCACAAGAGAAAACAGACTTTGTGCTACTATATATACAAAGTGAAAACAGGCCAACTATGATTTTACCATGGAAATCTGTCTTAAAGTGACCTTGAATTTTAATTACTCAAATGAAAACTTTCCTTGCATGTTTAAAGTTGTCATACTCTTATTTTTTTTTAACATCTTTATTGGAGTATAATTGCTTTACAATGGTGTGTTAGTTTCTGCTTTATAACAAAGTGAATCAGTTATACATATACATACATCCCCATGTCTCCTCCCTCTTGTGTCTCCCTCCTTCCCACCCTCCCTATTCCACCCCTCTAGGTGGTCACAAAGCCCAGAGCTGATCTCCCTGTGCTATGCGGCTGCTTCCCACTAGCTATCTACCTTACGTTTGGTAGTGTATATATGTCCATGCAACTCTCTCACTTTGTCACAGATTACCCTTCCCCCTCCCCATATCCTCAAGTCCAATCTCTAGTAGGTCTGTGTCTTTATTCCCGTCTTGCCCCTAGGTTCTTCATGACCTTTTTTCTTTTCTTAGATTCCATATATATATGTGTTAGCATATGGTATTTGTTTCTCTCTTTCTGACTTACTTCACTCTGTATGACAGACTCTAGGTCCATCCACCTCACTACAAATAACTCCATTTCGTTTCTTTTTATGGCTGAGTAATATTCCATTGTATATATGTGCCACATCTTCTTTATCCATTCATCTGTTGATGGACACTTAGGTTGTTTCCATGTCCTGGCTATTGTAAATAGAGCTGCAATGAACATTGTGGTACATGACTCTTTTTGAATTAAGGTTTTCTCAGGGTATATGCCCAGTAGTGGGACTACTGGGTCGTATGGTAGTTCTATTTGTAGTTTTTTAAGGAACCTCCATACTGTTCTCCATAGTGGCTGTATCAATTTACATTCCCACCAACAGTGCAAGAGGGTTCCCTTTTCTCCACACCCTCTCCAGCATTTATTGTTTGTAAATTTTTTGATGATGGCCATTCTGACCGGTGTGAGATGATATCTCATTATAGTTTTGATTTGCATTTCTCTAATGTTGAGCATTCTTTCATGTGTTTGTTGGCAACCTGTATGTCTTCTTTGGAGAAATGTCTATTTAGGTCTTCTGCCCATTTTTGGATTGGGTTGTTTGTTTTTTTGATATTGAGCTGCATGAGCTGCATGTAAAGTTTGGAGATTAATCCTTTGTCAGTTGCTTCATTTGCAAATATTTTCTCCCAGTCTAAGGGTTGTCTTTTGGTCTTCTTTATGGTTTCCTTTGCTGTGCAAAAGCTTTTAAGTTTCATTAGGTCCCATTTGTTTATTTTTGGTTTTATATCCATTTCTCTAGGAGGTGGGTCAAAAAGGATCTTGCTGTGATTTATGTCATAGAGTGTTCTGCCTATGTTTTCCTCTAAGAGTTTGGTAGTGTCTGGCCTTACATTTAGGTCTTTAATCCATTTTGAGTTGATTTTTGTGTATGGTGTTAGGGAGTGTTCTAATTTCATTCTTTTACATGTAGCTGTCCAGTTTTCCCAGCACCACTTATCAAAGAGGCTATCTTTTCTCCACTGTATATTCTTGCCTCCTTTATCAAAGATAAGGTGACCATATGTGTGTGGTTTTATCTCTGGGCTTTCTATCCTGTTCTATTGATCTATATTTCTGTTTTTGTTCTAGTACCATACTGTCTTGATTACTGTAGCTTTGTAGTAGAGTCTGAAGTCAGGCAGCCTGATTCCTCCAGCTCCGTTTTTCATTCTCAAGATTGCTTTGGCTATTCAGGGTCTTTTGTGGTTCCATACAAATTGTGAAATTTTTTGTTCTAGTTCTGTGAAAAATGCCAGTGGTAGTTTGATAGGGATTGCATTGAATATGTAGATTGCTTTGGGTAGTAGAGTCATTTTCACCATGTTGATTCTTCCCATCCAAGAACATGGTATATCTCACCATCTATTTGTATCATCTTTAATTTCTTTCATCAGTGTCTTATAATTTTCTGCATACAGGTCTTTTGTCTCCTTAGGTAGGTTTATTCCTAGATATTTTATTCTTTTTGTTGCAATGGTAAATGGGAGTGTTTTCTTAATTTCACTTTCAGATTTTTCATCATTAGTATATATGATTGCCAGAGATTTCTGTGCATTAATTTTGTAACCTGCTACTTTACCAAATTCATTGATTAGCTCTAGTAGTTTTCTGGTAGCATCTTTAGGATTCTCTATGTATAGTATCATGTCATCTGCAAACAGTGACAGCTTTACTTCTTCTTTTCCAATGTGGATTCCTTTTATTTCTTTTTCTTCTGAGATTGCTGTGGTTAAAACTTCCAAAACTATGTTGAATAATAGTGGTGAGAGTGGGCAACCTTATCTTGTTCCTGATCTTAGAGGAAATGCTTTCAGTTTTTCACCATTGAGGTCTATGTTGGCTGTGGGTTTTTCATATATGGCCTTTATTATGTTGAGGAAATTTCCCTCTGTGCCTGCTTTCTGCAGGGTTTTTATCCTAAATGGGTGTTAATTTTGTCGAAAGCTTTCTCTGCATCTATGGAGATTATCATATGGTTTTTAACCTTCAATTTGTTAATATGGTGTATCACATTGATCGATTTGCGTATATTGAAGAATCCTTGCATTCCTGGGATAAACCCCACTTGATCATGGTGTATGATCCTTTTAATGTGCTGTTGGATTCTGTTTGCTAGTATTTTGTTGAGGATTTTTGCATCTGTATTCATCAGTGATATTAGCCTGTAGTTTTCTTTTTTTGTGACATCTTTGTCTGGTTTTGGTATCAGGGTGATGCTGGCCTCGTAGAATGAGTTTGGGAGTGTTCCTCCCTCTGCTATATTTTAGGAGAGTTTGAGAAGGATAGGTGTTAGCTCTTCTCTAAATGTTTGATAGAATTCGCCTGTGAAGCCATCTGGTCCTGGGCTATTGTTTTTTGGAAGATTTTAAATCACAGTTTCAATTTCAGTGCTTGTGATTGGTCTGTTCATATTTTCTATTTCTTCCTGGTTCAGTCTCGGAAGGTTGTGCATTTCTAAGAATGTGTCCATTTCTTCCAGGTTGTCCATTTTATTGGCATCGAGTTGCTTGTAGTAATCTCTCATGATCTTTTGTATTTCTGCAGTGTCAATTGTTACTTCTCCTTTTTCATTTCTAATTCTATTGATTTGAGTCTTCTCCCTCTTTTTCTTGATGAGTCTGGCTAATGGTTTGTCAATTTTGTTTATCTTCTCAAAGAACCAGCTTTTAGTTTTATTGATCTTTGCTATTGTTTCCTTCATTTCTTTTTCATTTATTTCTGATCTGATCTTTATGATTTCTATCCTTCTGCTAACTTTGGGGTTTTTTTGTTCTTCTTTCTCTAATTGCTTTAGGTGTAAGGTTAGGTTGTTCATTTGAGATATTTCTTGTTTCTTAAGGTAAGATTGTATCGCTATAAACTTCCCTCTTAGAACTGCTTTTGCTGCATCCCATGGGTTTTGGGTCGTTGTGTTTTCATTGTCATTTTTTTCTAGGTATGTTTTGATTTCCTCTTTGATTTCTTCAGTGATCTCTTGGTTATTAAGTAGTGTATTGTTTAGCCTCCATGTGTTTGTATTTTTTACAGATTTCTTCCTGTAATTGATATCTAGTCTCAGCGTTGTGGTCGGAAAAGATACTTGAGATTATTTCAATTTTCTTAAGTCATACTCTTTTATAAAAACATAGTATGCAATATTACAGGTTTCTCTCTTCAGTATACATTTTAAATTTAGATTCTTTGTAAACTGATATATTTCCTTTACAAGTTAATATTTTAAATATACTGCTTTATTTATATACATAATAGTAAAATGGTAAAACATCAAATTCATAAATTAGAGAAAATAATATGTAATTGTAGCTTAATTTATTCACATTTATTACATTAAGCTACAAATCCATTGCACTTTATGAATACATAGATATATGCAAAATTCTGTGTAAATCCTATGTTAATTATTTCAGTATGAACTGTAGCTATTCTTTAATTTTTTTTTTTTTTTGGCCGCACCGTGAGGCATGTGGGATGTTAGTTCCCTGACCAGGGATCAAACCTGCGCCCCCTGCATTGGAAGCATGGAGTCTTAACCACTGGACTTCCAGGGAAGTCCCCTGTTCTTTAATTTTTAATTCAACTTAATAAATTAAAGTAGAAAGTTATTAAAGGTGTTCATGTAGAAAAGCATTTATGAAAAGTTTCTAAGAATTAACCTACAAGACTAATCATCTATGTTCTCTCTGAAAAATGATTTTGTTTTGGAATATTGTGACACATAAGTCTTCAATAAATAACATAACGAAATTTTTACCATCTCTCCTTTTGGTTGCAAAGTTTTAAGAGGTGTAATCTATTTAACTCTTTCTTGGGTGACTGTATTTTTTGCAGGCAAAATTTTACATCAAGCACTGGAAATAATTCTGAGGCAGTATTTATAATGGTAGCAAAAAATTACCTACAAATTTGCCAAAAAGTCTTTACAATGCCTATAATACACATTTTGTATAATACATATACACATATTCTAAAACTTCTTCTAATAGTTAATATATCAGCCTCTTTTGGCATACTCCTGAATTTTTAAAAATGCATACAAGGCAACACTAGTTTTTATTCCTTCCTCAATACAGGAACCACATGCATAATATTTACAACTAAGCAGAAAGATTAAAAAGACATGAGGCTGATACAATCTCCCTTCCCTTATTTAAGGTTGCTTTCCATTGCCTTTCACACCCTGACCTGTAGAACAGGCTGAAACACTGGTCTTCAGCAAGGGTTGACTTTGACGTGATGCATGCAATGTTGTTTAGCAAACGTTCTCTGATAACACTTAGTAAAATGGTTTGGTGAGTTGGCAAAATCTTTAAGAAGACAGTCCTGGTTTCCTTAAATTCTGTGCTTTGTGATTTGTGGAAACTACTAGAAACGTGTGTGTGTGTGTGTGTGTGCCCATTTAGTTACCTGTTTGGTGTTGCTCTTTTGTGCCAGTTTTCAACTGAGAGGGAACTTTAAAAAACAAAAGATTTTCTATTGTTTGTGAGATAAAAATCTTTACTTTTAAATGTAAACTACATATATATATTTTAAAATTATTGTTATTTTTATTTATTTATTTTTGGCTGCGTTGGGTCTTTGTTGCTGTGTGCAGGCTTTCTCTAGTTGTGACGAGCAGGGGCTACTCTTCACTGCAGTGTGCGGGCTTCTCATTGCAGTGGCTTCTCTTGTTGTGGAGCACGGACTTCAGGAGTTGTGGTACGTGGGCTCAATAGCTGTGGCTCACAAGCTCTAGAACACAGGCTCAGTAGTTGTGGCAAATGGGCTTAGTTGCTCCGCGGCATGTGGGATCTTCCTGGAGCAGGGCTCCAACCCGTGTCCCCTGTGTTGGCAGGCAGATTCTTAACCACCGCACCACCAGGGAAGCCCCTGTAAACTATATTTTAAGATTTGGGGAAAAAATATCCACCAAACTATTAATTCATGGTTACACTGGTGGAAGAATGTTTTAGGGAAGGAAAGAGCAATGGTCAGGAAGGGGAGAAAAAGAAAGGAGATTTTTATTTTTAACTCAAGATTTTTTCTTTTTTTTCATTTTTCAGTAATTTCTTTTTCATTTTGCATTTCTTTTTTTAAATTGAAGTATAGATGACATACCATATTATATTCATTTCAGGTGTAGAACATAGTGATTTGACATTTATATACATTATGAATGGATCACCACAATAGTCTAGTAACCATCTGTCACCATACAAATTACAATATTATTGACTACATTCTCTATGCTGTACATTACATACTTATTTATTTTATAATTGGAAGTTTGTGCCCCTTAATCCCCTTCACACTTTTCACCCACCCCCACCACCCCGCTTGACTCTGGCAATAGCAGTTTGTACTCTATATCTATGGATCTATTTCTGTTTTTTTGGGGGGGGGGTTTTGCGGTATGCAGGCCTCTCACTGTTGTGGCCTCTCCCGTTGCAGAGCACAGGCTCCGGATGCGCAGGCTCAGCAGCCATGGCTCACGGGCCCAGCCGCTCTGTGGCATGTGGGATCTTCCCGGACCGGGGCACAAACCTGTGTCCCCTGCATCGGCAGGTGGACTCTCAACCACTGCACCACCAGGGAAGCCCTATTTCTGTTTTGTTTTGTTTGTTCATTTGTTTGTTTTTTAAATTCCACATATAAGTGAGAATATACAGTAGTTGTCTTTGTCTGACTTATTTCACTTAGCATAATACCATCTAGATCCATCCATATTGTCACAGATGGCAGTATTTCATTCTTTTTATGGCTGAGTAATATTCCGTTGTATATGTATATCACATCTTTATCCATTCATCTATTGATGGGCACTTAGGTTGCTTCCATATCTTGGCTATTGTAACTAATGCTGCAATAAACATAGGGGGGCATGTATGTTTTTGAATTGGTGTGTTGGTTTTCTTTGGATAAATACTCAAAGAGGAATTGCTGGATTATATGGTAGTTCTATTTTTAATCTTTTGTGGAACCTACATACTGTTTCCATAGTGGCTACACCAGTTTACATTCCCACCAGTAGTGTTCAGTGGTTCCCTTTTCTCCACATTCTTGCCAACCCTTGCTATTTCTTATGTTTGATAATAGCCATTCTAACAGGTATGGGGTGATATCTTACTGTTGCTTCAATTTTCATTTCCCATATGATTAATGATGTTGAGCATATTTTCATGTATCTATCGCTCACCTGTAAGTCTTCCTTGGAAAAATATCTATCAGATCCTCTGCCCATTTTTTAACCAGGTTGTTGGTTTTTTTTTTTTTTTTAAAATATTGAGATGTGTGAGTTCTTTATATATTTTGGATACCAACCCTTTATTGGATATATCATCATTTGCAAATATTTTTTCCCATTAAGATGGTTGCCTTTTCATTTTGCTGATGATTTTCTTTTGTGTGCAAGAGCTTTTTAGTCTGATGTAGTCCCATTTGTTTATTTTTGCTTTTGTTGCCCTTGCCTGAGGAGACAAATCCCCCCCAAATATTTCTAAGATCAGTGTCAAAGTTTTTTTCTATGTTATTTTTTTACAAGTGTTATGGTGTCAAGGTCTTACATTTAAGTCTTTAATCCATGAGTTTATTTTTGTATATGGTGTAAGAAAGTGGTTGTTTTGCATGTAGCTGACTAATTTTCCCAACACTATTTATTGAAGAGGCTTTTTCCCCATTGAATATTCTTATCTCCTTTATAATAAGTTGACCATAAAAGCATGGGTTTATTTCCGGGCTCTCCACTCTGTTCCATTTATCTATGTGTCTGTTTTTGTGCCAGTACCATACAGTTTTGATTTCTATAGTTATGTAGTATAGTTTGAAATCAGGGAGCATAATATCTCCAGCTTTGTTTCTTTCTTAAGATTGCTTTGGTTTTTCGGGGTCTTTAGGAGCTCCATATGAATTTTAGGATTATTTGTTCTAGTTCTGTGAAAAATGCTATTTGTTATATTGATATTGATAAACACAATCATATGATTGTGTTTATCTGTAAATGCTTTGGGTACTATGGACACTTTAATAATATTAATTCTTCTAATCCATGAGCATGGGATATCCTTCTGTTTATTTGTGTCATCTTCAAGTTCTTTCATCAATATATTATAGTTTTCACTTCCTTAGTTAAATTTATTCCTAGTAGTTTTTCTTTTTGATGCAGTTGTAAAGGGAATTGTTTCTTAATTTCTGTTTGTGACATTTTGTTATTAGTATATAGAAATAAAACAGATTTCTGCATATTAATTTTTTATTGTGCAACTTTACTGAATTTATTAATTCTAGTAGTATTTTGGTGGAGTCTTTAGGGTTTTCTATATATCATATCATGTCATCTGCAAAAAAACTGTCATTGACTGTTTTACTTCTTCCTTTCCAATTTGAATGCCTTTTATTTCTTTTTCTTGTCTGACTGCTGAGGCTAGGACTTCCAATATTATGTTGAATAAGTGGTAAAAGTGGGCATCTTTGTCTTATTCCTGATCTTAGAGGAAAAGTTGTCAGCTTTTCCTTATTGAATAATATGTTACCTGTGGCTGTGTCACCTATAGTGTTTATGTTATGTTCCCTCTATACCTATTTTGTTGAGGGTTTTTATCATAGATGAATGTTGGATTTTGTCAAATGTTTTTTCTGCATCTATTGAGATGATCATATGATTTTTATCTTTCATCTTTTTAGTATGGTGTATCACACTGATTGATTTGAGGATATTGAACCATCCTTACATCCCTGGGATAAATCCCACTTGGTCATGGTTTATGATCCTTTTAATGTATTGTTGAATTCAGTTTGCTAGTATGTTGTTGAAGATCTTTGCATCTATGTTCATCAGTGATATAGGCCTATAATTTTTTTGTAGTGTCTTTGTCTGGTTTTGGTAACAGGGTAATGCTGCACTTATAGAAACAATTTAGGAGTGTTCCTTCCTTTCAATTTTTTTTGAAATTGAGGGGAAATAGTATTAACTCTTCTTTAAATGTTTGTTAGACTTCACCTGTGAAGCTGTTTGGTTCTGGCCTTTTTTTGTTGGGAATCTTTTGATTACTGATTCAATTTCACTGTTGATAATTGGTCTGTTCAGGTTTTCTAATTCTTCCAGATTCAGTCTTAAGAGATTGTGTATCTCTAGGAATTTATTCATTTCTTTTAGGTTGTCCAATTTGTTGGCATATAATTGTTCATAGTAATTTTTATGATCATTTGTATTTCTGCAGTGTCATTAGTAATTTCTCTTTCATTTCTGATTTTGTTTATTTGGGACTTTTCTCTTTTTTTCTTGATGAGTCTGGCTAGAGATTTATCAATTCTGTTTATCTTTTCAAAGAACTAGCTCCTAGTTTCACTGATCTTTTCAATTTTTTTAGTCTCCTTTTCATTTCTTCCTGCTCTGATCTTTATTATTTCCTTCCTTCTACTAACTTTGAGCTTTGTTTTTTCTTTTCCTAGTTCCTTTAGTTGTAATGTTAGATTGTTTATTTGAGATTTTTCTTATTTTTTGAGGTAGGCCTCTGTTGCTGTAGACTTCCCTCTTATAATTGCTTTTGCTGTGTCCTTTAGATTTTTGTACATTGTATTTCAATTTCATTTTTCTCAAGGTATTTTTTGATTTCCTCTTTGGTTTTTTTGACCAATTTGTTGTTTAGTAGCATTTTTTTTTTTTTAGCCTCCAAGTGTTTTTTTTTTTTTTTCCATCTTTCATCTTGTAATTGATTTCTGGTTTCAAATCATTGTGGTTGGAAAGGATGCTTGGTAAGAATTCAGTCTTAAAATTTATTGAGACTTGTTTTGTGGCCTAGCATGTGATCTATCTTGGAGAATGTTCCATGTGCATTTGCAAAGAATGTGTATTCTACCGTTTGGATGGAATGTTCTGTATAAATTTACTACGTTTTTCTGATCTAATGTGTTGTTTAACGCCTGTGTTTCCTTAGTGATTTTCTATCTATCCATTTATCCATGATCTATCTACTATTATTGTATTACTGTCAATTTCTCCCTTTATGTCTGTTAGTATTTGCTTTATATATTAGATGATCCTATGTTAGGTGCATAAATATTTATTAATGTTATATCTCTTCTTGGATTGACCCCTTTATCATTATGTAATGACCCCTTTGTCTTTTGCTATAGTCTTTGTTTCAAAGTCTATTTTGTCTGATGTAAGTACTGCTACTCCAGCTTTCTTTCTGTTCTATTTACATGGACTATATTTTTCCATCCTTTCACTTTCAGTCTGTGTATATCTTTAGATCTGAAGTGAGTCTCTTGTAGTCAGCATATAGATGGGTCTTGTTTTTTTTTAATCCTTTTATCCACCCTGTCTTTTGATTGGAGCATTTAGTCTTTTTCCATTTAAAGTGATTATTGATAGGTATGTACTTATTACTATTTTCTTAACTGTTTTCTAGTTGTTTTTGTAGTTCTTCTCTGTTCCTTTCTTCTTCTTTTAGTCTCTTCCCTTGTGATTTGATGATTTTCTTTAGTGTTGAGTTTGGGTTTCTTTCTTTTTTTGTGTGTGTATCTATTGTAGGTTTTTGGTTTGTGGTTACTATGAGGTTTATGTATATTGACCTATATATACTAGATAGTTTTAAGCTGATAGTCGCTTCAGTTTGAATGCATTCCAAAAGTAGTACATTTTTACTTCTCCTCCACCTTTTATGTTTTTGACATTATATATTACATCTTTTTACTTTGTGTGTCCCTTAACTGCTTAGTGTAGTTGTAGTTGATTTCACAACGTTTGTCTTTTAACCTTCATCATAGTTTTTTAAGTGGCTGATCTATTGCCTTTACTTTATATTTGCCTTTACCAGTGAGAGTATTTCTTTCGTATATCTTTGTATTTCTAGTTATGATCTTTTCTTTTCCACTTAAAGAAAACGTTTAACGTTTTCTTGTAAGGCCAGAATAGTGGTAATAAACTCTTTTGGTTTTACTTGTCTGTAAAACATTTTATCTCTCCTTCAATTCTGAATGATAACCTTGGCAGGTAAAGTATTTCTGGTTGTAGGTTTTTTCCTTTTAGCACTTTAAATATGTCATGCCACTCCCTTCTGGCCTGTGAAGTTTCTGCTAAAAAATCAGCTGATGGACTTATGGAGGTTCCCTTGTATGTGCTAGTTGTTTTTCTCTTGCTGCCTTTAAAATTTTCTTTCTATCTTTACCTTGTGCCATTTTAATTATGATGTGTCTTGGTGTAGACCTCTTTGGGTTCATCATGTTTGGAACTCTCTGTGTTTCCTGGAGCTGGATATCTCTTTGCTCCCCTATATTAGGGAAGTTTTGAACCATGATTTTTAAAATAAATGTTCTACCCTTTCTCTCTTTTCTCTTCTGGGACCCCCATAATGTGAATGTTAATATGTTTTATGTTGCCCCTGATGTTCCTTAAACTATCCTCATTTTTAAAAAATCCTTTGTCTTTTTTTTTCTCTTCAGCTTGTGTAATTTTGACTACTCTGTCTTCCAGATCACTGATCTGCTCTTTTGTATCATCTAATCTACCACTGATTCTCTCTAGTGTATTTCATTTCAGTTATTGCATTCTTTAGCCCTGATTGGCTATAATGTATAATTTTTTTCTAATTCTTTGTTGAAGTTCTTACTGTATTCATCTATTCTTCTCCCAAGTTTGGTGAGCACCATTATAATCATTACTTTGAACTCTTCATTGGGTAGATTGCTTATCTCCATTTTGTTTAGCTCTTTTTAAGGTTTTTGGCCATTTTTGTTCATTTGAAATGTATTCCTCTGTCCTCATTTTGCCTAATTCTCTGTGTTTATTTCTATGTACTAAGTAGGTCTTTTATGCCTCCTGATCTCAGAGAAGTAGCCTTACGTAGGAGATGTCCTATGGAGTCCATCAGCATGGTACCCTCTAGCCACCATAGCCACATGCTCCAGGGGTGTCTCCTATGTGGACTGTGTGCACCCTTCTATTGTAATGAGGCTGAGTGCTCTAGGTGTGCTGATAGGTGGGGCTTGTCCCTGCCCAGCTAGCTGCAAGGCCCGATGACATCTGACTGCTATGGGTACACTGGTGGGTGAGGCAGGCCCCTGGCACTTATAGGCTAGAGGGAGGATTTCAAAATGTCTCCCACCAGCACTGGTGTCAATGTGGTAGAATGAAATTCCCCCCAAATGGTTGCCACTAGCATCTCAGTCCCCAGGAGGTTTCCCAGCTGCCTCCTGCCTGTCTGGGAGGCTCTCCAAGATCAGCAAGTAGGTCCGACCCAGGTGCCATTCAAATTGGTGCCTCTGTGCTGGGACTTGGAGCGAATGTTTTTGTGTATGCCCTTTAAGAGCAGAATCTCAGTTTCTTACAGCCTTCCAGCTCTCCTGAATGTAAGCTCCATTGGTTCTCAAAGTCAGACATTTTGGTACTCAACTTCCTAGTTCAGGACTCCTGGGCTGGTGACCCTGATGTGGGGCTCAGACCCCTCCCTCCTTGGGAAGGACCTCCGTGGTCGGGATAGCCTTCCGGCTTATGGGTCGCCACACCAGGAGGGTGGGTCCTGACTAGATTACATCTCCACAGCTCCTACTCATTTCATTGTAGTTCCTTCTTTATATCTTTAGTTGTGGGAAATCTTTTCTGCTAGATTTCAAGTTGTTCTCAGAGATAGTTGCTCTGCTGGAAAGGGTAAGCTCGGGATATTCCTACTCCATCATCTTGATCCCTCTTCTAATGCAAGAATTTTATTTTTAACTATATTGTTTGGATTTTTATAACAAGCATACACTACCTTTATAATTAAAAAATAAATGTGAAAGTGTTTAAAATTTTATTAATATTGTAAAACAAAACCCTATAAAAACCAGAAAAATGTATATTTTTCATTCATTCTTATTGCTTTTGAAGTTTGATTTTTAAATTTTGATTAAGGTCTTTACAATCATTTCTACAAAAATGATTAGTACTATTATTAACAATAATGGTGATAGCAGTAGCTGCCAGGGC
The DNA here is from genome assembly GCF_949752795.1 of Hyperoodon ampullatus. Taxonomy (NCBI): domain Eukaryota; kingdom Metazoa; phylum Chordata; class Mammalia; order Artiodactyla; family Ziphiidae; genus Hyperoodon; species Hyperoodon ampullatus. Next base: position 4,541,780 of record NC_136925.1, read on the forward strand.
TTGGGTTAAGTACTTTACATTTATTATTTATTTCATTCTTATAAAATCCTATCAGTAGAGGCAGAGCTAGGTATGGTGGGGTTTGAAGTTTATATGATTGGGGGAGGAAAATAATGCAAAATTACCAGGGCCCTTCACAGGGCCTTGGAAAGGAATCTGAGCAAATAAGAGGCCTTGAAGCCAAGCTTCATAGGCTTCCTAAGAAATCCACCTCTACTTATCATTCATGAATTAGCTTCATTATACATGCAATAAACTGAGGCCTAGAAAAATGACTTACCTGAAGTCATACACCTAGCAAATGGCTGAGCAAGCTAATTGCAGTATTTTATTATTCTAATAGAATTATCCATATCTCAGCAATTTTTGACCTAAAGTATTTCCAGTGGAGAGTTGGAGAGAGAACTCAACTCCTGCCCAGCTCTGAATGCTACAGATCTCTGCTCCCTTCATTACTTACTCAACAAGGGAGTTGAGGAAAAAGAGGGAAACACTGAAGGAAAGGAGGGAAGGGAACAGGAGGAGCTAGAGGTTGTTCCATTGAGGAAGGAAAAGGTCAGAGAAGAACAAGCAATGTCTAGACCCATAAGCCCCTGCCTTCAAGGCTGTCTGTGGGCTACCATGAGCTTGCTGAAAAAGGAATGAGGGGGCATGAGTCAAAACGTCTGAAGCAAAAAGGTTGGTTCTAGGTTGAGGTACACTCAGTGATGACTTACATGGGTAGGACAGAATGGGAGACGGCCATGTTGGCTAATAGCATTATCATTATTAGGCCAAGGGACAGAAAAGAAGTGAAAGAGAGCCCTAAAATAGGGCTTCGAGCAGAAGATTGAAATAGCTGATACAGTGCTTGCCTCCACAAGAAGCAAAAAGATTTGCACTTGGAAGAAATCAGATCTCCCAAAAAATGTGAGTGGAAAGAAAGTATATTGGACAGGTTTCAATCTAATTTGAAGAGTTGCATATTTTCATTCCTACAGTGCTGATAAAGGAAATTAGGTTTGGGGGTGATCCTTTAGGGCCAGCGATTTGGAGGCATCCTTGAAAGACCTGCCAGGGGACTCAATGCTCTTTAATTGCTATTCATCCTTAGGTCCTTCACAAAGCCTGGCGTGGTACCTTTAACAGAATAGGTCTTTAGTGAAAGAGTTTGAACAGATGAATCAATAAGTGGAGCTCACCAGAGAGAATAACCTTGAGCTGCCAGAAAAGTAAACTTTCCTAAGACTAAAACATTTTCCTTCCCTCCGCCTTCCTATTTCCACCTCCCCCTAAAAAACCCCTTCCCTCTAGGAAGTCACTGCATGTGGCCAAGGTCCCCAAGTAAACTCATAAAGGTAGTTAGTTCTCTCTAAGTCTAAAACGTATAAAATAACTCCATAGGAATAGAAAGACCAACGGCAAAGAAATCTCCAGAAATAACTCAATTTATAAGTATGTATGAATTCGTTATTCTGCACATATACTCCCAGATAATTTGTGCTACTCTAAAGTTCTTGGTCATCACCCCACACTGGGTCCTCAGTATTTCTCTGCAATCCTACTAGATCTTTTGTATTTGCCACAGACTTTTTCTTATTCCACAGCAGTCAATCACCGAGTCTTATCAATGTTAACTCCTAAATATCTCTCCAAACCATTTGATTTCATACATTCCCAGTGTTCTTCTGCAGTTTGAACCACCATCTCTTCCCTTCTTGATTACAGCACTAAGTTCCTAACAGGCTTGCCTACCTTTCCTACCATTTTTCTTCTTCTGCATTCTAGTAATCATCTCGTCTTCTCTCGACTTCTAAAACAGGCCACATTCTCTTCCTCCACGTTTTTCCACAGATCATCCTTTTCCCTGAAACAATTTTTTCTCTCCACTCTCCATCTCGACAATATCTGCTTATGCTGCAGGTTTCCAGTTAATATCCTGTTTTAGTGAGTTGTTCCCAGACTCATAAGACAGGCTAGGTCCCCTTCCTGTATGTTCTATCATAATCAATTCACTTTATTGCATTTATTAGTTGAATGTATCTTCCCTGTAAATTCTTTGAGGGCAGATACAGAGGTCTTATCTTCTTCACTCCTGTGCTCTCAGCTGCCCAAGTTGTACCCCAGGAATCTACAGGCTTCTAAGTCTCTATACTTTCCCTACCAAAGCCCAGGGAATCTTTATCTAGTCTGGGAGGGGTTGAGAAAACTTCTCTTCTTACACTTTCTACCTTCTTCCAAATATTTTGTCTTTGCCAAGGCCAAAGTTTTTGAAACTCAAAAGCAAAGAATCGATCCCTCTGCTCTCTGCATTCTGCTGTTTCATCCTTCTGATGAGACAATGGCAAAAAAGTATGGGGCATAGGAATGTGTATGTGTGGGAGGGGACCAATCAAATGTTATCTCAACTGTCAGTCCACCTCACATTCATAGCCAGCACCTGCCCCAAAGATGAAACCTGTTCTCCATGATTTCTGGATCCTGTGCTGCACTGCCTAGACTCCCACTGATGACTAAAGTTCTTATTCACTGGGGAGACAGGAATTTTGCCTGCTGACAGCTATCAGCTTGAAGCTTTCTCTGGGAATTGCCCTCAGCTGTAGAGAGCTTCCTTGCCTAGGTTCAAACCTCTTCCCTTCGATATCTCATATCCAGTATAAAGAAGGGCCCCTTCTGCTAACCTAATCCCAGGAGTTGGCTGAAGTCTTGTGACTGCATTACAGCCCATCTTCTTCGTGCCATCTGGCCTCCTTCCCTTCCCCCACTGGTGTCAATCCCAAGACCAGTTCCCATACATTTTCTGCACGCAAATCTCTATCTCAGAATCTACTTCCTGGGGGACTTATCCTGCAACAGACACCTTTAGACTCCTTCTATCTGTCATCATATATATATTTTTTCATCCATCTATCTCTCAGTTCCAAACACCTAAAAGTGGTGGGGGAAGTTTAGGTTGTTTGGAATCTTCTCTCAAAGTGGGAAAAGAACTACAGCTTATTTCTGTTCATTTTAGGTTTTGGATACAGTCAATGGGATACTATTGCAAGGGGAGGGAAAAGGTAAGGGAGAAAAAATTTTGCATATTTACTTCTTCCTAGATTGCACTGAGGAGGATTTTATGTAGATATATTGGGAGAACCTGTAGAATTAAAAATAAGAAAGAAGTGTAAATGAAAGTTGCTGACAATTTTTAAGTGCAAATTATAAAATCTTATAAAGTTCTCTAAAAACCAAAATAACTTAAGTCATCTTGAAGAGTAGAGATGATGTATATATGCAGATTGGGAAATATCATATGCCAGGACTTTTAGTGTCAACTACTTTTCACTGGAAAACTGAAGAAAATCAAGTTGAAGAAAAGGTAAGACTAAAAGAGACAACATTTATTGTGTTTTTAGGTGCAAAGGAATAATAATGTTATTTTTTTCCTGAGAGTTGGAAGGATCTTACAAGTCATAGTCCATAAAGTTCTGGCCAGTGCAGGTATATCTTCAGGGAGTTATTTTACTTTTGCTTAGGATACACAAATATAATATTAATTTTATATTTTCTTGAATATTTATTCTTGAAGTTTAATTAATAATCTTTGCTAAATATTAACTTGAGGCTATATGCACTACATTGCTTTTTCTTATTCCTTAATTGCATTAATATGCTTTTACCTATCTTCTGTTTAATCTTGCCCCTGGGATCTATTACATTTAGTTAGCACAGAGTGTCTAAAGGAGATAACATTGATTTACTTTGGTTTGCCCTCACACTTAACCCATCCATGTTCATGATAGTTCAGGTTTTCCCTCTTTGCTGAAAAACTACAAAACAGAGGTGGACAGTGTCCAAGTAATATAGTATAACAACTATCTTGAGCATTGCCTCATTATGGATGGCAAAATTTAATAAGTAATTCGCCTAAATTCACATGGCTGGAGAGTTATCCTAAGTCATATCTGATTTTTTTAGCCACTCTTTCATAACTTTTAAAGCTTTTCACTTCAGGTCTTGACTGACTTCTCCCAAAACAGCCTCTGTGCCCTTAACTTTCCCTCTGTGTTTAAGTCACTCAATTCCATAGCTTTTCCTTCTTTCCACGTAAAACTGCTCCGCACTCCTTCCCACAGCGCACTGTCTTCCCTTCCCCAGCCTTCTCTCGCCACTCAGCACTTTATCTTTGTTATCTCCTAGACCTTGCAAACTGGATGACTAGCTGCCAAATAAAATCACAGGAGGAAAAGATAAAGCATCTCATCTTTCTCTCTTTAAGCCTTTGCTCTCTTCCACTTCCTCGTCCGGGAGTGTTCAAGTTCTCCAGTTTCCCCAAGCAGGCCCTGTGCTAAAAATAGCGCACTCTGCGTGATGTCGCTGGTGGCATTTCCTGGGGTAGGAGAGTCCGAGTAAAAACAACTGGTGAGATGAGATGATCAAATTCTGAAGCGAGTCTGGGGACACCCTATACCTCTCCCCGCACCCACTGCCGGGTTGCTGAGACTTCCGTAGGAATTGGTTCATGGTCGCTCTGGGACGGATCAGATCAAAAGGAACTAGCGTGTTTCTTCTTCTCAGATGAGAGGGGCGTAACTTATCATTGTTTCAAGGGCATAAAACAAGTGTAATCGTAGAAATGTAATTCGGGCCTGTCTGTCCACCATACCGTTGTTCCAACTAAGCGGAGAAGTTTGATGAGAAGTAAATGTTAATTGAACCGCTAACGTTTAAAAAACATGATTAAACTCATTGAAAATTTTTTTCACATGCCTACATAATGTTTTAGGGGCCATTTTAAAAAGAAGATTCCATTTAAAAAAAAAAGACTTCATGACAGGACAAAGATGGAAATGAAATGATAAAAAGAAAATATATGTAAATCCATACACTCCCCAGCTCTCTGTTATTATGAAATACACTTTTTCTACAAAAAAGAAAAGTTATATCATTTTTTTCTGATTATAGTAATAATACATGTTTACTTCTAAAAATTCAATCTGATATTGAAGAAGAAAGTAAAAATTACACAAAATCACCCACACTGAGAAAACCAGATTGTATGTGTATGCATAACAATCCTTTTATGCATACACACCTAGGCCAAAGCCCTTCAATTCATACCCCTCCCCACTGGGGATTCAGAAATCTGGCCAGTTGGGGCCAGTGAGGTGTGAGAAGAAACTTGCTGAAAGGTTTTATCCTCACTCTGAGAATGGACCATTGGAAGAAATTGGCTCTTTTTCTCCTGGCCATTGTCAAGTATAGATGGTGCTTCCAGAGAAACTGCTGTAGCCAACTTGATACCAGCCTTGAGAAAGCCAATTCAAAAAAGTGGGTAAAGATGGGAGAATCACAGAGCATGATCTGATAAAGACACTGGCTCGAGCCACCCTACCTCTGGACTTCCCGGCATGTGAGCCTATAAATTCCCTTATTGTTTGTATGAGTTTGATTTCTTGGTACTTGAAGCTGAATGCATCCTAAATAAGACAGGTATATTTTGCCCTAAGAAAAAGTTTATTTATATAAGGTCAATCATGTATTTTCTTAATAATTTTTGGGTTACTAACTTGCTTTAAAAAGTATCCTCAACATACAGGTTATATATATATATACAGTTTAAATTGTATCTTTTTAAAACTTTATGTATTTTTTATTTTTTAACCTTTATGACTAATGCAATGTCTTTAGATATTATATAACATCAGCTCTGCCAAAGATGTCTTGATCTCAGACTTTTAGCCTCCAGAACTGTGAGAAAATAATTCTTTTGTTTAAGCCTCCCAGTCTATGGTACTTTGTTATGGCACCCCTAGCAAACTATCAATAATATATCCACTATCACCCTCAAGCCCAAGCAATCAATGATCCATATAGTATCATTATAATTTTGATCTTTCTTGAATTTTATATAAGTAGAACCACACAGTATGTAACATTTAACATTTGACTCTTTTTACGTATAGTGTTTTTGAGATTCATCCATGTTGTTGCTGTATTCATATTTTATTTCTTTTTATTGATGAAGTTTTCCATAGTATGAATATATCACAATGTCTTTATTCATCTTCCAGTAGATGTGGCCATTATGAAATAATGCCCCTGTGAACCCTGATGTATGTTCATGTGTGAGCATATTTCGCTTCGAAAAATACCTAGAAGTGGGATTGCTAGATTCTATGATAAATATACTATTAATCTTATGAAATACTGCCAATCTGTTTTCAGAAGTTGGTGTCTGTATCATTTTGCATTCCCACAGCAAGACATAAGAATTACTATTGCTTCCCAGTCTTGTAAACACTAGATGTATCAGATATTTTATCTTTATTCTGGTGGGTATGTTGTGATATGTGATTGTGATTTTGATTTGAATTTTTCTGATGAATTGTTATATCGACCATCATTTCATGTGTTTATTTGCCAGGCTTATATCTTATATTATGAAGTATTCAAATTGTTTGCTCTTTTTAGATTAGGTTGTTCATTTTCTTATTACTGAGATTTTGAAATTTCTTTATATATTCTGCACACAGGTTCTTTATCCAGGATGCATTTTTCTTTCTTTCCTTTCTTTTCTTTTTTTTTTTTGCAAATGAGTTGGAGAGTACACAAGTGGAAACAGAAATAATACTTAAAAGGTAAATGCAGTGGTCACGGTAAAATATCTTGTGTTTGTCTAAGAAAATGGTTAAGGAGATGAGACATGAATTGGTTTGAAGGATACTAATAGGTAAACTCAGTAGGATTTAGTGATTGGGAATGTGGTCAAAGGGGAGAAGTAATTGTTGAGGATTTTTTTTTTTTGCCGTACGCGGGGCCTCTCACTGTTGTGGCCTCTCCTGTTGCAGAGCACAGGCTCCGGACGCGCAGGCTCAGCGGCCATGGCTCACGGGCCCAACCGCTCCGCGGTATGTGGGATCTTCCCGGATCGGGGCACGAACCCGTGTCCCCTGCATTGGCAGGCGGACTCTCAACCACTGCGCCACCAGGGAAGCCCTGTTGAGGATATTTTTAATGTAACACTTTGGATGGTAGCACCCACTCAGCATTGGAGCATGACTGTTTTGGAAGTGGCTGATGGATAGCATAATTATGTTTTTGGACACATGGAGTTGATATCTTAGTGAAAATGCGAAATAGACAATTGAATACATATGTCTGGAGCTCAGGTGAGAAGTGGGTATAACATTTGATATATAAAAGAGAACTGTTGACATATAAAAGAGTAAATAAATCTTTGACGCAAAAATAACTAATGCAATGTTTTTATGTATCATATGAGGTAGTGGTTCAATTTTAATTTTTTTCAAATGCATAGCTAATTATGCTACTTATTAATATAAAAATAAAATGTACTCATTTACTAAACCATTCTCTCCCCTTTGAAGTGAAATAACACACTTATCCTATATGGTACTCCCATGTATTCTGCAATTTTTGTTTTGTTCTTCTAATCAATTAGTCTATCCCTATGCTAATAATAGCCCTTTTGATTATGCTGACTTTATAACATTTTAATATCTGGCAAGGAATCTCATCATGATTTTTCATGTTTGTACATTTCTTAGCTTCTCATGAACATTTATTCTTCCATATAAAATGTAAGATAATTTAATTTTCTAAGACCATAGTGATTTTAACTGAAAATTCATTAAGTGTGTCACAATATGGGCAGAATTGACATATTTGTAAAATTAAATCTTCCCTTGCAAGAACCAGGTATGTTTTTCCATTTGTTTAGCTCTTGATGTAGCCCTTTAATAAGATTTTATAGTTCTTTTTTATAGGCTTTGTACCTTTCTTGTTAAATTTATTTCAAAATATTTTGAATTTTTTATATTATTGTATGTGGCTTATTTTTTTCCATTTCTAATTCTATCTGATTATTTCTAGTAAAGAACCACTATTGCTTTTGAAATAGATATTGTTTCTACAGGCTTGTTACTAAATTCCCTTATAACAGTTTTAAGATAGTCTCTTGGGTTAATATCTAGAATGATGTTTGCTCTTGGTTTTGCCTAAGTACCATTTATCATATTTAGATTGTTTCCTTTTATACTTTTTTTTTTTTTTTTTTTGCGGTATGAGGGCCTCTCACTGTTGTGGCCTCTCCCGTTGCGGAGCGCAGGCTACGGATGCGCAGGCTCAGCGGCCATGGCTCACGGGCCCAGCCACTCCACGGCATGTGGGATCTTCCTGGACCAGGGCTCGAACCCGTGTCCCCTGCATTGGCAGGCGGACTCTCAACCACTGCGCCACCAGGGGAGCCCTTTTTATTCTTATTTTGATTGGAGTTTCAGTAGAAACGGCTGCTGAATTTAATCAAATGCCTTTTCAGCATCTATTAGGAACATTTTAATCCATTAATATACTGTTGTAATAAGTTATGTTATTAAAAGAACTCTCTTATTGAAAGAGTTCCTGACATAAAACTATCTTTGCATCTTGGCAGTAAACTATACTAGTTCACCACTGACACACTACTGGACTTTATTTGCTAGTTTTTTATTAATAATTTTACATCTGTATTCTTAAGTGAATAATTGGGCTATTATTTTTTTCTCTTATTATTATTTATCTTTATTGTTAACATTATGCCAGCTTCATAAAATATATTAACAAGCTTGATATCATTTTCTATGATTTGGAATGGTTTAAATAACATTGGAATTATTTATTCTTCAATAATTTGACATAATAAATGTACTTATCTTTTGTTTACATAATAAAAGAGCCCCACAGTCAGCTCTTGGTTACACCTGAGAATAGTACACTCTAAAACTATTACAAATGGTTGATGTAGAAAAGTAAATGGATATGTTAAATTAAGTTATACGAACATCAAAAAAGTAACTTGGGCTTCCCTGATGGCGCAGTGGTTGAGAGTCTGCCTGCCGATGCAGGGGACGCGGGTTTGTGCCCCAGTCCGGGAAGATCCCACATGCCACGGAGCAGCTGGGCCCGTGAGCCATGGCCACTGAGCCTGCGCGTCCGGAGCCTGTGCTCTGCAACGGGAGAGGCCACAACAGTGAGAGGCCCGCGTACCGCAAAAAAAAAAAAAAAAAAAAAAAAGTAACTTAACTCCCCATCTCTTACCCCATGATAATGGCTCAAGGTGTGTAGACTCCCATTCCCCTTCAGAAAACTTCTTACCTTTTCTTTCTCCAATTCTACCCTTACTGATTTTGCTTAGAAAAAAAATCTTTTCCAAAGTGACTTTGGGACTCTTCATTCATAAATATCCACAGATTTTGCTTAATTGCACCTCCTTTACTTCTCCTCCTCACTGCATCAACTAAAATGTGGCTTTTTCTTTTCTTTTTTTTTTTTTGGCCGTGCCACATGGCATGTGGGATCTTGGTTTCCTGACCAGGGATTGAACCCGTGCCCCCTGTAGTGGAACTGTGGAGTCTTAACCACTGGACCACCAGGGAAGTCTCAAACATGGCTTTTTCTTGATAAAAGTTCCTGAAAACTCTTTTTTTCATATCCATACATTATATATATATATTCATTTTCAGATTCTTTTCCATTATAGGTTTTTACAAGATACTGAATATAGTTCCCTGTGCTATACAGTAGGTCCTTGTTGGTTACCTATTTTATATATAGTAGTGTATATATTTTAATCCCAAACTCCTAATTTATCCCTTTCCCCTTTGGTAATCATAAATTTCTTTTCTATGTCTGTGAGTCTATTTCTGTTTTGTAAATAAGTTCATTTATATCATTTTTTTAGATTCCACATGTAAGCAATATCATATGATATTTGTCTTTCTCTGTCTGACTTACTTCACTTCATACGTTAATCTCTAGGTGCATCCATGTTGCTGTAAATGACATTATTTCATTCTTTTTTATGGCTGAGTAATATTCCAGTGTACATATGTACCACATCTTCTTTATCCATTCGTCTGTTGATAGACATTTAGGTTGCTTCCATGGCTATTGTAAATAGTGCTGCAATGAACATTGGGGTGCATGTATCTTTTTTACTTAGAGTTCTCCTCAGATATATGCCCAGGAATGGGATTGCTGGATCATATGGTAACTCTATTTTAGTTTTTAAAGGAATCTCCGTACAGTTCTCCACAGTGACTGCACCAGTTTACACTCCCATCAACAGTGTAGGAGGGTTCATTTTTCTCCACACCCTCTCCAGCAAAAGTTCCTGAAAACTCTTGAAAGGAGAGGCTGTCATTTTCTCATGCTCTGCATCTCAGCAACAAGTTGTAGGGGTGGACAACCTTCCTAGACTACTGAGTTACCAGTCTTGAAGGTCACGCCACAGTTATGCCATTCTCCTCTCCTCATGGTCATTATCTTATTATGTCATGGCATCAACTGAGGACATCACACTAGCTCATGATTTTCTTTCCTTTGTTTGTCCTCAGCATCTTGAGACTACACAGTGCCCACATTTATGATTCACCAAATCTCTCATCTTAAGTTTCTTAACCCCCTTTCCATCAGCAATGCTCATCTCCTTACACCTCAGCACCCATCTCTATGGCTGCATAATCTCTACCATTATAACAATTTATCTTTATAGAGCACTTTATGCCAAGCACCATTCTAAGAGCTTTATATATATTGACTCATTCAGTCAACACAAAAATCCTTCAATGGAGCTTAGTATATCCTATGAGGAGACTGAGGCACAGAAAAAAACATGACTAACTTGGCTAATATCATATATCACTAGTGAGGGGCACAGCAGCTATTGAAACCCAAACAACCTGCTCTTCACAATTACATTATACTACCATCTTGATAAGCATAACTCCATGTCTTTTAACCACTTCTACACCAATAACCCTGCTAAACTTTCCCTTCAACCCACTAAAACATCCAGTTTTTTGTAGTCTTTTTCTCTATCAGCTTCCTTCTGGCTTCACTTTCTTCCTGTTTGCATCAAATGCTATTGTCAGTCACTTCAACTCTACTTTCCCGAGCCTCCCTAACTTTTTGAGAGATCTCCTCTTCATACCATGACTTATTTTCCAAGCCCTCATATGAGCATCATTACTTGCTTTTACTCTCAGGCTGGCAATCATTGCTGTAGAAAATGACAAACTCATGTCAGCTGACTCCAGTATAAATTCATGAGCTACAGACCCAGCTGAGCCCTTACCTCTGCTCTGCATTTCTTTCCTTTCTATCTACCCCATTCTCTTTCCCATTCTGTATAGTAATTTTCCCCTCAGCAACTGCTCAATCATTTTATTTCCCTCAATCTTGCAAGTCACCTTCTCAGCAGACTTAATTTCCAATATCAGAGGAACGTAGTAGCCATCATGAATAAACTCCTTTAACTTCCTCTTTCCTACCTCCAAATTGTTCTATATTTTATCCCTCCCTAAATTTTCCTACAAGTTTCAGAGGAAGAAGTAGCCCCATTTCTCTCTGACCTCTTAACTTATAACCTTGAATCCATCCTCTGCCTCCTTTGAATTGTATGCTCATTAAGTACTAACTTTTAAATTTGTGTTTTGGTCAGGATCAGCTATGCTATGCTGTAGTAACAAAAACCCCTAAGTTCAATGACTTAATAAAAATTTTTTTTAAATGTATTCCTTCCACCAGATCTACTGTGGATCTAGGCAACCCTCCAGGGCAATTGTCTTTGATGTGGTGACTCATGAATTCAGGCAGTTATGATCTTGTGGTTCCTCACATCAACATAAGGCCCCCCTTGGTTTCCATGACAGAGGAATAGACACTGGAAAATAACACAGGGGCTTTTCACTATCTCAGCCCAGAATTAACATTAAAATTTTGTTTACAATGTTTTGGCCTGAACTATTCATAGGACCTTGCCTAACAGCTGGAAATGGAGTTTTCCTTGTGCACAGGAAGGAAAAATATGAAACACATTTAAGGGCCATGTAGAATTGTTTCTTTTACCTTTTGTATTCATCTATCTCTCTCTTTTTGCTGAATCTTTTGCCTCTATCCCAAGTAATGCCAAGTCTAAACCATCTTGAGAAGTGGCCACCCACCATTTCATCTGCATACGTTCTCCGATGTATTCCCCACATTTCAGCCACACTGCACTGCCTGATGTTACCCATATGCCCCCTGCATTCACGTGCCTCCTTGTCTCTCCTGTGTGATTCCAGCTTCCATGCATATAGATGCTCCTTCCTGAAATGAGCTTTCTACATCCCTTGCCTCTTCAGCACCCCTGCTCATTCTTCAAAGCCACCCTGAATTGTATCTTCTTTCTGTAGCTTTCCCTAAGTCCTGTAGACAGAAAGAAGGCTCTCATATCTGCAATTTATGAATAACTCTATTTTAACCTATATCATTGTGTATTATAGTTATTTGCATGATTTCTTGAACTTCCATTGTAACTATGAGATCATAGTGAGAATAATCATATTTTATTTACCCATATACTCAGCACCTTGCGTAGTGGTACCTGGCATATAGAAGGCTTTCAATAAATGTTTAAATGGCTGAGTAAATCAGTGAATAGTAAAATTTCTGAAAACTGATAGTGAGGGTGTATGTTGCAATTTTTGAGGTATTATTTATGTTAGAATTGTTTTATTTTTTCAGACAACATAATAATTATTTATTTAAAAAAATTAGTTGATAGCAGAAGTAGAATGAGGCAAAGAATTACTAATAGTATTATAATGTATTATTTATGCAACATTAAATAAACATAGCATGACACAAACTACAGACTAGACAAAGTATCCATTTCAAGGAGTTAAAGTACGTCTTGATATTTATGATAAAATGCCTTGCAATAAAGGCTGAGGTGCTCTGGCATGTCTCCCATAATTGGTGATTATGCTTACAACATGAGTAATATAGAAGTGAATTTTACTCCTGTATGAAGTATAGATGTTATAAATGAACATGTCCCCTCCAAGATATGATATTAATATTGGAAAAGAGTTGATTAATTAATTAATAATAATAAAGCTAACCAAATGTTTAAGGAAAGGTCTTTTTAAATATTCTGAGGAAAATGATAATTATTAGTCAGTTCTTATAATTTAAATTTGAAATAGATGATAAGGCTTGGGTTATGAATAAAGCTAAAATATTAGAACATTAGTTAACCATTAATTTTGAGTATTTCTGTAATGCTTATTCACTTGATTATCACATCCTACCACTTTGTTTGAATTGCAGAACAAAAATTATTATCTTCTGACCCTTTCTTTTGTCCTAGATTATAAGCAAATAGACAAGGGGATCCAGGCGAAATGAAACACTGTTTTTTTTTGTTTGTTTGTTTTGTTTGTTTTTCTTTTTTTGTGTGTGTGTGGCTCGCGGGCTCTAGAGCACAGGCTCAGTATTTGTGGTTCACAGGCTTAGTTGCTCCATGGCATGTGGGATCTTCCCGGACCAGGGCTTGAACCTGTGTTCCCTGCATTGGCAGGCGGATTCCTAACCACTGTGCCACCAGGGAAGCCCTAAAACACCATTTTATTCATTCACTTATCATAAGTCATGCCATATAGAATTTAGCCAACATGGCCCTTGCTTTTGTTAGAAAATACTTTTCAAAACTAAGTTTCTTTCATGTATTAAGTTCATCACAGTCCCCAAAATGGAGACTGTTGATTATTAAGCTTCCCCCGCTGCCACCCCTTTTTTGTTAACACATCCTGGTCCAGACTCTGGAACTGGTTGGAGGTAGTTGGGGAAGAGCCAGGAAACAGTCAGGACAGGTGGCTAAGCATGCAAATATTTATCAAGGGTTTGCCCTGAAATGGGTGTCAGAAACCAAAAGGATTCAAAGTGAGAAGCTGAAACCAAGGATCAAAGTCAAGCTGAGCCTTAGCAGACAGAGACATTGAAAAGAAAAGAAAAAAAAAAGACCAAGCAAGAGGAGTCTAGGTAACCCAGGTGGTGAGCGAAAAACACAGTAAGGGCTTCCCTGGTGGCACATTGGTTGGGAGTCCACCTGCCGGTGCAGGGGATGTGGGTTCGTGCCCCGGTCCGGGAAGATCCCACATGCCTTGGAGCGGCTGCGCCCGTGAGCCATGGCCACTGAGCCTGCGCGTCCGGAGCCTGTGCTCCACAACGGGAGAGGCCACAGCAGTGAGAGGCCCACGTACCGCAAAAAAAAAAAAAAAAAAAAAAACCACACAGAAAGAGAGAGAATCAAGGAGGGGGCAGAGTAGTTAGCTGGGAATGAATTAGTACCAGAAGGATAGTTCAAAGAGCAAGAGTGCTTCTATTAGAATTCTTCTGGACATCTCATTCTGCTTCTACTTTTGTTTATTCCTAATCCCCCCATCCTGGGGTTTTGATCCCAGTCCTTGAAGGCATGAAGAATGGCTTCTGGCATTTCAACTTCTACAAATATTTTCTTTCTCTCCAAGAAAAAGTGCAAAGGTCTTAACATTTCAAACTCCAAAGGTAAAAGCATGCAACTGAGAATTTTTTTTAACACTGAGGAATTGTTTAAAAATTCATAGATGCCTTTTTCCCCCAATATGTTGTTTCAAATTCCATCCTACAAGAGGAATATATCTATATCTATATATACAAGAGGAATATATATGTGTTTGTGTATATATATACATATATATATATATTATGTATATATATACATAATATATATATATACATACATACTTTTCCCCCCCGGAGGGCAGTAACCAAATACTTGTCAATCATTCTGTATGCTCTATTCCATTTCACTTATTCATTCATCCTCTACTAAGTAAGAATGAATGGAAAGTATTCAAGTCAACTCTTGGCCATTTTGTTTATCTTATAAAAGATGATGGTCTGTTAAGAAAAGAACATATAAATCTACACAACTAATGGTCATATCTTGACGTTACTATTCCCCTGGCAAAATGAAGTTTCAGATTCATTTCCAGGAGAAAACTTGGGCCAAGAATTCTTGCATGGTGGAGCCTTCATGGAATCATCCCTCCTTGGATAACAAGGAAAACACAGCCCAGATGGTGTCTGTGAATGCCTGGAGAGAAGTGAGCATCCACTCTTCTCTTGTGTGAGGCTGGCAAATCAAAGTCACAATGATAGCTACCTTCACTGGGCACTACTATGCAGCAGGCACTGACATGGGCTCTTGTTTAAATCTTCACAGTAGGATCCTGACAGGATCCTATTAAATAGGCATTACCATCAACATGATTTAAATGCAAGCAGAGGCTCAGAGAGGTTTTAAAGTTTAGTAAAGGTAACAATGCTAGTGAATGGTGGAATCAGAAGTTAAACCTAGCTCTGCCTCCAAAATTATGATTCTCACCTTAGGCAGGGTATACATTTACTCAGCTTCAGTTTCTTCAAATGTCAAATGGAATTATTAATTTAACACAGATCCTGCCACACAATCCCAGGTTGTCCAGAGATAAGATACTTGACATGAGTGTGAAGATGACAAAGATACTGGCCTGTCTGTTCCAAGAGTAGGGAGAGCAGTATACTCCAACTGATTTCCTCTCTAAAGAAGCACTACTTCTGTAAGAGGCATGAAGAAGTAGCGGTTAAGAGCACAAAGCTTCCATTTCCTCATCAGTAAAGGGGATGGTAATATCTGGCTCATAGGGTAAATGAAATGATATTCTTTTTAAGTTTTCAGCCCATAGCTTGCACATAGTAATCAGTCAAACATATTATAAATTATTAACACTATTATTATTATTATTAAAAAGCTATGTATAGGGCTTCCCTGGTGGCGCAGTGGTTGGGAGTCTGCCTGCCGATGCAGGGGACACGGGTTCGTGCCCCGGTCCAGGAAGATCCCACATGCCGTGGAGCGGCTGGGCCCATGAGCCATGGCCGCTGAGCCTGCGTGTCCGGAGCCTGTGCTCTGCAACGGGAGAGGCCACGGCAGTGAGAGGCCCGCGTACCGCAAAAAAAAAAAAAAAGCTGTGTATCAATCTTGGATTAGAATTACCAGAAGCAATAATGCTGTTAACAGATTCCAAAACTAGAAAACTCCTAAGTAACTGTAAGTTACTCTCCAAACACAACAGTTTTCATATCCCTAATTTGCTGGAGAATTTTGCTTTGTAGGATCTACCTTTCTAAGTAGAGGCCACCCCAGATGGATGATGATTCTCACTGACTTGTACTCAGGGTGCTTGATTCTAAAAATATGATTGGCCAGCTTTTGGGGCATCCACACATGCTTGTCTGAAGGAGTAGGGATCTCCGAGCTGAGTCTGGGACCCAAGTATGCCGTGGTTGTCTCCCGTTCCCACTCTTGGCCACTATCAAACTGGACATATTCACAGAGAACCCAAGAACCCACAGCTTTGACCTGGGCATAATTTTGGCCACAGAGCCATTTCACCTCATGAAGACTTTCTTAAATTGTCAAAGCAAGTTAAACAGAAATAATAGGCAAATGATTTGATTGTAATATATTAAGAACCAACTTAGGCATTGTTTTTTTTTTATAATTTAGACTAGGTGAGTATACCCAAAGTAGAAATGTAAAATACAGCTTGAAATATATTTCTGATCTTTCCAGGGCTGTGAACCTCCACAGGTAAACCAAATAATTGCTGAATCAAATGATCCATTATTCAGAACTGCGTTGTCACAGAATGAAAGTCCAGATCACATTGTACATCCACATTTAATAGTGGAATTTCATGGCTTTAATGAATAAGCAAAAGTGAAATATTTTACTACTTCCATGAAACATTCAAATACCATACTCCTACTCAAATTATTTATTATTATAATGATGCTTTTTATAAAGATCAAGTATGAGTAACCTGAAAAAAAACTTAAGCTGTTTCTAAGGGCATAACATTTAGAAACAACATATGGTTCTTGTAGTCAAGAATAGGTTCCTTAAATTAGCCAAAGACATTCACAGAGAGATGAGTTGTAGGAAATAGGATCGTGGGCAAGAGGAAAAAAATTGTCATCTCTCTTCTCTCTGCTCTTCGTCTTCTTTGCCTGGCTGAATGCGGTTTTCATTTTCTACTCAGTTCTGAACGTAAAAATAAAACAAGTGTAAGTCTCATAATGCAAGGTCTCTGAATGCACTCACCTTTTGTTTACTTACTATTTTAAATGTTATTAAACTAGAAGAATACACTATATCATAAAATGTAAATATTTCATTCATTCATTCAATCAGCATGCATGGATCCCTTCTCTGTGCCCAGGGCTGGGCTCCAAGGGGCAGCACCTATTATCTAGTCACTGTTACAATCCAGATCAGGGGAGAAGGCCAACCTAACCTGGCTCCTTTTACTCTCATGTTCTCAACTCTTTTCAGTATAGATAGGATCATGTAACTTATTTGCTGAAAATCCCTCCATGGCTCCCGTGTCAATAGAATAAAATCCAGACTGATTACTTTGTTTCATACAGTCCTGTACGATCATGCCTCTGCTTCTCCAGTGTCAGCTCTTGTCCGAATCATCTACTGGCGTTCCTTCAGCCTCTCACACTTATTTGCCTTGCTTTTTCCCATCATACGGCTTTATACCTATCTCTCCTCTATCTGGAGCATTCACACAGACCCACACACACACACACATACACACACACCATCACTATCTCCTTTTCATTCTTCAGACTTCAACTTAAATATCACCTCCCTGAAACTCATGTGTAAAATAAGTCACTTTCTCATATTCCCTATTGTTTCCTTCATTGCAATTTATAATCATATTGCTTACTTACACATTTTTATGTGTGTTTCATATATATGTGTGTATCTATATATATGTATATATATATGTATATATATATAAGCAGTTTTAAGTTCACAGCAAAATTGGGAGAAAGGTACAGAGATTTCCCTTGTGCCCCCTGTTCCAACACATGCACAGCCTCCCCATTATCAATATCTCCCACCATCCACAGTGATACATTTGTTATAATTGATGAACCTACACTGACACATCATAATCACCCCAAAGTCCATAGTTTACATTAGGGTTCACTCTTGGTGTTGTACATACTTGTTCGTTTATCATGGTATGTTTCTCCCACTAGACTGTACATTACATGAGGGCAGGGACAGTAAGTAGTGTAATACCTGGATCATAGTAGGTGTTCAATAAATTGTGTTGCATGAATGACTATTGAATGAATAAAGCAGGAAATAATTGCAGGGGAGCCTCTACACAAGCACATGACAGTATAGTAATAATTCTAGATGTATATTCTAGGAAAAGCTTGGTGACAAAAGAATGGAATTTACAGTAAGATCTTTTAGTAGAAGGGAACTAATCTAGCTTGGTAGGTCACATGTTTCCAGGAGAATTTTCTTCACTGAGTTCCATGAAATGAAAAGAAAAGGAAGATCCTTCACAACTACCATCCTGCTCCCTCTGAATATGCAAAGTATGGTGGTGGTCTTGGCTCTGGGCAAGGAGCTTCAAGTAGGCAGGGCTTGTTACATATGAGGAGGAAATGGAAATTTTCCTTAGGTGACTCAACTGGTATACCAGTTGACTAGAACCTAGAACTCAGGTCTCCTTCCAGTTCCTTCCTGCCTCACTCCCACCACAAACCCTGAGCAAATCATAGAAAATTCACAGACATTTATCCTTAGCCTTTCTCATATTTATTATTTCTTCTTCTTTCAACCTAAAATGATTTCCAGGTATTTATAACAGGGTGTCTTCTGTATAACCAGGAAGAGGAGGAGATAAGGCTTTTGCTTATAAATTGTGCATTTTTTAAAACAATCAGAATTGTATTCTTATCCATCAGTGAGATCACCTGCTTTAAAATCTTGGTGCCACTGGGGAGAACTGAATACATTGACTTCAGACCCACTTCTGAACTACACATTCCTCTCTCTAGCATGTTGGTAAAAGTTTTAAAAGTGGAAGCATCTGTGTACTTATCTTAAAATCCTTACATTTCATTCAACGAAACTATTATTTTATAGCTCTAACACACTTAAACTATACACTGTCACACATTATTTGTCCTACATGCTAATAAAATTCTTTTGTCATGTTTAGAAATTTCCCAGTAATCACAATTTTAATTCTAAATCTTGAAAGTAGGTAGGTGACACAGTTATAATACTTAAAAAAAAATCAGTTGAGTTAACTAAGTTATTTGCCTCATACAAGTTGAATTAGGCCATGTGGAAAGTTCCTTTGCATCATCTCTTTAGGACTTTGCATTTAGTTATTTCCAAGCTAGTGTAGCTAACTTCTAATTTTAAAGGAATTGTAGACATAAATTTATTATTTTTCCCTTTGGAGAACTTTCTGATAAAAATTGGGTTGCTTTACTATTTAAGTCTCATTACAACAGTGGTCAGAAGTTCCAATGACAACTCTGTCCAAGGATCTGAGGTTTGGCATCCACCAATTCACTCTCTTTTTAACTCGTTTCCATGTAAGGAATATGGGCTCATTCGCTTCACAAACCTAATAATTTTATAGGCATGATGCTTCTCTGTATATATCTCATGATTAATGGGAAAAGAAATCATTCCATAACAAATATGTATTAAGAGTCTACTGTGCGTCAACTATTATGGCAGATGGGGAAGGATCAGAATCAACCTGGGAAGGGAAATCAGAATCAAGAAGGGAAAACAGAAAAGAAAACATCATTTCAATGCAGAGCGAACTACAAGGGACGGATGTACAGGGTGGCACAAAGATCTGCTTAAGCAAAGTCGGGGAGGTTTCCTAGAGCAAACATTTAAACTGGGGTTGGAAGTAAAAGTAAGAATCTGCCTGGTGGATTAGGGTTGGAGAGTGGGTAGGAAGAAATCAGGAGGATTCATTCCATATCCAGCAGAGGAAACATTAAAATAAATGTGCAGGGGCATGAAATGATGTGGTGCACAAGCTCAGCGTGGAAGAAACAACAAGTTTAAAGGTTAGAATAGTTAGGTAGGCAACAAATATTTATTGGGTGCTTACTAAATGTCAAGCACCTTGCTTAATTTGGGGGATTCCAGAAGTGACTGAGAAAGACCCTCAAAGAGATGATAGGTTAGCCAGGAAGATCAATATTAAACAAATGATTTCAAGTGTGTTATGTGCTTCAGAGAAGAAGTAAGTATAGGATGCTAGGATAGAATACTGGTAAGTGTGGAAGGATAATAATCTTGACATACCAACAAATGTGTTCCTTTCCCTCATGTTTGCCCATCTTTGCTTCCTTCCATAAAGGCCTCCTTTTCCTCCAAATCCAATTCAGGTAGCTAGTTTTGTTGCCTAAGAATAACATTTTGACAGTTGGAGAAAAGAAATAATCTCCATGGCTTTTCCTGGCTTTGCTATCAATGGTAAAATAATTTAAAGTCATGGAAGTAGATGATTCACCTAGAAGGGACAAAGGGTATGAAGTGAACAAAGGATGGTGCCTAGCATGCTCCTTTGAGAAGCACACATAGGAATTTGTGAAAGAGCTAACAGACATAAGAGTAAAAACAGACAGTAAGAGAGAGAGTAGGCGACTTAGGTGGAGAGGTAGGCAAGGCTTAGCTCAAGAAGGATCATGTAAATAATATGAGTTTTGGGGCTTCCCTGGTGGCGCAGTAGTTGGGAGTCCACCTGCCGATGCAGCGGACACGGGTTCGTGTTTTGTTCGAAACGGCTCTCCCTCAACAGTTCCTTGGTCACCCCTTCTCTATGGCCAAACCTATTATATTCCTTTTGCCACTTCTCTATGTACATTTCAGAAACTCCCTTTATTTACTCTTTGTTCCACACCCTCTGCCATGGGGCAACACTTCTCTTACCCACACTCAAGTGGCTGCTGTGACTTACTCAGCAATCTTTACTGTGAATAATGTAGCGTCACTAAAAGGTCTGTCTTTCCCCAATCCTTTTTTTTCCTGTTAAACATTTTTGTTAGTTTTACTGAAGTTCCATTTATGTAAATAAAACCCACCAAGTCTATACTTCAGTGAGGTTGGACAGTTGGATATAGTAGTGTAATCACAAACACAATTCTGATATAAAACTTTCCATCACCATGAAAAGTTATTGCATGCTCCCTCTGTGGTTCATTCCTTCCCCCCACCTCTTGAAAAATATGGATCACTTTGCTGACTCGATAGTTTTGCCTTTTCTAGAATTTCATGCAATAGAATAATACAGTTTGTAGTCTTTTGTGCGTGACTTCTTTCACTAACTGTAATGCTTTATAGAACCATTGATGTTGCTGCATATATCAGTACTGTGCCTCTTTATTGTTGAGTAGTAGTCCAAAATATAGATATGTCACAATCTGTTCATTCATTCACAAGCTGATGGTATTTGATTATTTCCAGTTTGAGGCTATTATGAATAAAACTTCTATAAACAGTCTTATGCAAGTCTTTATGAAGATGTGTGCTCACTCTCTTGGGTAAATCTCTAGGAGTGAAGCTTCTGATTCATATGGATGTATAATAGGAGTCGTAAGAGTATATAGCCTTGCCTTGTTTCCAAATGGGAAAAAAGCATGTAGCCTTTCCCCATGAAGTATTATGAGCTGTAGGGTTTTTTGTAGTTGCCCTTTATAAGATGGAGGAAATTTCCTTTAATTCCTAATTTTCAGGGAACTTTATAATGACTGGGTGTTTAATTTTGTCAAATGCTTTTGTCTTCATCTATTAAGAAGGTCATATCATTTTTCCTTCTAGTTTCTTAATACAGTGAAGTACATGGATTGATTTCCTAATGCTGAACCAACCTTGCATTCCTAAGAAAAACTACACTTGGTCCTGATGCATTGCCTTTTTATATATGTATATAAATGTATTCAATTTGCTGATATTGTGATGAGGAGTTTTTGCATCTATATCCTTGAGAGATACCGGTTTGTATTTTTCCCCCTTGTTATGTCTTTGTCACATTTTGTTACCAGGATAATGCTGCTAGCCTTATAAAATAGGTTAAAAAGTGTTCCCTGTTCTCCATTTTTTGGAAGAATTTATACAGAGTTTGTATTATTTCATCTTTAAATACTTGATATAAATTGACAGTGAAGTCACCTGGGCCTGGAGTTTTCTTTATGTGCAGGTTTTTAGCTATAAATTCATTTTCTTCAATAAACACTGGCTATTCCAGTTATTTATATCTTCATGAGAAAGCTTAGATATTTTGTGTCTTTCAAGGAATTTGTCCATTTCATTTAAGTTCCCTAATTAATAGGCATAAAATTGTTCATAGGTACTTATTATACTTTTAATATAAGTAGGATCTGTACGGTGTCCATTTTCATATTCCTGATATTGTTAGTTTTGTCTTTTCTCTCTTCTTGATCAGCCTGGCTAGAGAAGTTAATCAATTTTATTAATTTTCCCAAAGAATCAGCTTTTGCTTTCATTGACTTTTTAAATTGTTTTTCTGTTTTCTATTTTATTAATTTATGCTGTTAAGTATATTATTTCCTTTCTTCTACTTGCTTTGGGTTAAATTCTCTCTTCTCTTACTAATTTCTCAAGTTGAAAGCTTAGATCATTGATTTAAGAACTTACCTAATTTCTAATACAAACATTTAATGCTATAAATTTCCCTTTAAACACTGCTTTCACTAGGTCCCACAAATCTTGATATGTTGTATGTTCACTTACATTCAGTACAAAATATTTACTAATTCCCTTTGTGACTTTCTCTTTGACTGATATTTATAAGTATGCTGTGTAATTTTCAGGTACATGAGAATTTTCCAGATAGCTTTCTTTTACTGGTTTTTAGCTTAATTCCACTGTGGTTAGAGATCATATTTTGCATGATTTCAATTCTTTTAAATATACTTAGGCTGTTTTATCACCTAAAATATGCTCTATTTTGGTGAATGTTCCATGTGCACTTGAGAAGAGTTTGTGTTCTGCTCTTTTGGGATGGAGTGCTCTAAAAATGTCGATTAAGTCAAGTTGGTTAGTAGTGTTGTTCAGGTCTTCTATATCATGAGTGATTCACTCTCTAATTTTTCTATCAATTACTGAGAAAAGATTGTTTAAATGTCTAACTATAATTGCAGTTTTGTCTGTTTCCCCTTTCAGTTCTATCAATTTTTGCTCTATGCATTTGAAGCTGTTATTAGTAAACGGGCTCCTTATCATTTTGTAATGTCTATTTTGCTTTTTTTTTTAATTGGAGTATAATTGCTTTACAATTTTGTGTTAGTTTCTGCTGTACAATGAGGTGGATCAGCTCTATGTATACCTATATCCCCTCCCTCTTGGACCTCCCTCCCCCACCATATCCCACCCATCTAGGTTGTCACAGAGCAACCAGCTGAGCTTCCTGTGCTTTATAGCATGTTCCTGCCAGCTATCTATTTTACGCATGGTAGTGTATATATGTCAATCCTAATCTCCCAATCCGTCCCATCCTCCCCTTCCCCACCATGTCCACATGTCTGTTCTCTATGTCTACATCTCTATTCCTGCCCTGCAAATAGGTTCATCTGTACCATTTTTCTAGATTCCACATATATGCGTTAGTAGATGATATTTGTTTTTCTCTTTCTGGCTTACTTCACTCTGTACGACAGATTCTAGTGTAGTAAATTCAGCTTCTTTTTTTTTATTTATTTTATTTTATTTATTTATTTATTTATTTATTTATTTATTAGTTTCTGCTTTATAACAAAGTGAATCAGTCATACATACACATCTGTTCCCTCATCCCTTCCCTATTGCGTCTCCCTCCCTCCCACCCTCCCTATCCCACCCCTCCAGGCGGTCACAAAGCACCGAGCTGATCTCCCTGTGCTCTGCGGCTGCTTCCCACTATCTACCTTACGTTTGATAGTGTATATATGTCCATGCCTCTCTTTCGCTTTGTCACAGCTTACCCTTCACCCTCCCCATATCCTCAAGTCCGTTCTCAAGTAGGTCTGTGTCTTTATTCCCGTTTTACCCCTAGGTTCTTCATGACATTTTTTTTTTTAAATTCCATATATATGTGTTAGCATACGGTATTTGTCTTTCTCTTTCTGACTTACTTCACTCTGTATGACAGACTCTAGGTCTATCCACCTCATTACAAATAGCTCAGTTTCGTTCCTTTTTATGGCTGAGTAATATTCCATTGTATATATGTGCCACATCTTCTTTATCCATTCATCCGATGATGGACACTTAGGTTGTTTCCAGCTCCGGGCTATTGTGAATAGAGCTGCAATGAACATTTTGGTACATGTCTCTTTTTGAATTATGGTTTTCTCAGGGTATATGCCTAGTAGTGGGATTGCTGGGTCATATGGTAGTTCTATTTTTAGTTTTTTAAGGAACCTCCATACTGTTCTCCATAGTGGCTGTACCAATTCACATTCCCACCAGGAGTGCAAGAGTGTTCCCTTTTCTCCACACCCTCTCCAGCATTTATTGTTTCTAGATTTCTTGATGATGGCCATTCTGACTGGTGTGAGATGATATCTCATTGTAGTTTTGATTTGCATTTCTCTAATGATTAATGATGTTGAGCATTCTTTCATGTGTTTGTTGGCAGTCTGTATATCTTCTTTGGAGAAATGCCTATTTAAGTCTTCTGCCCATTTTTGGATTGGGTTGTTTGTTTTTTTGCTATTGAGCTGCATGAGCTGTTTATAAATTTTGGAGATTAATCCTTTGTCAGTTGCTTCATTTGCAAATATTTTCTCCCATTCTGAGGGTTGTCTTTTGGTCTTGTTTATGGTTTCCTTTGCTGTGCAAAAGCTTTGAAGTTTCATTAGGTCCCATTTGTTTATCTTTGTTTTTAGTTCCATTTCTCTAGGAGGTGGGTCCAAAAGGATCTTGCTGTGATTTATGTCATAGAGTGTTCTGCCTATGTTTTCCTCTAAGAGTTTGATAGTGTCTGGCCTTACATTTAGGTCTTTAATCCATTTTGAGCTTATTTTTGTGTATGGTGTTAGGGAATGATCTAATCTCATACTTTTACATGTCCCTGTCCAGTTTTCCCAGCACCACTTATTGAAGAGGCTGTCCTTTCTCCACTGTACATTCCTGCCTCCTTTATCAAAGATAAGTTGGCCATATGTGCGTGGGTTTATCTCTGGGCTTTCTATCCTGATCCACTGATCTATCTTTCTGTTTTTATGCCAGTACCACACTGTCTTAATTACTGTAGCTTTGGAGTATAGTCTGAAGTCAGGCAGCCTGATTCCTCCAGCTCCGTTTTTCGTTCTCAAGATTGCTTTGGCTATTCGGGGTCTTTTGTTTTTCCAAACAAATTTTGAAATTTTTTGTTCTACTTCTGTGAAAAATGCCAGTGGTAGTTTGATAGGGATTGCATTGAATCTGTAGATTGCTTTGGGTAGTAGAGTCATTTTCACAATATTGATTCTTCCAATCCAGGAGCATGGTATATCTCTCCATCTATTTGTATCCTCTTTAATTTCTTTCATCAGTGTCTTATAATTTTCTGCATACAGGTCTTTTGTCTCCTTAGGTAGGTTTATTCCTAAATATTTTATTCTTTTTGTTGCAATGGTAAATGGGAGTGTTTTCTTGATTTCCTTTTCAGATTTTTCATCATTAGTGTAGAGGAATGCCAGAGATTTCTGTGCATTAATTTTGTATCCTGCTACTTTACCAAATTCATTGATTAGCTCTAGTAGTTTTTCGGTAGCATCTTTAGGATTCTCTATGTATAGTATCATGTCATCTGCAAACAGTGACAGCTTTACTTCTTCTTTTCCAATTTGGATTCCTTTTATTTCCTTTTCTTCTCTGATTGCTGTGGCTAAAACTTCCAAAACTAGGTTGAATAAGAGTGGTGAGAGTGGGCAGCCTTGTCTTGTTCCTGATCTTAGTGGAAATGGTTTCAGTTTTTCACCATTGAGGACAATGTTGGCTGTGGGTTTGTCATATATGGCCTTTATTATGTTGAGGAAAGTTCCCTCTTTGCCTACTTTCTGCAGGGTTTTTATCATAAATGGGTGTTGAATTTTGTCGAAAGCTTTCTCTGCATCTATTGAGATGATCATATGGTTTTTCTCCTTCAACTTGTTAATATGGTGTATCACATTGATTGATTTGCGTATATTGAAGAATCCTTGCATTCCTGGAATAAACCCCACTTGATCATGGTGTATGATCCTTTTAATGTGCTGTTGGATTCTGTTTGCTAGGATTTTGTTGAGGATTTTTGCATCTATGTTCATCAGTGATATTGGCCTGTAGTTTTCTTTCTTTGTGACATCCTTGCCTGGTTTTGGTATCAAGGTGATGGTGGCCTCATAGAATGAGTTTGGGAGTGTTCCTTCCTCTGATATTGTTTGGAAGAGTTTGAGAAGGATGGGTGTTAGCTCTTCTCTAAATGTTTGATAGAATTCGCCTGTGAAGCCATCTGGTCCTGGGCTTTTGTTTGATGGAAGATTTTTAATCACAGTTTCAATTTCAGTGCTTGTGATTGGTCTATTCATATTTTCTATTTCTTCCTGAGTCAGTCTTGGTAGGTTGTGCATTTCTAAGAATTTGTCCATTTCTTCCAGGTTGTCCATTTTATTGGCATAGAGTTGCTTGTAGTAATCTCTCATGATCTTTTGTATTTCTGCAGTGTCAGTTGTTACTTCTCCTTTTTCATTTCTAATTCTACTGATTTGAGTCTTCTCCCTTCTTTTCTTGATGAGTCTGGCTAATGGTTTGTCAATTTTGTTTATCTTCTCAAAGAACCAGCTTTTAGTTTGGTTGATCTTTGCTATTGTTTCCTTCATTTCTTTTTCATTTATTTCTGATCTGATCTTTATGATTTCTTTCCTTCTGCTAACTTTGGGGGTTTTTTGTTCTTCTTTCTCTAATTGCTTTAGGTGCAGGGTCAGGTTGTTTACTCGAAATGTTTCCTGTTTCTTAAGGTGGGATTGTATTGCTATAAACTTCCCCCTTAGAACTGCTTTTGCTGCGTCCCATAGGTTTTGGGTCGTCGTGTCTCCATTGTCATTTGTTTCTAGGTATTTTTTAATTTCCTCTTTGATTTCTTCAGTGATCACTTCGTTATTGAGTAGTGTATTGTTTAGCCTCCATGTGTTTGTATTTTTTACAGATCTTTTCCTGTAATTGATGTCTAGTCTCATAGCATTGTGGTCGGAAAAGATACTTGATACAATTTCAATTTTCTTAAATTTACCAAGGCTTGATTTGTGACCCAAGATATGATCTATCCTGGAGAATGTTCCATGAGCACTTGAGAAAAATGTGTATTCTGTTGTTTTTGGATGGAATGTCCTATAAATATCAACTAAGTCCATCTTGTTTAATGTATCATTTAAAGCTTGTGTTTCCTTATTTATTTTCATTTTGGATGATCTGTCCATTGGTGAAAGTGGGGTGTTAAAGTCCCCTACTATGATTGTGTTACTGTCGATTTCCCCTTTTATGGCTGTTAGTATTTGCCTTATGTATTGAGGTGCTCCTATGTTGGGTGCATAAATATTTACAATTGTTATATCTTCTTCTTGGATCGATCCCTTTATCGTTATGTAGTGTCCTTCTTTGTCTCTTCTAATAGTCTTTATTTTAAAGTCTATTTTGTCTGATATAAGAATTGCTACTCCAGCTTTCTTTTGATTTCCATTTGCATGGAATATCTTTTTCCATCCCCTTACTTTCAATCTGTATGTGTCTCTAGGTCTGAAGTGGGTCTCTTGTAGACAGCATATATATGGGTCTTGTTTTTGTATCCATTCAGCCACTCTGTGTCTTTTGGTGGGAGCATTTAGTCCATTTACATTTAAGGTAATTATTGATATGTATGTTTCTATTCCCCTTTCCTTAATTGCTTTGGGTTCGTTATTGTAGGTATATTCCATCTGTTGTGTTTCTTGCCTAGAGAAGTTCCTTTAGCATTTGTTGTAAAGCTGGTTTGGTGGTGCTGAACTCTCTCAGCTTTTGCTTGTCTGTAAAGGTTTTAATTTCTCCATCAAATCTGAATGAGATCCTTGCTGGGTAGAGTAATCTTGGTTGCAGGTTTCTCTCCTTCATCACTTTAATTATGTCCTGCCACTCCCTTCTGGCTTGTAGAGTTTCTGCTGAGAGATCAGCTGTTAACCTGATGGGGATTCCCTTGTGTGTTATTTGTTGTTTTTCCCTTGCTGCTTTTAATATGATTTCTTTGTGTTTAATTTTTGACAGTTTGATTAATATGTGTCTTGGCGTATTTCTTCTTGGATTTATTCTGTATGGGGCTCTCCGTGCCTCCTGGACTTGATTAACTATTTCCTTTCCCATATTAGGGAAGTTTTCAACTATAATCTCTTCAAATATTTTCTCAGTCCCTTTCTTTTTCTTTTCTTCTTCTGGAACCCCTATAATTCGAATGTTGGTGCGTTTAATGTTGTCCCAGAGGTCTCTGAGACTGTCCTCTATTCTTTTCATTCTTTTTTCTTTATTTTGCTCTGCATCACTTATTTCCACTATTTTATCTTCACCTCACTTATCCGTTCTTCTGCCTCAGTTATTCTGCTGTTGATCCCATCTAGAGTATTTTTCATTTCATTTATTGTGTTTTTAATTGATGCTTGATTCATCTTTCGTTCTTCTAGGTCCTTGTTAACTGTTTCTTGCATTTTGTCTATCCTATTTCCAAGATTTTGGATCATCTTTACTATCATTATTCTGAATTCTTTTTCAGGTAGACTGCCTATTACCTCTTCATTTGTTAGGTCTGGTAGGTTTTTATCTTGCTCCTTCACCTGCTGTGTGTTTTTCTGCTTTCTCATTTTGCTTATGTTACTGTGTTTGGGGTCTCCTTTTTGCAGGCTGCAGATTCGTAGTTCCCGTTGTTTTTGGTATCTGTCCCCCGTGGCTAAGGTTGTTTCAGTAGGTTGTGTAGGCTTCCTGGTGGGGGGGACTAATGCCTGTGTTCTGGTGGTTGAGGCTCGATCTTGTCTTTCTGGTGGACAGGTCCACGTCTGGTGGTGTGTTTTGGGGTGCCTGTGGCCTTATTATGTTTTTAGGTAGCCTCTCTACTAATGGGTGGGGTTGTGTTCCTGCCTTGCTAGTTGCTTGGCATAGGGTGACCAGCACTGTAGCTTGCTGGTCGTTGACTGAAGCTGGGTGCTGGTGTTGAGATGGAGATCCCTGGGAGATTTTTGCTGCTTGATATTATGTGGAGCTGGGAGGTCTCTTGTGGACCCGTGTCCTGAGGTTGGCTCTCCCACTTCAGAGGCACAGCACTGACTCCTGGCTGCAGCACCAAGAGCCTTTCATCCACCCAGGTATGTGGGGAGTTTCTTGCCTTTTGGGGGTCTGAGGTCTTCTGTCAGCGTTCAGTAGGTGTTCTGTTGGAGTTGTTCCACGTGTAGCTGTATTTCTGATGTATCTGTGGGGAGGAAGGTGATCTCCGCGTCTTACTCTTCCGCCATCTTCCTCCGGTTCCCCAAATTCAGCTTCTTTTGACCAGTTTTTTTCAAAGGATATTTTTCCATTGTTTTAGGGTTTTTTTCATCCTTTTTTGTTTTAACTTACCTATGTGTTTATATTTAAAGTGGGTTTCTTGTAAATAGCACTTAGTCAAGTCTTGCTTTCTAATCTAATTAGAAAAATCTCTGTCTTTCAACATGTGTAGTTAATTGGAACTGCACTGTCCAG
The DNA here is from genome assembly GCF_949752795.1 of Hyperoodon ampullatus. NCBI lineage: Eukaryota > Metazoa > Chordata > Mammalia > Artiodactyla > Ziphiidae > Hyperoodon > Hyperoodon ampullatus. Next base: position 4,571,220 of record NC_136925.1, read on the forward strand.
TAAGGTAGCTCCTAGCCACATGTGGCTTTGAAGAACTTGACATATTGCTAGTCTGAATTGAGATGTAAGTGTAAAATACACATGGAATTTTACAAAACAGAATGTAAAATATCTCATGAATAATTTTTATATTGATTATATGTTGAAATAATATTGGGTTGGCCAAAAAGTGCCTTTTAAGTAAAAATAAAAGACACATTTTTCATTTTCACCAAGAATTTTATTGAACAATGTATTCATCCTTTGGTTCCAGTACCTTCTGCCATTTTTCAGGCAACTTCATAATTCCATCCTCCCCAAACTTTTTATCTTTTTGAGCAAAGAACTGTTCCAGGTGCCTTTTACAGTCTTCCAGGGAATGGAAATTTTTTCCATTAAGAGAATTTTGTAAAGACCAAAATAAATGGAAATCCAAAGGTGCGATGTCTGGTGAATACGGTGGATGAATCAGAACTTCCCAGCCAAGCTGTAACGGTTTTGCAGAGAATATGAATATTCTCTACCGTTTAAGTAGAGAATCACATATGGAAATATGGTCAAGAAGGTTTTTTTCGCTTAACTTATATGGAACCCAAACATCAAAGCAATGAACATAACCAAACTGGTGCAAATGATTTTCAATGCTTTATTTGGATATTTTGAGTATGTCAGCGATCTCCCGTGTGGCATAACGTTTATTGTTCTCAATTAATGTCTCGATTTGATCACTATCAACTTCAGCTGGTCAACCTGACCATGGAGCATCATCCAGCAAGAAATCTCCAGCATGAAACTTTGCAAACCACTTTTGACATGTTCGATCAGTCACAGCACCTTTTCCATACACTGCACAAATCTTTTTTTGAGTTTCAGTTGCGTTTTTACCTTTCTTGAAATAGTAAAGTATAATATGCCAAAAATGTTGCTTTTTTTCTTCTATCTTCAATATTAAAATAGGTACACAAAAATTCACCAAATTTTGATGTCTTTTTTAAAATGCATGCTGATATGACAGCTGTAACATACAATCTAACAAAATTGTTTTGAATGAAGTTAAAGACAACTAAGTGCTACTAGAGCCATCTTACAGAAAAAATCAAACGAACTTTCTGGCCAACCCAATATTTTGCATAGATTCTGTTAAGTATATTATTAAAATTAACCTCACCTGTTTCTTTTTCTTTTTTTAACATGGCTACCAGAAAATTTTAAATTACATACCTTGCTCACATTATAGTTCTATTGGACTACACAGGTTTAGACCACTTTTATTTAATTGTTAGTATGATTTTATTAAAATCTACCATCTTGCTGGTTTCTATTTGTTACTTTTCCCCTTTTTCTTCTCTTTCTCTGCCTGCTTTTGAATTAATTTACTATTTCATTTTTATACATTACTGACTTATTACTTATAATTTTTTAAAGTTTTAGTGGTTTCCCTAGGGTTACATGGTAGTATATTTAATGTACATTGTAGTGCATTTTTTATTTGCCATAGGTTACCTTTAAATTATGTTATACTCTAGAAAAATGGTAGAGATGAACTTATTTGCAAAGCAGAAATAGAGTCACAGATGTAGAGAACAAATTTATGGTTACCAAGTGGGGAAGGGGAGGTGGGATGAATTGGGAGATTGGGACTGACATATATACAATACTATACATAAAATAGATAACTAATGAGAACTTACTGTATAGCACAGGAAACTCAATGTTCTGTGGTGACCTACATGGGAAGGAAATCTAAAAAGGAGTGGATATATGTATATGTATGACTGATTCACTTTGCTGTACAGCAAGAAACTAACACAACATTGTAAAGCAACTGTACTCCAATAAAAATTAATAAAAACGATTATGTTATACTTCTTTTTTTTTTTTTTTTTTGCGGTACGCGGGCCTCTCACTGTTGTGGCCTCTCCCGTTGCCGAGCACAGGCTCCAGACGTGCAGGTCCAGCGGCCATGGCTCATGGGCCCAGCCGCTCCGCGGCATGTGGGATCTTCCCGGACTGGGGCACGAACCCGTGTCCCCTGCATTGGCAGGCGGACTCTCAACAACTGCTCTACCAGGGAAGCCCTGTCTTCATTATTAAAAGATTTTTTCTGGTTATAGAAATATAGGTTAGGGCTTCCCTGATGGTGCAGTGGTTGAGAATCTGCCTGCAATGCAGGGGACATGGGTTCAAGCACTGGTCTGGGAAGATCCCACATGCTGTGGGGCAACTGGGCCCATGAGCCACAACTACTGAGCCTGTGCGTCTGGAGCCTGTGCTCTGCAACAAGAGAGGCCGTGTTAGTGAGAGGCCTGTGCACCGCGATGAAGAGTGGCCCCCGCTTGCCGCAACTAGAGAAAGCCCTCACACAGAAACGAAGACCCAACACAGCCAAAAATAAATAAATTAATTAATTAAAAAAAAAAAGAAATATAGGTTAAAATTTTTTGTTTTCTTTTGGTTTCATTTATTTGATGAAGTTCCTCCATTATCTTCTGGCCTGCATGGTTTCTGATTAGAAGTCTGCTGTCATTTTTATCTTCATTTCTTTGAATGCAATGTATCCTTTATCTCTGGATGCTTTTGAAATATTTATCTTATCACTGATTTTTAGTAATTTGATTATAATGTGTTTTGATGTGCTTTTCTTCATGTTTGTGCTAATTGAAGCTCATTGAGATTCCTGGATCTCTGGATGTATAATTTTCATCAGAGTTGGAGAAATTGTGGCCATTGTTTTCTAAAATATGTTTTCTGTTTTGCCCTTTCTTTCTGGTACTCCAATTATACATATATTATTAGACTGTTTGATATTCTCACACGGCTCATTAATCTTATGTTTATTAAAAATTTTTTTCTTTCTCTTTATTTCATTTTAGATAGCTTCTCTTGCTGTGTCAAGTTCACTAGTCTTTTTTTCTGCAGTGTGTAAATACTATTAATCTCATTCAGTTACTTTTCATTTCAGATCATGTATTTTTTCATACCTAGAAATTCAAATTGTTTTTCTTTAATACCTTCCATATCTCTCATCTTCATGTTCATATTTTCTTTACCTTCTTAAACATATAGCATATGTTCATAATAGCTCCTTAAACATCCTTGTCAGTCAATTCTACTATCTTCTCATCTCTGGGTCTGTATCTATTGATTGATTTTTCTCCTGGTTATTGGTTGCATTTTCTGCTTCTTTGCATGTTTGGAGATATTTGATTGGATGCTGACAGTACTAGTTTCTACATTATTAGATGCTGAATTTTGTAGTACTCAAATATTGCTGGACTTTGTCGCTTGAAATCAGATTGATCCTTTAAAGATTTGCTTTCTAGGCTAATGTATTCCCATTACTGAGGCATCTTCTTTCTGAGGACTCTACTTAATGCCCATATATTAGGAGGTTGTTTCACTCTGGCTTGTTAGAACACAAACTATTGCCTGCCTGTGTGAGCTTAAGGACTGTTTAGCCTATTCCTTCCTTAGAGTATTTTTCTTCAGTCTCAGACAGTTCCTTTCATATATTCACAGATCAGTATTCAGCCTCAAGACTTGTGGGGAACCCTTGAAAGATCTCTGTAGCTACCTCCCCACCAAAAAAGTTCTCCAATCTCTTTAGCATTTTTCTTCACAAATTCTAGCCACCTTCATCTCTGGACTCTAAACTGTGTCTCTTCAACTGAGCAAGGTGCCAGGCTGTCTCTCACTCTTTCCAGGCAGTTAGCTGGGGCAATCAAAGGACCCACTTTAATAGTCTGCCTTTTCTTAGGGATCAATGTCCTGCACTGCCTGTTGTCTAAATGTCTAAAAATTGTTTTTTCAGTTTCTAATTGTTTAAAGTGGAAATTAATATACTCTTTTGCTCTATCATGTCTAGAAGTGGATGTAGCCAACTTAAAGGCATAGAGAACATGGGAAAATGTATAGTTAAGTCACTCTGGTGGGCAAATAAAGTATTAATTGGAGGAGAGTGAGACTAGGGACCAAATCAGGTTAAGATGCTAGTAGTCCAAACAACAGACAGCAAGAGTATGAATTCTTGGCAGTAGACATTGGTAGGGGTAAGAAGTGATGGATATAAAAATTATTTAGAGTAATGGGGTGTAGTGACTGGTTGAATCTGAGAAAATCAAATGAGATAATGAACACAAAATCATTTTCAAACATCCATTTAAACATTTATTGAATAACATTGTATTCCCAGCACTATGGTAGGTTAAAGACTAAAAATATAAACAAGACATAGTACCTGGGCTAAAAGAGTTAACAGACTTATAAATATAGCTATAAAAACAATACAGGAACTGCCATAATGAAAGTACAAACAAGGTGCTGTATTACATAAATAATGGAGCAAAAACAGCTAAAGGGAGTCAAGGAAAAACTTAAAGAAGAGGTATATTTGAGGCCACTCTTAAATAGTGGGTGAAAGTTTTTCAGGCAGATAAGGAAGGAAAGAACATTGCAGGAAAAGAATAATCAAAGCGTAGTGATTTTCAGGAACAAAATCACTGTGGATGAGTGCAGAATATGCTGGATAGGGACTTCCTGGGTGGTGCAGTGGTTAAGAATCCACCTGCCAATGCAGGGGACATGGGTTCGAGCCCTGGTCCGGGAAGATCCCACATGCCACAGAGCAACTAAGCCCTTGCACCACAACTACTGAGCCTGTGCTCTAGAGCCTGTGAACCACAACTATTGAGCCTGTGTGCCACAACTACTGAGCCCACGTGCCACAACTACTGAAGCCCGCGTGCCACAACTACTGAAGCCCACATGCCTAGAGCCTGTGCTCCACAACAAGAGAAGCCACCACAATGAGAAGCCCATGCACCACAACAGAGTAGCCCCCACTCGCTGCAACTAGAGAAAGCCTGTGTGCAGCAATGAAGACCCAATGCCGCCAAAAATACATAAAATAAATTTTAAAAAAAGAGTATGCTGGATAATCAAGGTATATAAATATCAAAGTGTAATATAAAAGCAAGATATTATTATTGTATTTTCAAGGATTGATTCTCTAGACATATATGCCATGTGAAATATATAAATAACTTTTGGTGATGCCATGGTACTCAAAGCAGACTCGGTGTCATTATTTACATGGAACAGAAAAAAATCAATATTTATGCCTGCTTCCAATCCAGGATACAACAAATGCAATTACTTAAAATGTCTGCATTCATGTACCAAAATAATGTTCAGACATCCATGCACTTTAAAAGAAATAGAAATAAATATTTGAAATGGCTCTAAGGAGTAAAGAAAATTTTATATAGCATTCATTTTTTAAAGTTCCCTCTCTGTAGGCGAATGCCATTGGCGATCATTGCTACACATCAAAATAATATTCTTTTTGTTATATGCCTCCGTATCCCTAAGAAACATGCAGAGCACCTTCTTGATACTTCAGCTTTAAGCATTCTGATGTTAATTTTAACAGTCTACCTGTTGGAGTTCTCATCTTCAAGGGTGCCTCTTGTTCTCCAGCCCCTCTCTTTAATCCTCTCCAGAAAATAAACCTCCAGTCTGTTGCCATGTAGGAGAAGGTTAATCACCTGCAGTGCAGAGTGGTGAGTGTGCTCTGGGTGTAACTGCCTCTCAAGCAGACTCTCAGCCAGTCTGTTGTTGCCCAGCACTTACTTCCTCTATCAGAGGTGCTAGACACCAATTCCTGTGCCTTTGGGGGGGGCGGGCTGGGGGATTCTGAGTCCTCCTAAATCAGGCTGCCTCTTGGCTTCTCCCCACAGCAGCCTCAGCTCTCCTGGGTCTAATAAGTTAGTTGCCATTCATCTGTCTTATTTCAGCTTCCCATATTCTGGTGCTATTGTTTTACTCCTGTTCTCTTTGTACTTGTGGGTTTATAGCTTCTTTTTAAAAATCCATTTACCATCACTGTAGTGGTCTTAAGAAGGGAGCTGAAAAATACATATGTTCAATACTTCCTCTTTCACTGTAAGTCCTTCAGCTCATTGTTTTTTAGTATTATATGTGTGGGGTTTTTTTGTAATGCACATAATTATTTGTACAATAATACATATATCATTTATAAATAAAAATCTACTATCTCATTGCTTAATTTCAATTATTTTTTCTTCTTCTTAGAGATAATGGTATGAGATAAAAGTTTGAAAACCACTGCTCTGATTGGCCTCTAAATGGTGGAGTCCTCCAGGATTCAGAGCTTGGCATTTTCCTCTTTTTGTGTTCCTACTCCCCCAGGTGATCTTACCTAGTCCAAATGTCAGTGACTCCAAAATGTATATGTTTAGACTTGACCTCTGCCTTCAGCTCCAGAAATCCAGATGCCCTTTTAATATCCTCAGCTGTATATCTAATAGGTACCTCAAATTTAACATCCAAATCAAAGATCTTGATTGCCACAACCCCACACCCTCTGCAGACTGCACCTTGCCCAGGCCACCAGATATTCAGTCAAAAATTTGTATTGAATATATATAGATTCCAAAGCCTGAGAATACGACACTAAACCAAACTGAAAAGAATGCTATCATGCAGCTTACCTCCTCCAGGCTGCAGGCGTGGAGGAAGGAGGAGGAGACAACAGAAAAATTTTAAGTAAATATGTATCTTGTGTTTCTATTTACTTATATTTATCTAGGTTAAGTGCTATTGAGAAAAATAAAGCTAAGCAAGCAGAATGGATAGTTTTTGTGTGTGTTTTCTGTTATCTCTTCTTTCCAGCTTCCAAAATGTTGTCATTAATGTCGTCTCTTTTGCTCTTTTTGTCTTTGCGACTCCATGGGCTTAAAATACAGTCATTAACTGCTATTTGGTGGAGTTTGAAGAAAGTGCTGAAGGAAATGCATGTGTTCAATCCTCCATCTTCACTTAGAAGATTCAGAGTGTAAAAGGAATATATTTATGAGAAAATGATATTCAAGCTGAAACCTGAAAGCAGTGAGGAAGTAAGCCATGTAGCCATCTAAAAAAAGAGCATTCCAGATGGAGGCAGTTGCAAGTGAGAAAGGTCCTAACGTGGGAGTGTGCTTAATGTGCTCAAGGAACAGCAAGGAAGCTACTGTTGCTGGAGCAGAATTGAGAGGTAGGATGGAGAGGGAAGACGATTAGCAAAGGAGGCTAGAGAGATGGCAAGGGGCCGGATCATTTATTGGAGGCCATGGTATGAATTCTGAATTTTATTCAGAATGAAGTGGGAAGGCCTTGGATGATTTTAAGCAGACAATATTAAATTATGTTTTAAATAAATCACTGTGGCTGCTGTACAATATCCTGTGGGGAGATGAAGGCAGAAACAGAGACATCAATTAGGAGTGTATCGGCAAGAGATGATAATGACTTGAGCTAGAATGTTGGCCATTTTTGTGGTGAGAAGTGGTAGGATTCTGGATATGCTTTGAAGTTAGTTAGAGCCAATAGAATTTTACTGTTGGATTAGGCAACAGAAGAGTTAAGCATATTCCAAGGTTTTTGACTTGAACAAATGGAATTATAGTGTCACTGAAATGGAGATGGCTATAGGTGGATAAATATTTGGGGGGTTGAGGTCAGGGGGACAGGAGCTCAGTTGGACATGTTAAATTTGAGATAACTCTTATACAACCAAATGGTGATGTCAAGTGGCTGCTGGATACCAGTATAGGGTTTGAGGGAGCAGTCAGGTGGAAGATACTGATTAAGGCTCATCAGTGTATGAATAGTATTTAAAGCCACAAGACTTGATTAGATCAACAAGGGAGGGAGTACGGATAGAAAAAGTGAAGAGCTTCAATGATTGAGATCTGAGAGGTTCCACATTTACTGACTGTGAAGGTGAGCAAGAACTCATTGAGGAGACAGAGGAAAGAGCAGCCAGTGAGACAGGAGAACGAAGAGAGGATGGAGCCTGGAGGAGAAATGAAGGTGTTTCAAGAAGCAAGTAATGGACTCTGTTAAATCTGCTAAGAAGTTGAATAATATGAAGTCTGAAAAATGATCATTTGATGAACAGTGTGGAGGTTACTGATGACCCTGACAAGAATAATTTCAGTGGAACTGAGGGAGTGGAAGCTTAAGTAGAGTGCTGCAGATGCTGACTGATGACACAGGAGAGACCGGTGTTACCTTTTGGAGCAATGCTCATAATTAGGCAAGAAAGACGGGATCCAGAGTTTAAATGGAGATGGTGGGCTTAGGTGGAAGACCAGACAGTTCATCCATAGTAGTTGGGGGAAGGGCAGAAAGGGTCATTTTAAGTAGGTTGGCAGATGTATCCAGAGGCATGAAAACTCACTTTTCATTGAACTAGAAAGCAAGGTAATGATTAGATGAGAAGACAAGAATGGAGAAGTAATGGAGGTTAGACACTGCCCGGCCCGCAGAGCTGAGGTGTCAGTGCAGCCATTTCTCACTAGGCACTCTGATCTGAAGTGCTGGGTGTGAGGCCTCTGCATGAAGCACCCTGTGAACAAGTGAAACTAGATGAAGCACAAAGAAAAAGAAAAAACAAAAGGGGGACCTTCAAGATGGCGGAGGAGTAAGACATAGAGATCACCTTCCTCCCCACAAATATATCAAAAATACATCTACATGTGGAACAACTCCTACAGAAAACTTACTGAATGCTGGCAGAAGACCTCACACTTCCCCAAAGGCAAGAAAATCTGCACATACCTGGCTGCATGGCTGACAGGGTCTTGGTGCTCTGGCCTGGTGTCAGGCCTGAGCCTCTAACGTAGGAGAGCTGAATTCAGGACATTGGACCACCAGAGACCTCCCGGCCACACATGATATCAATCGGCAAGAGCTCTCCCAGAGATCTGTCTCAGCGCTAAGACCGAGCTCCACCCAACGGCCAGCAAGCTCCAGTGCTGGATGCCCCATGCCAAACAACTAGCAAGACAGGAACACAACCCCACCCATTAGCAGAGAGGCTATCTAAAGTCATATTAAGTTCACAGACACCCCAAAACACACCACCAGACGCAGCACTGCCCACCAGAAAGATAAGATCAAGCCCCACCCAAGAACACAGGCACCAGTCCCCTCCACCAGGAAGCCTACACAACCCACTGAACCAACCTCACCCACTGGGGGCAGACACCAAAAACAATAGGAACTATGAACCTGCAGCCTGAGAAAAGGAGACCCCAAACACAGTAAGTTAAACAAAATGAGAAGACAGAGAAATATGCAGCAGATGAAGGAGCAAGGTAAAAACCCACCAGACCAAACAAATGAAGAGGAAATAGGCACTCTACCTGAAAAAGAATTCAGAGTAATGATAGTAAAGATGATCCAAAATCTTGGAAACAGAATGGAGAAAATATAAGAAACGTTTAACAAGGACCTAGAAGAACTAAAGAGCAAACAAACAATGATGAACAACACAATAAATGAAATTAAAAATTCTCTAGAAGGAACCAATAGCAGAATAACTGAGGCAGAAGAACGGATAAGTGAGGTGGAAGATAAAATAGTGGAAATAACTACTGCAGAGCAGAATAAAGAAAAAAGAATGAAAAGAACTGAAGACAGTCTCAGAGGCCTCTGGGACAACATTAAACGCACCAACATTCAAATTATAGGGATCCCAGAAGAAAAGAAAAAGAAAGGGATGGAGAAAATATTTGAAGAGATTACTGTCGAAAACTTCCCTGACATAAGAAAGGAAATAGTCAAGTCCAGGAAGTGCAGGGAGTCCCATATAGGAAAAATCTACAGAGAAACATGCCAAAACATATATTAATCAAACTATCAAAAATTAAATACAAAGAAAAAATATTGAAAGCAGCAAGGGAAAAGCAGCAAATAACATACAAGGGAATCCCCATAAAGTTAACAGCTGATCTTTCAGTAGAAACTCTGCAAGCCAGAAGACAGTGGCAGGACATATTTAAAGTGATGCAAGAGAAAAATATACAACCAAGATTACTCTACCCAGCAAGAATCTCATTCAGATTCGATGGAAAAATTAAAATCTGTACAGATAAGCAAACGTTAAAGAGAATTCAGCACCACCAAACCAGCATTACAACAAATGCTAAAGGAACTTCTCTAGGCAGGAAACACAGAGAAGGAAAGGACCTACAAAAACAAAAACAAAACAATTAAGAAAATGGTAATAGGAACATATATATCGATAATTATCTTAAATGTAAATGGATTAAATGCTCCAACCAAAAGACATAGACTGGCTGAATGGATACAAAAACAAGACCTATATATATGCTGTCTACAAGACACCCACTTCAGACCTAGGGACACATACAGACTGAAAGTGAGGGGATGGAAAAAGATTTTCCATGCAAATGGAAATCAAAAGAAAGCTGGAGTAGCAATTCTCATATCAGACAAAATAGACTTTAAAATAAAGACTATTACAAGAGACAAAGAAGGACACTACATAATAATCAAGGGATCAATCAAAGAAGAAGATATAACAATTGTAAATATTTATGCACCCAACATAGGAGCACCTCAATACCTAAGGCAAATGCTAACAGCCAAAAAAGGGGAAATTGACAGTAACACAATAATAGTAGGGGACTTGAACACCCCACTTTCACCAATGGACAGATCATCCAAAATGAAAATAAATAAAGAAACACAAGCTTTAAATGACACGTTAGACAAGATTGACTTAATTGATATTTATAGGACATTCCATCCAAAAACAACAGAATACAATTTCTTCCCAAGTGCTCATGGAACATTCTCCAGGTTAGACCATATCTTGGGTCACAAGTCAAGCCTTGGTAAATTTAAGAAAATTGAAATCATATCAAGTATCATTTCTGACCACAATGCTATGAGACTAGATTATCAATTACAGGAAAAAAGTCTGTAAAAAATACAAACACATGGAGGCTAAACAATACACTACTCAATAACCAAGAGATCACTGAAGAAATCAAAGAGAAACAAATGACAATGAAAACACGGTGAACCAAAACCTATGGGATGCAGCAAAAGCAGTTCTAAGAGGGAAGTTTATAACAATACAATCCTACTTCAAGAAACAAGAAAAATCTCAGATAAACAACCTAGCCTTACACCTAAAGCAATTAGAGAAAGAAGAACAAAAAATCCCCAAAGTTAGCAGAAGGAAAGAAGTCATAAAGATCAGATCAGAAATACTTGAAAAATAAATGAAGGGAACAATAGCAAGATCAATAAAACTAAAAGCTGGTTCTTTGAGAAGATAAGCAACATTGATAAACCATTAGCCAGACTCATCAAGAAAAAAAGGGACTCGAGTCAAATCAACAGAATTAGAAATGTAAAAGGAGAAGTAACAACTGACACTGCAGAAATACAAAGAATCATGAGAGATTACTACAAGCAACTATATGCCAATAAAATGGATAACCTGGAAGAAATGGACAAGTTCTTAGAAAAGCACAACCTTCCAAGACTGAACCAGGAAGAAATAGAAAATATAAACAGACCACTCACTAGCACTGAAATTGAAACTGTGATTAAAAATCTTCCAACAAACAAAAGCCCAGGACCAGATGGCTTCACAGGCGAATTCTAGCAAACATTTAGAGAAGAGCTAACACCTATCCTTCTCAAACTCTTCCAAAATACAGCAGAGGGAGAAACATTCCCAAACTCATTCTACAAGGCCACCATCACCCTGATACCAAAACCAGACAAAGATGTCACAAAAAAAGAAAACTACAGGCCAATATCACTGATGAATACAGATGCAAAAATCCTCAAAAAAATACTAGCCAACAGAATCCAACAGCACATTAAAAGGATCATACACCATGATCAAGTGGGGTTTATCCCAGGAATGCAAGGATTCTTCAATATATGCAAATCAATCAATGTGATACACCATATTAACAAATTGAAGGATAAAAACCATATGATAATCTCCATAGATGCAGAAAAAGCTTTCAACAAATTCAACACCCATTTATGATAAAAACTCTCCAGAAAGTAGGCATACCGGGAACCTACCTCAACGTATTAAAGGCCATATATGACAAACCCACAGCAAACATCATTCTCAATGGTGAAAAACTGAAACCATTTCCTCTAAGATGAGGAACAAGACAAGGTTGTCCACTCTCACCACTATTATTCAACATAGTTTTGGAAGTTTAGCCACAGCAATCAGAGAAGAAAAAGAAATAAAAGGAATCCAAATCAGAAAAGAAGTAAAACTGTCACTGTTTGCAGATGATGTGATACTATACATAGAGAATCCTAAAGACTCTACCAGAAAACTACTAGAGCTAATTAATGAATATGGTAAAGTAGCAGGATACAAAATTAATGCACAGAGATCTCTTGCAAAATATACAAGTAGCTCATGCAGCTCAGTATCAAAAAAAAACCAAACCAATCCAAAAATAGGCAGAAGACGTAAACAGACATTTCTCCAAAGACGATATACAGATTGCCAAAAAACACATGAAAGGATACTCAACATCACTAATCATTAGAGAAATGCAAATCAAAACCACAATGAGGTATCACCTCACACCAGTCAAAATGGCCATCATCAAAAAATCTACAAACAATAAATGCTGGAGAGGGTGTGGAGAAAAAGAAACCCTCTTGCACTGCTGGTGGGAATGTAAATTGATACAATCACTATGGAGAACAGTATGGAGGTTCCTTAAAAAACTAAAAATAGAACTACACTACGACACAGCAATCCCACTACTGGGCATATACCCTGAGAAAACCATAATTCAAAAAGTGTCATGTACCACAATGTTCATTGCAGCTCTATTTACAATAGCCAGGACATGGAAGCAACGTAAGTGTCCATCAACAGATGAATGGATAAAGAAGATGTGGCACATATATACAGTGGAATATTAGCGATAAAAAGAAACGAAACTGAACTATTTGTAGTGAGGTTGATGGACCTAGAGTCTGTCATACAGAGTGAAGCAAGTCAGAAAGAGAAAAACAAATACCATATGCTAACACATATATATGGAATCTAAAAAAAAATAATGGTTCTGATGAACCTAGGGGCAAGACAGGAATAAAGACGCAGACATGGGAAATGGACTTGAGGACATGGGGAGGGGGAAGAGTAAGCTGGGACGAAGTCAGAGAGTGGCATTGACATATATGCACTACCAAACGTAAAATAGCTAGCTAGTGGGAAGCAGCTGCATAGCACAGGGAGACCAGCTCGGTGCTTTGTGACCACCTAGAGGCATGGGATAGGGAGGGTGAGAGGGAGATGCAAGGGGGAGGGGATATGGGGATATATGTCTACTTATAGCTGATTCACTGTGTTATACAGCAGAAATGAACACAACATTTTAAAGGAATTATACTCCAATAAAGATGTTAAGAAAAAAAAAAGAAGTAATGGTGGTTAAAGGAGAGATAAGAACGTGTAAAATGTTTACCGAGGAGAGCAGGACGGTGAATTATCTAGGAAATTATAGTAGGATTGCATGGCAGGACAAAGGCCCACTTGAAGTTTGAGGTCCTGAAGTGAGATCAGTCAGCTTGTGCATGTGCTTTTTCTCCATCCATGTTTCATTGCTCAGGTGCAGATGAAGAGTCAATGGAGATATATTCACCAGGTTTGAGGTTTTGCCAGGCAAATTTGATGGAGAGGTGCAAGGGAGCTGAAGGTGTGGCAATGTGGTGGTTATACAGTGATGTGCCATCTCAGCAAATGCACTCTTAATTGCTTGGTTGCTCTATACTAAGACATAGGAGTCAACTTTGATTTTTCCCTTTTTTCATTCCCCACAACCATTCCATCAGCAGATCCTATTGTTACTTCCAGTATATATCTGGCATCTATCACTTTTTCTCAATCCCCATGGTCAGCACCTTGGTTTAGCCACTTGCCTCCTTTCTGTGCCAGGGTCTTGGCTGTCTAACTGGTCTACCTGCCTCATTTCTTACTACCCAGCAATCCATCCTCTACACGGCAGCCAGAGTCACCTTCTAAGATCTTCATCAGATTATACAGTCCCTTATTGCAGCCTTTAGTGACTTCCCACTGGACTTCTGTTTTAATCCAAATGGTGGCCACCAGGGTCTTTGCTCCTCTGCCCAGTTCTCCAGCCTCTTCTAGAGCTGCTTTCTCTGATGGCTGCTCTATTCCAGCCACACTGGCCTCATCTCTGGTCCTCAAACATGCACACTCTTTTTGTCTCAGATTGATGAAAATTTCTCACTCTACCTGAAATGCTCTTCCTCTGACTCATTTATTGGTCACTTTTACTCATTCTTCAAGTCTCAGATCTAATCATAACTTTCTCAGAGAAGACTTCCCTGAGCTTCATATTAAAAGCTATTTTACCCATGATGTATCACATCACCCCATTTGTTTTAGAGCCTTACACATCTGAAATCATGTTTATACATTTGTTCACCTGCACACCCCAACTAGAATGAGGTCACAGACTCCGTCTCTTTACTCTCCTGCCTAGTCTTAGAGCAGTGGTTCTCAAACTTATTCATCTCAGGGAATTTACACTCTTAAAAAGCATTCAGGAACCTGAGCAGCTTTAGTATATGTGAGTTACATCTATTATTATCTACTATATACCAGAAATTAAAGCTGATAAATTTAGAAAATATTTACGTATTTTATTCCTTTATTTTAAAACAATAATACAAGGGGGAGGAGATATGGGGATATATGTATATGTATAGCTGATTCACTTTGTTATAAAGCAGAAACTAACACACCATTGTAAAGCAATTATACTCCAATAAGGATGTTAAAAATAAATAAATAAATTATAATAAATCTATTACATGTTAACACAAATAACATTTTTATGAAAATAACATTTTATAATTCTATTTTCTAGAACAGAAAAAATTGTGAGAAGAGTGGTATTATTCTTCATTTTTGCAAATATCTTTAATGTCTGGTTTAAGAAAAGAAAAGTGGATTCTCATATCTCTTTCTGCATTCAATCTGTTGTGATACATTGTTTTGGTTGAAATATATGAAGAAAATCTGTCCTTACACTGACATGTAATTGGAAAGGGAAGAATATTTTACAGACTTTTCAGATACCTGTGTACAGATCTTCCTCAGCTTACAATGGGGTTATGACCTGATGAACCCATCGTAAATCGAAAATATCATAAATCGAAGATGCATTTACTACACCTGACCTATCAAACATCATAGTTTAGCCTGGCCCACCTTAGATGTGGGCAGAACACTTACAGTAGCCCACAGTTGAGCATAATCATCTAACACAAAGCATATTTTATAATAAAGTTTGAATACCTCATGTAATTTATTGAATACTGTACTGAAAGTGAAAAATGGAATGGTTGTCTGGGTACAGAATGGTTGTAAATGTATTGATTGTTTGCCCTGATGATCATGTGGCTGACTAGGAGCTGCAGCTGCCCAGCCTATCTAGAGAGTTATTATAGGGCATATCACTGGCCCAGGAAAAGATAAAAATCCAAACTTCAAAGTACAGTTTCTACTTGTGTATCACTTTGCACCATCATAAAGTTGAGAAATTGTAAGTTGAACCATCAAAAGTTGGGGACCATCTGTATATGTTTAAAGAAGTTCCTTAAAGGCTAGTTGCAACATGGAATCTGAAATCATATCAATTAAATTTTCCACTGTGCACTGAAATTCATTGGTCTATTTTGAAAGTTGAACGGATCAGTGCCTTTGCATGGTTTTGTAACTTCATGCATTTGTCATTTGGTAACTAGTTTATGCAGATTTTTCAAATGTTGACACATTTTATTAGGCAATATAAAAAAAAAACACATTTTTTCTAATCTCATCAGAAAAGTCTTTAAATATTGGGAAGTCATCAAGCCCATGGTGGTGGATAAAAATTCTACCAAACTCTGATTTTTATTTGGAAGTTTTAGTTTTTTACTAGCATCATCTACTGCTTCTTTTCAAATGAAATACTCACTTTTTGCATTTTTGAGAAAATATTTGCCAAATGCCCAATTCTGATAATCGTAGATTGTCAGCCATTTTTTCAATTATTAATGATGTTCCATGAAAAAACTAATTCAGTTTTTAAATAACAGCAAAAGTCCTTTTCCTCAAGATGACCATTGTACTTCAGTATGCATACTTTCCATTTTATCACAAAATATTAAAAAACATCTTCAAGGGTTAGATCTGACAAAATTAATAATTTTATTGCCTCAGCAAGGAGATTCTTAATATAACTGGTGTTTTTTAATTTTTTCACTATGAATGCATGTTAGTGAAGAACACAATGACTGTTGCACAGTTTTGTGCTACTGCCTTGATTCATGCTAAGACTCCAGCAGTTTTACCCACTATTGCTTTTGTACCATCCATGTAAATGTAAACAGAGTGCAAAAAGCAAATAAATCTTAGAATTGTTATGAATATAATCTTATCTCACAGACATCTTGGAAGGGTCTCAGGGACATAGGGATCCACAGATCATACCAGAACACATGATACCAGATCACATAATGGTAGGAAGTTTTAATAAAAATTTTTAATATAAATGAGGGACTCGATAATTCTACTAGAGTCCATTATTATTGGTTCAGCAACTCTTTATTCTAAAAATAATTAGGCCTTAGAATTTATCATTTTTGAGGCATTTTATAAGGGAAAAAATAAGAAATCATTTAATCAAAAGTACCCATCAAGGACTTCCCTGGTGGCGCAGTGGTTAAGAAGCCGTCTGCCAATGCAGTGGACACGGGTTTGATCCCTGGGAAGATCCCACATGCCACGGAGCAACTAAGCCCGTGTGCCACAACTACTGAGCCTGCACTCTAGAGCCCGCAAGCCACAACTACTGAGCCTGTATGCCACAACTACTGAAGCCCGTGCACCTAGAGCCCAAGCTCCAAAACAAGAGAAGCCACAGCAATGAGAAGCCCGCGCATCACAATGAAAAGAATCCCCTGCTCACCGCAACTAGAGAAAGCCCGCGCACAGCAGTGAAGACCCAACACAGCCAAAAATAAATAAATAAATAAATATATTTAAAAATATATTTTTTAAAAAGTACATATCAATATCTATCTTTACATGGAGCTGTGTAGACAGTGCACAGATGAAGTTAAACAGACTTTGTCTTGAGGCGTTTATAAACACTACAGACATAAAGGGCATAAACAGGGCCAGTAGTGAACATGTACATTAAATTAGTTAATAATGCCAATTTGTAGAGGGATAACTACATATTAGATGAGATATTAATGCTTTAGCCCTCAAAGGAGAAAATTTTAAACTCTACCAAATGGCATTAAGGATCTGAATAAATGGAGATCTACCCATGCATATAGATGGAGTGACTTGACACTCTCCCTGAATTACTCTCCCTGAATTACTCTCAGTCCCAATCCAAATGTCAGTTGTAACAGACAAATAGATGAAT
This sequence comes from Hyperoodon ampullatus, assembly GCF_949752795.1. Taxonomy (NCBI): domain Eukaryota; kingdom Metazoa; phylum Chordata; class Mammalia; order Artiodactyla; family Ziphiidae; genus Hyperoodon; species Hyperoodon ampullatus. Next base: position 4,588,520 of record NC_136925.1, read on the forward strand.
GGAATAGACATAAGAATAGATAAAGAAATAATAGCTATAGCTATACTATTGTATAAAGGGAACTCCTAGAATCAACAAGACTGAAAACCCTAGAGAGATGGAAATATATATGAATAAATAACAAGTATATTATCTCAGTAAGTAAAGAAGAAAATCAATGAGATACTACTTTACACCCATCAGACAAGGGAAAATTGCCCAGTTCTATAATGCTAAGTGTTGATAGGGAAACAAGAATTCTTTCACACTTGAACACTGCCATTTTGGAGGACAATCTGGCACAGCAGTTGCACATATACCAATTATGTATGATTATCCAATCACACTCCTAAAGGAAAAAAGGGAGAATCCTTACCAGAAAAAGCATGTAAAAGAATATGTTTTTCACAACATTGTGGAAGCAGGGAACTGGAAACAACCTCGTTGTCCACCACTAGAAGAAGAAAGCGGTGGGTGCACGTTCCTGAAGATGACACAGCAGTTAGAAACAGCATCTTGATTGTGTTGATGGTTTCATGGGTATATGCATATGCCCAAACTTATCAAATTGTAGACTTTATATATGTACAGTCTATTTTATGTCAATTACACCTTAATAAAGATGAAAAGAAATATATGGATTAGAAATGATAAGCCTCCTTCACTCTTCCCCACCCATAATAAACCTCTTGGGAGATTATTAGGGTGTCAACTCATAATTCTTAAATTTGCTATAAAGGTAAAGAATCCAGCATTTAACTAGACATTTCTGCACAAACTGTATTTGAAGGTAATCAAATAGTTGGTGAAAGAAAGTTCTTTATAGAAAATCACAACTAATAAATGCAATAGGAGAAAAGAATTATAAAATACCTATTTTCCATCCTACACTGAAATAATAGATCTATAGAAAACTATCATCAATGGTCTCTAAACCATGAGGGGAGAGGTGGATGAGGAACTTATCATAATTGGCAAGTCAGGCCAACATCATCTGAATGCACTGATTAATCTAACCAAAGGAATATCATGTGCCTCCCATTATGTTACACTAGGAAATACATGGTACTATTCATGAAGTATTCTTACCAAGAAAACAAACAAACAAATGAATCAAATCAAGCCTTTAAATCTAACCACTAGGTTAAACAAGAAACATTTAAAATGATACCTCAAGGACACAATCAGCCAAAAGACAAAATGTGGGAAATTATTTAGAAGAAATAATCCAGTTTCTACAAAGAATGAAATATATATTAAAAAAAGTGGGGTGGAGGGTTGTCAAAAAAAAAAGAAAGAAAGAAACAGCGTAGCTCGTAGAAACATAATGCTTGGTGAAAATGGAAGAAAAAGAGTGAGATATATTTATGTAAGTTTAAAGTGTATACACACAAAATGACACTACATATTTCCAAAGATGCATTTACACTTAAGAGTATACATTAAACACATCAGAGCAGTTACCTGTTGGGGAGGGGAGGATGGGAGTGAGGAGTTTGATAATAGGAGGAAATCCATTTAAAATTGCTTTTTTGCCTTGCCTAAATCAATGATGATACTGTGCCATGAACCAAAGAATAAGATTAATTCACCCTCTACATGTATCCCTCCCTCCTCTAAAAAAGACACAAAAGAAAACTATATATATCATAGGATGGTAACAAATTCACATAGTCTGCATATTTGGACAAGGATAATTAGAAAAACCTACCAATTTTATGATTAATCAGGAAAATTAGCCAGAGAGCTGTAGAATTCTTGAGAGCTGAAAGAAGATCTCAGTAAAAGCTTTTCTAGTTCCCGGATTGCCAGTATATCTCTTGCCTGACCATACCAAATTGATTTGTGTCTATTCTTCTTTGGAAAAGTCATCAACAAAGGAGACTCCACATCTTCTAATAGCCTGTTTTAATATTTAACAAACAACCCTCTCAGGAAATTCCTTCTTATCTCTGTACTGTATTTTCACAGTTACTTTCCAGTTAGTTCTCAGAGAAGAAGGATGAAAGTTGGTCTACATTTTCCTTATGATAATGCCTCATGTATTAGGAGGTATTATGGTCTCCAGACTAATTAATTCCAACTCCTTCTACCTGTCCTCTTGGGTCTTATTTATTCACCACTTTAATCATATTATTAAACTACTCCGAACTTCTCCACTTCACAGCATCCTCAAGGTAAGGAGACATAAACTGAATGCAATACTAACTCCACGATGGCCCAATGTGTGACTAATTGAGAGAGAAATTATTTCCAACTATTGCTACCAGGAATCCTTAAAGATAATAACTAGTGGCTGGGAGATCTCATCAACCTTTTTCTTTATGCATTTTAATTATAACAATTCCTTACATGTATAAATGTTATTCCTACAAAGAACTGTCTAATTTGACCTTCCAACAACTCTATAATGACAGGAAAGATGTCACGATTCTCACTGCATAGATGAGTAATGTAAAGTGCAAAGAGGTTAAAGTAATTTGCCTGAGGTCACTGAGCTCTTAGGTGTTGGAGGTAGGACTTCTGATTCTAAGCATCTAGGAAGCAAGCTTGATTTCAAGCCTGTGAAGAGCTTGAATGGGAGGCAGTACAGAGCAAGAGAAAGAATATTAATTTGTTGCCAGAGGACTTGGATTGAGACTCCAGCTCTGCCACTGGCAATGGTGTGACCAAACAGGGATAATAATAGGGTTGATGTGAACATTATGGTTAAGGCATAATGCACTCTATAAACTTTTTGTTTGTTTGGTTTTATAAATTTATGTACTTATTTATTTTTGGCTGCATTGGGTCTTGATTGCTGCACGTGGGCTTTACTCTAGTTGCGGCTAGCGGGGGCTACTCTTCGTTGCGGTGTGCAGGCTTCTCATTGCAGTGGCTTCTCTTGTGGAGCATAGGCTCTAGGCGCGCGGGCTTCAGTAATTGTGGCATGCGGGCTCATTAGTTGTGGCTCGTGGGCTCTAGAGTGCAGGCTTGGTAGTTGTGGCACATGGGCTTAGTTGCTCTGCGGCATGTGGGATCTTCCCGGGCCAGGGATCAAAACTGTGTCCCCTGCATTGGCAGGCAGATTCTTAACCACTGTGCCACAAGGAAGTCTCTAAACTTTGATTTTTCATGTTTTCTTTGTTCTGATGATTTGAATACATCTGCTTTAAGAAGCTATTCCAAAATAACTTTCCTTTTCTTCTTTTTAAGAAGTTATTCCAAGGTAATTTTCCTTTTCTTCTCTGCTCCTGCATCACCAGTTTAATTCTTCTTGAAAATATGTTTTTTTGATGTTATCAGTTGTTTGGTTTTTCTTCCCCTTGCACCTGGAGCAACATTCCCTTGCTCCTCTTGTATTTTAGATATTTATTAACAAAATTGGGAAATAAGAAACACATTCACTCTGACACTTTTGTCCTTCCTTAGATTACATAATCAGCCTCAAAATATTAATCGACTATGGACAAAAAGTGAAAAGCAATAGATATTTGTGCTCCCTTATATTTGTGGGTTTTGAAGCAGTAGAAGAGGGAGCAAATGACCGCAGGCATTAAGGGAAAAATAATTAATATCATGTAACTTATGCAAGTCGGATGACTCTTTAAACCTTTAAAAGTTAGTGCTGGAGAGCAAAATCTCAGAATGTGTCAATGATCCACTACTGCAACACTTGTAATTGTAGTAGTTATACACCAGATTTTCCCACCTAGAGTGTCACAAAGTCTTCACAATTATAAACAATGCGTAAACTTTATTTCTTGCTATGTAGGGAATTTCTGGAAGTATCTGATTAACACTCCACTTCTAGAAAAGTCCCTCTTTTCATCCACATAATTAATTGGTCCAGGGCCTCTGTCCATCTTTCCAAAGTTTCCAGAGAGTCAGTGATTACTGACTTACTTATGATTCGGTTGTTCAATACTTCCTTGGATTACATGAGCCAGTTTATTTTTTCTTTTGCCTTAATGTGGTAAAAACTGATACCTCTCTCACCATCCAACTAATATCTGCTACAACTAATGTTTACATGGTTGAGGTGCTGTCTGTCAGATGGGATGCTGAGCTGAGCTGGTCATGTGGAAATGTGTAGAATAGAAAGTAACATTAAGCTGGCAACAAAGAAAAAATCATGCAGCATGGGAACATGTAAAAACTTTACCTAGTGAGTATTAAAGAGTACACAGTCAGGGCATCAGCAACATAGTACTGAAAGAACCATCAAGTGAACTGTCTGATAACTGTCTCTGCTTTTATAGACACTGTGAGATATTATTATACAGTTGCCATTGATTGTGTTGTAATTGTTGCTCACTTTAGCTTTGCTTCAAGTCTTTAACTGTTTCAATGTGCTGCCATAGCTAATATTAAAAAGTGTGACAGGAAAATAGAAGGTATGAGGACTCAGACTGACATACAAAGTAGAAAAGAAAGAAGTTGAAACATACCATATTTTCTCAGTCCTAGTCTTTTCTCTCTTCACATATAATGTGTCTAGAGTTGGAATGTATTTTACAGTGATAATTTCTTAAAACCCGCCAGTCATCAGGGAAGAAAAAAAAAAGTACGTTGTCTTGTCATTGTCTGCGTATGTGCAAACCTGTGTTTCGAAGGAATCTGTTCAACTTGTTATTTACTATTGAATTTTAAGTTAAATGGGGATCTTTTTGTGAAGTGAAAGCCTTTCACTAAAGCATTGGACATTTATCTGTCAAAAGCTCCCAGATGGCTTCTAAGAGAGGTAACTTTTCATTTACATAAAAACCCTGTGATTTTACTGAAATAGAAAGTGCAGGAAAAACACTGGTATTCCTCAACATGCCTATAAATTCTCCTGTCAAGTCTTAAGATGTTAAAGAGGTAAAGGTTTGAGCACGAACTATGAAGTGTAGTGGGTCACCAATGCAGACCTCTTAGATGTCAGCCATGCAGAAGATTTACCCTCAAATTCTGATTTGCTGCTGAAAGAAAAAATATATATACATGTAAATATGTGGATAAAAGAATGATATTATTGGCAAGTTAAAATAAACTATTTTCATTTAATATAGTTTTTTTCCCCCTTGAAAGCTACTGTAAAATGGGTGAGGTGGCAACTTATAATTTGAGGGATTCATGTATTTTTTTCTGTGTTTCTAACAGATTGCTAGTTGTGACTCGAGTATCTGTTTTTCAAATACATGGGTCTAAAAAAAAATGTGGTTGAAATAAATACACCCAGCTCCAATTGTAATTGCTTAACAAATAATTTTATTCTCTTCATCTTCTAAAACTTCCAGGGCATCATTAGTTAATATACACTGAAGCTTGAAGGTTTTGTAAGTTTCTACTACCATATTTTTTAAATTATCTTTTTTAGAAAAATTTAGAAAAGTTTTTATGAGAGGTTTTGACCAGGAAGTTTACTGAAAACAATTGGTGATGATTAAATGTTTCATTGCCGCTTTAGGAATTCTTTTTAAGCTCTCACAGAGATTGGAATTAATTGGGATTGAAACAAGAATTAATCTCCAGCCTCAAAACATTTGAATGACCTGGCTCTGAAAAAAAACTGAAAACTGTATACTTACTTTGAGGCTAGTGATAACTGAGATGGAGGAATCATTAGTAAGGCAAATAGTAAATATAGCTGGCCATGCACTGGGTCTTATATACCCTTGCTTTTCTTTCAGTATCAATGGACCTGACTGTGAATATTTAAGTGATCTTTAGCTCAGAGTTGCAAAAGTGTTGAGACTTTTTACTTTAGAATCTCTCACTTAATTGAATTCTATAGCCTATCTAGAATCTGTGGTCTATGTCAAGAATACATAGCTTTCTTAGATCTTTCATATTCTTGTTTTATGAATATGTGTCTGATGTTAATGTTAATACACCCTTTTGTAAAGCAAATTTCATTATGTAAAGATGTTTAATTTTTTTTTAAGTAATTGAATACCTTTGTTTATCAGGGCCCTAGTAGAAAGCAGTGTGGATTATTGTAGCTTGATACTAACAGATCAGATTCAGTGCCTTTGATCAGCTTGAATTTCCACAGGGATGGATTTTAAAATAGTCTCCATATCATGCTAAGATACTGCAACTTGTCGCTTTTGCCACCTGTGCCACCAACTGCCCACAATTGTTCGAGGGAAGCCACATGCAAGCATGACCAGACTTCATTATCTTTATCATTGTTATTATAGTCCATAAGTTAAGAGAATACATTCAAAGCATTTCCTACAATCATATATTACCTTTGAGATTACAATTGCTTGTATTAGATTTAGCTGTTTTTCAGCTGCCACATTTTATATCAATATTGCATAGGTAAATGATCATTTCCTTCTAGGGAGAAAAATACTTTACCCAACACAATGGGTACAATGGACAAACTTAAATAATGATTTAAATTAATAACTATAGAAAGAACATATACGAAAGGTGGGTTTTCATTTACAAAAAAAGACTTGGTATTTTTTAAAAAATCAATATTTACTCATTATATTTATAAAATTTTTTAAAATGTAGTTCTTACCAAAAAAAAAAAAAAAAGACAGAGAGAGAAAGGGACTTAGTAGAAAAACTCAGAATATATAGCTCTATTTATTATATTGGATAATTGGCAAGTAAGATATATCCTCAAATATTAATGCAGAAGATGCTTCAGTGATCAAAGAAAGCACTTCCCTCTTTAAATAAATTTTATTTTGGTATATTACTGACTCTGTTGTTATGGATGAACTGCTTTTTAGATATACACTGCTTAATTCTTGAATTGAAGAAACCGAAATGAGAAACTGCCAAAGGGAGAACTGAGTATAAGGTGAGTCTGAGACATGACAGGAAAATAAAAAGATGAACGGATGATGGAAAATATTTTTAAAGTATGACTTCATTGTTAATGATTCTTTTCACCAGAGGAACATTCCTAGGTATGAAAAATGAAACTAAATGGAACTTTAGATCAAAAGATGGTGCTTAATAAGCATAATTAAAAAGTAAGGAAATGGACTTTCTCATGAACATAATCTGTTTTGGAGGTTTTGATTTGTTAGAAATGACATAGAAATAATAATACTTCCCCTATATATAAATCAAGATAGAGTGAATTATTCTAGAATGATTAAAATGACTAGTCAACATCCTGAGACCTAGTGTTGCTTGACTGGAAAGAGGAAAGTAGCAAATAAATGGTTTACTGTGAGAAAGAATGATGTGACTTAAAAAAAACTTTCAAGTCTTGATAGATAATGCAATTAATCTTATCAAACTGGCTTCATGATTTAGCATAGCATTGGTAAACTTAACACCTCATTGCTTTCACTTGAAAAGTTGATGATGTGGATGGGCAACTTTTTCTTTTTTCTTTTTTAATGTGAGTTTCCTAGAAATATTTTACAGCCTTAAATAAAAGTTTTGCCTGAATATATATTTATTTATATATTTTTAACATGACAGAAAAACATAAAAACCAAATACAGGACAGTCATATTTTTTAAGGAACCAAAAGATCTGATTAGCCTGGTGTTAAACCACCAGCTATAATTTGGTATATGGCAGTTGATCATTGGGGCAAAAATGCCCACTCTGAGGCCTGAGTGATCTAGATTCCTAGTTTATCCTCAGAGGATAATTTTATGGGGATATCTTTCTCCTGTGCTTTTACAACGGGTCTGATTGTTCTGTTCTACTCTGCTATACGAGTACATGGAGAACTCATTTAAAAACTCTCTGTGTATCAAATAAAAGTTACAGATTCCACGTACAGAAAATATGAACACATATACAAACGTGTGCACACAGTTACAAGATGTTCACAGATTCCAAAGCTCTGTGTACCTGATTCCAGGTTAAGAAACTATTTTGCAATGTCACGTATACTATGAACTTGCTGTAAGCACAGCCTTTCCTCTGTCACTGAAGTCTATATAACTTCCATAATATGATAGTCTCGCCTGCCAGTAGGTAAAATTTTTGCTCGAGAATAGAACAGCAAAGAAGAGGAGCTTTGTCTGCCAGTAGTAAACTCCAGAGGGGTGCATACCAGTACACAAAAGGAATGAACAAGCCTTAAATATTAGACAGTCTGTCGTCACTGACAGCCCCACAGAAGTCAAACCTCAAATTTGTCTAAGGCTCAAAGTTTAGTTCTTGATTTTATGGTAGATTTGATAGACAAATGTATGCTTTACATAAGTAACTGTAGAATAATTTATATTTTTCTTCTTTTAAATGGTTAAAGATATATGTCTTTATGACATTCCAACAACTAAGTAACCCTAGGGACAAAAAAAAGGACACAAAAAAGAGTATGGCTGGTTTCCAAGCTTTTCTGCAAAGAATAGTGCAGTGATGAAGAAGAATTAGCCACAGCAGTTAAATCTCTTGCTTAGATTTTTTTTTTCACCATTAGAGAATGCACTCATCATACAAAGTCTTACTGTCAAATTGATCCCAATAGCTTACACTGAAGACCTTTTATGAAACTGATGGGTGAAAATTATATAAGTCAAGCACCAAGATGAATACAAAAGTGAAAAGCTTTTATCCCCCTTGGGGAAAAGTCACGGTTTTTACAGTGTCAAAGTTTTAAAATATTACTAAAAAATTAGCATAAAGTAAGAGAGGTAAGTTAGTCAAATTTGGGTGAGTTAAATATTTTAAAAGTTGAAGAATGGACTTCTGCTTTCAGCCAAGATGGAATAGTAGGGACTAGATTTACTTTCCTGACCGAAACAAATTAAAAACTGAATAAAACATATGAATCATTGGTTTTTTTGTTTGTTTGTTTTTTTGTGGAACGAGGGCCTCTTACTGTTGTGGCCTCTCCCGTTGCGGAGCGCAGGCTCCGGATGCGCAGGCTCAGTGGCCATGGCTCACAGGCCCAGCCACTCCGCGGCATGTGGGATCTTCCCGGACCGGGGCACGAACCTGTGTCCCCTGCATTGGCAGGCGGACTCTCAACCACTGCGCCACCAGGGAAGCCCTGAATCATTGGTTTTAAAGAAACTGGACATCATGAAATGAGTGATAGTGATTCTAAAAAACAGGAAACAAATGAGATGAGCACCAAGATGGTCTCAGCTTATTGCCTACAAACAGTTTCTAGATCGTAGCACAGATTAGAAGAATTCAGGTGGATACTGGGTAGTATCTCTGAGTTCAGAAAGCATAGTTGGAGTCCAGGGAGGCCAAGGCTGCTAGAGTTTGCAGGGCACAGAGGAGAGAACTTTGTAAATGGAGATATCCTACACATACAAACAAAGCTCACTCAAGAAGAAATGTATCATTTTAAAGGTCATCTATCTATTAAAGAAATGGAATTTTTATAGAGAAAACCCCAAGTCCAGATGGCTCTATTGGTGAATTCTACCCAAATATTTTTTAAAAGATAACAATCTTACAAAAGCTCTCTCAGAAAAGTAAAAAGAAAAAAAAAATACTTTCCAACTTATTCTATGAGACCAGCTTTACTCAGATATGAAAACCAGACCAAGACTTTACAGGAAGAAAACTACAGACTAATATTTTTCATAACATAGATGCAAAAATTCTCAACAAAATTTTAGTAATTTGAAGCAAAAAGTGGGTTCCAAGTGGGGTGTTTTTTCCTCAGGAATGCAAGGTTGGCTTAACATTTTAAAATCTATCAATGTAATTCATCACATTAACAGACTAAAAAGGAAAACCACATGATCATCTCAGCTGGTGCAGAAAAGCATTGAACAAAATCCACATCCATTCCTGATTTAAAAAAACAAAACAAAACCTCTCCACAAACTAGGAAAAAAGGAAATTTCCTTAATCCAATAAAGGGCATTTATGAAAAGCCCACAGCTAACATCAGACTTATTGGTGAAAGACTGAATGCTTGTTCCATAATGTCAACAACAAGGCAAGTATGTTAGCTCTCAATATCTCTATTCAACATTTCATTGGAGGCTAGGGTAAGCAAAAGAAATAAAAGGTATGGAGTTTAGAAATAAAGTAAAACTGCCTTAATTCATAGGCAACATGACTTTCCTATCAGGAAAATTTTATGGAATCACATAAAATGTTTTAGAACTACTAGAGCTTAGTGAGTTTGAAGCATACAAGATCACTATACAAAATTCAATTGTTTTTCTGTATGCTAGCAATGAAAAATTAAAAATTGAAAAAAAGTTTGACAAAGAAGCAAAGGCAATTCAGTGGAGAAAGGATTATCTTTTCAACAAATGATAATAGAAAATTTGGATATGCATGTGCAAAAAGTAAATTTGATCAGCATCTCACATCATATACAAAAATTAATTCAAAATGGATCAGAGTACTTAATAAAATCTAAAACTATACAACTTCTAGAAAAAACAGACTAGAAAATCTTGAGTTAGGCAAAGGTTTTATAGATATGATTCTAAAAGCATTGGTCTATGAAAGAAAAAATTGAGCTTCATCAAAATTCAAAATTGCTCTCCAGAAAACACTGTTAAGAGAATGAAGAGACGAGCCACAGATTGGGAAAAAATATTTGCAAATAATCATTACATATATCTCATAAAAATTTATATCCAGATATTTAGAAAAACACCTCCCAGGTCTCATTAGTAAGAAAACAAATAACACAATTTTTTAAATGGCTGAAAGATTTCAATAGACCCTCCACCAAAAAAGATATAAGGATAGGAAATAAATACAAGAATGATGCTCAATGTCATTAGTCTTTAGGGAAATGCAAATTAAAACTATAAGATACCACTCTGTGCCTATTCAAAGGTTAAAATTAAAAATAATGACCATACCAAGTTTTGTTGAGAATGTGGAGCAACTGAAACAAACAACTAAAAAAAAAAAACTAAACTAAAGTTAGGCATATCATTTTGAAACTACAGCAATCAAAGATAAAGATGCCGCAAGAAGTCGGAGGAAAAAAAAAACCTTACCTGTAAAGGAAAAGGGATTATAATTACATCTGACTTCTCCTCAGAAACCAAGTAAGAACAGGGTACAGTACAATATTTAAAGTATAAAGAGAAAAAAACTATCAACCCAGAGTTCTGTACCCTGTGAAATTGTCTTTCAAAAGTGAAGGAGAAATAAAAACTTTCTCAGATAAACTGATATTGAGGATATTTGTTGCCAGTAGACCTGCCTTTTTTTATGCTAATATATGAGTGAAATGAATGTTAGTAATGATACAAGGGACAAGAGGGAGGAATTAGGATTATTAGGATTATTTTGTTATTATAAGGTATTCACACTACCCATGAAGTAGTGTAGTTACTTGGACTTGGATTAGTGGAAAATGTATATTTCCAACTTCAGGGCAACCACTAAAAAAAATTAAAAAGATGTAAAATTGATACGCATAAAGAAAGGAGAGAAAATGGAATCACATAAAATGTTCAGTTAGAACCACAAAAGGCAGAAAAAGAGTGGAAGAAAAAAACAGGAACAAAGAACAAGGGCAACAAATAGAAGACAACAACAAATATGGTAGACATTAATCCAACTATAGCAACAGTCACTTTGAATATCAATGGTCTAGATGCACCAATTAAAAGACAGAGATAGAGTAGATCAAGAAATAAGACCTAACTATATGTTGTACACAAGAAACCCACCTTCAATATAAAGATACACATAGATTAAAAGTAAATGGATGAAGAAAAATATACCATGCTAAGGCTAATCAAAAGAAAACAGAAGGGACTTCCCTAGTGGCGCAGTGGTTAAGAATCCGCCTGCCAATGCAGGGGACACGGGTTCAAGCCCTGGTCTAGGAAGATCCCACATGCCGCGGAGCAACTAAGCCCGTGTGCCACAACTACTGAGCCTTCGCTCTAGAGCCCATGAGCCACAACTACTGAGCCCACATGCCTAGAGCCCAACACAGCCAAAAATAAATAAATAAATAAATTTATTTTAAAAAAAAGAAAGTAGGAGCAGCTGCATTAATTTCAGAGCAGACTTCAAAGCATGGAAAGTTATCAGAGACAAAGATGCGCATTACATGATGATAAAGGAGTCAATTTGCAAAAAAAAAATATCCTTAATGTGTATTTACCTAACAGCATAGTGTCAAAGTGTTAATACATGAGGCAAAATTGACAGAACTTCAAGGAGAAATAGATCCATTCACTATCACAGTTGGAGATTTGAACAGCCCTCCATCAGAAATGGACATATCAGCAGGCAGAAAATCAGAAGGATATAGCTGAACTCAACAACACCAAAAATCAACTGTGTATAATTGACACCTATATACTGCTTCATCCAACAACAGTACACTACACATTCTTCTCAAGCTCACATGGAACATTCACCAAAATAGTTCATATTATGAGCCATAAAACATACGCTAATTTAAAACAATAGAAATCAAACAATGTCTGCTCTCAGACCACAATGAAATTAAACTAGAAATCAATAACTGAAATATAACTGGAAATTCCCAAAATATGTGAAGTTTAAACAACATAAATAACATAGGAGTCAAAGAAGAAATCTCAGGAGAAATTTTAAAATATTTTGAACTAAAGGAAAATGAAACACATAACTTAAAAATTGTGAGATGCAGTGGAAGTAGTGCTTAGAGGGAAATTTATGATATTGAGTGCAGGTATTAGACAATAAAGAAGGGCTAAAATCAATAACCTAAGTTTTCACCTTAGAAAATTATAAAAAGAAGAGCAAATTAAATCCAAAGTAAGCAGAAGAAAAGAAATAATAAGAATTAGAGCAGAAATCAAGGAAACTGAAAACAGGAGTTCAGTAGAGAAAATCAACAAAATCAAAAGCTGGTTCTTCGAAAAAGATAAGACATAAATCACTAATATAAGAAATGAAAGAGAGGACATCACTATAGATCCTATAGACATTAAAAGGATAATAGAGGAATACTATGAGTAACTCTATGCTCATGAATTTGACAAACTAGATGAAATGGACCAATTCCTTGAAAGAAAATTTGCCAAAACTCATACACGAAAGAGACAATCCGACTAGGCCTATATCTAGTAAAGAAATTGAATCCATAATTAATGACTTTCCAAAACAGAAAACACCAGGCTTCACTGGTGAACTCTACCAAACATTTAAGGAAGAAATTATGCCAATGGTCTGCAATCTCTTTCCAAGAAGCAGAGAAAATACTTCCTAACTTAAAATATGAGGCCAACATTACCCTTATACCAAAACCAGACATTGTAAGAAAAGGACAGACCAGTATCCTTAATGAACACAGATGAAAAGATCTTTATGAAAATATTATTTCCTATGTACCAATAATGAACAAGTGGAATTTGAGATTAAAAACACAATACAATTTATATAGCACCCCAAAACACAAAATATATAGGTATAAATTAATAAAATATGTACATGATCTAATGAGGAAAACTACAAAATTCTAATGAAAAAAATCAAAGAACTAAGGAAATGGAGAGACATTCCATGTTTATGGACAGGAAGACTCAATATTGTCAAGCTGTCTGTCCTTCCCAACTTGATCTACAAATTCAATGCAATCCCAGTTGAAATCCCAACAGTTATTTGTGAATATTGACAAACTGATTCTAAAGTTTATACAAAGAGGCAAAAGACCCAGAATAGCCAACACAATAATGAAGGCCAAGAAATTGACACTACCCACCTTCAATACTTACCATAAAACTACAGTAATTAAAACAGTATGGTATTGGTGAAAGAATAGACAAATAGATGGATGGAACACAATGGAGAGCTCAGAACCATCTTCCCCCTACCCAGCCCTCGCAAACATAGTAAACTGATCTTTGACAAAGGAGCAAAAGCAATCCAGTGGAGCAAAGATAGTCTTTTCAACAAATGTTGCTGGAACAACTGAACTTCCACATGTAAAAAATTGAATCTAGACACAGCTCTTAGATCCTTTACTAAATTAATCAAAATGAATCATAGACCTAAATGTAAATTATAAAACCTAAAAATCTTAGATGATAACGTAAGAGGAAGTCTAGATAACCTTGAGTATGGAGATGACTTCTTAGATACAACACCAAAGGCACAATTCATGAAAGAAGTAATTGATAAGCTGGACTTCTTTACAATTACAATGTGTTTGCTCTGTGGAAGACAATGTTAAGAGAATGAAAAGACAAGCCACAGACTGGGAGAAAATATTTACAAAACACAATCTGATAAAGGATTGTTACCCAAAATATACAAAGAACTCTTAAAACTCATTAAAAAAACAACCCAATTAAAGGGCCAAAGACCTTAACGGACACCTCACCCAAGAAGATATATAGATGACAGATAGGCATATGAAAAAATGCTCAACAGTATAAGCCATCAAGTAGATGAAATTTAGAACAACAATGAGATACCACTATAAATCTATTAGCATGGCCAAAACCCAGAACACTAAGAACGCCAAATGCTGGTGAGGATGTGGAGAAACGGGAACTCTCATTCATTGATACTGGGAATGCAAAATGGTACAGCCACTTTGGAAGACAGTTTGAAGGTGTCTTACAGAACTAAATATACTCTTATTATATGATCCTGTCATTGCACTCAAAATTAATCAAAAAATTTGAAAACTTATTTCCACACAAAAGTAGGCACACAGATGTTTGTAGCAGCTTTATTCATAATTGTCAAAACTTGGAAGCAACCAAGATGTCCTTCAGTAGGTGAACAGATAAATAAATTGTGGTACATCCAGTTAATAGACTATTATTCAGTGCTTTTAAAAAATGAAATATCAAGCCACGAAAAGACATGCAGGAACCTTAAGTACATATTTACTAAGTGAAAGAAGCCAACCTGTAAAAGCTACATACTGTATGCTTCTGACTATATGACAGTCTAGGAAAGTCAAAACTATGGAGGCAGTAAAAAGATCAGTGGCTGCCAGGGGTTGGGGGTAATGGCGTTAGTGACTGTTCCAGATTAGAGGAGAGTTGAGAGTTACATTACATAAATGCAATATGAGATATCTGATTGGACTCTGGATCAAAAAAAAAAAAAAAAAAAGAGGAAGGAAGGAAGAAAGGGAGGGAGGGAGGGAAGAAGGGCAAGCTATAAAGAAGATTATTGGGACAATTGGAGAAATCTGGATATGTGTGTGTATTATATGCTATATTATAGTACTAATGTTAAATTTCCTAAGTGCGATTAATACATGTGATCCTGCAGGAGATTCCCTTTCACTTGGGAGATACATTCTGAAGAATTCAGGGGTTAACAACAGCAACAAGGTACTTGCTGGTTCTGGAAGTCTAGAATTGTTGAATAAGTTTGTGTTCATACTACTTATTTTCATCCTGACTTTATTATATTATAGCCCTTTTCAGTTTTCAAAGGTATTAATATTTTTAGTCGATTTTCTGGCAGCAAATTTTCTGTATCTTTATGTCATTTTAATTATCTTTCTTTAGATGGTTTCTAACCTCATGGCCTTATGTCTTCCTTGAGGTATGGTGACTAGAACCACAAAATATTTCTAATGCCGATGTGCAGTACCATGGATAATGCTTTCTGATACTCTTCCTTGCATAACTTTGCATTAGTGTTTGGTACAAAAGCTTTTTTGGACAATGTTTTACAGAGAATAACCTAAAATGACAATAGATCCCCTGTCTAGCAGTCCATTTTAGGTTCCTGCCATTTGATATCATTGGCTTGGCTCTTTTCTCCCTATAAAAGCTTACTATCAACTGAAAATTAATCAATTTTTATGTGTATTTGTATGCCCCATCACGCTTTAAAAATAAAACTTGACTAGCTCCAGTGTTGACTCTGGGGACAGGAGCCATTAGGTTCTGCTCTTCAGAAACTTACTAAATTCTTCCTCTGTTACTTTGTTTCTTCCTTACTAAAATTTACTCACCTATAAGTCAAATAAAACATTGATTTTATGTGTATATGTGCCTTACATCTTGGATACATACCTACCCATATACCTAAGTGTGTTTTTGGTACAAGAGGAATAACAAATTAACAGTACAGGCTGGAATGTAGTAAAAAGAACATGGGCTTTGGAACAAGACCAATGTCCCCCCGAATCCCAGTTCTGACTGGTTGAACCATGATATCTCTATGGGCATCTATGGCCTCCCAGGCTGGTTGTAAAGAGAATGCGTTACACTTAAAGTAGGTCTTCAGTCAATATTAGGCCTCCTTTTCTTCTTCCATCTGAGAAAGTATAAAAATAGTAATAACTAAACTTACTAAGCCCTTATTACGTACCTAGGCTGTGCATGAAAAGGGATTTGTGCATACTAATAGCACAAGTGTCAGGAGACTGGCTAAGAATAAGGGCTCTAGAACCAGCCTTCCTGGGTTCAATTCCTGACTTTACCAATAATTAGCTTCAGGACTCAGGACAAGTTACTTCTTTACTCTGTGCCTCAGTTCTCTCATTTTTAAAGTGGTAAGATAACAATGGTATTTTCCTTGTGAGGACTAAGTGAAATAAAATGTGTTATTACTTAACAAATTGTACTTAATATATGTTAGCTTTTGTAATAAACAGTATTATTATCTCATTCAATCCTCAGAGTAGCTCAGTGAGTTAAGTGAAATCACTTTTCTTATATTATTTGTGGGAAAATGATAAGTGAGGCAAAATAATTTGCCTAACAACACTCAGTAAAAGCCAGAAATAGGACTTGATTCTTTATCAATGATATTAACTCTCAAATTTCTCCTTATTTCTCTCCAAGCCAATTTCTTATGGGGGTTGTTTAAATAGTCTGATATAGGAACTTGTCACAAGGCTTTTTGAAAGTTTAAATATAAATTTTCTCTCTAAATCTCCTTAGTCATGCTTATTTTTCCCCTCAAACAACTCTAGTAAAACCAACAAACATCATTTCTAGTGCAGAAATCATGTTGACTCCTCCATGCTAAATTATTCTCTTTTTGCTATTCAGTTATCCTACCCTTTCACCAATAACCTCAGAAAGACTGCAAGGCTGACTGAAATTTGAAAAGGAGGGTGTGAGTTTGGATAAATCATTTAATCTTTGAAAAGGTATTTGGACTAGATAATCTCTAGGGTCCTTCCAGCTCTAATTCAGTGATCCTACATGCGGCATTGCCATAATTATGGATGTAGTAACACAGACCCTCTTTTCCACTTGCTATAGGGGCCCTGCTGATGCACTATTCCATTTATTTGATATCTTATTTACATGTAAGTTTGTTTTCCATCTGATTCTTTAGGGCACAAGATATAAGATGGAGACAAAAGATACATAAGAAAAATGTACTAAAAAAGACAAGTTAAAGTTAAGTGGCGAGGAGGGGAATGACCTAAAGTCATTCACTTTAGGTTAGGCTTTCTTTTTTTTTTTCTTTTTGTCATTATTTTGGTATTGTGTGACCTTCTTTTTTTTTTTTTTTTTTTTTTTTTTTTTTTTTTGTGGTACGCGGGCCTCTCACTGTTGTGGCCTCTCCCGTTGCGGAGCACAGGCTCCGGATGCGCAGGCTCAGCAGCCATGGCTCACGGGCCCAGCCGCTCCGCGGCATATGGGATCCTCCCAGACCGGGGCACGAACCCGTATCCCCTGCATCGGCAGGCGGACTCTCAACCACTGCGCCACCAGGGAGGCCCGTGACCTTCTTTTAGTGACCATTTTATCCACTCATTTTACATTCAAGTAATACTGTACTAAACATTCTGAAAGGGCAGAGCTGATATCCAAATATCACATGATATTCTGGTGTTTCTTTAAATACAACACCTACTTTGTTTGCTTCCTTTCAGTGGGAAAACTATCAGTGGTTCCATGGGCCTCTGCTAGCCCTGTGAAGTCATGGTGAACTGGGGTCACTGTTGGGATCCATCTTAATATACCTCCAGAAATGACCATAGTTTGTTTATCTGATAAACATATTCCAAGAAAAATACCACTGAATTTATTAAGTACCTGTTGTATATTCTGATTGTTACACATAATGGGGATACAGAAATCCAAAATTCAGAGCCTGTCCTAAAAATTCTTAGTCTAGTCAGAACAACATAAAACTATGATATACCTGAAAGCTGTGCTACAATAGCGACACACAGAAGACGTTCTGTGCTACAATAGAGGATGAACACCTAGAGGTTTGTCTTCTTGGAGGAGAGGTATACAGGGTTACTCAAAGAAGTGATGATTGGGGGTGTCTTGAAAACTGCGTCACAATTGGTCTGATTTTGAGATCAAGATTCCAGAAAGAGGGACCAGCATGTACAAAAAAATGAAAGAAAGGCATATTGGGGAAAATATTTTCATACAGGAGTTTAGAGTGTTCCTGGTCCAGTGGGTAAAGGTAAGTGTGGACAGGTTGAGGGGGTTAGATTATGAGAGATCACACATGTCATGTTAAGGATTGTCCAGGAGTTCATGATACATCACTGGATGGGGTTTACGTAGTTGAGTGGTATGATCTGATTTCTTAACAGCATACATTTCCAATTATAAGAGAACTTCTTAGAAATGGTCCCAAATGACCATATCCAGCCAATCAAGTTCCAGGGCTTAATATGGCATCTAGAATATGGTAGATGTTCTACAAATGTTTAAAATATGAGGTGGTAAATAAGTGAATGAATCAATCAATGAAAGCATTAAGCTAGTCAGAATTTGTTTCTAGACTATATGCTAAATTATTTACAGGGGTAATGATGACATTTACTTTAAAGCAAGGAAGGGGGTGGTTGGAGGATAGATAGTAGAGGATTGTCCAAATGTGGATAATTATGAATGCTGGGAATCTGGTACCTGGGGATCATACTGCCATTTTCTTTACTTTTTTTTGAATGTTTGATATTTTTCCACCACAAACAGGTATTAAAAACTTCTCCCGAGTTAAGGAGACTTGATTTCTAGACTTCAAACATTAATGTGTTGAAACATAAATATATTAGTTAAAAAGAATCAAATTTTTAAAGAATGATAATATATGTATGTAACTTTAAGAAACTAAAAGGAAAAGGAAAACCTGGAGCACCATAAAAACTTTTGGCATCAATGCAATTCTTGACCCTACGTTTGTAAATTTTCAATCTAATTTTGACTAGAGATCTTCTTGACTCAGATCTCTTCATAGTTTATACTGTAGAACTGAAACTAATCTGTCAGAAATTAGTTAAATTTTTTAAAAATATGGAAATCATACACTCATTTCAAAAGGTGTTTCCAAAAATGCTTTCACATTAATCTATATCACACTTGATTATTTCACAAAATTTTATGTTACTTTGTATTACTAAAAATAATAGTGGAATTTAATCCTGCTAGTATGTATCAAATATGAATCCTTTATACTAAAAGCAATTAGGTTAAAACACAAAAACAGTCTATAATTGCTCTTTGTTTTTAGTTCAGGAATGTGAATTCCTTGTAGTTAAAATTTGAATGGTATGTATAGCCATTGATTCATATCTCTTGTTGTCCATTCAATAAATTGTTATTGCTGCTAAATAAAGTCAGGTTTTAATAACTGATAATATCTGGAGATTGGCCAGACTATCACAGAAACCTCTGCTTTCCAGGTGTAGCCATCAGAGGGGGTCTCAGAGGCTTCAGATTAGCTCTTATCTCTACCGTCAGCCTCTAGTGAACAGGGCATCTCCATGTGTTGGACTAAAAGTACACAATGAGGGTCAAGCTGTAAGCCAGTGTTTAAATGATGATTCTTCAGCTGATGCACAGAATGCTGTAATGAGGGTACTATAGCAGTAGAAATGGCACATGGAGACAAGGGAGAGATATTAAAGGTAGACTTTGGGTCCTTGTGTCAACTCAAAAATTTTTGCCCAGGAAACAGAAAGATGGCTTCACAGAAGTAGTACAGGTCAGTGGAACTTGTGACTGAAGTTCCTGTTTCTTTTTCATATTTTAAAAAATAAATTTCTATTAAAATATTCTCTTAGTAATAAAAAGAAAAAGAAGAGGCCACATGAGAAACTGGCTGATTGAAAGGGGAAATGACCTTTGTAATTACTATCCTAATAAAAGAATGCAATATTCACAGGCATTAGGGAAAAATATCTTACCGTTGTGCCAAGGAAATTTGCCATTGTGTGTTCATCACGGATTTCTTTTTTGAACATTTTTATGGGCATGATGGGATCTGGCTCTGAAAATGAAGTGAATTTCCATCCTAAATATTTCAAAGAGGTGAAGTTATGCAGTACTGACCAGAGAGTGCTTTGAGTCAATGGCAGTCCTCTTCAGTCACTATTTAGACTGGAAACTTCACAAACTAGGGTTGGAAAGATGCATTAATTACTTCAAAAATAACTTCTAAAAAAATTAGTAATTCCTCTAACTCAGAAAATCTAATGTCTAAAGAGGCCACACTTACCTTGACTTTGGCAAAAAATATTGAAATAGGAAAAATTTTGTAACACAAAATTGTATATATACTTCACAAACAGAAAATGCTTATTGCTTGGCACTTCGTTTCTTTCCTTATGAAAAAGTAAAGGAAGGCTTTTTCTTCCCTCCTTTTCACACCAGGTATGTAAATTGTTTCTCTAGTCTTTTGTAAAATAACCAGGAGGCTGAAAATAAGAGAGGTGGAAGATTTTAGTGTGCAACAGTTTCAACTATAAGAAACGAAGAATAGATTCATCTTCATATTTTTAGAGCTTTTAGGATATATCCAAATTAATTACATATCTTAATTCCTATATTTGGTTTACCATTAGAACGAAAGTTTCAATGATGGAAGAGAAGGAAAATTTTATAGAGACACTGAAAAAACTGAAAAGGTGAGGAAGCAGGGAAAGGTGAAACTCTTATACATACACTTACCCCAAACCCCAAAACAATGAATGACAAAACAAGTATAAAGTGTAACATGTGCAAACCAGAGAGGTGAGGATGGCAAGACAAAAAGGCAACATATTTCTTCATTCTCATATGATACCACTTACTCAGTATTCTTAAGGAAGATGTTTCTTAATGATATTCAGTGACAATACTTCTAATAACTGTTGAGAGGAAATAATACATATATTCTTACCAGGACATTCCATTTAAAGGCTATATTCGTTTTTCTATAAATCACTGTCAGTTGGAAGTTTGGATAAGCATGAAAAAAATCCACTATAACCACTTAATATGCACCTTTATTTGTACGTGTTCAAATGTAAGCATGAAAACTTTGAATGCAATGGAATTTGTAGGTGTAATCTCAAAATCATATTTAAAGGTTCTCTTTTTTCTCTTAAATTTTTAACACACACATCTCATTTGAAAGATCTACTTGGTATCAATATTATTTTAAATTTTATAAATGTGTAACAGAACTCATTCTTTGGGCTAGTTAGTTAATCACCATTTCAACAAATAGGTATGAATATATCCATTGAAGGAAATAAAGCAACAGATGCATGAGTCAAGGGGATCTCTGCCAAGTATGTGTGTATATATACATATATACATAGATATAGATATATACATATATACATAGATATAGATATATATATATATAAATGAAGGCAATTTACAAATAAGGTGGTATAATGAGACATGCCTTTCTATAGGAATTTAGAAACACCATTTTTGATTACAAAGTCAGCTTAAATCTAAATTGGCTTCATTCTCAATTTTGAGTTGGATCTTACTTTTTGTACGTCTTATTCTCATATTTGAGTCTCAAGGCAGCCTTGTGGGCACTCTGGTGGTCAGATCTTATTCTTTTAAACAACCATTCTCTTTCTTCACCAACAGTGTCTGCTTTGGTGTCCCTGATTCTGATTATGTAGAAGTTCCTCACTTACTCGTCAGACAAACCTCTCCCTTTCCATGAATAAAATAATTTTTCTTCTTGGAGGTTCTCAAAGTTTATGAATTCAGGTACATATGAATGCAAGTGGCTACACTTTCTGTCCTCAAATTCCATCTTAGAATCACATTGATCATATATGCTTTATTTAATACACCATCACTAGCAACTTTTCAAGTCTCTGCATCCCTTCTCCTGAGTCTACCTTCACTTCTCCCACTGTTCCCTGTTCGATAAAGCCCACTCTCAATCCATCAGACATCATCATATAATAGAACATGCCTACAGACTTCTCCTTTAAGTTTCCTGCCATCCGGAACAGCTCTTTCTACTTCATCCACTGTGTTGCTCCAAATCTTGGGGGAATGTGTTCTAAAATTGTTTTTCTCCTTTAATCTTTGTAGCTGTACTGTGAACTCATGAAGTGATGTGTGTGTGTGTGTGTGTGTGTGTATACATGTTTTTTTTTCAATGAAGATATGTATTTCTCCTTATCATGCAAACTAAGACATTTAAAAATCTAAGCTACTAGAATAATTTAATTTGGAGGAAAAAAAGTTGAGTGGTAAATTACTAATAACATTTAAATAAGTAAGGGATTATATGATTGTTGATAACCAGCTAATCTTTGTTACAGATTAAAAGGAATGGTGCTCTATCTTCAGTAAAAAGGTTTCTCAGTGAGATATAAGGGAGACAATACAAACTGTTAAATAATGAGTTGGCTTACTAAAGTTGGTCCTCTCTATTCTTTCTGTAGCAGCCAAATAGTATATCTACTTACATGGTTCAAATCTGATATATATTCAAGCTTTGTGAAGGAAGGAGAATATGTGTGTAGAGAGGGAGAAAGTCAGACCAACATGGACAGAACCAATACTGGGGAGCAATCCAGAAGGAGGAACGTGGTGTGTAAAACAACACTCTTTCGACAATTGTATTTGGTTGTTAGGGCAGATGAGGATTAAAAAAGAAGGTGGTTTTTGAAGAAGAGTGTTTTCTACTTTTCCATTTCTACACTTTACAGGACAAAGCTTTTGCTATTCAAAAAAAAAGCATAATATCACACACACAAAAGATTTAATTTATAATCTTAAAAGTTGTAATTGTAAAGTTTTTTTGAGTTCACCATACTAGTGGGAGCAAACTAAATTTCATAAATGTGGTTGAATCTTTTTATTTATAAACTATCCTATCTTGTTCCAGAAAAAACTTGAATGGCAGCATTTGATTATTTCATTAGAATAGTAACTTATCACAATCAAGACAGACTTTCTGTTAAATGTTTATCTTGTTTCATGTGATGCCAAGTGAAGCCATGAATTTCACAGGAGCTTTTACATTTCACGAAGTTTGTAATCTCCTAGAGACTGTATTATAGAAAAACAGTAGTTGTTGGCTTTCCAAACTTTTACTAGTTTTTTAGCCTTCTAATAAAAAAAAGGTATGAAAATCTTTTTGAGTTGACATTTTATTTTTGAAGTCCATGAAAAAGTTAAAATAAACAAATAGAAAGGGATATAGATGGAATTTGAACTATCCTTACATGCAAAAGTTAGCTGAGAATGCCACTGCCCTGGGAACTAAAATTTAGGACTTCAAAGCAAGATTTTCTTCCTATTTGATATGTGCTGACTTTTTTGTGTACACATGCACAATACATGACATAATAAACCCTATAGTTAACTGATGATGTCAGATTCCAGAAATGTTTTATGTTTAAAGAAATTAAAATGTTATAAAGGAGTATTTGTCACATTTGAAGAACTTAGTAGAATTCAAATTAACATCTATTGTTAAAAACAAATAATTTATTTGGCTGAAAAGAAGTTTTAATTTTTAGCAGGTAACCTATATTTTCTTATAACAGACTGATAGTTATAAATTAGTTCAAAGGCAGGCTCACAACTATCTTCAAAGTAGGTCTTTGAAAAAGAAACTATAAACATTGTGAAAGGTTAGTCAAAATGACAGGAACATCATATTCAGAAAATTTAGAAGGAAATTTTTCCTTAAAAATTTTTTAGGAGCTAAGTACTAGTAGCATACTTAGGAAAAGCTTCTAAATGAAAAGCATATATGAGATATTCATACTAGCTTTCCATGTTTACATACTACTCACAAGATATATATAGAAAACTTTACTCAGAGTAATTTTATATTCCATGTCATAATTTGGTTTCTTTTCCTTAGCAAGGATAAACATCTATTAGTAAGAATCAGACTAATGCAAACATTTTAAAAGTCACAAAATTCTAACTATAATGTTTAGTTCCTAAGAAATCTGTTTATTTGAAGAACATCGTAATGTAAAAAAAATCACAATTATTTGAAGAATATGATACTTTTTTAAAAGTTAAGATAAAATAGAAAGCATGTGTCACGGAAATAAACAGAATTGCAAAAAGGCCTATTAAATGTCCATCTTTTCAAACCTAACCATCTAGAAGCAAGCTACTTTACCTATTATAGTTACAATGGAACTAATGTCTTTAAAAATGCAAATATTTTTAGTACTTGAAGGATTGCCATTTCAATAAATAACAATGACTCTGATAACCCTACTGCAATAGGACAAGTCATGGTAACTTCTCTTTTTAAAAAAATTTGGTTAAGATCGTTATAAAAGCAATTTTTACATCCTATGACTCCAAATAGGTTTAGGTGTTTTTTTCCTCTTTCTCACATGTACGGTGATTTCTGGCTGTTTCAGTACAAGGCATCACACCGGTGCAGTCTTGCAATGCAGCCCAAGGCAGTTGCAGCAAGTATTTCCCACTAGGAATGTAAGGCGCTAGGAGGGTACAAGGTTTGAGGAAGCAATCTAGAAAACCACAATGCAGCTTGTTGGTCCTTTCCCCATGAATAACCTTTCTAGACCAGGTCCATAAAATGCAGATAATTATCTGAATTTTTTAAGGAGACTCTTTTGTTAAATGTTAACAAAAGAACGACTATCCTAGTTCCCTTTAAAATGCAATCCTTAAAAGAAAAAAAATCAACTCTCAAGTCTTTTTGAAAAGTGCTTAAATCCTCTGGAGATAAATATCACTTGGTGTCCTTGTTTCCCAACAAATGGCTTTTTCCATTGTTTCCATTAATTTCACCCATATTCGTTTTTTAAAAAACAAGGCCCTTATCCTCATCAGCAAAAGACAGATGTATGATTTAGCATATAAAACCGGTAATTACATACTAATTTACGAAAGATTAATTTTTTTCTCTTTTCCTCAGTCTCCAAGAAGTCTTCCCGTGATCAACTGTAAACAGGAATGGTTTACACCTCAAATTAGAAGCCATTAATTAGCATGACGAAGTCAACTGCAATATACACAGATAATTTAAATTATTTAATCACCAATCACCTTGGCTAAAAGCGTACTATACTCTTTCGTTATCCTTCGGTACGTTATTGATCTGTCAGTATATTACCTCTAGATCAGTTAGAGATAAATATTAACGTTCTTTCCTTTCGCTCAGGTTTACATTATTCCTTCTTGTAAACACTTAGAAAAGCTTTAAGGTTCTTTAATCCCAAATCCCTAATTAGCCATTACTAGCCTTTTTGTAACGAGGAAAAAGAGTATCTGAAGTACAGATCAGGAGTTCGCTTTGCCCATATAACAATGAAAAACATTTTTAAAATGTACGCTTAAGGCAATGGCAGTAATAAAAGACACGAAGAGGTGGCTTCAGCAAATAACGGGCTTGCAAACGCAAGTGCTCAACAAAAAGCCCCTGAACCTCTATTGCAATATACAGCACGCCAATAAATTACACAACACTTTGCATAGGCTGCAGAAATAACGCAGGACAAGACTTACACAGATGCCAATCCGCAGCATTTATACACATGCACATGGCAAGAGAGAAACCAAACACTATCATTCAACTCGGGTAGGGTAGCGCGATCCCGAGTTTGCCCAGCGTGAGAGTGCTCTCGGCGTGTGTGTCTGTGCGCGCGCGTGAGAGTGAGACCCATCCTCGGGGCATTTCCCCTCTTTGGGCAGTTTTGCTTCATTTGTTTCCTATTTCTGCTACACAGAAACTAACTTCCATCTCAGCCCCAGCCAGCGCCGCTGAATAGAGCCTGTGCTGCGGCTCCGTGTGCGTCAGATCCCTCCGCGGAGCCGTCCCCGGCCCCCTCCCTCCCGAGGTCGGCCTCCACAGAGAAAGCGCCTTCCAGCCAACCGGCGGCTCCGGCTCCGACATCTTCGACTGGAAATAAATAAATAAATCGCACCTTCGGTCGGGGAGCCGCGGGCGGGGGTCTCGCCGCGCCGGCTGCGGGGTCGCCGGGGCCGCGGGGTCGAAGGCACTCCTTTTTCTGCGCCGGGGGCGGGGGCGCGGGCGCGGGCCGAGGACAGGCCGAGCCCGGGGCCGCGAAGGCGGCGGACTCCTTTCTGCGGCGGAGGGATCCGCAGCGGAGGCGGCGGCGGCGCCTGTAGCCGCTGCCTGAGAGTTGTTGTTTCCTCCTCCTCCTCCTCCGCCTCCGCCGCCGTTGCTTGAATGGTGGAGCCGAGGCTCGGCTCGTGAACACACAGTGACAGCTATAGGGCAGGCGGCGGCACCATCCCCGCTTCCACTCGGCGGCGGGGTGTCCCGCCGGCGGCCCCGAAGTGACCCATAAACATGTCTTGTGAGAGGAAAGGCCTCTCGGAGCTGCGATCGGGTAAGTCGGGGGGCTGCCGGGGCCGCTGGCACCGGGCGATTCCGCCCGCGGTCCCCCGCCCCCCGCCGCCCGGCCGCTCAGCCTGTGTGTCTCCCCGTCCCTCTCTCCCGCGCAGAGCTCTACTTCCTCATCGCCCGGTTCCTGGAAGATGGACCCTGTCAGCAGGCGGCTCAGGTACGGCGGCGCGCGGCGCGGGCCGGGCCGGCGCTCACCGCTCGCGGGCGTGGGGGAGGGCGGCGGCGGCGGCGGCGTTGGCGGCGGCGGCGGCGGGGCCGCGGCCCGGGGCGCGGGGCTCAGCTCTCCCCGCTTTGTTGTTGCAGGTGCTGATCCGTGAGGTGGCCGAGAAGGAGGTAAGGGCGGCGGCGGCCCGCCGCGTCCCGCCGCCGCGCGGCCGCCCCTGGGCCGCTGCGCCGCCGCCGCCGCCGCCGGGGCGCGGGGCGCGGGGCTCGGGGTCCCCGGCGGGGCGCGGGGAGGGCGGGGGAGGGGCGCGGGCGGGCCGGGGCCGGGGGCCGGGCTCACGGGGCGTCCTCTCCCCGCAGCTGCTGCCCCGGCGCACCGACTGGACCGGGAAGGAGCATCCCAGGACCTACCAGAATCTGGTGAGACATTCACGTCGCGGAGCAAAGAAACTTTTCCCCGAGTCGAATAAAAATTGAATTTCCCGCAATTTTTTTACAGAGACAAAAACTTGGCCCCAGAACCTGAAAGCTCCGAAGGCCACGGGGAGGGTTGGGAGGCCGGCGCGGGGGTTGCGGGGGGCAGTGGCCGGGGAGACCCACACCCCGGGGCCGCAGGGGCTGCCGACAATTTATTTGTGATATTTTGTTAATGTGCTAGAAATAAAGATACGTCATGAGTGTTGTGCAGTGCAAGGCCGGAGGAGGAGGGGCCGGCGCGCGCGTCCGTGCGGGCGCGGGGGCGCGCGCGAGGCGGCGGCGGCGGCGGCGCGAGGAAGGAGGGCGCGCTCGCTCGCCTGCTTGCTCTGCACGCGCGCTCGGCTCGGCTTTCTCCTGCCGCACACAATAGCTGGTGACTAACTGCTCCGAAGTGGCATTAGCATTTCACAAGCCGCCTATTCAGCCGCCGCGGAACCGTGGCAAGACGTTATTTTTTTTTCCTCTTCCGTTTCTGTGGCTTTCCTTCACCTTCAGAGCTAGGTTTTTTTGTTTTTTTTTTTTCGTCGGAGGGGTTCGGCCGGCTTGATGGTCGTTGGCCAGCGGGCGCATCTTGCATCTACGGAAGGTTTTTTCGCAGAAGTGTAAAGCGTGTAACACCCTAAAGCCAGAAGTTTAACAGGCTTTTTTTCATTTTGCTAATTTTCGCGTAGGCCCCTCGTTAAATTAAAAGCTGCTATTGGAGGCCCCTGAAGAGTTGATTTTTTTACACGTACACTTACTGTGGAGTGGCGATTGGCAAGTAAAAGTTTTTCAGTTTTACAGCGGGATGTATTTTGTTAGTCGCTTGAAAAATACCTCTCTTAATTTTGCGGGTTTCCGAATTGAGTATTTTAGTCATTTCTGAAAATTGGTTTCTGAAAGTGGTCCTGATCCCCTTGAGTATTGTGAATGGAACAGTGGGGTATTTGTATTCGGGAGTTCTGTTTTCCGTGTTAATTTCTCCTCCTCCTCTGATTTAGGTTGTACGCGTATGTGTGTGATGTGTGTGTTAAAGCAGTCACTGGGGCACATCGAGCCTTTGAAATTTATGCAGTGCATTGATTTTTCGGAGACATGTTTGCAGCTGATGTTTTAAGATAGTTATAATGTTACTTCAAGAGGGCTTCTGAAAGCATCAGGAAGTTTCAGCTAGCTTTGAACGCCTTCAGCGAGATTGAAGAAGGCATGACATGATTTTTGATGGCTCCTGTTTCATTTGCATACAGAACATCTAACTTTTGTGTCTAAATGTGTTATGATTTAGTATAGGTTGTTGGTAAGTGCTCACAGCTATTGAAATAAGCAAGCGTACTTAGGTCTAGTTAATTGACTAGAGAGTTAACAGCGCGTTCATTTCCATACTGTTAGTTTTTCAAGTACGTAGTGATTTCAACTAGTCTCATTCAGGACTTGGCTAAAATGAATGGAGTTTGAAGCAAACTCCAAGATTCAATAGCAGCAATGTTTAATTTTTAGGTTTGTAAAACTTGACAAAATCTTAAGTGGATTTCCATGTATTTCTTGTTATTTAAAGAATTATCATAAAGATTATAATATTCCATTTTTAAGAACTGGACAGACAGAACTCATCTGTGCCTCTCTTTTAACCACACTCATCTTTGCGTTTTATAAAACCCCACAAACCCCAAGTCACTGAAGGTTGCTGTGTTCTTTTTAATGTGGAAACTATTGGTAACGCTATTTTTATGTTTTTTAAATGAAGCGGCCAGTGGTATCTGGCCAAATTATGAGAATGTCTAGTCCTTGTAGGAATATCATTTTATTTTCCAATAAAAACAGGGTTACCAGTGTTTTTCAGCTTTTTTTGAGCGAGTTTCTCACCTCTCAAATATTAGTAAAATGAGTTTATATTCCTAGTCTCTTTATCAGACTTGATTTAGGATACCATAAGCAGTGTCTTTATCAGTGTGTTATTTATCAGAATCCACCTATTTTGCATGTAAGTGTTTTTTCTCGCTTAGAGTGTTTTCAGACCTTTTTACCAGAGCAGTCATGTTGGCACGCTCATGAGATAGTTAAGAATTCTCATTAGACTTCAGGGTTCTCTGGCTCATTTTCTCATTTCGTTCGTTCAGCATATTACTCACTCTGTATCAGCTGGATCCGAGGCACCATTTGAGGTACTTTCATACCCATCGAACTGTATATCTAAGTGTGTGGTATTTGGTTTAATTTTGTTTGACTTTTGGTTGACATTTAGTTAGCTCTAAAGATATTTTGGAACACTAGGTATTTAAGTATGTTTTTGTTTAATAGTAGGATTTTGAAATTTTATGGTGAGCTAGGTGAGCACATGCATAGTCTCTTGTACATCATTCTCTGTTGTCTTAATTTATTCCTAAGACTGAAAAAAAGTTTTATTTTGTGTCCTATCAAATTTAATTTACATAACGTTGGTTTGAAGATTATTTTGGTAAGCGAAGCCAAAGTAATAACTATTGTTTGTGGTTTCAGTAGTGTTTACCTCTACCTGGAAATTTTGTTGCTTACGTTAGCCGATAAGTTGGGGAACATTTTAAATGGGAGAATTCGTATGTCAAATTGAAATTTCTAGAGAACCTCAAATTACAGCTATTTAGGATGGGGTATAATATTTGTATTTGTGAGCTTAAAAACAGGCATAGATCAGCATCTGCAGTCAGGCTGCAGATAAAATCACAGTGGTTGAGTTTTGAGCAAGCAGAAAGTGGAGTTTCAAGAGCAGTTTAAAAGTTTACAGAGTTGAAATAAACGTATTGTTATTTTTTTAAGTGTCATTGGTAAAGGTATTGTTAAACAGGATTGTGGTTATTACTGTCTATCTTAAGACTTAAAACATTTTAAAAGTGGATGGAATTTGATAGGAAGTTAAAGGGTTTAAAAACTTTTTTTGGCTCAGTGGTATACGTTTAATCAGATTTTCTATTTTTAAAAAGTATGAGTTTGCTTTTAAAGTAAAAGGGCATTTTTTAAGCTTTCATTAGAATTCTTATTTTTTTAAAAGGAGTCAAGCGTAAGGAGGCAACTTTACAGAATAAGAAAACAACTAATTTTTGGACAAAGAGAAAGCTTTGTCATTTATTTCTTAGTTTGAATAGTGAAATTAGTTGGTTTATTAAGTTTCGCTCTCTAGTTGTCACCTTAAGTAGTGGCGACATAATTTAAGTTGCATATTTATGAGATCTTGAGGTGGAATTTATAAGCGTTTTTGGCCAGATTTGGGACTCTGATTACATTTCTTGCCTACGAGGCATTATTTTCCAAAACTGTGTTCTTGTTTTGCTAACCTGTTATGATATAATAATTATTATTTTTTTGTAGTGGTATTTGCTTTTTAAAAAATGATTCCACTTTATTAGAAATCTTTGTATTCAAGGGAAAGGATTGGGAATCAGGAGACTGCTGGTTGTGATCTTAGCCCTGCCTACAGTTAGCCTGCAGGTTAACCTCTGGCAAGTCAGGAATTTCTCTGGGCCCCTGTTATCTCATTCTTGTCAGATAAGCGAATTGAAATCTGATTTTTGACTAGAAGTCACAGTGCATTGTTTCTAAGAGCTCAACTTTTTCATTTTGGAGTTGCATTATCTAAAATACAGAAAAAGTAGACTTAGACAAATCATGGATTTTAGGAAATTGTATAAATGCTTCTTGTAGTGCTGTTCTTAGTTTGTAGAATGATTTCTCCTTGAAAAGATGAAGATTTTTGAGACACAACCACTTTGTAGACTACCTCTTTATAATTAATATGTTTTCACCATGGTTTAAGTACTGGTTTTCATAAATTATTGGCGGTCTTAAATTCAGAGATGAATAGGAATCATAAGTAGGATTTTCTTAAGTGTGTGTTTATTTCGAGTATGCTGATTAATGTGAAAGTTAAGGTATAAAACCTAGGAGACCAGTTTTAGAAAAAAAAAGATAACATTAAATGTTTTTGAATCAGGGATTCTCATTCTGTATTAAAGATAACATAGTACTGTCAAAATTTAACCAGTATCAGTTTTGGAGGGGGGTGGCATATAATGAATTAAATGTGTAGTAGACTTATCATTTCCTTTTTTAGTAGAGTATCAGTGAAGTAGTAAGCTTTGCTTGGTAGCCTCCATAACATGGTTTTCACGTCTCATAATCATTATAATGAAGAAAAAATGTTAGGCGTGAAGGGAATAGCACACATTGAAGGGCTGAAGTAGGCAAATCTTCATCCTTTCTTATATATGCAATTATTCTATTGATACTTATACCAGTATTTTAAAGAGTTTGAGGCATTTACAAAAATTTTAAAATAAATACCTGTTAAATTCTTAATACTCCTGAATAATTGTAAAGTGGCATGAATATAAAGGGGGAGTTGGATTATCCCCTCCCAAACTGCACAGTGGTGTTTTATGATTGTTACGAGGCAGAAAAGTACTGTTGGAGTCTGTTTCCCAATCTGTACAATGGGTTAGTAATAGCTCCTACTTTGTAAGATTATGAGAGTAAAAACTGACTGGTACAAATCAAATACTATGTAAGGGTTTGTGTTTGCTATTATCAGAACTTTAGTAGTAGTAGCAATAAAGGTTGTTCCAACTATAGCTTTCTAACACTGTATAAAAATTTAAGAAAAAACATTTTTATTTCAGAAACAAGTATGCATAACTTTCTGAATATAGTAGTTGCCGTATAAAACCGGCTGCTTAAAACTTTAGAAGGTACTAGTAGTATAGTTACTTTGTAGATTCAAGAACAAAATAATTAAGCCTAAGATACAAAGAAAAAAGTATAGTAAATATCAAAAATAAATCATTTTTAAAGCATTGTGGGTAGATTTATAGAAAAATTTTGTTGGTCTGTATAGTGATTCTAACTATGACTGTATTTGTGGAACAGTTAACATTAAGAAATGTTTGGGCGGTTGAAATATGCAGAATTGATTAGAGGATATATGAAGCTCTTTCTTTTGGTAATGATCAGATGGCACTTAGGAATATGTGAAGGGAGCTTGGCTGTTGCATCTGGTTCCTTCTGTACAGAGATTTTTGTAATTTAAAATCATCACAATAGTTTGTATTCTTTTTGGAAATAGGAGGAGATACTTTGTTTTGTAATGTGGCTTAAAGGTATTTCTGTTTTAAGCAGAGTTTTAAAAGGACCGTTTTGAATTTATTCTTAAGTGAGTATTTGGTTAAATAAATCCTATGAATGTCAGTCTTTTAGTCCATACAGAATTTCTTTGTCAGATAGACAAGTTTTTTGTTTCTTTTGTCTAGAAACTTCTGTCACCTCTTGCAGCCATTCTTCCTTTTCCTCAATTTTGTGCTTATCTATCATGTCACTACAGAATTATAGCAAATAAAATTGTATTTTACACAACTTATTTTGGACAAGTAATACCAGGTAGGTGAATTTCCTTCTTACTAGAAGTTTCCACATATAAGTTTTAGAATTCATAGAAAAATATCCCTAGTACTAAGCAAAGTGGCCATTAGTTAACAGAGTACTAAGTATATACATTTAGAATAATTTCATATTTTAATGTACTTTCCTTTCAGGAAAGAAAGTCAAGCATTAAAATGAGTGTATTAGAGGAAAAGATTTTAACAGCAAATTTGTTTAGAATATTTAAGTTGCTTTTGTAATTATCCTTAAAAGTGATAAAGACTATTATATAATAGGAACCAAATTGAAAATTCTGGAAGTTTTAAACGTGTAAAGTTTCTGTCTTGTTTGTGAGAACCTCTGTTGTTGACATGAGTGATTTGTGAAAACAAATTATTTTGGAATTAATAAATACGTTGTTGAGTATATGGAATATGGAGGAGGGTAAGCATTTTATAACAGGTTAGGGAAAATGACAGTTTTTTTTTCATTATGGCATTAGAGAATTCAGGGTACTAAAAATAAAAAATTGTGGTATTGAGCAGTGAAATACAAAAGTTTGAGAACCTTTGGTCACTACGGAGGAGGGAGACATCAGACGTGAAGCCGGTCCACCTTTAGTTATTTGCCTCACGTGCACGTACACACGTATATGCACATACACAAAAGCGGCCTTATTTAAGCTCAGGGATCACAGATAATGAAAAGGATGGTTGGATGAGAAGGTTTTGATATTAGGAAAATAGGGGTAGCAACATTGGTGTAATGCAGTTTCTGCTTTAGTTAAAACTCATTTAAATTGTAAGAGGAGTGAGATTTGTAGTATAAGGCTTAAGTAAGTTATTCATGGCAACATGGGTGATAGCAGCCTGCTGCAAAGGAAGCACATAAGGAATCCGTTTATTCTGGGCTCCAGATGGCTGTGGTCACAGTAGCATGACCCATTTGGACTCTGTCTGGATAAAGAACAGGCACATAGCCTGTCTTGGCAGAGGTTATAGTATAAATGCAAGAAATACTTACCTTTACTTGTGTCACTTGATTCTGGTTTAGTTTTGGGGTGTGGAAGTACTAAATTCTAGTCAACTTGGAGAAATATGCATTTTCTGAAACAACTTTACACTGCCGTTATATGTGTGATGTTAGTTATTTTGAGTATGGTGTTTGAAACTGAAACATTACTAAAAATGAAACTGATTGTTCTCAAGATTATTTACATTGGCATTTTAAGAATAAACAGTTTAAGAATTTTTAATCTTAAAATTAATGGACAATAACTTTTTCAACAGAATCATAGGTTTAAGTTTTAAATTATACTTTACTAAGTAAATAATGTTTTAAAGAAGATTTCTTATTGCACAGATTTTGCTTAGCAAATTTGATTTGATTTAAAAACAAAACTTCAAAATGTTATTTTAAAAAGTTAAACTTTGTCATTCTGTTGTGTTTTAAGTTATTTTTTAGAGAGCATCCTTACTTTGTGGTTAGTGGAAACCTTAATTCTGGATAGAGTTTTGGTTTTTTTTTTTAAAACAAATATAGTCAGATTGTAATGAATAAAATTTGGAGGAGCAATATTGCATTTTATTTATTTGACAAATATGTATTGATAATTGCATTGATAATTCTAACTGAATTATTATCTAAATGAATTCTTAGGTGGTTGACCGAATTCTGAATATAAGACACAGTCTTTCGAGCATGTTTATTCATAGTTATTAAGAGTAAATAGACCACCAAGATTAATTTTGAGACTTAGTAAGATTCTATATTAATTTTATTATACTCTAAGTACAAGTAAGTCATAAGCTTGTAAGGGTCCTTCTAAGAATTGTTACCCAGCTTAGAAGATTTGACTTGAAAAATGGTTACATGGGTTTTATTTAAGTTTGTAATCATAGAGCCTGTTTGACAGTGAGGGGGAAACTAAAGTTTAGAGAAGGAAACTATAGTGTTATAGAAATAACACTAAACTCAGAATCTGAAGACCTCGGTTTGATTACTGTTTCTCCTACTTTCTAAATGTGTGACCTTAACCTTTGGGCCTCAGTTTTCTTTACCTGTGAAATGAGGAAAATACTTAACCTTATTTGCTTGTGAAGATAAATAAATTTTGAGCATACTTGGCACAGAGTAAGTATTCCATATATTTTTTCTATGTGGAAAAGCTGTTACAGTTTAAAAAAATGCTCAGAAAATGTAAACTTGTTTTAAAAAGTGTAGATATAATTTAACCTGCACTTTGTAATAATGGTAACAGATTTATAAATTGTAAGTTTAGAAGTTTTAAGAATTTTAGGGGCTGGATTTTAGTAATAGGCCTTATAGAGTGATTAAACAGTGAATAGGGTTTTTAAAAATTTATGATTTTGTTTATATGCTAGAATAGACCTAAAAATAAGAACTATATTACATTAGAGCTCAGAACCATAGTAGGAAGCAGAAGCAACTAGCCTATCAAGTCTGAAAAAATTGTGAGAAAACAGATGTGGGAGATCTGAAAAACTGTTTTAGAACCAGTCAGGTGTTTGGGACCTAGGGATAAAGTGAAGAGCCTGGTCAAATCAGATCGTTTTGGTGCCAAACATTAGGTTGATCTTATTTTCATTAGGACTTCTTAATTACATCCTAGAGGAAGGACTGGCATTTCTAGGTCTCACAGGTAAATCAAGTAGTTGGAATGAATATATTGATCTACGCTCACTTTTAAAAGGTCCTTAAAAAGATATCCGAGTTTTTTTTCTCTGTTTAGGTCTAGAAGGTCAACTTTTAAAACATGTTTTTTTTTCAACATGAAAAGTCAACTTTTAAAACATTTCTTTCTGGCTCAGTTTAATGCATATGTTGAAAACTATTCAAAATGTCTAATTTATAGCTTGCTTGCCCACTGATATATACATATATTTGAGGCAGTAGGTACTTTGGAGGGGAGGTAGGGGACAGGCTGTATGATTGTGGCTCTGGAGTTCGATTGCCTTGGTTTGTCTCATCTCTGCCGTCCACTAAATGTGTGTGACCTTGGGAGGGTTGTTTTATCTTTTTGTGCCATCATTTCTTTATTAATGGGAATAATAATAGAACATACCTCTTACGGATATTAAAATCATTAACTCAGCTTTCTCATGTAAAACAACAATTACCACAAGGCCTAGCATTTACTGTGCAGCCAGTGTGTGTTAGCTATGTTAGTATTATTAATATTCATCACACGTTGCCATTTGGTCATACTTTTTATGTGTTGAATATCTTTAAGAGCTTGAAAGCAGCTCTGGTCCTGAAAAGTAATGGGCATATTAGAATTGAGAATGTCAAGTTTTGTTTTGTTTTTCCTTAATAATAGTGTATGTTCAATTACTGAGAATCCAGATATAGACATTTTTGGATAAGGGATTTTATTACAATATTGTTTTGACTTTACCTTTTAATTATTTCCTAGTAAAATAAAAGTTCATTCAGACTAAAAAGCTTAAGTTAATATTAAAACTACAGGGTTCTTAATAATTTGAAAATTAAAAATTACATATGTATAGCCATGAATGAGCTATTTTAATTTTTTAAAATTTGTTTTTGTCTTTACATTTTAAATATTGACCATAAATACATGGATTAATATTACGAAGAATAATGTTGAGAAAAAGATAGTACCAAAAAAAATTTTTATTCATTTTTTAAAATATGTATTGGGGATGTGTGTATGTATATGATGCATCTAGGAATGAAAGCTGATGGTCCCTGTTCTCATGTAGTTTACGGTAAAGTTGAGAAGAAAAACATTAAATCATTACATTGTTAAAGGTATAATCACAAACTGGTACATAAGTTAAGGAAAAGTCACCAAAGACTGTTCACCCAAGATAATGTACCTAAACTGAATAGGGTGAAGGAAAACAAAGGAAGTTCATTGAAGGGAAGATGTGAAGCAAATAGAAGAGTTGTCTGGGCAAGGGGACGTGGGGAAATGCTGAGAGTATATACCACATGGAAAAGCCTGACAGGAGAGAGTGCAGGTAAAGAACCTGAAAGAAAAGCCAGTGTGTCTAAATGTGGAAAGAAGTGGAGTCTGGAGAGTGTAGGGCTGGGAATGTGCCAGATGAGGCAGAGAAATAGTAATGGACTGTACATGTACTTCAGGGCTTGTAGACCATGTTAAGGATTTGGATCTCCAGAGAGCAAGGAAAGCCTCTGGAGTGCTTTAGGTAGAGGTGACCTGACCAGATCTCTGTTTTGGAAAGAGCATTCTAATTGCAATATAGAGAATAGATTTGAATGAGGTTGTAGAAGGCATGAGTGGATGTGGGAAAGATGGGAGTTTATAGCAAAGATGATTTGAACTTGGATTGTTATTATGGAGATAGAGATGGGTAGATGGGTTTAAGGCTAGGAAGGAAAAATTCAATTGGAGTTGGTGACTGCTTGGCTATTTAGAATGAGGTGGGAGGGAGGAATGAACAGTGTGAAAAACATGACTTCTTGATTTTAGGTTGGTTAGATGGTGTTGCCAGTCACCACGGTAGGGAACTTTTTTTGGTGGTGGGGGGTTGGCGTGAGCATCATGAGTTTACTTTCGGATATGTAGAGTTGAGGAGGCTTTGGGACGCCAAGGAGGGGAGTCTTTTAAGAAAGTCTGATGTGCAAGCCTAGGCTATAGGTACAAATTTGGGAAGCTTTGCATAAAGATTGTTCAGGGAGAGAGTATAGAGTGAGAATAAGAGAGGGTCTGGAACTGGGCTCTGGGATCTCAGACCTTAAAGAACCTCACCCTTCAATGGCTAGATAGAGAAGTCAGTTTTTTTTTTTTGCACATTTTCATATATTCATTTATCTAATAATTAAACACTTACCTGTAAGTACTATGTTAGGTACTGGGTAGACAGGTAAACAAGTTCTAATCCCGTGTGTTCTTAGGTAGGACGTGGATAAAGTAAATTGGCAATTTTAGTATAGTGCAGGGTCTTATGAACCCCAAAACAGGGCAAGATAGTGGTAGGGCCTATATGTGTTTTGGGGGGAGGGGAAGGGGATCATAGCTATCATTAGATTCCTCCTGAGGCCTAGGTATCAAAATATATTAAGAACACTCAATATGGTGTGATAAGTACTACAGAGTTCCGGGGAGTCGGGTAAAGGAATGTTTGGGAAGGAGTTTAATGTGCTGTGGAGACACAAAGGTAGAATGTCCCCAAAGAAGAGGCAGGGGCAGGTCATGGAAGACAGTGAGGCATAGACGGACATGAAGGAGAGTGAGGTGTGGAGCTGCAGGGGTAAACATTTCTAGCAGCGGGGTCAGTTTGCACAAGGTCTCAAAGCCAGAAAGCATGAGGCATTTAAGAGCTGAAATTCTCTCTCCCAACTTTAAAATGAAAGTTGATTTTGAACAATTGAAATGTACTAGATAATCAAGGAAAGATTTAGTTGGAAAAAGTGGATTCATAATATTTTATTAAAAAGATACAGTTCTGGGCTTCCCTGGTGGCGCAGTGGCTGAGAGTCCGCCTGCCGATGCAGGGGACACGGGTTCGTGCCCCGGTCCGGGAGGATCCCACGTGCCGCGGAGCGGTTGGGTCCGTGAGCCATGGCCGCTGAGCCTGCGCGTCCGGAGCCTGTGCTCCGCAACGGGAGAGGCCACAACAGTGAGAGGCCCGCGTACCGCAAAAAAAAAAAAAAAAAAAAAAAAAAAAAGATACAGTTCTGCAGTGAAGATTTTCAGGTTCACTACCTGAATTGTATTTTGCAAGAAGACCCTAAAACAGGATCATCACAAAACTAAAGTTAACAAGTAATGAACTTTCTTGTTAAACACTTTAAAAAGAATTCCGATCAATTAAAAAAAGTCACATTACAATAATTATCATGTACAAGTTTGAGAGTCGAAGGGACCCTATAAATATTGTAGACTTTTACTTTAAATTTTTAAGTAAATTATTTTAGGGAAGATTAAACTATAAATACAATTGTAAAATTTTATATTCTGCTGTAGTTTCTTCTGAATGCTTTTTCTGTTTAATCATACTAGTGCTTGAAAAAGTATGTTTTGAGTCAAGATGATGATATTTTTAGGGAAAAAAGGGTTCTGTAACTAAAGGAGTTTGTGAAATAGTGCAGTAAACAAAATTGAAAAGATATATCAAGATTTTTCAGAGGCTTTAATGTCATTGTGCTTTTGTGAATCTCCAAAGAGAAGCGTTCTCCAAAGAGACGTAGTCTGTAAAATTTGTATTAGAACTTCTTTTCCAGAAGTATTCATTCTACCAGTAATTATTGACCATCTACTATGTGCGAGACTCTTTATTATTTTAAATTATCTTTTCGAAGTGTGGCAATATGGCTACATATTGTCTCTGTGACAGTATATTATGATAAAAAGTAAGGTAGGTTCCTCTTAATTGGCTTCAGCTTAGAAGAATGAATATCAACTAATTTTTTAAAAAATATCATTCACAGTCTTTTGCAGTTAGAGTATAACAGATACTGCAAGGTGGAATGAAGTGATTTAATCCCTCACTTCCCCCCAAATCTGTCTTACCATAAGGAATTCATACTAAAATTGCCATTACTAAGTGGACTTTTCTTTTACGTTGTCATGTCTTTTTTAGGCTATTCTTGGCTATGACATTTTCTCAGACTTTCCTTGTTATTTATTTATTTATTTATTTATTTATTTTTAATTGAGGTGAAATTGACATACAACATATTTTAGTTTCAGGTGCACAACATAATGATTTGATATTTGTATATATTGTGAAATGATCACCGCCACACTAGTTAATGTCTGTCACCATACATACTTCAAGCATTTTTTTCTCATCATGAGAACTTTTAAGATCTTCTCTCTTAGCAACTTTCAATTGTGCAATACAGTATTATTACCTATAGTCACTGTGCTCTTCGTGATGGCTTGAATGTTTTATAACTGGGAAGTTTTGTACCTTTTAACTCCCTTCATCCATGGGAGTGGACGAAATGGGTAAAGGGAGTTAAAAGTTACAAGCTTCCAGTTATTTTTTAAAAAAGAATCTAAGTGAATTTGAGTAGCATTTTTCAAACTTCTTCACCTCAGCACCTCTTCACATTAGTAAAAATTATTGCAATCCCTTTGTTTATGTGGATTGTAATCTATTCATATTTACCATTTAAAAATTAAAACAAATTTTAAAATATTTTTATTCATTTAAATGTAATAAACTCATTCCGTATAAGTAAAATTTTTTTATAACATAATTATGTTCCTAAACAAATTTGTGAGAAGAGTGGTATTGTTTTACACTTTTGCGGATGTTTAGCGTCTGGCTTAATAGAAGGCAGATTCTTACACCCACATCTACATTCAGTCTGTTGGAACATCACGTGTCATGTGGCCTCTGGAAAACTCACAGTACACTCATGAGAAAATGAGAGTGAAAAAGCAAATAACATCTTCATATTATTCATAATTTTTTTAAAAAAATTTTTGGCCACACCGCGTGGCATGCAGGATCTTAGTGCCCCCGACCAGGGATTTAACCCGTGTCCCTTGCAGTGGAAGTGCGGAATCTTAACCACTGGACCGCCAGGGAAGTCCCTATTCATAATTTTTACCTGAAAAATCCCTAGGGGTCCCCAGAACACACTTTGAAAACGACTGAACTGGAATATTTCGGTACTACACTGAGAAATTTTTTGTAACTTGATAACCTAAATATAAAGTGAAAAAATAGTGTACTTTTTTTTCTAATTTAATTCTCTTTACATTATTATGCAAATATTATCTATTTCCTAAAGACTTCCAGGATGGATAATAAAAATATAGCATTTTATACCTTGGTTTTGAATGTTAGCATAAATTAAGCAGTACTTTGAAGTTGTTCCAAAAAGTGCTCAAACTTTGTAGTCGGTAGATTTATAGTCAAAACTTGTTTCATTTAACAGTTGGAATTTGGCCTTTCTCTCTGTGAGGTTTTTGGTATAAATAAATTATAAAATTCAGCATAGAAATCATGTAAGTGTTTTTAGATTTTGTAATGAGAACATGAACTATCAAGTTCCTTTAATCCTGAACTATTCTGGAGATTTTTTAAAAATAATATCAAAGATACAAAACATTTATTATACTTGTAGTTAGATGATTTTTTGTTGTTTGAAGTTTTTGAAAATTGTTAAACTGAAACATACCATTTTAGGTTATAATGCTGTAGGTTTTTTCATTGTTCAGTATTTGCTCTGACTAGCATCTGTTAATTTATAATTTGCTGTATTTAGGTTACATTAATTCTTTAGCATTTTTCCTCCTCAGTGGGTCAAATCATGGTTGGGTAGCTGTTTTATTCTGTGAGTCAAGTGGTTTCACAGAATAAATATGAACTTTTCCCCCAAGTAAAATGAAATGTTGACTAGCTAGAACAAATTACCATATTTTTTAAAGTTTATTTACTGTAAAGAATTGTATCACTTTATTTAGCAAATATTTTATATGTCTTTCACATAATAGGTGAAGTATTACAGACATTTAGCACCTGATCACTTGCTGCAAATATGTCATCGACTAGGACCTCTTCTTGAACAAGAAATTCCACAAAGTGTTCCTGGAGTACAAACTTTATTAGGAGCTGGAAGACAGTCCTTGCTACGCACAAATAAAAGTATGAAAAATTTCTATTAGAATTTAGATGTTTTTTTCCTCACTTTTCGTCTTTATGTCTTATCTTTGTATCTATTAAAAATGTATGTGTTTAATAGGCTGCAAGCATGTTGTGTGGAAAGGATCTGCTCTGGCGGCATTGCATTGTGGAAGACCACCAGAGTCACCAATTAACTATGGTAGCCCACCCAGCATTGGTGAGTTGTTTGAGTTCATTACCAAGTTGATATCCTCTCGGTAAAGAGCTTTTGAAAATAAAAATGTTTTTACTTGCTGCGAAGTCAGAGAATTTCATATTATGTACGTTAGCATTCAAAGAGGAAAAAGCTCTCAGATTTTTTTTCTTATGTTAGTAATCTATTGTGAAGAAGTCATAATAATGTGTAATTATGGATTGTATATATTGTACCTATCAAAGCTAATTAGCTCATTGGTATTTTTACAAAAAATTGTTTACTAAGATGTATATCATTAGGCTGATTTAATGGGCAACTGTTACCATAATACAGATTAGTTGTACTGATGGAAAACAAAAATAGTTTTGTTATTTTTATGAATAGTTATGTATTTTTTTGGCTTTAAAATTTCAAAGGAGGAAAACTGATGCAGATAGGTCTTCCTCTTGAAATGGCCTCTAGATTCATCCCTTTTACCTCTGCTACTAAAAGGCCCTTGTCTTTCCCGAATTACTATAGCATCCTTCAAACTAGTATTGCTTCCGGTGTCTTCTCCGTCTCTCCCTTTCAGGTCATACTGCATAACACTGTAATTTTAACCTTACTTAGCATGTCACTCTTCTCCTCAAGGTGGTGTATGAGGTAGCTTATGCTATTTTAATGGTGTTGCAGTTCCTCTACCACCAAATCTACACTTCTGATTTTCAGAGACCTTCATGTTTTAATCATAGCCTCCTCTCCTGTCTCTACCCTCCTGCCTAGCCAGAAATGTTATTCTCCCTCTTTCTTCCACCTATCCAAATTATACTTATTTCTTCCTTTTCTGGATACTTACAGTCAGTATTACTGTTTTATAATTCATCAGTATTACAGTTTTGTATAACTTTCATTTAATGTTTATATAGAATATCTTTTTCTGTTGTTTTATTTTCAACCCTTTTGTATCCTTTTATTTTCCATATCTTAAAAAATAGCGTAGAAGTTGTTTTTTAAAAATACAATATGACAAATTTTGTGTTTCATCTGGGACATTTTGTCCTTCATATTACAATTATTGATATATTTGGGTTTAAATCTAACTGTTGCTGGGAAGATGATCTCTTTTTCTCTGGTTGCTTTTAAGATTTTCTATCTCTCATTGGTTTTCTGCAGTTTGCCTGTGCTGTCTTAGTGTCAATTTTTTCTATTTATCAAGCTTGAGATTTATTAGGCTTCTAGAATCTGTAATGTCTTTTGTTGGCATTGGAAAATTGTCAGCCATTATCTTTTAAAATATCATGTCTGCTTCATTCTCTGTTCTCTCCTCTGGGACTCCAGTTAAACAGATGCTAGACTTTCCCACTTTTTCTTCTCTCTTAACCCCTCTTTTACGATTTACATCTTTTTGTCTCTGATGCATTCTGGATAGTTTTCTCTAACCTGTTTTCCAAAGGTATGCTATGTTTGTATGGTGGGTAATCATGGATGATTTTTTTTTTAAAACATACAATTGTCCTGGTTAAATAATGATTTCTGTATAGTCTTACTATAACGAACAACTATTAAAACAACAAAGGATTTGAGACACTAGAGTTTATTTTCACTTGGAACATTATGCTAGGAGGTTGAACAGTTTTCTTGAAAGAAGGGGAAGGTAAATTTAATAGGAGCTTCCCCTCTAGGGAAAAGTTTATCCTCTTTATGAAAAAATGCATATAGTAAGGGGAATATGTTACGTTGTTCTTTCAACACATTGTCAAGCAGCCCTGTGGTAGGCAATGAAAGTGCAAAAATGGTTGATAGTAAATAACTTCCCTCTTAACATTTGCTATGTGAGTTCTCTGTTCCAGTCACTACTCTAACCATTTTCCATTTATTTTCTTTTTTAAAACCTTAAATGGTCTGTAGGTAGGAAATATTCTTACTTTACAGAGAAGGAAATTGAGGCACGAAAAGGTTTGGTGACTTGACCAGGGTTACACATTTAGTGAGTCGTGAAGCCACAGTGACTCCCATTATGCTATGCCTTATTCTCAGTTAGCTAATAGTAACACTTGGCTACTCAAGAAAGTTGGTATTAGTCACTTTTTGGAAAAAGATACCAAATATTTATAAAGTCAGATAAAAAATTTTAGGCCAGGTCATTAATGGTCAGATCAGTAAATATTGCTGACATGGATATAGGGGATGTAAATATGGCAAAAATATCTTGAGTATTGTGTCACATCAGAGTGACACAACTGGTATATTGAGGTGATGTATTGAGGTAATAGAATTAATTACGAAGCAGGTAATTGTACCTTTCTGAAAGAGTTTTATTTCATTTTTAAAGTTTATGATAAATTTTCTTCCCATTCAAATGTTCAGGAAAATGTTCTTTATATTTAAAAAAACACCTGTACTAGAATGCCAATTTTACCTGCTTTCTTTTTTTGTACTCACACATAGTTTTTGACATCTCTAAAGAGAAGCTGGACTAATCAAAACGACTCTACTTATTAATAGTTATAGTTTAGTGTCGTGTCTTGTCAGTTCACCTTGGTGACAATCTTGGATGTCCTGTCATTGCTATAAAAGTGTGACTAGGGCTTCCCTGGTGGCGCAGTGGTTGAGAGTCCGCCTGCTGATGCAGGGGACGCGGGTTCGTGCCCCAGTCCGGGAAGATCCCACATGCCGTGGAGCGGCTA
Source organism: Hyperoodon ampullatus (assembly GCF_949752795.1). Taxonomy (NCBI): domain Eukaryota; kingdom Metazoa; phylum Chordata; class Mammalia; order Artiodactyla; family Ziphiidae; genus Hyperoodon; species Hyperoodon ampullatus. The sequence continues at coordinate 4,632,364 of NC_136925.1, forward strand.
GGCCCGTGAGCCATGGCCGCTGAGCCTGTGCGTCCGGAACCTGTGCTCCGCAACGGGAGAGGCCACAACAGTGAGAGGCCCGCGTACCGCAAAAAAAAAAAAAAAAAAAATGTGACTAGATGGTAATGGAAAGAAAAATTCAGTAGGCTTTTTGGCAGGATAGTTTGCCTGCATAGTGATACAGTGTATCATTTCAAGTTATCACAGAGTATGAGTCAGAAGATTTTTTTTTTTTTTTAATATGAATGTTCGTATCTTATTTTGTTGATTCCTCTGCCATTTTCTGTCTGGCTACCTCTAAAAATTTTCCTTGCTCTTTCCTTGGTCAATTTAGTATTACCAAGGATCAATGTAAATAAGAAAAAAACCTTAGCTTTGTAGTTTTTCATAAAATATGGGTTGAAATGTTTAATGTAGATTCAGATATTTAAGTTTTGATACATTTGGGAAATAGGGTTTTGTTTTTTTGTTTAACAAACTTTTAATTTTGAAATAAGAGATTAGTTGCTGAAAAGTTGCACAAAGAGCTCCTGTATACCCCTTATGCAGTTTTCCCTAATGTTATAGACCTATATTACCTGGTATTTCTTAAAACTACTCCACCAACATTGGTATGTTATTATTAACTAAACGCCAGACCTTATTCGTATCTCACCACATTTTTCCACTAATTACCTTTCCTTGTTCCAGGATCCAGTCCAGGATACCATACTGCACTTAGGGTTTGCTCAGTTTTTTAAATTGAACTTTTTGTTGTAACTCAGAAGATCATTTAAGTTCAGGGTGATGGTAAATTAGATTTTCCTTTCTTAGATTTTTTTTCCAGTAAGGCCTATATATTCTGTTCCAGTCTTTTGAATCTGTTTTCCATTACCATGGCTATAGCCACATGTTGGGCCTTGGTACTTTTTGCCTGGAGCTCTACGTCATTCATTCACTTACCAAGTAAATATTGAGTCCCTACATTATATCTGGTACTGGGTTAGATCTGGAGTTGCAGGATAAAGAAGAACATGGCCTGTGCTTTCCTAGAACTTAGAGATGACCTGATCTCCTGCCTCCAGTCTTGTTCCTCTACCCTAGGATTTAGCTTTAAACCAGGGTTTCTTAACCTCAGCACTGTTTACACTTTGGGCCACATAATTCTTTTTTGTAATGGGCTGTCTTGTGCATTGTAGGATGTTTATCAGCATCCCTGCCTGTATCCATTAAATGCTAGTAGCAATTCCTTTCCTGAAATCTTGACAACCAAAAATGTCTCCACATATTCCCAAATGACCCTGGGGTAAAATTGCCTCCAGTTGAGAACCACTGCTGTGAACTTTATAAAATGTAAATGTGGTCATGTCATGCCTCCTTTTCCCCAGTGACTTTGAATAGTCTCGACTCTGTAATGTGGCTCACAAAACTGACCTTTTCCCACTTTTTCCTCACCTATACTTTGTGCTATAGCTTTGTATAACTATTGGGCAGTTCTTAAAGTCAGCCATTTCTCTTGATCCCTTTCTCTCTGCAATGTCCCTCATTCTATGAACAGTTATCTATTCATCCTTTAAAACCTAACTGTAACCAGGTAGGATTAAGTGCTTATACAAATCTCTACTGTAGCGTTTATCACATAGGCATGGCTATTTATTTCCCTTTTTTCTCCTACTATACTGTTAGGTTCTGGAGGTTGGAAATTATGTTTTAGTGCTCCGTATACACCCAACGCCTCAGCATTAGGAAGTAGTAAATAAAGAGGCACTAGGTAATGGATGCAATTGGTGAACTGCAGTGGGACAAGAAAAGTTCAGAAGTGGTAGGGGGTAAAAAACAATAGGTGGTTGGAAGAAGAGCGACTTGGTCCAAGGATAGCTTTGAGGTAAGCAAAACCCCCGGACACTGATTTTTAGGAAATCAAGGTTTATTCGTGAACTGGATTATTGATTCATTACACTTGGAATATTAAAACCCATACCTGTATAATTTCAAAACCAACTCTTGAGTTTATCTCAGTGCTTTCTTATCGTTTTGTTTTGTTACCTGTTTATAAATCCTGACTACTTTGTACCTCCTATTATTTGACGTAAATTGTGAAAATTGAACTGGAATTCAGTCTCAGGGCAGGAGAACCAAAGTGGTTGGCTCCTTTCCTTTACAACCTCCTTTAATAATGTTTTTTAAAGCAAAAAACCCAAAAGATACTATTAGTCCGTTGTTATCACTAGTTTCTAACAATTTTCTGTGGAAGATTTGTGAATGTGTACTTGGCATGGCCACGTTTATTTTCAAAGGTACTAACAGATCTCTGGTACTGCCCTTTCTTACCTCCTTACCCATATTATGCCTGTTTTCAGATATAGTTTATTCTGTATTTATTTGCCTGTGATAAACAACCCTACTTCAATAGTAAGTGACATGGTGGGGGGAGAAAATAGGAAAGGAGATACCTAGATACATTAAGTCTGTTTTTAAAGTTAAATGTGGAGATTCATTTAATGCATGTTTATCTTGTGGAAAAGATTGTATTAAATTAAAGCAGTCATTTGCTAATTGCCTTGTTTGCACGGTTTTTAGGTTTACCATGTTAGCAAAGTAAACTTTTTGTCTCTAGATTTTCCAGTTTTCATCTTCTATGTTGTTTTGCCTAGATACTTCCATATGTTTGTTATTTTACTTGTTGCTTCTGCAGCACGGTTGCAGTCTTGGTGAGTGGAAGTAAGGAGTATTAGGGAACCTGCTTCTTAAAAATGTATGCGTGTAAGGAAACAGCTTTGCCTTGAAAAACAGCTTTACTACACAAACATCCAATCAATGCTAAGAAGCCTATACAGTAGTTCCCCTTTATCCATGGTGGGTGTGTTCGAAACCCTCCAGTGGTTACATGAAACCGCAGGTAGTACCCATCCCTATATATGCTGTGTTTTTTCCTATACATACATACCTGATAAAGTTCAATTTATAAATTAAGCACAGTAAGAGATTAGCAACAATAACTAATGATAAAATAGAACAATTACAACAATAAACAGTTGACCCTTGAACAGTGCAGGGGTTAGGGGCTCTGGCTCCTCCAGCCCCTGCAATTACATAATACTATAGTAAATATTTATTGAAAAAATCCTAATATAAGTGAATCCATGTTGTTCAGTGGTCACCTATAATGTAATGAGTTTTGTGAATGTGGTCTCTCTTTCTCAAAGTATCTTATTGTACAAATTTAATGCCTTTTTTTTAACCTCAACCAAGCACTTCTCACACAGTGTGGCTATAATTTTTGTGGTTTGAAGTGCAACAGCAAAACTAGCACAAATTTCTTTTTCCTTCTTCACGATTTCATGGATAGAATATTGTTACTGTAGATTTTAGCAACCTCAGCATAGGATTTTTTCTTTCTTTCTTTTTTTTGCCCACGCCACTTGGGTTTGCAGGATCTTAGCTCCCCCCGATGAACCCAGGCCCCGACAGTGAGAGCACCGAGTCCTAACCACTGGACTGCCAGGGAATTCCCAGGATTTTTTTGTTTTTCTTTCCTTACTCACTTGAGAATTTTCACCTTTTCACTTAAAGGAAGCACTTTACAGCTTCTCTTTGGCTTATCTGAATTGCCTGCATTACTACTCTTGCGCTTTAAGCCATTAATAGTAAAATAAGGGATACTTGAACATAAACACTGCAATACCAGGGACAGTCGATCTGATAGCCCACATGATCAGATAACTCAAATGGTTACTAAGTGACTAAATGGCCAGGGTATTCTGGGTAAAGGGATGATTACATCCTGGGTAGCATGGACCTGGAGGGCAAAAAGTTTTTCATCACGCTACTCAAAGTGGTGTGCAATTTAACACTTAGGAATTGTTTATTTCAGGAATTTTCCATTTAATATTTTCGGACCGTGATTGACTACAGGTAACTAAAACCATGGAAAGAGAAACCATGAATAAGGGGGGACTACCGTACATTAAAAGGAGTTTTAAAGCTTGTCCACATTTCTGGTTTTCTCTGAGGAAAGTAGTTTGAACAAAGACAGCAAATATTCACTTAAAATTAGGTATAAATCTTGACTCTGCTCAACATGTGTGGCCTTAGGCAAATTGTTTAACTTTTCAGCCTCTCAACCTTCTCTTCTGTAAAACGGAGATAATATCTACCATATCCAGTTATTTGGAGGCTTAAATGAGTTAGCAAAGTGAGGCACAAAGCAGGTAACAATAAATGTTACTTTCTGCCCTTTCTTTCTGCAATTATCATTTAGCAAAATGAATTATTTTGCTGATAAGTCTTGAGTACGTTTTTAAAGAGAAGGTTCTTTTCCCTTCTCATTTTCACTGTTATATTTTGCCATATTTCCAATATTGTATTTGACTTACTCTGCAACTGCTAATTTCTTAACATATCTGGCACTGGGCTAGGATCTGGAGTTGCAGGGTTAATTTTTTACTTATGTGGCTATATTTCTTGCAAAACTATTAGATTGTTTTATGTTATTATAAACCTTTGAGCTTCAGCGTATAATGTCTAATTTAATATTTGGCATATAATTCAGTAAATCATAAGATTCTAATCATCTGTGGTCTCTTTCCTGTTCATTTATTCTTTCCCTAGTATTCTCTATTCAGTCTTGTTCCTTTTCCTGCCTTCTGTACGATCCATACGTTAATCCTTAGTTAGGTGTTCTACTCATCACTTATTTGAATATGTTTATTTCAATCTGTTATTTTCTCAGTAATCATTTTTTCTTCCATAACTCATTTTCTTCTGTGATTTTAGTCTTCTGCTTTTCTAGTTATATAGTTTTATAATTTGTGTTGTTCTTTAACAATTTCTGACTTAGCTATATATGTATACATATTTTGGGGGGTGGGTGGGAGAGGGTCTTGGTTTTTGTTTTTTAATCTGTCCCTTGGATGATACGCATTTATTTACATTTGTTTTCCTGACTACTTTTAGGGTCTGGAGGGTAGAGGTTATGTTTTATTGTTCTTTATAGACCCAGCTCATCAGCATTCGTAAATATTAAATGAAGAGGCAGTATGTAATTGCTGTAATTGATGAACTGGGGTAGAAGAAGAAAAGTTAATGACATTCAGGTTTTCACTTGTCACAGGTTTTTGTTTTGTTAACTCTCTTCTCCCTACCCACTCCCCTGCCCACCTCTTCTTTGCTTCCTAAGAACAGGTAGCTGTGAGAGACTACTAAAATGTATTTGCATTTTTGGTTTTTAAGGGAAATAAAGCTAATGTTTATTATGCCAAAATACCAAATATATAAAATAGACATTATTATTTACATTTTTTTCTTTTGCTTAAATTTCTTTTCAAATTATGATTGACCAAAAAAGGGAAGGCACTTTGAAGAATGACAGTTTCCTTGGGTGAGTTTAAATTGTTGCTCTTGTAGCTGTGTTTTATTTTCTTCTGTAAATCGTAAGGTGAAATTTGTTTTTAGGTTATAGATGTGATGAGAGGTCTTCTCCCCCCAACCCCCACCCCCCCTTGTGATGTGTCTGGCAAGTAATTTCAGTAGTAATTAGGAAGCACTGGCCATTGCCTTTTTTAGTTTGCATCATATATTTTTCCAGATTGATTATTGGGTTTGATGTTAAATTTCACAGCTCTATAAGTGAAGCAAGTTGTTATATTTTCTTCATAAAGTCTCTGTTTATTTTGAATTCCTTCAGGGAACCTTTGAAGTTAAGCATTAAACATCTTCCTAGACATCTTGAAAACTGGGAAGTCCATGATTAAGCTGAGTAGATATTTACATAAACAACAGCAATTTGTTCAGCTCCTTAGGGGAGATGTAGGTGAAAAATGATCTCCCACAAAAGTCTTTAAAATAAAAGAAAAACTGTTCAGTAAAATTTGCATTTATAACATCTGAAGATTTGACTGTTTAAGGACAGTAAGTATAGATGTTAGTACATAGTACCTTTGAGTTTACAAAACATTTTGTTTTATTTGCTTTTCACAGTAACTCTGCAAGATACCCCTACTTTATTAATGAGAAAACTGAAACGTAAGAGAGGTGGTAACTAACTGAGTTATATCCCTGGTTATTTTGTTTCTGATCTTATACATTGAACTTTATATCACATTTATATAGCACCTTTTTACCTGTTCTGTGAAATTCTTTTTTTTTTTTTTTAATTGCGGTACGCGGGGCCTCTCACTGCTGTGGCCTCTCCCGCTGCGGAGCACAGGCTCCGGACGCGCAGGCTCAGCGGCCACGGCTCACGGGCCCAGCCGCTCCGCGGCACGTGGGATCTTCCCGGACCGGGGCACGAACCCGTGTCCCCTGCATCGGCAGGCGGACTCTCAACCACTGCGCCACCAGGGAAGCCCTGTGAAATTCTTTATCCATTAGTCTTGTTACCATCTGTGTCCATTTGTTGATTTGGGATAGGAGCCTTTTGAATTATGCCCCAGTATAAGAACTCTAGAAACAATAAAACATGGTGTGTTCTCTCAAGTTTATATCTTGCCAGATAAATACTTAAATTTGAGAGAAAATAGTTCCATGAGAAAACCTTTGTAATCTTGTTGGCGCACTGATTTAAGTTTCTCTAAAATGAAATTTTGTTTTTGGAACCCTCTGATTTCTTTTGTAAAATCACCTTCTGCTTTTATTTATATACCTTCTGAACTGTTCTCTTTGTAGTCAAGAGATAAAACTGCAGTTACACCAAAGCAAATCTTTTACTATATTACTCCCACTTCTTTCTCCCTAAAAAACTTCAACTTATTGTCCTTGGGAAATAGCCCAAAATGCCTGGCATAGCTTAGAAAGCACTGTGCAGTCCGCCTTTGACCTTCTTGGTCTCTCCCTTTGACGCTTGCCCCTTTGTGCTCTGTGTGCTTGTCACACCTGACTTCTTTATGTAGCTTGAGTGTTATGCTCTTTGCAGCCTCAGACCATTGCACATGCTTTTCCCTTCACCTAGGTAGAATATTCTCCCCTCCCACCAACATTCTCTGGCTGTTCATTTTTCCGGTCTTAGTTTAAATGTCAGTGTTTTAGAGAAGTCTACCCTGACTCCCTGATATCCTCCTGCCCTATGTGTTTAGGACCCTCTGCTGTATATTTCAAGATTTCCCTGTACTTTCTATTTGATGACACTTATCATTGTTATAAGTCCTTGTTTCATGTCTTTCTTCCCTGCTAAACTGCAATCTCCATGACGGTAAGTTCTGTCTTTTCTTCTTCTGTTATATCCTTTAGCTCATACTTGGCCCATATAGGTGCTCTATAAATGTTTGTTGACTCAAAATTGAATGATTAAAATGTTTGGGGAGAAAAAAAAATGTTTGGGGAGAAAAAAACAAAACTAACTTTTTAAAAAATGAATTTTTATTGAAGTAACTATTAAAATATTTTAAAATATTTGAAACTGAAAATACTATACCATTGTAGTATTTTCTGTATCATCACACTAGTTTCCAGGAAAGAAAGGAGGAGGAAGAATAATACAAATCACGCAATTGTAAAATTCTAGTAAATTACCATCCTAGTAATTGTAATGTCTGTTCTTTTGTTTGGTTTGGTTTTTTAGTGCTTATTTTGGTATTTGGTTTATGATATTTTTTGCTTAACTCTTGAAATCATTTTTTCACTTTCTGTATTTTATTTCAGTTACTATTTGAGTTCTCCTTTTCGGACATTATTCTTATTTGTGATACCCGCTAAATCTTAAGAAACACGGTGTCTTTCAAATGGGAGTTACAGCTAAACATTGAATTGAATATGTAGAGATTCGGAGGGCAGCTACTGTGCATACTAATTATTTTAGATACAGTTGTAAAATAAGGAGAGAGGCTCTCTTGGGTGTTATGTCACCCAGGTAATTATTTCCCTTTACTCTTGCATTCTCTCTTGCCTCCCCCCCCTTTTTTGTTGTGGACAGAAAAGCTAATTACAGGATTTTCCTTCAAATGTTGCAACCCCTTGTACTTTAAAGTTGGGACTTCTGTTCATTATAGTTACTGTTACAACATTTTATTTGTCTTGTTCATATGTTGCTTGTTACTAGTTACTGGTGTAGTATGATAAGGAGACCAGATGGTGCTGTAGAAATAAACCAACCTGTGTTGAATTATTTCCCAGATTATCTCTGGCCCTCAAATTATGAATATTTGGTTGTAATTTCCTACTAATATCTATATTAGTAACCCCAGAAGAATTATTGTGGCGAACTTTTCAGTTGTGGCTCTAAAGAGAATTAAATGTTAGAAGTTCCTCCTTATATGATTCCTTCCCAAATAAAATTGAACCTAAACTACTTTGACATCTTTTACTTTAAAAACTTAATGGGAAAGATTTTAGAAACAGAACTTATAAACAAAATTGATGGCCCTTTGTATTTTATGGCTTTTGAATCAGACTAGATGTGAATTCTTTGTAGCATGTCTTCAGTCCATTGTCAGATAGGCAATGGTTATTCTCTGTAGTGTAGTATACATTCAAATACTTTGATATACTTAGTCTTTAGGGTTTCTTTTTTTATGATTAAATGAGTTTAAATTCCTTGCATCTTTATCCCTGGACCTGTTTTTATCAGTCTTGAATTTAAGTTAATCTCCTTAGACAGTTCATATTTTTCATATTGCTCTTTTGACCTCCTCGAGGTAGATTGAGCTATACTTTATTTAATAAAAAATTAATCAGGATGTATATATGCTCAATACAGAAAACTTGGAAAATAGAACAGCTCAAAAATTAACCAGTCTCACTGGTTGTCTGTTATTAATACTTTTGCATGTTTCCTCTCAGTCTTTTTTTCTAATATTTGTCTACCTAGCCAGCATGGTAAGAGTGCACTCTTTGGAATCAAACAGCCTGAATTCAAACCTGGGCTTCACCTCTGGGAAAGTTACGTTTTGTCCTTCAGTTCCGTTATTGGTAAGGAATATCCCCAGTAAGGGGATAATACTAGTAGCCGTGTTAAAAGATGTGTGAGGATTAAATGAGAATATATGTAAAGTTCCTTGAACAGTGCCTGGCATGTAGTAAAGCACTCAGTAAATATTAGCTGTTATTTTCCAGATCTGCTACACATCATAATAGTTTTCCACAGCTTTTTTTTCTCCCCACCACAAGCACAGCAGATAAAACTTTTTTTCTATCAGATTCTTGAAGTCCCAGTAAGAACCTCTCTCTCTAGCTTCAGTCCCTGGTGACTTTTGTCTTCCTTTATATGCATTTTCTCAAGATACGTGATTCTTGGCTTTAGCATAAGTTCTTTTTTAGAAAATTATGTAGCTGTTTTTTGTGATCTGCACGGTTGCATCATCTCCTTTTCATTCCAACATTTTTGTGATTCTTTAAAAAAATAAAATTTTATGTAATTTCATGCGTTAGCAAATACCTTATACCACACAATACTTTATTTAATGGAAATCACCAACACCATATAGAGACAACTTTTTGGACTTGTAGTGAATTTGGAGGTTATTTCTATAGAAATTGCCCTCTGAGTGCCTGATCGTGGATATATGTAGCATTATTTTGTTGGGAAAACTAATTATTGTCTAAAGAGGTAAATCATTTTGGAATTTGTTTTCACATGGTCTTGCTTACCTGTTTATCATTATTTTTGTACAGGCATGCCTCAGAGATATTACGGGTTGGGTTCTAGACCACCGTGATAAAGTGAATATCACAATAAAGCAAGTCACACAAATTTTTTGTTTTCCCAATGCATATAAAAAGTTATGTTTACTCTGTACTGTAGTCTATTAATCGTGCAGTAGCATTATGTCTAAAAAAAAATGTCGATGTCTTAGAAAATAATGCTGTTGGAAAAATGGTGCCAGTAGACTTGCTCAATGCAGGGTTGCCACAAACCTTCAATTTGTAAACAAATAAAATGCAGCAGTATCTGCAAAGAGCAATAAAGCAAAGCACAGTAAAATGTTTGTAGTTCACTTAAGTTTAGTTCTGTAGGTTTCCAAAGTTTGGAGAGCTTTTATTAACACAGATTGTGGAGATTAAAATAAAATCTAGGTACTGATTATCCAGAATCCACTCTATCTTTTTTTTTTTTTTTTGCGGTACGCGGGCCTCTTACTGTTGTGGCCTCTCCTGTTGCGGAGCACAGGCTCCGGACGCGTAGGCTCAGCGGCCATGGCTCACGGGCCCAGCCGCTCTGCGGCATGTGGGATCTTCCCGGACCGGGGCACGAACCCGCGTCCCCTGCATTGGCAGGTGGACCCTCAACCACTGCGCCACCAGGGAAGCCCCACTCTCTTTTATACTTTAATTTAGGAATTGTTTATATGGTTATTAATTATAAGTTACAACTACTTTTGCATTTTATTTACAGAAACTCTGGGAGCTTTCCAGGTGTTTTCTTTAACCAGAATCAGAGAATAAAATTGGTCAAAATATAGTACAAAAATGAATCTAATGAAAACATTTTTTAAAAAAATCTTCTAGTAAAATACTCTGATGTTTCCTATCTGAGTACCCTTTTTTCTGTTATCAGAAAAGGGTCTAGGTTCACCTTCTGAAATTACATACTCTTTCTTCTTTTTGCCTCCCCATTTAATTCTTCTACTGCCACAAACATTAATTCTCCAGGTTTTGGCGTCTACAGCCACATGCCTCTCCTTGCATTCATTATGCTGCCAGCAGGGCTCTGCTTTCATGTGCTGACAAAAGTTGTAGGCACTAGTCCTGGGCCCTGCAGTTCTGATTGTTAAGGCGAACAGCTTTCCTACACTGGTCTAGATATTGTATAGCATGTTATGTTGTTCGTAAGAGTTAAAACAACAACAGCAAAAAACCCTAACTTGTGCATTTTTGTTAATTCATAGTAATTTTAGTATTTTTTCCCAATTTATCTTTTTTAACAATGGCTAATTTTGATCTTGGGTAATTTATTGCAGTTGCACCATGTGCCCTTGTCAATTTTTATTGATTGATTGATTGATTGGCCACGCCATGCGGCTTGTGGAATTTTAGCTCCCCGACCAGGGATTGAACCTGGGCCCTCAGCAGTGAGAGATTGGAGTCCTAATCACTGGGCCGCCAGGGAATTCCTCTGTTTTTTAAAGTACTTAGCAGGATGGTCTTGGAGGGTACTATGCTAAGTGAAGTAAATCAGAGAAAGACAGATACTGTGTGATGTCACTTATATGTGGAATCTAAAATAATTGAACAAACTAGTGAATATAACAAAAAAAAAGTACACTCACAGAATAAACTAGTGGTTACCAGTGGGGAGAGGGAGGGGGAGGGGCAATGTAGGGGTAAGGAATTAAGAGGTACAAGCTTATGCATAAAGTAAGTTATAGGATATATTGTACAACACAGGGAATATAGCCAATATTCATGATAACTATTAAATGGAGTATAGCCTTTAAAAATTGTGAATCACTATATTGTACACTTGTGACATATAATATTGCATAACAAGTATACTTCAACTTTAAAAAATGGAAGAGGGGCTTCCCTGGTGGCGCAGTGGTTGGGAGTCCGCCTGCCGATGCAGGGGATGCGGGTTCGTGCCCCGGTCTGGGAGGATCCCGCATGCCGCGGAGCGGCTGGGCCCGTGAGCCGTGGCCGCTGAGCCTGCGCGTCCGGAGCCTGTGCTCCGCAGCGGGAGGGGCCACAGCAGTGAGAGGCCCGCGTACCACAAAAAAAAAAAAAAAAAAAAAAAAATGGAAGAAAAAAAAGTACCTGTCAGAAGGAGGAAACCTTTTGGAGGGAGGTGATAGTATTTCTGCTTTAGTTCTTTCTTATTTGCAGAGATTTTGTCACATATTTTTCTAATATGCTCAAAAATGTAATCACTAAGGTTATTGCAGATGCTCTTTTCTGGCAGCTACCCATTTTTTCCCCCATGAAACTTGGTTCAAGTGATACAGATTTGTATAGTGAGGAAAACTGAAGTAAATCTGCTTATGTTTATCTTTTTCTAAAATCATCTGCAGTGAAAACTTCGGTCCAGCTATAGGACCAAAGTACCGTGTTCCTGGATAGACAGGTGTCAGTTGTTTATAAGTGAATGAAATTAAACTTATATTTCCAACAAATTAGTTTTTTTTTTAAACTTTTCAGTAGTCTTCAAATTAGATAATAATAAGTCAGGAGTAAGATTTTTTAAAAGGACACAAGAAGAATAGCCAGATAAAAGCTAAAATGCCATTAATTATAAATTAAAAATTTTGGCACTGGCATATAAATAGACATGCCATCAGCAACCTAGCACAGAAATATATATAAGATAATTTAATAGAATAGAGAAGGATTAGTTAGTGAAAAGACTGGAACAGATAGTTGATTAGGGGAATCTTTAGAGACTCACCCAGTAACATACTAAAACTCCAAATACATTAAGTAGTTAAGTGAGAAATTTAAACCACAAAAAAGTAAAAGTAAATGGGTATTTATTGTACTATTGGCTGATAGAAGAACCTTCATATTAAAGTACTAGAACAAGTTACAGAAGAAAAGAAAAATATTGATAGAATTGGCTATATAAGTGTGAAATCGTGAGATGTCACAGAATAGCATAATATGAAAACCAAGTATATTTGTGGAAAATGTTTCTGGAAGTATAACTTGAGAAATCGAAGTAGAGAGAGAATAACTTGCTTAAAATCTGCACAGTGTCAAATTTAAATACAAGTCTGTCAAACTTAAAGCCTAGCTTTTATTTCATTAAGGAATATGGCGTAGCTATTAAAATGCTGTTTATGAGGGAAGTCTCTGCAAAATTTTATGTGACTGCTTTAGGTGGTAGAGTTACGTATACTTTATGTTCTTATTTTCTACATTGAGTATGCATTAGTATTATGATTAAAGACATAAATCAATTCTTGAAAAATAATTTGGTGTGAACTAGGAAGAAATGGCTTATGGGGGAATTTTATTTATCATTTTATTACCTAGAATGTATCCACAGAAGCAATAGTTAAGACCCTACTGGCTAGATATATCTAGTTATATACAGTAGTTACATCTAACTTTAAGAAATCATGGGCCTTTTGTTAATCTTCAGTAATCAGTTCTATAGACTTGTGCACATAGACTTTGTTTCAAAGACTGTTCTGAGTGATTTGCTACAAATGACACTGTTCACAATTTTGCTCCTTTTCTCTCTTCAGAGAGAGTGATACTTCAAATGGATAACAGTGATTTCTGGAAGTTTTATTTCACTTTACTGGTCTGTTCCCTCAGAAGACATTGAGTAAATATTTTTACGTATCCCTTTGCCTCCAAATTAAGTAAATTTAGCAGGGCAGTTGAAATGAAGAACTGTTTCAAGATACTTTGAATCTATAATCTGTCCAATAAAGAAATCCATTTTTGTTTTATTTCCTAAACCAAATTGTTTTATTGATGTGTAATTAATTTATTAAATCCACCAACTATATATTATCAACAAAGTGCCAGCCACCATTGTCAGCTTTTGGGCTAATCAAAGAACAAAGCAGATAAAAAATCCTGCCCATGTGGAGCTTATTATGTTGAAGTGGGAGGAGGCAGGAAATAAACAGTGAACATAATTAGCAAATAAAAGGTGATAAGTGATGGGAAAAGAACAAATACTAAGCTACATAGAGGGGGATCAAGAGTAATGGGTGGTGGTAGGGGGTGGGTTGTAATTTTCAAGAGGCTGATCAGGTTCTGCTTCATTGAAGTGACATTCTTCTGAGGACAGATTTGAAGGAGGTCAAGGAGTTAGCTATATGTGGGAAGAGTTTTCTGGCCGGGGGAACAGCGGATGCAAAGACCCCAAGTCAGGAGCATACCTGATGTGTTGGAAGAATGGGGGAGATTAGAATGGTTGGAGCAGACCAAGTAAAGGGGTCAGAGAGGTGTAATGGGGGACAAGATTATACAGGGTCTTGGTAGGCTGATGCATAAGGAATTTGGTGTTTATTCTGAATCAAGTGAAGAACATTGCAGTTTTGAACACAGGAGTGATACTATAGGGCAACCGGTTAGGTCGCTTTTAAAATTAAACATTTTAAGTTTAAAATTAAGATTCACTCCTTAATAGAGGAGATGACATTTAAAGTGGCCCTGGAGGGTAAGAAAGAATTTGCCAAGTGAAGAAGGTAGAGATTTGCTTTGGCAGGCTTAATTTAACAATATTTCACATCACCATACTTACGAAAATAAATGTACTTTTAAACCAAAGTCATACATGTTACTTGATATAAGGTTAAAAGTGTAATAATGTCATATAAAGAACTTATTCCTTTATGACCTCTTATATCTCTTTAACCATGCTCGTTTTAAAAATTGATGTTCTAGTTTAATAAAATTTAAGGAGTTCCTATAATCCAAGAGACATTTCCTTTTCACTCAAAAATCCAATTAGTCTATTAAGAGTTTCTTTTGAAAGTAAATGATTGCCATTTGCCTTTCTGCCATAAAATTGTAAATTTAATTGAACCATCTTGTGTTTCTTATTATTAACTGAGATTCATTTATATACTTTTTTATTTAAAAGGCTCTACACTCAGTTGTAGGAAATACGAATAAGACAGAATTTCTGCCCTTAAGGTACTTAAGATCTGGTAGGGGAGATAAGACATTATGCAAATGGTATAGCAAAAGAAAATGTGAGTTCATTGAATGGGAGTCCTACAACATCCTCCTCTCTTCCTTTATAAAAATTCTCTACCTATTTGACCTGGTCAGGGCATCTTCAAATCCAGTCTCCTCAGTTGAAATTCAACTGTTGAACCATACTTATATTTTCTTCTCTAAATCCCTGTATCAAGTTTGAACCACCAACTTATTACCTGGGAACTCTACATACTATATGTCATATCTTTTAGTACTGTTGTACAAGTTTGTAAATTGGTTGGGAGCAAGGACTCTGCTAGGTACCTGTTCCCTTAGGATGCAGTCATAGTATAGATATCTAGTAGTTAATTGGTAACCAAATATAACATAGAGTAGCGTGGAATATAGTTTTAACTATAAATGTATTTCACTTAATGTTTCTGAAAAGTTTTACTTGAAACGTTGACTGTAAAGTAACTTTTTGAAAGGGATGTTCTTTTTCTCTGTCGATTCTTAAAATGAAAATAAAGATTTAATCCGAGTTTAGGTAAAGATTCAGTAAAAACTATGTTTAAGAGAGTAGTAACATTTTCTCTTGAAGGAAGTATTTTTTGCTTTATCAACCCTGAATTATAAATAGTCTTTATAACAAATTCATCTAAAAAATTCTGACGTATGTAAAAGTGCCTGATCATCATTAAAATAATGGTTTTGATTTGGTGGTTATCTCCAATAATCATTTTTATTCCTGAACAGTGTTAAATATTTTTTTAAAATTTGACATTTTGAGAATTTTGTAAATTTTGTATGGAGGGAGTTAAACTACGTCTTGGTAATGCAGCAGTGTCAACATTTGTGTTACATGTCATCACTTATTTTCTTATAAAACAGACAATAAGTGAGATGTCATTGATCCTTAGTGTTTGGATAAGATCATTTGAGTTCTCGTTTGGCAGGACAGTTGATGCCTGTGGTTTTGTGTGATCTTTGCTCCAAATCAGTTTGGAGCCAAAGCACAGGAGGATGTCTTTCACCAGGCCATTTCTATGCATAAGCAAAAATATATCAGGGTTTATTAGAAACTTATTGAATCACTGTTATTATATAACTAGTTTAAGCCTAAATATGCTAATTAACAACTTTCAACATTTGTCTTAGATATTGCAGATGTTGAAATAGATTGTATCATAAGACTTGTATGCTAACAGCAAGAGATGTACTCTATCAGAATATGAAATGATTGATGTAGTAAAAGAACATATAAGCATAATGTAATTATTCCTTGAATTATTATTGCTTTAGAACCTGCAAAGTATTCTTCTACGTATCTCCTCACCAGTCCCCAAGATTTCCCTTTTTGCTTGCAAATGTAGTGTAAGCCAAACATTTATTGTCTGTGAATAAAATAATAAACACTGAGATTCTTTATGATACGTCTGAGATATTCGTATTTCATCAACTTTAGGGCATAATTGTAGGCTCTAAACCTAGGTTAAATAGTACTTTGTACATATATTTAGTTTTCTTTGGGACTAAATTTAAGTGAGAAACTAGTGTTTATTCTGTCCAATGTAGATGGCAGTCACAGTCAAAAAAAGCCTTGTATTTAAAGATAATCTACAGGTGAATAATGTGCCTGCAGATCAGTCAACATGTATTTATTGAGTGCCTTCTTTGTCTATAATTATTGGTATAAAAAATAAGTACAGTAGTAATTTAGGTGGAAAAGAACATTTTGGGCTGGAGTCAGCATCTCAGGCTTTGGGACAGAAGATAAATTTCAGTCATGTCTTGAAAGATGGTTGAAATGGGTGAGGTGAAAAGAGAGAGCTCTAGGTTCTAGAAAACGAATCATTATGCAAGTCTTTGGCAAGATCCCCAGTTTAATTATTTTTTTAAATAATGCAACAGATTACTCCTCTGTCTTCATTTGTTGCAGAGTTTTTAAAAACATCATTCAGTATGTCATATTTAGAGTGTTCACGAATTGCTGGTTGATGAAAAGTAAAAATCACTGGATCCAGTTTTAACTGCTTTTGTAAGAAAACCTATCTCATAGGGGCCTTTGAAAGAAATAATGTCATATAAAGTGATTGGTTTTTAAAGAGCACTAGCCAGAGAGTATAGTCTGAGTTTTAATCCTAGCTTCATGCCTTACTTTGTGACTTCAGACAGGTCGTTTAACTGAATTTTCTTGTTTGTAAAGTGAAGATAATAGTGCCTGACTTATTTCAGGTGAAATAATGGGCTCTTACTGACTATTTTGAAGACTTTTAACTAGGAGCCGTATACCTTAGAAAGCATCTTTATTTTTACCAACATATGAGAAACTGAAATATGTGAATTCATAAAAGAGGATGATTAAGAAAATTAATTTCTGAATTATACTTATTTCCCCCCGTTTTCTTGGTAGCGGATACTTTGTTTTCAAGGAAGCTGAATGGAAAATACAGGCTTGAGCGACTGGTTCCCACTGCAGTGTATCAGCACATGAAAATGCATAAAAGAATTCTTGGACACTTGTCGTCTGTGTACTGTGTAACTTTTGATCGAACTGGCAGACGGATATTTACTGTAAGTAGTTTTTGAAGTATTATCTTAATTCATATATGGAATTGCAGAGAAACATTGCTTAAAGTTGAACTTTGAAATAAAACCTTTGTTTTTTCTTTTAATGAAAAACTAGAAATTCAGGTAAATTAGCTTACTGTAACAAGGTTTTACTTAAGGTTGGACTTCAAGTTTGGAACATTCTTGAAAGACATGTTGTAGCACAGTCACAGTTATATTATGGTCCTCATGGATAAGTGTAATTCCCAGCATTATATGAAATAATGCAGTGTGACCTTTTTAAAAATGTCATACAGTAGTTTTAATTCTAAACCAAGGACATTTCACCCAAAGTGTGTTAAGCAAATTAGGGGAGTCTGAGAAATTTCCCTTAAAGCAGTGATAGAAAAAATTCTGAGCATATGTAACATTTTCTCCTTTTACCTTTTATCCTTAGCACCTCATTCTTCAGTGTATCTCATGTGTTCAGAGTCTCTTAGGTTTGTTACTGTTTCTTTTATTAACTTGTTGAACAGAGAAAACAGCTTTTCAGCTTTAAGGGAGAAAATTGCTTTTGGAAATATTTCAATTTATTTTTAGGTGCCTTAACTATTATATCCACTAAGGGTAATACTACACCATTATGATCGTACTTACCATTAAATACTACTTATATTAAATACTCTGCTGAACGTATGCACGCATTCACAGGATTCCTAATTTTAAATGGGAAATGGAAGTTAACATGGAAATTCCTATCTCAGTCTTCGAAGAGAGCAGCTGTGAATTTTATAGTCACAACAATTATAGATTCCTCTTTTAAGTAAATATGCTTGTAAACTGAGATTTATTTATGTCTACTTTCTCTCCTTTACCCGTTCACCCAGTCCTCTATAAAACAGCTAAATGGCAGGGTGTGGGAAAGGATTTCCATACATATCTTTTCCCCGGTTCTAGAATCCACTTCAGGCGTTCGCAGATTATTTCCTACGTTAGTATTCTCCCTTTCACCTTCTCTTTTATCTCTGCTGTTCTCTATGAAGCAGAATAAAACTGAAATTTAAAAAATTTTCTGATGGGTTATTGTTTTTAGAGTGGGGAATAGTTATCCCTGTATTGGCTAAAGTCCTTGATATACCTGCAACAGTAATTTGCTCTCAGATGGTAATGGAAAATTACTTACAGCCTTTTTGAGTTCAGTATATTATCATTTAAATTTAGCTCTCAAAACAAAGTAAATTTGGCGTCTCTAATGTTTAAAAGAATTCTTTCAAAAATAATAATAAATTGAAAGAATGAGAGAGACACGTTACATTGTGTTTATACTTCATTTTGGTGAGTATTAAGTTATGCCGTTGCACTGAGATTATAAAAAATATATAACTTCTTAATTAATTTTTGATGTCTGTACTTGGTACAAGGTACTTACCTTGTGGGAATTCCTTCTTTGAAAATGAGAGGGATGGTAAGCATTTGATTGTCGTACTTTATGAAGCACTGTGTATGTGTTGATTTGAATTAGACACATAATCTCCTACAACTTTTTGAGGGAAAAATGCAGTGAGACAATACACTGTTGCTGGCTCATGAATTTAGTAGAGTAATAGGCATAGAGTTGGGCGAGCGCTCTGAACCAGGGGTTAGTAAACCACTTCCCGTGGGTCAAATCCAGCTTGCCACTTTTTTTTTGTAAATAAAATTTTATTCAAACACAGCCACGCTCAGTGGTTGCCTTTGTACCACAACAGCAGAGTTGAGTAGTTATGACAGAGACTGTATGGCCTGCAGAGCCTAAGATAATTGTTATCTGGTCCTGTACAGAAAAAAATTGCAGCCCTTGTTCTAGATATTTAATTCCTACTTTTAAGAGCATTGAATGATATGTGAAGAGGGAAGCGATTTTCTGATTGTTTTCCTTTAGTTGAAGATACATAAATAAAGGCAGAAAATTATCACTGTACTATTTTATATGGTCTTATCAAGAGTCTAAAAATGTTGATGTTTTATGTATGTGATATAATTTGCTAATTGTGCCAAACTTATAGTCTCATTTGTAATTTTTTACCAGTGATTTGCAGTTACAGATTCCAAAATGTTGCCTTGTGACAAGAAATGCAAAGATATGAGATCACTGTTGCTTAAAATTTCTTTGTATTTTTATGATTATCACCTCGAGTTAGAGTACATATGTGTTTACTATTCATGTTATTTTATTCCACTGGGAACACATTAGCCACTAACTAATGCTTTGAAAACCAATCTTGAAAACTGATAGGATAAGACTTTAGGATAGTAGATTATGACCGAACAATGAAAGATTCCTGTGAGAGAGTGACACACTGTTGTTATTTATTGGAATAACATTTCAGTAATGGACAGCTCAGTATTTCCTTTTTATGTATTCGGTATCTGAAGACGTTGCACACTTATTATTAAGTCCTAGTGTTAGATATATTTGAAAGCTTTTTCCAAGGGACTCATTCCAAGGGACTTTTGAGTCCTTTCTGGGTAGGCACAGCTAGAGGCAGTATAGTCCTGTGGTTAAGAGCATCAGCTTTGGCATTAGGGGGCTCTTAGTTCAACTCACAGCTTTACCACTTCCTAGCAGTGCAGCTTACAAAGATTACCTCACCCTTTTAATCTACAGTGTTCTCAGCTGTTAAAAAAAGAAGAAGGGAAATAGATAATAGTAGTACCAATCCCACAGGATTTTTGTGGGATTGCATGAAATGATGCATGCAGTTAGTATAGAACAAGATAATACAGGAAGCAGTTATTAAGTTTCACTTGCTGCTTTTAATTTTATAGATGGATTTAAATGAATTCTTTCCATTTTATTTTCTTACCTAACTAAAATCTTATTTATAAATGATATACAAGATTGAAATCATTGTGATTGATAAGTGAGATTCTGTGTTAGGAAAATTTTCCAGTATTTTGGACTAGAATATTTTAGTAATGGACATTTCCCAGTATAATAATGAGAAGAACCCAGGGAGGAAGGTAGCATAATTACCAAGTCAGACTGCTCCCTAATTCTTTCTCTTTCTTAGTTTTCTAAATTTTTTTTACTTGATTTCAGAATCATTGCGTCAAATAATATTTACCAAAGAAAAGCAGAATTAATGAATTCTCTCAGTAGTAAGCCATTCACTCATAAAAGTATGTTGAGAACCATACAAAAAGATTTCCCCTCTTTTTTCAGAAACATAAAATGTACCTCTTAAAATTAAGGCAAAAGAGCATAAACTGTTTATATAAATTCAGTAATTTATAATAAAGACTATGAGTTTATGCACTCCTTTAATGAACTTCAGTCTTTTAGGAGGCGGACACTGCTCTAAAAGCTTAGGATGTAGAAATGACAGACCTAGTATCTGCCACTGGAGAGTTCACAGAGAGTCAACACACAATATTGATACAGTGTGATAAGCTTGCTAGAGGCAGCACAAGATGCTGAGGTGTACTATAGGAGAGAGGTACCTAATTCAGTGTGTGGTAGGAGATGGTAAGAGAAGCTTCCTAGAGAAGTGCCACCTCAACTGAGCTAGGTATTCCAGAGTTAGGGAAAGGCATTTACAGTCACTGGGAGAACGTTATCATGCAGTCGTGTATTACTGGACATGGCAAAGAATAAATATGGACCACTGCTAAGCAAGAGCTAGAGATGTTGTTGGAGGACGAAATCATTAAGATTCTTTTGTGACCTGAAGGGATGTCTTTCCTGAGGGCCTGGAGCAAAAGTGATGGACTTAGACAGAAGAGGGAGCAGAACTTCTCTTTTTAATGATCTCTTTGGCATTATTGTAGAGGATGGATTGAAACTAAGTCTTTATACGGAGGTATTGGTGAAAAGGTTCTAGCAGTGATCCATGAAAGATTCACAGTGGAAGTAGGGATGGAATTAACAGATTAAAAATAGAATCTCTAGGATTTAAAAGGTTCATTTGAATGTAGGGAGGAATTGAGAGGGAATAGTATGGAATGACATGTTTTTTAACTTGTGTGACTGGTTAGAAAGTCATGTCACTTACTGTGGTAAGGATTTAAGTGGAGAAGTTTGTGAAGGTTGGGACATGTTGAATTTGAGATACTTATATAGATTGCCAAGTAGAAATGCTCAACAGGTTGTGGGAGCTCAGGAGAGAGATCTAGGCTAGAAGATTGAACTGGGGAATCGTTGAATATGGAAATTGATTTTTTTACCTCATATGTGTAATGTACAAAGGCTGAAACTTCAACTTTAAAGCAAACTAAAGAGGAGAGGAGTCAATAATTAAGACTGAGAAAGAGCTGCCTAAGAGGCCGGGAGAAAAATAGAAAAAGAAGCGGTGTCTTAAAAGCCAAAGGATTAGTATTTCATGAAAGGTAGAAAAACCTAAAGTAAAATTAGTAAAATTAGAACTGAAAGGCATCTTTTGGATTTGGCAAGGCTATTCATGAACTTAAGAAAAAATGTTTTATTTTAGTTTTAGGGGTAGAAGTGAGATTGCAATGCACAAAGGAAGGATTGGGAATTGAAGAATTAGAGACGGTATAGATTAATCTTTCAAAACTTGACAATTAAAAAAATAAGCTATTTTCTGAATGTGGTGTATTACCACTGAACATACTTTTATTGTATTGTATTGTCCTCTGTGTTGCAGTGAATTTGTTTAGAGGTCTGTCTCTATTAAGTTGTGAGCTTCCTAACAAAGCCTTTTTCTTAAACCTTTTTAGGTCTGCAGTGCTTTACGGAGTGTCTGGTGCATACAGTAGGCAAACAACAAAAAGATGAATGAATGAACCAGTCAGTTAGAGATACAGAATTGAATAATGTCCTTTCTTGTAAGAAACTTCTGTTAGGGAAGATATATACAAAAATGTCTGTAAGACGAATTCCCTTCTTCTACTGTGCTTCATTTACACTGGTCTTTTTCTGTGTTTCAAACTCGCAAAGCCCATTTATGGCTTAGAGCCTTTGTACTAGCTATTCCTTTTGCCTGGAATTGTCTTCTCCAAAATATTCCTGTGGCTGATTCCTTTTTTAGCAGCTCTGTTCAAACACTGCTTTCTTAGAGACTTTTCCCTGACTACCTTCCTTCCTCATACTCCATCATTGTCTATCACATTACCTTACTATATTTTTCTTATAATATCTGTCACTGTCTGAAACTCTTATTTTTTAAAATTAGCTTTTATTGTATTTTCTTACTAATAAGCTCCATGAGGACGGATAGGACCTTGACTGAGTTGTTTATGACCACTGATTAAAGTAGGCATCCGTGAGTTATACTGATGTAAATAAGTAAATAAACAATTAAGTGAGAAAGAAGGGAAAACTCCTATTTACAGTGGAATGCCAACTGATAATTGTAGAAAGAATGGTGGTTTGGCGACTATCATAGTGGTGGTTGATTCATTTGTGCGTCATTGCCGGAGGCTAAGACTGGTAGATGCTGGTTTGAAGATCTTAGCATAATCTTGTATGTCCCCCAAGATACCAAGTTAATTAATTAAAAGGGGAAAAAGTGCAACTTTGCAGGGGAGAAACATGGGAAACATTAACAAGACAAAGTTACTAACTTTCCTAGTGGCGGGATGGGTTGACATTGTGCGTCCTTGGAAGTGGTACACTGAGGACAACACAGCGTCTTGTCTGTGGGGCTCCTGCCAAGACAGGATGATCTGGGTCTGGTCATTACTGAACATTGGACAGACTGAGGTTCAGGGTCATCCTATAGATGTAAGGTCTGTATTCTTTATTAACTTCTGAGGACATGAAACACAGAGAAAGCCTCAGGGAAATACTCCAGATTGAAGAGACTTAAGTGACAATGCAACTAAAATTTAACATGTTGCTGTATGGGGTCCTAGGCCAAAAAGGAAAAGGGAACGTTATTAGGATAGTTGACAAAATTTGAATGGGGCCTGTGGATTGGATGGCAGGTTTATCAATATTGATTTCCCAACTTAGGTAGACGTGTGTCTTTGTTTTAGAGGAATGCACACTGGGATATTTAGAAGTGACGGGGCGTCAAGTCTGCAGCCTACTATTAAATGGTGCAGAAAAAGACTAATGGGCAGGTGTGTGTGTGTGTGTTATATGGAGAGAAAGGAAAGAAAGGTGGTGATGGAGCTGATGCAGTGAATTGTTAATAGTTGATGAATCTGAGTATGGAAGACATTGGTACTGCTCTTGAAACTTCTGTAAGTTTGAAATGCAAAATTACTTTTTAAAAGTACATGGGAGGTAGCGTAGGGATGATACTGTATATTCAGTAAGTTTGGTAGTAATGGAAAGGAGAGCTAGAGTACAGTAATTTATAGGAAGGTAAATTTTTGAAAAACTGGGTCAAGAGTTACAATGAACAGATTCTGCTTTTCAAAGTGAAATATTTTACCTGATAAGAGTCTTGGTTAGGGACTGGGACTGGGTTCTAGAGGTGAGTGATCAAACCTGGTGATAAGAAAGAGTGATGAATGGGGGAAAAGGATTGCTGATTAGCCTTAGCCTTCCAAATAAACAGGAGTTATGAATTTGCAGTGTTGCAGATTTAGTGTCCTTGTCTTCTTTTCCATAACGGTACTTGGCATCTGGGAGCAGGATAAGATCAAGTGATGATTACATTGATACAAGGTTAGTCATTGGTGGTTTAGGTGGGCAAGGGAGTGAGAAAATTTGGCGTGTGTTGAAATGATTGACGCTGGAGTTTAGGGTAATTTGTAAGGGAAATGAAATAGGGGTCTGATAGATGGGTAAGAAAGAAAATCAATAGCCTCTTCTTGAAAAAAACATTGAACTAAATTTAAATTACAAGCACTTTTAGCTGCCTGAATAGGCTACTTTTTAGTTTGAAAAGAAAATGACATTATAGTATGCATAACCATATACACGGTGTTTTTAACATTTAATTCTGTTTGTTCTAATGACATCAAGAGGTGAAATCTGATTCATAAGCTGTGCAGCAGTAGCGAGAAATGAGAATTCTCTTTGTTGATTCTGCCAAGGACTGCCAAATTCTCCAAGACACTGTAAGATTAAAAATCACCTAATTTATCTTTATGTCAAAGTAGTAATCTTTGGTTGGTCTCTTCAATTGATGCTTCTCTTTTAGCAGGGAAAGCTTTACAGATCTACTTTTTAATTTTAAGGTCGTCTGAGCAGAATCAACCTGCTGTACTGTTTCCAAATGTGTGCAGTTTTCTGCTCACAGAAGTCCACAATTCTTTGTCACTTACTGTTCCATCCTGTAAAGTAGTTTTCTTCATCATGAATGGTTCACATAGTTGTTACCTCTAATCTTCTAGCTGTAGTTTAAATAAATAAATACATATATACATAAATAGTTCAATTAAGCTCTTTAAAACTTGTCTTCCAGAAACTTTAAATTTGACCTTAGGTTCTGCTTTAGTTTTTACATAGAATTTAAGTGATTGAGGAAGGCCCTGTGTCTGAAGTTGTTTCATAAAATTTTCATATCAATAGGTAGGACGTTTTTTGTAGATTTTAAGGAGCATTTTAATACCCAAGCGCATGACAAAGTAGAAAGCCATGTCACAGAGACCTGTCGAACTTCCTTTACCAGAATACCAAAAGCAGATGTATACAATACATTTATTGCCTGGGCTTATCTATAGAGAATGTCAGTGTTTGTTTTTATTTATCTGAAGTTTGCCTCTCACACTTTATTTTGAAGAAACTTTGAGTTTCCAAAAGGGATTCACAAAATAGGAACCTCTTTTAGATAGACATAAAATGAGAATTACCTGCAGTGTAAGAGATCTAGTTGTACGCTGGAAGGAAGGGTCATTAGTGCCACCAGTCTACTTAAAAGTATTAAAGAAATAATGATTCCAGAGTAAATGTCTGATTCAGTTTCCTTCCTGTTGTCCTAAGCTACAGAGTATGTTGATAGTTTTAAAGGCACTTGCCTTAATCATTTTGTGTGTGTGTGGCTTTAGGTGTGGCTGTGGAATAAGAAAATTTATAGGATACTTTAAATTTGTAAGTTTAGGCAAATCTAAATTTGTTTAAGTTCCACCCTTTATCAAGCCTTTTCACAAATAATATCTACATTGTTGTTTATTCAGGATAGAGATAAGGTGCTCTTTCAGCTTGGCTTTATCTTTGCATTGATGAGATGTCTTGACATTTAAGAGAAAGCAGTGTAAATTTGATATATCTCATTTGTTTGGGGATTTATGTAAGCTAAAGCTACTTGTTCTTTTTGTTATCTTTATACTAGGTTGGATGTAAACAGACAAATGATAACATATTAATGAGTACTCTTTCATGGTAATTATGACAATTTTACATGATTGAAAAGTGAAACTAATGATCCACTACTGTCTTATATTTGCTTGGCATTAACCACTAGCTTAATATTATAATTTGATTAAAAAATGAATTCCATAAAAGCATCTTCAGTTTTCACCCGTTCGTGTATTTCTTAAAACTTATCGTGGCAAAATATTATAGTGACTATGCCTTGTCTGCTTAAAATTCTTCAGTAGCTTCCTCACCAGGTTAAATTCACACTCCCTAACAGGCATTTAAAACCCCTACCTTCTATTACCTTCCTCAGATAAAACCTTTCCAGCTTAATTTTTGTTTCTAGTTTCCCACGTATACTTCGTACTCCCAACTTTTCTCACCTTGCCAAATCCCCAGTCCTAGCAGCAACATCTAGATGTTACTGAAAATAAATGAATACTTCGTTTTCCCCTAGGCATTAGAACTTTGCTTAAAAAACTTGTCAGTTGAGATTTTTTTTCTAAAATCATGCTATCTAATTTTAGCAGGAAGTTCACTGTTGCTTCCAGGTTTTTTCCCTTTTTCTTGTTGCTCTTAAAATTCCACCACATTTTCAAACTTTGCTCACCTTTTTTTGGTTCCTTCTTTGTTTCCCCCTTCTCCACTTGAAGGAAATAATCTTCAGATATTTGTCTTACTTGCTAAGGTTAGAATCATCTCATTTCTTCGCTGCTTGCTTTAAAATTGCTATCTCCACCATACCTCTTCCCCCTTCATGCAGCCTAGGAGCCTATATGTCCCTCCTACCAAGGCTGACCCCTGTGCCTGTGTTGTCCATCACTTTCTTTTCACCATTTAAATAACATTACTTTTGCTTTAATGTCCGTACTGTCTTTAATGTTTTGATTGAAAACTTATAATGTCCTACTCTTTGGTTTATTATTGACTTTACTAACATTTGAGGTAGGCTTCTGGGAAGAAAGATCATTTGTTCAAATTCTCTGCATTTTGGTCTTTTTAAAAAGAGTAGTTTTATCAAAGTTTAGTTCATCCTTCCACATTCAACTTAAACACATTTATGGTGCTTTAAAAAATGTTTTTCCAGTAAATTTGATTTTTCTTCTTGTCTGCAGTCCTTTTCAAACAATTATTTATGTGTACTTGTATTTCTGATAGTCATTTTAAAAGAATTTAGTTGAATTTTGTCAAATCATATTTAGTTTCACATTTCCATAAAAACAGATGAATGATCACAAGTAATGAATGATGAAATAGAAGTTGCCTGAGGATGCTTTAGGGTTTGGTTTGAAATTCTGCCAGGAGTTCTGTGAGCAGGGATAAGGGCTGGGGACAGTATACTACTTTATATCATAGAAGAGGATAGTGAAGAGAGTGAAAGTACGATGAAAAATCTCTCTCCTGCAATTTAATGGAAGAAAAGAAAGGTTAGTTGGGATACTACACACTAGGGGGAATTGTGTACAGTGGGGTTTTTTTAAAACAAAAAAGTTTTGGTTTTTGGTTTTGTGGGGGTTTTTTAGTACTTGTCTACATAAAGCAGAATTATAACGTAATATTAAATTAGTGAACTTAATAAACTCAATGAGAATATAGTGGAACTTTTTGTTCAATTTTAATTAGTGAAAAGTCACTGGAAGCTGAGTTTAGATAACAGGTTGCCCCTGTCCTTTTCATTAAAAGCTGGCATTTTGGTCAAAAAGATGTGTGGGTTTTGTTTGTTTGTTTGTTTGTTTTTTCTGTTAACATGGAAAATATGTGATACACCTTCTATAGTAGAATATACAGCAGACTCTTAATTCAGATACATAAGAAATAATGAGATGACATGATTTTACTCTTTTCATATATTCTGCCTGTATTAGCATACTTAAAATTTTATTTTGTGAATGTAGGTCAGAGGCAAATATTGCCTTAGTTTTTAGAAGGTAAGCAAATGAAGTGAATAAATTGACTTAATTTGTGGAATTTAGAGAAATTGAGGGTTGAATAAATGTTTTAAATCCTTTTTTGGTTGTCCAACAAGTACCTAGTGCACTTCCTTGTGCCAGGTGGTATTGTAGACCAGCTTTCTGGAAATCACAGTCTACACACAGGCTCCTTCTTCATTTCCCACAGTTGGCAGGGATGTAATCCTCATCCTTTTTGTTCCCCCAAATACCTGTTGTAGCCATCTCTTCTGATCCTTCTCTTCTATAATAACAATATTACCATTCTCTCCTGCCTGTACTATTTTAACAACTTTCAGCTGGTCTCCTACTTTCTCGCCTGATTCATACTGATTCCGGGATGATCTTTGGAAAACAAATCTGATCCTGATATTCACCTGCTTGATCACCTTAAGTGATCCCTACTACATACCATATTCCTTAGTATCCCATAAAAGGTCCTTCACAGTTTTTCCCTGACTTCATCCTCTTACCTTCACCTCACACTTTAAGTTAGCTTACAGACTACTTGTAGTTCCCTGAACTTCTCACATTTTCATGCCTTTGATCATACTTTTCTCTCTAGTTGCCATCTGGAATATTTGTTCTTTTTAAAATAATAAGAATATTATTAAAGTAAGAATAAGAATACTACCAGCAACAGAGGCAGTAATAGTAGATAGTCCACATATATATATAAATACGTGTATATATAGCTTTTACTCTATGCCAGGCGCTCCGCCTTCATTTACTCATTTATTTTTTGCGACAACCCTATGAGGTAGGTGTAGATTAGAAGAATGAGGCAAAGAGGGTACATATAACTCTTCCGAGGTCAAATGTGTAGGAAGTGGTTGCACCAGGTCCCATTCTCTCGCTTAATGGAATTCTAGATACGGTTGGATTTACTTCTACCTTTTTACTATGAGTTTCTGTTCGTCCCATCTCTTTTTTGTTCTTCTGCTTCTCTTTTACTGACTTGTGTTAGAGAGACATTTTTGATGTAATTTTAAATTCTTTTATTGATCTTTTAACCATTTTTTTCTTGACCTCTAGAGTCTGTGCTCTTAAGCTACTACATTGTATTGACTGTCCAAGCATCACTGCTTCTGGATTCCTTTCCAGATTCTACCTCTCCACGTTTGAGGAGAAACAAACTGCTCTCCTTTTAGATCTCTACTGATTAACAGTATAGGACTTAGGACATGTTATTGCATTTATATTCATCTGCCTTGCTTCTTAAGGACAGGAATACTATGTCTTTATTCATCACCCTTGAATCTCCAGTGTTTGGCACATATTTAATTGCAAGGCAAATGGATAAATGAATGCATGAATCACTGAATTTTAAAAAGGAACCTTGGAGATCATCCAATTTAACTTCCTTATTTTATAGATGAAGAGCCTGAGATTAAGTGAACGTGATGGGAATACCAGATTTTAATGTGAATAATTCACCAAAGTTAAGTTTTATTACTAGTCTTCAGTGGTTGGTAACCCATTTAATTTGCTTCAAAGGTCAGTCAGAAGACCTGGTTTTACAGTTAATTGAGAGTGCTCTAGGTAGTGTTGGCAGAGTGTGGTTTAAGGTACAGCATTTAACATATTCTGTTAATACTGTGTTTGTGATCATTTATATGTCATGTCTGTCATCAGTATGAAGCAGATACTTCTCTGTGTCACTTGCTTTTGTAGATCCTCTAAATACTTTCTAATATCAGATAAAATTGTGTGTGTGTGTGTGTATTTTTTTAACAAATTAGATTGGAAGATGGTAAAGAATTCTAACCTACAACCTTTGCAATTTTTTGATAAATTTTGAATCTGGGGAATGGCTATATGAGGTTAATGGTAATATTCTCTACTTTTTGTGTGTTTAAAACTTTTTAATAAACACTAGGAGAAAATAGGGAGAGGTTGGTAAAAGAGTAAACTTTGAGCTATAGGATGAATAGGGAAAATTAGAGAAGAAAAAAAAAGTCAAAGGTCTTACTGCTGCATTGGCTAAGTGAAAGTGAAATGTTTATTTGTAAATATAGGAATTCATAGGAAACTCTGTATTATTTACATTTTCTTCCTGAGCTTATGCTGCTGTAGCAAGCAAGTAATGTATGTATTTTTATTGACTTCATACAGATAAAATTAATTTTTTTCTTATAACTGACGGGTGATTTTATATGTAATGTATTTAGCTGAGGATCAGTGATGGGAAACTCATATGTATTATAGATTTTGGCTTCTTAGGAGAAAAAGCTTCAAATAAGCTTCCTTTCATTTTTATATTAACATAGATAGGATTAGTCACTGTTGTGTATTACATTTGTTTTGCAGTTATAATTTTGTTATTTTAGATGTTCAGATTCTTTTACAAGGTTCTGTATAGAGGCTACCATATAGGTAGTGGGTAGGGGGGACCATAGGTAAATGTTAGCTATTGCTAACATCCTACGTTTCCTGTTAGATGATGGGCACACGAGTATTCTTTATAAGTGAATAATTTAATAAAATAAAGAGTCTTATGTAGAGGAAAATTTGTAACACAAGTATTTAACACTTTTTAGTACTTAAAATTATAATTTTTGGGAAGTGGATGTAACAGATATGATTTTTTAAATCTGTGTTAAGAATTCCAGTTAAAATTTACAGAGTTAATTCTATTAATATCCATTTTCATTTTAAGGGTTCTGATGACTGTCTTGTGAAAATCTGGGCAACAGATGATGGGAGATTATTAGCTACTTTAAGAGGCCATGCTGCTGAAATATCAGACATGGCTGTAAACTATGAGAATACCATGATAGCAGCTGGAAGTTGTGATAAAATGATCCGAGTCTGGTGTCTGCGAACATGTGCGCCTTTGGCTGTTCTTCAGGGCCACAGTGCATCTATAACGTCACTACAGGTAATCGTTTTAATCTCTGCAAAATCCTCGTTGGTTATAATTTAAAGTAAATTTTTTTTTTTTTTTTTGCGTTATGTGGGCCTCTCACTGTTGTGGCCTCTCCCGTTGCGGAGCACAGGCTCCGGACGCACAGGCCCAGCGGCCATGGCTCACGGGCCCAGCCGCTCCGCGGCATGTGGGATCTTCCCAGACCGGGGCACGAACCCGTGTCCCCTGCATCGGCAGGCGGACTCTCAACCACTGCGCCACCAGGGAAGCCCTAAAGTAAATTTTAAGAAGTCACTTTTATAATCCATTGTATAAAGCCAACTAAAATGAAAAAAGGAGTATTTCTCTTTTCTTTATAAATACATGGACTTTAAATAACATGGTAGCCGTGACCTTTGTCAATTCTGAGTGTTCTCTAACTGTTAGTGTTAGTTGCTGTTTGTATGGTCAAGATGGGTTTATTATCTGGACTGTGTTACTCTTCTTGTAAAAAATTTTTTTCTTTGTTTTTCAGTTCTCACCATTGTGCAGTGGCTCAAAGAGATATCTATCTTCTACTGGGGCAGATGGCACTATTTGTTTTTGGCTGTGGGATGCTGGAACCCTTAAAATAAAGTCAGTTGCTCTTCTATTTCATAGAATAAATGTGTATAATTTAATGGTTAAAATCACAAAAGTATGAAGTAGTCAACAATAGGAATAATTTTACTTTTTTTTCTCCTTGAGTAAGTAACAAACTCATTTTGTCTCTTCACTGACCTCTTTCATTTTTATGCTTTTCTTTTTGTTTTCATGCTTTAAAGAAAGATTTTTGTTAACATGTTTATTTCTTTTTTCTCTTATCTTTTTTCCTAGCCCTAGCTCTTTCAGAATATACCTGTCTTATTACCACTTCTGTTTTCTATGCTGCAGTTACATATCAGTAACTCCTTTTGGTACTGAGAACATAATCTTCAGAGTTCCTAGTTCTGTAGAAGAATTGTAATTATTTCTGTTATCGCATCTATAGACTGGATTTTATTGTAGACTAGGGAAATTTAGGAAAATGGAATCATTAAATTTTCACTAAACTACATCAAGGTAGATAGATGCACCCTTCCCTCTGCCCCATAACAGCATTTTGCATTTGTGCTTTCACCTATAATAATATCTTGGTTTATCAAAATAAGTTGTCTGGACAATATTATGTTTAGATTAAGGACACTGAGGCAAAGAAAAGTTAAACAACTTTCCCAGAGTTAAAAGTTTTTAAAAATGGCAAGGCCAGGACTGTAACATTTCCCTGCCCTCTGGTTCTGTGCTGTGTCATGCCACCTCTCAAGTGGATATAGTGGGAGAAGTGCTGTATTTACCCCATGGAAATCTGTGAATGAGGAGGTAGTGCATACAGTGATTCCATAGTGTTGAAATGACCATCTCTGAGCTCTCAGGGTAAAAAGTCATTCAGATTAGATATATCTCAATAATTGTCTCTGACATCTGTTTATAAACTATCAACCCAAGTTGAGTTATTTAATAAAATAATTTGTGCATGTCTTTGTTATTTCGAAACAGTAATGTTTAGATAAACCTCATATGTGTGAACATTCCTGAATAGTGCCTCTTATGGCAGGGCATTTAGGGGGCTGTGGCAGCATGGGTAGCATAATACAGCAAACTATACTTCTTTTGCAGAAAGGATTGTGATCAAAGACTTGGTTCTTGGGAGAAAGCAAGCTGATTTCACTTTAGTTGCATTCTTAATATTTAGAATAGTAAAGGCTTTCCGTAGGCATTTAGATAAAAGTTGAAATGAAATGTTTCACTCGTGTATGGACAATAGCGGTAGTTAATTTTTTTCTCCTTTGAGTATTCTTTACCTCCTTATGGATCTGATTTTGATACCTTCGTCTTTTCCTGTCTTGTTTTTGAAGAAAAAGTGATCAGCAATTTTCGAATCAGCATAGGAAGAAAAAATGTGTTTACAAAATTAAGCTCTCACTTTGTGCTTCTAGAGGATTACATTTCTAAGTACAGTAATATTTATTTGGAAGTGAGAAGTGATGTATTCCATATAAGTGATTTTTTTCAGAACCTTTATGTAGATTCACTCATAAACCCACTACCCTAACAATTTTTTTCACATAATTTTAATAGCTACATTATATTCCATTGAGCTGTTCCATACTTTGCTTAGTGATTTTCCTATTTTTGGACGTAAAAGTTTTTTCTAGTTACTTATAAGTAATATTCTTTTCTATTTGTTATTATAATTGTCCCATGAAAACTTTTAGGTTGAGTTCAGACATAAGAGTAAGAGTAATTTTCCTCACACGCAGACTTTGAGATGCCCGTTTTCCTTTCTTTATGTATACATGGTTGATAACTGCCGAAAAAATGTGGCCTTAATTACAAATCAGAGGCAAAAATTGTATTGAACGGTAATGCTTTTGAATAATCTTTGGGGTAAGTGACTTCAGCAACCCAGTCTGCATTAATTGAAAGAATCAGCTCTATCAGTAAATGAAATCTGTTTTGGAAACCCAAATCTCTTAATAAATTCACTTTTATATAGGGTTTATGTGTATGGTAACAACTCCCACTCGTAAAGACGCTGCTTCTTAGATGAGTAATTTGAGTGGCTGGTTGACTCGAAAACTGGCTCAAGAGATCTCTGAGTAGGAGGAAGGTGTCCAAGCCTAGACAGATGTGAGAAAAGAATTGGAATCCTAAAATGTGCAAATGATAATAATGATTACAAATTCTTATTAAGCACTTAGTCTGTCAAGTCTAGTATTAGGCACTCTATAACTGTTATCTCATTAATTCTTATGACACCCCTATGAGGAAGGTATAATTATTATCTTCAGGACAGATAGGAGAGAAAACTGAGGCAAGTACTGGAAGTGCACTGTCAGGACCTCCTCTTAACCACTAGGCCAAACCAAATAGCAGTTATTTCTTGATGGACCATCTTGAACTGGTTGAACCTAATTAAAATACTAACAATGCTAATAATAATTTACTGAGTGTGCTGGGCACAGAACTAAGCACTTTATGTGCATTAAACTCATCTAATTCTCTCTGGGACTCTGAGATACGTTCTCATGTTTACCCCCCCGCCCCATTTTACAGATTAGAAGACTGAGGTACAGAAACGTTAACTTGCCTAAGGTCACACAGATAAGTGGCAAAACTGGGAACTGAACTCAGAGAGTCTTGAGTTCTAGGCCTTGTCTTGAAATATTTCCTCAAATGTACATTTAAAAATAAATATGTGTACCTGCTTATCTGTTTTTTTCTCTTTAAAAATACTAACATTCGTTTGAAATGACAATCTCATGATTGTATGATTATTTGCATGTTCTGGTTATGAGTGCTAACTGGTTGTTTGGCACATGTATGAGCAGTTGTGCCAAAACTTAATAAAAACGCACCTCCACAGTCTACAAGGAACTAATGGAAGTAGTGCATTTAGTTGCCTTCATAGTTTCAGATAAATTTACTTAGAGTTAATTTTCCTCTGAATAAATGTTTAGGTTTTAAGAGTGTTTTAGTAAGTTTCTCTTTCTCCATATCAGTTATGCTCAGGTGTATCAGAGCCTGTGAATATTAAGAAAATTTACAAATTTATTTTTAAAAATTTTAGAAAATACTTTTTGTTGTGTTCTATTGTTCAGAATATATAATGGAGAGATCAGAAGTATTTTGTACTTTTTTTCCCTAAATGACCACAAGACTGAAACCGTTCTGTGTTCAATAGTTGTGGATTGTGAAAGTTATGCAGTGCACTCTGGTTGAAGGCTCTGATTATTTTTTAGTTCTCTCTCCTAATATTCTGAGGAAAAACTTGGTCAAAGTATATGTTAAGAAGGGCTTTAAATATGATCACTGTATTGGAACATTACTTATACATTGTACATATATTGGAGCTGGTATGGGTAAAATCTGTAATTTAATTTTCTTTAGTATAGTTGGCACTAAGCATTAATGTCAATAGCATTAATATAAAACATATAATCTGTAATATAATTATACAATTAATGTAAGTATAGTTGAGTGTGACCTATTTTCTATAGATCACTATTTTAAATGAGCATTATAGTTGATGTGAGAGTCAAATAGTCTTCAGATTTTCACTAGAATGTAAGATTCTTAATTTTTGGAGTCTTAAAGGGCATATTTTATAGAAAGTAAACAGAGGGAGATGTTTAATTAACACTGTCTAATATTGAAAAAGTTTATTGATTGATGGTGTATATATGCCAATGAGACAGCACCTATTTTGCTAGTTTGTTCATGTTTACAAATGACCTGTATTTCCTTATATATTTGTGCATTGCTATTCTGCTGTGTGAAACTGAGAACCTGTTAAATTGGATTAGATGATTAGAAGTGAGTGTAACCAATAACTACATGCCAGGTGTGACAGTGGCTTTGTTTCATGTGTGGATGGATTGTTGTATAATCAGGAGCTCCTGCAAAATCTGTATCTGAAGTTTCCACAAGATCCTGCTGATCATGACACATAATGATGTTGAACTTGTTTTTAGGAAGGGAGCCCTCTGTTGCTTCTTATTTAATTTTGTCCTTCTGTAGTTATTTTTTGAGACAGCTGAGTTCTGGTGTTGCTGGTCCCTTTGAGATATTTTTAATTGGTTATTTTTTGTATTACAGTCCGAGACCTGCAAAATTTACAGAGCGCCCTCGGCCTGGAGTTCAAATGATCTGTTCTTCTTTTAGTGCTGGTAAGATTTTTTTTCTTCCTAATTCTCCACTTAAAGTTGTATAAGTTGTATTCCCCACTTAAAGGGTTCTAGTGGAACACATAAAATTTTGGAAAATACTTACTGTTGTAATATAAATCATATTCTCATGCGCATACCAGGGGATGATCGTAAATTAGTTTATAAGTATTTGAACTTTGCTCGAGTTTAGCTTATATACTTATTTGATTGAGTGTATAAATGATTAAGATTTTTCGTTAAGAAGACCATAATTCTTTGGTAGGAGGGATAAAATAGTTTCAGAATTGACTGTTAAAGAATAAATCTTTGAATAATTATCTCTTTGAAAGAATAAATCTTTGAATAGTTATCTTTTTGAAAGAAAAGCATTTTTAAATCTGTTTTATATTTTTATGGATTTTGGAGGCACACATAGCTAAGTAAAATAGGTTGATAGGTATTTGTACATCTTTATTAATTACTTTGCTCCAGATTATTCTTATTCGCTCTTTAAAAAGTAGCGGTATAGCAATGCTAAGATTCCAATTATGTTTTGAGTTTATGTAACAGCATTTTGAATGGATATTAGAGTCTTTTTAAACAAATTATGATCCAGAGATTTTAAGCAAATTGATGAGAAAATGAAACACGAATTAATATTCCTAATACCAGTTCCTTCCACGTTTATTTCCGGTTTTACCTTTTCTTTTCCTTTCGTAATTGTGGAGAGCCGTAGTACCTGAGATAAGAGATTGCAAACTGAGGACATGAATCTATTTTTGCCATACTAATATCTAAACATCTGTGATTACTAGCTTCTAGATTTCCACTGCTACTGCCATGAGGACAGTTTTACTTCTAGTAGTAACATAATTATGGGCACTACATATGCTTCAGAGTACTCTAGATGCAATTATATATAGCACTATCTTCAGCACTATGGGAGGGTATTGATTCCAAGAGGGAGTAAATTGCATATACAAATAACTGTAATGCAGAGTAGAATGTATTTGCTACAAGACAAAGTCTGAGTGAGAGGTCAGAGGAGAGCAGGCTTATTTGATTGCAAGTCTGTAAAGCCTGTAGTGAAGGCACTGGGCCCTAAAAATTTGATAGGATTTTAACAGATGGGAAATGAGGCAAGAGAGGGATTTCAGCAGAATTAAAAGACATGTTTTCTAGTAACGGTGACTGATAATTTTAACGTGATTATGTAGTTACTTGGTGAAATCATTTGTTAGAAGAAAGCTTCTATAAATATTGAAAAATTCTTCCCAGGCAAAGCTTATGTTAGCAAACTTTCTTAATTTCAGGTTAGATGTATTATATACATTAGGATAAGTATGAAGAGTTTTAGAATGAAATATTAGTCATTCAACATATATTATGATAATGTTGCTTGCATTTATTATTTAATTCCCAGAGATTCTGACATTGTGTCTTACTCATAAATGTTTGGTGTTATTCCTCAGGTGGAATGTTTCTGGCCACAGGGAGCACAGATCATATTATTAGGGTTTATTTTTTTGGATCAGGTCAGCCCGAGAAAATATCAGAATTGGAGTTTCATACTGTAAGTATTGCTGAAAAGAGTTAGATGAGTACAATTTAAATGAGTCTAACGGTTTATATTCAGGATTCTCTTTTTTGTTCATCTGTTTATATATAGGACAAAGTTGACAGTATCCAGTTTTCCAACACTAGTAACAGGTAAAATAATTATTTTTGTTTGTCAAATTTAATTCCAGTTTTTAAATTATGAAATAAAGACAATTCTTATGGTCAGGTTTTAGTTAGATTTGTATATTAGCCACCTCAAATAAAGATCTTGACTAGTTATAATGAAAAGTCAATATAGCCTTCACATGCCTGTGAACACATCTTTATGTTTTATCTGTAATAATGTTAGTTTATTTGGCCACTGTTTTTTTAATAATAGGGACTTTTATCCACCCCACATATTTTCTATACATATCAAAGTGTAAAGAAACTTAGTAGAGATTGGAAATGTATCATAATGTAATATTTGAGGCAGAACTGTTTTTTGGATGATAAGCTTAGATGACATTGTATAAGTTTTCTCATGTTCTTGTTTTAAATTAAAAAAAAGAGATTTCTACGCCTGATTAGAATGAGTCAGATTCTTTAATGTTGAAAGGAAAATCTGTGTTTTTCCATTGGAAAATATCAATTCTCTTTCTAAGGTAATAAATAGTGGCCTTGAATCACTTTTGAATGTTATTTGTGAGACCTAGCTGTGCACATTAGAATGTGTATATGTATCTAAAATTTTTAAAGCCCATGAAGTTTCAGAAATTCTTAGATTCGCAGAGAATATCAGATAGAGTAATTTCTATTATATTAGAATGCTGTGTAAGTAAAGATGAATACTGTCTTTTTTAGCATTTTTAAAAACATAGCTCTGTTGGAAAGTGCATTTTGGTAGAGCACATATGATTTTTTTATTTGGGGGGTGGGCTCCTTTGCAGGTTTGTAAGTGGCAGTCGTGATGGGACAGCACGTATTTGGCAATTTAAACGAAGAGAATGGAAGAGTATTTTGCTGGATATGGCTACTCGTCCAGCGGGGTAAGAGATCAAATTTGAAATATTACGTAGATATAGCTAGAACATTTAAAGTTGTAAAACTATATTACAGGTTGGTGTGACTCTCAGCCTATAGATGTATGTATCATAAACCATGTTAAAATGATTACTTTTCTGTAACAACTAGAGGTGCTTTTGGAGATGAAGATGTTGATTTTTATAAAATGAATCTTTGCCCTGTTTGAGAAGACCTGCTGCATTAATGATTCCTTTCAGTTCAGTTTTGTTAAGAGGAGGATGATAGTACTGTAAGAAGAGCTGCGAGTTTTACTAGTTTTTTCAGAAAGCAGAACATATTATAATGCTCCGTCTGATACAGGGATGATGTGGTATATCCACTGGTTGTCTCCAGCCAAGAGAAATTATACTACACGTTGTAACTGTTATTTTGGTTTTAATATTTTATCATTTTTCTCTGTTTGTACTTGTGTGTAGTAGTCTCGGATGGGAGAGCAAAGTAGTTAGCAGGGCATGACAGCAACAGTAAAAGATGGCGAGTGAGCAGCATGGCACAGAGTTCCTGGATCCAGAAAGAGTTAAAGCCAGTACTATTTCCTCAAGGTCCTCTATTGCTAAGGACTTAGGAGCACTGGGATCCCTGACTTCGTGCAGTGATTTTTGCCATCGTTCTTTGTTGGTTCAACAATAGTTAGTTATCCATGTTAATAAATGTAACCTATAAGAAAATACATTTAGGTTTTTGTCATATTGGTATTGTAATAAATAATATCAGTGTAAACAAATACTGCCTCCATCACTTTCAGCCAAAACCTTCAAGGGATAGAAGATAAAATCACAAAAATGAAAGTAACTATGGTAGCATGGGATCGGCATGACAATACAGTTATAACTGCAGTTAATAACATGACTCTGAAAGTTTGGAATTCTTACACCGGTCAACTAATTCATGTCCTGATGGTGAGGAAAAAAGACTAATTTTTATTTGGTATAAACTGAAGCTGATTGTAGAATAGAATATTTTCATTAAGAAATAAAGTCTTTTATATTATCTGAGATCTCTTACTTGTTGGCTGGGTAACAGGTCTTTGTGGGAGAATGGAAATAATTTTAAAATGCACTTAAACAGGTTTGCCTTAGAAATATACAACTTGCTATTTTTTTAGTATGTAGGGCCGGATCAGTAAATAATATTCTCAGGTTTCATCAAATGATAGCAAATCCCTGGACAGTGATACTAGCTCAGCTTTGTTATTATACATCGATAAATTTGAAGATTTTTACCACTTTAATAATTCTTAAAACTCATATTTTAGAAATGTTGTCCTGTTGGTGTTTGAGTTTTGTTTTTGTCTTTTAATATTTGTAATGCTTTGCCACTTAAAAAATATTTCAGGGTCATGAAGATGAGGTATTTGTTCTTGAGCCACACCCGTTCGATCCAAGAGTTCTCTTTTCTGCTGGTCATGATGGAAACGTGATAGTGTGGGATCTGGCAAGAGGCGTCAAAATTCGATCTTATTTCAATATGGTAATTATCAGTCTCTTCATTTTATGGCTGTTAAAGACCTGGGGAGTTCTTGACACAGGTCCCCTGCATATCACAAAGGAAATCCATTTAAGAAACGGCTCAGACATTGTTTCCACTTTAAGTTTTAAAAAAGAGTTACTATTTATTCCATACTTCTATTGAGATACTAAATTTAAAAGAAAATTGATGTGTGTGTTACAATACTTGTATATTGTGATAACTAGTTTAGTTTTTAAAATACTTTTAATAGTGAAACTTTGATGAGAAACTCACAAGTATGAAAAGACAATATAGAGAAGAAAAATGTTTGGAAAACCATGTGAAGAAATCATAAATAAATATTTATATTGTGTTATTGTATTTCATCAGCAGTCCTCCAGTGCAACAGAATTTGATTCAAATATATCCATTTTAAAATTAAAGCCAAAGCAACAGATATTCTTGCCTTTTATCAAGTTATGGTATGTTAGGTATTTATTTGGGTTAAGCCCTTTTCCCTCCACATTTTGTTTCTTGTATAGATACTTAGCATATTTTGCTGAGTATTTGAATTGCAGTGGTTTAATATCACAGACAATTCGTGCAGTGTTTCCACTCTAACTACTGTATGAAGGCAAAAGCGCTCCGCTCCTCAAATGCTGCTGTTGTGTATCTAGGCATACTTTTTTTGTCTACTTCCTATATATCAGGGCTGCCTTTCAACAAAGAAAACAAAAAGGAAGGCATGTGTTTCTACTATTACAGCATTTTTAAATTAAAAAAAAATCAATTATAAAAACCTCTAGTAATAAATCATAAAGCAATACAATGAATAGTGTGTGGCCAGAATTATTTTGCAAAAAAACTATTTGACAAAAAACAAAAGTCATTTGTAAAATATAATGGCTTGTGAAAAATTTCATAAAAGTGACACTACTTGATTGATAATCATAATAAAGTGACTTCTATGTAGTAAGCAAGCAGAATATAAAAGGAATTTTTATTAGTGAAGAAATAAACTTTAGCTGTTGTCGTGGATATGCCTTAGTATACATAAGGTAAGATACAATTGGTCAAATTCTTATTTTTCTAAAAAGACAGTGTTAATTATTTGGGGTACAGGTGTTACTGATAGATGGATTTCCTTAGTGATTATGTGTATAGAGAAGAATTTTTAAAAAGCGAATATTTAAATATGCTCGTAAAGAATTTTTTCTTTTCTCCTCCTCTGTCCTTGCATTTCTGATTTGCTTCTTTTTGGAACATCTCTGCTGAATAAGAAAATAAGTCATATCTCAGTTTGGCTTTATAGCTTCAAAAGAACACAGATGGCGGGCTATACATGTTAGTTTCATATTTTCAAAGGTCATTGATGTATTAGTAGAGTGTTTGGAGGGAAAGTGTTCTCTCATACTTGAATATTGCTTTCACCTTTAAGTTATAAAGGTGAATTTTTCCTCATCAGGTAAGTTGATCACACTAATATTCCACATATCAGTAGATATAAAAATTGCAGCACCTTGAGATTGAAGTGACTTGCTCTTAGACCAATAAAAATTAGTGATATAACCAGGAGTAGAAGTCAGCCATATTATGTTGTATGCTCTTTGAAATTAGGTAAGGGATTAGTTACATTACTGCCTTAAAAAGTATTATTTGCTTAATAAGAGTTTTAGATAAAGCTATTTTCCTGTTCTTTCTATGAATAAGAGAGAGGAAAGACTCTAAAGGGTGGAAGAAACCAATTTTTGTAATAGTAGAACTGGATGGTATCTATTGAATCTTCAAACTGTGAGAAAAACAAAACATAGACTAAAAAGGATTAAAAATATATCTTGCATTTAAAAAGCTGGAACATAAGCTACCCCTCATCACATTAAAATATAGATACTCACTTTAATTTTTTGCATGCTTTTTAATAGCTTCCAAAATCCTTCTACTTCAAAAATACTCAATACCTCATTTGGGTCTCATGAAAACCTTGTAATATAATTAGGGTAGATTTTATTGTTACTGGTTTTATGAATGGAGAAACTGTATAGAGATGAAGTGATTTGCCCAGGTTTACGTAAATCACAAAGCTATCATACGGGCATTTGGGGTTTAAACCCATGATTTTTGTCCCCTGCTAATGTGTTCTTAATGCTATCTCTAGTTGTGGTTGGTCATTACATAGCTAATTCCCCAGCTGTGTCCAGTTAGTGATATGTCCAGGAGGAAATTGTTTTCATGATGATAGTAACTTTGAGTAGATCTTTTGAGATCTTATTATGTAGCTTGATGATTTTTCTGTCTCTTAATTTACAAGTTGCCGAAGTGCCCTACTTTTTGCTCTTCACTCCTTTGTTCATTTCATTTTTTTTTTTAATCTATAGGCAGATAGAAGATAAAGCATCCAGCATTGCTATTAAGAAAATAAAAACCATTTGAGGGAGAAGTAGAAGCTTGTGTTCATTGTCTGCTATCATGAGTGTTGAGTTTTGGCTATAGTTATAACTATTTAGCTGTGTGTAGCTAATCAGTAAGTTTTTGAGTTACTAAAATAACAGAAGTTGATCAACTACAAATTCAATCCATGATATTAAATTGTACTAGTAATCATAAGTTCAATTTAATAAGTACCTTTCGATCACCATGTAGAGGGATTTGTTATAGTATCTTGGATGATTTAAAGATGAATAATTCTAGTGGAATATACCCCATTTCTAGACTAGAAACTGTAAAAGTTTACACAAAGTATTGAGATTAAGTAATATTTCATTTGAGTTTTTAGACTGAAGCTTATAAGTATTGAATAAATTCACTATTACACCTATGGCCAGAAAATAAGGAATGTAAACTGTACCTTTAAAAGAGCAAAAATTCTATATACAAATTCTTAAAAATACAGGTTTTTATCAAGTGTATTTTGAGAGTACTGCTTTAATATTAGTCTTTTTATGATAATTGAATTTTCTACTTGAAATTTATAATGCTTTGCGAAAAGTAATGAAACCATGTAACAAATAATTATTTTATGTTAATCAGCATTTTACTGCACTTTCCTTACCTATTACAGAAATTAAAAATCTTTAAAAAAATTTTTAGAATAAAAAATATATCTTCAGTGGTTTCAAAGGTTGAATGTTTTAAAAGTCCATGTTTGACGTATGGTAATTGCATTTTAATAGATTTATTAATAAAGTTAATAAATTTTAAAATATTTTGAAACATTAACATTTTATTGTAGTATGGTGCGTGATATTCATCATTCAGATAAATTTTCTAATTCCTTTTTTCTTTTTCCTGTATCAAGTACAGTTTTTAAAATATTTTAGCACCACCTAAATCTGTAAACAGATTAAAAGATTTAAGATTGAGAGTTGAGATAAAAATATTTAATTTCTTATATGCTTACATAATCCCCTAATTCATTTCATTTCAAAATCTTATAAATTCTCAACTTGCTGGTAGTGTTGTCTAGAAAAACTGATGGGGTTATTTTCCTCATTTTTATTGCTAGCTTTCCTCTTAATAGAGGATCTGAATGATTAAAGCAGTTGGGGGTGGGTGCTCGGTTTGTTTTTGTTACTTGCAAGAAGTGTATGATGAGATGATATAACTCAGGGTATCAAATGGGATAGACAATA
The DNA here is from genome assembly GCF_949752795.1 of Hyperoodon ampullatus. Classification (NCBI taxonomy): domain Eukaryota; kingdom Metazoa; phylum Chordata; class Mammalia; order Artiodactyla; family Ziphiidae; genus Hyperoodon; species Hyperoodon ampullatus. Next base: position 4,674,903 of record NC_136925.1, read on the forward strand.
CATGCTCCTTGCACTCCCCTGCCCCTCTGCTGTTTCACCTTTAACTAAAAATAAAATAACGTAAAATTTCAAAAGCATTTGTTGGAAAAGCATAATATGTAAGGTGGAAGGCTCGAGCCTTTCTTTCCTTTTCTTTTAATGAACCAGAGAAAGAAGCTAAAGAGAATATTGTAGAGAACGTTGTGAACATAAGATAACTTTATTGTTTTAAAAAACCTAAATTCTAGGCCTTAAGCTTTACTTATTTACATTCGTCTACTAACTCCGTCAATTATTCATGTTTCAGCTGAATAGATCCTATATAGCTTGAGTATTCAGGGCAAAAGTTGAGTATTTGGGGATATTTTATTGAAGACTGATAGTGTATATTAAGAATATTTCAAACTATTGACGTATAGTTGAGCAAGCCCATGTTCTGTCTTTGGATGTGACAGGAGGTATCTTGTTTTGATAAAGAGTTGTTCTAAATTCTAGTTTAAAGGCTGTAAACTCCTATTAAATGCTAAGAGGCAGATAAATTATTTCACAGAATAACTTGAAAATGTGTGCAAACTCTCTGAACTAAAGTTGAGGGTTTTTGTGTTATATTCCCCATTCCCCCAAAAGAGGTAGGCAAGTTTAGAAGTTTAATACAACCATAAATGTTCCTAAAATACAAAGTTGTTTTTTATAGCCTTTTTTCCCCTTTAAATTATCACAGTACAGCTAAGTTTTAACTACAAGTTTAATGAAATGAGTATTAACTTAATTTGAAAAGATATGAAAAGTGACTTTGAAATTTCTTAGTACTATGCCATTTTATTATTAGGTAGAAAATAAAGATGTTTGGAGTGGGATTTGTAGCTTTCCTCGTGTCTCTGGCACTTTTGCTTTATCTTTTCTGCTCTCTTTTCTCTATTTCTATTGTTCTAGCCGTGTCTGTCTGTCTGTCTCTTTCTCTCCATATCGTTCTATTTCTGTAATGTTATTCAAAGCTCTAGTTTGTTGCCTTTTGTCTGGTTTTGATTTTAATTGAAGAGTACAGTGTCTCTGGCTAGAAAGCAATTCTACTGAATTTGATTTTTGCTTTGCTTTTGTTGTTTCATGGGTAAATTCCAAATAACAGTTTTCATTTATTTAATTAAAATTTCCTTATTTTTTATAATTGTTAACCTTTCTTTTACTTGAGATTTTAAAAAAATGTTCCAGTGTCCACTAATCCAGAACAATATATTTCTCCTTGCAACGTTCCAAACAAGCAGAGGCTGCCAATCCACCACTCAGAATTTTTGCACATGCATACTTCTGACATTAACATGTTCTCAGTGTGACCTCTAGTTTAGTTTTGGACAGTTGTAGCTGCATGTATCTAGGAAAGGGAGAAAGAAGCTCAAAATAGGTATATCTTGTATCGTGTTCTCTTGTGAATCAAGATTTCAAGACCTTTCTTTCTCTTCCTCTCTCTTCCTCCATCTTTCTCTTTCCTTTTTTCTTTTTCTTTCTCTCCTTCCTTCCCTCTTTCGTTCCTTCCCTTTTATCTCATTACCTATCTATCATCATCTAACAAGATGTCATATACCTGCACTCTGTTTGTTAAAAGGATTTTTCTGATGCTTCCATTCTTTGTTTCAGCCTCTCTGCATAAGAAATTACCTTCAGTCTTCTGATTATAAACTTCAGTTATTGTCATTTTCTTTCAGGTTTCTGGGGTTCTTTAGATTCTGTCTCTTTCTCATCTATATCTTGATATCAAAAACATATCTTAATATTTGCTACGAATGTGAGCTTGTCATACTATATTATATTTGGTGAATTACTTTTTTTCATGTAGTAATTTTGACATGTTCCATGAGTTGCTATCACAAGGATATTTTGAGATTTGATAGTTATAAGGGAAAGTATGTAAAATTACAGAATGTAAACATGCAGGTGAAAACATTTTGATTAGCAGATACTTGAGTGATTTTGTACATAAACACAGAATATGGGAAGAGTAAGATGTGGTCCTTTTTTTGTTTTTGTTTTTAATCCAGCTTGCAGTTAAGTTGGGGAGATAAAATATACCTGAAAAGATAAGTATGGCTAAATAGCTTGAAATGGTAGTGTGGCATATGAGAAAAGATAATTGGTATATCTAAAGATGTAAGGATAACTTCAGGGCGGATGGTCAGAGAAGGAAGAATTGGAATTATGCCTTGAAAGATAAATAACAATTGTGTCAGAAGATAATTTTATAAGTAAGAGGAATATTATATAAATAGCCAAATAAGAAATGTTAAGGCATGTTCATAGAGTAATTTGGAAAGTTTTTCTGGAATAGACTTTGAAAAATGGGTGATAAAATGAAAAACATAAATTGAAGTGGCTTGTTGGTGCCCTCAAATTACTTGTAAACATAAAGAATAGCTAACCTAGTGGGGGTTTTGGTGAATTACTTTATATTCTAGAAACTTAAGAGAAAAATATTTTGGTTGCCAGTGATAGTGTTTCAGGTATGAAATTGGATAGGTGGGGGAGATCTGCTTTCATCAGTGAAATCATGATGAAACATTGTAGCGACAGGTAGTAAATTTGTGAAAGCAAAACATACATAGGACTTGGTGTTCTGTGATGACAGAAGGATTAGAGCTAGAGAGTGACAGAAAATTTAATAAATGTGTTAAGAGTATTGAGCCTAGGTGATCTTGACAACAGTGATCCTTTTAATGGAAATATGAGAGATGTGAAAGAAAACGGATTTTTTAAATATGTTTATTGTGACGTAGTGTTGGACTTTTTGTGGAAATGGACAGCCAGCACTTGGAGATAGACTACTTGGAGAGGCTAGTTGTAGAGAGAAAGAAATGTAGTCTTCCGTGTAGAAAGATGTCTACCTCCTCATGGAGATAGAGAGGACAGTGTAGAGGGCTTAAAACCAAACATTTAGAAATATAGTTGACCTTTGAACAACATTGGCTTGAGTTGTGCAGGTCCACTTACATGCAGATTTTTTCAGTAGTAAATACTGTAGTACTACCCAGTCCACGGTTGGTTGAATCCATGGGATGCAGACCGTGGATACAGAGGAACTGCGTATATATGGAGGGCTGGCTACATAGTTATATGTGGATTTTTGACTGTGCAAAGGGTTGGCGCCCCTAACCTCCTTCATTGTTTAAGGGTCAACCTTAGTCATGTTTAGCAGAATGGAGAAGAGATTACAATCTCCAGAAAGTGTGTTGGGAAGACACCATGCTATGTCAGAGAGGCCAAAGGAGGAGAATCAGTTTCAAGGAGGACTTGATTAATAGTATTACTTCCCTCAGAGAAATCAAAATATGGGTAAACAAAATGGTGTTAAATTTGAAGATGAGTTATTTATTTTAGTAATACATTTTTCTTTTGATGAACGTTAGAGTTGATTCTTCAGAATCACTTTTATATATCTGCTGGTTTTATTAAGTCAGTTACAACAGTTTACTTTTTTATATAAACTTATTTATCTTGGCACCATTTATTTTAAATAGCTATCTTTAATTCATATGTAATAATGTTACCATTAATTAAAGAATTTTCAATGTTAAAGTAAACATTTATTTAGGAATAATCTTTTAAAGTAACTTGATGACACCTGGACTGTTGGAGTGTGGATAGCTTCCCTTAAGATATATTCTTGGTTTACACTGTTACTATAGTAGTAATTAGAAGGTGACCTAAGCATACTTTAATCATAGGTATGACAGTGTCTATCTCCAGTTTCTAGTGTACATTCTTAATTAAGTTTATTTTCCCCTAGGTTGATAAGCTTTAAAGGTTCTTTATACATAAGGAAGACTTTCTGAGGGTAATTCTTAGCATAAATTTAGTTTCTCAGCTCTTTTATTCTTGGGATATGAATCTATCCCATAAAATTATTAGGATATTTTGAAAGGTTCCTAATTTGAAATTGTGGAGTATTTTCTAGGTGAGATACTTACTCCCTTCTAATCAATGGTGTATTTTAAAAAATGAATGAGACCCCAAAATTGACTGTGGTCATAGACGTGGAATAATTCCATAAAAGGATGATTCTGCCTAAGAAAACCAATATTTTTAAGCATCCTGATTTGTGTTGAGTTCCTTTAGGAGTACATACTTCTCATATTCATCTCTGTGTGTTCCTCACAATTGATGTTATCTAGACCTATAATTTTAGTTTGCATTCTGGTGCTTTTAGCATACCTCATTTTCAGATTGTCCAGCTCTTCCAAAAAAGGCTTCCTGAATATTAGGTGTTAGGATTTTAGAAGTGGGTAGGACTCTAGTGATCATTTAAATGACCTTTATCATTTCCCAGAGATATTAAGTGATTTACCCATTACTAGAGGAGAGGTCTCTTCAGTCTTAGGCGTCACCCTTCTGTCTCCTTTAATTATTCATCTTTCTACTTCACAAGAATTATATTAGAAGTTGTAGATTGTATTCTGCCTTGAAAAGGGTACTAGTATTCTTCATTAAATATGACAATTCTATCATCACCAGAGCTCTTAATGCGTAAGTTTTTGCATTGATTTAATTTTTTCCAAGTTCAGTGTAAACTTCTAAACTAACAAGATTGTGCTGCTCATTTCTTGGAAATATTTCTAGAATTCTTTAGTCAGTATGAGAATTTTCCTACAAAGGAGTCATTATTTTAACTTGTCTGGTCTTTTCATCTCTTACTTTAAAAAACAAAACGAAATAACCTTATCATAGTCGCTGAATGTATTTTTCTATTTTCTTTTAACTCCTATTCTTGAGATTTTTACACTTATTAGTGAATATTACCTCATGGGTTTTCTCAGCTTTCTTTACTGTGGTTTAGCAAGTATGAGTTTTATTTTGTGGTCTTTGTTTACATATGTCCCAAATAATGTTTAGCAAGCATACTTGATATTATTAGGGGAATAATTCATCTAAAATTCACTGATTTTGAAAATTTGTTATTATTCATTTCTTTCTGTTTTTAAACTTACTAGAGCATGCTATAAGTACTAGCATAAGTTATGTACAATGTTAAATTCTATGTTGACTTTCTGTTGAGCATTTAATTTTATGATAGGTTCATATACCTTTTTATCTAAATGTATTTTTTAATTGAAGTGTAGTTGATACATAATATATATAGGTTCATATAACTTTAATATGAATAGAAAGGATACTTTCTTTTAGTTTTTGAACGTAAATCTCATTGCTTTCTAGTTATACATGCATATTCAAATAGTGCCTTCATTATTAAATTTTTTCTTTAAGAATTCTTAGTCATAAATATTCTGACCCTTGTTTAAGAAGATGAAATCCTTTTCAGAGAGAAGTATTTAACTATCTTTAATGGTTGGCTTAGTTAATTATCGCATAAATCATAAAAATAGCTAGGGTATATTTAGCTATATAGGAAAGTAAAATATTTTCCTACTTTGTATCAACTGGAAAGGCTAGACAGCATTTTGTAGTTAGGGCTGTTTATTATCTGAGGAGCTTTTTCTGAAGATAAATTTGGCATTTTACATAGTAAGGTTATGGGCACCTTTTCTAATTGGTTTGTAAGTAAAGCAGATCCATTGTCTTCCTTAATGAATAGTTAATCCAAATAATGTACTTTTGAAATACACTTTCATATTCTCCATATAAAAGTCACTCTGGAGTTAATACAGATGGCTTATACCAAGAGAATTTGTACCATCCTGCCATATTCACAGTGGCATGTGTTATTGTATAGCAACACAGTGATCTTCAATAGGATTGCTATTTTTTCTTTGCTTTTTTAGAGCTTTAGAAGTTCTGCCTCTCCCAAGTATTCTCTCAGAGATCTTCTACTAACTGTAAATGTGGCAACATTGGTAGGTAGCATGGGTATAGGGTTGATTAATTCTCACCACCACTCCCCCCCGCCACCTCCCCAAAAGAAGAATGTAGAGCAAGATTGTCTAAACATTATATAAAGGATACCATGCTTATGAACATCCATCAGACATACTTTGGCATTGCTGAGTCAGACTCTCAGATCTCTTCCTCTGTTCTACCATATACTTAGAATTGTAAACTTAGAATAGTATTACAGTTCTGGGAGCATTTATTATATTAGATTTATAAAGTAGTTGGGGTTTTGTTTTGTTTTGTTTTTTTCTCTGTCTTTTGTGAAATTTTGAGTGAACTGAGGTAAATAAAACATCTAACAACACATGGCCAAGACACTTTTAATTCTTTGGTCTTGAGTTTTTTATGTAAAATTCTATATAGAGCTAAACTTTGTTCGTGTGATTAGGTATTATAACAGTTCATGTAACTTTTTATTTCCCTAGACAACACTGAAAAATAGAGATGTGAATCCTGACATTTCTGCTTATATTCTTTCATTTTTGGAAAATACAAAGCTATATAGCTACTAATGCCCTTAGGTTAATCTGGAGAAGTAGTTCTGTTCTTTCTTATTTTTGAATAGTTTTAAAGTAGACTTGGAATCAGTTCCTTTTCTCTGTTATCTTATCCTCCAACTTTCTTCACAACCAAGAAATGATCCTGTTTCACTTACTCGGTTTCTTGCTTTTATGTTATGTCTTTTAGTGTATTAGACGTTAGAGTACTTCACCAGTTTTCTTTCATGTGATTAAATTTTAAGGAAAGTTATTCTTATTTCTTTTCCATTATTACCATTCAAAACAGCATTAATAAACACCTGTGTGCTCATTACTTCTTTTCAACAAGCCAAAGGAAAAATTAGTTTTCTTTTTGAGGTAATCCCATTTGTGGTACTATATAAACTTCTTAGGCAGAGCCCTTTCTTTTAGAACAACATTTTCTCTTTTGACCAAAATGCAAACCTTCCTTGAGAAATCAACTATTCTTCAAAATTTTAATTTCACTTCTGTACTTGGTGAACTGTACATTCATCCCTGTGCCATATTTTTAACACTAAAGAAAGAAAATTACCACTTCTCTCTTTTCCAAGCATTTACTGGGATATTGAGATATTACTAATAAAACCAATTTGTTCTAGATCAGTGGATACCGGAACAGAGAGGAGGTATTTCTTACCTGATAATGTGTGTGTGTTCCGATTCTGCTAATCCAGAAATCCAGTCACATTTGTTGAAAATCATCCTTAGTTGTTATTTGTTAGGGAGTCAACTCCCTATTTTAGTTGTTTTCTGAAATTCAGTCCCTAGTTGTGCTTTAGATAGGGTAGAATTTTTACCTCTTTCAGAACACTGCTAAAGAAGTTTTCAACTGGAACATAGTCTGAAGAAGCACTGAGAGCAAAAAAATTCAGAGTGGTGATTGGCCACCTCTGTTTGATTGACAGGTTGCAGGGAGAAACCCATTCGTTCTGGATTAATGGAACTGGAAAACAGAAAACAATTATCAGGTAAAAAAAACCTTTTCTTTAACCTTTGAAATTCATCATTTAAAAAATGAGTCAGACCATCAAGGGAATTTATTACCAAAAAGAAAAAGTTAGTGTCTTGTGAGCAGTGATCTCTGGCTATTACTTCAAGAGTTACCAAAAAATTGCTACAGTTACTCCACATTGTCAGCCTTTGCTGAAAGGGCTTGATTAAATGCAGATGAGATGGACTGTAAGGTGCAATTCCATTTTAAATCCGGGTTACAGACATGAAGCAGAACTATGGGTGGGGGAGAATGGTGGTGTTTTATTTCCTGACTTGTGTCTGGTCTATGGATAAAGATAATACGTTGTTTTTCAAGGCTTTTAATCTGGCACTTTCATGAATATTCACAAATTTTGTTACTGTACTGTGTTTGTTATATCTTCACTTCATGAGGCTATATACTTACATATCTTTTATCATAGAATTTTAGTAACAATAGTGACCAGCCAGTTCTTTATATTTTAATGGCAGTTTTCTGATTGTTGGTTAAATACGTTTCAGATTGAAGGCCAAGGACATGGTGCAGTATTTGACTGCAAATGCTCTCCTGATGGGCAGCATTTTGCATGCACAGACTCTCATGGACATCTTTTAATTTTTGGCTTTGGCTCCAGTAGCAAATATGACAAGGTAGAGTACGATGACTGTATATCTACTCCTTATAGTTGTTTGTTTGTTTGTTTGGTTTTAAATCCATAGATGTTTAGGGGTTGTATTTTGGGGAGGGAAGTGATAATAATCTTTATATTTCAGAAGAAATAACCTTTTACTTAGCCCGCTAGAAAGGTCTAGATTGCAGTTCTTAGGTTGGGGTATATAAGATGGGTGTTGGAGATGTCCATAGAGGGATTCATTGAAATTCTGTAAAATGTTTTACTTATATGGAGAATATGCATTTGTCTGGGGTACAATTCTGTGGCTTTTATGTGGTTCTCAAAAAAAATGTATGGCCTACTGTGATGGTAGTTAATATTTTTAAATATTCAAGACCCTGTGTGAGATTAGTGACTAAAAGATTTAAATTGTTTATCTGTGGTAGAGTTGTTTAAAAGGTTGTCATAGTAAAAACTGAAGCGTTCAGGTTTAAGAAATTCCAAATTAAATGATAAAATTTAAAGTTACAGATGTGTCAGGTATGAGTTCATGTTAATTTTTATATTCAGAAATTTTAGAGAAAATGCTTATTCTCTTAGAAAATCTGTCGTTAATTTTTTATATTATTATTATATAAACCATGCTTACTGTATACTTACGGATTTTCTTAAATTGTATGAGTGGTTTCATTAAAGAGTTTAATTCAGAGAATAAATTGATTTCTCATTGCAAAGTGCTAAAACAAATAATTACCATATTTAGTAATTTCAAAGATAAGATAAAGCATGATAGCCCTGGGAAAGTAAAAGTACTGCTGAAAGATTCATGCCTAGATTTAATTTTACCATTTAATTTGAAATTATGTAACTTATTTTCAATGTTTTTTTAATTTTTTTATGAATACAGTCTCTATTCCAGGGAAACTTTAAAGCAGCTACTTTTTTTTTTTCTTAGTATCTTCATTGGAGTATAATTGCTTTACAATGGTGTGTTAGTTTCTGCTTTATAACAAAGTGAATCAGTTATACATATACATACATCCCCATATCTCTTCCCTCTTGCATCTGCCTCCCTCCCACCCTCCCTATCCCACCCCTCTAGGTGGTCACAAAGCACCAAGCTGATCTCCCTGTGCTATGTGGCTGCTTCCCACTAGCTATCTACCTTACGTTTGGTAGTGTATATATGTCCATGCCACTCTCTCACTTTGTTCCAGCTTACCCTTCCCCCTCCCCGTATCCTCAAGTCAAAGCAGCTACTTTTCTAATCGTAAAATTTAATGTAGAACATACAAAGATTTATTTACAATTAATTCAAGAAAATAATATTCTTTTATATTGTTGTTTAATACCATGATTTATATTAAAATGTTTACCTTCCATTAGAAATCTATAATGATAAATTTTTCTTTGTCCATTCTTTTATGGGCCTTTCTTTTTATAGATAGCAGATCAAATGTTCTTTCACAGTGATTATCGGCCCCTTATCCGTGATGCCAACAATTTTGTATTAGATGAACAGACTCAGCAAGCACCTCATCTCATGCCGCCGCCTTTTTTGGTCGATGTCGATGGTAACCCTCATCCATCAAGATATCAGAGATTAGTTCCTGGTCGTGAAAATTGCAGGGAGGAGCAACTCATCCCTCAGATGGGGGTAACTTCCTCAGGTATATGCTCATTTTAATTCCATGCTAAATTTTCCTTTTCCTATTGAAACTTATAAAATTGATAATTGGGTAGAACTTTGTTTTTAATTGTTTTGAACAGATGAGAAGTAAAATGATTTTTATACTTCTTTAAAGTTCTTTGAATAATGCTTAAGTATTGCAAGACAGTTAAGAAGCATTGGAGGTTTAAAGCAATAATTTTCATCTATATCTATTTATAACCTTCTGAGGACTAATAGGGTAAGTCTATATTTGGTATGAGATGAGTCAGTTCATTTATTTATTCATTCAGTAACATACATTGTGAATCTCCTCTGTCGCTGACACTTGCTAAGCTGTGGTATTCAGCAGTGAAGTAAACAAATGCAATTCTTGCTCTCGTGGAGTGAGTTAGATTAGTAAACAGTTACAAACAAATACATAGTTAAAAATTATGAATAATTATTAAAGCAAATAATAGTATGATGTGAGAGAGAGAATAAGACTAGATAGCCTAGGGGACTTCCCTGGTGGTCCCGTGGCTAAGACTCTGCGCTCCCAATGCAGGGGGCCTGGGTTCAATCCCTGGTCAGGGAACTAGATCCCACATGCCACAACTAAGAGTTCGCATGTGGCAACTGAAAGCTCCTGCGTACGACAAACGGAGATCCCATCCCGCATGCTGCAACTAAGACCTGGCACAGCCAGATAAATAAATAAATATTAAAAATAAATCAGTAAAAGACTAGATAGCCTGTTCACGTTAACAATTGTTTTAAGAAGTGATCAACTTTTAAAAGTTTAAGAAAAGTTAAGATAGGAATGAAAAGTGTTGCTGTTTTGGAGGGTGAAAGTTGAATTAGTTGAAGAATCGAATGGGAGTTGAAATGGAGACAAGGTCTACAGGCTTCTTCCCTGCTTTTGGCAAGAAGAACAGCACTAATTTATTAAGTGAAAATAAATGGAAGGACTGTAAAGAAAGTTAAACCAGTTTTGCAGTTATGAATCTTTGTTATATTTTAGACTAGAAAAATGTTTATGAAAATAGTTTAGGTTCTTGACTAGCATAAATGGACAAAACTTCTAAGTAGATATGAAAGACATATATGGGATGTAATATATAATGAGTTAACTTTTAAATAATGAATTTAGAATCTGTAAGCAGCACAGAAAAATCAATCATCTCTTATTTTCTTAAAGGATTGGGCATGTGAAATTATAATAAAGACTCTAGAGTATGTGAAACTAAAATGTTTCAGTACGTGGACACAGCATGAACTCAATCTAAGAAAAGGCAGGATTTGAGAAATCTAGGCAGGCATTAGAGACTAGAGAATTCACAGTTGTTAGAGAAGTCTTGGTCATAGGACTGAAATTAAGATAAATGTCTTCATTCCCTTAGTGGGGAACTGGCAAGAATCAGGTCTTTCCCAGGCTTCAGTCAGGTACCTAGGCTGGGATTTCAGGCACAGGGAAATAAGAAAATGACTCATTTATTAAAATATCAGTGCTACTTAATTATCGTGATTATTCTTCCCTTCATTTAACAGTTTTTAAAGGGCTTTCATAAATAACACTCATTTAATCCTTTTATCTGTGGTATCCCAATTCTAAAAATTGAAAAAATGAAAATTTAACAACATTATGTCTTGTTCAAGTTAAAGTACACGGAATTGTAGGGACTCAAATCCAGCTCTGACTCCCAGTCCATTGTTCTTTCTTCCATGCCAAGCTGCCCTTAGAGTAACAACTGGACTTGATCTTGAAAATGAAATAGACACCAGTTATAGTACTGGGCTACAAGAGAACCCAGAGCAATAATTATGGCTTCAGAGTGAGTCACAGAATTTTTAAGTGTTCTAGTAGCTCACAGAATTCAGGGTAAATATCATTTCCTTCATTATTTTAGACTTGCCAGGTACAAAAATAGAACAAAAGAAAAATACTTTTTGAAAAAAACTTTAGCATCATTTCTAATTATGTTTCTATTTGCAAATCTAGATCTGTAGTAAAATTTATTTGGGGAAATAGAGTTAGGTAAACATACACGTTGGATATTGTAATAAGTTGCTTTGAGTGCAGTTTTGTTATATCTGCACTGAACAATACACTTTAAATGTTTTCTCAGTTGTAAACTTGAGCTATGTCAGATTCAAACATGAGATGTTTTCTCACCAGTATACCAGGAAAGAGGCATCCATAGGCATTTTAATTTTTACCTCTGTTCACTTTTACCACTTTCTAGCTTTGTGACCTTGGTCAAGTTATTTTATCTCATTGAATTTTAGTTTTCTCTTATAAAATGAAATAACCTTATGTGCTTAATACATGTAATTTCCTCTTTTCTTATACCTTCATACTACTACTACTTCATTTCAGAATATACTTTGTATCTTACTAACCCACTCTAAAAGTCTGATCTCATCAAGTCTTTGCTTACGTTCCCACACACCCGATATTAATTGCTGTTTTCTCTCCTCTTGTGGCAATGCCTTTCATATATCTCATAACATACATTTTCTTATTTGTTCAGCAGGATTGAGCATCTTTATATGCCTAGCATTGTTCTAGATTTAGAATTAGAATATTAAGATGGATAAGAAAATTCATGCTTTTGAAGAACTAAGTAGTGGGCTTCCTTTCTATATTGGGCTGAGTACTAAGGTATGTACACAGTCAGTCCTCCGTATTCCTGGATTCAGCATCTGTGGAGTCAACCAACCCCGTATAGAATATATTCGGGAAGAAAACTCCAGAAAGTTCCAAAAAGCTGAACTTGAATTTGCTACTTGCAGGGAACTATTTACATAGCATTTACATTGTATTAGGTGTTTCAGGGGTAGTCTGGAAAGATTTCACATAGGAAATACGGAGATGCCATTTCTCTTGGTGCTTGAAGGATGTTAGCATTTATCACATTTGTACTTGAAGTGGTCAAAAGCTCCAAAGCATAAAGGCGTATATCCTATTACGAGAGTAAAAGAGTCAGGTAGTCTCATATCACTGGTGTGGGTGAGAATTGATGTTGGAAAAGCAGGATGGGTTAAAATACACCAAGTTCCTCCCTACTTCAGAGCTTTTGTACCAGCTCTTACCTTCTGTCCAGAGTGTATTCTAGCTCTTCACATGGGTGACTATTTCTTCTTTTTCTTCAAGTCTCACTCAAATGCTTCCTTTTCAAAGTGGGCTTCTTTGACTTTTCTGACTCACCATAGGTAGTTCCCATTTCTCTCCTTCCCCGTTTTCTCTATCTCATCACCTTCTTTATGTTGACAACATTTTTTCCCAATCTTCATTTGTGTATGGGTTTATCATTCAATTTCCCCATTAGAATGTTAACTCCCTGATGGTCAGGGACCGTGATGTATCTCGTTCACCACTGGATCCTCAGTTTCTTGGCGTAGTTCCTAATACATAATGGGCACTCAAGAATTTGTTGAATGAAGCAGTAAAGCTTTTTGAGAAAGTGGGTAATCAGATTGGCCTTTTTTAAAAGAAGATCTAAGATGAAATCCTTCTTTTGCCACTTACTAGATATATGACTTTGAATAGTTATTTTGATTTTCTTATCTATAAAGTAGAATTAATAATACCTATGGGATTGTGGTATTGTAATGATCATATGAGTACCTGAATCATGGTAAACACTAAGTAAAAGTTATGTCATCATCATCATCCTTATTTTTAATGAAGATTGAAGGGGGCATGTTTCCTTTTTTTTTTTTTCCCTCTCTCTCCCATCATTCACAGTTGCTCATTTTAGGTCTTTTACTCAAGCAAAATTTATGTTTAATTCTGGACTCAAAGTGAGGTTGATAAGTAATATGGTTTGAAATATCCTTAGCATTTTTGTGGTTCACATAGGACTGAACCAAGTTTTAAGTCAGCAAGCAAACCAGGAGATCAGCCCACTGGACAGTATGATTCAAAGACTACAACAGGAGCAAGACCTGAGACGTTCTGGTGAAGCAGGTATCAGTAATACCAGCCGTTTAAGTAGAGGTAAGCAGTGATTCTTAAGTGAAATATTTTAAAAATTGAAGCAGTCTAAACCTACAGCAGTAGAGAAGCGATTAAACAAATATGGTAAATCCATTACGTGAAATATTAGGCTGCCAAAATGATCATGTTTTTGAAGAATATTTAATGACCTAAAAAAATATTCTTAATATAAGGTTTCAAACTATGGACAATGAGTTTTTTAATGTATATATTCTTCCAAATTTCCTATAATAAACATGAATAATTGAGAAAAATGTTAAAAATAAATTTATTCAATAGTTTATGGAATACATTCAAAGCCACATTCTCAAACATCTCACCATCCTTATTGTTGTATATTATTAAACTTTAGAGAAAATTTAAAGCAAATTTATGAACCATAAATGTCCTTGGGTTTGTGTCTGTTTTTGCTTCTTATATAGTTTTCCCAAAAAATACACAGTGGGCAATTTGTTTTTAAGTAATATTAGGTTTTACATCTTTGGAGCTTAATGGTCCATAGTCATGATTCATTAACTTATCTAGTCAACTGAATAACCATGTTCTGTTTTCATTAAGCTTTTGCTTGTGGTTTAGCTCCTAATTTGGTGATGTGATTATTTGCCACAGCACTATGAAGTTTCACGTGGAGGATAGTATGGATTTTTCCCCCCTGGTGTGTGTGTGTGTGTGTGTGTGTGTGTTTTCTGTTAGAAGCTAATGGAGAAGTGTCTCTAAATAGAACTTACTGTATTAATTTTTTAACTTAGGCTCTACAAGTTCTACCTCAGAGGTTCATTCACCACCTAATGTAGGACTAAGGCGTAGTGGTCAAATCGAAGGTGTACGGCAAATGCATAGTAATGCACCAAGAAGTGAAATAGCCACAGAGCGGGATCTTGTAGCTTGGAGTCGAAGGGTGGTAGTACCTGAGTTATCAGCTGGTGTAGCCAGGTAAGGAAGGGGAATTATGAATCGTTATGTACCACAGTTGTTTGTATTCATTTTGAATTACAGTCTTCAGAGCACCTTTTTAGCTCTAATTTGTTTTAATTTTTTTTTTTTGACAGTACATAGTGTTTTATTCAATTGGGTCTTGATACCTAAGTGTGACTCTTTTTTTTTGGAGTATAATTGCTTTACAGTGGTGTGTTAATTTGTTTTAAATTTATCTGCAGAGCTAATGTTTTAAACTATTCATGACTCTGGAGAAAAGTTAAATTTCAGTATATGTCCCTTTCTAGGATGATTCATATAAATGATATGGGGGGAGTGTTAAGGTGAATGGGGGGGGAATTATAAACTTGGCTTGAACAAATATGAGATTTTACTGAGTAGCATATTTAAATCTTAGTTTGCCTTGTTTAACTGTATCTTAAAACACATTCATAGTTTGTTGTAATTTAGTTTTTTGTGGATTTTACTAATCATTCACACCACATCATTCAGAGGCATAGTGAAAATACATTATATTTTTTATCAGTAATAGATTATATAAATATTTTTAAATCTTTTTTATACTTAAAAGTATACATATGTAAATTAAAAAGTATTGATTTTATGTAATCCTATTCTCAAGGTCATTGCTATGAGGGACGTTTATATTCAATTCCTTTTGATTCTTTATTAATGAAATACTCATGAATGAGGTCCATATGAGCCCCAACTAATACTGACTATATATTATAATACTGTACTATAACAAAAAACATAGGAAGATCAAATTTGATTTTAGGATTTCCTAGTTCTTAAAAGATAAGAGTAATTATATAATTAAAAATATTTGTAATCTGAATGTTTATATATATTATGCTTTTTTGATTGGACCACACCCAAATTTGTGTTAGGTTTTAGGATTATACACCTAAAGCTTGAATTTGAACCATAACTTTATCTGATGACAAATATACCCAGATGTTCTTTAGCTGTGTTCCTGTCTACTTTTTAATTCTATTGTTAAGGTTTGAAGAGGGTGCAATAAATAATACCCATCATTTTAAAAATAGTTCTGAAGGAGTAAAAAATAACACAAAAGAGTAAGACAGGAAATGAGCATATTTTATTATTCATACGGCTGTGAAGAACATGACTTTTATCTGCATGAATGAGTGCTTCCTAATACTGAACCCCAGCGAAAGGTACCACTGGGCCATGGTATTTCTCCCCACGTGAGGCAGCTGGTTTGCTTCTTTAAAGTGCAGAGAAGAATGTATACATGGACAGGGCATAGAACTGGGCCATGCTAAGCTGGATTTTCCTTCTAGAGCATCCTAATTAATTAGTTCACTCCTCCTCCCCTAGAGAAGAATGAGTAAGGAGGTGAAAAGAGTCCAGGAGTGGGTTGCTCGTTGGTGGTGGAGGTCCCTGCACACGGAACAGTGGGGAAGATTTGTTTCTCTCCAGATATTCGTCACCTTTTTATCTCTTTTCTTTGAGCTTGACCATTGAGAGTATGGTCCAGCGAGGCTGTGGCCATTACTTCAAAGGGTATTCGGCCTTCCTGGAGCTTTGCATTAAAATTAAATCCAATCCCATAACCAACAAAGGATTAATATCTATTATATATAAAGAACTCTCAAAACTCAGCAGTAAACAAAACAATCCAATTAGAAAATTGGGCAAAAGCTATGAACAGACATTTCATCAAAGAGTATATAGAGATGGCAAATAAGCACGTGAAAAGATACTCAACATCATTAGCCATTAGTGAAATGCAAATTAAAACTTCAGTGAAATAATCTGTACCTATCAGAATGGCTGAAATACAGTGACAGCACCAAATGCTGGGAAGGGTGTGGAGAAACTGGATCCCTCATGCATTGCTGGTGGGAATGTAAAATGGTGCAGCCACTCCGGAAAACAGTTTGGCATTTTTTTTAAAACCTAAACATAAGACTATCATATGATCCATTGAGTGCACTGTTTGGGGATTTATCCCAAAGAAATTAAACTTATTTTCACACAAAAACCTGTACACAAATGTATAACAGCTTTATTCGTAATAGCCAAAACCTAGAAACAACCCAGATGTCCTTCAGTGGGTGTATGATTAAACAAACTATGGTATATCCACACCATAGAATAAGACTGCATTAAACAGGAACAACCTGTTGATACACAACTTGATTGAATCTTCAGGGAATTATGGTGAGCAACCAGTCTCAAAGGTTATGTATTAATCCATTTATGGACTACTCTTGAAATGACAAAAGTGTAGAGATGGAGAACAGATTAGTGGTTGCTAGACATTGTGAAGAGAAAGGGCTGAGGAGGAAGAGAGGAAGGTGGATATGATCATTAAAAGGGCACCGCAAGGGATCTTTGTGGTAATGGAAATGTTCTTTCTGTATCTTCACTGGGGCAATGGATACACAAACGTACACATGTGATAAACTTGGAGAGAACTAAATACACACACAAACACACACACATGAGTGGAAGTAAAACTGGGGAGTTCTGAATATCAGCGGGTAGTATCAATATCCAGATCCAGGTTATGATGTTGTACTATAGTTTTGCAAGATATTACCATTGGGGGAAGCTAGGTAAAGGATACAAGGAACCTCTTTGTATTATTTCTTAGAACTGTATGTGAACCTACAGTTATCTCAATAAAAAAGTTTAATTAAAAAAACAAATTAAGAACAAACGAAATTAAATCCAAGGGCATTCTTTTCACAAGATTCAAGTTCAACCAAACATAAAATAGATAGCTAGTGGGAAGCAGCCACATAGCACAGGGAGATCAGCTCGGTGCTTTGTGACCACCTAGAGGGGTGGGATAGGGAGGGTGGGAGGGAGAGAGATGCAAGAGGGAAGAGATATGGGAACATATGTATATGTATAACTGATTCACTTTGTTATAAAGCAGAAACTAACATACCATTGTAAAGCAATTATACTCCAATAAAGATGTAAAAAAAAAAAAAAAGATTCAAGTTCACTCATTTCCATTGAGAATCATGACCAGCCACATTAGAGATTCTGCAATTAAGCATAAAATGACAACATTGATATACCCAAGTAATAAAATATCAACATTATAGAGCTCTTCCAGGTTCGAATATTAACTCCCTTCCAACTGTGATATCTCCAGGGAAAAATTAAAGTTCAAAGATTAAATACCCTTCCAGTTCAAAAACTTTAAAGTTTTAAGGAATTAAAAAATTTTTAAGAATTCTCTTGTCCTTGTGAGTTCAGGTTCCATGAAATTAAAGTTGACAGTTAATGTTCCTCAAAACTTCTGTTGCTCAAATTCAGCTTGGTATCTGGATAGAGTTGAAGTTTTTTCAGTGGCTGAAGCCTGACCTGCCTTTCACTGGAGAGAATGTAGTTCTTTCAGGGCTTCGGGAGTTAATGTTAGTTCTACCTCAAGGGTCTGTTGTGCCTTTATTATTATTTTTTTAAATTCCAGCTATCTGTATGGCACATAAGGTTATCACAGCATAAGCCCAACACTGACATAATTTTTGAAGAATAAATAAATTCTGTTTTTAATCCTTGGAGCAGTTACCTTAGGAGTAACCGTGTTCCCAGATCCTAAAACTTTATTTGCCAAAGACTATAGTAGAGACGGTAGTATCTAGTTCAAGTGGACGGAGTCTGTCTTTCTAGTATTCCAGTCATTTAGTGCTCAATGTCCAGAGCTCACAATCTATGAAATTAAACTCAGAAATCTTTATCACATGCCTCATCTGAAAAGAAGGCATCAGGAGTAACATCCCCTCTCTGATACCTAACATTCCCTTTGGGGAGAAATCAGTTATAAACATTACAGATTATATGTGGCTTTTAATTCTCTTTCAGTAGGCAAGAAGAATGGAGAACTGCAAAGGGAGAAGAAGAAATAAAGACATACAGATCAGAAGAGAAAAGAAAACACTTCACAGTTCCAAAAGAGAATAAAATGCCCACTGTCTCAAAGGTAAATAGTAATTACTTTGATGTTTAATATTTGCTTCATAAGTACAGTGACCATTTTGTAATTAAAGGCCTTTTTGTAATTAAACATGTTAATATTGTGGACAGGATATTTAACTAATGAAATAAAGTTAACATAGCTAATTCTTGATTATCTTTGGATTATCTTTAAATCTTTAATATTACATTTCCTACTTTTTAGCATACGTTTTCCCCAAATGCCAATTGTAATATGCCTGTTAAATCTAATAAATTACACCTTAAGCCTAAGCAAGATCTTTTGTTTAGTTCTGCCATTGGTGGCACACTGTAAAACAGTGTTCTGGTTTTGTTTTTTGTCCTACACATTTTTTTTTTTTAACTGTTTTGCACCTATTTGTTATTGCAGGAAATTAAGTCAGCTCTGCTGCTATAAATAATAGTTCTCATTTTCTCCATTAAGATAGGTAAATTGTCCCTACTAGTTTGCCCTGTTGGTTTTTCTGTCATCCTACTCTGGAAAAACTTTTCAGTCCAGTGGATTTCAACTGTTATGCCCTAATCTGGGAGAGATATGTACTTAACCTTCTTGAGTGTCAAGGGTTGACTGGTCTCTAGACCCAGCTTTGTGCTCCTTCCTCTTACTTGAGTTCCTCAGACCTTCTAAAGTAGTTTCCTGTATTACAGCTCCCTTTTCTGTTTTGTGACTCTTCGAAGGACTCAAGTAGTCCTTTGCTATTATTTTATGTTTTCCTTACTAAGGGTATCATACCTTGGCATCAGTAGGACCCTACACTGCTACAGTTTCTGTTGTTATAATCAGAAATAATCTTCTCTTTTTTAGGTTTTTGTTGTTGTTGTTGTTGGTTGTTTTTTTCATGGTGGCTGGAAAGCATACCCTTTTTTTGGTATCCTTTGCTCTGAATCCAAGGATGTGGGGACATAATTCATATAATGATTGTGAGCTTGTATTGCTACCACTTTTATGGATGGAATATGGTAATATCTGTAAAAATTAAAAGGATGTGCTTAT
Organism: Hyperoodon ampullatus; assembly: GCF_949752795.1. NCBI lineage: Eukaryota > Metazoa > Chordata > Mammalia > Artiodactyla > Ziphiidae > Hyperoodon > Hyperoodon ampullatus. Next base: position 4,694,425 of record NC_136925.1, read on the forward strand.
CTTTTAATCCAGTAGTGGTACTTTGAAGACTATTTTTTTAGAAAGAAAAGAATTGATGTGAATGTATATATGTGTGTGTGTGCATGCAGATATTTATAGTGTCTCTGGTGGCAAAAACTGGAATAACTTTAGTGTTTATTGGTGGACAAAAGGTAGGATGTCATGACATATATATACCCATGGAATACTCTACAGCTTTTTAAAGAAATGAGTTAGAACTCACTCCATTGCCTTGGAGAAACGTTCATGATGTATTTGTTAAGTGAAAAAAAGCAAGTGGGACAGTAGTGTTTATAACACTACTGTATTGCAGTATTATAGGTCTTGAGGTACACAGCCCCATCCCCCCACACACATACAGAATCTTTTTTATGAGACAGGGCAAGACCTAGATTTTTTCTTTTTCCCTCCCTTCCCAAGTGCCACCCAATACACTTGGGAAACCAGAGCCAAACATATTCAGATACTCAACACAGCATATTATTCTGAGAGAGATAAGAGAGGGTATTAGAAACATGATGTAGCAGCAAGCTGTTTTGGAGAGGGTTCTGTTGGAGAGATTGGGATGAAACGTCTTTGAAATGGAGAACTCGATGGATGGGTTGAATAGAGGAATACAAAACACTGAAAAATAAGTTAACAAGCTGGAATGTCAAGTTGAAGAACTCTTCAGAATGCATCAACAAGGGATAAAATGATGGAGAGTATGAGGGAAATGTGAAAAACATGTATGTGTATGTTTATGTAATGTGTATGTTGTATATACACATATATACACAGAGATTAGAAGTACATAGAAAAAAAAAGCTTTATTTGGTAAGAGTCTTCAAAGAAGAAAAAATATACAGAGGGAGAAAAGAGTTGGAAAAATGATCCAGAATTTCCTAGAATTAATCTCTAGCTGAGCAAATGCATAGTGTGCCAACTAGAATAAGGAAAAGAATAATACAAAATTAAAAAATTTAAAACCTCAATTAAGCACATTATAGTGAGATTTGAAAATATCTAAAACAGAGAGTATTCTGAAAGTTTCTGTAGAGAAGAAGGGAACCACATGAACTTGAACTTGACTAATACTAGACCTTTTCTTTGTTGTTAACAAAATGGATTCCACTGAGCGCCCTACAGCTAGAAGAGTTAAGAGGAAATTAAAGAATCAACACCCACAGGAAAATTGTCTGCAACCCCAACACAGTAGTGTTTATGCTGATTTCCTACTGGAATGGTCACAGCATGCTGGGGCCAAGTGCTAACATGCCTTGGTTCAAGGGATGGAAAGTCACCTGTAAAGATGGCAGTGCCAGTGGAACCATGCGGCTTAAAGCTCGGAATGGTATCCTGCCACCGACTTGTCTAATGGGCAACCCCTTGGTGCCTGCCCCTCCAGGTAGTATTGGTACTGTCCCTGTGGGCCAGTGGAGACTGGGGTTCTCAAATCTGGCATGTGATCACCTTTGCTCCAGTCGTCATTACAACTGAAGTTTAAAAAAAAAATAGTCTGTTGAAGTGCACATGAAGCCTTGGGTGAAGCTCTTCTGAGACAATGTAGACCTCAGTGTCAAGAACGTGTCTGTTAGAGCTGCTAGCCATAGTAGCTTTGTGGTTCCTGACAGCAAGAATAACCCATGAATGATGGAAGCAGCCGGCTTCACAGCTCAAATGATTATCCTGAGCCATCCAAGCTAAGTCAGTGCTGGCTATGCACCCGTTCTGGATTGTACCACAGCTCAGCTCACACAGCTTGCAAGGTTGCTGACCTGAAGGAGAAGATTGGTCACTGTTCTGGGAAGGGGCTTCTGGAAGATGGCCTCAAATTCTTGAAAGGTGGTGGTGCTGCCTGCCACTGTTGATAGGTTCCTGGCAAGCCCCCTTGTGTGTTGAGAGCTCCTCTGACTGTCGCTTTGCTGTTCGTGACATGAGGTGAGATAACCGGGAGAGAACGTCCTCCTTCCTGGCTGCAGTGATCCTAAGGGTCCTCACTTCCCTCTTGCCAAGAAAACAAAAAGATCTTTGGAGTCATTGAAAAGATTCTCTCCATCAATCATTCTCTGCATTATCCCTGGATACCAAGTTCACATCTCATAGAATATGGGGAAACTTGGGCTCTCCAAGTATTTCACAATAACTCCTCTATCTTTTCTGCCATATAGTTATTGTGCCACATCTTGCTTACTTGAAAAAACCCAGTGCCTTGCCGAGTACTGTGATATGATCCAATTTTATGCATATGATGGGGACAGATGTTTCTCTGATGCAAATGGAAATTCAGAATTAGGTATTCCTTTCCTTAAATTAGAGTTGGGATCTTGACTCGGTGTCATCAGATCAGTGGACAAGAGGGCAGCTGGAGCTGGCAAGGTCACCACGTCTGCCCAGAAAGTTCAGAAGGCTAAATGAATAGTATCGCCAGTACTGGGCACCCCAGTCTTAACCAGTGGTGGAAGAACTGTCTCAGGACTGTTTGTCTTGATCAGCCATTTAAGCTTAATAGTAAAAGACTGATTGATAACAATGCATCATAAAACCTTGAAGAAACAGAATATTTTGTGGACCGTTTGTTTTTCTGTATGTGGCAGTTTTAACTTACTAGTTTTTAAATCAGTACTTTTTAATGGAAACAACTTGACCAGAAATCTGTCACAGAATTTTGAGATCCATTAAAACAAAGTTAATGAGAAAGAAAAAAAAGAAAGTGAGGATATAACTATAGGTTCAAAGGACTCAGGATATAACTAATAGGTTCAAACTTATTTTCTGTCCACACTTTAAAGATAGTGCTCCTTTTTCTTATTGTATGATTTATTGCATGATATGTTGTATGTATAAGTCTGATGTCAGTCTCTTTTTTCAAAGGCAATTTTTAGTATTTTCCTTCTATTTTTTTTATATTCACAAGTTGTTTTTTTTTTTTTTCAGGTGTAAATTCTTCTGTTTGTTGAGTTTTTTCCATCTCTGTAACCATGTTGGACTATCAGTTATTTTGATCAGTCTTAGTTGTTTTCTCATCTGCTGCAGAAGACTTTTTTTTCTCACATTTGCCTGCAGCAGAAGAGAGAGCTAGTCACCTGGTATCCAAGTCTCATAGTGATTGGTTAGCTTTGTGATCACCATTTTGTTTTCTAGTTTGCCTCTGCCTTATTATATATGCCTCACAGTCTGTGGTCCTCTTTCTTATATCTGTTCTATAGGTTTGGCGTAGGTACAGGAGAGTTCAGTGGTAGGCTTAGTCTGTTATTATGAATCCTCATCAGAAAAAAAAGTTTTTATAACGTATCAATCAGCAAGTGAATTTCAACATATCGTAAACCTGTGTTTTAGCTTAATGTTAAGATATTTGAGCTGGTACTATAGTCTAGTCTACTTATGGGATATCTTAAATACGAATGGGTTTTTTATCATTAAAAAATACAACTTTTAGGGCTTCCCTGGTGGCGCAGTGGTTGAGAGTCCGCCTGCCGATGCAGGGGACGCCGGTTTGTGCCCCGGTCCGGGAAGATCCCACATGCCGCAGAGCGGCTGGGCCCGTGAGCCTGTACGTCCGGAGCCTGTGCTCCGCAACAGGAGAGGCCACGACAGTGAGGCCCGCGTACCGCAAAAAAAAAAAAAAAAAAAACAACCTTTAAAGTAAAAGGCGTTCTTTAAGCATACTCTAAATAAATTTAATTTACTTTTTTCCAGAATCATACTCATGAACATTTTCTGGATCTTGGAGAATCCAAAAAGCAGCAAGCAAACCAACACAATTATCGTACGAGATCTGCATTGGAAGAGACTCCCAGACCTTCAGAAGAGATAGAAAATGGCACTAGTTCTTCAGATGTGAGAGCTCAGCACATTCATAGATTTCTGTTTCCATTTTTGCTTGTTTTTTTTAATGTAACTTTTATTCTTTGCATTCATTGTTATATTTATAGATGTAGCTCAAACATGGTTTGTCTAGGTCTTAAAATGATAGTGATAGTTGAAGGACCGTAGTGTGTATTCTGGGCATGGCACAGATGTTCATAACCTCAAGTCCACAAAACAAATGCATGTGAATTAATTATTCCCATTTTGAGGGCTCTGAAGTTCAAAGATGTTTAGATTACACATTTACCTAACTATTAAATGGTAGAGCAGGGACTAAACCCACGTTCCTTTCACTCCAAAGCCAAGTTTTTGAAATGGTACCATGAAGCTCTAGTCTGTAACTATAACTGATCAATAGACATTTGACAATTTTGGTTAGTTTTTAATCTCTGTACCAATTTATAGCTTTCTCAATGTAAATTTTTAAAATATTCCTTATGTACAATTATTTCCATAAATATCATTGTCCCTACTAAATTATATATTCTTTCAGCAAAGGGAATCCATTTGCAGTCACAAATCAGTCTTATTTAGCAATTACAATGGTCTTCCTTCCCCTGTCCCACTCTCCCTATTACCCCTTCACTCACAGTTAAGTCAGAGACTCTGTGATCTGAGATGTTGACAGCTACACATTTTTGAAGTCATGTTACGTTTTGCAGTGTTAGACATGTGTGGGGATTCTCCACATATATTCTCTATGGACAGGGCAATATTAGCACAAACCGAGAGTATTCTAACCATAATTTAAAAGTTAGTCTCCAGTGTTTTCAGGTCCTTGTATGGCCAGAACAAAATGATACGTTCAATCTGGCAAAAAAGATAAAATATACTCATTATATAAACTTGATACATTAACAATTTAGATATGCCACAGAATGTAAAATATATGTGTGCTATTTATTTGCATTATAAAATATTTATTTTTGAAAGATTTATAGTATTACTCTTAAATACTAAGTTTCTATAATATTTTAAAAATATTCAGCTCAAAATGTATTTCCAGGTATGTCTGTTACGTAAGAAAATTCTACCAATTCTTTGATTTGTCTTCAAAACTAATTTATTTATGCCTTAAATTTGTAGAGGAGAATAATAAGAAAAGAATATCACCTTTGGCACAATATATTAGTTAAAAATGAAAGGATCCGGGCTTCCCTGGTGGCGCAGTGGTTGAGAGTCTGCCTGCCGATGCAGGGGACATGGGTTCGTGCCCCTGTCCGGGAAGATCCCACATGCCGCGGAGCGGCTGGGCCCGTGAGCCATGGCCCCGCTGAGCCTGCGCGTCCGGGGCCTGTGCCCCGCAACGGGAGAGGCCACAACAGTGAGAGGCCCGCGTACCGCAAAAAAAAAAAAAAAAAAAAAAAGAAAGAAAGAAAGAAAGAATCTTGGGTTTTTGGTTCAAATAATTTGTACTTCCATATAGTACCTTTTTATTTTGTATTTAGAATGTAGAATTATGTTTCTGTTCTCCCCCTTTAAAGAAGTAATATACTAAGAGTGGGAATAATCAGATCACTTGTTTAGATTTTTTTTTCAGTTATATTGAGCAAAGGTTAAATTTGCTAAATAAAATTTACTCTGGATTTTGATCTTTTCATATTTGCCTAGTTTTCAAAGCCCTGTGGAATAGTTATGTAATACATTCTTCATTTTTAAGCCATCAAAACAGGAAAAATTTTCTCCCCAAGATATAACATTTAATTAGGGAAAAAAAAACATTTCATTATCCTGCAAAAAATGATCTGGATGTGCCCAGCAGTTAATGACACTGAACCAGTTCTTGTGTAGAGTGGGTCTAAGCTTTGAAGTAAAATGACAGGAGTTCAGAATAGGCTTTGCTGCTTATTAATTGTTCTGCCTTGGGTAAATTTCTTAGCCTGTTTAAGCTTTAGTTTCGTTTATTTAAATGACTCATTCTTATCACCAGCACTGTTTGTCTAGATCAAATGGGATGATATATACAAAGTGCTTAGAACAGTTTCTGATGTATACTGAAAGCTTAATTAATGTGAGCTGGTATTTTTATTGGAGCAAGATTTTGTGACCAAAAAAAAAAAAAAATACCAATTATTATAAAGAAAATGGCTTCACAGGTAGTATCCTGTGTTAACCAGTGAATATTTACTAAAGAGAAATCGGAGTGTTTGGGTAGTTTTTAATCCTCTCCATTTGTATAAAATAATACCTGAGTTGGAATATCCTTTTTTTATATGATAAAGCTATTTTAATAATAATAATAATAAAAACATAAAAGTTCCTAAATTTAAGTTTCTCAATGCATCTATAGAAAAAGAAAACTTAAATTTTAAAAAAGGCCCAAGAAGTAAAGTTGATATCAAATATTAATTTGGTATCACCCAGTCTAGAAGATGTGTTATGAGGCTTTTTAAAAAAATGTTAATCCACCCAAGAGATGGCTCTGAATCCAGTATTAATAAGTATTTTATCTTTGGCTACACTTAATATTTGGATACATTCAATAATTTTTGTATAAAAATATGAGACCTGTGTTTTACAACTAACTTAAATCAGGTTTTAATATAAATATCCTAGTATGATTCATACTATTAGATATCACTGATATTTTCTGTAATCATAGAATGTTATTCTGTAAAGCTATACAATAAAATATGTATTAACTATCTCTTAGGAAGGTGAAGTTGTTGCTGTCAGTGGTGGAACGTCTGAAGAGGAAGAGAGAGCATGGCATAGTGATGGCAGTTCTAGGTAATTTAATGAATTTTTATTCTTCCAAATGTAATGTAAATTCTTTGGAAAGCTGCCTTGATTCTTAATGTTAAATTCTTTTCTATCAGAAACATATTTCAGAGTCCCTTTGGGTTTAAAATTGATCTTTCTTCAGAGTTTTTTTGTAGTTGTCCAAAATTTAGATTTCCTTTGACATGTTTTCTCTAGTAGAAAAAAATTTTTGGATATTGTAACTGGATCTACAAAATGATGCTTTTAACTTTTTCTTAGTTGATATTTTATCTTCTGAATGCTGTTATATTTGTAATACTGAACCACAAGCTAGCTTCATTACTGGCTTTGAGAAATACTTATGCATTAAATCATGAAAGTAATGCAATTTTGTAGAAGTAACTGTCTTTTTTAATGGAATTTGTTGAATGCTAATAATATTTTCTTCCAGCAATGAGAATAAACTTTCCCTTTTTCCTGTTGTTCCCACCCCATTTGATCACGTAAGCGAGGATTCCTTCAGCTCCTTCTACTTACTGGTGATTCACATTGTTACAGGGCTTAATGGCCTTGGCTGACCTTGTGAGGTCTCAGTAGCAAGAAGTAGAGCCTTTGGGAATGGTAATTATGTTTAGCCCCTGATACTTATTCCCTGGCAGCACTAGCTCTTAAAATTGCCAAAGAAACCAAGAGGCTGTATTTAAGAATTCTTCACCTCTTTTTGTCATGGACTTTCCTATTTCCACAGTAGTTGCTCCCAGTAATGATATGCAAGTGTTCATTGTTATGTCTGGTGGTTTTCTGTATTTGAAACAAGACAGTAGAAGAAAAACTCACTTTCTTTTGGCTCAGCAGTGGAAATAGAGTATAGGCATATATTGGTGATATCTCAGGTTTGACTCCAGACCACCACAATGAAGAGAATATTGCAGTAAAGCAAGTCACACGAATTTTTGTTTTCCCAGTGCATATAAAAGTTATGTTTACTCTATACTGTAGTCTGTTAGGTGTGCAGTGGCATTACGTCTAAAAAAAATAATTAAACATTTTAAAACAGCATGAATCTGAAAATAATACTATTGGGAAAGTGGCACCGATAGACTTGTTCAGTGCAGAGTTGCAACAAACCTTCAATTTGTAAAAAAACACAGTGTCTATGAAGCACAGTAAAAACAAGGTATGCCTGTATCTCAAACCATGAAACAACATAGAGGTTCTTGTTTTGAAAAAGCAGTGTTGGCTTCAGCAGTTGGGGAAATTGTTGTAAAGTACATAGACCTCTGGGGTTTGTAGTCCGTGCTGGTGGCAGCAGATTTTCTGTAAGAGCTGAGTGCTCCAGAGAGTAACAACAGTGAGTATTTGGCGAGTGCCATTTACAGTGACCATGGCTGGGGTTAGAGTAAATAAATGTTCCTAAGTTGAGGATAGCCTAGGTGGCTATTTGCCCTGAAGATGTGTTCCCACATATCCAGAGTAGTGTCAGAAAATATTTTTTATTTAAGTTCTTCAAAATCATTTTAAGCTTTAAAATGAAGTCATGAAATCATACTAGAAAACACCTTAATTATTTGATTCTTATCTGTGATGATTATTCTTAGGGAGATAATGGGTAAATTACCCATAAAGGACACTCGGACCAGAGGGACAAGGTAGTAGCATAAAACTCCAGAAAAATATGCCTTCAGTGTTATCAGCAATGTGTTTAGAGGAGTGAGGATATACATCAGTAAATCTAGACAACCTGATTATTGATTTTAACACAGGATAATTTAGATTCCATTAAGGTAATTATATTTATAAAGCTATAAAATCAAGTAATGAAATATTCTCATGTACTAAAATTAAAACAGAAGATAACATAATTGGATTCTTTATTTTGCAGCATCAGTTTAGTAAAACTTAGGTCTGTTGAAGGTAAACTGAAAAGAAAGCTTGAGTTTCCAGTGAGATACAGCCAATGGCAAACACGATTGGTAGTGATACATAAAATATTAGGCCTGTAAAATATCAGGCCTGTATTTTTCTGAATCTTACTTTGCTTTGAAGCATAAGATACACCTAGGGTGTACACTGGAGATGCCGTGCAAAGTTGGCAGGCACAGTCTTCCCGCTGGGTAGGAGGACTTCTGGCCCTGCCAATTCAGTATCTAGCTACCATGAAGGCACCAGGGCTCTACCATGGTCGTTCCCGTGTCAAGGGGCCCACCTCCCCTCAAAAAGGAATCCCTATGCTTCTTCCTCAGTGACAGTACCTCCTATGCTATCTCGGGCTATCTTTCTGTTGTTGCTAGAACTGAGGAAAGTGACGCTGTGCTCCTCATTTTTTTATACTCCACAATATTTTGAACAAATGCAGCACTCAGAAATCTGTATGTTTGCTAAAATCATAGAAGGTACTTAAATTCATTGTTTAACTAGCACTACAACCTTATTTATCTTAAAATTTTTTGGAGGTACTTAAGTAAATTAAGTCTACAGACTTTTAAGAAACTATTTAGAAGGTGAGTTGAAAGTTAGGAAATATTTTTAGTTCATTTAATATGTACTGTTCTGTCATTACTTTTTATGATGATCTTTCTTTACATTTGCATACAACAAAGTCTTAAAGTGTATCTTATCTGTATTTTTTAAATCTCTTCTTTCCTTCTAGTGACTACTCCAGTGATTATTCTGACTGGACAGCAGATGCAGGAATTAATCTGCAGCCACCAAAGAAAATTCCTAAGCATAAAACCAAGAAAGCAGAAAGCAGTTCAGATGAAGAAGAAGAATCTGAAAAACAGAAGCAAAAACAGATTAAAAAGGAAAGAAAGAAAGTAAATGAAGAAAAAGATGGACCAGTATCACCAAAGAAAAAGAAGCCCAAAGAAAGAAAACAAAAGGTTGATTTATATATATATATGTTTTCTATAAAAACAAAGCATGCATTTTAAAAGTGCAGCTGATGAACATAAACATTTTTCAGGTGTACCAGCAAGTAATAGAAAAAACTCAGAAGTACGCAGTAGTAAAATAAAATATATTAAGATCTCTTTAGTTTCCTCAAGTTTTTAAATGTTTAGCATGTGAGAGTATTTACTTGTAGAATTACCATATTGTAAATATTGAGCATTTAATCGTATAACATGAGCAGATATTTTTCTTGAGACTCCAGTGGGATTTGTTTATTTATGTAAAAAAATAATGCTACAAAACACACAGTTTATTAGTCTTTTAATTGCCTTTACTTTTCAACCATCCTTACTGTTACTGCTGAAAATACTGTTGTGGTAACAAGCCTTCATTAATTTACAAAGCATGTGAGCCATCACTAGTCCTTAGGTCGGTAGTACTGGTTTGATTACTACATCTTTAGTCTGTGGATACTTTGAGACAGATCAGAGAAAGCAAGAGATGAATGTTATGTGAATAAGATCTGTTAGCTGTTACGGAGTCGGAATTCTTTAAAAACAAGAACTGTTTAAATTTTGCTCTAAAGTAAATGAAGTGCAAGGGACACGTTTTGTATTCCCCAGAAGATTGTAAGTTCGAGGCACATTTGGTTAAACAAATGGAAGATTTTTTTAAAACCTCTGCCATTTTTGGAATCAAATAGAAGTTGTTATCTGTAGAATTAAATACTAGGGAGTTGGTAGGGTCTCTATCTTTAGAGAGCTTTGAAAAATTTTAGGACTACTTCTGTCTTAAGTGTTTATTTTTTCTTCATCCATTGAGCGCTTGTTTGTTTCAGCTTTATAATTATGGATTACTTTAATCTGCATTCCTCAGCCTACTATCCTTTTTGTCACCTCCTTTGCCTTTGTCTAGGGGATATTTACCAAAGAGAATACCACACATTAGCCACAATATTTCTCTTCTTCCTTGTCAGTGATGATAAATGTAGGCTGACCCATTATTTTACATAGTAGACAGATAAAACCGATTTAGCCATGTATCTGGCTAATGGGGTAAACTTTTTTTTCATCTCAAGACAGTTTTGATGAACTTTTGAGGTTTGCAGTGTTACCTCACATAATTCTTTTGTCCCAGGAGTGCAGTCTACTTCACCTGGTCCCCTTTTATTTGATGATTATCCATAAACTAATACCTCAGGCTCCTTCACACATGCTACATTTGGATCCACTGTTACTGTTCGGCATATTTTCATTTCACTGTTTTGCTTAAAGTATTACCCCAGGGTCTGTCTGCCACTAAATTTATGTGGGACAGATTTTAAATAGCATAAGGTTAGGATGTTACAGGCTACTCCCTGTAATTTGGTTTTTGTTCACATGGTTTGTTGTTAGCCTATCAGTGAATCTAACAGTAGATAGAACTGTTCTTATTCCTTAGTCATCTTATCTCAAGTAAACACAATATTTCCCTTCTTACGCATAGAGTTGTAGAGCTGAAAAGTAACTGAGACATCATTAATTAGTTGGTATTTATTGCGTCTATGAAAAAATGAAAATATTTTCCATATGATTGTTTGAAGTAAGCAAAGAAAAAAAAAAAACCCAGTTAGGCAAATACAGAAAATGCTTATTAAAAAATAGAATTCTCGAGAGATACAGTAAAGTTATCTCAGATATTATCTGACATATATCCCTTATTCTGTTAGGAGCTCTGGAAATCAGAGCGATGAATTTTTATCTAGTGCCTGCAGTTTATAAAGCAATACAGTGGATAAAAAGAAGTGTAAGATGTAGTACTTGCTCCAGAAACAATGTGTGACTAACAAGTTGTTTGAATCCCGCCCCCCCCAAAAATAGAATAAATATCACATGATAAAATATGTTTGATTGGCAAAGTAATTTTATAGATAATAACTCAGAAACCAAATGGGGCCATCTTATCTTAGAGTTTCACATAAGCTTTCCAGAAGAAATAAGATTTTAGGTGGGCCTAGAAGAATATCCATGGATAGAAAGGAAATAAATCAGTTAACCTGTATCTCCAAAATTAAAGAAATCGCAATTCATGAGGCTGGAAATTTAGAGACATGTTAATGCATTTTATCCCCTAAGTGGTTGTAAGTACTAACTGACAGAAATCTACTATAACCAAAACTTCTAGGTTCCCCAAGAATTGTTGAGGAATTGTCATAATGTTTATCATAATGATTCTTGTCTATGCCACAGTCTTACAGTTATAAATATGATTACTTCTATTTAATATCCAACTTACCTGGCTTCAGGTAAGAGTTGTTAGCTATCCTAATCGACATTCTGGGAAGAAATGTTTGCCTTAGTATATTAATAGTTCATATTGAGGCTGGAATAAGTAATTTTTAGACTTTTCCTACCTTTTTTCCTTTTTACTAAGTCAAAGGAAACCTTTTTTCAAACACTTTAACTGAACACCTCATCATATGTAAGACTGATACGATCTGTGGATCTTACTCTGTGATGTGCTCAGTGCATAACAGTAGTGGCTACTCAGTAACTACGTGTAGACAAAATAACTGTTCACATGTCATGTGGCTTAACATCTTAAAACTAACACAGAGCAAAATTTATTTTCTAAGCTTTCCCCTCTAACGTACTGCACTTCAGCCTTCCTCATCTCAGCAGTGACAACTCCAGTTGTTTACACCAAAACCCTGTAATTCTCCTTTTTCTCTCATTCCACATTCAGTCCATCAGGGAATTATTATCATGGCTCTGTCTTCTAAATACATTCAGCACTTGACTGTTTTCACCACTTTTGCTATCATGCTAGTGTCAGCTACTGTGAACTCTCACTTGTATTACGGCAGTACCCTTCCATCTCACTTCCTGCTTCTACCCTCATCCCCCTAGGCTCTGTTTTCTAAAGCAGGGATCAACAAACTTTTTCTGTAGAGGGCCAGCTACTCCACCATTGTAGCCTAAAAGCAGCCCTAGACAATACATAAACGAATGGGTATGGCTTTGTTCCAATAAAATTTGATTTATAAAAGAAGATAGTGGGCTAGACTTGGACCATGAACCATAATTTGCAGATGCCTGCTCTGATGCATCCAGAGTGATCCTTTTAAAATATGTCAGATCCTATCACTCTTCTGCCTAAAATTCTCCAATGGATCCATCTCACAAATAGTAAATGCCAAAGTCTTTTACTCCTCCCTTATTCTCCAGGGAGAGTTCTCCTGATGTGCTTAACTGAGAAAAACAAAGGTGGTTAATAGGAAGAAGAGTTAATAGGAAAATGAGTATTAAGTAGCAACTATAGCATACCTGCTGCAGATGGTGTTCTCGACACCCATTATGACCGTTTTTCTTTTCATGAACTTTCATTAACTCACAGTGATAACTACCTTATAACCAACTTCTCTTTTTTTTAACAAACGCAAGAGAATAAAATTTAGCAATCTTAGTTTACAAACACTGAACCAAAACATTTTTAATCAGCTGCATGAAGTTTCTGTCTCTACTTACATACGTTAGGTTTCAGCTCTTAGAAAGTCCATTTTTCCAGAGTCTAAGGTAACAATATCCAGACTATGATGGCCACCTGTAGGTGACCAGAAAATTTTAACTTTTTCTCAAAGGCCTAGTCACAAAAGTAAGAGACCTGGCTTGACAGCATTCTGTTTGGAAAAAAAAAAAAAATCTGAAAAAAAAAATTTTTTTTAGAAGCTTGTGTGTGAAATGGCTACTTTAAAAGGAGTAAAGGAATGTTCTTGGGCTACGTGGAAGTATAATGCCCAGCCCTTGGAAACAGTTAGCCTTCTGTATCTTGGCACTGGTCAGCCCATATGAGAATATCTTACTTAGTTCTTACTAACACGCTTATGACTAGGATTTTTTTAAATAAAATCTCGAATATGCTTCGGTCTGTTACATGGAGTGTTTATGAAACTGATAGGATTTTGAGAGGAAAGAAAGGTGACAGAGCTTATACTTTGGTGTTTTGGGGAATATCTTGTCACCTAGTTTTGTTTTGAATATTGTCTGTAGAGCTTTGGTTTATCTAGTTCTTTTTTTATGGAGTGATTTGGAGAAATCGAATATAACTATACTGCCACTGCTGCCATCTTCCCAGAGTAAGGTTTTTAATGCTTAATATACATTTTTGTACAAAGATCCCTTCCCCTTTTATTTTTTAAACTACCTTCGTAGTTATTTTAAAGGGCAGATTGATGGATTAATGCTTTCATGATAATATTACTTTACATTGTTTTACACTTAGAGATTGGCTGTGGGAGAACTAACGGAAAACGGTTTGACGTTAGAAGAATGGTTACCTTCAACATGGATTACAGATACTCTCCCCCGAAGATGTCCATTTGTGCCACAAATGGGTGATGAGGTATTTTTTAACTTCTAAAAAATATCCTTTGTTTCATTCAAGTAACTTTAAATACTTTTTATAGCTCTTGAAACAGAACTCTAGAAAATTGCAGCAGTTTTATAAAGTATCTCATTTTACATATTTGTAGCTGTATGTGGAAAAAGGAAAATTAGGAGGAAAGCTTTACTGATAATCTTTTTTGAGGCTACTGTAAAAATTGCAATAGCAAATTAAATACTGTAAGAGAACAGAGGTTTCGTTGACATTTTAAAAACTAATACATATTTTTTAATAAGAGGATTTTATGGCCAGTTTTCTTTTTCCTAAATTAAAATATATTTATATGGTAAAGGAAAAACAAAATTCAGCCTTTTATTTTTATTTAATTTTATTTCATATATGTATTTTATTTAAATAACTATAATATTCATAATATGTTTCTTAGATCTTAAAAAAATCTATTATATTCGAAATATCATTTCATTTTTAAGAAAATATGGTTGGCCATCATTTTGGACTATGTTCTTGTGAATTTGAAATGAAAATGTAAGATTAGACCAAACTTTTCCACTCAGAAGTTCATGTCTCCTTGTTTTATGCATCAATGTTAAGAGGCAGCGTTATCTGGTGTTCAGTAGATTCATAGTAATAAGTTAGGAATTCAAATAGAGGCTTCTTTAGCGGAGCACTCTAACAGTAGAAGGTGACAGGTGGCAGTTGACAGTTTTAAAAAAAAAAAGGAAAACAAAAACTTTTTAATGCAGGAGTAATAAGTAGCTCTAAAGTTCCAGGCAGCTGGAGCAATAATGATATTAATGAATAGAATGAATGTGTGTAAGCTAATGGGTATCGCAAAATATTGCTAAGAACTTAATAGCATTTTTTGAAATTCCAGCAGCATTTTTTAACAAGCTCAACTATTTATCGTGGGAAGAACACTTGGGGTCAGACTGCTGTATTCACATCCCGGTTCTCTAGGGTGGTAGTCAGGAGTCACTTAAATTTGACCTCCATAAATGAGTATAAATATATGCCTTGTTCTCCTTATAATGATAAAATATATGTGAAAATATATTTTTCATTTTAAAGTTTCCTGCATTTGTACAAACTGCTTGCTATAAAGGTAGGTGAATAATCAACTAAACATGACCCCTAGTTACAACTTACTTTATTATGCAACATAAATTAACTTATTTTGAATCCAAAAATAAAATGGTGAAACCAAAAAGCCAAAAAGTAACTGCTTATCCTAACCTCTTAATGTTATTTAGAACACTATGGTTATGATTAAGTGACAGTAGGACAGCTTGAGGAAAAGAAGGGGAAAAAAAACCCAAAATATTAGAATTTCTTTTAGTTTAAGGGACATTAAATTCTCTATGCAGTTTCAGCTGATACCGTGTATCTTGTGTCAAAGGAAACACATTCAAGTTTTAAAATTGTGACTTTATTTACTTTTTAGGTTTATTATTTCCGACAAGGACATGAAGCATATGTTGAAATGGCCCGGAAAAATAAAATTTATAGTATCAATCCCAAAAAACAGCCATGGCATAAAATGGAACTACGGGTATGGTGTTTATAATTTAATAGTCCAGAAAGATGTGATGATAGAGGAAATTGTATTGAGTGTTACTATTTTCACTATAAGAAACTGTATCATGAAGATACCTTTTTTAATTGAAACAATCTGGGGAGTAGAAGGTGTTTAATTTCTAAAGAAACATAAGATTGAATTTATATATTCCAGTAGTTTATAAGTTGGGAATAAAATGTAATTATGGTGAGAACTGGACAATATTAACATCTAAGGCAAACTTCATCTTTGTAAATTTCGAAGTATTTCTAGGTTTATCAGCAGTAGTTTAAAATTATTTCCATGTCCTTGGAACTGTGTTAGAAAACTCCTATTTCAATAAAGTTTTCCTTTTTCTTTCTTTTTTTTCTTTATTTTGTTTTCTCTTTTTTTAATTGAGATATAACTTGCATCCTATAAAGTACACCGATAAGTACACAGCTCAGTGGATTTTTACATATACATACAGAGTAATCACCTAGATCAATATTAAAATGGATAACTTTTTTTATTATGTTTAGCAGTTTATTTTGTGAAGATGGCTTCCTATTTTCTGTATCTTCCTCAGGAACAAGAACTGATGAAAATAGTTGGCATAAAGTATGAAGTGGGATTGCCTACCCTTTGCTGCCTTAAACTTGCTTTTCTGGATCCTGATACTGGTAAACTGACCGGTGGATCATTTACCATGAAGTAAGGACTGTTGAAAGAGGCAATAGTTTCTTAGTATTGTAGATTATTTTTCAAGATCCAGATAAATTTGAACGCCTTTTAGATATTTGTAAGTATATGACCTAATCAGTTTGTTTCTCTTTGTACTTAGGTACCATGATATGCCTGATGTTATAGATTTCCTAGTCTTGAGACAACAATTTGACGATGCAAAATATAGGCGGTGGAATATAGGTGGGTAATTTATTTAGAAGCTGTAATGTTTGCTTTATCTAATAAGTAACTTACTATTTTTCATAATTTAGGTAAAGATAATCAGAAATCTTGCCATTTGCAGGAATGTTAATAAGAGAGTAAGATATTGTGTCAGGAAGTTATTTATTTATTTTTAAGAATGAAAATACTTTTAATTTAGATGATGCTGAAATTCCAGACATTTTCTCTCTTGTATTTCTTAACTATGTATAAAATTGTTTACAGCTATTCCTTCTGCTGTTTTATGTGCTGAATTAAATTTTTATCCAAAGGAATTAGTGACAGAATTCAAACTTGAAGCAAAAGCAGTCTTCCAGTTCAAAATGTTTAATAATTTGGACTGGGACTAAAACTGAACTGACATTTTTCTTTTATTGGTTAACTCTGTTAAAATTAAAGCTAATATTGTAATCAAGACTCAAAAAAAACTTCTAAAATCCTTAGAAGTCTCCAGGCATTTAAGGTGCATTAATTTATGTACAGATGGATGTGCTATTTTCTAGAGTACTCCTTTTAAAAATTCCAAACAGGGCCACTCTGTCATCTTGGAGTAGACTCTGGTGCCTATATGGCTTATTTGGTTTGAAAAAGCACATCAGTTGACGTGGCATTTCATCCCTCTACCAGTGCCATTGGAAGGCCTTTGTGTGGTGATTGTTGTCTCTTGTTTGGTCTTGGTAAACGTAGAAATTTACATGTGTGCTGTAAAAAGAAAAATTATGGAAATGCAAGTCATTAAAATTAGGGACATGCAAGTTACAGAAAAAAATTTACATCCCATGTACCCGTTTCTCTGGAAGCTTTGAAAGATGTGTTCCATCAAATAAGGGAGTAAAGAAAAAGACACGGAATCTCCGCAGGAGACAGGAAATTCAGAACAGGAAAGCACTAAAAGGAATTCCAAAATAACAGTCAACAGAAGTCTCAGGATAGCATCTGTTTAGCAAGTCTGTAAAACGAACAGTCCAGAAAACATTGTCCTCTAAGAGTGAAATCATCAGGGACAAAAAAGTGAAACGGATAAATTGTATAAGATGTTTGACTTTGTGGGAAATTATATATTGAAGAGTGTTTTATAGTTTGAGCTATTAGAGAATGTGGGAAGACATAAATTCAGAGAAAACCAACCATAAGAAAATGAAGCAATTATACAAAATTATATAGGAAAGGAATTGTGTGCTATTTGGCTCATTAGCAAACAATATTTATACAGTGTAGTCATGACAGGAAATCTGAATATGGATTAAATAAAATGCACATACCCTTTATATACAGTTATATGGAGAGAGACCAATATTTAATGTCTAAAATTGAAGAGTGAAGAAATAGCTATATACTCATATTTAGAAAACCGTAAGTAAATTCAAGAAGAAAGAGTTAAAAGTTCTTGCTTTTAGATGTAAGCCTTTGGTACATATGATTTTTAAAATTATTTACATGGGGGCCTCCCTGGTGGCGCAGTGGTTGAGAGTCCGCCTGCCGATGCAGGGGATACGGGTTCGTGCCCCGGTCTGGGAGGATCCCATATGCCGCGGAGCGGCTGGGCCCGTGAGCCATGGCTGCTGAACCTGCGCATCCGGAGCCTGTGCTCCGCAACGGGAGAGGCCACAACAGTGAGAGGCCCGCGTACCACAAAAAAAAAAAAAAAAAAAAAAAAAAAAAAATTATTTACATGTGTTAGTTGATAAGATCAATTTCATCTCTTATTTTTGAGGACATGCATCCGCCAGTAAATTGGCGGAACAAATATTAGCAGTCAGAGTCCAGGAGAACATTCTAGAAATGCACTGACAACCTAAGCAAAGAAATACGGCAAGTATTGGACAAATCAGAGAGATATTTCAAATGGATGTACATCAGAATGTTCTCATTTGG
Organism: Hyperoodon ampullatus; assembly: GCF_949752795.1. Taxonomy (NCBI): domain Eukaryota; kingdom Metazoa; phylum Chordata; class Mammalia; order Artiodactyla; family Ziphiidae; genus Hyperoodon; species Hyperoodon ampullatus. The sequence goes on from NC_136925.1 coordinate 4,712,609, forward strand.
ATCTTATCATTTTTCTCCCCTAAATTTATACATTACTGTTTCTTCTAAAGTTAATACTAGTTAGTCTTCTATTTCTGAAGATATTTACATGTATCTACCAACTGCCATTTAAAATTACATCAATAATAATTACTTCAGCTTGTCCTCAGGTATGTTTAAGGCTTGCTCTGTTAGACTGTTCCTTGCTTAACTTTATTGTCATTAGCCTGCAGTATCGCTCATTGTGGTCAGGCACACATTATCCAGTTCCAGTTCTTCCTCTTTAGCGTACTGTCATCAGTCTGGGTACAATAGGATTGTAAGAAATAGCTTTGTGAAACTCATTATTATGTTTACTGTAAGGTGTCGGAGGTGTCAATAATGCTGTTTATTAAATTATATATTAACTTCTCACTAAGGGTAGTGTCACTAATATGCATCTGAGGAGCAATTAGAGACTCATAGTCTAGTAATAGATCATGTTTCCCTCTTAACATTGGCTGTTAGAATGCTTGAATTTGAATCTAAATTTGATCCCAGTGTGTACCCACTCAGAGTATATATATACACATATATATAACTCAACAACATGCAATTGTGTTCTGTTAATTTAGCCTGACTCCAGCTTTCTTTTGTGTCATTAAATTTCTTTTTTTTTTTTTAATTCATTTTATGCTATATAGTTGGCCCTCTGGATCCATGGGTTCTGCCTCCACAGATTCAACCAATCTTGGATCAAAACTATTACAAAGATTAGTTGTTTTTGTTTCTTTTTTATTTGTTTCTATAGGAAAGGGAAAGTGAGTGTATAGATGAGTGTTAGTAACTTAAGGGTGATTGAGTCAAAGGAAAGAAGGTTGGATTGTTGTTGTTTGGTTTGTTTTTAGGCTGGACTCTTAATTGTTGGTTAGAGGAACTTCCCTACAGAAAGTAAGAAATTAAAGATAGACTATAAATATTTTTTGGGAAGAAGTTATCTGTGTTTTTATTTGAATGAAAAATTTGTGCGTAGTCCTAATGATGTGCTAGATTGGTAAAAATGTTTAAGATAAGAGTGAATTTCTCTTACCATAATAAAATGTAAAAAATGGTGCTGAAAAGTCAGTCACACTTCATGTGTGCTTATTAAATAACTTATTCCCTCAGTATTGCTGATTTTATTTATTTACTTATTTATTTTGGAGTGTGTAGGTTATTTTTCATAGGTCTTTTAAAATCATACAGGCAATTTAAGTATCTTAAAGGAAAGAGGAGTAACAACAGCAGTGTTTCATTTCAGAGTAATGAGATGGCTTTTATTCTTGTCCAGGTGACCGTTTCAGATCAGTCATAGATGATGCCTGGTGGTTTGGAACAATTGAAAGCCAGGAGCCTCTTCAACCTGAGTACCCTGATAGTTTGTTTCAGTGTTATAATGTTTGGTAAGGAAGTATTATATTTTTGTTCAGCCTAACTTGTTTTGAATGTTTTCCCCGTCTGTTAATAAAATGATAAAGATACTACTTTTAAACACTGAAGTAATTATTTTTACAATGTGATTTTATTAAAATTGCAATGCAATGTTTAGATTTTTTAATATAAAGGTTTTCCTTCCTTTAAGCTGGGACAATGGAGATACAGAAAAGATGAGTCCTTGGGATATGGAGCTTATACCTAACAATGGTAAGTGTATGTTAAGCTTTTTGCGTCTGTATTATGGAATTAATTTCTTAACTAAAAATCTGATTTGCTAACTTGCAACTACAAAGAGTTCTTAATGAAGACCAAGTAGAAAATATTCATTCCACAAATATTTATTACACACCTATTATTGACCCTGGAGGTAGGGGAGGCATAACAGTGAAAAAAATTAGACATAATCCTTGCCCACTTGGAATTTGTAGTTTAACAGAGAAGGCTGAAATTAATTACAGCAAAATATGATACTGATTTGCTAATTATTATCCACTCTAGAACAGGGGTCCCCAACCCCCGGGCAGCAGACCGCTACTGGTCCGCGGCCTGTTAGGAACCGGGCCGCACAGCAGGAGGTGAGCGGCGGGTGAGGACCGAAGCTTCATCTGCCGCTCCCCATCGCTCGCATCACCACCTGAGCCATATCCCAGTCCCACCCCCAACCCCCAACCCCCACCTCCCATCCATGGAAAAATTGTCTTCTATGAAACTGGTCCCTGGTGCCGAAAAGTTTGGGGACCGCTGCTCTAGAAGATGAGCACTTGGGATCAAAGATATTTTTGTAACTCCAGCAGAATACATAGAATACAGTGTAATACTGAGAGTTCAGGCTTTTGAGTAAGACTTAGATTCCTATCCTAGCTCTGCTGTCTTTTATCTATGTCATCTTGACAAGTTCCTTTAAATCTCAAAACTCCAGATTCTTAGGATTCAGCTTTTGAAACTATGTAAACTAATACTTTCCTTATAGGGCTGCTATTAGAATTAAATGATATCATATGTGTAAAGTGCTGATTATAGAGCCTGACACATGTAAGGGCTCAATGAGTAGGTAATTATAATTAATAATAATAACCATCATCTTGCATATGGCCTGATGCATTGCCTTAGGATTTGGGAGTTAGCCTTAGGCAGTGAGTATGACATCTTCCTGGAACTGAGAAAAGACCAATGTGGCTGAAGCCTGGAGATTGCATTTTCTTTCTATTTCATTGTCCATGTTTGTTTCAGTTTTAAAAAAATACAACACACATAATTGTGTATGCCTAAAAGGGTTTAAAGGGATATATACCAGATTATTAATAATGATCATTTATAAAGGGTGGAGATATGAGGACTTCCACAAATTATCTTTTACATTATTCTGTATTGTTTGATTTTTTAATAGTATGTTACTTTTACTATCATGTAAGAATAAAGATTTTAAAAAACAAAAAGAAAAAAAAGCCTGACTTGTAACATAGTAGAAATAATCATTTATAAATGGAGCTCCTCACTAGTTATTGTATTCTAAAAAAGCAGAGAAAAGACAATGTGGGAAAAGTAAACCCAATCTGGTAAATCTTAGAAATGAGAAAATGGTCATGCTGATTTTGTTCAAAACTAGTACTTTCTAGAAATTATCACTTTGAGATACCAATATCAATAATGTCTTTTTCATCTCATTGCTAAATTAGAGCTGTTTAAAATATCTTAATCAACTTGTAAATGTGTTACATGGCTTATCTTCTGGTTTTATTTCCTTTGTGAAGGTTTGAATTTGAAGTCACATCAGACTATTGTGAATATGAGAGAAATGAAGCTAATCGATGTTGTAATGCTTGGGGTATTTCTTGAAATGAATTAGTGACAGTAATATACTGCTTGTCTCCTACCTGAATATATTGCTATGTGGAGGGGGTGGTTTTTGTTCCTTTTGGATACACGTACATAGGCCCTTATAGAGTTTAGTTACATTTTGGGAGGAGGAGAAATTTTGTAAACTAATAGTAGCATATTTCGAAATGTTTCTCTCATGAAGTCTAGTTCAAAGAAAAAATTGCTTGGCAGATTTGTAGATTTTATGTCACCACCCCCCACTAAAGATTCTGTTAAAGATTCAGGCATGCAGAAAGCATACCTTCATCATTTAAGAGCAAAAAGCATAAGAATCATCTGTCAGTGTTCATAATTCTCTCTGTTCCCACATTTTAAAAAACTGAGCCTTTGATTGAAGCATTTCTGAAAGAATACCACTTTTGCTCAGTTTCACCTGTGCGTTTTATCAAAGTAAACATGGAGATTATACATTATGAAATGATTCAGAAAACTTTTAAATTTGCATCATTTTATAGGAATACTTTCTCCTTCACCTGTAACTGATAATAGAACAAGTTGTCAGGTATAATTTTGGAGAAGTAATTATATGCTCATCTAGAGAATTATGAAATTAATGTTTTAAAGAATAAATTTTATTGACCCTTGAAACATACTTTCCTTTAATGAAAATAAAGAGTATACTTGCCAAACATTTACAAAATTATACTTTAATTTTATAACAATATTAACTCTGATTTCTAAAGGTAACCTAAATATTAATAAATTACCACATATTTTCACTAAATCTTCTTTCTTTCTATTTCAGCTGTATTTCCTGAAGAACTAGGTACCAGTGTTCCTTTAACTGATGTTGAATGCAGATCATTGATCTATAAGCCTCTTGATGGTGAATGGGGTTCCAATCCCAGGGATGAAGAATGTGAAAGAATTGTTACAGGAATAAACCAGTTGATGACACTAGGTAAATAATAATAACACATGAATATAGATAGAAGATGTTGCCAGAAAGCAAAGGAAAGGAAAAATACTATTATTCAAGCAAAACTTTTTTCCATAATATCATGTCATTGTTTTCAAACATTTTTAAGTGGTATTTTTTTTTCAATGCAATTTTACACAGGGCTTAAATATCTAAAACAGTTATAAATGAGACTGCTCTAGCTGAATTTCAGAGTGAGGGACCCCAGAAACACCAGGGGTACCGTTGAAAAACCTAGATCCTCCAGAACCTAATTTTAACATCCTTGACATACTCAAGCTGACATGATGTGACTTGAAAGAGGAGGGCTGAAAGCTGAATTATATGGGTAACTGTACCAGTTTTCCTCTTAACTTGATATACGTATACACAATAGAATATTTGTAAAGGGAAGGGAGAGGGTATATGAACTGCTTTGCTTTATTAAAAAAAAAAAAGAAAAAGAACAATGACCACAAAGCATGATTATCTGAACTTTTGGTGCCCAAAATAACTCTAAACTAGTGTGGTGGTTTGTATTATCCTAGACTTCCAGTAAGGAATGAGCTTTAAAGAGTCTAAGGGAGAAATTAACATGAATAAGAGCTGAAGATATTGGAGACACATGTTGGATGATATTTTCATCTGAAGTCTTTTAAAATATGGGCAACACTTAATTATTGTCTCAGATACTATCTTAGGTAATTTTAGTAATTATGTCAAAACAGTTACTGTCAAACACATAACATAGATTCAGGAATGGCCTGGTTTTAATTTTAGAAATACATGTAGATGTTCTTTAATAAGTCAGTTTTATATATTGTCTGTCATCTCTTTTCTTCTAAGGAATCCATAAATAAATACTCCTAGAATTTTGCAGTATAAATGTAGACATAATAAAAAGTGAGACTGTGTGTTAGCTAAACTGTATGTATTTTCTATCAGAAGATAGTGGTAGACTAATGGTTATGTGGATTAGAACTTAAGGCTTAATTCAAACAGAATTTTGAAGTATTTTAAGTAATACAAAAATAAATTTATAAACGTATTTGTTTGTTTATCTTAGATATTGCTTCAGCATTTGTGGCTCCTGTGGATCTGCAAGCCTATCCCATGTATTGCACTGTGGTGGCATATCCAACGGATTTAAGTACAATTAAACAAAGACTGGAAAACAGGTTTTACAGGTTAGAACCATTTGCTGTAGCTACTACCAAAAGAAAGCTAAGTGATTCTTTCACCATTTTACTGATCCTCTCTAGCTGTGTTTCTCAAACTTCAATGTGCACGCAAATCACCTTGGGGATCTTGTTAAAATGTAGGATCTGGTAGTAGGTTTAGAGTAGGACCTGAGATTGCGTTTCTAGCAAGTTCCCAGTGATGCTGGTGCTGCTGGTCTATAGACCACACTTAGAAACAAATATGAATTGATGGTCACTGTCTTTGTAGTGTATTTTATGAAACAATCCAACATATTTTATTTTCTCCTAGATATCCCATTGAAATATTTGTTCATGGATTGTTTTCATAGAATAATGTTAAAAATTGTTCTCTTATTTATTTAGCTTATGAATACTTCTGAAAAATGAAATTAGGAAAATTTGGGGTACTTTTTATAGTTGTAGCTTAGTTTGAAATATAACTAGAGTTTTAAAAAGCTGTAATTGCAGTTAATTTGCATATGCTGGTTAACAATTTTGGTAAACATTGAGTTCTAATGTTGGGCAGGCTTTGTAGGTTTATTGCCTAAAATGTCTTTTCAAAAAGTGAGGTTAAGGGCTTCCCTGGTGGCGCAGTGGTTGAGGGTCCGCCTGCTGATGCAGGGGACACAGGTTTGTGCCCTGGTCCGGGAAGATCCCACATGCCACAGAGTGGCTTGGCCCGTGAGCCATGGCCGCTGAGCCTGCGCATCCGGAGCCTGTGCTCCGCAACGGGAGAGGCCACAGCAGTGAGAGGCCCATGTAATGCAAAAAAAAAAAAAAAAAAAAAAAAAAAAGTGAGGTTAAGTCCATTGTTTTCACATAATGAAATCAGACTTTTAGCTTTCACATTTCTTATGACTTTTGCTTATTAGCAGGCCAACAACATTTTAACTTAAATAATAATTGCATTAAAACTTTATTTTTGTGACCAGTTTTATGGTACTGCAGTTCTTTACACTACTATTTATTTTAACTTAGGGAAGTTTGTTTTTGTTTTTGTTTTTTTGCGGTACGCGGGCCTCTCACTGTTGTGGCCTCTCCCGTTGCGGAGCACAGGCTTCGGACGCGCAGGCTCAGCGGCCATGGCTCACGGGCCCAGCCGCTCCACGGCATGTGGGACCTTCCTGGACTGGGACACGAACCCGTGTCCCCTGCATCGCAGGCAGACTCTCAACCACTGTGCCACAAGGGAAGCCCCTTAGGGAAGTTTTTAATCATATTTTGTATTCATATTTTTCTGTGTAAAATGTGCCTTTAGTTCTTTTTAATACTTAAATTATAATTCTAATTTGATACTGTGTGTACCTGGCACTGAAAACACCATTTGTTATTCCTTACTGACTAGGGTAGGGTTTCTCAACAAAAGCATTACTGACATTTAGGGATGGAAAATTCTTCATTATGAGGGGCTGTCCTTTGTCTCTACCCTTAAGTGCCAATAGCAGTCCCTAGTTGTAAAAACCAAAAATGTCTCTAGACATTGCCAAATGTCTCCTGCTGGGCAGAGTCACTTCACCGAGAAACACTTGGAATAAAGAAAACTAAGGCATTGGACTTTACGTTCTGATCTCGTTAGGTATTTCTGCTGCTGCTTTATTAATATTTGTCAAAAGCATTGAGATGAGGAGGAAATCACCTGTGATATGTGCCTCCCAGCCATCTTCCTCTCAAAGCACACTTCTTTAAGTAAATCATTTTCAACATTACACGTTAAAGGTTTAAGACAGGAAATGGAGAAGAAATTCTTAACTATATCCTTATTTCTCTCTAAGCCCCTAAGTTGTTAAACCTTAGGAGTTACACCCCGTGCTTCAGAGATGGAACAAGACGTGGGAGGATAAAAGGGAGAGAGAATTTTTTTCTACACAGTAGTAGTTGGACTACATCTAGATAGATGAACTTCTGCCATCTCTCACCATTGTTAAAAATATACTTTCTCATAGAAATACTGCTCCACATGAGAATTGCTAAGGTGTACTGTATTTCAATATACATTACAGCTTAATTAGGCTTTTTGGCATTAGCCTAGCTTAGCTAACTTAACCAACTTAGGAAAAAAATCTTTTGGAACAGAGTCCTTACATAAATTAGAAACTGCTTGATTTTTAACTAAATAATGTAGTTGTAGACCTGAGTTATGTTCTTATTTCATAATAATGATGCCTTCATGTGCTATTTCACTGTTGTGAGCTTTTTTGCTTCTCCTCTACTCATTGGCTTCAGACTTCTTACAGTTTGTAGTTTTCCTCTTTGATACTTCTAGTTCAGTCTTAAACCACTGTCAGTTTGCCCTACTGATATTAAATCCTCATGCCTTATCTTACACACAGCTTCTATAGGGTACTGTGAAAATGGCCTGTGATTCTTTTGTTAGAATGAGCCTTGTAAATGCTATTGGAAATGCACAGAAGCTTTTCTGTATGCTTCTGTATCCACAATTATATATAATTATTTTAAAATTCCATATAATTGTTTTCTCTTCACAAATCAGTAACATTTCCTGAGTATTTTCTTCCTTATCATTTTAAGTTGGATGATATTCTAGAATCTGCCTTTGGATTTTTCTTTAGTTACTGAAATAAAATAATAAAACACCAAAATTTTAGTACATTTGATTCTTGAACAGCATGGGTTTGAACTGCACGGGTCCACTTATACACGGATTTTTTTTTCAATAAATACGTACCTGTAGTACTACATGATCCATGGTTGATTAAATCCATGGATGTGGAACCTCGGATACGAAGAGCCAACTCTAAAGTTGTATTCGGATTTTAGACTTCAAGGAGGGCCAGTGCCCCTAACTCCTCCATTGTTCAGGGATCAACTGCATTGTCAATTTAGCGTAAAAAAAAAATTAATTTTCATTTCGTTAGGTTTCTTAGTAAACTAACATGTTCACCATATTTTTATATTTTTGTATCTCATGAGCAAGCTGTTAGTTAGCTTTTCATTTTTATGGTACGCGGGCCTCTCACTGTTTTGGCCTCTCCCATTGCGGAGCACAGGCTCTGGACGCGCAGGCTCAGCGGCCATGGCTCACGGGCCCAGCCGCTCTGCGGCATGTGGGATCTTCCCGGACCGGAGCACGAACCCGTGTCCCCTGCATCGGCAGGTGGACTCTCAACCACTGCGCCACCAGGGAAGCCCAGCTTTTCATTTTTAAATGTCATTTGATTACCAGTAATAGAATTAGATTGAAATTGCTTGGTTTCCTTTTTTAAGTAAAAGCAGATATGCTTATTACCAAAAAATGACACCATACATGAAAGGAATATGTAAAGCAAAAACTAAAACTCCACTGTTTCCCTCCTCCTGCTACTCTCCTTATAGTCTTTCTCCCTAAAAGAAGGCCCTGTTGATAGACTAATGTGTCAAATCCAGACATCTTCTATGCCAGTACATAACGTTGCTACTCTTTCCCCCTCCCAACACAAATGACGTTCTATTTTTTTGAAAACAGCTTTTTAAGGTGTGAGTTTTGTAATTGATTTAAGACTGCAAATAAAGAGTCTGAATGTCTTGGTTTTAAAATGTGTGTATGTATTTCTAAGTATAAAGAGATTAATAAGACTTCTGCATTTTGTTTGTTTAAAGGCGGATTTCTTCCTTAATGTGGGAAGTTCGGTATATAGAGCATAATACACGAACATTTAATGAGCCTGGAAGCCCTATTGTGAAATCTGCTAAATTTGTGACTGATCTTCTTCTACATTTTATAAAGTGAGTATTTTTCCACACTTAATTATATTACTATAACAATTAATGGCAGTATTTTAAAATGTAAAATGCCAAAACATAGAATACAATCATTTTTTATTATACATCATGTCACGTGCTGTGCTATAAGCATAATTCAACTCAAAATAGGAAGCGTATGTCTGTCTAAAGAAGCAGCGTTTAGTTTACTGGCTGATAATAATTACAGAGTCAAAGAGATTGTGTTACAGTTGTGTTCTGCAATTCAAGTAAGAAAATATGGATCTTTCTCTAAATCCAATGTTCGATAATAATAATAATAGCAAGCTTTTACTGAACGTATAATATTTTACCTAGGGCCTCCCTGGTGGCGCAGTGGTTGAGAGTCCGCCTGCCGATGCAGGGGATACGGGTTCGTGCCCCGGTCTGGGAGGATCCCATGTGCCGCGGAGCGGCTGGGCCCGTGAACCATGGCCGCTGGGCCTGCGCGTCCGGAGCCTGTGCTCCACAACGGGAGAGGCCACAACAGTGAGAGGCCCGCATACCGCAAAAAAAAAAAAAAAAATATTTTACCTAAATTAGCTCTTCTAAGTCAGATAAAAATCTTACAGGTGTGAGAGATCATTATCTGGAATTTACAGTTAAGGAAATTTAATCTTTTAGAGGTTAACTTGTTTAATTTTCACAGTAAATGAGTGTCTGCCATTTGATTTGAGAACCTTTCACCTTAACATTGTATTGCCCCTATCACGTTTATGAACAAGTATTCAGATACGTCAGCAGGAAACTGAATTTAACTTTCAAGGTTTTTCTTCTTCAAAGTCAAGTTTACTTCCTCATTCATTAATCCCATACCAAGAGTGATGATAACTACAACTTCTTAAGACAGCAGGACTTTTACTTCCTTGTCTTAGGGATTTTATGCATTCATAGAATGAATTGAGTCTTCTAAATTGAAGCCAGAGGAATGAATCATATGTATATTTTCTACAAAATACAGCTCTGAATTCATACTAAGTTTATTTATATTGGATAATTTTTTCTCATTAAGAGGAGAATTGGGTATTTTATAATTTAAGTATTCACCTGTTATCAGCTTTCATTTTTACATGAAGGGATTATTGAGGCTTTTTTTTTTTTTTAAACATCTCCAGCTTCATTCTCATTACTCAGCATAATCATAGGGTCCCTTTTCTTGGTATTAGGTGAGTTTGTTTTTGTTTGTTTTGCTAAGGAATGTAGGTAATTGCAATATAAAAAAACCACCAAAGAAAATTCATAAGATAAACTTTATGCCCTTCCTCGACCTTATTTCTCTAAAGAAAGCTGTTGCCTTCCAAGTAGTTTCGGGGCTGTTATTGCTAAGCTTTTGCTGCTTTTCAGTAAAATTGATAATCAAGAATTAATAATCAAGATAATAAAAATTAGTTATCCTCAGAAAACTATTTATATAACTTGGTTGTAAAAGTTTATAGTATCTTAACTATAAAGTTTTTAATCTGTAATTTTGTGTGTTTTATATATGTTATGTACGTCTATTTTTCCAAAGAGATAGGAATCAATAGAATCACATGATAGAGTAAATTCATATTTTAGTGAAATAATTTAGATGAAACAATTATTTTTACATTTGGAATAATCTGTGAAATTGTATTTGTTTCAAATAGTTATTTTGAAATGCCTTATAAGAACAGATTAAAATAAAATAATAAAGCATTTACATTGTATATATCTAAAAGTAAATCCCTGGCATTTTTTAGAGGTATACAATTTGTTAAGACCCATTTTTAGCTAGTGTTACTTTTCAAGATGTCTAGTATGTCTTGAAATTTTGGTAATGGTACGTTTTAATTGAGTTATTTGGCCAAATTTCAAGCAATAGGTGTATACAAAGTGTTGTAATAGATACTTGGAGATAGAAAGAAATGCATAATTATCCTCTTAAATACAGTTTTGTAGGGTAGATAAATCTGTAACTATAATATAAGGAAAAAGTAAAAGGAGTTTGTATGAACGTTTACATGAGGGATAGGGTCACTTCTGGTTATAAGGGTGGGATTTCAGGTACAGGGAGAAGTATGTTAAGATGTTCTGGACAAGGTAGATACTGATTCAGAAGTTAGATGAAAGGAAAGCAATTCCAGGGATGAGGAATGGCATGATGGAGGAAGGTAAAGATTTGTTAAGGGAATCGAGTAACTGAAATCAGGTGAAGTAGAGAGTACATGAGCAGAAGTAATAGGGATACAGTGTGCTAAACTCGAGTTTGGACCATATCGTGGAGGGCCTCGAATGCTGACCTGAGGAACTAAAAATATGAGCACAGGGAGCAAGGAGCTATCGAAAATATTTGTACATGAGAATAGCATGGTGCTTGCTATGCCTTAAGAATATTAATTTGACTGCAGTGTCTAATGTTAACAGATAGGAGACAAAAGGCAAGGGACTGTTGAAAATTTTTTAACATGAGAATAACATGATGCAAATTGCCTTAAAAATATTAAACTGACTGCAGATTGACTTCTACAGCTGACCGAGTAAGAGGTGATGGAGGCTTAATTTATGGAAGTGAGAAAGAGGCAGATGCCAAGAGATTTTGAAGGTAGAGTCACAGAACTTGTCCAGTGATTGGGTTTACAAGGAGGAGGCAAGGGAAGGAATAGTGAAAAGCCCTGCATTACTGTAAGGAGGGTTGGAAAAAAGAAAGTTAAAAAGAAAAGGGAGAAAGAGCGGAAAACAACAGTTAGTGTTAGACGTGCAGAATTTTAGGTGGTGTCAGGAATCTCAGGAGAAGAGTCAGACCAAATTATAGGAACTTGGAGTTCATTAACACAGATGAACTGCAGATATATAAGATTATCTGGTCAAAAGGTATAGAAGATGGCTAAGGACAAAATTTTACGGAATGCCTACATGTAAGAGTAAAAGGAAGAAGGAATTAGAAGACAGGAGATATACTAGCTATTCCTTGTAGACTGAAGAATGAAGGAAGGCATTCCAGGCACAGTAGTGAACTTATAGAAGATGGCTAAGGACAAAATTTTACGGAATGCCTACATTTAAGAGTAAAAGGAAGAAGGAATTAGAAGACAGGAGATATACTAGCTATTCCTTGTAGACTGAAGAATGAAGGAAGGCATTCCAGGCACAGTAATGAACGGAGGAAAACCTGGGAGATGGGAATTGGGCTTGGTGTAATGAAATAGGCCAGAGTGGAAGCTTCACATAGAATGGAGGGGCAGGGGCAGATGTGTGTGCATAGGGTTTTGGAGTCAACTGATGAATAAGCCTTCAGCTTCAAGTTTTATCTTAAAATCTTGTTTTACTAACAGGTTTAAAGGACAAAAATCTCATGACTCCCGTGTCTTGTATACTAACATTTCTTTGTTATTTAGGGATCAGACTTGTTATAACATAATTCCACTCTACAATTCAATGAAGAAGAAAGTTTTGTCTGACTCTGAGGTATTTAATATTTCATTATGATTATTACTACATTGGTTATGTTCCATATATAAAAAGAAATTTACACATGGTAGTTTTCAGGTAAATACTGTTATGAAAATTATCTTTGCCTAATGTTGTTGCTAACTTTTTTTAAAAAAATGATTCAGAATTGTTATAGTTATGATTTTTTTTAAACGGTGGGTGGAGGGAGACTTTTTCATGAGTCAGTAAAGTGTTCCAGCATCATATATACTATGGGTTTTCCAAAATGTAAAGGAGATAATTGGTATTAAAAAACTATAGAATATGGTGAAACCTAGAATATTTTATGAATCTGATACATTCTTGCTTCAAAGGAAGAAGAAAAAGAAGACACTGATGTGCCAGGAACTTCTACCCGGAAAAGGAAGGTACTAAGTTCTTTGTTTTAACAGAAGTGCTTTATATGAATTAAAATGTATTAAGCATTTTTTTACTCTTACTATTTTTAAAGACAGATTAAGTATTAACTTCCAAATCAGTTTCCGTCACAACAATGCATGGTTTTCAGAGCTAGGTGAATGATGTTTTCTTTTATTTGAATCACTGTATATTACCTAATTGTCCAAGATTAAAAATAAAAATTTTATTATATGTATTATTTTATTAATATTATTTAAACATTTTAATTTTAGGACCATCAGCCTAGAAGAAGATTACGTAACAGAGCACAGTCTTATGATATTCAAGCATGGAAGAAACAGTGTCAAGAATTGTTAAATCTCATATTTCAGTGTGAAGATTCTGAGCCTTTCCGTCAGCCAGTAGATCTTCTTGAATATCCAGTAAGTATTTTTTTTAATGTGTTTGCACATAGCTTTTTTTATTATTATTATTTATTTGTTTGTTTGTTTTTGGCTGCGTTGGGTCTTCGTTGCTGCACGCAGGCTTTCTCTAGTTGCGGCAGGCAGGGACTACTCTTCGTTGCAGGGTGCAGGTTCTCATTCTCTTGTTGTGAAGCACCAGCTCTAGGTGTGCAGGCTCAGTAGTTGTGGCTCATGGGCTCTAGAGCACAGGCTCAGTAGTTGTGGCGCATGGGCTTAGTTGCTCCTCATCATGTGGGGTCTTCCCAGGCCAGGGCTCGAGAGCCCGTGTCCCCTGCATTGGCAGGCGGATTCTTAACCACTGCGCCACCAGGGAAGTCCCCCAGTAAGTATTTTTGAAAATACTTTCTTTATTTGTCAGTTTGATTTTGATATATATATAAATGCATATATATCTCTTATACATGACAGTTTACTATTTATTTTTATGATTATAGTTTATTTCTTTTTTATTTCATACACCTTCTCATTATCCATTTGGCTACACAGAGCATCTAAATTGAACAGTGTGGTAAAAAAAGAAGTAACCCTGAACTAAGACTCCAAAGAATTGGGTTATTGTCCCAGCTCTGCCTCTTACCAGTTCTGCAGTTTCGAGCAAGTTATTCAGTTTTCATATCTGAGTATATATTTACTATTTTCTTTTCCACACTAATACTGTGAATTTACTATGGAAATTATTTAGGAAGCAAGAATAATTATACCTGTCTCTAACCTTTCTTACAGGGTTATAGAAGTGGAATGAGAATATTACTAGTTATTTATTAAACATTAAAAGTTTTTACACTGAAGCACTATATATAAATGTAAGGTGGCACTACTATATATGTAGGTTATGCCAATTTATGATCTTTATGGAATTCATGGTAAAAAATTTGAGTAAACATGTTACAAGTATTTATTTTTGCGTGAAGTCTTAGCAATCTAAATTTCACTTCAAGTGATTTTTTTTATTCCTTTTTCCAGTTACTAAAGATTGTATATCAGATAACATTCATGGTTTCAAATTAAAATTAAACGTTTTATAAGAGATCATGACCTGGATGTGGTATCACCAAAGTCTTTATTATCTGTTTCTTTATGTATGTGTTCTAATTTGCAATGAAAATAGAGAAATTTCATCAATAGATAAATATCATAAATGACTTGTCATTTTAAAAATCAAGAAACATGTAATCTTAAATGTAGAAGATAAATCTTTAATTCCAGCAATGTGATAAACTGGTCTAATTCAAACCCTACCATCCAAAAAACCTCTTAGAAGAACTGAGCTAATGCTAAAGTGCTCTGGTTTTCATTTCTCTTTGTTTTTGAAACGTGTGGATTTCCCTTTGTTTCTTGCAAGCCCAAGTATGTATTTTTTAATCTCTAAGTCCAGGAGTCTTCACTGGAAAATTCTACCAGATGTTTAAAGAACTAACACAAATTCTACACAGTCTCTTCCTCAAGATAAAGAATGCTTCTACACTGATTCTATGAAGCCAGTGTTACCCTGATGTCAAAACCAGACAAAACTACAAAAGAAGAAAGTGCAAAAATTCTTAGTATCAGCAAATAGAATTCAGCAATATATGAAAATGATTTTGTACCCTGACCAAGTGGGTTTTTTCCCAGGGATATAAGGCTGGTTCAGTATTCAGAAATCAGTCAATATGTCAATAATTCATTGCTAAAGAAGAAAAATCACATGATCATATCAGTGCAGAAAAGGCATTTGACAGAATTCAGTACTCATTTCTTTTAAGAATGTACATGTTGGGTATGGTGTGGTAATCATTGTGGCCACAGGAGGAAACAAGAATGAGTCTTGGAAGAAAGAAATTTATTACACTTACAGGTCCCAGAGAGGGGTTAACCAAATACCACTTAGGGCCACAGGGGAAAGCACAGGGTCTTAGTCACGCTGCAGAAGACAGGAGCAGGGGCTTCCCTGGTGGTGCAATGGTTAAGAATCAGCATGCCAAAGCAGGGTACACAGGTCTGATCCCTGGTCCCGGAAGATCCCACATGCCGTGGAGCAACTAGCCCGTGTGCCACAACTACTGAGCCTGCGCTCTAGAGCTCGCAAGCCACAACTACTGAAGCCCGCACACATAGAGCCCGTGCTTCGCAACAAGAGAAGCCACCACAGTGAGAAGCCCGCGCACCACAACGAAGAGTAGCCCCCACTCGCCACAACTAGAGAAAACCCTCGCACAGCAACGAAGACCCAACACAGCCAGAAAAAACAGGAGCAGAGGACAAGCTTAGGCCAGAGCCTTTACTGAGGTTTGCATGAGAAAGTCAAGGCAGGGCATAGTCAACAGCTTAAGATTGGCTACCTTGAATTACTCCAGTTGGTTTTGGGGCATAGGGGTGGTCTCTGGTTGTCTGATACCTGACCCTGGGATGATTCAGGGCAGAGGAAATACTGGCTTGGTGTGTGAGGGTTGCTTAAGGACATGGTTGGTTTGCATGTGAAAGTTGTATTCCCAGCACAACCCTTTGCCATCTCTAAGAATTGCCTAGCCCTTGGGAGGGGGCAGTCTCTCCTTAGGTCAGTTTGGTCCCCAAAATGCCACAGTTTCAAGAATAAAAAAATAAGAAAATTAATATAGTTGGCCCTGTGCTGAATGGATGCCAAAAAGACAAATACATAATCTAAGAGAACAGAACACCATTAATAATAAAAACAGACTTAAGAAAACTAAGAATAAAGGGGATCTTCCGTAACTTGGTAAAGAACATCTGTTTAAAAACCTATAGCTAGGGCTTCCCTGGTGGTGCAGTGGTTGAGAGTCCGCCTGCCGATGCAGGGGGGACAGGTTTGTGCCCCGGTCCAGGAGGATCCCACATGCCGTGGAGCGGCTGGGCCCATGAGTCATGGCTGCTGAGCCTGCGCGTCCGGAGCCTGTGCTCCGCAACGGGAGAGGCCGCAACAGTGAGAGGCCCGCGTACCACAAAAAAAAACAAAAAACAAAAAAAAAACCTATAGCTAACATCATGCTTAATCATGAAAAACTGAATGCTTTCCCCCTAAGATCAGGAGTGGAGTAAAAATGTCCATCCTCACAGCTGCTATTTAACATAGTACTGCAAATTCTAGCCAGTGCAACAAGACAAGAAAAGGAAATAAAGGGCATTGCAGATTGTTATGGAAGAAATAAAACTGTCCCTATTTGTCAAAGGCAGTAATACTGTTTGCTTTATGGTCAAACATATTTGATCATAATTTAAACTTGATGGGGCAAAGTCAAGTTATTGTATTCTGAAAAATACAGTTACATACTCTGGGGCTATGGAAAAGGTATAGTATTATTTACTCCTTTAAAGATACCATATTTGGATCATTTTATACTATTCTGTTGCTTTTTTCTCCTTTCATTTGCCTGTTTTTATTGCTTTATTTTATACACAATTGATGAGGTGGAGACTTTGGGTGACTGCACTTTTCTTCTGTGGAATGGAGTGCAAAGGCTTTGTGACAGATATTTACATTCATAATTCTTGATTACTACAAAGTTCCCAATTATAGTACTTGTAGTA
The DNA here is from genome assembly GCF_949752795.1 of Hyperoodon ampullatus. Classification (NCBI taxonomy): domain Eukaryota; kingdom Metazoa; phylum Chordata; class Mammalia; order Artiodactyla; family Ziphiidae; genus Hyperoodon; species Hyperoodon ampullatus. The sequence continues at coordinate 4,729,555 of NC_136925.1, forward strand.
CTGAAGTTGAGGTTACTAGAGCTCAGGCCTTCACATACATGGGATGTTAACATATTTTTATTGTTTTTATCTCTTAATTTTAAAGGTACAACTATGTTTCAGTGAATTAGCAGCCTTTAGAGTTCATGGGTAGTATAAAGTTTTGGGTTTTTTATATCAAACTTGTAGTTGTGGAACTGAGTTTTTTCGATATTCTTTTAATCTCCTTTTTCGAACACAACTCTACCCTTTACCTCTTTCTGAAGGAAAAAAAAAGCAGAATTTATAGGTGCTTGAATGAGAGAAATCCTGTGTTGATTGCAGTAAAAGGTAGGGGACATGAAAAAAGTAAAAATGACTTGGGGAAAAAAGGGAGCCTTGATGAGGGAAACAAGGAATGATTATTAATAGTTCTAGGACTTGCAGTCATCACAGAAATTGAATGTGAATCCCTGTTATGAGAAGTAATGCATTATTATATTATTAATATGACCTGTTTTCCCTCTCTTAGGACTACAGAGACATCATTGACACTCCAATGGATTTTGCTACCGTTAGAGAGACTTTAGAGGCTGGGAATTATGAGTCACCAATGGAGTTATGTAAAGATGTCAGACTTATTTTTAGTAATTCCAAAGCATATACACCAAGCAAAAGATCAAGGGTATATAATTGAATTGCTTTCTTTTCTGTTTAAATGAAATGAAATTAGTAGAAAAGTATGTTGAGTAACTAAATGCTGCTTTTATTTAAAATTTAAAGCAAAATTGACAAACTTTCTATTAGGTTCTTAATGGTATTCTAGTAGAAAAAAGAACTCACATGTTTCTGTTTTATTCCTTCTATGAAAAAACACTAATGTCACTAATATTTAGGAATGGTTACTTTTCTTGAAGGTAGTGTAGTTGAATAGACATCATGTACACATTGTCCTGATATGTGTTAGAGGTACGTGTGCTTAACTTTTCCAGCTGTTTTCTGCATTAGTGGAAAGGAGCATTTTTTTCCATATAATGCTCATATGAGTCATAAAAATGAGTAAAACTGTAAATATCATTTACCTTTCTTTGTCCAAGAAATACAAAAATAATTTAATTGTAATAATGTTTCAGTTTTAGCCTTTGTCAAAAGAGATTGAGAAAATGCAGTGTTTTAAATTCTAAAAACTTTTTGTTAGAAAAATATTTAAATTATTATCTCAAAGGAACAGGCATTTCCTTTCAGGAATGTTTGAACAGTTCTTTTTCTTTCCATAGATTTACAGCATGAGTTTGCGCCTGTCCGCTTTCTTTGAAGAACACATTAGTTCAGTTTTATCGGATTATAAATCTGCCCTTCGTTTTCATAAAAGAAATACAATAACCAAAAGGAGGAGGAAAAGAAATAGAAGCAGCTCTGTTTCCAGTAGTGCTGCATCAAGGTATTTGATTTCTTTTAAATATCATCAACTGATCTATAACTTTGTCATCTAAATGATAGAACTTGGTGTTTTTTAATACTTCCTTTACTATTCCCTATATTGCAGAATGATATATTTGACATGCAAGTTCCTATGATGTGGAGGATTTTTAATCTTTTAACTAAAGCTATACTAGTGTAAGTGCTTAAATTCAAACTGCTAAATCTGTACAGTAAAACAGCATTTTTAGGATAGTGATGGCATCATGCTTTCTGTCATATAACTATAGCATTTACAGCGATCCTTCACTAAATATTCACTTTTCAAAGGCTCACAACCATATGAAATCCACTACAAATCTCATATTTTAACATATTTCATAACAGTACAAATATTGAATCCAACAGTATTATAAAACTGTTTTATTCATCCACATAGAGCAATAAGAATGACTAATGATACTATTTTATTTACAGCCCTGAACGGAAAAAAAGGATCTTAAAACCCCAGTTAAAGTCAGATATTGCTACCTCTCCATTCTCTGCACCTACACGATCAATACCACCAAGGCACAGTGCTGCTCAGATAAATGGTAAAACGGAATCCAGTTCTGTAGTTCGAACCAGAAGCAATCGAGTGGCTGTAGATCCAGTTACCAGTGAGCAACCATCCACTTCTTCAGCAGCGAAGACTTTTATTTCGAAAGCGAACACATCTGCAGTGCCAGGGAAAACAAGTAAGAATCAGCTACAGTTTCTAAATTGAAATATTTATAACGACTTTTGTAATTTAAGCATTTACTTTGCCAAATGGAATATATTGGATTTAGTAAATTCCATCAGACACTGTTGGTTTTGCTTTTTTATATTGTTTTTGCACGTTTTTCTTTTAATTTTTTTTTTTTTTTTTTTGATAAGGAAAAGAACAGTTGAGGTTTAGGAGTGTCAATATAGGATAATGCTCAAAAATGGCAACTCTGATCCAAACTGCCTAAATTTAAATCGTAGAACCCAGACTTGCTAGCAGTTTGCCAGCACTTCCCTTCATAATCTTGCAGTGACTGGACAGCTTCTGAAAGGTCTGAAACTATTATGTACGCCTTTTTCCTTTTTGAAAGTAGATTTCTTACGGAAGCTTTAAGCATCCCCCAGGTTTTGTCCTGTTGGCTAATTCAAACAATTCACTTTAGAAGTAATCCCAACCTTCTTGCTTGTTTTTTAAGGTTAAATAATTTAACTCTTAGCTTTTAATCTTTTGTATGTGTGTTTTAGTTCTAGAGAATTCCGTGAAACATTCCAAAACCTTGAGTACTCTTTCAAGTCCTGGTCAGTCCAATTTTAGTCATGCCACTAGGAATAATTCTACAAAAGAAAACATGGAAAAAGAAAAGCCAGTCAAACGTAAAATGAAATCGTCTGTGCTCTCAAAGACATCCGCTCTCTCGAAGTCATCAGCTGTCATCGAGCAAGGTACCGTAGATCTTACAAATGGTGGTTCTATTGAAGATAATATTTATATCCACTTTTTAGGTTGCTCATTTAAAAGTCACACATTCTGTATTAGTTGATAAATTTATTGAGACATCTTTTGATTTGTGCCAAAAGCAAACTGTATTGTTACTAAATTTTAGAAGCCAAGAAAAACTTGCCCTATGAAAAATAAAAGCATTTTCTGTCCTATGAAAAATAAAAGCATATTCTAAAATCACAGGCTTTTAATGATATAAATTTAGTAGTTTTTAACTTCAGTATTACAAAACCTACAAAAGTATATCCAAGAAGTTTAAATAAAGTTGAATTTAGTTAACCCAGTATAGCACTTCTTTAGAAAAATTTGAGTTGTTTTTATATCACAAAATTCAACACACTGACCTTTAAATTCATTAGGATTGTCTATAGCCAGATATCTATTCTAGCATACAACTTTTGACCCCTTAGAGTTATGCTTCCAGAGTTCTTTTGTCTTCAGATTTTCATTGTAAAAGTTTTCTGTTTGAAAGATGAAGAAAGTAACTGATGAAATACACCCTACGACATGTTAAAATAATTACGGCTTCTTGACAGCAGACATCTCAAGAATAAGCATTTTTCGTCATGACTTCCAGAGTGTGTCTAGACCATTTCCTTTTCAGTATTCCCCCCAGAAACCTCTCACAATTTAATTTTTCTACTGAAACAACCTCATTTTGACTAATGATATTGGGATCTTCCCACCTCTATAAGTTTAAAATCATCATCCAAATCTACTTATTTCTTTCTGCCTCCTTAACATCTCTGAGATCCATTTCCTCCTCTCCATTCTTACTTCCGTGGACTGTCGCACTCTCCTAACTGGTCTCCCTGCCTCAGTTCTCAACTCTACCTTATTCAGTCCATCTTCCACACTTCAGTCAAAGTGACCTTTCTGATCACGTGCACACAGACACACACACACACAGAGAATTAAGATCCTTCCCTGCCTTCGAATCATACATGGAATCAGAGTTTAATGTTTTTGCCTGTTACACAAGACTCTTCATCGCTTGGCTGTTGTCTAACATTCAGCTGTCCTTACTTTTCTGGCTCCCTTTTATGTCCCAGCCATCCTAAACCACTTGGAAGTCCCTAAATATTGTTGTCCTTTCTTCCTTCTTCGGAATTTCTTTTTTCCTACTAGTTTAATAGTTTCCAGTTCATTGCCTTTTGTGGCCCTTATAATGTTGATAGAACTATTCTTTTTTTATGTTGTCTATCTCCAGTAGAATCTGAACTCCTGTGCTTGCCCATGCTCATTTTTTAATTGCCTATACTTAGTATATAGTGGACAATCAGTGTTTGAATAAGTAAGTAAATAATTTTGTATGTGATTGTTTTACATTTTTATATTTGCTTCCTTTCTGAACTGAATTCAAAGTTTTGAATGGTATATTGGCCTTGCTTCTGTTAGTCCTGAATCCTAGGGAAATCAAATGTATATAGAGAATTGGTTCTAGCATTATGATAGGGGAGGTCCAATAGCCAATTTGATTCATAGTTTTTGAGTATTACAAATACATAGGAATACCAGTGCAGTATAGAAATATAATAAGCTACTATGTAACTCATTAATGATGACTTATCATATAAATATTGGTACTTGAATTAACTATTAGAAACAAGAGCAGTGCTGTGCAATTGAAATATAATACAAGCCACGTATGTTCTAGTAGCTACATGTAGTAACAGCAAACAGGTGAAATTATCAGTTTTAATACTGTATTTTATTTACTCCTTTATATCCAAAATATTATTTCAGTGTGTCATCAGTGTTTCAAAATGTACACTGCTTCATATTCAAATTTAAACTTAATTACAAATTCATTTCCTCAACTGCTTAGTTACATTTCAAGTGCTCAGTGACCGTGTGGTTAGTAGTGACCTCATTGGATAGTACAGGTCCAGATGAGTGATTTTTAAAACTTTTTAACTCTTGAACTCCTTTTTAAAAGAACTGCATTAGTTCTGAACCTTTTTAGGTTACATATTGCTTTGTAAAGTTGGCCAACCCTGTAGTTTTTTTCCCTAAAAAAATGCACATAGGCATATCCACACAAAATTTGGACCATTTCAAGGAGCCCCTGGAGTGGAGTCCTTGAAGCCAGTCTGTAGAACTTTTGTAGGGTATATGAACTGGATATTTATTTGCCAGTAGTCTTAATGTAAAACAAATTAAAAGATGCACAGAATCTTACAGAATCCTCAGGCAGGTTAAGGGTAATTGTTTGTTAGAAAATACTTTTACTACTTTATGCACACACACGTTTCTCCCCTGCGCCCCTCCCCTCGTCATTATTCAAAACCACTAATCTGAAGAAAGTCATTTGTACTGTGGGGTCAGGAAATGAGGGCTTTGCCTTCTTCCTCTGCTGTTGGCTCAGAGACTCCTTCTCTGAGTCTCTTGACAGTTATTTCCTGAAGTTTGCAAAGCACTGTACAGTTCAAGCCCAAGACATTATGAAGAAGCATTCTCTTTAACAGCACTTTCCATCTCTTTATGGATTTCCTGTAAAATACTGCATTGCAGATCTCCCACCACAACCAAAACAAAAAACTTCAGAATTTTGGAGGAAAAAGAGTTAGTGGTGGGCTTCCCTGGTGCGCAGTGGTTGAGAGTCAGCCTGCCGATGCAGGGGACGCGGGTTCGTGCCCCGGTCTGGAAGGATCCCACATGCCGCGGAGCGGCTGGGCCCGTGAGCCATGGCCGTTGAGCCTGCGCGTCCAGAGCCTGTGCTCCGCAACGGGGAGGCCACATCAGTGAGAGGCCCGCGTACCGCAAAAAAAAAAAAAAAAAGTTAGTGGTAATGCGTGTTTGTCACCTTTTTCGTCATCTGAAAGGGTAATAGCTTTTTTTTTTCTTTTTAAACCATAGAAAGGCAGTTCATCATGATGTCCAGATCCTACAGATTTAGAATTTGATCTTAAGAATTTTTTTTATTTTTTAATAAAGCGTAATGGTCTTTATCATGGAGTTTGTTATAATGGGATTTTAATCCTGATAATAGTTGCACACATAGTGGATTTGATTGATACATGCAGCCAGTATTGCTTATGATTAAAAATCAGTCATTTGCCATTCAGTTACATACGGAGATAGGACTGTTCCAAAAAGAGCCTGTGAAGAAAACTGCCATTTAGTTGTTTTTTTAACCCTTTTTAAAAAATTCTGTGACCAAGAGTAACTTATTTCTACTGTTGTAAAAAGGATAGATGAAGAATATCAAAGCCATGGTAGTGTTGATGGAGAACAACGGTTATGAATTATTCCAGTAGATGTACTTCCAAACCTCTTGCATAGGAGTTAGTAGGAAAGGAGATCCTTTTTACTTCTGAGGAACATAAGGAAATATTTAGACTATGAATTCTTCTCTGATATCAGAAAGGTCATGATCATCATCACATCCAAGAGAGGATTAAATAAGAGAATCATTCCAGTCTTGATAGCCCCTTTTTCCTCCATCCATAATAGAAAAAAATGATTAGAGGAAAGTAGAGGGGGATGATAATGCTTATTTATTCCGATTACCAAGTTTAAAGGTCATGGATTTTATGCTAAGATTATTTTCCATGATGGAGCTGCTTGAAGGTAGGAAGACAGGAAAATTCTGTGTTAATGAGGGAAACAAAGGGCTTTGTGGTGGTGAAGTTCCATACGAGTAAACAGGGTCATTTTGTGTAATGAAAACAACGCTCATACGTTAGGATGTATAGTAAAGGTAGTAGGAATAAGAAACCTTGGCTAATCCCAGCTCTATCATAATTTACAGTATTAACTTAGACAAGTAATTTATTTGCTCTGAGTTTCATTTCCCTCTTGTCAAGTCATCAGTGACTTCATTAAGGATGCTTCTCTTCTGTGAGTTTTAAATAGAAGATAAATAATATCATTAAACTGTTAGCCTTTTGTCAGTTCTTTTTCTCATATTAGTTAAAAAAAATTTGGATTATGTCATTATGTATAACTATAGCAGTGGACTTATTGACTGGTTTGAGGGTCAAATAAAAAAGCAGTTCCGTATATTAAGTGCACTGTTGTTCCCTTTCAGCAGATTGTAAAAACAATGCTCTTGTACCTGGAAGCATTCAAGTAAATGGCCACGGAGGGCAGCCATCTAAGCTTGTGAAGAGAGGACCTGGAAGGAAACCTAAGGTGGATGTTAATACCAGCAGTGGTGAAGTTACACACAAGAAGAGGGGTAGGAAGCCCAAAAAGCTACAGTATGCAAAGCCCGAAGATTCGGAGCAAAATAGCATGCATCCCATCAGAGATGAAGTAGTTCCTTCTTCAACCTGCAATTTTCTTTCTGAAACTAATATTGTAAAGGAGGATTTGTTACAGAAAAAGAGTCGTGGAGGCAGAAAACCCAAAAGGAAGATGAAGACACAAAAACTAGACTCAGATCTCATAGTTCCTACAAGTGTTAAAATGCTAAGGAGAAGTAACCGAAAAAAGACAGACGATCCCCTGGATGAGGAAGAAGAGTTTGAGGAACTTAAAGGCTCTGAACCTCACATGAGAACTAGAAACCAAGGTCGAAGGACAGCCTTCTATAACGAGGATGACTCTGAAGAGGAGCAAAGGCAGCTGTTGTTTGAAGACACTTCTTTGACTTTTGGAACTTCTAGTAGAGGACGAGTCCGAAAGTTGACTGAAAAAGCAAAAGCTAACTTAATTGGTTGGTAACTTGCATCAAAATATTTTACTTCAAAATCTATAAAGCAGGTACAGTTAAGGAGTATGTAGAACTATGCCTTCTGCTTCCTTGCTGCTATGACGGATTAGGGAATGTTATGATTTGATTTGCAAAAAAAAACAAACAAGACACTTCACTTCTTTAAATGAATATATATATATATATAAATATATACATATATATTTTAAATGTTTGCTATTTATTGCCCTTAGATAGGTTATGCATTTCAACATTCATTTCATTTACTGTTCAAAACAAAGGAAATTGAGGCTCTATAATGAATTCCCAATTTATTTCTGAAGAAGACAGTTCTGCTATACTCTTAAGGAGCATAATATTCCTAGTGATAGAGCATTTTATGTTAAAATGAATTATTTTTGACCAAGCCAGGTACATTTCTGTTGATACAGAAGTCTTGTCCCTAGGAGAACAGATGTTACCAGAGTAGCAGTAAATTAAGAAATGTGTTTCCTCTAAAGATAAATATAAAATTCCCACCATTTGATACCCTGAAAAGTTTAATTTTAATTATAGAATGTTCATCTACAAAGAATCTAGAGGAGGCTTTTGCTGTATTCCATTTCTGCCAAACTTAAGAGAAAATGTACTGATGAAAAGGAAACATATCCACATTGGAAAACATTTGACTGTCTAATTTTTCAGACCTTGATTCTTATGTCAATCACTCAATCTCTGTTTATTGTGCCAAAGACTGAGAATCAGTGCAGTGGAAAGCCTGTTTTTGACTGTCAGGACAGCATACACTTTTTCAATATTGGAAAGGCTATATATTATTCTAAAGAGCAAGTTATTAAAGAGTTATGCTGAGGTGTATCTTTTTTTGGTACTAATAGTAGAAAATAATGCACTGGTGGGTCCTTTGACAGAGATGTTTTAGAGAAAATGTTTAAGTGGTTAAAGGATTCAAGGAAAATACAGGAAAAAGGTATGGGATTTGATGTTTACTTGTTAATCCGGATTAATGTCATTTCTAAACTTTAGACATATCTAATAGGCTAAAATGACTTACAAAGAAATGTGTCTGTGTGTGTATGTGTATATATTGATAAATGGGTATAATTAAATATATATACAAACACATACTTATATACTATTACCCAGGTATAAATTCTTTTTTCAGGATTTTTTAGATAGTGGTAGAATAAAAATAATTTTAAAATGTCATACTTTATAGTTTAATTTTAAGGGGAAGATTGGTTATTTTCAATTATTAAAGGTTTAAAAATAGGCCAAATCACTTTTTATGCAATCATGTTTTATACAGTGGTCTCATTGCACATTGTGTTTTTTCTGCACTTTTTACGGTATCCTTATCACGCTGGTATGTCAGTATACACCCTAAAGAAAAATTCCATTTAATGATTGTGCCTTGTATTCTATTATTTTTTGCATCATTAGTAAAATTAAGTTGTCTATTGTAAATGATAACTATATGACTTAGGAGAATGTATTGCTATATGTACTGCTATGGAAAAGGAAAGCAGTTATTTATTTGTTTATGGTACAGTTAGTTATTTTATACCTTAAAAACCAACATAAATACCATTTCTATTGTTTAAAGATTATTGTCCATTTTTTTAAAAGTTTAAAGAATGTAGTATTTTGTGAGGACTGGTATGGTACAAAAATGTAGCCAAAATTTTCAGATACTACATTTTTAAAAAGCGAGGTTGGGGAATATATGTATCAGCATGACCCTGATATAGAAAAATAAAGTCTTTAATTGAACCTTGGCAAAATACATTACATAATTATTTCTATAATATTTCTGGTAGGGATAAATGTTAGCTGTCATTTGTCTTGAAAAAGGATGGAAAGTGATGCATTTGGGCTTTTTAGATTGTTTGTAACTAAATTTGTACAGAAATCCTCCTATGAAATTAAGTAAACCATTTTCCAGATCTTAACTGGATTGCTGTGATTTTGCAGTTGAAAATAATTTCAAAATTTTCAGGTTTTTTGTATATTTATTTTTTTCTAACAAATATATTTAACTATATAATTAAAATTCAGTAGTTAAACTCTTCATAATGCAGAAATGGATGGCTTGGTTGTATAGTAAAATGAGTCTCTCAGTTACACCAGTATTGAAAATAATAGTGTGTATGTTTGAAATTTAAGTCATTAATTTGTTGCTTTTGAAGGCAGTCTATTTGAAACATGTAATTTCCTGATGTTATCTGCATTGTGTTAGAAAATAAGACTATAAAATCCATTTTTGTAAAAAAAAAAGTATGTGTACAGTTTTAAGGTGTGTACAGGAAAAGGAAGAGCGTACACAGTCTTAAGAGTGAAATATACCGCTAGTAGGGTGTATTAATTCTAACTCGAGCAAAAAAATGAGTATTTACTATCTTACCTGCAACAAGTAAATGTATTATTCCTGTTCTAAAGACACTATATATTTATGACCTTATTTGGATATTATTAGACACTGGTTACTTAGTAAGGCAGAAATGACTTGGATCAGATTCTTTGTAATTGAAACACTTAAAAATGTTATTAGTAATAACCAGATATATCTAGATTTTAGTTTTTATAATTTAGCTTCTATACGTTGCAAAAGTTGCATTGAGAAATTTAAGTCATCACCATAGTTTTGTTCTGTTTTACCACTTGGAAAATATCTTCTTTGAGACAGTAACACCGTATATATACTGTTTATAGGTCAAAAGGAAATGTTGGCAGTTGTTTTAGGTGAGCAATAAAAGAATTTTAAGTTTCCTGAAAGTTTCAGAAATATAACTTGTTATTACGTTCGTAGAAAATGTAAATCAATTTATGTATTTTTAAGTACCTAGCCCTAATATTCTCTCCCTCCACCCCAACATTCTCGAGTCCCAATCAAATCTTATAAAATTACAAAATGTTGCAAATGAGCAGATTAAACAGTCTAATTACAATCTCGTAACTCTGGGCAGTAGACATACTTCTTAAAAATGTTATTCTTTGCAATCTGCTATTATGGCATTGGACTGTTCTCTGCATATATTCATGAACTAAAGATTTGGCCTTGCTTTCATTGTTTTTATTATTGTACAACATCACAAATTTGAAGACTATTTGGTAGCATTGTAACAACGATCTTCCTCCTTAAGTAGAATAATTGTATAGAATATTTGTGAGCATGTTTAGGTCACATCTGAGACACGAAGTTTGGTTGAATCTAGTATCACTTGGAAATGAAGTATGTAATATACACTGATCAGCAAAAAGATCCTTGTGCAGCATGTATGTTAACATCTAGAACTGTCCCTTATCTGCAGTACAGTAGATTAATCAGACATTTTAACAAAAGTATTCAAATAACATTTTTACCTTATATGATATTAGCAACATTTACATGTTTTGAAATATGATTTGTAATATAAATTAGTTTCTCCAGTTTATAGCATTTAATTCTAGCATTCCATTTTATACATGCAAACATACCTCTCTCTCAGATGTCAACTGGAAGCAATTTTGACTGTTTTCTACCTAATGAAAACAAATTGTTATTCTGAATGTTTTTGTCCACCTGAAATTTACTGTTGAATAGGTTGAAAGGACCAAGATACTTGAGTGTTTAAAAGGGCTATAAGTGTTCTCATATGCAGGAAATATATGATTTTAAGAGTCATAATAGGGGAAGTACTTTTATGTTCTGTGAATTACACCTATATTTACTTGTTTTGGTTTTGTTTTTAAACAGGTTGAGAAGTGGTTTAGTTAAGCCTAGGCAACAATTTATTTTACTACTAAAGTCAGAAAATATACCTTTTCTTCACTTCCCTCCTTGCAGTTCCCCTCATTTCCCAAATTTCCAAGTGATTTGAACTAAATACTACATTTACTAAGAAGCTATTTTTGTTCTTAATTATACTGAGCTAAGGACTCCAGATGGAAGGTCATTTTGTACTATGTACAATACCCAAGAAGAGGTCACATTGAGTCAGAAGACTGTAAGTACCGCTTTTGACGCTCCAGATATAAACCTTGTACACACTGTAGTAAAACAATTAGAAAATATTATGAGCTATAAATATTATTTTTAGTTTTGGTAGCTCTGTGTTGAAATACTTTTTTAATGCAGATAAAATCATCAGGAAATTAACCTTATATGGCACAAACCAAATACATCATAGTGGGTGGCTATGAGTTTCTACATTTAAGGAGCTAAGAAAATAGGTTTGAGATGACATATAGTACACACACCTATGAGGCAGATGCACACACGTTACTGTTAAGATTGTACGTGTTGACTGATCACGATGAAAGGCTACAAATTGCGACAAAATACAAAGTTACATTTTTGGACCATATTAAAACTGCAAGAAGATGGGGTCTTATTTAAAGATCTTTTAGAAAACTTAAATCCTGTCACACGATATTTAGACGTGTAGAATGTAGCTCAATTTTAAAAAGTAACTGACCTAGAGAGTTAATGTTGAAACTGACACATTTGCAAATTAAAATGCTTATTTTGTACAGAAAACAATGTTAAACACAAGCAAATCTGTTGTATGTAATAAGTAACAGAGTTTAAAAACAAATTATTTAGCTTTATTGAAATTTTGGTTTTTTTCTTTCTGGAAACCTGGAGTATCATGTTATAAACGGCAGTCTCACACCAGAATAGCAGTGCCCTTTGTTTTTGTACATATTGATTGGACCTTTCTTTACTGTTAGGTGGACACTTTCTATGTTAGTTTTGAAGCATAATTCTTTGAATCCTTTTATACAAACTAGAATGTATGTGTAAGAATTCCTGTCCCTGCAATGTAGTAACTACAAACTTATTTTTAAATAAATAGAAAACTTGTTTTTCTAAGCTATTTTGTAGAGCCTCATGATTTCTTTATTTTTTTTGGTAACACATAAAGCACTAAGTACATAATTTCAAGAGGTATTATGTAAATGCTGGTACATTAGTGTCTCCAATGCCCTGTCTACTTGGCAAAAAGTTAAAATACATTAGCTAATTAAAGGATTGTGGGTACCCTAATGTAATTTAATTCCAAAATAACCAAAGGTTAAAAATGTCATTTGCTTTTCAATGTGTACACTTAAAACTATATTGATTTGCTGCTATGCATAAGTTAGTTACTGTACTGGGTATAATACTTCAATATTCAGACTTTTTTCTCTAAGATATATTTCAAAGAAACAGTTTATATAAGTATTTTCTCAAAAGTGTGAAGTGAAATTTCTGGGAAAATTAAATGGAAGAATCATGAAAACGTTTCATTTGTTAAGCAGTTACACAAAACGAGATTCATAAGGCTATTGCTGTTTTTCTAGAAATTTGTTCAGATTGGTATACATTTTTATTGACATCCTGAGAATCCCAATTTTAGTATAAAGAGTGCATAAGGCTATGATAAATGAAAACTCCAATTAAGCACGTGAAATAATTTGTGAATTTGTAGCTATTAGTGATCATTTCTCCTTAAGAAATTTTGTTTAAATGACTTTGTATAAATTAAATTTCTAAGTTGAGGAAAGCAGGTAAGCATTCCCAGGTACCTTTTTTCTTTCTAAAGTATGCTGATACTAATACCTACTTTATACTTAGGAGAACCAGCAAAGAAAAAAATTATTTTTAGCAACCACTTTTTACTAGTTTCTCTTTTGTAATAACATCAACTTTATGTTCTAGGCTAAGCATTTCCATTATCTGAGAACAATAAGATTGAAAGCCACAGCTCAAAATGTCTGTTCTTTGCAGTAGAATACTTTGTATTTGTAATCTTTTTGCATTTAACATGTTTTACCATATATAGATTATTCCTTTTGGTTTTGTTTGGGGAAAAAATAGTGGAAAAGATTCATTTAAGTACCTTTCTGCCTAATATATTAGACATGTTGACAGCACACTGTAACGGGATGAACTGAGGTTGGAGTTGAGTCATTTCATCTCTGAGTTTCACTTTCCTCATCTGTAAAGTTAAAAAAATTGATTAGATAATCTGCAATGTCCAATTCAAATAATTTATTATTATTTCTCATGTGTATATTGTCTTCTGCACTCATGACTCAATCTTGGCTTTTCTATTTAGTCCCTAAAGAAAATATGCCATTTAATGTGTAGCTTTCAGGCAACCTGTGCCTTGTGGCCATGACCTGATTGTAGTTATGAGATCTTCTGAACCCTTAGTTTCAACTGTGCTGTTGCAACACACCATAAATTGTGAGTTGAGTTGAAATATTTGTTTACTGGTAATAAAAAGTACTACAGTTTGTGATTTTCCCAAGGGCCCTGTAAGGAATCTCAAAGATAGTTTTAGTGTAAAACACATCCTGAAATTTTTATTTAAGGTCCAGTCTCAGGAAAGCAAAGCCAAAAGAGTTTGAGAAAATTTAATCATGGGTGCCTGAGAATAACAGTTGGTTTCCCATTTAATTAAAAATGAAATAAAATATTGAAATATAGAAGGCAGAACTATTTTAAGAAAACTTAGATCTTTGGCAAGTGAAAAACGTTTGTTCCTTGTTTTGGTTTTTATTTTAATAAAAAGGACATTATAAAGTCAAAACAAAGCAAAGCAAATTACTCTGATGAGATATGGAGAATCTGAGCAGATTATTCAGAAGTTAAAGAGCAACTCAGTCTTCTTTCAAGCTCTGAAAACAAGATTATTGTTGTTTTTGTTTGATTATTATTGTAACAGAAAACCAAATTCTACTTTGGTATTGACATAATACTTAGCAATAAAGGTTTTACAAGCTCTTCCCTCCCCCTCTTCTTCACCTGAATAAGTGCATCAAAGGGAGGGTAACTTAAATTTTTAACCTACTTTATAGTTTCTTTTCAGGCTCTTATTCTCTCTGCTACTTGTATATACTTGTTTTTCATATTTTGGAACAAATAGACACTTCAGGACAAAACTCTTTGTCCTAGAAAAACTCATTCCATTATCCTGATATTCAGTTTTATTTCTCTGTCACTATTTGTTCTTGGTCTCAACTACCTACATGAATTACAAATTTCAACCAAAGTAACTAAATTCGATTTCAGAGAAAATTGGAAGGAAAGTAATTTGAAAACTGTCAGGTGCAAGCATTTTTGTAGAATAGCAAACTCATGAATACACATAACTTCTAAATCTTAAAATTGCAAAAATAAACATGTTCATTAAATACATGACCCAAAGATAGCCACTCATAGTATATAAATATAAGCAGATGTATATAAACTTGAAATTATCCTTAGCAATATTTCAGTATTGAATTTTATAATTAAATAGGTACCCAATGATTAACCATTAATTCCATTTAATATTAGTCCAAAGTTTTAAGTTACCTGAAGATCTTGGAAATTATGTTCAAGCTGACATACTACAGAACATAATTACTGTTACAAAAACATTTGTCAGAATTATGATTCAATTAACTTGAACACATATTTTATGTTTTTAGCTCTTCCAAATATGTAAGAGTACTGTTAGCTTATCTAGTCAGTACACCAGCATGAGAAATTTAGGGGCTTCAGATTAACTTGTCTCTTCTTGAGATAGCAGACCCAGTTCTCATTTTTAAAAAAAGCAAAATAGGGCTTCCCTGGTGGCACAGTGGTTGAGAGTCCGCCTGCCAATGCAGGGGACACGGGTTCATGCCCCGGTCTGGGAAGATCCCACATGCCGTGGAGCGGCTGGGCCCGTGAGCCACGGCCACTGAGCCTGCGCGTCCATATCCTGTGCTCCGCAATGGGAGAGGCCACAACAGTGAGAGGCCTGCATACCGCAAAAAAAAAAAAAAAAGAAAAGAAAAATATTCTTGCACTATACTCCATATTTATATAGAAAAGACAGACACTTTTTTTAAAAACCAAAGTTATTAAATAAGTTTAATTTGTCCAAAGATTCATAATTATATGAATTGAAATTCTTTAAATATTTTTGAGCTTGTTGCTTCTGTAAGACTGTTTTTAATGTCTCTTACTTAAAATACTAGAAATTTAGTTTCTCTATTTTCTGTGAATTTGGGAAATGTTAACTTTATAAAAACACATTTATCTCTATAAACCAATCAGAAGAGAGCTCCTTTGAAGTCCTTTAAGAGATGCTTCAGTTCAATTTATTAATACTTTATGGTAGTAGGAAACTGTTTCATACTTAAGAGGGTAAAGACTTTTGTTGGTTACAGACAGAAACACAGATCTTATAGCTTCATTTCTACAACTTCAGTCAGTAACAAGTCAAACATAAACGCTGTCAACTGAAAAAAAAAAAAAAAAAGCACAACCTAAAAGTTGACAGTGGTGTTTTATTCAGTGGACAAAACTGAGGACTTAACGCCTAGGACACAGGATCTCAGATAACTGAGAAACTGCTCAGAAGAGATAAGGGAGGAGTCAGAATATATAGGAGTTTTTCCAACAAAAACCAGGTAGAGCATCATAAGATTAAAGAAAACCAGACATCTCAAGTTTCAGAATGTAGTGCTTTTCTATGTATGGGAAGATGCAAGAGTCTGGGCTCACTGAAATCATTCCTTTGAGATGCACCTCAGCTATCTGGGGCCAGTATCCTGTGCTTTCTCATCCTGAGTCTCCTCAGGGTGCACCGCCGGGGTGGCTGCAGCAATCGACTGCTAGATGGGGGGGCATCCTGCCTCCACCCTGAGTTCCCTCAGGGCTCACTGCCAGGGCAGCTGTAATGTGGTGGCTTAATGGCTGCCTTTGTTTACTGATATGGCAGGTGGCATTCTTAGTTCACAGTGCTCCCTCATGATCGTAAATTCGACCAATGTTTGGGAGGCATTTCATAAACAATTTTTGTCCCATGGCACTGAGAAATTCATCCCAGATCAGGTGAAGATTTTGTTTTTCCGCACTGTGTGGCACATAGGATCTTAGATCCATGTGGGATCTTAGTTCCCCAACCAGGGATCAAACCCAGGCCCCCTGCATTGGAAGGTGGAATCTTAACCACTGGACCGCTGGGGAAGTCCCCAAAGTTTTTGTTGATATGCCATTCCAGGGGCTAATTTCTGGATTAGGCCTGGTTGATAATTTAAAATTCTCTGGGTGGTGGAGACATGAGGACCTGCTGTCTGCACAGCATCTGGCTGCTGGGCTTCTTCCTGTACCTCTTCTCGCTGCAAACCCCACATATCAGAAGACAGGCTGCCTAAAGTCATACTGAGCTCACAGCCACCTCAAAACACACCCCTTGGCAAGGCCCTGCCCATTAGAGGGACAAGACCCAATTTAACCCACGAGAGAGCAGGCACCTGTCCCTCCCACCAGGAAGCCTACACAAGCCCCTGGACCAACCTTGCCCACCAGGGAGCAGACACCAGAAGCAAGAACTACAAGCCTGCAGCCTGTGGAAAGGAGACCACAAACACAGAAAGTGAGACAAAAAAAGAAATATGTTGCAAATGAAGGAAAAAGATAAATACTCACAAGAACAACTAAATGAAGAGGAGATAGGCAATCTACCTGAAAAATAATTCAGAGTAATGATAATAAAGATGATTCAAAATCTCGGAAAAAGAGTGGAGGCACAGATCGAGAAAGTACAAGAAATGTTTAAAAAGGAGCTCTAGAAGATTTAGAGAACAGAGATGAACAATACAATAACTGAAATGAAATACACTAGAAGGAATCAACAGCAGAATAACTGAGGCCGAACAACGAATAAGTGAACTGGAAGACAGAGTGGTGGAAATCACTGCCACAAAACAGAATAAAGAAAAAAGAATGAAAAGAAATGGGAACAGTCTCAGAGACCTCTCAGACAATATTAAATGCACCAACATTTGCATTATAGGGATCCCAGAAGGAGAAGAGAAAGAGAAAAGTCCTGAGAAAATATTTGAAGATATAATAGCGGAAAAGTTCCCTAACATGAGAAAGGAAACACTCAAGTCCAGAAAGAGCAGAGAATCCCACACAGGATGAACCCAAGGAAGAACATGTCAATATACATATTAATCAAACTGACCAAAATTAAAGAAAAAATACTAAAAGCAACAAGGGGAGACTTCCCTGGTGGTCCAGTTGTTGGGACTCTGTGCTTCCACTGCATGAGTTCAATCCCTGGTTGGAGAACTAAGATGACACATGCCATGTGGTGCAGCCAAATAAATAATAAATAAATTTAAAATATAAAAGCAACAAGGGAAAAGCAACAAATAACATCCAAGGAAATCTCCATAATGTTATCAACTGAGTTTTCAGCAGAAACTCTGCAGGTGAGAAGGGAGTGTCACAATATATTTCAAGTGATGAAAGGGGAAAACCTACAACCAAGAATACCCAGCAAGGCTCTTATTCAGATTTGGTGGAGAAATCAAAAACTTTACAGACAACCAAAAGCTAACAGAATTCAGCACCACCAAACCAACTTCACAGAAAATGCTAAAGGAACTTCTCTAGGTGGGAAAGAGACCAACAACTTAAAACACTTCTGTATACATATAGACTGCTAAATTAAAACCTCTTGGGAACAGCAAACCCCAAAACTACAATAGATACACACAAAAAAGTAAAAGCAACACAAAACACTAAAAATGGTCCTCAAACCACAAGAAAAGATAACAAAAGAGGAAGGGAAGAAAAATGACTTACAAAAACAAACCCAAAACAATTAAGAAAATGGCAATAGAAACATACATATTGATAATTACCTTAAATGTAAATGGATTAAATGCTCCAAGCAAAAGACACAGACTGGGTGAATGGATACAAAAACAAGACTTATATATATGCTGTCTACAAGAGACCCACTTCAGACCTAGGGACACATACATACTGAAAGTGAGGGGATGGAAAAATACATTCCATGCAAATGAAAATCAAAAGAAAGCTGGAGTAGCAATATTCATATCAGAAAAAAATAGACTTTAAAATAAAGACAGTTACAAGAAACAAGGAAGGACACTATGTAATGATCAAGGGATCAATCCAAGAGGAAGATATAACAATTATAAATATATATGCTCCCAACATAGGAGCATCTCAATATATAAGGCAAATGCTAACAGCCATAAAAGGGGAAATCGACAGTAACACAATAAGAGTGGGGGATTTTACAGCACTTGCACCAATGGACAGATCATCCAGACAGAAAAGTCATAAGGAAACACAAGCCTTAAATGACATATTAGACCAGATAGACTTAACTGATATTTATAGGACATTCCATCTGAAAGCAGCAGATTACACTTTCTTCTCAAGTGCACATGGAATATTCTCCAGGATAGATCACATCTTGGGCCACAAATCAAGCCTTGGTAAATTTAAGAAAATTGAAATCATATCAAGCATCTTTTCCAACCACAATGCTATGAGATTAGAAATCAATTACAGGGGGAAGAAAACTGTAAAAAAAACACAAACACATGGAAGCTAAACAATATGTTATTAAACAACCAATGGATCACTGAAGAAATCAAAGAGGAAATCAAAAAATATCTAGAGAAAAATGACAATGAAAACACGACAATCCAAAACGTATGGGATGCAGCAAAATCAGTTCTAAGAGGGAAGTTTATAGCAATACCATTTTACCTTAGAAAACAAGAAAAATATCAAATAAACAACCTAACCTTACACCTAAAGCAACTAGAGAAAGAAGAACAAACAAAGCCTAAAGTTAGTAGAAGGAAAGAAATCATAAATATCAGAGCAGAAATAAATTGAAATAGAGACAAAGAAAACAATAGCAAAGACTAATGAAACTAAAAGCTGGTTCTTTGAGAAGATCAACAATGATAAACCTTTAGCCAGACTCATCAAGAAAAAAAGGGAGAGGACTCAAATCAATAAAATTAGAAATGAAAAAGGAGAAGTTAGAAGTGACACCACAGAAATACAAAGGATCAGAAGAGACTACTACAAGCAACTACATGCCAATAAAATGGACAACCTAAAAGAAATGGACAAATTCTTAGAAAGGTTCAAAGTTTCAGGAAGGTTTCTTTTCTATTTCAGGAAGAAATAGAAAATACAGAGAGTCAAATCAGAAGTACTGCTATTGAAACTGTGATTTAAAAAACTGCCAGCAAACAAAAGTCCAGGACCAGATGGCTTCACAGGAGAATTCTACCAAGTATTTAGCGAAGAGTTAACACCTATCCTTTACAAAATATTCCAAAAAGTTACAGAGGAAGGAACACTCTCAAGCTCATTCTATGAGGCTACCATAACCCTGATACCAAAACCAGACAAATATATCTCAAAAAAAGAAAAGTACAGGACAATATCACTGATGAACACAGATGCAAAAATCCTCAACAAAATACTAGCAAACTGAATCCAACAACACATTAAAAGGATCATACACCATGATCAAGTGGGATTTATCCCAGGGATGCAAGAATTCTTCAACATACATAAATCAATCAATATGATACACCACATTAACAAACTGAAGAATAAAAACCACATGATCATCTCAATAGATGCAGAAAAAGCTTTTGACAAAATTCAACATCCATTTATGATAAAAATTCTCCAGAAAGTGGGCATAGAGGGAACATACCTCAACATAATAAAGGCCATATATGACAAACCCACAGCAAACATCATTCTCAATGGTGAAAAACGGAGAGCATTTCCTCTAAGATCGGGAACAACAAGGATATCCACTCTCTCCTCTTTTATTCAACATAGTTTTAGAAGTCCTAGCCAGGGCAATTAGAGAGGAAAAACAAATAAAAGAATCCAAATTGGAAAAGAAGAAGTAAAACCGTCACTGTTTGCAGATGACATGATACTATACATAGAAAACCCTAAAGATGCTACCAGAAAATGACTAGAGCTCATCAATGAATTCAGTAAAGTTTCAGGATACAAAATTAATACACAAAAATATCTTGCATTCGTATACATTAACAATGAAAGATCAGAAATAGAAATTAAGGAAACAATCCGATTTACCATCCCAATAAAAAGAATAAAATACCTAGGAATAAATCTACCTAAGGATGCAAAAGACCTATACTCAGAAAGCTATAAGATGGTGGTGGAAGAAATAAAAGATGACACAACAGTTGGAGAGATATACCATGTTCTTGGATCGGAAGAATCAATATTGTGAAAATGACTATACTACCTAAAGTAATCAGTAGATACAATGCAATCCCTATCAAATTACCAATAGCATTTTTCACAGAACTAGAACAAAAAAATTTACAATTTGTATGGAAATACAAAAGACCCTGAATACCCAAGGCAATCTTAAGAAAAACGGAGCTGGAGGAATCAGGCTCTCTGGTTTCAGACTATATTACAAAGCTACAGTAGTCAAAACAGTATGGTACTGGCACAAAAACAGAAGTATAGATCAATGGAACAGGATAGAAAGCTCAGAGATAAACCCATGCACCTATGATTACCTAGTCTATGACAAAGGAGGCAAGAATATACAATGGGGAAAAGACAGTCTCTTCAATAAGTGGTGCTGGGAAAACTGAACAGCTACATGTAAAAGAATGAATTAGAACATTCTCTAACACCATACACAAAAATAAGCTCAAAATGGGTTAACGACCTTTAGGTCGTAAGACTGGATACTATAAAACTCATAGAGGAAAACATAAGTTTTGGTTAAAAAGGTTTTAAACACAATAGGATCATAGGACACTGTGAAACAATACTTATTCATTTAATCAAAATAATAAAAAGATTTCAAAAATCAACTACAAATCACTTAAGGGCATGGAAGCTCAATCTGTTATCAAATAGGAGCACTCAAGAAACTTTGTTCTCTTAAACAAGAGAGAAATCAAATTCCAGTCTTTTACTAGCTTACTTTTAACAAGATCCATTTACTAATTTAAATTCAATCTAAATTTAGCTAATCCTGACCATGCTTAAAACTTTCTCAGAGTCCCTTTCCACAACCTTCCATCATTTTCTGTAACCATTAGTTTGTCCCTTATTTTTCCATCCAAAAACAAACAGCTCTAAACTTACTTTTTTTTCCCTTAATAAAATGCAATTCCGTTCCTCATACCTTCTTTACTGAAGACACACATCCTACTTTCCTACTGTATACTGAAATGTTTCCTTATTATTTCTATTAGCTTTAATTACATGTTTAAATTAGAATCTTCAACTCTTACAAACCTTAATTTCTAGTGAAAACTAAGAAGCAAGCAATTATTAACTCTTTTACATTAGCATTCTGTAGATTGTGAACATAATACCAGTGACAATTTCTAAAAACATTTGCTTTCTTATAGAGAGCACCTCAGGATAGCACCAAACATATTCATTAATAATCTGAAATACCTTTAGTTTCTCTGTTTAGTAATTGATGTCTCAGTATTTTATATTTTTGGGAAATGATCTAGCTATTCAATAAACTTCCATCATTTAACTTAAATTAGTGTAACTCTAGAATTTTAAGTTACCAAGTATCTGGAGAGATCATTTTAAGTAGACATTTTAAAAACATAATTATTTTTAAAGAGTTCACCCAAAAGCTCTTCTTATTTGCATTTAATTTACTTATAAGAATTTTACATATTAAACTGGGGTAAATAGAGCAGACTTGTTTGGCCTTTAATGTTGGGGACCAGTAGGGGATCCCTTTTGGCTCATTTAACCTTAGGTACTGTATGTAATATCAAAACCTTGGTTTTTTAATCCCATAAGTGTTCATTTTATTTAACCCATTTCAAATAATCATCTAAAGATTTCTTTATCCGTTTGGGATAAATCATTTTAAAATTTCTACATTGTTGGGAAAAAATATCTAGGCTTTCCTTACTTTTTTTCCTGTTAACATTAATTATTTTAATGTTTTTATTAGCATCTGTAATACCCATTGAGGGAAAGCAAAGACTGCAAGTAAAGCTTCCCAAACCAGTTTTTTTTAATTTGTGTTAAACTAAGGAAGTTCTTAGGTTAACCATTAGATTTCTTTTTTCCACCTTTAATTTGATTTTTTATAAGTACCAATAAAGCTGCTGTTTATAGTGAGAGCTCTTTAAACATTTACAAATTTAGAAGTTTCTCCAATTTAAAGGATCCATCATCTGGCTATTAATGAGATATATATTCATAGTGATTCAAACCAATAGGAGGCAAGAGCCTTCCCCATAAGAGAGTGGGGAGGATACCACCTAAATAAAACCCAGAAAGTTTACTCCCCAAAATAATATGGCAGAGGTCAAGGTTTCAATACACACACACACACACACACACACACACACACACACACACACACAAGATCAGGTAGAACATTTATATCTCAAAGACACAGGAGGAGAAAGGCAAGTTCCCCTTACAAGGCTTTTGTTTAAGGTCAGAATTCTGAAAAGATATTTTTATCAAACTGGCTTTCTAAATTTAACTGTATATGCAATAAAAGAGCCCCCTTATTTTCAGGGTGAGATTTCCTTTAATTTCCAATTAAGTAAGTACTCGAAAGTCTTGTACGTACATAAATTTGGCTGGGGTATTAATTGGAGGCTGGCAATATGTCGCTCCTTTTTCTTTTGTTTTGAAAGTTTTATTCCCCATTCAGAGGTTGGTTTGTCAAAATAAAATCGCTAGTGTAGTCAATTCAAGGGAAAAGAAGGGCCAGTCTTCCCTTTAATAACTCAGTCCAACCCTACTCAGTGTTTAACTTAGGAAAGTGTTCCCAGTCCTTCAACTGAGGATAAACCCACTCAGTGTCTAAATTGAGTGAAATCTTCCCAGTGCCTTTCACTGAGGATAACCCAGGTACGTCTTCTTGAAACTAAGTTTCAAAGATAACCTACTCCTCCAGAGAGGAGTTTAACACCACCAAATAAAACTTAGGATTACCAACCAATAATGGGAGATGCTAGAACCAGGACAAACTCACCCAAATTTGTCTGGACTCTCCGAGGAGGTGGATGGGCACAAGAGGCCTCTGCTGGTACCAAGGCTCTGGATCCCCGTAGAGTTCAGGCAAAGGGGAGAAGTCCTCTCTGAGTCCCTTCATAATTAGTCACCAAAACCTTTGACCGAAAAAAATGCACAACCTAAAAGTTGAGTTATGTTTTATTCAGTGGACAAAATTGAGGACTTAAGCCCTGGACACTGCATCTCAGATAATTCTGAGAGACTGCTCGGAAGAGACAAGCGGGGAGCCTGGATATATAGGAGTTTTTGCAACAAAAGACCAGGTAGTCGGAACATCAAAAGATTACTGTTCGTTAAACAAAACCAGATACCTTATGCATCAGAAGATGCAAGGGTCTGGCCTCACTGAAATCATTCCTTTTACATGCATGTCAGCTATCTGGGGCCAGTATCATGTGTTTTCTCATCCTGAGACTCCTTAGGATACGCCATCTGGGGTGGCTGCAGCAGTTGACTGCTAGATGGCAGGCATTCTTTGTTTCCATCCTGAGTTCCCTCAGGGCTCACTGCGAGGGCCCCTGCAATGTGGTGTCTAAAAAAATTGCAGTTGTGTGTTTTGACTGGTCTAGTGGCTCCTGGAAGGATCAGGTCAGGGGCTTACCTTTGTTTCAGCTACCTTTGAACTTTCACAGGGCTGAAGTGGGCCCCTGGGTGGCGTTTGTCAAAAGGATTTAAAGAAAAATGTACTAACCACAGCTGCCTGAAGCAAGGCAGAACAGATGGGGTAAGCAGCAGGCAGACTGAAAAGCTTGGAAGGAAGATAATACATGGGAGAATAAAGGCTTTGAAAAACTTCTATGTATACTAGATGGTCTAGGAGGCAATATGCATGCCAGGGCTGCATGCACGCTCAGAAAGGACCTGAGAAGATGCTAAACTTTCACCTGTGTCTGACCTTTAGGCTCCTCACAACAGAAAGTAAAGGCTATGGCAGAATTGTAAACAGGCCGCCTAAATCATGAGTCCATGTCCCAACACAAAGCTAATCTGGGAGGTACATCTTCTGGGGAGAGTGAGGGCCCTAATTGTCTAAGAAAATCCGTTAGATCAACAGCTGACCCCTAAAGTAATGGAACGGAGACTTCGGTGGCTACACATGACAAGGAATACAGTCTTTACAAAAATAGTTTTAAAAACTAACTAAACAAACAACTATGACATTCAACAAACAGAAACAAAAAGCCCCGGGGGCTGGGGGGAAGAATCTGATTTCCAGTTACTAGATTAGAATATTCAAAATGTCCAATTTTCAACAAAAATTGAGGCATGAAAAGTAAGAAAATATGGCCCATTCACAGGAAAATAAAATTGCTGGGTTAGATACAAAACTGGTAAATGTTTAATAGAGCAATATCACAACTTTGTAGTTATGTTTTCCATTGAACAGAAATGTTATTTAACTCTATTGGACAAAATCTAAAAGTTAACCTGTAACTTCACTTAACGTGAAATCTTTAAGCAAAATCTTAAAAGTCATATGAAAAGGACTTCATATACTCAGCTGAAACTCCCACACCCAAAGACTTGTGAAACGAATAATTTCATCAAGCTTTCTGGTGTTCTCATAATATAAGGACACCCCTATTAAACCATGGAGGCCATATTTATCCCAGAGAAATAATGAACATATATGGCCACTTTGCTCCTGGTTACAAGCTGTATCCTAAAGACTCTGAGGCCCCAGTTTTGTTTTTTCAGATGAGTCACTAATTTTGCTAATCCCCATGGCAAACTATTTCCTCTTTAACTTTAACCAGTCCCCTCACTTATTAAGACCACTTGAAAGATCATCTGGAATATATTTCTCTTATCATTATTATGAAGGAACCAATTGAATGCTAATAAGTTCTCATAGTGGTCAGAGTAGCCATATTGTTTTACAAAATAAGCGATATTAGTTATTTCACTGGACACCAAGTTACAATAAAGTTTGCTGTATAAAAATAGTGTAAAACTTGGAGCAAATGGAACAAGTTTCTCCTCCCCCTGTTCATATATGCCATTAAATAAACAATTTTAGCTTTTCTAAACACTCTGACCATTTCTTTTCTGACTCTTTGTTCACTTAAATGTAAATTTTCTGTCCTAGCTGTCTTTGCAAACTACATGTTCTCAAGCGCCAAGCTCATGCTGCTATTAATAATGATGGTTAACATGTGGTGATTAAACCCTTGGGTCAATATACATTATTTATATATATATTAGTTCATTTAGAATGCACAACTTTGAGGTAGGTACAATTATTATTCCTATGTTAAATTAGGAGAAACTAAACACCCAGAGATTAAGTAATTTGCACCCCCTACCAAATGAATTGACTGGATTAATGAGTGATTTCCATATATGATTTATAATATTGGTTCTAAAGGCAATTCTGCCTAAGGTTGGGTCTTATTATAAAAGGCCAGTATACAGACCAGCACAAGGACCTTTTTTGGACTACCCATAATCCTTTTCTGATATCTAGGATTTAACAAACTTCACCAGTCTGGCATAGATCACTTTACTCCTGTTACCAAATCCAAGCTGGTACTGCTCGCCAGTACAGCTTGACATCAGTGTCCACTAGAACATGAGGTAAGCCTACAGATGGTGCCCATGAAATCCCCAGGAAAGGAGACAGATATATATATATATCTTCCCCCTTCTCCAACCCCAAGGTCTATGAAATGTTAAGTCCAGAAGTGTGTGGTGACAGCACCCCAAGGAAGGCCAATACGGATCGCATTAAAAAAGGGACACTGGGACACCTGATCTAAAACAATAGCCTCTGAGGCAAGAGGCCCAAAAGGGAATTCAGCCAATTCTTAAAGTTTTTGAAAACAGGACTGATTAAACAATGCAGGTCCCCATGCAACACCCCTATTCTATTCTCCTGGTCAAAAAGCCAAACTCAGTAGAGTGTCACTTTGTCCAAGACTTGAGGGTTATTAATGAAGTCGACCAAGACTTGCACCCTGTGGTACCTAATCTGTATACAGTGCTCACAGCTATTACAGGAGAGTACAGCTGCTTCTCAGTTCTGGACTTGAAAGATGTTGTTTTCTGCATTCCTATTGCAGAAGAATCACAGCAGCTGTTTGCTTTTGAATGGCAGGACCCAGAAACACTGGTAGCCCAGCAGTATTGTTGGACAGTCCTGCCTCAAGGATTTAAGAAGTCCCCTACCGTGTTTGGGGAAATGTAGGCTAGGGACCTTAGAAATTTCATATTGAATGAAGGATTCTGAGTCCTACATATGATAAATGTCTACAAGATACCATCAGAACCCTGAACTATTGTGAATATAAGGTCTCCCAGAAAAAGATCCAGATACATAAGCAACAAGTCACATATCTGGGCTTTGTCCTTTGCCAGGAACAGTGGGATATTTTGCCTGACAGAAAAAAGGTGATTGCATGCTTGGGAACACCCAAGACCCGCAGACAACCGAGGGGGTTTCTGGGAATGGCAGGATTCTGTTGGATTTGTATCCTGAACTATAGGCTCATGGTAAAGCCCCTCTATAAGCCTTTAAAAGGGACATGATCTTGAGACCCTTACTTGAACTAAAGAACACCAAATAGCTTTTGAAACAATAAAAACAAAATTAGCCTCGGCCCTGGTTTGGGGACTACCAGATTTAAAGAAACATTTCAAATTGTATGTTCATGAAAGACAAAGCATAAGTCTTGGGGTTTTAATTCAAACTCTAGGGCTAAAAATAACCCCAAGACTGCCATCAGACCTCCCCAGAGGGGCACTCAACACAAAGGAACCTGCCCCACCAACGACTGGCAAATAGACTTTACTCAAATGCCCGATATATGGACATGTTTTCAGGATGGGTGGAAGCATATGCCACCAGACAGAAAGTCTCTGAAGAGGCTAAAGCTCTCCTTAAGGAAATTATCCCCTGATTTGCATTAAGGCATTGAAACTACATTCATCCTGGAGACCGCATTCCACAGAAAAAACTGAGAAAATGAATCATACATTAAACAGGAGCATTGCTGGACTTCCCTGGTGACGCAGTGGTTGAGAGCCTGCCAATGCAGGGTACATGGGTTTGATCCCTGGTCTGGGAAGATCCCACATGCCGTGGAGCAACTAAGCCCATGTGCCACAACTACTGAGCCTGTGCTCTAGAACCCACAAGCCACAACTACTGAGCCTGCATGCCACAACTACTGAAGCCCGCGTGCCTAGAGCCCATGCTCCGCAATAAGAGATGTCACCGCAATGAGAAGCCCATGCACCGTGACGAAGAATGGCCCCTGCTCGCCGCAACTAGACAAAGCCCACGCCCAGCAACGAAGACCCAACACAGCCCAAAATAAATAAATTTATATAAAAATAAAAAGGAGCATTTCTAAAATATGTCAAAGACTAATTTAACTTGGGATAAGGCCTTGCCAGTTGCCCTGCTATGGATCAGAGTGACTCCCAGAAGCAGGCTTAAATTAAGCCCCTTTGAAATATTGTATGGTAGGCCATTCCAGGTGTCTGCCTGGGCAGGAGAACCTATAAAGTCTTTAAAAGACCTAGCAGTTGCCAATTATGTTAAAACTCTGGGCACTATACCAATCTCTGTTCATGAGTTTGCCTCCTCACATCCTTTCTGACCTGGAGACTGAGTTCTCCTGAAAACCTGGAGAGAAAAAGGGCCTGAACATCAGCTGACTGCAAGGTGGACAGGACCACATGTGGTATTACTTACCACGCTCTCATCTGTCAAGTTAGCTGGGTTGAAGCCATGGATTAAAGCAGCACCACCATCATCAGAAAATGACTCAACTCCCGAGAGGCCTGGGGAAAAATGGGCTTGTGAACGCTTTTAAGACTCAGGGTTGCTCTTTTTTATACGTATTGAGATGGTAATTTCACTGTAGCTGGAGAAGGGTCGACCTATTTAATTTTGTCCAAATAAATAGCACAGGAATTTAGTATATGTATTGGGAACTGGAACCCAAACCCCGAGATTAGAAACTAGACCACAAAATGCTCAGGGATTTCATCAGGTTAAAGTAGTTGTAGATAAAAAAAGAAAAAGGATTGTACTATCGACTAAAGATTCTAAGGAATATTTGTTGCCCCCTTTCAACAGGAAGTAGCCAGAGTAGGGTCTTCATCCCTTTTCCCACAGAATTGTGGAATGGATCACTGACAGTGGGGAATTGTAATAGGGAAGAACCTGTGTATTCTATTACTTGAGCATTCAGTTACTTGAGCATTTAATTTACAAAGGAGATCTTAGCCCCAAAGAGGGATTGGACATTCTGGCATATATGAGAAACTATGGGGCTTCCCTGGTGGCGCAGTGGTTGAGGGTCCGCCAGCCGATGCAGGGGACACAGGTTCGTGCCCTGGTCCGGGTAGATCCCACATGCCGTGGAGCGGCTGGGCCCGTGAGCCATGGCCGCTGAGCCTGCGCGTCCGGAGCCTGTGCAAAAAAAAAAAAAAAAAAAAGAAACTATGTTTCAGGGTGATGTCTATCAGAAAATTAATCAGCTCATTCCCTACTGTCAATTTTACTGGAGGCTCCTGTGGGGAAATTGAAGTTGGGCACCTCAAGCCCAAGGAAGCCCCTGGGTCTGTTCATTCATCAGAATGAGGGGCTCTTGTCTTTCTCTTTTTGTTTCTTCTTCTGTTTTAGCCCAGGGCGATCTTTTTTCCAATTCCCTTCTTCCTTACAGTGTTCCCTCCCCAGTGGGTTACTTGCCTTCCAGGAATCCAATGATGCTGCCAGAAAAGTGTCCTTTCATGTGACATCTTCTTTATTCTCTTGTTGTTCCCTGTTGAACACTTTAAAAGCAGCATCTACCAACTGATAAGGGTTCATTCCAAAAGCAGCATCTAATTGTTGCAACTTTCTCCTGATATCTGAGGCGCTTTGCCCTCCAAAAAGGTCAAATTTACCATTCTAGTATGTTCAGGGGCCTCAGGATCTGCACTAATATAATGTCTGTAGACATGATAGATCTTTTCCAAAAATTCAGAGGGGTATTCTTTTGTTTTTTGCTGAATTTCTTGAATTTTTTCAGACTCTTTTGCTTTGGTTCCCCCTTTCAAAGCCCTGCCGACTAACAAGGAGGGCTCTAATAAGGGCCTTGTTCCCTCCCTGGGGTCCCAATTTGGTTCAGCTGTGTGGACTGCCAAGTGAGCTTCAGATGTAGAGGATCCTGTCTATAAGGAGGGTTGCAACTCTTCCAATTAAAGAAGCCTGAGAAACCCAGCCAGCTGGCCGTTTACATTTAGGCCCCCTAGGAGATAACAGTGTAAGAGAAATTGGCCTGCTTTGGGAGTGGCTCCTGGCCCAAATTGGGTGCCCTGTTGGATCTTAGATGGTGGCAATAGCAGATCAGGTCCCTGTGCCCCAGAAATGAACACAGGCTTTTCTAATTGTTCCCTAGAAGGAGAGTGGAGTCCTGAGCCCCAGTGTCAGGAATTGGGGCTGGATAGGAAGGGGAGGTGGTGCAAGGGGTGGATATATTGGCCCAGCGGCCAGAGCAGCTGAGACAGTCAGCTTGGCTGGAGGAGTTAAGGTCTGAAGCAATATAGCCTCACTCTCATTCCCTTCCTTTTCTTCTTTTCCCTGATGTAACAGCACAAATGCTCGCACGTAAAGGATTTCATCATTCTTCTCCACCTCTTCACAGAATAGCTATAGAGCCATTCAAAAGCCACTGGAAAACCATAAATAGCAACTGGTCATCTCTAACCATTCGAAGTGTGCCTTTTTGCCTTGCCATCGACCAACCGGGCTGAATTCTGGGATGGGGCTTTTGTTGATTTTAGGAGCCTAGCGGAATCTTTCTTTTCTCTCTGGGAAAACAAACAAACAAGGACAGGTTTTTTGGTTTGTTTGTTTGCTTTTTGTTTTTGTCCTGTTCCTTTCCTCCATTTGACATCAGTAGAAGTTTTAAATGTCATAAAACTGACCTGGCTGTAAATGGAGAAATGTCCAAGACAAAATGAAACAAAATACCCAAAGGACAAACAGGAAACCCTAAATAAATCCTCAAGTTTGGTCTTGGGGTTTTACATATACAAACGACACAGGAGACCACAGATGACGTAATTAACACAGCAAGGCTGAGAGTACACGGTGCACAGGGTCCCAAGATAACCCTGCGTAAACCCCTTGTGGAGAACCTAAAAAGTACTGTGGCCACACAATCTTACAATAAAATATCATCTTCCACTCACTCATTAGTTCGAAGCTGTAATCAGATCACTTATCCAAAATGGGCCTCAAAGGACTTTCTTCAGGGATAGTTGAAACATTCCCCATTTTTTAAAGATACAAATACAAGACAAACAAACAAACAAAAGGCACACACAAATGCTAGCATCCAAAGAAACAAACTGGTACACAAACTGGGTAAAAGTCCAGCAACTATTTCCTCTCTGTAACAGGGTAACCTGCTGAAATTAGGGGAAAATTGGCTTATTCTGGAGAAAAAAACCCAAATGGAGCAGACACAAAGTTTCTGGCTGTACACACAGGAGTAACTTACCCTACTGCATGGAACTCGTCAGCTCCCAGGTGACAATTCTTTGCTCCCACTGCCAAGTGCTGGGGCAACTGGTGTCACTTTGGGGAATTTTGAAGGGAAGATCCACAGGACAAGTGGTCCTGGCCGCTGCTTGGGCCTTACCCCAAAATTCCCTAACTGGGGCTGGCTGGCCCTGAGTAGCAAGGCTTCTAGCTGGCTTTGCCAACATTTGTTACCAGGTCCAAGCTGGTACTGCTTGCCACAGGACAGGCCAATAAATTGAGAGACGTGTTGACATTTATCCAAGTGATACTAAGGACGAGGCAAGGAATATAGCAACTTTAGTGGCACAGCTAGCAGACCCAGCAGATGGTGGACTCACGTCTCAGAGGACCATCTTGCCTGAGTTAGAATTCAGGCTTCTTTTATACTAAAAGGGGAGGGCACAAATTCAAACATTTCCTGGTTCCCATCAGCCTCCAGATGTGATGTGTTTAGTTCTTCCTTCTTGCAGTCATTCACAGGTGGGCCTGGTCAGGATGTTTCCTGTGAGCTAAACAAAGGTATTTTAGCTTAATGCTCATCACCTGGGAGGCAGGGTTCCCAGATATGGGTCATTATGTGTAACTGAAGCATATAGGCAACATCCCTTTAGTGATTAACTTGTAATAGAATACAAATGTTCTTCACTATTACACTTAATTGAATACCCAACAGATATTTCTAGACATATGTATTAGTCCAGGTCTTCCAAGAAGTAGATGACAAGTTGGGATTAAACATACAAGGATCTGAATAAGGAAGTGCTATGAAAGAAAATTGGGAAGGAACCAGGAGAGGCTGGGAGATCCATCGGACTGCAGTGTAAGTCTGACCCCAGTGAAGCAGAAAGGGAAGTAAGGTGGGGTGAAGGCATCCCAACTGCCGTGCAGTCTAAGAAAGGTTCAGCTGGACAAATCGGAAGTCCTTGTGTCAAAGTGGCCCAGGGAAGTGTGAATCCATGGCACAAATGCAGCAATGGAATTCAGAGTGCAGCTACTGGGGCTCCGGTCTAGGTTCCCTGTAGATGGAGTTCTTCAAGCCCCATTCTCATGGCTACTGTGACATGCTTAAGAGTTTTTGGCTTTATTTTAATCATGAGGTCAATGTAACATTTCTGCTTACATGATTGCCATTGATTCTAATCGCTTGATGTATTACATTGTCACGAATGCTGACTGGCAGTCCCTGAATAATTTTCTCTGCCTGTCTCAGTTGTTTTTAATGCATGATATGCAACCCAGTATACAAGGATCCATATGATATGGCCAGAAGGAAACATGTGGAGCATGATGACAATTCTGCCAATAATAGCTAAGCTATGAAAACTGTAACTTAATTGTTAGAATTAATTGGTACCAAGAAAATGTGTTCAGCTTCTGAAGCCAAATGTCATAATCACCTGGCAAGAGAGTTTTCCATTATCACAGAGAGGTAATGGGTGATTCATTGAAAATCTTGAAAGTAGTTCTATATATGCCATATTTCACAGCAAGCTTTGTAATTGTTAGGGTTGTTGCCTTGAATTAATTTTTTACATGAAAGAAGTCATCAACCAGAAGACTGCAGACAGGCAATTTAGGCAAAATGGCTCCACTGAACATAAAACAGAAATATCAGATTCCAACTTCATAAACACAGCTTTTCAGACTGAGAAACATTATTATTATTATTATTATTTTTCACTCAGTGTGGATGCCTGCTGTGGTGTGCAAAAGCCAGACATTTTATTTTGGTAACATGAAGGCTTATAATAAATAACTTTAATGTGATGGATATTGGCAATACCAAAACTCAGATAATGGCTTATCTATAAACTTAACATTCATTTCAGTCAAAACTTTACAAGAAGCTACCCTCTGGGTCACCCTTTTCATAATTCTTGTTATTTGAGAGGAAAGTTAAGAGAGACACAATTTTCCTTGAATTTTGAGAAAAATAATTTTCTCTTACAAGTTATTAAAATTACCTAGGAGTTAGATAACAAATATATTAATTAGTTGATCTCTACTTAAATCAAGTTTCTTTTCATTTAGAAGAATGGTTAAAATGTCTTATAGTACAAATGAAATTTTACTTGGGGACATTTCATATGACTCAGGCTTTTTGGCATAGTATATAGTGTTACAGTTACAAATATAGATTTTAACTTTTGTCACTAAGGAGCAGGTAGAAAATGTCAAAAGACATCAGGTTATATCATCTGCTCACTTCCTATTTACTTCTCCCTATTTTACTTACTATTTTACCTAATGTCAGTTTTTTCCCCCCAAAATCTAAGAAATGCTATTTTTTTACTCATTTGACAGAAATCATTGAAATATTGCTAGAAAAATGAAGGGGCCATTTCATTTAACTATGTCTTAGTCATTCTCATCACTTTTTGATCTATTTTATCTTTAAACTCTATTTTATTTTTTATTTTAAATTCTTTTATTTTTCCCAGACTTATTAAAGTATAATTAACAAATAAAATTGTATATATTTAAGGTGTACAAAAGGATAGTTTGATATACACACTGTGAAATGATTACCACAAATTTACTCATACATCCATCACCTCACAGAGTTATCTTTTTTCTTTTTCTTTCTTTTTTTTTTTGGTGTGGTGAGAACAGTAAAGATCTACTCTCTTAGCAAATTTCAAGTATACAACACAATATTATTAAGTAGAATCGCCATGCTGTACGTGAGATCCCCAGAACTTATTCATCTCATAAATGAAAGTTTGTACCCTTTGACCAACCTCTCCCCATTCCCACCTCCTCCCCAGCTCCTGGAAACCACCACTCGACTGTCTGAGTTTAACTTTTTTAGATTCCACATATAATAAGTGAGATCATACAGTATTTATCTTTCTTTCTCTGTCTTATTTCACTTAGCATAATGTCCGCCAGTTTCATCCATGTTGCCGCAAATGGCAGGAATTCCTTCTTTTTGGTGGCTGAATAATATCCCCTTGTATATATGTACCATATTTGCTTTATCCATTCGTTGATGGGCACTTATGTTGTTTCCATATCTTGGCTATTGTGAATAATACTGCAATTAACATGGGGGGGGTGCAGATATCTCTTTGAGATAATAATTTCATTTCCTTTGGATATATACCGAGAAGTGGGATTTCTGGATCACGTGGTAGTTCTGTTTTTAATTTTTTGAGGAAGCTCCATATGGCTAAACTCTATTTTAAAGATGCGATCACCTCCATAGTAATAACATTTGTGCCATCCATCATGTTTCACAGTCCGTTGTATACCAGTTGTATAATGTGCTTATATAGCATGCATATACATGTGCTTGTAGAGGCATTGTGAGTTATAAACATCCAAATATCTGTGAAATCAATTGCATATACTGTATGCAAGTATATATACATGGATATCACATTTTTGTTTAACGAACAAGGAGCCTGCGTGCTCTCTAATATCTTTTATTCCTACATTTTTGGTGGCTCTTTTTTTCCTACATTCTTTGGCTGTT
Organism: Hyperoodon ampullatus; assembly: GCF_949752795.1. Lineage (NCBI taxonomy): Eukaryota > Metazoa > Chordata > Mammalia > Artiodactyla > Ziphiidae > Hyperoodon > Hyperoodon ampullatus. Next base: position 4,763,991 of record NC_136925.1, read on the forward strand.
TCTCCATACGACTGTAATTTTGTAATACTTCCAAGATTTATTCATGTTTTACACAAGGTAGAACTCATTCATTTCCACTTACGTATAATATTTATTGTGTGAACATCACAACTGAACCATTCTGTTTGCCAGTGGACATGGTGGTAGTTTCCAGCCTTCTGTTGTTATTATCAACCCTGCTATGGGCATCATTTCCTGTGTTTGCTTCTGTCCCTGGACAACCCATCCCCTGCACTGTTGCTGGTGGGGTGTGTGTGTGTGTGTGTGTGTGTGTGTGTGTGTGTGTGTGTTCAGTAAATCCAATTCTGATGTTACTCTTTCACTTAAAAAATCCTTCAACCTAGAGGCTTAGCAGAACCACCTGGAATAATATTCCAGATGACCTGGAATGATCTCGAGATAACTCCAGTAACTGAAGCAATTCCTTTTAAGGATAAACATCCTTAAAAGAGAACGATGTTGCTCAGGAAGGTCGTTACTCCTCTGTCTTTCCGGCAGCGGAACCTACCCCGTCCCTTTGTACTGTGGCACGACAGATGCTCTAAATCTGATCAGAGGTGAAAATAAATCTCTTACCACCAAAGTTTTCCAGGAAGAATCAAAAGGAAATCTTTCTTTGGGAGGCTGTCCCAGAAAAAGCTACGATGGTGAAAAGAGCCCAGGGGAGTCAGATGTTCCTAGTCTGGAACACGCACTGCCATTTATGAACTGTAAAGTCACTCGACTTTCTGGATCTCTTTGCACATCTAAAAACAAGGCAGTTATGATTTCTGAACGGGCCTGCCTTCTAGACTGGTGCCGAGGATCAAATAAACCCTCCATTCATTCCACAAACACCTACTGCGTCTCAGTCACTGTGCTAGGTCCAGAAGCATGGATGGCCCCCTTGTTCTAAAAGACCTCACAGGCCACACAGTGATTCTCAATCATGGCTGCATACGGGCATCACCGGGAGTGTAAGTTTAAAAAATATGGATGCCTGAGCCCCCTGCGTCCTGGCCATGAGAGATGAGACACATTTCTTAAGCTCTTAGCCTATGCTGCATGTGTATGATGGGAATAACAGAAGCTACTTCATAGGGTGGTTGTAAGTATTAAATAATTCGTAACATCTGCTTAGCCCTGTGCCTGATACAAAGTAGCAGGTGATGAACTGCTGGGAGTGGGGTGGGGAAAACCGGTAACTACGTAGCTGGAGTAGTGATGTCTGCTACCATGGAGAGAAGCATGCAGGTGCTCTGAGGGTCATCTCACTCTGCTGGCTGGGATGGCAGTCCTGGAGGATGTGATGTCAGAGGCGACTTTTTAACACAAAGGTGAGTAAATTAGCCAGACAAGCCTGGTAGGCATTGGGGGTGGGGAACATCGCAGAGAAGGGAGTCTGTGGAATTCTTCTGGAGTGCGCCAGGAGGAGGAGGGATGAGATTGAGGAGAGCACAGGGGTCAGATCTTGAGGGGCCTTGAAACCGCGCAAGGGGGGTGGCCTCTAATGCTGCTGGCCACCAGGAGCCCCCAAAAGGTTTTAAGCTAGGAAGAAGGCGATCAGAGTCGCGTTTACGTTCGGTCACTGCATCCTGGCGTGGATTTGCGGTGATTTGAAGCCAGAGGAGGGTGATCAGTAGGGACGGTGGCCTGGGCTCAGGCAGCTGCAGTAGAAACGGAGTAAAAGGCCTGAGAAGAAAGGGCGAAAAAGAGGTAAAAACCACGGCCCTTGCCGGCGTTAGGAGGGTGAAGGATGCGGAGGACACGAAGGCCATCCTGACCTTTTGCGCGAACAGTGGGCAAAGCAGGGAAATGGCACGGCCTAGGGCTGGGGGTCCCAGCACGAGACGGGGGCTGTGGGTGGACTACGGCAGATCCCGCCGAGGGCCGGTGAGTCTGAAACGCCGGAGGCCTCCAGGCGCGGCGCATGGGAGCGCGAACGACCGGGCAGAGCGGGGGGTCCCAGCGCAGCGCGCCCCCAGCAGCCCTGCCCACCGAGGGCCCGCCCGGGAAGCCGACCGCGGGGGCGGAGCGCGTCGCCCCGGGGGCTGATCCCAGCCCGGGAGGGGCTCGCCCGGCACGCCGGCCGGCATCCCGGCTTCCCCGGGGGACAGGCCCGCGCCGCTGCGAGTGGATGGAGAGCCCGCGTCGCAGCGCGGGGACGCCCGGGGCGGAGCGCGGGCGGGGCCGGGGCCTCCGCTCCGAGACTGCTTGACGGTAACCGGATTGAGGCGGAACCAGGGCGAGGGCGGCTCCTTCCCTTCGCCTTGCGTCATTTTAGGTGTTTCGGGGGCGAGGAAGAAGGCGACGTGTATAATTTATTGCTCTTTTTTGGACCTGGGGAAGGGCAAGTGTTTGTCGAGGTTAGTTTTGGTTTGGTTTGTCCTTTGTCGTCTGCATCTTTCTCTCTCTTTCGTTTGATGTCATGTTTCCTCCTTTGCTATGACCCATTCTTCACGTTCTTTAGGTGTCTTGGAGCTGTTACACAACCTGTCTACCCCTGTCGATTTATGATTCTTCAAACGGTAACTATTGATTTTACCAGAAGTGGATTTTTTTTTTCTGTCAAATGTTGTCATCAAACTAACTACTTTACATGTAGTTAGTTTACTCAGGCGATTATGTTCTGATGCTGATTCATGAGCTAAATTCTGGGATTTGTATTTCTCTAGAATGTTCCATAATGCCCAGGAGTGTGGTAGGCACACAGTTGCCTTTCAATATATTCTTAATAATCTGTTCATAATGTAATTCTTTTGTAATTCTTTTGCTGTTTATTTTTATTTATCTCAAAAGATTCTGTGTTCTGATTCAACACACCATTTTACCTTAGAAGTTTTCAACACTTTTTTTTTTTTTTTGCCGTACGCGGGCCTCTCACTGTTGGGGCCTCTCCCGTTGCGGAGCACAGGCTCCGGACGCGCAGGCCCAGCGGCCGTGGCTCACGGGCCCAGCCGCTCCGCGGCATGTGGGATCTGCCCGGACCGGGGCACGAACCCGCGTCCCCTGCATCGGCAGGCGGACTCCCAACCACTGCGCCCCCAGGGAAGCCCTCAACACTTTTTAATGAAAATCTTTTATATTACTCACGTTCACTTATTTGCAGCAGCTAGTGATTAAGATAATGAAGTTATCTCAACGAATAAGTGAAGATCATTTTAATTGATCGGTCACTTTTGTATGCAGAGAGAAAGCAGTATCCTCTTCTCATTCCCCTTGTGACCTGATCAGAAAGCCCCCCACCCCCAAGCATGCCCTCATCTCCTCTCACAGATCCTGCCCTGCATCCTAACTAGCAACTCCAGTTTCTCGCATTGTGGTCTAGCAACCCCTCTCCTGAGAAACTCCTCAGGCCCATCCTTAGTATCACTCGGATAAATGTCAAGGTTGGGGCACCTGGCTTTTCAGCCTGCCTTTCAGACTCTGCATGTCCATCCTTTGTGACCCACCCAAGCCTTCTCATTCTTTTCGTTCTCTTTTCTTGTGTTGTTACTGGAAACAGGATGCAGTAATGGAAAGATGCCATTTTAAACAACCATATTATGAAAAAGAGCAAACACATAGAAATAACATCAAACATCTGGTCAGTATTTAAATTTCCAAATGTCTCCTGCTATAGTTTTGTTTAGTTTGTTTGAATCAGGATCCAAATAAGCTCCAAATAATTGGTTAATATATCTTAAGTAATTCCTAAGTTCCCCTCCATCTGGACTTCATCTCAGCCTCTGGACCACTTTCTGCTGTTACTGAAGTAAATTATTCGTTTTTTAAGGACCTTTTCCTAGAGGGTGAAATGGACTCACCAGTGATGTCTGGACTTAGAGTTGTGGAATTCCTCGGCATTTTGTATGCCTTTAAAAGCCCAGCATTTTGGCTTGGAATCAGAAAGTGGAAAAGAGCATACAGAGACAAAGCTCATTCAGCGGCATCCTTGATGTACTTTAAAAACATACACATGTGGGACTTCCCTGGTGGTCCAGTGGTTAAGAATCCGCCTTCCAATGTAGGGGACACGGGTTCAACCTCTGGTCGGGGACCTAAGATCCCATATGCCAAGGGGCAACTAAGCCCGCGCGCTTTAGAGCCTGAGCGTCACAACTAAGACCCGATGCAGCCAAGTAAATAAAAACAAAAACAGGGGCTTCCCATGTGGCGCAGTGGTTGAGAGTCCGCCTGCCGATGCAGGGGACACGGGTTCGTGCCCCGGTCCGGGAAGATCCCACATGCCGCGGAGCGGCTGGGCCCGTGAGCCATGGCCGCTGAGCCTGCGCGTCCGGAGCCTGCGCTCCGCAACGGGGGAGGCCACAACAGTGAGAGGCCTGCGTAACGCAAAGAAAGAAAAACAAAAACCAAAAACAAAAACAAAACACACACATACACACAGTGGATTTGCTGCGAGAAGCTAGGTTAGAATCTTTACATTGCAGGGATGTGCAACCCCTCAGCCAGGGGTTATTTGCCTGCTTTCCCTTCTTAAGTCAGTAGTTTTCCTCCTCTTCAATATACACTTTTCCCTCTTCCCATTTCATATTTTCTCTCTCGTCCCCAAACTGGCCTTCATGCTATCATTCTTTATAATTTTCTACCAATGCTCTAATACCAAAGACTGGCTGACCACTCATCAAAGATGCTGTAGAAGAAGTTTGGGTTTAGGTAGAAAGCGGACCCAGAGTTGACCTTTATGGTCCAGCTCTAGAGTGCATGTAAATCAGGAAACAAACCTGATGCTGGGAAAGAAATTGAAAGGAAGAAAAACCAGTCAGACCTCTGTCGGTGAAGAGTCAGCAGATGGCAGCTTAAAAATTTAGTGCACATTGTTTCTGCCCCACGACGTGTCTAAATCCAGAAGTTCTTCTGGTAGATGTACACACTGCAGTGGTAATGTAGGCACCTGCATTACACTGATCAACAACAAGTGCTAGCTAACTCAGACTGAGAATAGCCCAATTCAGCAAAAAAGTCCAAATTAGGCTATCTCAATATTTTTTTTCTGTATGTGTGTGTTCTACACATATACAAAATAAACATTCTCAGTGCCAACTTCTAACCTTTTATTGTTTTAACTGTGGGTTAAATTGGTCTTAGGAATTTCAATTTACCCTTAAGAAAGGATATTCTTTTCCTACCGAAGGAAGCTTTTCTTGCAGTCTAAGATTTCTCTTTAAACTACTTTTACCAAGTTTATCAAGTGAGCTTTTATCTGGGCTCACAAATGTAAAAAACCTGTTAAATGAACCCAAGTTTTGTGGAAAGCCGGTGCTTGAATTAGGGGAAATAAATTATGCTATTTATCATTCATTTTAAGAAGAGTAGTTGTAGCTGGGAAGAAACTTAATGACTTGGTAATGCTTCTAGTTAGCTTTCAATCCAATACCCCAAAATAAAAAGTAGTCAGTTATTGAGTTCAGAGGTAGTAATTAAAAAACCTCTAGTGTTTCATATGTAAATCTTGCTAAAGGAGTTTGCACAGTGAAGGTGAATGAACATATTTTTCTTTTTGCCTGATACACTACATAGAGAAGCATCTTGGCAGACTTCTCACTGTGGAGATTCCTGAAGTTGGTGTACTGATGGTTCTGTAGGCTGAACGCCACTAGAAACTCTACTGACTCAGGTATGCTAATGGTCCTGCTTAGAGTCTTCAGGGAATCAAAGGGTCGTACTGTACTGTAATTCTTGTATTTTCTTTCATCCTTAAAAAAAATAGCTACTGTCCTTCAGGGGAGAACTTTACACATCATTTAAGATAATATTTTGGGATTGTGGGAGCAGAAAATGGGTTACTCAACATAGTGGCTTTTGGCAAATAAAAGATATTAAACAACATGTGCACAAAAATGTTGAAAAGTAAAGTCCAAGAATAGAAATCCCTTAACACAATGATATAGTCACCCTTCTGTAAATATTAAAAAAAACCCAAAAATGAATAAAGATCAATACGCATTCTCCTTTTGTAGTGGAAGCTCTGTAATTAAATCTTCCCTACTTATCTTTTTCTTGGAGGTGGGGGATTGGGAGGGTGGCTCAATAAATTATAACACTACCTCTACTTATTGAGATTAGCACAGTACTTTTCAATAACATTTGATTGATAAGAATACTTGAAAATTGCAATTAGCTTTAAGAACAAACAGGAACTCTTCTTAAAATCTTTTTTGATAACTAGCTTGAGCATGGATGGGCAAATGGGGGCTCAAAACAATTTTGGAGAAAAATAAAGTCAGGTGGTTACCTTGGATGACAAAGTGTAACTTCTGAAAAGTATTTACTTTTTAGCTTTATCTCAAGGAAAATGAAGCAAGACTATGAGGGTAATGGAAACATGATCTTAGTCTGTTCTTTGCCCACTTTCTTTCACATGTCATTTCCCTATATAGTTGGGAAAGAAACCAGATTATTCAGTAAAAAAAGAATGTTTAGCATTCCATATACTCGAGGGTAGTTTATTCCAGCATACATGTCTTACTCTCAGCTTTTTATTGGTGTATACTCTCCTTACCTTTTGGGGAAGAGAAATTACTGAGTTACTCTCCCTATTTCAGACAGATCCTGTATGTCACATCAGTGAGGGCTGAGGTGGGGATTGCAGTCAGTTTTTTGGCCCCGCCAAATCTGGATTTTACCCTGAGTTTTCTTTTGCTTTCTTTTTCCTTTTTTTTTTTTTTTTTTTTTTGCAGTTTTGTGAACTCTTGGGACATCAGAGAACTGTAGTAAAATATTATTATAAAATCACATATCAATGCTGAATATTGGTATATAAGACTTTAGAATTCCTTTTTACTATTAGCTCAATTTTGACCCTACAGGGTGAAAATCTCCACAGTATTCCAGAGGTGACTGATTGCCCCATAAGGTATATTACACCTTTTAAAAATAGTGTGCTCATAAAAGTTTTTTTCTAAACAATAAATTTTGTCTGATGTATATTCCTTTTAAACATGTACAAAATGAGAAAAATATCCTTTGTGGAAAAGAGAAATTGGCTCTAATGAATAATGAAACTGTAATAAAACTGTAGAAAAAGACTATGTAGCTAGATTACACTTTTCTGATTAAAAAATTACATTCTTAAGATAAAATAACCTATGGTTCTGACATCTGATTTCTCACACAACAGAAAACTTACTGGGCATGATATGGAGTGTGTGTGTGTGTGTGTGTGTGTGTGTGTGTGTGTGTGTTTTATGTATTTTAATACTCTTGTTTCATGGAAGAGGTCTATTTTCTCTAACTTTTACACAGATAAACTCAACATGGCTGGATAAAAGACAAGTTCCTCTCTCAGACATGATAGCTAGACTTAGGTGATAAGAAACGTCATTTGCTATATATTAATATGCATTATGTCATTTGTTGTTTTAAAAGCATTCTATTTATTTCTTTTTAAGGCTTTGACTGTTGGAATGGTTTTAGATGGTCATCCCAGAGAATGAAGGCATGGATGACTCACGTGAAGCCCTGGTTATTAAAGACAAGGTGGGAGCATTTATAAATCTGCTTTCAAATTTTGCCTAATCTGACTCCTGATATGCACATACCCTTTCCAAAATATATTTTGAACTAAGATATCGTGTATAAAATAAAGGAAGTTAGGAATGGTCTTTTCTGACCATCTAGAAGATTCACCAGGCTTCTAGTAATCTATGTAAAACTTATTAATTCCATGTTATTCCTGAATAAATATTTTAAAGGCCGGGGAGCTAAGAGTAGGGATAATTACTTTCTATTTAAAAAGAGGAGGCAGATTCATTTTTTAAATAAATTTATTTATTTTTATTTTTGGCTGCATTGGGTCTTTGTTGCCGTGCGTGGGCTTTCTCTAGTTGCAGTGAGCGGGGGCTACTCTTTGTTGCAGTGCGTGGGCTTCTCATTGGGTGGCCTCTCTTATTGCAGAGCACGGGCTCTAGGCGCGCAGGCTTCAGTAGTTGTGGCACTTGGGCTCAGTAGTTGTGGCTCATGGGCGCTAGAGTGCAGGCTCAGTAGTTGTGGGCGCACGGGCTCAGTTGCTCTGCGGCATGTGGGATCTTCCCGGACCAGGGCTCGAACCCGTGTCCCCTGCATTGGCAGGCGGATTCTTAACCACTGCACCACCAGGGAAGCCCCTCATTTTTAAAAAAAAACTATACTGTTAGTAGTAATAGGGAAGTGGCAAAGGAGTAATCCCTTTTATTTTGATAATTTATATATCTATATATCTACATCTTTATATACAAATGTTTATAAGATTTTTCAGGTAACAGTGTAAAACCATGAATTTAAAAGCATCCAGGCCACTTGAGAATAAGAAGTGTTCTAAAAATAGTAATTGGCACAGGGCTATAACTGACCACAGACATCTAGCAAACAGAATGGTTTAAGGGATTCTACAGGTGTAAGATTATCCAAAGTTCATTTCAAACCTTGAAAATAAAAGTCATTTATTTTTGACATTTTCATGCTGATTCAATACTGATTTTTTTTTTTAATGAAAAAGAATAAGAAAAACTGTAAGAAATAATTGTAACTTGACATTTATTCGAACATTTGTCCTGGATTATTTTAGGCTTGGCTGGAAAGGGGATATATTTTGGACAGGGTATGAAAAAAGAATTATGATGCAGGTAGCAAAATATACCCTAATATAACTGTTATTAAGACTTGATAAAAGTTTTTTTAACATATAATCCACTTTTCCCCAAATAAGTCATGAAAACCTCACCATCCATGATAATTCATCTTCTCAGTGGCAAAAATGAAAAGATGTCAGGCTTTATTTGCGATATGCAGACTCAGTTAAGGGCACTTATGTGCAAGATTTTGGGCTGTTTATCTTGACTATGTATGCCTGGAGAGAGAGCATTCATGGGAAGTACCAGTTTGTTTGCGAGACAGGGTAGGAAGGGGAGAAGAGTATTCAGAATTCTTTTTTTTTTTAAGATAAAATCCTAAACAAAACTTTGATTTCTTATATGTTTTATTAATGTCAAGCATTTTAATTTTAGCTTTTGTCCCTTCTTCTTAAATGATGTTGCTTGCAAGTATAGCATTACAACTACACACATTCCTGATCATGATTTAAAAAAATTCTTCATATTCAGACTTTACATGTTTCTTTCTAGTCGTAATAAGCTCTGGCAGGTAGCAGGCTGCAAACTGCAAACTAAGCACTGAAGGAACTGCCTCCGCATATACTTCTGGGAGTGATGTGACAGCCCCTATCATGCCTGCTATCTTCCAAGAAGTTCACTATTCTCTCAACTCCCATATTCCCTTTCTGAACACATGGAGAAGCAGGAGTTGGGTGGCTCTATAGACACTGCTGGGGTTTCTGCTCTTCCTGCCATCAGGGCTGCGGTGGTGGAGTGAGGGCTAGAACCTCTCCAAGTCTCAGAGCTGCAGGTGTTCTCATAGTTATTCAGTCGTGTGGTTATTGCAGGGTTATGTTTCCAGAGTTGTCACCAAATAATATGAAAAATGATTAGTTAATATTGGACAATGAAATGTCTAATCATTTAGATAAACTTGTCTAAAGTGTTGGATTTAATGTGAGATCATCAATTCTCTATTTCTTATTCAAACGAACAGCTGAATATTTTATTTATTTATTAAAATACGTTTTATTTGTTTATTTATTTGGGTGCACTGGGTCTTAGTTGCCGCGTGCGGGATCCTCATTGCAGCGTGCGAGATCTTTTAGTTGCAGCATGCATGATCATTTTAGTTGGACATGCAGGATCTTTAGTTGCAGCATGTGTGATCTTTTAGTTGTGGCATGCGGGATCTTTTAGTTGCGGTATGCAGGATCTTTAGTTGCAGCATGCAGAATCTTTAGTTGCAGCATGAGAACTCTTAGTTGTGGCATATGGGATCTAGTTCCCTGACCAGGGATAGAACCCAGGCCCCCTGCATTGGGAGTGTGGAGTGTTAGCCACTGGACCACCAAGGAAGTCCCTGAATACTTTAAATGAATGTAACGTTTAAGAGTAGTAACATTTGGGGATGCTATGAATTCTCAACATTCCTACAGAATGAAACAAATATAGTCATTCCTCAAATATATGCCGACCTCTGTGGTTTGCAAAATTTTCAAAGGTTTCAGCTGCATATTCATAATGGATTCTTTGCAGAACACATCAGTCTGTATCACTGCATCTTTATCATTTTAGGAATAGGTACAATGAAGAAGAAATCTATGCTTTCCTTGCAGGTATTGAGCTAATGAAACATTTGCTATATTAAAATAATTTTCTATTGTATTTGATTGACATTCAACTTTAAGTTAATTATACCTCACCTCCTACGCCAATATAGAATGTAAAATTTTAGACCTTTCATTATTAGTTTAGCATAAACTAAGAAAAATTTTCTTTTGATGATATTTACGTATTTGGGCTAGACTTGATTTATCTGAATCATTATACTCACTCTTTTTTTTTTAACATCTTTATTGGAGTATAATTGCTTTACAATGGTGTGTTAGTTTCTGCTTTATAACAAAGTGAATCAGTTATACATATACACATGTTCCCATATCTCTTCCCTCCTGCGTCTCCCTCCCTCCCACCTTCGCTATCCCACTACAATAAACATGGCTGATTTGGTAAAAAGAAAAAGCATAAAAACTGTTTTTTTATGAGATACAAATTCATTATTGCTATCAAGTACAAATATAACCTTCTAAAATAGGTTTTTGAAAGTAAAATTAATGGTAATGGAAACATTCAATTTAAGCATCTGTTTATTAGAAGTTGTAAGTTAACTGAATTTATTAGATGCAGTTTTATAGCGGTTGCAGTCAGAATTTCAAAGAAAGTAACTTTCCCTGAGAGTTTGTCATGGCCTGTTGGTGAGCAATGTGTGGCAGAAGTATAATCACTCTCAGTGGTGACAGGAGGGTAGGGCAAAGGTCCTCACTTAGAGCTGATCCAGTAGAAAATGTGCAAACGCAGCATGAACCCCATGTGGTAACTGGCCACTGAGAAGACCCTCCGCAGAAGAAAACGGAACAGGATGGTCACCAACAAGGCATCTTTGCCTTAAGTTTTGCTAATGTTGCTTGTCTGGGAGAAAGGTGGTTATGTAAATAAAAACAGTGAACTAGAGCCAAAAAAACCCTAAAACAACAACTGAAAACAAAAAAACAGCCCATAACACACTCTCAGGGAAAGTTGCTTTTGAAGTTCTGACTGCAACCACTATAAAACTGCAACTAATAAATTCAGTTAAAACTTTTAATAACTAGATGTTTAAATTGAATTTGTTTCCATTACCATTAATTTTCAAAGCCTGTTATAGAAGATCATATTTGTACTTGACTGTGGAATCAGTGCCCTGCATTTCCCTTCCCCACTTCCATGTGTACCAACATTGAGGTACTCTGCTATAAATGCTATCCTTCTGATTTGGGAATAAAGCAGAATCACTGACAACCAGCTTTTCCTCCTCTTAGCCTTTTATTAGCCAGGTACTAGGAAAAGAAATGTTTAAGACATAGCCCTACCCTTGAGGAGTTCATAGTCTTGTATAGAAACTGATGAAAAATTAGGATGTCATGAATGTGATCAGTGCAAATTTTTCTGTTTGAAGTATTGGAACTATTTACCTGTTTTTGAGTCTTTTGTGCAAAATCGTTTGTAGAAGGGTAGGAGCAGAGGAAGACAGAATCTCTATATTTAAACAAATGGACACACACGCCCCCCCCCGCCACTGCCACCAGATGGCACCGTGATATTTGGAGGATTGTTTAAAAATTCAGGGATCACTGCCTTGTTTCAGGATCATTTAGATTAGTACTTTCTCCTGCCACCTAGGCTTTTAATCTCTTAGTGTGGAAACTGATTTTAGTTTTTGGTTCGCTTATTTGCCTTATTAATTGTATCAAGCATATGAAACCCTGATAAATCAAACTCTGGGTAGCAAATAATATGTTTTTGATGAGCTGTTTTGTTTTTTCACTGTTACAACAGTACCAACTTACATCTGAAGTCCAAAGCCAGCATTTGCTCATTCTGAGGTGGGCCTGGTGACCACCCATAAGTGGCACGGCTATTTGGGAGTACTTTTCGTTGGGACACTGAAGCCAGAGCTCCAGAGAGTGGCTGAAACAGAATATCCCCCTGCTAAACAGGTTATAAAAGGATGTTATTCTTTTTAATAAAATAGTACAAATAATTCCTCTTGAAAAGTATCTATTACCTCACCCTGAGAAGTGTTTGACTTGGGTAAGCCACTGTTAATTCTAGTCTTTGAACATAACTGAACATGTTAAAGTGATTTAGGCCACAGGAGATTTTATGGCTGTGAGAAACTAGGTAGCTGCAAATATCATATGAATAAAATAATAAATGTCTGTTATTTTGATTAAACCAATTTATATAGTTTTTTTCTGTAATGAATAATAATACATTTGTCTTCCACATAATTTTGTAATGTAGATAATATGTTAACTCCCACTTTTGACCTCATAATTCATGTTTTTATTGTTTTTAGGCCAGTGAGAAGAATTCCTCATTATCAAATTCTCATCAACAAGTCTGACAGAATTTGCATCTCCTAAACCTGCATTTCCAAGGAGGTCATAACAATATTTATGGAATATGAGGCACAAAATCTTCAGTTAAAAAATATTTTTCCAGGTCTTATTTACATTGAACTCAAATTAACTGTCAAATAAGAATACTGATATAAGTAAGGTAAATCACTCCTACAAAAAATGTAATCTTTAGCATGTAGCTGAATGGAAGCCTAAATTTTATCAGTAATATTCAGAAACCTTATTTTAATAGTATTTCCTTCTAAAAAGGAGCTTGGAACACAGTGGGTCTGTTTCAAATATCCTAATTAGAAAGAAATTTTCTTTGAGAAAACAACAATTACAATTTTTTGCTTTCTTGAAAGATTTTCTTTAAAAAGGGGTTCAGAAGAAAGAAATTCTGTCAGGATTAAGTTCTGGATAATCGGTTTATTCTAGCAGGCTTTGTGGCACAGGTCCCCTAAGTAGTTCATTGTGATACTCCAGTATCTGCCATGTGTCAGAAATTAACTTGCCATTAACTGACAACTAAATTTGATACCCTTAGTCTTAAAGTACACAGGATGTCATACATAAACCAGTCCACTCTTTGAAGGATTACTTCTCTTAGATGCTCTACAGAATTGTAGGACTGTCCATTTTATAGGATTTTTTTTGAGGCAACATCTTTTTTTTTTTTGTGGTATGTGGGCCTCTCACTGTTGTGGCCTCTCCCGTTGCGGAGCACAGGCTCCGGATGCGCAGGCTCAGCGGCCATGGCTCACGGGCCCAGCCGCTCCATGGCATGTGGGATCCTCCCAGACTGGGGCACGAACCCGTGTCCCCTGCATCGGCAGGCGGACTCTCAACCACTGCACCACCAGGGAAGCCCGAGGCAACATCTTTAAAAATGCCTGTAAATTCTAAAAAGTGTTTGCTAACTTAAAATTTGTTTTTAGGTATTTATTGCTAAGTTGAAAACCTTCTTTACCAAATATGATGGTACCAAAGATACAACTAAGCCATGGCTAAGAAAAATCAGCCCCCATGATTAAATTTTATTGAGTATGAACAATTTTTTTCTTGATGTACACTCAATTGTACTTTTCTACCCAACTGGATAAATAAAAGCTAAAATATAATTTATTTAACTCCTTTTGGAAATAAAACATCAACATACCTTAAACTGGTTTTCTGATAAGTTTATTTTTAATATGACTATTTAAAAATTCATCTTAATGATAGATTTGGAAAAGCCAACTTGGGTTGACAATAATCAAAGAATGCAGCTGGTGTAGTGGCTACCATTTACCAAGTAACTGCTATGTGCTAGGCATTATTCTTGTGGTCTTACAGTTATCGACTTTAATCCTTATAGTAACACTGCAGGGTAGGTATTATTAGCCTCATTTCATTGGTGAGGAAACAGAAGCTTAAAGAAATTAAAGTGCCTTGCCAAGTTTCTATAACCAGTACCTTGCTCAGCAGATATTTGAGGCCTCTGTTGGCCCTGTCACTACGCTAAGACTGAGAATGCAGCTGTGAATGAGAAAGACAAGATCTCCATTCTAAAGGAGCTTACATTCTAGTAGTAAAATCAGGATTTTAAAATAGCAGTGTTGGATTCTAAAATTTTTCTTCTTAGCTTCCAAACCCCTTCCCACCAAGGATACTACAGAAGAGATGGATTAAGCGATTTTAGTGCCACTTAAGAAAGTGAGTGGGGATGAAAACTACATACTGGAATACGTTATAGGAAAGAAACATTGGTATATGAGTGTCAAGCTATGTCAAAGGAAAAACCCTAGGGCTTAGCTGTATGGCAGGGAATGGAAAGCCTGTGCTGCATAACAGACTTGGCTTATGTAGACACAGCTGCAGATGGTGTATAATGCAATAGCAGTGATATGTACTTGCTCAGATAGCCTTAAGGATCAGTATTTTCTCAGTGTATGGCCCTGCACTGTCCAACACGGTAGCCATTACCTACTTATGGCTTTCGAGTCCTTGAAATGTGGCTAGTGCAACTAAGGAACAGAATTTTAAATTTAAAAAAAAAATTTAATTTAAAAACTGACACGTGATCTGGTTACTAGATCTTTCAAGAATGTCTGGAACAACTGGGTGTGTGAATCTATTTTTTCCGCCTATATTTTAAGAAACTTAAATACAGATCAAGTATTTCTGATGAAAATTTAGCATCTGAATTGAGATGTGCTGTAATATAAAATACACATTGGATTTTGAAAACAGTATAAAAAAGAATATAAAATATCCATTAATTATTTTAAGAATAATTACATGCTGAAATGATAATATTTTGGATATACTGGGTTAAATAAAATATTAAAATTAGCTTCAACTGTTTTTTACTTTTTTTTTTTTTGCTTTATAACAAATTTAATCAGTTATACATATACATATGTTCCCATATCCCCTCCCTTTTGCGTCTCCCTCCCACCCTCCCTATCCCACCCCTCCAGGCAGTCACAAAGCACCGAGCTGATCTCCCTGTGCTATGCAGCTGCTTCCCACTAGCTATCTACCTTACGTTTGGTAGTGTATATATGTCCATGCCGCTCTTTCACTTTGTTTTTTACTTTTTAAAAAACGTATCTACTAGGAAATTTTAAATTACATATATGGATTGCATTATATATATTTGTACTGGAGAGTGCTTGTATAATCAAAGGAGCCCTAGTGAAGAGAGTCTGGTCCATATATTATCTTTTATTTCTGTCATCAAAATATTTTCTTAGTATGTCTCATTACCCTTTTATCAAAAGTTATGTATTGCTCATCATTCTTTCTATGAATGTTAAGAATCATGTTAATAACTGTGTCAATATTTTGTCCTGTAGTAGGAATATAAAATTATTTACACATACACTTATATGATCTGTCACTATGCAAGTGTGCACATATAACACATTTATTTCCAAAGAGTATTTCCCATAGTAAGTTTTCAAAAACAGAAAGTAAACATAAGTATTCTGTGGAACTATATTCAAGGATTGACAGGCTTGAGAGAGAAACACTTTATATACTACACAATATATATATATTCAGGACAAAAGCAAACATTATAAAAAGTATAAAAATAGACAAAAAGATACAAACACAATATATTTTGGTCAGAATTTCAGATATGGTTTTTTTTCTTCTCTCTCCCCTTTACTTCAAAAGTTATAAATACTTTGGAAGCAGCATGTATTGTTGCACTTTTGATTTTTTGTTGTACAGTTAACGAACCTGAGAGTCTGGATGACTGGTGATCATCTATTTGGCCTTCCCATTCTTTCATTTCTTCTTCTTTGATTAATAAAGGTTTTCCTAGAGTTTGGCCAACAAGATTACAGACTTCTTGAGCTTTGCGCCATGCATTTTCTACAGCAACAACACAGGCTTGCCGTCTTAGGAATTAAATGCAGAGATTATTAATACAACATTCAACAAACCGCAGCGCTGAACAGTTTTGTTTAATTAGTTGATAATTAATTTAAAGATGTGCTTAACTTACCGAAGGTTCTCAATAGAACCTGGAGTATGATAGAACTGGGGTTGGCTGATGACAACAGAGCTATCTAGCTTTTCAACAAGAAAGTTACAAATATTTTGCATTTTTCCGAATTCAGTAAATGTAATGCAGACCTGTAAATGAAATGACAATTGAATTTATTTTCATGTCTGATGCATTATTTCAAATCTTTCTCTAAATGTGAGTTAAAAAAAGTAAAGCCAGGTTACAATGAGGTCATTTTATAGTATGTAACAGATATGAAAGACCTACTTGGTACTTATAACTAAGTTTTGTTATTAAATTTATTTTTGCTTATGAATTTTGTAATTTATCTAATGTTGACTTGAACATTTAAAACTTCATTTTATTTATTTATTTATTTATTTTAATTTTTTATTTTTTATTTATTTATTTTTTTTGGTGATTTTTTTTTTTTATTAGTTTCTGCTTTATAACAAAGTGAATCAGTCATACATATACATCTGTTCCCACATCCCCTCCCTCATGCATCTCCCTCCCTCCCACCCTCCCCATCCCACCCCTCCAGGCGGTCACAAAGCACCGAGCTGATCTCCCTGTGCTCTGCGGCTGCTTCCCCCTATCTATCTACCTTACGTTTGGTAGTGTATATATGTCCATGCCTCTCTTTCCCTTTGTCACAGCTTACCCTTCCCCTTCCCCATATCCTCAAGTCCATTCTCAAGTAGGTCTGTGTCTTTATTCCCGTTTTACCCCTAGGTTCTTCATGACATTTTTTTTTTTTTTAAATTCCATATATATGTGTTAGCATACGGTATTTGTCTTTCTCTTTCTGACTTACTTCACTCTGTATGACAGACTCTAGGTCTATCCACCTCATTACAAATAGCTCAGTTTCGTTTCTTTTTATGGCTGAGTAATATTCCATTGTATATATGTGCCACATCTTCTTTATCCATTCATCCGATGATGGACACTTAGGTTGTTTCCAGCTCCGGGCTATTGTGAATAGAGCTGCAATGAACATTTTGGTACATGTCTCTTTTTTGAATTATGGTTTTCTCAGGGTATATGCCTAGTAGTGGGATTGCTGGGTCATATGGTAGTTCTATTTTTAGTTTTTTAAGGAACCTCCATACTGTTCTCCATAGTGGCTGTACCAATTCACATTCCCACCAGCAGTGCAAGAGTGTTCCCTTTTCTCCACACCCTCTCCAGCATTTATTGTTTCTAGATTTCTTGATGATGGCCATTCTGACTGGTGTGAGATGATATCTCATTGTAGTTTTGATTTGCATTTCTCTAATGATTAATGATGTTGAGCATTCTTTCATGTGTTTGTTGGCAGTCTGTATATCTTCTTTGGAGAAATGCCTATTTAAGTCTTCTGCCCATTTTTGGATTGGGTTGTTTGTTTTTTTGCTATTGAGCTGCATGAGCTGTTTATAAATTTTGGAGATTAATCCTTTGTCAGTTGCTTCATTTGCAAATATTTTCTCCCATTCTGAGGGTTGTCTTTTGGTCTTGTTTATGGTTTCCTTTGCTGTGCAAAAGCTTTGAAGTTTCATTAGGTCCCATTTGTTTATCTTTGTTTTTAGTTCCATTTCTCTAGGAGGTGGGTCCAAAAGGATCTTGCTGTGATTTATGTCATAGAGTGTTCTACCTATGTTTTCCTCTAAGAGTTTGATAGTTTCTGGCCTTACATTTAGGTCTTTAATCCATTTTGAGCTTATTTTTGTGTATGGTGTTAGGGAATGATCTAATCTCATACTTTTACATGTCCCTGTCCAGTTTTCCCAGCACCACTTATTGAAGAGGCTGTCCTTTCTCCACTGTACATTCCTGCCTCCTTTATCAAAGATAAGTTGGCCATATGTGCGTGGGTTTATCTCTGGGCTTTCTATCCTGATCCACTGATCTATCTTTCTGTTTTTATGCCAGTACCACACTGTCTTAATTACTGTAGCTTTGTAGTATAGTCTGAAGTCAGGCAGCCTGATTCCTCCAGCTCCGTTTTTCGTTCTCAAGATTGCTTTGGCTATTCGGGGTCTTTTGTTTTTCCAAACAAATTTTGAAATTTTTTGTTCTACTTCTGTGAAAAATGCCAGTGGTAGTTTGATAGGGATTGCATTGAATCTGTAGATTGCTTTGGGTAGTAGAGTCATTTTCACAATATTGATTCTTCCAATCCAGGAGCATGGTATATCTCTCCATCTATTTGTATCATCTTTAATTTCTTTCATCAGTGTCTTATAATTTTCTGCATACAGGTCTTTTGTCTCCTTAGGTAGGTTTATTCCTAGATATTTTATTCTTTTTGTTGCAATGGTAAATGGGAGTGTTTTCTTGATTTCATTTTCAGATTTTTCATCATTAGTGTACAGGAATGCCAGAGATTTCTGTGCATTAATTTTGTATCCTGCTACTTTACCAAATTCATTGATTAGCTCTAGTAGTTTTTCGGTAGCATCTTTAGGATTCTCTATGTATAGTATCATGTCATCTGCAAACAGTGACAGCTTTACTTCTTCTTTTCCAATTTGGATTCCTTTTATTTCCTTTTCTTCTCTGATTGCTGTGGCTAAAACTTCCAAAACTATGTTGAACAAGAGTGGTGAGAGTGGGCAGCCTTGTCTTGTTCCTGATCTTAGTGGAAATGGTTTCAGTTTTTCACCATTGAGGACAATGTTGGCTGTGGGTTTGTCATATATGGCCTTTATTATGTTGAGGAAAGTTCCCTCTATGCCTACTTTCTGCAGGGTTTTTATCATAAATGGGTGTTGAATTTTGTCGAAAGCTTTCTCTGCATCTATTGAGATGATCATATGGTTTTTCTCCTTCAACTTGTTAATATGGTGTATCACATTGATTGATTTGCGTATATTGAAGAATCCTTGCATTCCTGGAATAAACCCCACTTGATCATGGTGTATGATCCTTTTAATGTGCTGTTGGATTCTGTTTGCTAGTATTTTGTTGAGGATTTTTGCATCTATGTTCATCAGTGATATTGGCCTGTAGTTTTCTTTCTTTGTGACATCCTTGCCTGGTTTTGGTATCAAGGTGATGGTGGCCTCGTAGAATGAGTTTGGGAGTGTTCCTTCCTCTGATATTGTTTGGAAGAGTTTGAGAAGGATGGGTGTTAGCTCTTCTCTAAATGTTTGATAGAATTCGCCTGTGAAGCCATCTGGTCCTGGGCTTTTGTTTGATGGAAGATTTTTAATCACAGTTTCAATTTCAGTGCTTGTGATTGGTCTATTCATATTTTCTATTTCTTCCTGAGTCAGTCTTGGTAGGTTGTGCATTTCTAAGAATTTGTCCATTTCTTCCAGGTTGTCCATTTTATTGGCATAGAGTTGCTTATAGTAATCTCTCATGATCTTTTGTATTTCTGCAGTGTCAGTTGTTACTTCTCCTTTTTCATTTCTAATTCTACTGATTTGAGTCTTCTCCCTTCTTTTCTTGATGAGTCTGGCTAATGGTTTGTCAATTTTGTTTATCTTCTCAAAGAACCAGCTTTTAGTTTGGTTGATCTTTGCTATCGTTTCCTTCATTTCTTTTTCATTTATTTCTGATCTGATCTTTATGATTTCTTTCCTTCTGCTAACTTTGGGGGTTTTTTGTTCTTCTTTCTCTAATTGCTTTAGGTGCAGGGTCAGGTTGTTTACTCGAAATGTTTCCTGTTTCTTAAGGTGGGATTGTATTGCTATAAACTTCCCCCTTAGAACTGCTTTTGCTGCGTCCCATAGGTTTTGGGTCGTCGTGTCTCCATTGTCATTTGTTTCTAAGTATTTCTTAATTTCCTCTTTGATTTCTTCAGTGATCACTTCATTATTGAGTAGTGTATTGTTTAGCCTCCATGTGTTTGTATTTTTTACAGATCTTTTCCTGTAATTGATGTCTAGTCTCATAGCATTGTGGTCGGAAAAGATACTTGATACAATTTCAATTTTCTTAAATTTACCAAGGTTTGATTTGTGACCCAAGATATGATCTATCCTGGAGAATGTTCCATGAGTACTTGAGAAAAATGTGTATTCTGTTGTTTTTGGGTGGAATGTCCTATAAATATCAATTAAGTCCATCTTGTTTAATGTATCACTTAAAGCTTGTGTTTCCTTATTTATTTTCATTTTGGATGATCTGTCCATTGGTGAAAGTGGGGTGTTAAAGTCCCCTACTATGATTGTGTTACTGTCGATTTCCCCTTTTATGGCTGTTAGTATTTGCCTTATGTATTGAGGTGCTCCTATGTTGGGTGCATAAATATTTACAATTGTTATATCTTCTTCTTGGATCGATCCCTTTATCGTTATGTAGTGTCCTTCTTTGTCTCTTCTAATAGTCTTTATTTTAAAGTCTATTTTGTCTGATATAAGAATTGCTACTCCAGCTTTCTTTTGATTTCCATTTGCATGGAATATCTTTTTCCATCCCCTTACTTTCAATCTGTATGTGTCTCTAGGTCTGAAGTGGGTCTCTTGTAGACAGCATATATATGGGTCTTGTTTTTGTATCCATTCAGCCACTCTGTGTCTTTTGGTGGGAGCATTTAGTCCATTTACATTTAAGGTAATTATTGATATGTATGTTCCTATTCCCATTTCCTTAATGGCTTTGGGTTCGTTATTGTAGGTATAGTCCTTCTGTTGTGTTTCTTGCCTAGAGAAGTTCCTTTAGCATTTGTTGTAAAGCTGGTTTGGTGGTGCTGAACTCTCTCAGCTTTTGCTTGTCTGTAAAGGTTTTAATTTCTCCATCAAATCTGAATGAGATCCTTGCTGGGTAGAGTAATCTTGGTTGCAGGTTTCTCTCCTTCATCACTTTAATTATGTCCTGCCACTCCCTTCTGGCTTGTAGAGTTTCTGCTGAGAGATCAGCTGTTAACCTGATGGGGATTCCCTTGTGTGTTATTTGTTGTTTTTCCCTTGCTGCTTTTAATATGATTTCTTTGTGTTTAATTTTTGACAGTTTGATTAATATGTGTCTTGGCGTATTTCTTCTTGGATTTATTCTGTATGGGACTCTCTGTGCCTCCTGGACTTGATTAACTATTTCCTTTCCCATATTAGGGAAGTTTTCAACTATAATCTCTTCAAATATTTTCTCAGTCCCTTTCTTTTTCTCTTCTTCTTCTGGAACCCCTATAATTCGAATGTTGGTGCGTTTAATGTTGTCCCAGAGGTCTCTGAGACTGTCCTCTGTTCTTTTCATTCTTTTTTCTTTATTTTTCTCTGCATCAGTTATTTCCACTATTTTATCTTCCACCTCACTTATCCGTTCTTCTGCCTCAGTTATTCTGCTATTGATCCCATCTAGAGTATTTTTCATTTCATTTATTGTGTTTTTAATCGATGCTTGATTCATCTTTAGTTCTTCTAGGTCCTTGTTAACTGTTTCTTGCATATTGTCTATTCTATTTCCAAGATTTTGGATCTGGGAAATAGAATCTTGGATCAGCTTTACTATCATTATTCTGAATTCTTTTTCAGGTAGACTGCCTATTACCTCTTCATTTGTTAGGTCTGGTAGGTTTTTATCTTGCTCCTTCACCTGCTGTGTGTTTTTCTGCTTTCTCATTTTGCTTATGTTACTGTGTTTGGGGTCTCCTTTTTGCAGGCTGCAGATTCGTAGTTCCCGTTGTTTTTGGTGTCTGTCCCCCGTGGCTAAGGTTGTTTCAGTAGGTTGTGTAGGCTTCCTGGTGGGGGGGACTAATGCCTGTGTTCTGGTGGTTGAAGCTCGATCTTGTCTTTCTGGTGGACAGGTCCACGTCTGGTGGTGTGTTTTGGGGTGCCTGTGGCCTTATTATGTTTTTAGGTATCCTCTCTGCTAATGGGTGGGGTTGTGTTCCTGCCTTGCTAGTTGCTTGGCATAGGGTGACCAGCACTGTAGCTTGCTGGTCGTTGACTGAAGCTGGGTGCTGGTGTTGAGATGGAGATCCCTGGGAGATTTTCGCTGCTTGATATTATGTGGAGCTGGGAGGTCTCTTGTGGACCCGTGTCCTGAAGTTGGCTCTCCCACTTCAGAGGCACAGCACTAACTCCTGGCTGCAGCACCAAGAGCCTTTCATCCACCCGGCTCAGAATAACAGTGAGAAAAAGTAGAAAGAAATAATTAGTAGAAGAAAGAAAGAGAGATTGAAAGAAAGGAAGAAGGGAAGTAAGGAAGGAAGGAAGGAAGAAAGAAAGAAAGGAGGGAGGGAGGAAGGATGGAAAGAAAGGAAAGAAAGGAGGGAGGGAGGGAGGAATGAAAGCAAAAGGAAGAGTGAATGGAAGAAGAGAGGGAGGGAGGGAGGAAGGAAAGAAAAAGAAAGACAGGAGGGAGGGAGGGAGGGAGGAAGGAAAGAAAAAGAAAGTGGAAAGAAGAAGGGTGGGAGGGAGGGAGGGATGGAGGAAAGAAAAAGAAAGAAGGAAAGGAGGAGCGGAGGGAGGGAGGGAGGAAGGGAAGGGAGGAAAAAAAGAAAGAGCAGGTAAAGTAAAATAGAATAAAGTATGAAATATAGTAGCGTTATTAAAATTAAAAAGTAATTATTGAAAAAAAACACGGACCGAAAGAACCCTGGAACATATGGTGGAAGCAAAGCTATACAGAGAGAATCTTACACAGAAGGTTACACATACACATTCACAAAAAGAGAGCAGGGGGAAAAATCAAAAATCTTGCTCTCCAAGTCCACCTCCTCGATTTGGGATAATTCGTTGTAATAAGAGGAAAAGGGCGAAAAGTCTGAAATCTTGCAAAGTCCACCTCCTTAATTTGAGATAATTCGTTGTAAAAAGAGGAAAAAAAAGGGGGGGAAAGTCTTAAATCTTGTCCTCAAGGTCCACTTCCTCAATTTGGGATGATTCGCTGTCCATTCATGCACTCCACAGACGCAGGGCACATCAAATGGACCGTGGAGCTTTAATCCGCTGCCTCGGAGGCTGCACAGAGAGATTTCCCTGTCTCTGCTCTCACAGCTCCCGGGTCTCAGCCTTGGACCTGGCCCCGCCTCTGCGCGTAGGTCGCCGGAGGGCGTCCGTTCTTCGCTCAGACAGGACGGGTTTAAAGGAGCCGCTGATTCGGGGGCTCTGGCTCACTCAGGCAGAGGGGAGGGAGGGGAATGCCCTCTCCTCGCGCACCAGGCAACAAAAGGGAAAAAAGTCTCTTGCCTCTCCGGTAGCTCCAGACCCTTTCCCCGGACTCCCTCCGGGCTAGCACTAACCCCTTCAGGGTCTCTTCCTGCCGCCAGCCCCAGACCTCTCCCTGCGCTCCGACTGAAAGCCGATACCCGAGCCTCAGCTCCCAGCCCCGCCCGCTCTGGCGGCCGAGCAGACAAGTCTCTCGGACTGGTGTGTGCCTGAGGGCACCGATCCTCTGTGCCAAAATCTCTCTGCTTTGCCCTCCACACCCCTGTTGCTGTGCTCTCCTCCGCTACTCCGAAGCTTTCCCCCTCCGCCACCTGCAGTCTCCGCCCTCGAAGGGGCTTGTAGTGTGTAGAAACCTTCCCTCCTTCACGGCTCCCTCCCACTGGTGCAGGTCCCGTCCATATCCTATTGTCTCTGTTTATTCTTTTTTTTCTTTTGACCTACCCAGGTATGTGGGGAGTTTCTTGCCTTTTGGGGGGTCTGAGGTCTTCTGTCAGCGTTCAGTAGGTGTTCTGTTGGAGTTGTTCCACGTGTAGATGAATTTCTGATGTATCTGTGGGGAGGAAGGTGATCTCCGCGTCTTACTCTTCCGCCATCTTCCTCCGGCTCCTAAAACTTCATTTTAAATCAGAGACTTTTTATGAAAGAGAACTGGAGGGTTTCCCCTTCAACTTTATTATTCAGCTAAATTCTAACCCTGATAAATGTTTCATGACTCTTTAGTCATCTATGCCATTAGTTAGCTTCCTGATTAGCGGTAATTACTTCATACTTCACTGCTGTCATTTGAGGTATGTTTCTTCTTCCAAAAGTTATTTTCAGATCTAGATGCAGAAGTTCATCTATTTCACTATGTCCTCTGCCTTTAAATATGTGGAAGCAGCAAAGAGAAAGAGAGGGATGAGGTAACCTCCTGAGTCATCTTATACACTGAAGAACAGTTGCCTTTAATCATAAATGTTATCCAGGGAAGACTGATGTTCTATCTGGTTTCAATATTAAGTGAATAATGTCTTTTATAATCAGTTTGTCAATTTCAAGTTTTGTTTTTTTTTTTTTTAAAGCTGACTGGGATTTTGAGTGGGATTGCAATGACTCTAAATATAGATTAAGGAAGACCTGATACCTTAATGACACTGAGTCTTCCAAATCAGGAACAAGGTATGTTTCTTCATTTATTTAGGTCTTCTTTAATTTCTCTTAGCAATATTTTGTAGTTTTCAGCATACACAGTTAAAAGATCAGATTTATCCCTAGGTATTTTATACTTTTGATGTTTATTAGTTCTAATAGTTTTTTTGTAGATTCCATTAGATTTTCTACATTGATGGTCATGCTGTCCATGAATAAGGACAATTTTACTTCTTACTTTCCAGTATGGATGCCTTTTATTTCTTTTTCATGCCTCACTGCACTGGTTAGAACTTCCAGTACAACGTTGGACAGAAGTTGTGAGAGTGGATACGTTTGTCTTGTTCCTGATTTTAGGCACAAAGCAATCAGTGTTTCATCAATAAATATGATGGTTAACTGTAGATTTTTCATAGGTTCCCTTCATCATTTTGAGGAAGTTTCCTACTATTTCTAGTTTGCTGAGAATTTTTATTAGGAATGGATGTTGGACTTTGTTAAATGTTTTTCTTCATCTATTGAGATCGTCATATGTTTCTTTCTTGTTAATATGATAAATTAGATTGACCAGTTTTTGAATGTTGAACCAACCTTTCATTCCAGGGATGAACCATACTTGGTCATTATATATTATCCTTTTTATATATCGCTGGATTTGATTTGCTGAAGTTTTGTTTATAATTTCTGCACATAAGTTTATGATGGACACTGGTCTGTAGTTTTCTTTGCTTATAATGTCCCCCCGCCCTTCCCCCCCACCCCCCGGTTTTGTTATCTTCTGGTTCCAAATAATGAGTTGGAAAGTATTCCAGCTTGTTCATTTTCTGGAAAAGTTTGTACAGAAATGGCATAAATTCTCCCTTAAATGTATGCACTTTTTAATTTCTCTTTTAACTTCTCCTTTGACTCATGGGTTATTGAGAAGTATGTTATTTAAATTTCAAATATTTCAGTTCTATCATTTTTGCCTTAAGTATTTTGAAGCTTTAATATTAAATGTATAAGTGTTTAAGACTGTTATATTCTCGATTGACCCATTTATCATTATAAAATCATCTTTATCTGGGTAATACTCTTTGCTTTGAAATCTACTCTGTCTGATATTATCATAGCCACTACAACTTTCTTTTGGTTATTTTAGCATGGTATATCTTTATGCACCCCTTTGATTTTTTTTTAAAGTCAGGTTTATTAAGGCATAACTTACAGAGAGCAAAATACACTCCTTTTAGTATACGTTCTATGAATTTTGACAGATGCATTTACTCATGTAGCCACCATTATGATCAGTCCCATCAACTTCCTCAAATTACCCTGTGCTCCCCACATCCCAGCCCCTGAAAGCCACTGATCTGTTTTTTTTTTAATAGTTGCACTTAATTTTTTTAATTTAATTTTTTATTTTTTGGACAATTTAAAAGGTTACTTTCCATGTACAGTTACTACAAAATATTGGCTCTATTCCTCATGTTGTAACTAACTCTATGTCCTTGAGCCTATCTTATACCCAAGAGTCTGTACCTCCCACTCTCCCACTCCTATATTGCCCCTGCCCCCCAACACTGGTAACCATTAGTTTGTTCTCTATATCTGTGGGTCTGCTTCTTGTTTTATTCACTAGCTTTTTATATATTTTAGACTTCACATATAAGTGATATACAGTATTTGTCTTTCTTTGTCTGACTTATTTCACTTAGCATAATGCCCTCCAAGTCCATCCATGTTGCTGCAAATGGCAAAATTTCATTCTTTTTTATGGCTCAGTAGTATTCCATTGTACACACACACACACACATATACCATAGCTTCTTTATTCATTCATCTGTTGATGGACACTTAGGTTGCCTACGTATCTTGGCAGTTACAAATAATGCTGGATGAACACTGGGGTGCATGTATCTTTTATCATTTGTAAATATTTTATCCCATTCAGTAGGTTGTCTTTTCATTTTGTCAATGGCTACCTTTGCTGTGCAAAAGCTTTTAAGTTTAATTCGGTCTCATTTGTTTATTTTTACCTTTATTTTTACTTTAGGAGACAGATCAAAAAATATTGCTGTGATTTATGTCAAAGAGTTTTCTGCCTATGTTTTCCTCTAGGAGTTTTATGGTATCCAGTCCTACATTTAGGTGTTTAATCAATTTTGAGTTTATTTTTGTACACGGTGTTAGAGAATGTTCTAATTTCATTCTTTTATATGTAGCTGCCAGTTTTCCCAGCATCACTTATTGAAGAGACTGTCTTTTTTCCACTGTATATTCTTGCCTCCTTTGTTGTAGATTAATTGACTATAAGTGCATGGGTTTATTTCTGGGCTCTCTATCCTGTTCCATTGATGTGTCTGTTTTTGTGCCAGAACCATACTATTTTGATTACTGTAGCTTTGTAGTATAGTCTGAAGTCAGGGAGCATGATTCCTCCAGCTCTGTTCCTCATTCTCAAGATTGTTTTGGCTATTGGGGATCTTCTGTGTTTCCATATAAATTTTAAAATTATTTGTTCTAGTTCTGTGAAAAATGCCATTGGTATTTTGATAGGGATTGCAATGAATCTGTAGATTGCCTTGGGTACTACAGTCATTTTCACAATATTGATTCTTCCAATTCAAGAACATGGTATATCTTTCCATCTGTTTGTGTTGTCTTCAATTTGTTTCATAACTGTCATATGGTTTTCAGAGTATAGGTGTTTTGCCTCCTTAGGTAGATTTATTCCTAGGTATTTTATTCTTTTTAATGAGATGGTAAATAGGACTGTTTCCTTAGTTCCCCTTTCTGATACGTCATTGTTAGTGTACAGAAATGCAACAGATTTCTGTGTATTAATTTTGTATCCTGCAACTTTACTAAATTAATTGATGAACTCTAGTAGTTTTCTGATGGTATCTTTAGGATTTTCTATGTATAGTATCATGTCATCTGCAAACAGTGACAGTTTTACTTCCTCCTTTCCAACATGGATTCCTTTTATTTCTTTATCTTCTCTGATTGCTGTGGCTAGGGCTTCCAAAATTATGTTGAATAAAAGTGACAAGAGTGGACATCCTTGTCTTATTCCTGATCTTAGAGGAAATGTTTTCAGCTTTTCACTGTTGAGAATGATGTTAGTGGTGGCTTTGTCATATATGGCCTTTATCATGTTGAGGTATGTTTCCTCTATGCCTGCTTTCTGGAGGGTTTTTATTATAAATGGATGTTGAATTTTATCAAAAGCTTTTCCTGCACCTATCGAGAAGGTCATGTGGTTTTTATTCTCCAATTTGTTAATGTGGTGTGTCACATGGATTGATTTGCAGATATTGAAAAATCCTTGCATCCCTGGGATAAATTCCACTTGATCATGGTATATGATCTTTTTGATGTACTGTTGGATTTGGTTTGCTAATATTTTGTTGGGGATTTTTGAATTTATGTTAATTAGTGATATTGGCCTGTTATTTTCTTTTTTTGTGTGTGGTATCTTTGTCTGGTTTTGGTATCAGAGTGATGCTAGCCTCACAGAATGAGTTCCGAAGTGTTCACTCTCTGCAATTTTTTGGAATAGTTTCAGAGGACAGGTGTTAACTCTTCTCTAAATGTTTGGTAGAATTCACCTGTGAAGCCACCTGGTCCTAGACTTTTGTTTGTTGTGAGTTTTTAAATTACCGATTCAATCTCGTTACTGTAATTGGCCTGTTTATATTTTCTATTTCTTCCTGGTTCAGTCTTGGGAGATTGTGCCTTTCTAAGAATTTGTCCATTTCTTCTAGGTTGTCCATTTTATTGGCATATAGTTGTTCATAGTAGTCTCTTATGATCCTTTGTATTTCTGTGGTGTCAGTTGTAACTTCTTTTTCATTTCTGATTTTATTTATTTGGGCCCTCTCCTTTCTTTTCTTGATGAGTGTGGCTAAAGGTTTACCAATTTTGTTTATTTTTTCAAAGAACCAGCTTTTAGTTTCATTGATCTTTTCTATTGTTTTCTTCATTTCTATTTCATTTATTCCTGCTCTCATCTTTATGATTTCTTTCCTTCTACTAACTTTGGGTTTTGTTAGTTCTTTTGCTTTAGGTGTAAGGTTAGGTTGTTTACTTGAGAGTTTTCTTGTTTACTGAGGTAAGCTTGTATTGCTGTAAACTTCCTTCTTAGAACTGCTTTTGCTGTGTCCCATAAGTTTTGGATTGTCGTGTTTTCATTTTCATTTGTCTCTAGGTATATTTTGACTTCCTCTTTGATTTCTTCGGTGATCCACTGCTTGTTTAGTAGCATACTGTTTAGCCTCCACGTTTGTGTTTTTTGCAGTTTTTCTAAATAGTTGATTTCTAGTCATATAGCATTGTGGTCAGAAAAGATGCCTGATACAATTTCAATTTTCTTAAATTTACTGAGACTTGTTTTGTGGCCTAGCATGTGATTTATCCTGGAGAATGTGCACATGGAACCATGTGCACTTGAAAAGAATGTGTATTTTGCTGCTTTCTGCTGGAATGCTCTGTATATATCAATTAAGTCCATTTGGACTAATGTGTTAGAGAAGATATAACAATTGTAAACATATATGCACTCAACATAGGAGTACCTATATATATATAAGGCAAATACTAACAGACATAAAAGGAGAAATCAATGGTAACACAATAATTGTAGGGGACTTTAAAATCCCATTTACATCAATGGACAGATCATCCAGACTGAAAATGAATAAGGAAACACAGGCCTTAAATAACACATTGATCTGTTTTTTTAAAACTTTATTTTTTTAGAGAAGTTTTAGGCACACAGTAAAGCTGACAGGAAGGAACAGAGGTTTTCCATATATACCCTTCTACCCCACACACACATAGTCCCCCCTCACCATAATCAACATTCCCCACCAGAGTGGTACATTTGTTACAATATGTGTACCTACTGGGTTGACCAAAAAGTTCTTTCAGGTTTTTCCATAACACCTTTGGCCAACCCAATACACTGACACAGCATGATGACCAGAAGTCCATAGTTTACATTAGAGTTCATTCTTGGTGTTTTATATTCAGTGGGTTTGTACAAATGTATGCTGACATGCATCTATCATTATAGTCTCATACAGAATACTCTCACTGCCCTAAAATTCCTCTGTGCACCCCCTATTCATCCCACCCTCCCCCTAACTGCTGGCAACCATTGATCCTTTTACTGTCTCCATAGTTTTGCTTCTCCCAGAATGTCATATAGTTGGAATCATACAGTTTGTAGCCTTTTCTGATTGTCTTAGTAATAGGCATTTAAGGTTCATACCTATTTTCATGCCTTGAGAGCTTATTTATTTTTAGTGCTGAATAATATTCCATTTTCTGGATGTACCAGTTTATGTATCCATTCACCTACTGAAGGACATCTTTGTTGCTTCCAAATTTTGCGATTATGAATAAAGCTGCTATAAATATCCATGTGCACATTTCTATGTGAGCATATATTTTCACCTCCTTTGGGTACATACTAAGGAGCATGATTGCTGCATCATGTGGTAGGAATATGTTTAGTTTTATAGGAAACTTTGTCTCCCAAAATGACTGCACCGTTTTGCATTCCCACCAGGAATGAGTGAGAGCTTCTCTTGTTCCACAACCTCGTCAGCATTTGGTGTTGTCAGCATTCCAGATTTTGGCCATTCTAATAAGTGTGCAGTGACATTTCATTTGTTTTAATTTGCATCTGCCTAATAACATATGATGTGGATCATCTTTTCATATGCTTACTTACCATCTATATATCTTTTTTAGTGAGGCATCTGTTAAGGTCTTTGGTTTATTTTTAATTTTTTTTCTTACTGTTGAGGTTAAGAGTTCTTTGTGTATTTTGGATAGCAGTCCTTTAAAATACGTGTGTTTTGCAAATATTTTCTCTGAGTCTGTGAATTTTCTTATTATTCTCCTGACATTGTCTTTCACAGAGCAGAAGTTTTTAACCGTAATGAAGTCCAGCTTACCAATTACCAATTATTTCTTTCATGGATCAATGCCTTTGGTGTTGTATCTACAAAGTCAGTGTGATACTCAAGGCCATCTAGGTTTTCTCATATGTTTATAGTTTTGTGTTTTACCTTTAGGTCTATGATACATTCTGAGTTAATGTTTTGAAGGGTGCAAGGTCTGTATCTAGATACTTTTTATTTTGTATGTGGATGTCTAGTTGTTCCAGCACCAATTGTTGAAAAGATGATTGTGCCCCATTGTACTGCCTTTGCTCCTTTCTCAAAAATCAGTTGATTATACAGGAGTCTATTTCTTGGCTCTCTATTCTGTTCCATTGATCTATTTGTCTATTCTTCAAACACTACTACACTATCTTGATTTCTGAAGCCTTTTAGTAAGCCTTGAAGTCAGGGAATGTCATTTCTCCAACTTTGTTCTTCTCCTTCAATACTGTATTGACTATTCTGGTTCTTTTGCATCTCCATTTAAACTTGGATCATTTTTTTTTCAATATCACCAAAATAACTTACTGGGAGTTTGGTTGGGACTGCATCAAATCTATAGATCTAGTTCAGAAGAACTGACATCCTGACCATACTGAGTCTTTCTATCCATGAACATGGAATATCTCTCCATTTATTTGGCTCTTCTTTGATCTAATTTATCAGTGTCAAAGTTTTCCTCATATAAATCTTGTACATATATGTTGTTAGATATACACCCAAGTATTTCATGTTTTGGAGTGCTATAGAAAATTGTTTTTAATTTCAAATTCTACTTGTTTATTGCTGGTATGTAGGAAATATTTTGTTGAAGATTTTTGCCTCTATATTCATGAGAGATTGGTCTGTAGTTTTCTTATCTTGTAATGCATTTCCATAGGATTTGTAGTGATGTCTCCATCTTCAGTTCTGATATTAGTAATTTGTTCTTTCTCTTTTTTTCCCCCTTTAGTTTGGCCAGAAGCTTATCAATCTTATTGATCTTTTCAGAGAACTAGCTTTTGGTTTCACTAATTTTCTCTATTGATTTCCTGTTTTCAGTTTCACTGATTTCTGCTCTAATTCTTATTATTTTTCTTCTGCTTACTTTGGACTTAATTTGCTCTTCTTTTTCTAGTTTCCTAAGGTGGAAACATTAGATTATTTATTTTAGATTTTTCTTCTTTTTACTATATGCATTCAATGTTAAAATTTCTCTCTAATCTGTTTTCACTGTATCTCACACATTTTCATTTTCATTTAGTTCTAAATATTTTAAAATTTCTCTTGAGATTTCTTCATTGACCCATGTTATTTAGAAGTGTGTTGTTTAATCTCCATGTATTTTGGGATTTTCCAATTATGTTTCTGTTATTGATTTCTAGGTTAATGCCACTGTGGTCAGAGAGCGGACATTATATGATCTATCCTTTTAAATTTGTTAAGGTATAAATTTTGGCCTAAAATGTATTTTTTGGCAGTGGGGGTGGGGGAAGTAAAGGTTTACTGCAGGGCCAAGCAATGAGAATGGGTGGCTTGTGCTCAAAAGACCCAAACTCCAAATGTGTTCTATCTTGGTGAATGCTCCATGAGAGCTTGAGAAGAAGAATACTGTTTTTGGAGGAAGTAATTTATAGATGTCCATTCTATCCAGTGAATTGATGGTACTGTTAAGTTCAACTAGGTCCTTACTGATTTTATGCCTGCTGAATCTGTCCCTTCTTGATAAAGGGAGTTGGAGACTCCAACTATGATAGTGGACTCATCTGTTTCTCCTAGCAGTTCTATTAGTTTTTGCCCCATGTAGTTGGGGAATGCACGTTAAGGAGTTTTTTTGTTTTTTTTGTTTTTTTTTTTTTGGCTGTGCCACCATGCAGCATGTGGGATCTTAGTTCCCCAACCAGGGATCGAACCCATGCCCCCTGCACTGGAAGTGCAGGGTCTTAACCACAGGACTGCCAGGGAAGTCCCCAAGGATTGTTATGGCTCTGGGAAAATTGCCCCTGTATCATTACATAATGCCCTTCTGTATCCCTGATAACTCCTTGTTATGAAGTCTGTTGTGTCTGAAATTACAATAGTGACTCTTGCTTTCTTTTGATTAGTGTTAGCATGATTAATTTTTCTCCATGGATTTACTTTTAATCTATATATGTCTTTATATTTAAAATGGATTTCTCATAGATAACATATAGTTGGGTAGTGGTTTGTTTTTTTTTTGCGGTACGGGGGCCTCTCACAGCTGTGGCCTCTCCCGTTGCGGAGCACAGGTTCTGGACGCGCAGGCTCAGCAGCCATGGCTCACGGGCCCAGCTGCTCCACGGCATGAGGGATCTTCCCGGACCGGGGCATGAACCCGTGTCCCCTGCATCGGCAGGCGGACCCTCAACCACTGCGCCACCAGGGAAGCCCTTGGGTAGTGTTTTTTGATGCAGTTTGACAATCTCTGTCTTTTAATTGCTGCGTTTAGACCACTGATGTTCAAAGCATTACCGATATAGTTGGATTAATATCCACCATATTCTTTACTGTTTATTTGTTGCCCTTGTTCCTTTTTCTAAGTTCTGTCTTCTGCCTTTTGTGATTTAAAAAAAAATTTCATTTATTTATTTATTTTGGCTGTGTTGGGTCTTCGTTGCTGTGCGTGAGCTTTCTCTAGTTGCTGCAAGTGGGGGCTATTTTTTGTTGCAGTGTGCGGGCTTCTCATTGCAGTGGCTTCTCCTGTTGCAGAGCACAGGCTCTAGGTGCACGGGTTTCAGTAGTTATGGTACACAGGCTCAGTAGATGTGGCTCATGGGCTCTAGAGCGCAGGCTCAGTAGCTGTGGCACACAGGCTTAGTTGCTCCGCGGCATGTGGGATCTTCCCGGATCAGGGCTTGAACCCATTTCCCCTGCACTGGCAAGTGGATTCTTAACCACTGTGCCACCAGGGAAGCCCTTGTGATTTTAACTGAGCATTTCATGGTTCCCTTTTTCCTCCTTTCTTAGCATATCAGTTATATATTTTTAAGCTTTTTTTAGTGGTTTCTCTAAAGTATGCAATACGTATTTACAGCTAATCCAAGTCCACTTTTAAGTAACACTATACCACTTTATGGGTTGTGTGAGTACCTTATAATAACAAAATAATCCTAATTCCTCCATCCCATCTCTTGTATCATTACTGTCATTCATCTCACTTATATATCAGCATACACAAGTATATATATAAGAAACATGCATAAGCATACAAAATTGAATATATTGTTGCTATTACTTTAAACAAACTGTTATTCACTAGATTGATTAAGAATAAGAAAAATATCTATAATACAGGGAACTCTGCTCCATATTATGTAACAACCTAAATGGGAAAAGAATTTGAAAAAGAAGAGATACATGTATATGTATAACTGAATCACTTTGCTGTACACCTGAAACTAATGCAACATTGTTAATCAACTATAGTATAAAATAAGAAGAAAAAGAATAAGAAAAATAAAAGTATTTTACCTTCACTTACTCCTTTTTTGATGTTCTTCTTTTCTTTACATAGATCCAGGTTTCTGATCTGTATTATTTTCCTTCTTTCTAAAGAACTTCTTCTAACAGTTGTTGCAAGGCAGCCTTAATGGTAACAAATTCCCTCAATTTTTGGACTTCCCTGCTGGCCTAGTGGTTAGGAGTCTGGGCTTTCACTGCAGTGGCCTTGGTTCAATCCCTGGTTGGGAAAGATCCTGCAAATTGCATGGTGCGGCCAGAAAAGAAAAAACAAAAAACAAAAAACACCCCCACCCCCCAAAGAAACAGTCTTAGTTCAAATTCCCTCAATTTTTGTCTGAGAAAGTCTTTATTTCTCCTTCAATTTTGAAGGATACTGTGTAGAGAACTCTAGGTTGGGTTTTTTTTTTCTCTCAACACTTTAAGTGTTTAACTCCACTCTCTCTTTTCTTGTATGGTTTCGGAGGAAAAGTCAAATATAATTCTTATTTTTCTTCCTCTATAGGTAAGGTGTTTTTACCTCTGGCTTCTTTCACGTTTTCTTCCTTATCTTTGATTTTTTGTAGTTTGAAAATAATAAGCTCACCAGTAGGGGTCTTTTTGGGCATTTATTGGGGAAATTCTCTGTCATTATTGCTTCAAATATTTCTTCTGCTCCTTTCTTTCTTCTCCTTCTGGTACTCTCATTATGTGTATGTTATACCTTCTATAGATGTCCCGTAGTCCTTGGATATTCTGGGTTTTTTTTCCCCCAGTCTTTCTTCTCTTTGCTTTTCAGTTTTTGAGGTTTCTATTGAGATACCCTCAAGCCTAGAGATTCTTTCCTCTACTGCATCCAGTCTACTAAAAAGCCCATCAGCATTCTTCATTTCTGTTACAGTGTTTTTGATCTCTAGTATTACTTTTTGGGTCTTAGGATTTCAATCTCTCTGCTTATGTTGCCCATCTGTTCTTTCATGGTGTCTACTTATCCATTAGAGCTCTTAGCACATTAATCATATTTGTTTTAAATTCTCAGTCTGATAGTTCCAACATCCCTACTATCTCTAGTTCTGATGCTTGCACTGTCTCATCAAACTGCATTTTTTGCCTTTTGGTGTGCCTTGTAATTTTTTCCTTGATAACTGGACATGATATATTGAGTAAAAGGAACTGCTGTAAATAAGTCTTTAGTAATGTGGTGGTAAGATATAGGGAGAGGGAAAGTGTTCTACTGTTTTATGATTCTCAGTTTTTTAGTGAGCCACTGCCTCCAGACTGAACTTCACAAGTATTTCTGAGTTGTTGTTGTTGTTGTTTTCTCCTCCTCTTTAGGTAGAAGAAGATGGCTAGAGTGGATTGGATTTCGGTATTTCCCTTCCCTCTGGTTAGTTAGGCTCTGATAATATACCAGCAGGTTAAGGTCTGCTTACCTAGTTTCTCCTGAGGACAGACTTTCTTAAGAAGAACAGAGTCCTCTGGCATATTTCAAAATGGTTCCTTTTCCCCTCCCTCTGCCAGACACACTAGGGAAGTTTTTTCACATATTCACAGTGAGAACCTAGTCGAGCATGTGGAGGTAAATCTCACAAAACTGTGGGTCCCCCTCTATGACTGGATTCTCTAGAGTTTTAATTCTCAGAGTTGTCCACACTGAGCCTCCAGGAATTTGTCAATTATAGTTCAGATTTTCCTACCCGGGCACCATTTCTGGAGGTGGTTTCTGTTGTCTCTGCTCTGGTAAGCTGTGACTCACTGTGTTTGTCTGTCTGTCTCTCCAGTTTTGGGGGTAGCAGTGTGCCCTGTATGCTCACCTCTCTTATGGATCCTAGAAGAGTTGTTGATTTTTCAGGGTTTTTTTCAGCTTTTTACTTGTTAGGATGCAGTGGTGACTTCTAAGCTCCTAACACGTAGACTAAGAAACTGAAAGTCTGCCATTACTTTTAACCAGTTGGTGCCCTCATATTTAAAGTACACTTGTTTTATGTAGCAGCTTCCCACTAGCCATCCATTTTACATTTGGTAGTGTATATATGTTAATGCTACTCTCTCACTTCATTGCTGCATAGCACAGGGAGATCAGCTCGGTGCATTGTGACCACCTAGAGGGGTGGGATAGGGAGGGTGGGAGGGAGACGCAAGATAGAGGAGATATGGGGATATATGTATATGTATAGCTGATTCACTGTGTTATACAGCAGAAACTAACACACCATTGTAAAGCAATTATACTCCAAAAAAATATAAAAAAATAAATTCTATTAATAAAAGAAAAAAAAGTACGTTTGTTGCAAGCAGCTTACAGGTGAGGTGTGTTTTTTTATACAATCTGAAATATAAGCCTTCTAATGGAGGTATTTAGAATATTTATATTTAATGTGATTATTGATATGGTATATTTAAACCTCTGATCTTGCTATACTATTTGTCTCATATTTTCTTTTTTCCCCCTCCCCATTTTCTGCCTTTTTTGGGGGGGATTGAGTATATTTTTATTATTCTATTTGATATCCTTCATTGGCTTCTTTGCTATAACTCTTGTTGTTGTAGTTAATTTAGTGTCTGCTTTAGAGTTTATAGTATATACATGTTTATCACAATCTACCTTCAGGAGATATACCATTTCATATATAAGAAACCTACAATATTATACTTCTATTTCTCCCTTCTTGACCTTCATGCTATTGCTGTTGTATGTTTTACTTTTACATATGTTAGAATTCCTAAAGTTCATCATTACCATTTTTGTTTAAACAATTATCTTCTATATAGATGTATCGATATAGAGATGATATAAGAAAAATATCATATCTACCTGTGTAGTTACCATTTTCAGTGCTCTTCATTCCTTTGTGTAGATTCCTATTCCTTTTTAGTACCATTTCATTCCACCTACCCAATTTCATTTAGCATTTCTTGTATTGCAAGTCTACAGGTAATGAATTCTTTCAGCTTTCTGAAAAAGTCTATAGTTGGCCTTTAATCTTGAGCAGTATTTTTGCTCAACACAGGGTGATAATAACAAACTATAAGATGATAGGAGAAATAGGATTTAAAAGCCCCAAGTGAGAAAGACACTTTTTTAGTTGTAATCATTGTTTATGACTGTAAGGTCAACAGAAGGGAACAATGTGATGCAAGTGCCAAAATGTTCAGGCGTGTATGTGTTATTAGAAATAAACATTCCAGAATAAGGAAGATAATCATCTTTCTCTAATATGGAATCACAATTAGGACACTATAGTTGTAGATGCTTTAGGAGGAAATTGATTAACAAAAGAGAGAGTCTGTCATATAAGAAATGACCAAAGAAACTGGGGATCCTTACACTTGGTGAAGAAAAAAGTAGCATTAATATGATACTGAACCTCAAGTATATACTTCTAAGAAAAAATATTTGTTTTGTCCTTGGAGAGGTACATAATTAAAATGGATAAGTACTAGTAAGTCAATTCTTGGTTTAATGTTAGAAAATTGTATATTGATTAGATGTCTGAAGGTGGAATTGGCCTTTTATATTCATACCTATCTATGTATAAAATATTTCACAACAAAGATGAAGAGTTAAAATTAGATGAGATAACGTATGGAAAACACCTGACACATGGAAACATGCAAGGAAAAGGAGGGGGGAAACTGGTTATACTACTTTTTCTATTTAATAGACTTTTACTGAATGCCTACTATATCCCAGGTTTTTAAAATCCCTCCAACACTGAAACTGTAACAGGAAAACAACATGAGAAGTGGAAAGAGTAGAGATATAAGAATTGCAAAGCCAAGGTTTTACTCCAACCCCAAACATACAAACACCCACCCACCCTTAAAGAACTCACTTAGATAATTTCTAACTTTCAATATCTTATCTTTAAAATAAGCTGAAGCAGCAGGGTAGGCGGGAGGTTAGAAAAAGAATCTCTGAAGTGCCTTTCGGGATGAAAATTTCAGATATTATGTGAAAAGTAATGTTCTACCATCTAATCTCAGTCTGTATATTTAAGTACCTGTGAGAATATTGGTATACATCAGATATTAGGTTTTGGTGTTCACTATAGCCATAGCCATAAAGCCACACATTGTTCTTGATGCACAGGTTGGCATACTTTATACCTCATGACCCTACCATCCTGGTCTCTGCCGATGCTGACTTAAGGGCAATCGTGTATTAGACTACACTATGTAAGAGTTCTGGCTTCTGGGGAGCCCTATACAAAATATAATCAGATTCTCTCTTAAGAAATTCAAATATAAGACATTAAAAAGGTAAGTACAGAAAAAGGACGAGGAGCAGAGTTTAGCCAAGTCCTCACTTAGCCATGTCTTACAACAAAATAAGCAGCTCGAAAGCACACTCTGTACCTGGTGGGTCAGTCACTAGAATAAATCAGTCTGAAAAACTTGCCAGTTTTCCATGAAGCCTGGTTGAATGTTTGCTGGGACTGTTCCTTTTCCTCCTAGTGTACTTACTAGTGTACCCTCACAACAAGTCACATTAACTAAGATAACCAGAGCCCATCTATGTTCACTACAACCTGAAGTCCGAACAGGTAATAACTACTGGAGGAGTGCTAGAACAGCTCCCAGTCTTTGACTTCCATAATATGGAATCTTACCAGACCACTCTTCATCCTGTTTTGAAAGGTATGTTTTGGTCCCCACTACTACAGAATACATTTGCCAAATGGAACCCTAAAATCATCATAAGATGATTAAATTTTAAGTGAAGAAATTATAAATTTATTAAAGTAAGTGTAGGGACAACAGTGTGTTGTGGAAATTACTATCTCAAGAGGTAAGAAGCCAGGATCCTAATTTCCATTCTAATTCTTTTTTTTTTTTTTTTTTTTTTTTTTTTTTTTGCGGTATGCAGGCCTCTCACTGTTGTGGCCTCTCCCGTTGCGGAGCACAGGCTCCAGACGCGCAGGCTCAGCGGCCATGGTTCACGGGCCCAGCTGCTCTGCGGCATGAGGGATCTTCCGGGACCGGGGCATGAACCCGTGTCCCCTGCATCAGCAGGCGGACTCTCAACCACTGTGCCACCAGGGAAGCCCTATTCTAATTCTTATAATATGGTCTTTGAAAAATCTGAGCCTAAGCTATCTAAGCCTAAGGTCACACCCTTAAAATTAGAAAAAATAATTTATTATCTGCCTGAAGGTAGGACTAGGTGATTTCTTGAGGTATTTTCCACCTCTAATGGCAAAGATTCTCTGATTAGATAAAACAATATTCCATTCTAATCTCATTCCTGTTTGTTTCCTGTGGCAAAGGAGGCAGCCTGACTGCCCCAATGTACCCCAAGATGTTTGGAGCCAGGAAGAGAGAGCAGTCTTGTAACCTAGCCACAAGTACATATAACATACTCTGATGTCATAAAATCCTGATCATACAATCTTTAAAGATAAGTAAAAAGCTCGACAGTTTTAGGAACTAAATGTTTTCATTAATTGAGTGTACAAAAATATTTTGTTCTTTTTAATTTGTTCTTTTTAATTTGAGTAGTTTTTATTTTTAAATAAACCTGAACAGAAAACAATAAAATTGCATTGTGAAACAAAAGAATGTTGAAAAGTCTTTCCATCCTTTATTCTATGACTATTAATTTGCTATTTATCGGAGGAGAAGAAATTTTTCTTTTGTAGTGCTTCCTGCTCACTAGATGATAACATTACTAAAATTTTATTCAGGTGGCAATTAAATGCTAATTCCCTCTGCTATTTTTATTCCATTTCAAAACGATTTCTCTTAAATCTCATTAAATTTATTTTAAAAGCTCACCCAGATATGTAACACCAAAAATGATTGAGAAAAATGATCTTTTATCAATACCATGAGAAGCATTTCTCATATACACTGAGTTTCAAGAATAAAATTAAATGCAAACTGTCCCCACAAAGTCGTGCTGTTTCCAATTATTTAATATAAGTACATACCTCTGCTTCCATGTGATAAGCATTTTCTACCCTTTGAAAATCCTTTGTCACAGTTACATTTTCTGACTGAAACAGAAGGTACAAGAGAATAATTACTAAATGGTTACTAAATGCAATTACTCTAAAACATAAAGTATAAACCTGAACTTATTAAAATCAGAATGACAAAATATGCAGAAAGAACTGGTTTGCCTGGTGTTTTAAAACTTTCCTAAAAGTAACATAAAATAAATTCAGAAACTTACACATATTTGCTGAAATTTCATCATAACTGAATTTCATCACTACACTTGTAGTAATTTTTACATTAGCTAGTACAAAAAGTATGAACTTAGGGTGCTGTATACATATATATATGAAGAATTATTTGTACATAAAGCATTCTGAATGTTGTAGGGATGTTAGAGTTTTAAAAATGTTTAATATACAAATAATACAAATTTACTGAACATATAGTACACAACTTTGGGCAAGTTACTCAACTTTTTTGAGATTTAGTTTCCACATTTATAAAATTAGGTTACACTACATGTGAGGTAGGAGGTAGACTGGCCCCAGGCTGAGCAGCTGGAGTGTGTCAGACTGAGCAATTGGAGCTTGTCTCCCTACCACACCCTGGCCCCTGACGACATTTCAAGGAAAAAGATAACAGTAGGAGCAGACAGGAACTAAGCTCCGCTGCAGTGAAAAGATAAGATGACCACATCTTTCATTCTTCAGGTCAAGGAGACCTCCCCAACTGCACGTGTACAGAAAAGTTCCTAGGGGATCAAAAAGGGAGGGGGCGCTAACCCATAATATGTTCTGCCAGTCTCCTAGAGACCCTCACACTGGAATCCATCTTGGCCAAAAGATGCGCATGCACATTAGACAGGACCCTGAGTCAGATCGGATATGGGGAACAAGCAAGATGATTGGCCAGAGGAAAAAAGACTCGGAAGATGGCCCCTACATAAGCAATTTAAACCACCCCTTTAGCGCTCTTTATTAGCGAAGATGCCTACACTCTTCTCTGAGTGTGTAGCTCTGCTTTGCTTCTGTCCTAAATAAACTGCTTTTCTTTGTGCTCTACCACACGTACTGTGCTTCTAATAAACTCTGTGTCTGCTTTACAAACTTGGTCTCTGTAAAATTCGTTTTTCAAAGAGGTCAAGAGCCAGGGCTCTACTTCTAGCCACTAACCCCTGGTGGCCTAGTGGTTAGGATTCCTGGTTTTCACCCAGGCAGCCCAGGTTCGATTCCCAGGCAAGGAACTAAGATTTTGCTTCAAGCTGCCATTCACTGCTGTTACCCCAATATCACATGGGACTGTTTTGAGGATTTAATGAAAAGTTGTAAATAAAATGCTTGACACAGAAGGCACTCAGTAAACACACATGCTATACCATTATGATATAAATATTTCCTGCAATACTGGACCCAAGCCAGTCTGTTCTTAGAAAAGTAATATTAATGCTTTTTGATTCTCTGGGTAAGTATAGGTTATATAATTCTGATTAAAAAGTTAAATTTCTTATTTACATTTCAAAAGGGTTCTAAAATTTAGTGAAATGAACTCTTGACCTACTCCCATCCTTGGGGATAGACAGAACTTATATTTTATAAATTTTTGTATCTTTAAAAATATATGCTAAATAAAGAATATTATGCCCAATAATGATTTAATTATAAGTTATTTGGTAAGGGATTTAGCTGCACCTGAATTTTAAGATATACACTAATTTCAAGCCATTATATGACCTAGAAAATTCTAAAAAGCTTTAACCTGAAAATCTGAACTTAAGTTCTAATTATAGCTCTGATGTCTGTTACCATGAAAATATTCATTTTTTATGATGAATGTAATATTTACTAATTGTGGAAAAATTACAATATGGATATAGATAAAATAAACCAGTACTTTATACACTGCTTGAAGTTGAAAACATGAAACTTGAAACAAAAAGCATTTCTGTCATTTAATATTCTCTTATGACATGCAAACATATCTTCTATTTTCTTGGATGTCTTTTTTTCATTTTTCCCCCACTTCACTTGATAAATACATATAAAAATTCTGATTAAAAAATTATTAGAGAAATAATCTTAGGAAAGTTAGCTGAAAAGAAAGTATCTTTTACTGTTGCACTTAACAATGTTATTGCTTTTATAAAAATAATATATGCTAATTAATGAATATCTAATACTAGAGAAAAGAACAAAGAAGAAAGTAATAAGTCTCTAAACCCAGTACTATTAAAATTTCAGGGCTTCCCTGGTGGCTCAGTGGTTGAGAATCCGCCTGCCGATGCAGGGGACACAGGTTCGTGGCCCGGTCCAGGAGGATCCCACATGCCGCGGAGCGGCTGGGCCCGTGAGCCGTGGCCGCTGGGCCTGCGCGTCCGGAGCCTGTGCTTCACAACGGGAGAGGCCACAGCAGTGAGAGGCCCTTGGTGTTCACTCTTGGTGTTGTATGTTCTGTGGGTTCGGACAAATGTATCATAATATGTATCCACCACTATTGTAGCAAACAGTATTTTCACCACCCTAAACATTCTCTGTGCTCTGACTCTTCATTCCTCCCTCTCTCCCAAACCCTGATCTGTTTAATGTCTCTATAGTTTGCCTTTTGTAGACATGTCATACAGTTGAAACATTACCATGTGTAGCCTTTTCAGATTGGCTTCTTTCACTCAGTAACATCCATTTAAATTTCTCCCATGTCTTTTCATGGCTTGATACCTCATTGCATTTTGGCACTGAAAAATACTCCATTGTCAGTTTATTTATCCAGTCAGATTCTGAAGGACATCTTTGTTGCTTCCAAGTTTTGGCAACTGGATTGTCTTTTCACTTTCTTAACAATTTCTTTCACAATGCAAAAGTTTTTAATTTTGATAAAGTTCAATTTACATTTTTGTTTGTTTTTTCATGGATTGTGCTTTTGGTAATATAACTAAAAAGTCATTTTCAAATCCAAGGTGACATAGATTTTCTCCTTTACTTTCTTCTTCTTTATGTTTTACATTTAGGCCTATGATCCATTTTGAACACATTTTTGTATAAGATGTGAAGTATTTGTTGAGGTTCACTTTTTGCATATGGACATTCAACTATTATGGCACCATTTGTTGAAAAGACTCTCCTAACGCTCCTGAATTGCATTTATACCCCTAGTGCTTTTCTCTCTGAGAAAGAAAAAATTCTTAGAAGCAATTTCATTTAGTTTATCCCAGTGACGCTTAAAGCAAATATGTTTAGTTTAAAAGCAATATATGTAAGATAGTTACCTTGCTTATAAATGTAGTAACATATTTAATAAACATTGAAATTCCAAATATTATAGGGAATGAGGAAATAAAAATTGCCTCTTGGCAATCAGACTGAGAAGTTCTAAGCACAATATAAACAGTTTTCAACAGGACACAGAACCAAAGTTTCTAACAGAAACTAACTGAACTGCAACAGCAAAAGTGATTAACATTCTTCCTCTGCTTGACTGCTGCCTTTACAGAAGCCAGCTCTATCCTAACTTTAATCCTCTGGGTTTCCTGTGAAAAAAGTGAATAAAATAGCCAATCACCAAACTGCCCCTTCTTCACTGATCCTTCCTTAGAACCACTCACAGCACAAGTCCAAAACCTATAAGAGGTCTCTCCTTACTCCCCCTTTTTGAAACACTCTTAAGGTCCTTTGAGATGCATTCTTGTTTGCTACATCATGCTAAATAAACCTAAATTTGTTTCACTATAGATATATTCCTGATGTGTTTAGCTGGTGGGATCCCAGACAAAGCATGAGATTTTTTTGTTTATCTATAGGGCAGTGGAGCTCAACCAGAGGGTGCTTTTGCTCCCCACAGGACATTTGCTATGTCTGGAGATATACTTGATTGTCACAATGGGCTGGGAGAGTACACTGCCGTGATGCAGTGATTAGACAAGGTGAACAAGTATCCTTGTTTACCAGGAACTGAGATTACTGAGACATGGGGCTTTCAGTTGTAAAACTGGGACAGTCCCAGGTAAACTGGGATAAGTTGGTCACCTTATAGGTAGTGGCCAGGAATGCAGCTAAAATATTCTACAATGCACAGGACAGCCCCTCCCAACAAAGAATTATCTAGTCCAAGATGTTAATAATAGTGCTGAGATTGGGAAATCCTGCCATACTGGTGATAAACTAAAAAATATTAAAATATACAAGCCTAGTCCATTAAGTTTTCCCAAGTAACCTACCGATATTTTATATTTAAATACAAAAGACAGAGTTTTAAAATACAAAAGAGTCAATATAAGAATAATTATTTAAATATATGAAAGAAGCAAGGTAACATTCTAAATAGCCATAAAAAACCCCATGTCATTATAGGAATAAACTTAAAAAGGGTAAACAAAAGAAAACCATAAAAGTTTACAGAAAAACAGCTCGAATGGACTAGGACAAATACTGTAAACTCAGCAATTCTCCTGAAATTAATATATAAA
This sequence comes from Hyperoodon ampullatus, assembly GCF_949752795.1. Lineage (NCBI taxonomy): Eukaryota > Metazoa > Chordata > Mammalia > Artiodactyla > Ziphiidae > Hyperoodon > Hyperoodon ampullatus. The sequence continues at coordinate 4,807,990 of NC_136925.1, forward strand.
CAATACAAAATATGAACAGATCTTTCATTTATAGAATGAAATGTAGAATTTTCCACTGTCTGGATTTCCTGATAACATCCCCATGGTGTCATTTAACATGTCCCTTGCAGACAGGAAACCTTTTCAGTAGAAGAGTAATGAGGGGAGAACTTGCCCTACAAATGTTCTACAAAGATGTAATAAGTTAATGTGGTTCTAACACAACAAGGTGACCAAAAGAACTAAAATAATCTGAAATAAAGAATGTCTGAATACCACAAATATAATACCAGTAACATTTCAAAACAATAGGCACAACAAACAATATGGAATCCTCATGTCTACATTCTGCCCTTACTCTCTCGGAGCAGCAACTATGTGGTTCAGGGTAAGCCCTGACAGGTCTAAGCCATTCAGGATTACACATCTAACTTGCCACAGAATTATGTTAAAAAATGGGCAGAAATCAAATCTAATCTAATTAGTGTATAGCATTTCTCTGGCCACAAAGACAAGTTGAGGTTGTCCACTTAGAGTGAACTACAGGAATTTTTATTTTTATGCGGTTGCAGGAAATAAGAATCATTGTCTTTCTCTTTATGGTACCGTATGTCATGAAAGGCTTGGGAGTGGTGCAGTCATTTTGGTATCATACAGAAAGCTGCAGGTAAAGCCAAGAGAACTACATCAAAATAGAGCCTTGACCATTGCATAAGTGAAAACCATAATACAACTTGACCATAAGGTCAAAAAAAGCAATAATATTTATTTTTAAGGGCAGTTGAGTTACATTCTTGCACATGCAGTAAGGGAAAGACAGACTTCAATAAATGATTTCGATAAATATTTTCTCCTAAATGGCTAAGTACAGCAACTTACCCATTTAGGAGAAAACAAAACCCTTTTCCTTATACCAAAATAAATTCCAAATGTAGTAAATATTTAATGTACTGTAATGGGTCCCTAAAATTTCTAGGAGATATTAATTAATGGTTTTATGGCCTCAGGCTTGGGAAGGACCCAATAAGCATTACACCAAAGTCAGAAAACATACTGAAAACATTAATGAATTTGACTAAATAAATCTTTAAAATTTTCAATGTTTAATACTGTAAACAAAGTTACAGGGCAAATATGAAATTGGGAAAATTTTTGCACTATATGAGAGCTACTGATAATCTTAATTTTTAAAGTTCTCATAAATTAGTAAAGAAAAGATAAGAGAAAATTGGCAAAATATTATGAACTGACAATTTACATGAAAAAATTTTAACCTCAAATGTAAAAAAAATAAAGCATAAGAAATAACAACATTTTTTGGACTACTGAACTGGCAAAGTTAAGAAGAAAATAATGCCCACTGTGCCAAGGATATATTTCTAGTGAAGAATATATTTCTTCCTTGAGTGTAACTTTTCATAAGCCTTAAAAATATACATAAACCAGGAATTACTGTCAAAAGAACATAATGAATAACGTGTATAAATACCTAACAAGGATATTCATTTTGTCACCATTTTTAATAATAAAAAACTGAAGCCAACTCATATATGTTCAGTCTATTCATACCACTCCCTATCTTTATTTGGGTGCACCCAGAAAGACTCTGAGACAAGGATTTGGAAACAAGCAGTTAATTTTTAAGATGATTCCAAGAAACACCACAGCGGAGTAGGAAGTGAAACAGAGAAGGAAAGAAAGCCATTGAAGGCTGTGTTGTCAAGCAGTCACTACTGTGGGCAACTGAAACTTACTCCTGCAGAGAAACTCTGGGAGCTGGGGTAGAACACGTGCCTTAGAGCTATCCTCCCCAAAGGTGAAGGAATCTGGGGTCTCTTTCCACTCACTCCCCTCAGCTGTTAGTGGAAGGCTGCTGGAGCAGGGGGAGAGGCTGTTAATTTTCTGGTAGTAGTTTCGGGCCCACCTGTAGGTAGAGTGGCTTCCTGCAGCCAGGGAAAGCTGTCAAAGAATGCACAAGTGTTGGCAGATATAAGGTGGGCCTGCATGCACACAAATGTGAAGAGCCAAGGGATACAAATGTAGGGTATCAATAGCATCTGCTGCATCCCCCACCTGAAACTCAATCACCTGCTGCCAAGACAATAAAGCAGCAACATGCTATCGTGGTTAAAGAGCATGGGCTCTGAGGTCAAAGTTCTTGACAGGAGTCTAAACTCGATCACTTCCTACCTGTGTGATCTTGGTCAAGCTACCTGCTAATAATCACTCTGGTCCTGAGAGTTCTCATCTGTAAAACAGCCACCGAGATACCAGTCTCATATAGCAGGAGCGAATATCAAATGAGATAACATTTGTAAAAAGTCTAGCAATAGTAAGCAGATTTTATTATCAATAATATCCAACCCCTCAGTACGGCACACAAGGCCTTCCTCCATGCTCTGCCTACAGCTTTCTTCCTCAGTCTGATCTCTTAATTCCCCTCCATTTTCTCCAGGCACTCCTGTGTTCTAGCCATGCTGAACTGCATATAGTGCTCTGAACACATACACTTGCTGCATTCTAGGGTGGAACTGAAATGCTTTCCTTTCAGCCATTGTTTAAGACTCGATACAAGTGTCACTTCCACTATGAAATCTTTCTGGAATTCCTCAAGTAAAATGAACATTATTTCCTTTCTTACACTGCTGTACTGTATCATGTACATACTTTCATCACACCACTACATATTAGTCTAGTCCGATAATGAGACTCCTTCAGCACAGTGCCTAAGTTTTACTCATTCTCTATTTCTGGTGTCTAGCAACATGCCTGAGGCATCCATTACACATTTATCAAAAAATACAATTATGAATAGGCAAACATTGGAGCTTACAGCCTATGGGGGGAACATACAAACCAGAAAACAAAATAATTACATGTTGTGTTAAATGCTATTTAAAAATGAAGTGATAGGGAATGCTTAATAAATGTTTTATGGTTGAATGGTAAATACTGCTTAGAACTTTAAAACATTTTTCCATGAAAACAACACTAAAAATGAGGGCTATGCCTCCACATGTGAAACTATATATTACCATAAAACTATATGATCTACACGACTGTTGAACTAATAGTTCATTCATTTAGTGCTTCATTCATTTTTTTCTTTTATTCATTTAAAAACCATTTTCTAAGTACACATTATGTGATGTGTATGAAACATAATCCATCAATACAAAGCAAACAAGAGACAAAATGGTCTGTGCTCTGGAGAGCTTCAGAATTTGGAGGAGAGACAAGAAGAGCAACAATTATAGAGTGATACGTTTTATTCAAGGTGGGGAATGGAGTGTGGTATGGCAGGGACTAGTGTTACATTAGGAAAACGTGCTAAGGAGGTGAACTTGGGCTGGATTTTAAAGGAAAAAAATGGGAGTCAGTTAACGAGGGGAGAGAGATGACAGGAAATGACAAAGTTAGGCTCCATCTATTAAGCAAAAGAATTTGGAATATGAGGGGCCCTTTAAGCAGGGGAGTGATGTTTATAAACCCAGATTTTAAAGTTTAAAATGAATAAAGACTTTGTGAAGACACATTATAATTCATCCTGAAAAGTAATATAAATTAATTTTTGCATATCTACTGAACAAATTATTTACATGACTGCTTTCCTCCATCAGCAGAGATAACTGGGAGATTAATGACCTTTGTATGTCTTGTCTTGAGCACTAAGTCTAAATGTAATTATAAATTGGATGTAGTGATTTATTTGGTTTTACATATTAGAAGTTACAGCCATGTGAGCTCAGTATACATTTTAAGTAAATAACTTAAGAATTAGTTATATTATTCAAACAGGCCTGTAGCACTGGCAGCAGTTTTTGTGAGAAAATATTTTTCTATATATTAATTCACTTTATTCACATAATTTATAATTAGCATTAGAATTCTTCTAAACTGTAAAATCATTTAGAGACATCTTTTCAAAATGTCTTTTTAAATAACTCTATGTTTATAAATGCAGTACAAATGTATTTTCTCCTTAAAATAAAGACTTGCTTTTCAGGGTGTGTCATTTCTAACAAAAGCACTTTTATGAACTCAATGTTGGGAGGGCATAAATCACAGCTCTGGCCTTTAGAGTCCTCCTCTTTAAAATGAGTGAACTGAGACAATGACCCATGCTGTGCTTTCTCATTCTCTTTCATTCTAATTATCTGGAGCCTAGGCTAGTTGGAAGAAACCTAGATTTTGGTTTCAGGAACACAGAAGTTCAAATACAGCCCTGGCTGAAGTTCACAGCATTACTTAACCTCCTTAAATCTGGAAAGTGGGGATATTAAAACCTGCCTAACAGGGCTGTTGTGCTGATTAAATAAGGCTGGTTCATTTTTTTCTTCTTTTCTTAGAAGTAGGCTTAAAGCAAGATTTATTTAGCTATGTGTCTCATGGACATCTCTGGTAAGTAGAGGTATTTCATATATGTGGTATCTACAATATACTGGCTTAATTTTCTTTTTAAGCTAGAAAGAAAAAATTTGGAGAAATTTTTTCAGTCTTTATAAAACGAAAATGGGTGCAATTCCACACCCCCTCGCGGGCCCCACGTTATTGTTTGCATAAAAATACTGAAGTATCACTTCATGCAAAGCTTTACCAGGGGGAAGACCTTCAAGATGACGGACGAGTAAGACGTGAAGATCACCTTCCTCCCCACAAATACATCAGAAATACATCTACATGTGGAACAACTCCTACAGAACACCTACTGAATGCTGGCAGAAGACCTCAGTCTTCCCAAAAGGGTCTTGGTGCTCCGGTGGGGAGTCAGGCCTGTGTCTCTGAGGTGGGAGAGCCAAGTCTGGACACTGGTGCACCAGAGACCTCCTGGATCCACGTAATATCAAAGGACAAAAGCTCTCCCAGAGATCTCCATCTTAACGCTAGGATCCAGCTCCACTCAACAACCAGCAAGCTACAGTGCTGGACACCCTATGCTAAACAACTAGCAAGACAGGAACCCAACCTCACCCATTAGCAGAGAGGCTGCCTAAAATCATAATAAGTCCACAGACACCCCAAAACACACCATCAGACGTGGACCTGCCCACCAGAAAGACAAGATCCAGCCTCATCCAACAGAACACAGGCACTAGTCCACTCCACCAGGAAGCCTACACAACCCACTGAACCAACTTTAGCCACTGGGGGCAGACACCAAAAACAATGGGAACTACGAACTTGAAGCCTGAGAAAAGGAGACTCCAAACACAGTAAGTTGAGTAAAATAAGAAGACAGAAAAACACACAGCAGATGAAGGAGCACGGTAAAAACCCACGAGACCTAACAAATGAAGAAGAAATAGGCAGTCTACCTGAAAAAGAATTCAGAGTAATGAGAGTAAAGATGATCCAAAATCTTGTAAACAGAATGGAGAATACAAGAAGCATTTAACAAGGAGCTACAAGAACTAAAGAGCAAACAAACAATGATGAACAACACAACAAACGAAATTAAAAATTCTCTAGAAGGAATCAATAGCACAATAACTGAGGCAGAAGAACAGATAAGTGACCTGGAAGATAAAAGAGTGGAAATAACTACTGCAGAGCAGAATAAAGAAAAAGTAATGAAGAGAACTGAGGACAGTCTCAGAGACATCTCGGACAACATTAAACACACCAACATTGGAATTACAGGGGTCCCAGAAAAAGAACAGAAAAAGAAAGGGACTAAGAAAATATTTGAAGAGATCATAGTTGAAAACTTCCCTAATATGGGAAAGGAAATAGTCAATCAAGTCCAGGAAGCACAGAGAGTCCCATACAGGATAAATCCAAGGAGAAACACACCAAGACACATATTAATCAAACTATCAAAAATTAAATACAAAGAAAAAAATAATAAAAGCAGCAAGGGAAAAACAACAAATAACATACAAGGGAATACCCATAAGGTTAGCAGCTGATCTTTCAGCAGAAACACTGCAAGCTAGACGGGAGTGGCAGGACATATTTAAAGTGATGAAAGGGAAAAACATACAAGCAAAATTACTCTATCCAGCAATGTTCTCATTCAGATTCAATGGAGATATTAAAACCTTTACGGACAAGCAAAAGCTAAGAGAATTCAACACCACCAAACCAGCTTTACAACAAATGCTAAAGGAACTTCTCTAGACAGAAAACACAAGAGAAGGAAAAGACCTACAAAATCAAACCCCAAACAATTAAGAAAATGGTAATAGGAACATACATATCGATAACTACCTTAAATGTAAAGGGATTAAATGCTCCAACCAAAAGACATAGACTGGTTGAATGGATACAAAAACAAGACCTGTACATATGCTGTCTACAAGAGACCCACTTCAGACCTAGGGACACATACAGAAAGTGAGGGGATGGAAAAAGATATTGCATGCAAATGGAAATCAAAAGAAAGCTGGAGTAGCAATTCTCATCTCAGACAAAATAGACTTTAAAATAAAGACTATTAGAAGAGACAAAGAAGGACACTACATAATGATAAGGGGATCAATCCAAGGAGATATAACAATTGTAAATATTTATGCACCCAACATAGGAGGACCTCAATACCTAAGGCAAAATGCTAACAGCCACAAAAGGGGAAATCGGCAGTAACACAGTCATAGTAGGGGACTTTAATACCCCACTTGCACCAATGGAGAGATCATCCAAAATGAAAATAAATAAGGAAACACAAACTTTACATGATACATTAAACAAGATGGACCTAATTGATATTTATAGGACATTGCATCCAAAAACAACAGAATAAAACTTTTTCTCAAGTGCTCATGGAACATTCTCCAGGATAGATCATATCTTGGGTCACAAATCAAACCTTGGTAAATTTAAGAAAATTGAAATCGTATCAACTATCTTTTCCAACAACGATGCTATGAGACTAGATATCAATTACAGGAAAAAATCTGTAAAAAATACAAACACATGAAGGCTAAACAATACACTACTAAATAACCAAGAGATCACTGAGGAAACCAAAAAATACCTAGAAACAAATGACAATGAAAACACGATGACCAAAAACCTATGGGATGCAACAAAAGCAGTTCTAAGAGGGAAGTTTATAGCAATACAATCCTACCTCAAGAAACAAGAAACATCTCAAATAAAAAACCTAACCTTACATCTACAGCAATTAGAGAGAAAAGAACAAAAAACCCCCCAGAGTTAGCAGAAGGAAAGAAATCATAAAGGTCATATCAGAAATAAATGAAAAAGAAATGATAGCAAAGATCAATAAAACTAAAAGCTGGTTCTTTGACAAGATAAACAAAATTGGTAAACCATTAGCCAGACTCATCAAGAAAAAAAGGGAGAAGACTCAAATCAATAGAATTAGAAATGAAAAAGGAGAAGTAACAGCTGACACTGCAGAAATACAAAGGATCATGAGAGATTACTACAAGCTACTCTATGCCAATAAAATGGACAACCTGGAAGAAATGGACAAATTCTTAGAAATGCACAACCTGCCAAGACTGAATCAGGAAGAAATAGAAAATATGAACAGACCAATCACAAGCACTGAAATTGAAACTGTGACTAAAAATCTTCCAACAAACAAAAGCCCAGGACCAGATGGCTTCACAGGCGAATTCCATCAAGCATTTAGAGAAGAGCTAACATCTATCCTTCTCAAACTCTTCCAAAATATAGCAGAGGGAGGAACACTCTCAAACTCACCCTATGAGGCCACCATCACGCTGATACCAAAACCAGACAAAGATGTTACGAAGAAAGAAAACTACAGGCCAATATCACTGATGAACACATATGCAAAAATCGTCAACAAAATACTAGCAAACAGAATCCAACACCACATTAAAAGGATCATACACCATGATCACATCGGGTTTATCCTAGGAATGCAAGGATTCTTCAATATATGCAAATCAATCAATCTGATAAACCATATTAAAAACTGAAGGAGAAAAACCATATGATCATCTCAATAGATGCAGAAAAGGCTTTCGACAAAATTCAACAGCCATTTATGATAAGAACCCTCCAGAAAGCAGGCATAGAGGGAACTTACCTCAGCATAATAAAGGCCATATATGACAAACCCACAGCCAACGTCATTCTCAATGGTGAATAACTGAAACCATTTCCTCTAAGATCAGGAACAAGACAAGGTTGTCCACTCTAACCACTATTATTCAACATAGTTTTGGAAGTTTTAGCCACAGCAAACAGAGAAGAAAAAGAAATAAAAGGAATCCAAGTCGGAAAAGAAAAAGTAAACTTGTCACTGTTTGCAGATGACATTGAGAATCCTAAAGATGCTACCAGGAAACTACTAGAGCTAATCAATGAATTTGGTAAAGTAGCAGGATACAAAATGAATGCACAGAAATCTCTGGCATTCCTATACACTAATGATGAAAAATCTGAAAGAGAAATTAAGGAAACACTCCCATTTACCACTGCAACAAAAAGAATAAAATACCTAGGAATAAACCTACCTAAGGAGACAAAAGACCTGTATGCAGAAAATTATAAGATACTGATGAAAGAAATTAAAGATGATACAAATAGATGGAGAGATATACCATGTTCTTGGATTGGAAGAATCAACATTGTGAAAATGACTCTACTACCTACAGCAATCTACAGATTCAATGCAATCCCTATCAAACTACCACTGGCATTTTTCACAGAACTAAAACAAAAAATTTCACAGTTTGTATGGAAACACAAAAGATCCCGAACAGCCAAAGCAATTTTGAGAAAGAAAAACGGAGCTGCAGGAATCAGGCTCCCTGACTTCAGACTCTACTACAAAGCTACAGTAATCAAGACAGTATGGTACTGGCACAAAAAGAGAAATATAGATCAATGGAACAGGATAGAAAGCCCAGAGATAAACCCATGCACATATAGTCACCTTTTTTTGACAAAGGAGGCAAGAATATACAATGGAGAAAAGACAGCCTCTTCAATAAGTGGTGATGGGAAAACTGGACAGCTACATGTAAAAGAATGAAATTAGAACACTTCCTAACACCATACACAAAAATAAACTCAAAATGGATTAAAGACCTAAATGTAAGGCCAGACACCATCAAACTCTTAGAGGAAAACATAGGCAGAACACTCTATGACAAAAATCACAGCAAGATCCTTTTTGACCCACCTCCTAGAGAAATGGAAATAAGAACAAAAATAAACAAATGGGACCTAATGAAACTTAAAAGCTTTTGCACAGCAAAGGAAACTATAAACAAGACCAAAAGACAACCCTCAGTATGGGAGAAAATATTTGCAAATGAAGCAACTGACAAAGGATTAATCTCCAAAACATACAAGCAGCTCATGCAGCTCAATATCAAAAAAAGAAACAACCCAATCCAAAAATGGGCAGAAGGCCTAAATAGACATTTCTCCAAAGAGGATATACAGACTGCCAACAAACACATGAAAGAATGCTCAACATCTTTACTCATTAGAGAAATGCAAATCAAAACTACAATGAGATATCTTCTCACACCTGTCAGAATGGCCATCATCAAAAAATCTACAAACAATAATTGCTGCAGAGGGTGTGGAGAAAAGGGAACCCTCTTGCACTGTTGGTGGGAATGTGAATTGGTACAGCCACTATGGAGAACAGTATGGAGGTTCCTTAAAAAACTACAAATAGAACTACCATATGACCCATCAATCCCACTACTGGGCATATACCCTGAGAAAACCATAATTCAAAAAGAGTCATGTACCACAATATTCATTGCAGCTCTATTTACAATAGCCAGGACATGGAAGCAACCTAAGTGTCCATCGACAGATGAATGGATAAAGAAGATGTGGCACATATATACAATGGAATATTACTCAGCCATAAAATAAAACGAAATTGAGTTATTTGTAGTGAGGTGGATGGACCTCGAGTCTGTCATACAGAGTGAAGTAAGTCAGAAAGAGAAAAACAAATACCGTATGCTAACACATATATATGGAATCTAAAAAAAAAAAAAAAAAAGGTTCTGAAGAACCTAGGGGCAGGACAGGAATAAAGAGGCAGACGTAGAGAATGGACTTGAGGACACGGGGAGGGGGAAGGGTAAGCTGGGACGAAGTGCGAGAGTGGCCTGGACAGATATACACTACCAAACGTAAACTAGATAGCTAGTGGGTAGCAGCTGCATAGCTTAGGGAGATCAGCTGGGTGCTTTCTGACCCCCTAGAGGGGTGGGATAGGGAGGGTGGGAGGGAGACGCAAGAGGGAGGAGACATGGATATATCTTTATATGTATAGCTGATTCACTTTGTTATAAGGCAGAAAATAACATACCATTGTAAAGAAATTATACTCCAATAAAGATGGTTAAAAAAAAAAAAAGCTTTACCAGGTTGGGAGGAAGCCCTGTTTTTCACTTGCTAATTCCGTGGTGCAGAATAAAAACAAATAATGATTTGGTGTCTAGCACACTACTTAGGCAAGCATTTACATCTAATGTTTCATGTTTAACACTTCATTATTTCAACGTTAAAAACAAAATTACTGCAGCAAATATCGCCAAATAAAACCCCATTCAATTTGAATTCTTTTATTTTACAAGTCTCTGCAGCTGATAATTACTTTCATCAAGAAGGATGGGCCAGAGATTCACTCTGCCAGGTCCTTGCGCCTTCTAATGCCACCGATGACACAAAAGTGTCCCAGACGCTCCCCACCCCCCAACCTCCACCGCCGGGTTTTCTTGGGCAGGCTAGAAGCTCCTCGCCCGCGGAGCTCTCACCTGCACGCCCTGCTGCTGGAGGGTCTGCGTGATGTAGTCCAGGCGGCGGCAAACGCTCTTCTTGGCCTCGGCTGCCGCCTCCTTGGTGCTGCTCATCTGCACGACCACCTGCGCCCGGTCGGGGGTCGCAGACACCTCCGCAGTGCCGCTTACATGCACCTCGCGCGTGGCAGTCTGGGCCTGCGCTGAGGAAAGAGGGCGGCGGAGGACGGGCAGAGTCTCTCCGCCCGAGAGCAGATAGTTCTCCCGGCCCCGGTCAGCCCAGGGAACCAGTTCCACGAATACCCGGGACTGAGGGGCCTGTTGCACCGACATAGTGAAGGCAGCTGGGTTTCCATAGCAACTCAGAGCCTACGGCGGCCGCAGGGGCCCAATCGCGTCAGGGCTTGCTCCTGCGCGGCGCAAAGAATGCCGGGATGAGCTTGGAGGTCCAGGAGCTCGTGGCGCGAGGAATTTAAATCCTTGCGGAGCGTCTTAACGCGTCTCCTTTACAAGTTGTTGGCTGAGCGGGTCGCTCTGGTTTTTAACTTGTTTACCTTACGGCCTTCAAAAACCGTAGCGAGGTTTCTCTGCGGCCTCCCTGTCAGTGAGCTCCCATTTCCACACGCTCCGTCTGCCTCGGCCGGCCACGTACCTTGCCTACCTCGGAAGTTTCCTGATAGGCCCCGCGGCGCTTTTATCTTTCTCTGATGCCAGTCTGGGATTGTCAGAGCTTTGTCTTTCCTTTTGTCTGACTTTACCATTTCACTTGGGCACAGCTTTTTGGACCGCGCAGCACCATGGATCGCCGGAGATTTGTGTTGGAATGAATTGCTCTTTACCAGTTTGATCTTGGAAGTTTATGATTCCTCGAATCTCAGTTTCATCGTCTATAAAGTCGTGTTGATAATACATTCACATTTGCAGTGTGGTTATAAAGTGTTTGCCATATGGAAAGCAGAAAATAATGGATAGTAGTAATAGCTAAAGCTTTGGCGTGCTTTTCAAGTCTCTTGAATTTTCTCTAAAATTCCTGAATGGTTCTGGCCTTGAATAAGTACAGGCGAAACTCAAGCGGTAGCAAAGCACATACAACATGGACATTGCAGGGCCTGTACTACTTAGTTCTTGTCTATACCCTTTGCTTGGCACAACAACAGAATCCTTAACCCAGTGACCTGCATTAAGTAGGTTTTCTTCTTACCAATAAGTAATGATGTACAAAAGTAGCCCTCCTATACCATGAGGAAAAAAAAATTTTTTTTTTTTGGGTAACTAATTAAAAAAAAAAAAGGACAACCATTCTCTTGAAAGGAGCCTGAACAAGCCAACTGACAATCTTCAGGTAGTTTCTTCTCTATCATTTTTCTTTTATTTCTGATTAGTATAATTAAATTAAATCAGATGGTACCCCCCCCACCTTCATTTGGCTCATTACTGGGTAAAGTAGTTTTGTATATATTTATTTTGATGTTTATTATTAGCTAAAAACAATTATATGGTAGTATTTTAATTTAAAAACTTTCCCACCATAATTTTTTAAGTAATTTGGGTCACCCGAAATAATGTTTCTTGAATTTCGTAGAAAATTCTATTTCTTTAATGATAAATGTGGAAAAATATAATCTCCAAAATGAACTATTGAATGAATGAATGTCATAAGTAAGAAGCAATAGGAGATTTAAGTGCATATAAATATTTAGGGTATGATAAAAGTAGATTTTAAATAAATGGGAAAACGAGTAAGTGGTACAGGGATAATTGGTTGGCTATGTGAAAAAAGAATTGATCTGGATCTTACATCATGCACTAAAAATAAAATTCAGATGGGACAAAAAAATAGTAAGAGAACATGGGTGAATGTAAATATAATTCTGGGAATGAGAAGAACTTTCTAGGCATGATTTCAAATGCAGCAACTGTAAGAAAAGGTCTGAAAAATTTGACTACACTGAAACAACTTCAGTATGTGAAACAAAACAAAAAGATGAGGGGGCAAATAAATTGGGGAAAATATTTGTGTAAAAAGCGAATAGTCAATGTTTAGTGAGCTCTTACCAGAATAAAATGAAAGAAAACTGAAAAATGAACACAGAGGCAAACCGCTGGTTAGTCAGGGCTGCCATAATAAAATAACATGAAGTGGATGGCTTAACAGAAATTTGCTTTCTCTGGAGGCTAGAAATCCAAGATGAAGGTGTTGACAGGTTTAGTGACTCCTGAGGCCTCTCTCCTTGGTTTGCAGACAGGCTTCTCACTGTGTCCTCACACGCCTTTCCTATGTGTGCAAGCATCCCTGCTGTTTCTTTGTCTTCTTATAAGAATACCAGTTCTGATGGATTAGAGCTCTACCCTAATGACTTTATTGAACCTTAATTTCCTCTTTAAAGACCCTGTCTCTAAATATAATCATATTGGGGGGTAGCACTTCAACGTATGAATTTGGGTGGTGGTGGGGACACAATTCAGTCTAAAACACAAGCTAGTAATGCAGAAACACCAGTAGTCTATAACGAGAAAAAAAAATTATCTTTAGTAGTTAAAAAATGCAGAGTTTACAATAAATATCCTTTTTTTTTGGACTGTCATTTTGGAAAATGATAAAGGAAGTAGGAATGGAGATGGAGTAGATAAAACATTAATTTTGAAAGAAGAATGGAATAGTTCATGGTGAAAGAACTATATAGTAAATAAAAGAGAAGGATAAACCAAAGCTGACTAAGGTTTCTAGTCAGGAGAACTGGGAAGATGAGAATGATAGAGTTTGTCTGTTGTTCAGCTAACAATGACCTAGTTCTCCTTTAGAGTCAGTGCTGAGCCTCTCACAATCATTTTTAATAACATGGCTCTTGACTTTGTACTTTACACAATTTGATTAGATGCAGAATAGGCACTTGATTCCAGCTAGGCCAGTTAGAGGTTTTTTGTTTTTATTATTCATGGGAATCTATATTTACACCAAATTTTAAAAATTCAGTCTCTCAGATGGTGGACCATGACACACACACACACACACACACACACACACACATACACATATAACTTTGAGAGAGAATAGATTTGCCATTTTTCACATACCATTTCTAGTAGAGAAGCAGAAAATGTCAGTGTGTCAATGTATAGAGAAAAGGAAAGAAAAGAGAGAGGAAATCACTCAGAGAGGAACAGAGATGAGATTAAGAACCCAAACGCAGTTCCAATTTATGTTTATAGAATTTTCCTTAGTCCTGTCTTCGTTCCTGGAGTTCTATAAAATATTCCTGTATCCTTATCGTAAAATCTTACCTGCCTTTTTAAAATGCATAAGTAGGTTGATAGAGTTTTATGTTATCTTAAAACTAAGCATTTTGACTGATAACAGTGGATAATAGAGGAGAATACAAAGAAGACTTATATAGCTTTCAGCCTTAAGGAATTTATAGAGCGCCACACAAAGTGGATCATTAGGTGCACAGTTCAAAGCTTCACTCTTGGAGAAAATTTTGCTTTTCACTGTCGTTCAGTTGAATGATTGTCATGCAGCTATTTTGCATTTCCAACTAGAACCTGTTTATCTAGGCAGCCTACCCATAAACCTATCCATAAAACCACAGGCTTTTCCCTCTTCCTTTAGCATTTTATACGAGAAGCCCTATGTAACCATTGGTATGAGCTGAGAATGGTGTTATAGTGCAGCCTTAGTGAGTGGCATGGGAGTCTGAGTAACCTCTTCACTGAGCTTGCTTATGTCCTGTGGTCCTGCTCACCCTTCCTTTTGTTAACGTGGTGTGTCACATTGATTGATTTGCAGATATTGAACCATCCTTGCATCCCTGAAATAAACGTTGTCCAGGCCTGAATTCTGGCAATGGATTGCTGGTTGGAAAGAAAAAACACCACTTCCTGCTTGGCTTATAAAAATCCCCCAAGTACGCTCTTCTCTTATTTTCTCCATCTGCTGGCTTACTGGGGAGGACTCCAGAGACCTATGAGAAACAAGAACTTTAAGACAGAAGAAGCCTGGAACAGAGACTGCTGCCACTCCTTTGCCACCCCATCCGATGTAAGCAAGAAATAACATTTATTTTGGTAAGTCACTGAAACTTGGAGGATGTTTGTTTAGGCAGTTAGCCTACCCCAACTAATACACCTTTAGGATTATTATAAAGATTACACGAGGAATCTTTATAAAGTATCTGACATAAATTAAGTGTTCAGTAAATGACAGTTATTGTCACCATCATCCTTTACATGTATAAGCATGTGAGTATTCAGGCATTGCAGGTACCAGGATTCCCCCAAATGATCAGACTGACAGGATCTGAGTTGGCAGGACTGACTTCTTGCTGCTACTCTTACAGTTAGACCCATTGGTATTTCTCAGATTCCTTGGAATTATAAGTGATTAATTCATTTAGTTATAGATTTTTAAATTCAGTTATAGTTGACATATAACATTATATTAGTTTCAGATATACAATGTAATGATTCGATACTTGCATTTATTGAAACAGTCACCACGATACATCTAATCAACATCCAGTTATAGATTTTGACATCACATATTTAATCCTTTTGTTGGCCTGTTCATTTTATTCTCTGTCATTGTACCATGTGATACCCCTAACTTAAGTCACATGTTTTATACTGTGACTGTGTACCATTTAGGATCCAGGGGAGAGAGACTAGACTAGTGCTGTTCAGTAGAAATGCAATGCAAGCCACAAACATAATTTAAAATTTTCCAGTATTGATAGTTACATTAGAAAAGTTTAATAAAACCCAGGTGAAATTAATTTTAATAATTCATTATCTAACCTAGTATATCCAAAACATTAAAATTTCAACATGTAATCAGTATTCTTTGCATTCTTCTTTTCATGCTGATTCTTTGAGATCAGTGTGTATTTTACACCAACAGCCTGTTTTGATTTAGACTAGGCTGATTCCAAGTGTTCAATAGCCACATTTGCATAATGGCTGCCATATTAGACAGCTCAGGAATGGGAAAATGAAAAGACCTATCACCACTTCTGAAAAAAAATCTTCAAAGTCATGTGCTACATTTTCTTTGCAGATAGAGGATAGCATTATTCTTATTGTTCTGGGAGACTAGACATAGGAGGGCAAACATTCAGATCATCAGGTTCAGGAGATGGACATTTTACTTATAGGTGTCATTTATCTGGAGATACAAGTCAGGAACCTTCTTTGTAGCTCTATCTTCTGTGGTACTTTGTACATAGAAGGCTCTTACTGAGAGTCTTCAATGGGATAGTCAATGTTCGTACAATTATGTATTCAACATTCATAAATTTATAATAAAAATATTTATAACTTTTACAGGAAAACTAATATTTTGAGCTTGTGTGCTAAGGGAAGCCATGCAAGATCCTGGTATATGGTAACCCCCAATGTCTAAGTTAGCGATAAAATGTTTATTTTTCTTAAGGAAAAGCTAATTACTCCTGGCCTCAGTTTTCAAAGGAAATTTAACTTTTTTGTATAAAACATAGACTTCAGAAATCCATTACTGTATATTGAAATGCACGTCTATCCTTGTTTAATGAAAGCATAGGAATTAGTCACTTTCCAGTGTATAAAAAAAGTTTAGTTCAAAGACATTGGATTTATCAAAGTAAACAGTATTTGAATAGAATAGTTACTTTAAAGATGACAGGCAGTCACTCCTAGGAAGGAAATAATATTTTGCAAGTTTGAAAGAAAATGGTTTGCTTAAGATGTCATTTCATGAAAAGGAAATAATGTCTTTGATATTCGAAGCACCAAAAAAGAATTTAACACACTGTGCTAGAGAAACCAGAGATAACATTTGATGGTTAGAAAAGATAGGGTTTTAAGAAAAAAATGTTACCTTGTTTTCCTCTTCCATCACAGAAAGGAGATTAGATATATGAGGCAAATTGGGGGAGTTAGGGGGAAAGTAACATATACAAATCAGATGGTGTAAGGAAAAATTAATAAAGCTAAATACAGATTGTTAAATGATAATGGAAAGGGGTCATTTTTAAAAAAAGATTTATTTTATTCTTTAATTAACTTATTTTTGGCTGTGTTAAGTCTTATTCACGGCACATGGGATCTTTCGTTGTGGTGCATGGGCTTCTTTCAAGTTGTGGCATGTGGGTTTTCTCTCTAGTTGTGGCATGTAGACTCCAGGGTGCATGCACTCTGTAGTTGTGGTGCGTGGGCTTAGCTGCCCCATGGCATGTGGGATATTAGTTCCCTGACCACGGATCAAACCCGCGTCCCTTGCATTGTAAGGCAGATTCTTTACCACTGGACAACCAGGGAAGTCCCAGTGGTCATGTTTAACATAACTATATTTTTTAAAAACTATAGTCATTATGTTGTATAACATATCCCCAGTACTTGTTTATCTTATAAACATACTGTATATTAAAATTAGAGTGCACTGTTGGTGGCAGTGTAAATTGGTACAGCCATTATGCAAGTTTCTCAAAAAATTAAAAATAGAGCTACCATTTGATCTAGCAATCATACTTCTCCACTGTCATTTCCATGCTACTCCTTACTCACCACACTACAGAGAACTGAAGACTAGGCTTGCTCTTAATGCAAAAGGCATGGCTTCACAGTCATAAACTAGGAATAGAGGACTAGCTCAACTGTTTTACTTCTGGTAGGAGACAGATGGGCTTTAGATGAACTATCCAAAAGCAAAGCCATAGGTTTGGGGAGATGTTCTCTGGCCTTCAACTTGCATGTAGTTATCAATTTAGTAGTTGACTCATTAGGTGACTTAGAATACATTTTGCAATGTTTTATTCTTGGAAGATTTATCAAGAAGTTACATTTATTAATTTTTTAAGGTCAGATGATTCTGACCTTAAAAAATTGCTGATTACAATTATTACAGCCTTGCTTTATATCATTGGATTGTTTACTTTCAAAATTGATTCTCTCTCTCTCTCTCTTTCTTTCTCTCTCTACTTTTGAAGGGGCCAGGAAAAGAAAGTTTTGGGTAAGAAAGTTTTAAACAAGTTTTTTGTTACGTGAACTTAGGCCTTAAGCACTGTAGTTATAGTGCCTAATGGATAAAATTGCCTTGCCTTTAAGGAAGATTCATAATAGTTAAAAAAAATTAACCCTTATAAGAAAATTTCAGCATAAATTGTTTGAGCCAATGAAAAATTCAGTTCTTTTAATTCATCTTTTCGTATCTTACTCCACTGGCTTTAACTTAAGAAGAATAAAGATATGTAGAAAATGAAGCAATATGATTTTCAGAAAGATATTGATAAGTAAATTCTTTTACTTTCATTATCAAAATAAGTACTTTTCTTAAGTAGGATGAAAATACTGATTCACCTCTGTAAAACTTCAATCACTACTTTGGGTGACTAGTACCCTGGATTTGCTGTGGGTCTCTTGGAAGTCTGAGCTGTAATGGCCCTTGACACAAGGAGCAGCAGACTGTACAAGTCTCCTGACAGACAAAGTAGGGAGAGCAGTGAAAAACTTTGATTTCTAGAGAGAAGACAGCAATGGAACTGTTCCTTGACTTCCGTGGTTGTTTGCCACAACTCTTCAAAAGTTTACAGTCAGAACATTTATTCATAAAGCATGAAATATTCAGTCATACCTTTTGCTTCTAATTGTGGATACCTAAATTATGCATTTTTGGCCTATTATGGCTAATCTGGAAAATAACAGTTCCATTATATAGTATCATCTACAGACTCCTTGGACGGTTCTAGAATTATATGACATGAATGCTAAATTTTTATGACATTTAAGTATTGATGCTCCCCATGCTATTTAAAGCTAGTTTAACCATAATAATCCCCTAAATTCACATTTTAATGAAGCAAAAAAAAAACAAACTGATTAGGTTCAAGTGCATAAATCTCATGCTGCAGGAAATGTTGTTTACTAAAAAATTAAAAATGGCTCTCTTAAGGAGCCATTTGTGCACTGAGTATGGAAAGGCATAGATACTATATTAAAATTTAGGATAATGCATATGTTTAAGTTTTGTTGTCTCCAAAACACTTTGGTATTGATTGGTTCATGTATGAAAAACATGAGTTTCTATGCCATCATGCTGACTAGAAACTTCTTCAGATTGTCCAGTGGCTTGAGAGAACTTGAAGTAACATTTTAAGCAGTAGTTCCCAAAAGTGTACATTACTTAGTAAGTTTTGTACTTAAATATTACTGTTTTTCACATGATTTTAATAGGTATGTTTCAAAAAACTTGCTCCCCCTTATTCCCCGTCCTGGGTTGTATTATTTTTCCCAACTCTTCACGGCCTTTCCTGCAGGAGAATTATACCTCCAAGCCCCAGGCTTGGCTGTGTGCTTTTCTCTGTGAGCATGAATGATAGATATATGTTGGCGAAGCAGAAACATTACTTGCCCTCAGTCATTCCACTGTTGTTCTTTTCCCTCTGTCACAATAAGTGTGCATCATGGATAGGGCTTGTTCATTCAGCTTGGATCCTGGAAAGAAGATGTGTGGGACAGAATCACAGCCAATCTGCAGTCAGTTTATGGTGTCATGTGGGCCAGACATAAACCTTCATTCTTGTAAACAACAAGATTTGAGGGTTGCTTTTTAACCACAGCAGAAACCAGCAAAAGCTGACTTCTCAGACTATAATTATAGCCCTTGTTGAAAGAAAAAAAAGGGGGAGGCTAAGAGGATATATAACTCAACTCTGTTCCACCAACCTCCACTTCAGCCTACAATTGCTTGGGTCCAATCCACCTTTTTTGTTTTTTTTTTCTTGAGAATTTGAACAAAGAGACATAGACTGTTGTGTTCAGTTACGGTGTACTTGAGTTGAAAGGTCTTGTAGAGCAAGGGTTAGAGTTGGCTCCACAAGCTAAAGTTATGAGGCAGCAGAAGGTATTAGTGGAAGCTAATGCAAATTATTATAACAGTTAACATTTACTGAGAGCTCACTTTGGGCCAAACGTTACTTCAAGCACATTCTATCTCTTTTAATCCTCATATCCATGCTATGAGCAGAGCCACGTTGAAACTTAAAATTGCAATAAGCACTGAAAAGATTATGGTGCTTTGTCACCACTCCCCTAATGCAAGCACACACCAAACGGAATTTCAAATAACTATTAGTTGTTAATATCACTACTTTGATGACCATTTTGATCCTTTTTCATATCCATTAAAAATGCTTTATCATTTCATCTTGACAACCCTGCTTTACTGGTACAATGAGTACATCCTTATTCTGCCTATGGGGTAACATATCACTGCTTTTGAGGTAGGTACTAATTATTATTCCATTTTACAAATAAAAGAGTGAAAGCTTCAAGAGGTTAAAAGTTTGTCTATGGTCTTATAGATAGTAAGGGTTAGAACTGGGTTTAGAATTGAGGTTCAAACTCAGATTTATTAGCTATCAAAATCAGTGTACTTAGCCATAGCAGGGGAAAAAAAAAGAGATTAGTGGCTAGGCAGCTCCTGAGAGACAGCAAGAAGGATCTATGCTCTTAATTTTCCAGTTTCTAGTTCCCAAGCAGCCTGGCTCTACTTAATATACTGCCCTTATATGTAGATGGGGGTTAGGGGATGGGAGGGGGAAGGGAAGCCAAGAAAAGTGCCCTCATCCATTTGCTTTTTTTTTTTTTTTACATCTTTATTGGAGTATAATTGCTTTACAATGGTGTGTTAGTTTCTGCTTTATAACAAAGTGAATCAGTTATACATATACATATGTTCCCATATCTCTTCCCTCTTGCGTCTCCTTCCCTCCCACCCTCCCTATCCCACCCCTCCCGGTGGTCACAAAACACCGAGCTGATCTCCCTCTGCTATGCGGCTGTTTCCCACTAGCTATCTATTTTACGTTTGGTAGTGTGTATATGTCCATGCCTCTCTTTCCCTTTGTCACAGCTTACCCTTACCCTTCCCCATATCCTCAAGTCCATTCTCAAGTAGGTCTGTGTCTTTATTCCTGTCTTACCCCTAGGTTCTTCATGACATTTTTTTTCTTCTTAAATTCCATATATATGTGTTACCATACGGTATTTGTCTTTCTTTTTCTGACTTACTTCACTCTGTATGACAGACTCTAGGTCCATCCATCTCATTACAAATAGCTCAATTTCGTTTCTTTTTATGGCTGAGTAATATTCCATGGTATATATGTGCCACATCTTCTTTATCCATTCATCCGATGATGGACACTTAGGTTGTTTCCATCTCCGGGCTATTGTAAATAGAGCTGCAATGAACATTGTGGTACATGACTCTTTTTGAATTATGGTTTTCTCAGGGTATATGCCCAGTAGTGGGATTGCTGGGTCATATGGTAGTTCTATTTGTAGTTTTTTAAGGAACCTCCATACTATTCTCCATAGTGGTTGCACCAATTCACATTCCTACCAGCAGTGCAAGAATATTCCCTTTTCTCCACACCCTCTCCAGCATTTATTGTTCGTAGATTTTTTGATGATGGCCATTCTGACTGGTGTGAGACGATAATCTCATTGTAGTTTTGATTTGCATTTCTCTAATGATTAATGATGTTGAGCATTCTTTCATGTGTTTGTTGGCAATCTGTATATCTTCTTTGGAGAAATATCTATTTAGGTCTTCTGCCCATTTTTGGATTGGGTTGTTTGTTTTTTGTTATTGAGCTGCATGAGCTGCTTATAAATTTTGGAGATTAATCCTTTATCAGTTGCTTCATTTGCAAATATTTTCTCCCATTCTGAGGGTTGTCTTCTGGCCTTGTTTATGGCTTCCTTTGCTGTGCAAAAGCTTTGAAGTTCCATTAGGTCCCATTTATTTATTTTTGTTTTTATTTCCATTTCTCTAGGAGGTGGGTCAAAAAGGATCTTGCTGTGATTTATGTCATAGAGTGTTCTGCCTATGTTTTCCTCTAAGAGTTTGATAGTTTCTGGCCTTACATTTAGTTCTTTAATCCATTTTGAGCTTATTTTTGTGTATGGTGTTAGGGAGTGATCTAATATCATACTTTCACATGTCCCTGTCCAGTTTTCCCAGCACCACTTATTGAAGAGGCTGTCCTATCTCCAGTGTACATTCCTGCCTCCTTTATCAAAGATAAGGTGACCATATGTGCATGGGTTTATCTCTGGGCTTTCTATCCTGTTCCATT
The DNA here is from genome assembly GCF_949752795.1 of Hyperoodon ampullatus. Taxonomy (NCBI): domain Eukaryota; kingdom Metazoa; phylum Chordata; class Mammalia; order Artiodactyla; family Ziphiidae; genus Hyperoodon; species Hyperoodon ampullatus. The sequence goes on from NC_136925.1 coordinate 4,829,798, forward strand.
GATCTATATTTCTCTTTTTGTGCCAGTACCATACTCTCTTGATTACTGTAGCTTTGTAGTAGAGTCTGAAGTCAGGGAGCCTGATTCCTCCAGCTCCGTTTTTCGTTCTCAAGATTGCTTTGGTTATTCGGGGTCTTTTGTGTTTCCATACAAACTGTGAAATTTTTTGTTCTAGTTTTGTGAAAAATGCCAGTGGTAGTTTGATAGGGATTGCATTGAATCTGTAGATTGCATTGGGTAGTAGAGTCATTTTCACAATGTTGATTCTTCCAATCCAAGAACATGGTATATCTCTCCATCTATTTGTATCATCTTTAATTTCTTTCATCAGTGTCTTATAATTTTCTGCATACAGGTCTTTTGTCTCCTTAGGAAGGTTTATTCTGAGATATTTTACTCTTTTTGTTGCAATGGTAAATGGGAGTGTTTTCTTGTTTTCACTTTCAGATTTTTCATCATTAGTGTATAGGAATGTCACAGATTTCTGTGCATAAATTTTGTATCCTGCTACTTTACCAAATTCATTGATTAGCTCTAGTAGTTTTCTGGTAGCATCTTTAGGATTCTCTATGTATAGTATCATGTCATCTGCGAACAATGACAGCTTTACTTCTTCTTTTCTGACTTGGATTCCTTTTATTTCCTTTTCTTCTCTGATTGCTGTGGCTAAAACTTCCAAAACTATGTTGAATAAGAGTGGTGAGAGTGGGCCACCTTGTCTTGTTCCTGATCTTAGTGGAAATGCTTTCAGTTTTCCACCATTGAGGACGATGTTGTCTGTGGGTTTGTCGTATATGGCCTTTATTATGTTGAGGAAAGTTCCCTCTATGCCTACTTTCTGCAGGGTTTTTATCATAAATGGGTGTTGAATTTTGTCAAAAGCTTTCTCTGCATCTATTGAGATGATCATTTGGTTTTTCTCCTTCAATTTGTTAATATGGTGTATCACGTTGATTGATTTGCATATATTGAAGAATCCTTGCATTCCTGGAATAAACCCCACTTGATCATGGTGTATGATCCTTTTAATGTGCTTTTGGATTCTGTTTGCTAGTATTTTGTTGTGGAGTTTTGCATCTATGTTCATCAGTGATATTGGCCTGTAGTTTTCTTTCTTTGTGACATCCTTGTCTGGTTTTGGTATCAGGGTGATGGTGGCCTTGTAGAATGAGTTTGAGAGTGTTCCTCCCTCTGCTATATTTTGGAAGAGTTTGAGAAGGATAGGTGTTAGCTCTTCTCTAAATGCTTGATGGAATTCGCCTGTGAAGCCATCTGGTCCTGGGCTTTTGTTTGTTGGAAGATTTTTAATCACAGTTTCAATTTCAGTGCTTGTGATTGGTCTATTCATATTTTCTATTTCTTCCTGATTCAGTCTTGGCAGGCTGTGCATTTCTAAGAATTTGTCCATTTCTTCCAGGTTGTCCATTTTATCGGTATAGAGTTGCTTGTAGTAATCTCTCATGATCTTTTGTATTTCTGCAGTGTCAGTTGTTACTTCTCCTTTTTCATTTCTAATTCTATTAATTTGAGTCTTCTCCCTTTTTTTCTTGATGAGTCTGGCTAATGGTTTATCAATTTTGTTTATCTTCTCAAAGAACCAGCTTTTAGTTTTATTGATCTTTGCTATTGTTTCCTTCATTTCTTTTTCATTTATTTCTGATGTGATCTTTATGATTTCTTTCCTTCTGCTAACTTTAGGGGTTTTTTTGTTCTTCTTTCTCTAATTGCTTTAGGTGCAAGGTTAGGTTGTTTATTAGAGATATTTCCTGTTTCTTAAGGTAGGATTGTATTGCTATAAACTTCCCCCTTAGAACTGCTTTTGCTGCATCCCATAGGTTTTGGGTCATCGTGTGTCCATTGTCATTTGTTTCTAGGTATTTATTTCCTCTTTGATTTCTTCAGTGATCACTTCGTTATTAAGTGGTGTATTGTTTAGCCTCCGTGTGTTTGTATTTTTTACAGATCTTTTCCTGTAATTGATATCTAGTCTCATAGCATTGTGGTCGGAAAAGATACTTGATACAATTTCAATTTTCTTAGATTTACCAAGGCTTGATTTGTGACCCAAGATATGATCTATCCTGGAGAATGTTCCATGAGCACTTGAGAAAAATGTGTATTCTGTTGTTTTTGGATGGAATGTCCTATAAATATCAATTAAGTCCATCTTGTTTAATGTATCATTTAAAGCTTGTGTTTCCTTATTTATTTTCATTTTGGATGATCTGTCCATTGGTGAAAGTGGGGTGTTAAAGTCCCCTACTATGAATGTGTTACTGTCGATTTCCCCTTTTATGACTGTTAGTATTTGCCTTATGCATTGAGGTGCTCCTATATTGGGTGCATAAATATTTACAATTGTTATATCTTCTTCTTGGATCGATCCCTTGTTCATTATGTAGTGTCCTTCTTTGTCTCTTGTAATTGTCTTTATTTTAAAGTCTATTTTGTCTGATATGAGAATTGCTACTCCAGCTTTCTTTTGGTTTCCATTTGCATGGAATATCTTTTTCCATCCCCTTACTTTCAGTCTGTATGTGTCTCTAGGTCTGAAGTGGGTCTCTTGTAGACAGCATATATATGGGTCTTGTTTTTGTATCCATTCAGCCAATCTGTGTCTTTCGGTGGGAGCATTTAGTCCATTTTTATTTAAGGTAATTATCAATATGTATGCTCCTTTTCCCATTTTCTTAGTTGTTTTGGGTTTGTTATTGTAGGTCTTTTCCTTCTGTTGTGTTTCTTGCCTAGAGAACTTCCTTTAGCATCTGTTGTAAAGCTGGTTTGGTGGTGCTGAACTCTGTCAGCTGTTGCTTGTCTTTAAAGGTTTTAATTTCTCCAGCAAATCTGAATGAGATCCTTGCTGGGTAGAGTAATCTTGGTTGCAGGTTTTTCTCCTTCATCACTTTAAATATGTCCTGCCACTCCCTTCTGGCTTGCAGAGTTTCTGCTTTAAGATTAGCTGTTAACATTATGGGGATTCCCTTGTGTGTTATTTGTTGTTTTTCCTTTGCTGCTTTTAATATGTTTTCTTTGTATTTAATTTTTGACTGTTTGATTAATATGTGTCTTGGCATGTTTCTCCTTGGATTTATCCTGTATGGGACTCTCTGTGCTTCCTGGACTTTATTAACTATTTCCTTTCCCATATTAGGGAAGTTTTCAACTATAATCTCTTCAAATACTTTCTCAGTCTCTTTCTTTTTCTCTTCTTCTTCTGGAACCCCTATAATTTGAATGTTGATGCATTTAATGTTGTCTCTGAGGTCTCTGAGACTGTCCTCAGTTCTTTTCATTCTTTTATCTTTATTCTGCTCTGCAGCAGTTATTTCCACTCTTTTATCTTCCAGGTCACTTATCTGTTCTTCTGCCTCAGTTATCCTGCTATTGATCCCATCTAGAGAATTTTTAATTTCATTTATTGTGTTGTTCATCATTGCTTTTTCATCTTTAGTTCTTCTAGGTCCTTGTTAAATGTTTCTTGCATTTTCTCTATTCTATTTCCAAGATTTTGGATCATCTTTACTATCATTATTCTGAATTCTTTTTCAGGTAGACTGCTTATTTCCTCTTCATTTGTTTGGTCTGGTGGGTTTTTATCTTGCTCCTTCATCTGCTGTGTGTTTTTCTCTCTTCTCATTTTGCTTATCTCACTGTTTTTGAGGTCTCCTTTTTGTAGGCTGCAGGTTCGTAGTTCCTGTTGTTTTTGGTGTCTGTCCCCAGTGGCTAAAGTTGGTTCAGTGAGTTGTGTAGGCATCCTGGTGGAGGGGACTAGTGCCTGTGTTCTGTTGGATCAGGCTGGATCTTGTCTTTCTGGTGGGCAGGTCCACGTCTGGTGGTGTGTTTTGGGGTGTCTGTGGACTTATTATGATTTTAGGCAGCCTCTCTGCTAATGGGTGGGGTTGTGTTCCTCTCTTGCTAGTTGTTTAGCATAGGGTGTCCAGCACTGTAGCTTGCTGGTCGTTGAGTGAAGCTGGGTGTTGGTGTTGAGATGGAGATCTCTGGGAGATTTTCGCCGTTTGATATTATGTGGAGCTTGGAGGTCTCTTGTGGGCCCATGTCCTGAAGTTGGCTCTCCCACCTCAGAGGCACAGCACTGACTCCTGGCTGCAGCACCAAGAGCCTTTCATCCACATGGGTCAGAATAAAAGGGAGGAAAAGTAGAAAGAAAGAAAGAAAGAAAGGAAGAAAGAAAGGAAGAATGAACGAACGAAAGAAAGAAAGGAATAAAGAGAAAGGAAGGAAGGAAGGAGGGAAGGAAGGAAAGAAAGAAAGAAATAAGATAAAATAAAATAAAGTAAGATAAAATAAAGTTATTAATATAAACAATAATTATTAAGAAAAAAATAGAAAACAAAAAAAAACGGACAGATAGAACCCTAGGACAAATGGTGGAAGCAAAGCTATACAGACAAAATCTCACACAGAAGCATACACATACACACTCACAAAAAGAGGAAAAGGGGAAAATATAATAAATCTTGCTCTCAAAGTCCACCTCCTCAATTTGGGATGATTCGTTGTCTATTCAGGTAGTCCACAGATGCAGGTACATCAAGTTGATTGCGGAGCTTTAATCCGCTGCTTCTGAGGCTGCTGGGAGAGATTTCCCTTTCTCTTCTTTGTTCACACAGCTGCCGGGGCTCAGCTTTGGATTCGGCCCCGCCTCTGCGTGTAGGTCGCCGGAGGGCGTCTGTTCTTCACTCAGACAGGATGGGGTTAAAGGAGCAGCTGCTTCGGTGGCTCTGGCTCACTCAGGACAGGGGGAGGGAGGGGCACAGAGTGCGGGGCGAGCCTGCGGCGGCAGAGGCCGGCGTGACGTTGCAGCAGCCTGAGGCGCGCCGTGCGCTCTCCCCGGTAAGTTGTCCCTGGATCCCGGGACCCTGGCAGTGGCGGGCTGCACAGGCTCCCCGGAATGGGGTTGTGGAGAGTGACCTGTGCTCTCACACAGGCTTCTTGGTGGCGGCAGCAGCAGCCTGAGCATCTCACGCCCGTCTCTGGGGCTCCTTTAAGCAGCGCTCTGAATCCCCTCTCCTCACACACCAGGAAACAAAGAGGGAAGAAAAAGTCTCTTGTCTCTTCGGAAGCTGCAGACTTTTCCCGGACTCCCTCCCGGCCAGCCGTGGCGCACTAACCCCTTCAGGCTGTGTTCACGCCGCCAACCCCAGTCCTCTCCCTGCGCTCCGACCGAAGCCCGAGCCTCAGCTCCCGGCTCCGCCCGCCCCGGCGGGTGAGGAGACGAGCCTCTCGGGCTGGTGAGTGGCGGTCGGCACCGGTCCTCTGTGCGGGAATCTCTCCGCTTTGCCCTCCGCACCCCTGTGGCTGCGCTCTCCTCCGCGGCTCCGAAGCTTCCCCCCTCCGCCACCCGCAGTCTCCGCCCGCGCCAGGGGCTCCTAGTGTGTGGAAACCTTTCCTCCTTCACGGCTCCCTACCAGAGGTACAGGTCCCGTCCCTATCCTTTTGTCTCTGTTTTTTCTTTTTTTCTCTTGCCCTACCCAGGGACGTGGGGAGTTTCTTGCCTTTTGGGGGGTCTGAGGTCTTCTGCCAGCGTTCAGTAGGTGTTCTGTAGGAGTTGTTCCACGTGTAGATGTATTTCTGGTGTATCCGTGGGGAGGAAGGTGATCTCTGTGTCTTACTCCTCCGCCATCTTCCCCTCGCCCTCCCATTGGCTTTTAGTGTTACTGTCCATTAGAGGTATCCTTAAACAGTACTAAATTTTACTAGATTTTAGTGAAATGACTGTTCAGTTTTTGCTAAAGCCCCCTTTCACATTAGGCCACAGACATGAGTGCAAACAGGTAGGCTGGAGCAGATTGAATGACAGCTACTCAGAATGTGTAAAAATTTGACAAATAAGACTTTGTTACTTGGTCAAACTTATTGTGCCTGGTTCTTCTACTTCTTAGAATAAGTCCTGTCTTCTGTTGTTTCTGTCCCTCATGTAAAAATTTCTGTCTTGTGTAGTGACTCAGTTTCCCAGATATGCCTGTACATTTCTGACCCCAGATGGTAGTGGTAAGAGTGTTTATTCTCTAATCAGACTGCTATCAATAGCATCACCTGCTAGGCATGACCTTGGGTGAATTACTTTTCTAAGTCTCTGTTTAACAGTGCCTGCCACATTGGGCTATTGAGTGAGTGAATACATATAAGTTTCTGGCACAGGCTGAGTGATGAATGAATGTTGACTGCTTGGTTATTTATTGTCTACATACAGGGCCTAGTGTGCTTACCAGCTGGTAAACCTTTGAAATAACTTTGTGGCCAAGAGTTTCCAATCCAATAGTTTAGAAAGCCCAGAATCTAAGTTCATCAAAATGGAGTAAGCCTTTAAGGTATTTGGAGTTTTCTCTTAAAAAGGAGTTGAAATATTGAAAAGATCTTCCAAAGTCAAGTCTCCCCTGAAGGCCCCTGTGTTGCTGCTCTCTCTGGTCAACATTATTCAGTCTCACTGCGGGGCATGGTGCAAAGGAGTTCCTTACACTAATTGTAGCTGGATTGATCCTGGTTAGGGATTCCCTATATTCCCTATAGGGACTAAAATTCAGGACCTTCAGCTGTTTAATTATGATCTGATGTCTTAAGACTTGAAGTTTTGCTGTATCCTTCGCTTCTGCAATTTATGGGCTTTTGGTAATTGGTGATGCAGTAGGGAGCCTCTCCCTGTGATCTCAAGGCATGGACCAAGAATTCTCAGTTCTCTATCAACTGTAGGCACAGCGCCTCAGCTGTTAAGAAGCTTCAGCTAGGGGTATCTATAGCATGCAGTCATACTGACTAGAGTTTAGACCAGTGATTTTCAAACTTCAGCATACATCAGAATCACCTGGAGGGCTTGTTAAAATGTAATTTTTGGTCTTTGTCCTCTGAATTTCTGATTCATTAGCTCTGGGAAGGGTCTGAAAATTTGCATTTCTAACAAGTTCTCTAGGACATGATATTGCTGGTCCAGATACATAGAAATATTCCTATAATTGTTATGCTAAAAAGTGTTTAAAAATTTAAATTGTCTTCTCTTCATAGGGATTTTGCCATTGAAGAATCTTTTTATAAACCAATATCATATCAGATATGGATATATTTGACTGACAGACACAACTGTATAAAAGTTATTGATAGGGACATACTGAATTTGCTCTCAAACCAAGGCATATAGTTACAGCATTCATTTGTATGCTGACTGCTTTTTATTTTGTAATTATAAAAGTTAAACAGAAACATATTTGGGTGAAGTACAAAGATAAGAAAAATTGGATTTAATCATATGAAACAGATGTTTTTTAGTGATTGAAATTTTTTATTTAAAAGTATTTTTTCAACTTTACTGAAGTATGATTGACAAATAAAAATTGTATTTATTTAGGTTGTACGAGTTTTTTAAAGGTATACAATGTAGTATAGTGAAGTGATGACCACAATCCAGTTAATTAACATATCTATTATATCACACAGTTACCTGAAACAGATTTTCAAGAAGTATAATGCAGTTTTACTTTTGGGGGCTATATTTTTATAGAAATCAAAATAGGTTTTGACCTACTTTGAAAGGCCTAAAATAACACTGCTGAAACTTACATTCTTTGCTGAACACTGATGAATGAGACTTAAACATATTTACTCCTAAGAAGTCAATGTGCTCAAGAGGTATGTGAACTGATATTAATAACAAACATGTATTAACTGTTTATTTTATGCCAGGCATTGTGCCAGATTCTTTCAATATATTAACTTTTCATTCTCACACAGTTGTTTAAGATAGATATTAATGTTCTCATTTTAAAGATGAGAAGACTGAGGCTCAGAAAGTTTGAGTGACTTGCTTTGGTCATATATCTAGGTATTATTTGAGGGAAATTCTCACCCTCAGGTTTTAGCTTCTAATCAGTATTCCATATAGATTTTAGTTCAGGGCAGAATTGAGAAGTCTCTGCATTGTCACTTTTTAACAACCTTTCCTCCTTCAGAAAATACACTCTTACCCTTAAAGTACGCAGGTTCTTCCTGATTTCTAGTCATTTATCTCTATCAAGAGGTTTCATTTTTCATTTGCATGTGAGAACACTCACACTAATGTGTTCACTCTGGCCTTTTAATCTTCTCTGTTAATTAAAGGCTCTGTTTCCTATTGAAATTTTAGGCAATATTGTGCAGGAGACTTGTTTTTTGAACAAAGTAAAATTCTTATCTCTGAAATCACATAATTCCTGAGGTTATGTCTAAAAGCTGACCTGCTTATGTTATATTAGGATTCTTTGGAGTTTAGGAAAGAAACAGTGGGATTCTTGCTTCTGTTGCATTCTTTCTTCTAGCTCTACTTCTGAGGAGCTCTGTGAAATTGGCCAAGTCACCTATCCTACTTACATTTCAGATTCCTCATCTACCTTTTATTCTGTGCCTTCATATTTTGATGCTTCTGTAGCATGATCTTCTCTCTGAACACAATATTTAAAAATCAAAAGTGCCAATGCTTTCAATAATCAGGCTTATTTAAAAAGCAAAGAGACAGTGTTGGGGACTAGAGTTGCTTTTCATGCATCTTATGCATACCTCTAACTTACTTTAGAGCCTAATTTATTGTGTTTATTTCTTATTGTAGGGAGGTAGTTTTTGTAAGAACTATTCTGTTCTGGTGTTTCCTTTTTTCTTCTCACCAAGCATTCTATGAACATTACTCTTGAAACGCTTGATCTGAGCTAAGTTGACAAGTGCAGACTTTCTTTCCTGAAGCAAAAGCCCATTAACACTTCGTGAGGTTTCAAACCATAAAATTCCCAATACTCCAACTATTCTCTCCAATTCAGATTGACAGGTTTCCCACTCCATCAAGTGCTTGGTAAAAGTGCATGATCATCCGTGTCTTCAGAAAAGTATGACACAGAAAGTGTAAAGCAATACATATATAAGTTTTATTTCCAGAGTAGCAAAAACCAAAAAACAGGAAAATTGCATTATGTGTTCTTTCACTAATCAATTTATTCATGAATTCCACATTTATTGAGGGCCCACTATAGATGGGACACTGATGCTGCGAGACTCAGACCATCTGTTATAACATTTGAATGTACACGATTTTTACCTTGGCTTTCTTGGTAGCTATACAGATATTTTCATCAGGATAAAAAAGTGAAAAATTTATCAAAGTAGTTTGAGATAATATTCTCTCTTTGTATTGCAGTCTCCTTCTATACCTCACTCTAAAGACCACACCTTCCACACTCATGGAAGTTTATCAAGGCATTTGCCTAAATGATGACAGTTTCTTAAGTGGAACTCCAGTACCAGTGGTTAATAATATTTTCTGAGATATATACACATATGTATACAAATATTTCATTTAAAAAATAAAGCAACTGGTAAAATCCTCTGTGTTCTGCCTATTCATCCCTCCCTCCCCCCAACCACTGATCTTTTAACCACAGTAAAAACTATGGAGACACCATACTTTTGCCTTTTCCAGAATGTCGTATAGTTGAGATCATACAGTATGTAGCCTATTCAGATTGGCTTCTTTCACATAGTAATACCCATTTAGATTTCTTTCATTTTTTTTTTGGCTCAATAGCTCATTTTAAATTAGTGCTGAATAATATTCCATTGTCTGGATATACCAGTTTATTTTTCCACTCACCTACTGAAGGATATCTTGGTTGCTTTCAAATTTTGACAGTTACACAGGCCTCTCCCTAAATTAGCAGGTCACCTTAGAAGAACTGCGTATGAATTGACGGCTCTGAAAAGTTACTATAAACATCTGCATGCAGGTTTTAGTGTAGATTTAAGTATTCAACTCCTTGGGTAAATACCAAGAAGTGCATTACTGGATTGTATGGTAAGAGTATGCATAATTTTGTAAGAAACCATCAAACTGGCTTCCAAAGTGTCTGTATAATTTTGCATTTCTGTCAGTAAGGAGTGAGAGTTCCCTTTGCTCCACATTCTTGTCAGCATTTGGTGTTGTCAGAGTTTTGGATTTTGGCCATTCTAGTAGGTGTGTAGTGACATTTAATTGTCATTTTAATTTGCATTTCCCTGGTGACTTATGACGTTGAGCATCTTCTCATATGCTTATTTGCCATCTGTGTAACTTTTCTGGTGAGTTTTCTGTTAAGGTCTTGGGGCCATTTTTTAAATTGAGCTGTTTATTTTCTTATTGTTGAGTTTTAAGAGTTCTTTGTATATTTTGGTTAAGAGTCCTTATCAGATGCATCTTTTGCAAATATATTCTCTAGGCCTGTGACTCATGTCTTGCTGCCTTGGCATCGTCTTTAGCAGAGCAGAAGTTCTTAACTGTAATGAAGTCCAGCTTATCAATTGTGTTTTTCATGGATCATGCCTTTGGTGTTGTATCTGAAAAGTCATCTCCATACCCAAGGTCATCTAGGTTTTCTCTTATGTCATCTTTTAAGAGTTTCATAGCTTTGCATTTTGCATATACATGTGTTTTTGTGAAGGGTGTGAGGTCTGTGTCTAGATTAATTTTTTTGTATGCAGATGTTCAGTTGTTCTAGTACCATTTGTTGAAAAGACTAGTTACTATACTTTTGGCTTTACAGTTCCTGAAGCTTAAGTACCTCTGGCTTTTCAGTAAAAGTGGACATGGTAGCATGGATCGTAATAATAATGATGAAAATATCAATATAAATAATTAGAATAGTCAACATTAATATAAATGGTAGGAATCATTATAATGATATTAATATCTAATATTATTATAATAGCTACTATTAATGGTATTAATAATTGACCTATGTATTAATAATAAAATAGCTGCTATCAATAGCCCTTACCATATGCTAGGCAATGTTCTGTGCATTAAACATGCGTTCAGTCATATGGCTTAAAAGCAAAATGCAAGAGAAGCCAGATGGAGAGTTCTTGAGAGGAATACTGAGAAGTTGTAAGGCATATTTTTTACCTTTTAAATAAAGCACTGGTGATGAGCACTTGTGAATTTTTGAAAATGAAAAGTTTACTTTTAAACTTTTATTTTTATACTTGAGTTCTATAGATATAGCTTTGGTATCAACTAAATGTCATCCCAAATGGCAGTACAACCAGGTTGTTATCACATTTGATTCCCTTTTGTCAATAATATATCAGGAAAATAGTGAGAGAGGATATAGGACATTTGTCAGTAAATTGTATTTGCCTTTCACTGACTGATTTACTGAAAGCTTAGCTTAGGAAAATATTAAGTATTTTAATTTAGATTTCACTTGGGGGCTTGAAGAAGTGTCACTCTCCAAAATCAAAGTTATTGCATCAAGTCCTTTTCTTAGATTAAGTTATCTACTATACAAAAAGTGAGTTGTAATGTATTCTTATTAAGACTGCTTCTTCTATCACAATGTTATATTGTTTTAATAATATTTAATTGTTAAAATATACATTGTATAAGAAAGGTGAATTTATAGTAAAATAAATTTTTTTTCTATTTTTTCCCTGATTTTTTTTTTCAGGTGAATCTTCTGTCTTATGTCTTTACTGATAATCACTGTTGTGGTTCTTATGCTTTATTGGTTATTGACCACCTGTTCATGTCTGCATGTTGGAGATATGTTTGTTTAGCTACCTAAGTGTAAGACTGAGTTAGGCACTCAGGAGTCCAGTGGTAAATCATCTGAGTCATTTACAGTTTGGTGTGAATGTGCTTATCATATCCTTCTCTCAAAGAAGGTTTTTATAAGGGAAAGAGGAAGAAGATCCTGGATATCTTTAAAGGGTAAATAGAAGACAGCAGTGGAAGTGGTGGCTAAAGCTGAAGACAGAATTAATCTTCTTTGTAATTTTGTTTAGCACTCACTGTACTAGAATGTTAGTTTTGGATGAGTCTGCCATTAAACCTTTAGGTAACAAAGTGATTCACAAATTCTGAATTTTCAGAAAGAGTATTTTAAAATATAGTTTTGATTATTTTGAATTCTGCTCAGTGTCTCTGCATAGCTTAATCTGCATTTTCTATTTTGATGTTTTGAATAATCCATTGCCTCTCTGATTATTTAAATATTTAACTCTGGTTTATGTCTAATAGCATCGTAACCAGGATTCTTATCATTCATGCTATTATTTTTTCTGCTTTCAAACATTCTTTACTGTAGATTTTCCTTCAGAAATTTTAGAAAGTACTTTTCAGGTAAAAGACTGAATTCTTTTGTTTTAACTTTTTATTTTGGAAAATTTAAGACATGTACAAAAGTAGATAGAATATCATAGAGTATATCCATGTACCATCACCCAGTTTCAACAGTTACCAACTCATGCCAATGTTATTTTTTTTCTACCCTCACCAACTTCCTCTGTCATATTATTTTGAGTCAAAAGCTAGATATGTTATAGTTTCATCGACACATATTTTGATAATAGTGGCCAAGTAGTTTTTAAAATCATGATGAAGTCCTGATTTAAACATATTTGATGTCTTTTAGTCCACTACAGTAAGTATCTTTATTGAGGCTTAAATTATTCTATATTTGACTGGTAGGTGCCTCTCTTTGGGTTTTCAAGCTTTTTTGGTAAGTAGTCCCCCTTTTCAGAGTCTTTGATCATTTCCTTGCTATCTGTTATGACAGAATGTCCAGACTCATACATTTCCTACTCCATACTTTTGGTCAATCTTTCCTTCACTGAGTTCTGGTTCTTTACAGTGAAGCATGGAATTTCAAGACAAGAATTTGGGTGCAAAGGGTGCTCATTATTCCAAAAAAACCTTTCATTTTGATACTTATAAGCTTTACTTTTTGTATTCTCTGATTTATAGTATTTATTTTACATATTTATGTGCAAATGAATTACTGTATTTCTTCTGTTATGTGAAGCCATGATGTATACTATGAACTACCCAGTTAATGGCAGGTTTTTTGGAAAAGAAAATCACCTAAAAATATTAAATGTCTGTAGAATAAATATCCATTTAAAATATTCATGCTTCTTTTTTCAGTATCCCAATGAAAATTTGAGTTAAGGGAGTCTTCACATTTATACTCTAAAGATTCTTCTTCATTAATTTTTCCTATTAGTTATGCATAGCTTTGTGGTGTCACATTGTTCTTCATAACTTCTGTGCATGATCTTGCCATCTTTTTATCTTGCCTCCTTATCAGCACTCAGAATTTTGAAGGACTGGTTTGAGGCTCGGAGCTCGGCAAGTCTATCTCTTTGAATAGTAGGGAGGAGACATGGCAGGTAGAGGCAGAGATGCTAATAGAATCTTGGTCTGCTGGTCTGCTGATCTGGTGTCTGAGCTACATCAGGGAGGACTCTTTGCACCTCCTTCTCTTTGCCGTATCCTGTCCACTGCTAAATCAGGTGTAGAGGCAAGTAAACACTAAAATGTAACTAGATGATGAAGTAGTTGGCATGGGATGGAAGTCCAAATAGTGCCACTCTCCAGCTGTGTGATTGGGTAGGTTAGTCTCTCCAAGTCTTAGATTGCACTCTTTACCCCATTACTCTGTAATACTTTCTTTAGAGCACTTATACTACATGAAATCATCTTTTTGAAAAAGTATTTGAGGTGTATCTTCTGTTTATAAAATTCCACGAGAGCAGGAATCTTTTCCTCTACTGACTCCTCCGTGCTTTGAACAGGCCCTGGCACAAAGTGGGTGCTCAATAAACATTTCATGAATTATTGCTGAGTTTTTGAGAAGGTAAAATAAAATAATGAATGTAAAAAGTTTGGCACTATGACTACCACCCAGTGAGTGCTTGATAAATACTTAAAAAAGACTCTGGAGGACATACAGATACTTCCATTCTGATTCATCATCCTAGCTCTATAAATCTAGCTTATGACAACATAAAATAGTTAATAAATACTTTTAGTAAATGAATGGAAAGATGAAATAAATGAATACTGTTGTTGCTATTGGAGCTGATTTATGGAATAAGCAAATGATATTTAGAAATATAGAAAGATGTCCCAGTATTGATCCAAGCATCTGGTATTTTTCCTTTCTAAATATGATCAGTAGGTCATTATAAATAATAGGAGGAATCCCTTTATAGTGGACATATTTCTCCCTTTATAATAGTAATTTTCCATATAAATATTTCAGAATTGAAAAAAATTATAGTCTGAATTGTGTAACTTCTGCTTGTTTACTATTTATACTTGTTGATTTTTCCTTATGGATTACATTATTTAATGGATAAAGGACAACAAACTCCTTTTGCCTTAGCATATTTTCCCATTTTGATATATCAAGGGAAAAAAAGACCAAATAAAACAAGCCTCTGTGGCTCAAGTTAGCTATAAATTAAGTCCCTCTCATTCTCCTTATAGAAAATGCTCTGGTAGATCTAGAATCTCTGTGTCAAAGTATGGCCAATACTTATGGCTGTGAATGGAAGAGGGGTCAGGTGGTTCCCTCACTTTATTCAGTTGTCAGGCGACCTAGTTGCTCAGAGAAGCCCGAAGCCTGCTTGTAGAGGCAAGATTTCATTGGACGACAGGATTGTTAGAATCCTTACTCCTAGTTGAGTTAAGATGGAGAGGGGAAAGAATTTACATTGAAAAACCATGCTTCAACCTAGTTGTCCTGTGGTACTTGAAGATTGCTCTGCCACTATAACCTGAATAGAGAAGATTGATGACACTGATAAACATTAAAATTAAAAACTTAGGTACATCATAAGACACCATAAACAAAGTGAAAAGAGAAGCCACAGACTGGAAGAAGATTTATGCAATGTATACAATAAACAAGTGAGTAGTATTTAGCCTAAGTAAAGAATTCTTACAAATTAATAAGAACAAGATAAACAACCTTAATTAAAAAGTGGGCAAAGAATATGAATAGGCTATGATGGAAGAGAAAATCTGAATGGCTTATAAACATATGAAAACATGCTCCATCTCACTATTAATCAAGGAGTGGCAAACTAAAACAATAGAGAAATACATTCATGCTATTATACTGACAAAAATCATGGTGTCTGACGATATCCAGTGTTGGTAAGGACGTGGAGTGGAGCAATTAAGTCTCTTGCAGATTACTTTGAGGATTATAGACTGGTTAAACTGTGTTGGAGAGAAACTTGGCAATAGGTAGCAAAGTTGTAGACGTGCATGCCTTTCAAGCCCGCAATTCCACTTCTAGGTATAAAACACCCTAAAGCAGCACTTCTGAAACTTTGAGAGAGAAACAAATCACCTGGGGATGTTGCTAAAATGCAGGTTAGGATTCATCAGATGGAGCCTAAGATTCTGCATTTCTAAAGAGTTGCCTCCTGGTCCTTGGACAACACTTTGAGTAACAAGACTCCAGAGCAGTGCTGTTCAATAGTCCAAATTTATGAGATGATGAGAATGTTCTCTGTGCTGTCCAGTAACTACTGAGCACTTGAAATATGGTTAGAGTGGGTGAGGAACCACATCTTTTATTTATATGAATTTAAGTAAGTTTAAATAGCCACATAAGGCTAGTGACTACCATACTGAACAGGGTAGCCTAGAGCAGATCCTGAGAACTTGTTAGCAGTGTAGACTGTCAGACCCAATCTCAGACCTGCTGAATCAGAACCTGCATTTTAACAAGATCCTCAAGTGATTTATATGCACATAGAAATTTGAGAAGCACTGTCTGGAGAAATTTCTGCTATTCCAGAGTCATGTGTGAGAATATACATTTCAGTATGTTACAGTGGACAAACTATGGTACTATTTAACTACTATACGGCAGTTAAAATGAATTACTATGTATATGAACATGGATAAACCTTATAATAATACACTATTGAATAAAAAAGCTATCTTTATGTGAGAAAATACATATATTATGATACTATTTTTATAAAACTTTAACATAAAAGAAACCATGCTATATATTGTTTAGAGATTTATACATACATGGTTAAATTATAAAAACATTCTTGGAAATGATAAGCACCAATTTTAGGACAGTTCCATTCATTTAGAAAGGGTTGGTAAGAGTGGGAAAGGTAATGGGAGAGGAAGAATGCTGAAGACTTCACTGTATTTTACTTAAGCTTCATAATGAGTATACAAGTGTTATTCTTTATACCTTGTTGTTTACCTGAAATATATATTTTATATCTCCACCCATAATGGTTAAATTTTAATTTTGCACTGTTGATCCACTCTAAGTTTGGTTATTCTGAGGGTCATCAGAAAGTTGAGAAAACTTTTTGTGAAAGTTCAGTCATTAAAGTTCTCTTCCTAATTTTTCAGGCTAAAAAATAAATCTTATTGGCAAACAGATTTAGGGTTTCTATATGACCCGAATTTGGACGAATGCCTTAAAAATTGCTTATATAGTTGATTCCAAGGCTTTTTACTTTGAGGTTGGTAACAACACCCAAAGAACAACAGATGTATTAATTCTGGAAACACTTTTTTTTTTAACTGCTGATTCTTCCTAGCACAGAAGTACCAGACGCTTAATAGCTCCACTGCTTGATTTTATTAGCTATTTGTACTCACAGCCCTTGAAGAGTAAGGGCACCAGAACGAATTTTAGCTTTATTTTCTTTCAATATTTCAGCAATCAGTCCCTCAGATAATTTCTTGGTGCCCTGGCTACTATAAATTGTCATCTTTGTGTTCTGGAGGTTCAAAAATATCATTTATGTTATTCCCTTTGGAGTTGACTCTTGGTTTGGAACACAATTCTCTGTTTCGGATGCATTCAATCTGAATATATTGTTTTCTTGATATCATCTATCGCTATGCTTTTTAATACTTTCTCTGTATTAGAATCATCTGGTGATTTTTTTTTTTAAAGCATGGGCTCAAGTTTTAAAGATTCTGCTTTAATTGATCTGGTACTTTAAAAAAAAGCTCATGAGGAGATTCGAATTTGTAGCCAGGTAGAGAGGCACCAATTTCTTGTATGTATTTTCTTCTTTGTTGTGCAATATTTATTAACTTTCCATCTCTGAATTCCAATATCTGTGTCCCTTAGCACCATGATTAGGATGACATCAAAGTAGAATTTCCTCAGCCTAGTCCTCTGAATTCAGTACTCTGAATTGAGGTTAGGAAGTTCAGGCCAACCTTGCAAAACATAGAATTAGAGGAATGACTTGGTTTATTTAGTAAGTAACCCTATTAGCTCTAGGAAACTAAGGGAGCCTTACGTGACTTTAAGCCTAATTTGGTTTAAATTGACTAGGTCATTAAAATTGATTTAACAGTAATTTGTATAGTCACTTTTATCCTAGGAAACCAGGCTGAAAATTGATCTGTTATGTATGTGTATTCCTGTATGTGTCATTGTCTTAGCAAGAAATGTTATATATCACTATGACTAAACTTTGTTTAGTTTTTATGTGGTCCATTGCTATTTGTGGAAGAGTTATTTTATTTATGTTCCTTTGTTGATCAACTTTTATAGTTTACTATATAATGAAGAACACAGTCATTGTTCAGAATCTATTCCTGTATGTTCATTGTCTTACTTATTTCTCTCTATAAAAAATTATTTTAAAACTTGGAAGGTGAGTATGTGGGACAATTGTTATTATTTTCCTTTTCTTTTTTTCCCCTTGAAATGATTAGTACAATGTGGTCTTTTCTCTTTTAGACTTTTTCTTTTGAAAATTTTTATTTTGAAGGGCGAAGCTGTGGCTCCTACCTTCTCTACCATCCGTACCTCTTGCTAAAGAAGTTAAGTAACAGTCAAGTGATTGAACAGTTAAGATCTTAATAATTATCACTTAGATGTTGAAGAACTGATTGAATATATTAACATTTCTAGATTTTGTATTAATATAATTAATACTCTAACAAAAATTATTGACACAGAACCTAATTTGTGGAAGGACTTTTTCCTTATAGAATAAAAGACCTAGAGGGACTTGCACGTCTTCTCCACCCTCATTTTTCCAGCAACCGACGATCCAAACTATGTTAGTTAGCATTTCAGTTTTTACTTTTTGATATTATTTTATTTTAAAAGGTAGTACTGACTTAGACAATCCAGCAAGATACAGAGAAGAAAATGAAAATCACCCATCATCCCATCAGGGGTTACTCTTAATAGACATCTAGAAATGGAAGTTAGTTCCTGACCTGATTTCAGGGGTTATTATCTTGAAAGTCATAGATTCTACTTTTTGAGTATCATTCCTGTTCCAATTTTGATCTTTTTTCCTCACAATAACTTAACTTCCTCTTAAACAATAACTTAATTTCCTCTTAAAACCATAAATAGTTTGAAAGAAGAATTTAAACATGATGCTTGTGTATGTCCTATGTGAAATGAAGCAAATCCATTCAATCTTTGCTCCTAATACTGATATTCCCCATCTACTGGGCAAATCTGTACATCTTTTGGATCTTTCCAGTTTCTCTAAAACTCATTTAAATTTGTGATACAATGAAATTAGGACTGGACACAAGCCTGTGGATAGAGAAAGATGAGTCAGCAGTATTCTGCTAATTTGTGTCTCTTCCCCAGCCCTACAGATCTTTCAGAATTCAGTTGAAAATTCACCTTGTTGAGGATGCTTTCCTTAGCTGATGCCCTTATGGGGTCTACTACTTTCATCTTTGTGAGGTTGTTTTGGAGAGCTGCAGGGATAGGGAGTGTGTCTGCAATTTTCCATTGTACGACCTCTGCTCTTTATACCTTAACTGTCTAAAATTCCGTTGGTTTTATATTGATTTGTTGTTGTAAATGACTCTGTGTCCTTTAGCCCTTCCATTTTTTTTTTCTCTGAAGGACATGTAAGCTCATTTTAGGGCCACGGGAGGAAAAGGGCAAGTCAAGTTTTCTGTTTCTTTAATATTTTTTCTTGTTCCCCTTTCTTAACTCCCCAGGAGCTAGTGTGGATTATGTTTTTGGCGCTTATTTATTAAAGTTGAAAGAGTCTGACAAAGACCAGCTTTGGAAAAGACCCTTTGAGCCTGCTCTGTTAACAGTGGCTCCCTGGGCATGATTTCTCCCATTTGTCGTGCCACTCATGACATTTCTCTGTGTTTTTCCTTATTTGCCAGCAACTTCATCTTTTGCAGCAATTATCTTCTGTGTGCTCTGGGTTATGGAAGTGTTCCTTTGAAGAGGTTTTACAGATGCCAGTTACAGTGTACTACAAGGTTTACCCGTTCTAGACCATTCCCATTAGTTATCTACTGGGATGTTTACTCTGGGTGGGTTGTGTGAGAACTCAGGCTCTACATCTGCATGCAACACAGGCCAGGTGCTCTGATTTCTTACAAAAGATTCTGGTTTGGCCTGGGCCTGGGGTACGCTGCCCGTATCTGTGTGGGTCTTCTTGCCTATGCATTGGGTCTGGCATCTCCACTTCTGCCTTCTGGGTATATTCATTCCAGTTACTTCTGTGAAGTGTTCATAAGCATTATTATTGGTTCTCTTTGTCTATGGCACTTGAAGATTTCCCTTACTTGCTTCAAGTATTTATTTTCTTCTCTAACATTTTACCTAGTATTATTATGTGTTTGGAAAGAGAGGGAAGCTTCCACTTTCAGCTTAACCTACCATCTGAACTTAAAGTCTTAATTATAGATCAATGTTAATCTCATTCCTTATGGTAGATATTGTTTGTTTCTTCCCACTACAGATTTCTCCCTTGTATCTTGCTAATTTTGTTCACAGTGACTGTGCTGAACTAAAAACTCTTCCCCAGCTTCCCTTGCAGCTAGAAATGGCCATGAGACTAATAATGAGAATATGGAGAATAGATGTATCTAGCACTTTCTTTTTTTACTTTGTTCCAATCTTGGTGCTAATTTATTGTTTGGAACTATAGCAACGATTTTGTGATCATGATGTGACAAGCATGAGGATGAAGGTCAGTGTACCAAGGATGGTGAAATGGAAATCTAGAAAGAACTTTAGGAAGTGATGACATTGTTGAGAAGTAGAATCAAAGTTAATATATCCTGCTTGTGTAGACAAACTTTTAATTGTTTAAGCCATGGTTAATTGGCATTTTTATTGTTACTTGTGGATAAACACATTTCTACTTGTTATATTTCTCTAATAGTTGGGATATTGGCATTAGATAGTCAAATAAGAGTGGGGAGACTCTCCTACTGACAACTTTCTAAATTGCACTGTGTTATATGGTCTTCTGAATAGTAATTGACTAGTGATGTAATAAAAAAGAATTGTCAGGATTTATAGAAAAAATTACAAATTTGCCTACTTGCATTGTTATTTTTACATTAAAATGCTGGCATATGTTTGTAATTACACATTAAATTAAAATTCTTCTATATAAAATTGGTGGCTTATTACTTGGCTGGTTTCAGGATAAACTTGTTAAAGTCTGTTGACTTCTGTTGCTTTAAAGGGTAGAACTGTGCTTTGTTTCTGCTTTATTTATACAATTTAATTTCCATCTTTTGCATTACTCATGCATTTGAATAATATATAATGCTACATAGCATTTCAGTTTACAATAAACTATATATGAGATAGTAAATATGACCAGAATAGAAAGTTTAAGAAATTAATAGGAAAGGAATTATAAATAATTTGCTAAATGACGAAACTTAAAAAAATCCTGCTGTAAATAAATGGGAAATGGAAAAATAGATATTTAATTTTTATGTGGAAAATGTGGTTGATATACAACCTCCAGAAAGTGCTTTTATTTTTCCTTAATGTATATTCCTCCTTTTGTGCAGTGACAAGACATTACATAAGGTGGCAGTAGGAGATTATAAATGTTCCCTCTCAGAGAGACACAAATCAGCCAGTGAAGTATAATAAACACAATTATATAATAGCTATTTTGGATTGCCAAATTTCTCACAATTATTACTTTCCTTGGCTGTTCATCCTCCTTTTTAATGGAACGTTATTAAAGGAATCGTATACTGTGTTATATTTTCGTTCACTTTTCTCTGCCTAACTCTCTAAAAATTAAAATTTTGATGAATTTTGTGGAGCTATGATTTACTAGAGTAAATCAGGATTTCTTAGAATATTTTAGCATCTTAAAAATATGAGTATTTTATTGCCCACTGTAAACCCGACTAAAAGGGTATATTTCCAGAGATTAACCATTTCCTTTTTGTTTTTTTCCAAAGGGTTACTGGATTGGATTATTTTTTAGAGTATACCATTATTTTAAATCTTAGAAAATTAACCTGAGATGAGCTAGGTTTTCCGGGGTGTAGTTAGGTATGAGATTGACAATAGGCTTGATGTCCTTTGCTGCTTTCTAAAAGGATGAACAAATTGCTTTGTGCCGCTCTGCATCTGAGAAGCCCACACGTGAAGATGACCCATAATGATTGTGTACTGATAAATAGTGAAGAAAAGTTGGAGGGAAATTTTCTAATGTTAAATTTGCACTTATCTTTTCTGAAACAACTTCATATCCCTAACATCAATCCGTAAGCACCAGGGGATCATCTGAACATGGACCACACTGCCCATTTGTCAGCCAAGTTGGGAATGGAAACATTGAATCTATCTATGTAGAATCTTTATGTGGATTTGTTGTCATCCATGGAGAACTGAGGTCCACAATCCAATGAATAAATTACCGTGGGAGAAACACTTCATAGGTGACAAATGTGATCTTGTTCAACTCTTACTTTTTGATTAAGAAAACTGCCTTTCAATTCTCCGTATTAACTTTCTAGAATACTAAGGAGTATGGCATTTCTTCTAAGCTAATAAACACTGAGGATTTGGGATTTGGTGGACTTTATCTCTTGAGATAAAGTAAGGTGCATAGCTTTGCTTTACCACATCATGTATGTTAAACCCAATAAAATGTGCAATTAAACATATATGAATTTATAGGCATATTACAAACCTGATATATAGCTGGAATTTTTTAAATAGACTTTGTTTTTCTTAGAGCAGTTTTAGGTTCACAGCAAAATTGAGCAGAAAGCGCAGAGAATTCCCATTACCCCCTGGTCTCTCACACAGAACCTCCCCCACTATCAACATCCTGCACAACAGTGGTGTATTTGTTACGATTGATAAACCTATATTGGCTTGTCACAGTAACCCAAAGCCCATGGTTTACATTAGGATTCACTCTTTGTGTTGTATGGGCTTTTTGTTGTTGTTGTTCTACGGGTTTTGACAAAAGTATAATAACACGTCGTTACAGTATCACACAAAGTAGCTTCCCTGCCCTCAGTAGGCTCTTTGCTCCACCTATTCATCCCGCCCACCTCCTCAAACCCTGTCTCCAAAGTTTTGCCTTTCCCAGAATGTCATAGAATTGGAGTCCTGTAGTATGTAGTCTTTACAGATAGGCTTTTCTCACCTTAGTAATATGTATTTAAGTTTCCTCCATATCTTTTCATGGCTTCATGGCTCATTTCTTTTTAGCGCTGAATAATATTCCATTGTCTGGAGGTACTACAGTTTCTTTTCCATTCATCTACTGAAGGATATCTTTGTTGCTTCCAAGTTTTGGCAATTATGAATAAGGCTGCTATAAACATCTGTGTGCAGGTTTTTGTATGGACATAAGTTTTCACCTCCTTTGAGTAAATGCCAAGGAGTGCTATTGCTGGGTCATATGTTAAGAGTATGTCTAGTTTTGGGAGAAATCACCAAACTGTCTTCCAAAGCGGCTGCACCATTTTGCATTCCCACCAGCAGTGAGTGAGAGTCCTTGTTGCTCCACACCCTTGTCACCATTTGGTGTCAGTGTTCTGTTTTTTTTGTCATTCTAACAGTGGTCAGACTGAACTTTGAGACCTGCAAATTGGCAGTTACTAGAGCATGTCAATAAGTAACTATAACAAGCCATAATTTAAGATGAAATTGTAGGGTATGATTGCTATTATTATTTTAAATGTGAAAGTTTTATGTTTATTGCTTTCTGACCATTTAAACTTTATTATTAACCAATTAAAAATATAATAGAGTTTATTTCTATTCATTACATGTTAATTATTTCAAGTGTATGTATTAACATTTTTTGATCTTTTATTTTCTTAGTTACTTAATACTTCTTTAAATATTTCATAGTGTTACAACAGAAATTTATTTTTAATTCAATAGTATTATATTAACATTTTACCAGATTTTGTTAAAGAGTTAGCAATAAAATATTCTTGAATAGGAGTCTAAAAAATTTTTATTTTTAAAAGAAACTGCATTATTATTCTGCTTGTGGTCCTAGTTTCACAATCTTTATATTCAGACCCCTGTCTTTTTCTATTCGACATACCCACAATGTACCAATACTTACCCATGCAGCCTCAATGAGCAACATGGCTCCACTAACAGTTCCCCAGCAAGCTTCCCAGTGAGTATCCTTCAGTATCATTCATAGTTCTTTCCTGGGCAGCTTCTCATAGTGGAGGAATCTATGCCTGTTACTTCAGTCTTAAACTATTTCCACAAATTCTGAAGGAAATCACTGATATTGGACAGTTTCAGCAAACTAATTATGCTTTCATTTTACTAGCCTTAAAAAAGCAATTTCTCATATAACTGTGGAAAAATCTAAAAACTCTGTTTTTTGAGGTCTGAAACTCAAACTCAGCCAGTGCTATCAACCCTGAAAATATGTGAAATGATTAATGTGGTGTTTCCACAGAGTTTGCCTGGGAAGTAAGTAACACTAGGATGCCCCATCTGAAAAGGGCAATGATAAGTTGGTGGTTTGGGGAAATGGCCCAGTGGGTGTTAAATGCCAGGTCTTTAATGTGGATCTGAGGTGCAGAAAATTCCTCAGGCTTTTGGAACTACAAGGAATTGTGGATACTCCTGCTTCCTCAGTCTCCTACTAAGGATATTTCACTTTCTTTATGAGAGGAACCCAACTTAGGGAGCCATTTCATTGAGATCACAGGAGTCCTTTCTTGGGATTTTGATCCCTAGTGGACAGTTTTCTCTTTAGCTTCTGTTTACTTTGCTATACCTACCTCAGTGGGGACACTAATTTGAGTTTTGCCAAAGGAAAAACCAGTGTAATCAAAAGACTGATTCAATTCAACTGTCGTATTTGGGTACTTGGCTTTCAAGGAGTAAGAGGTGTTTTCAGGCACAGAAAACAGCCTAAGGAAAAATTTGGAGACTTGAAAGAATATTCTGTGTCTGACCAATGGAAAATAGTCTGGTTTGTCAATAATACTGGGGCCAGGGCCTTGGAGGGAGGCCAGTAAAAGGAAAGATGGACTTCTAGATCTCAAAAACAGAAGTGTCTTTCAAGTAAAAGTCACCTCCAACTCAAAGACCTTCTCAGCTGTGTACACTTTTGCTCTTCTTTTTCTTCACAATTTCTTCCTGTCAGTTCTATGCAGTTGGTAACTGAATTACTGTGGTAACTCTGGCCTCTAGGGACAGTCTTGACATGGGCCAGAGTCCTGTAAATCATGCCTACACCTGCCTTTCTGTTCCTGTATCTTTCTTTTACTCTTACTTGAGACTCTCTTGACTGAATTCCACTTTGCTCCTCAGATACTTTGATTTCTTCTTGCTTGGCTTCTAATGCCCTTCTGTTTGTTCACTAATGTCTGATTATGTATACTAGATGGACTTTCTTTCCCTGGCTTTCAGCCCTGTCTGGACCAGATTCTGTCTCCACTCTACCTGTACCTCCCCCGGTGCTCTAGCCATAATTCTCTCAGGCAGAACTAATTCCTCACATAACTTGCTATTGACTTCAACTCCCTGTTTCCTGTCTTAGAGTATAATTTCTCCCTCTCCTTCTCTTTCTTAATTTTTCTTTCTCCCCATTTTCTCTCAGTAAGTTTCTCTATGGCAAGACCTAATTTATCTTCATACTTTACAGGATTGCATATAAAAATATTCAGTAAGTGTTCATAGAGTTGAGTTCTATTTAACAGTTGAAATTTTAATTTCCTGTTCTATACAGTAAATTAAATTACCGCATTGCTTTTTTCTCCTCAGGTTAATTAAGATATTATTAACAAATAAAAATTATATATATTTAAGGTGTGCAACTAGATGTTTTGATATATGTATGCATTGTTAAATGATCGCCATAATCAAGTTAATTAGCGTATCTTTCACTTCATATAGTTACGTTTTTCTTTTGGTGATAACACTTCAGGTCTGTCCTCTTAGTAAATTTTAGGTATACAATACAGTATTGTTAACTATAGTCATATTGCTGTACATTAGATCTCCAGAACTTATTAATCTTGCAAAACTAAAACTTTGTGCCTTTGAGACATCTTCCTATTTTCCCACCCCCCAGCCTCTGGAAACCACTATTCTGCTCTCTACTTCTATGAGTTTGACTATTTTAGATCCCACATATAAATGAGATCATAAAGTATTTGTCATTCTACATCTGGCTTATTTCACTTAGCAGAATGTCCTCCAGGTTCATCCATACTGTTGCAAATGGCAGGATTTCATTCTTTTTTAAGGCTGAGTAATAGTCCATATTGTATGTATATACCACATTTTCTTTTTTGTCTTTCCCAGTCTTATTGAGATATAATTGATATATAACACTGTATTATTTTTAAAGTATACAACATAATGATTACCACAATAAGTTTGGTTAACATTCATCACCTCATGAAGTTACAGTTTTTTTTCTTGTGATGAGAGCTTTTAAGATGTACTCTCAGCAACTTCCAAATATACAATACATTATTGTTAACTATGGCCACCATGCTGTACATTACATCCCCAGAACTTAATTATCTTATAACTGGAAGTTTGTGCCTTTTGATCATCTTCACCCATTTCTCCCACACACCACCCCAATTCTTCTGTCAACTACCAATCAATCTGTTCTGTGTTTCTATGAGTTCATTATTTTAATTGATAGATTCCACATATAAGTGCGATCATACAGTTTTTGCTTTCTCTGTCGGACTTATTTAACTTAGCATAATGTCCTTAAGATCCATCCATGTTGTTGCAAATGGCAGGATTTCCTTCTATTTCATGACTTACTAATATTCCATTATGTATATAACATCTTTATCCACTCATACATGAATAGACACTTATGTTGTTTCTGTGTCTTGGCTATTGTATATAAAGCTGCCGTGAACATGGGGATGTACATAGCTCTTATCGCTTGTCTTTTGGATGATAGCCATTCTAATAGGTGTGAGGTGATATCTCATTGTAGTTTTGATTTGTATTTCCCTTATGATTAGTGATGTTAACACCTTTTCAAGAACCTGTTGACTATTAATATGTCTTCTTTGGAAGATTGTTCAGTTTTTCTGCCTGTTCTTGAATGAAATTGTTTGATCTTTTGCTATTGAGTTATATCCATTCTTTATATTTTGGATAGTACCCCCTTATCAGATATATAATTTACAAATATTTTCTCCCAGTTGGTAGGTTGCTTTTTCATTTTGTTGATAGTTTCCTTTGCTATGCAGAAGATTTTAAGTTTGATGTAGCCCCACTCATTTATTTCTTGCTTTTGTTGCATTTGCTTTTGGTGTCAAATCCAAAAATCATTGCCAAGTCCTATGTCAAGGAGCTTACCCCCTGTGTTTTCTCCTAGAAGTTTTATGATTTCAGGTCTTATATTCAAATCTTTAATTCAGTTTGAGTTGATTTTTGTGTTTGGTGTGAGAGAGTGGTACAGTTTCATTCTTTTGCATGTGACTGTCCAGTTTTTCCACCACGATTTATTGAAGAGACTATCCTTTGCACGTTGTATATTCTTGGCTCCTTTGTCATAAATTAATTGACTATATATGTCAAGTATGTTTATTTCTGGGCTCAATATTCTATTCCATTGAGCTATGTGTCTATTTTTATGCCAATACCATGCTGTTTTGATTACCATAGCTTTAAAATATAGTTGAAATTAGGAAGTGTGATGCCTTCAGTTTTGTTTTTCTTTCTCCAGATTGCTTTTGTTATTCTGGGTCTTTTGTGGTTTCATAAAAATCTTAGGATTGTTTTTTCTATTTCTGTGAAAAATGCCATTGGAATTTTGATAGGAATTGATTTGAATCTGTAGACTGTAAAATGGACATTTTAACAATATTAATTCTTCCAATCTTGTTAATCTCTTGCTGTGTGCTAATATGCGTGGCTTGGCCCAACACACTGTAGTGATACCACTAAATTATCCTGGTAGCCATCTAAGCTGGTACCTAGATCCTTGAAAAAGCCCTTTTTCAGCCTCCTAGTTTCAGCTAGTCATGCTTAAAATGCCATTTTTATATGTCATTATGAACATTTGTCTCATTGCTTTGCAGTAATTTGCATACACGGCCACCACTGGACTTCTGAGGCCAGAGTCACAAACAGCCTGTCCATCTTCGGCCATCAAAAACTCTTAGTTATCTGAAGTGTCAGATCTGCTGATTTTTTATTATCTGGGAAAGCTGAGAGCTCCTGCATGTCCCCCAGGATCAGTTTTTGATGCTCAGAGAATATGAACCAGTATGAACATTTACATTAGCTACACTTGATAAAGTGATTCTTTTGGGAATCCTAGGCATGGTATTTTATTAGCCACATGTAAATGGTATCTAACTTGTTTATTTTAATCACCTTATTTCTGCTCTTCTTTTATGATTTTGAAAAGGAAGGAGTAGATCTCTATGTGAAATTATAAATATGTTTTCTTCTTGGCTTAAGTTAAACAAATGCAATAGGAGTTTTCTACTAATAAACTATGACCACCTTTGAGTTCTCAAGTAACATAAATGTGACACAAGAATTCTCTAGAACAGAGGGCTTCATACTTTGTTGACTGCATACACATATCTGTAAAAATAGTTGAACATATATCCCAAATATAAATTTCTTAAACTATTAGTGTTTTAATTTAATTTAATGGTACTTATATAGAATTTACTATGTTGACTGCACTGTTAGAGTTTCACAAATTTTAACTAATTTTTCTTCAAAACAATCCTGTGAAATAAGTACTATTATTATTACCATTTCACATACAAAGAATTTGAAGCAAAGGGAGATTAAATAAATTGTCCATGTTAAAACAGTAGTAAGTAGCAGAGCTTGGCAGTCTGGTTCCACGTTCATGCTGTTAATCAATCCATTAACCTGCCTTTATAATAAATAAAAAATAACTATAATGGGGCTTCCCTGGTGGCGCAGTGGTTGAAAGTCCGCCTGTCGATGCAGGGGACACGGGTTCGTGCCCCGGTCCAGGAAGAGCCCACATGCTGCGGAGCGGCTGGGCCCATGAGCCATGGCCGCTGAGCCTGCACGTCCGGAGCCTGTGCTCTGCAACGGGAGAGGCCACAACAGTGAGAGGCCTGTGTACCACAAAAAAAAAAAAAACAACAAAACTATAATGAATAATGCAATATCTTTTATACATTAAAAAACAAAATAAAAATTTAAAAGAATAAGGCAAAGGAGAATGAAAATGTTTAAAAATGTCAGGTTAATTGTAAGAGCTGTATGTTATCAATGACTAAATATCATAAGAAAGAATATATACACAAAAACATTTGTAATGAATTGCATGTGGCTTGAATGTGGATATAATTTAAATCGTTGATTGTTAATTTCAAATTTTTTGACCAACTCTTCATCTGATCTAATTAGGTCATCTTTGTTTTTAACCTCATTATATGGCCAGTGAAGAACTTATACCAGGAGTAGAACTTTCCATGATGCCATTTTCTTGTTCACTTACATCTTTGTATCACTAGTATTATCTTTAACATGTAGTGCCTTTGTGGGAATATTTTAAGGTAATTTGTCCTTCTTGTGAAGGTTAGTTTAGATAAAACTCAACAATATAATCTGCAAATCCTCCTAACTGGTCTCTTGTAAACCATTCTAGGGTGTGCACACTGAAATCAGAGAATAAATGCATGAGGGCACCACCATTTAGCCCTCTGTGCCTGGATCCTTCACACTTCCTTCAGGACACTTTGCGCACTGTATGAGATTTGAGGCCTCTGACCCTACTTACTGAACAAGGATGCAGTGATAATCCATATATTAAATATAGACTCATTTTAGTTTTTATTTTTAGAAAAAATAGAAATGGAAATTCTAATATTTTTCTTTAGATATCCCCCAGAGGATTGTCTTGTGCTTTTCCTGGGGGTATGCACATCCTCCTCTTGGTTAGAAAACCCTTTAATGCAGATAAAGAGGTCACCTAAATGTAAGGACTCAAATATGAAATCATCTGAATATAAGCATTCAACTATGAAAATACTATTATGGCTCAGAGAGGCAAAGGAGGGCTTGTAAACCTGAAGTACAGTAGAGCTGGAGCAGAAGTCTGGCCTACAAATAAAGATAGATATTGTTAACCTAATAAAACGTGAGAAAAGTTTAAGTTGCCCTAGATCTTTCTGGTAAAAAAATCTTTTTTTTCTTCGCCCCTCCCTCCCTCTCTCCTTTCTTTGTTTCCTTTCTTTCTCTCTTTCTCTCTCTCTTTCTCTCTCCCTTCCTTCCTTCCTTCCTTCCTTTCTTCTTTCTTTGTTTGTTTGTTTGTTTCTTTCTTTCTTTCTTTCCTCCCTCACTCTCTCCCTCCCTCCCTCCTTCTTTTCTTCCTTCCTTTTTTCCTTGTCTGTCAATTCCTTCATGGTTATGTTTAATCTTCAATTCATATCTTTTGGTTGAGCTCTACAGACACATTGTGGAGTTAACAAGATTGGACACACCCCGTTGCTTCTCTCTTTACATTACTGAGCTGGGATCCTTCACTTACTTCCATGCACTAATGAGTCATGAAATATTAACTTCTGCTAATATAATGCAGGGAGGCCATTGGGGATTTGTCTGAACAATTGAGAGAGGAATGGAGTGCTTGGCTTACAAATTAGTTCACTGAAATACATGAGATTTTTCTTCAGGGAAAAAAAGACCGAAACCCAACAGTCAAAAAAGTTGTATGACAAGAAATAATTGCACAGTTTAAACAAATAATTTTTAGATAAGTATGATATTATTTAGTCACTATTTAGATATTAAAGAAGATACCATGTTTTAAAAAATAATAAAATGCTAATTTCTCTGTAAATTGCATGGTCTTTATAGTTTTTCTCTTTCTCACCAATCTGAGCAAAGAAATTTCTCCCTAACAGTTTGATGTTTTTCACTTTCCTAACTGAAGACTTTATTCTACCTTTTTGTGGTTCAAGAAATTTAGCTCAGAGCAATGACTAAGTCTTTCATTATCCAAATGTAAACATATTTGCATCTGTTTGGATAAATCAAAACTGAAAGTATCACAGGGAAACTGAAAATTCTCTTTTGTTTGTTTAAATTTAAATATGGGTAGATAAAATATAATTTCAAAAGGACACTTCCTTAAATCTGAAGTGTTATTACTTCCTCTATAGTGCACAGATATTTTTGATAGATGTTGACCAATGCAGAATGAGTGGCACAATTGAATAAAGTCACAAGTTATACTGTTTTTGTAAAATGTGTTCATCATCCATTTTCACTAAGAGCAAATGGCACAAATATTCCTTGAAAATACAGAGTTTGTTTCAATGATCTATTTGGAAAATACAGAGTTTGAATGCTTGATTCATACTCACGTTTTTCAAAATAATTCATGCATGTGAAAAATCAAATAGTATAATGAACTGTTGTCCTCTGCCTGCCCCCTCAAATCCCCACTCTACTTTTTCAGAGTCAAACATTTTTATTTTTCTTTCAGCTGTTTCTTCTGGCATTTTCCTCCATATTATCTGTTGATTTCCCATCAAGCTAAGGCTCTTAGAATTGGTGTCTTAATTCTTAATTTTTTTCCCCATGCTTTATTTCCCGGCCCAATAACCTTCTTTTTTTTTTTTTTTTTTTACATCTTATTGGAGTACAATTGCTTTACAATGTTGTGTTAGTTTCTGCTGTATAACAAAGTGAATCAGCTATATGTATACATATATCCCCATATCCCCTCCCTCTTGCGTCTCCCTCCCACCGTCCCCATCCCACCCCTCTAAGAGGTCGCAAAGCATGGAGCTGATCTCCCTGTGCTACACAGCTGCTTCCCACTAGCTATCTATTTTACATTTAGTAGTGTATATATGACAATTCTACTCTCTCACTTCATCCCAACTTCCCCTTAACCCCCACCACAGTGTCCTCAAGTCCATTCTCTACATCTGCATCTTTATTCCTTTCCTGCTCCTAGGATCATCAGAACCTTTTTTTGTGTGTGTGTTCCATCTATATGTGTTAGCATACAGTATTTGTTTTTCTCTTTCTGACTTACTTCACTCTGTATGGCAGACTCTAGGTACATCCACCTCACTACAGATAACTTAGTTTCATTTCTTTTTATGGCTCAGTAATATTCCATTGTATATATGTGCCACATCTTCTTTATCCATTCATCTGTCAAAGGACACTTAAGTTGCTTAGATGTCCTGGCTATTGTACATAGTGCTGCAGTGAACATTGTGGTACATGTCTCTTTTTGAATGATGGTTTTCTCAGGGTATATGCTCAGTGGTGGGATTGCTGGGTCATATGGTAGTTCTATTTTTAGTTTTGTAAGGAACCTCCATACTCTTCTCCATAGTGGCTGTATCAGTTTACATTCCCACCAACAGTGCAAGAGGGTTCCCTTTTCTCCACAACCTCTCCAGCATGTATTTTTTGTAGATTTTCTGATGATGGCCATTCTGACTGGTGTGAGGTGATACCTTATTGTGGTTTAGATTTACATTTCTCTAATGATTAGTTAGATGTTGAGCATCCTTTCATGTGTTTGATGGCAATCTGTATATCTTCTTTGGAGAAATGTCTATTTAGGTCTTCTGCCCATTTTTGGATTGGGTTGTTTTTTTTTTTGATATTGAGCTGCATGAGCTGCTTATATACTTTGGAGATTAATCCTCTGTCAGTTGCTTCATTTGCAAATATTTTCTCCCATTCTGAGGGCTTTTTGTCTTGTTTATGGTTTCCTTTGCTGTGCAAAAGCTTTTAAGTTTCATTAGGTCCCATTTGTTTATATTTGTTTTTATTTTCATTACTCTAGGGGGTGGGTCAAAAAGGACCTTGCTGTGATTAATGTCATAGCATGTTCTTCATATGTTTTCCTCTAAGAGTTTTATAGTGTCTGGCCTTATATTTAGGTCTTAAATCCATTTTGAGTTGATTTTTGTGTATGGTGTTAGGAAATGTTCTAATTTCATTCTTTTACATGTAGCTGTCCGGTTTTCCCAGCACCACATATTGAAGAGGCTGTCTTTTCTCCATTGTATATTCTTGCCTCCTTTATCAAAGATAAAGTGACCAAATGTGCATGGGTTTATCTCTGGGCTTTCTATCCTGTTCCATTGATCTATATTTCTGTTTTTGTGCCAGTACCATACTGTCTTGATTACTATAGCTTTGTAGTATGGTCTGAAGTCAGGGAGCCTGATTCCGTCAGCTCCGTTTTTCTTTCTCAAGATTGCTTTGGCTATTCAGAGTCTTTTGGGTTTCGACACAAACCGTGAAAAAATTTATCTCTAGTTCTGTGAAAAATGCCATTGGTACTTTGATAGGAATTGCATTGAATCTGTAGACTGCTTTGGGCAGTATAGTCATTTTCACAATGTGGATTCTTCCAATCCAAGAACATGGTATATCTCTCCATCTGTTTGTATCCTTTTTGATTTCTTTCATCAGTGTCTTATAGTTTTCTGCATACAGGTCTTTTGTCTCCTTAGGTAAGTTTATTCCTAGGTATTTTATTCTTTTTGTTGCAATGGTAAATGGGAGTGTTTCCTTTATTTTCTTTCAGATTTTTCATCGTTAGTGTATAGGAATGCAAGAGATTTCTGTGCATTTATTTTGTATCCTGCTACTTTACCAAATTTGTTGATCAGCTTTAGTAGTTTTCTGGTAGCATCTTTAGGATTCTCTATGTATAATATCATGTCATCTGCAAACAGTGACAGTTTTACTTCTTCTTTTCTGGTTTGAATTCCTTTTATTTCTTTTTTTTCTCTGCTTACCATGGCTAAAACTTCCAAAACTATGTTGAATAACAGTGGTGCGAGTGGGCACCCTTGTCTTGTTCCTGATCTTAGTGGAAATTGTTTCAGTTTTTACTATTAAGAATGATGTTGGCTGTGAGTTTGTCATATATGGCCTTTATTAAGTCAAGGTAGGTTCCCTCTGTGCCCATGTCTGGAGAGTTTTTATCATAAATGGGTGTTGAATTTTGTCGAAAGCTTTTTCTGCATCTATTGAGATGATCATATGGTTTTTCTCCTTCAGTTTGTTAATATGGTTTATCAGATTGATTGATTTGTGTATATTGAAGAATTCTTGCATTCCTAGGATAAACCCGGTGTGATCATGGTGTATGATCCTTTTAATGTGGTGTTGGATTCTGTTTGCTAGTATTTTGTTGAGGATTTTTGCATATGTGTTCATCAGTGATATTGGCCTGTAGTTTTCTTTCTTTGTAACATCTTTGTCTCGTTTTGGTATCAGCATGATGGTGGCCTCATAGGGTGAGTTTGAGAGTGTTCCTCCCTCTGCTATATTTTGGAAGAGTTTGAGAAGGATAGGTGTTAGCTCTTCTCTAAATGTTTGAAAGAATTTGCCTGTGAAGCCATCTGGTCCTGGGCTTTTGTTTGTTGGAAGATTTTTAATCACAGTTTCAATTTCAGTGCTTGTGATTGGTCTATTCATATTTTCTATTTTTTCCTGTTTCAGTCTCGGAAGGTTGTGCTTTTCTAAGAATTTGTCCATTTCTTCCAGGTTGTCCATTTTATTGTTATATAGTAGCTTGTAGTAATCTCTCATGATCCTTTGTATTTCTGCAGTGTCAGTTATAACTTCTCCTTTTTCATTTCTAAGTCTGTTGATTTGAGTCTTCTCCCTTTTTTTCTTGATGAGTCTGGCTAATGGTTTATCAATTTTGTTTATCTTGTCAAAGAACCAGCTTTTAGTTTTATTGATATTTGCTATCGTGTCCTTCATTTCTTTTTCATTTATTTCTGATCTGATCTTTATGATTTCTTTCCTACTGCTAACTTTGGGGTTTTTCTGTTTTTCTTTCTCTAATGGCTTTAGGTATAAAGTTAGGTTGTTTATTTGAGATGTTTCTTGTTTCTTGAGGTAGGATTATATTGCTATAAACTTCCCTCTTAAAACTGCTTTTGCTGCATCCCAAAGGTTTTGGGTTGTTGTGTTTTCATTGTCTTTTGTTTTTAGGTATTTTTTGATTTCCTCTTTGATTTCTTCTGTGATCTCTTGGTTATTTAGTGGAGTATTGTTTAGCCTCCATGTGTTTGTATTTTTTACAAATTTCCTCCTGTAATTGATATCTAGTCTCATAGCATTGTGGTCAGAAAAGATAGTTGATACGATTTCAATTTTCTTAATTTACCAAGGCTTGATTTGTGACCCAAGATATGATCTATCCTGGAGAATGTTCCATGAGTGCTTGAGAAAAAATTTTATTCTGTTGTTTTTGGATGGATTGTCCTATAAATATCAATTAAGTCCATCTTGTTTAATGTATCATGTAAAGCTTGTATTTCCTTATTTATTTTCTTTTTGGATAATCTGTCCATTGGTGAAAGTCAGGTATTAAAGTCCCCTACTATGAATGTGTTACTGCCAATTTCCCCTTTGTGGCTGTTAGCATTTGCCTTATGTATTGAGGTCCTCCTATGTCGGGTGCATAAATATTTACAATTGTTATATCTTCTTCTTGGACTGATCCCTTTATCATTATGTATTGTCCTTCTTTGTCTCTTGTAATAGTCTTTATTTTAAATTCTACTTTGTCTGAGATGAGAATTGCTACTCTAGCCTTCTTTTGATTTCCTTTTGCTTGGAATATCTTTTTCGATCCGCTCACTTTCAGTCTGTTTGTGTCCCTACATCTGAAGTAGGTCTCTTGCAGACAGCATATATACAGGTCTTTTTTTGGTATCCATTCAGCCAGTCTATGTCTTTTGGTTGGAGCATTTAATCCCTTTACATTTAAGATAGTTATCCATATTTATGTTCCTATTACCATTTTCTTAATTGTTTTGGGATTTTATTTTGTAGGTCTTTTCCTTCTCTTGTGTTTCCTGCCTAGAGAAGTTCCTTTAGCATTTGTTGTAAAGCTGTTTTGGTGGTGCTGAATTCTCTTAGGTTTTGCTTGTTTCTAAAGGTTTTAATTTCTCTGTCGAATCTGGATGAGATCCTCGCTGGATACAGTAATCGTGCTTGTAGGTTTTTCCCTTTCATCCCCTTAAATATGTCCTGCCACTCCCTTCTGGCTTGCAGAGTTTCTGCTGAAAGATCAGCTGTTAACCTTATGGAGAGTCCCTTGTATGTTATTTGTTGTTTTTCCCTTGCTGCTTTTAATATCTTTTCTTTGTATTTAATTGTTGGTAGTTTGACTAATATATGTCTTGTCATGTTTCTCCTTGGATTTATCCTGTATGGGATTCTCTGTGCTTCTGGGACTTAATTGGCTATTTCTTTTTCCATATTAGGGAAGTTTTCAAATATAATCTCTTCAAATATTTTCTCAGTCCATTTCTTTTTCTCTTCTTCTTCTGGGATCCTTATAATTCAAATGTTGGTGTGTTTAATGTTGTCCCAGAGGTCTCTGAGAGTGTCCTCAATTCTTTTCATTCTTTTTTCTTTATTCTGCTCTGTGATAGTTATTTCCACTATTTTATCTTTGAGGTCAGTTATCCATTCTTCTGCCTCAGTTATTCTGCTATTGATTCCTTCTAGAGAATTTTTAATTTCATTTATTGTGTTGTTCATCATTGCTTGTTTCATCTTTAGTCCTTGTAGGTCATTGTTAAATGTTTCTTGTATGTTCTCAATTCTGTTTCCAAGATTTTGGATCATCTTTACTATCATTACTCTGAATTCTTTTTCAGGTAGACTGCCTATTTCCTCTTCATTTGTTTGGCCTGGTGGGGTTTTGCCTTGCTTCTTCATCTGCTGTGTGTTTCTCTGTCTTTTCATTTTGCTTAACTTACTGTGTATGGGGTCTCCTTTTCGCAGGCTGCAGTTTTCTAGTTTCTGTTGTTTTTGCTGTCTGCCCCCAGTGGCTAAGGTTGGCTCAGTGGGTTGTGTAGGCTTCCTGGTGGAGGGCACTGGTGCCTGTGTTCTGGTGGATGAGGCTGGATCTTGTCTTTCTGGCGGGCAAGACCACATCCGGTGGTGTGTTTTGGGGTTTCTGTGACCTTATTATTAATTTAGGCATCCTCTCTGCTAATGGGTGGGGTTGTGTTCCTTCTTGCTAGTTGTGTGGCGTAGGATGTCCAGCACTTTAGCTCACTGGTCGTTGAGTGGAGCTGGGTCTTGGTGTTGAGATGGAGATCTCTGGGTGCGCTTTTGCCTTTTGATATTACATGGAGTCGGGACATCTCTGGTATACTAATGTTCTGAACTCGCTTCTCCCACCTCAGAGGCAGAGGTCTGACACCCTGCTGGAGCACCAAAACCCTGTTAGCCACACATCTCAGAAGAAAAGGAAGAAAAAAAGAAAGAAAGGAAACATAAAAGAAAATGAAAGTTATTAAAATAAAAAAAAATTTATTTAAAATGAAAAAAGAAAGGAAGAAAGAAGAGAGCAACCAAACCAAAAAACAAATCCATCAAGGATATCAGGCGCTAAAAACTATACTAAAAATACAAAAAACACAAAAGAAACAGGGCTTCCCTGGTGGCACAGTGGTTGAGAGTCTGCCTGCCGATGCAGGGGACGCAGGTTCGTGCCCCGGTCCAGGAAGATCCCACATGCCACAGCGCGGCTGGGCCCGTGAGCCATGGCCGCTGAGCCTGCGTGTCCGGAGCCTGTGCTCCGCAACGGGAGAGGCCATAAGAGTGAGAGGCCCGCGTATCGCCAAAAAAAAAAAAAAAAAAAAAAAAAAAGAAAGAAACAGACAGAACCCTAGGAAGAAATGGTAAATGCAAAGCTATACAGACAAAATCACAGAAAGAAGCATACACATACACACTCACAAAAAGAGAAAAAGCAAAAAAAAAAAATTATATCTATTTAGAAAAAAAGAAGGAAGAGAGCAACCAAATCAGTAAACAAATCTACCAATGATAATAAACTCTAAACACTAGACTAAGATAAACATAAAACTGGAAACAAATTAGATGTAGAAAGCAAACCCCAAGTGTACAGTTGCTCCCAAAGTCCACTGCCTCAATTTTGAGATGATTCATTGTCTATTCACCTGTTCCAGAGATGCAGGTACATCAAGTTGGTTGTGGAGGTTTAATCTGCTGCTCTTGAGGCTGCTGGGAGAGATTTCTCTTTCTCTTCTTTGTTCGCATAGCTCCCGGGGTTCAGCTTTTGATTTGGCCCCGCCTCTGCATGTAGGTCGCCTGAGGATGTCTGTTCTTCCCTCAGACAGGAGGGGGTTAAAATAGCAGCTGATTAGGGGGCTGTGGCTCACTCAGGCCGGAGGGAGGTAGGGGTACGGATGCAGGGCCAGCCTGCAGCGGCAGAGGACGGTGTGACTTTGCACCAGCCTGAGGCACGCCGTGTGTTCTCCCGGGTAGGTTGTCCCTTGATCACGGGACCCTGGCAGTGGCGGGCTGCACAGGCTCCCAGGAGGGGAGGTGTGGATAGTGACCTGTGCTCGCACACAGCCTTCTTGGTGGTGGCAGCAGCATCTCGTGCCTCTCTCTGTTGTCTGTGCTGATATCCGCAGCTTCCGCCCGTCTCTGGACATCATTAGGCGGTGCTCTGAATCCCCTCTCCTCATGCACCCCAAATAATGATCTCTTGCCTCTTAGGCAGGTCCAGACTTTTTCCCAGACTCCCTCCTGGCTAGCTGTGGCACACCAGCCTCCTTTAGGCCATGTTCATGCAGCCAACCCTTCTGGTTTGCAGTGTCCTGGGACCCCTCTCCCTGTGGTCTGAACTCCGAAGCCCGAGCCTCAGCCCCCAGCCCCCACCCGCCCCGGCGGGTGAGCAGACAAGCCTCTCGGGCTGGTGAGTGCCGGTCGGCACCGGTCCTCTGTGCGGGAATCTCTCCGCTTTGCCCTCCGCACCCCTGTGGCTGTGCTCTCCTCTGCGGCTCCGAAGCTCCCCCCTCCGCCACCCGCAGTCTCTGCCCGCGAAGTGGCTTCTAGTGTGTGGAAACCTTCCCTCCTTCACAGCTCCCTCCCACTGGTGCAGGTCCCGTCCCTATCCTTTTGTCTCTGTTTATTCTTTTTTCTTTTGCCCTACCCAGGTACATGGGGAGTTCCTTGCCTTTTGGGAAGTCTGAGGTCTTTTACCAGCGTTCAGTAGGTGTTCTATAGGAGTTGTTCCACCTGTGGATGTATTTCTGGTGTATCTGTGGGGAGGAAGGTGATCTCCGCGTCTTACTCCTGCACCATCTTGAAGGTCTCTCAGGACAACTTTTAAAATTTAGTGCATACCCAAAATTTCCCTTTCCCCTCACATTTGATTAATACTTTTGCTGGATATTCTATTTTAAGTTAAAGTAATTTTTCCTCAACATTTTGAATGCATTGAATTTCATTTTAAATACAGGTGTTCTGTATGTGACCAGATTTTTACTCTGGAAGATTTTAGATTCTTCTCTTTATCTCTTGCACTCTAAATGTCATCAAGATGTGCCATAAATAGGTCTTTTCTCCTTTATTTTATTGAGTAATCAGTGGGACATTGTAAACTCATGTCCTCTGTAAACTCATGTCCTCAAGTCCTTGTATATTTCCTTATATAATTCTCTTTTGATGAATTTCTCCTCTCTAGTTGTTTCTGTTCCACCTTTCTGTGACTCCTATTATTCAGATGTTAGACCTGATGGATTAATCCTTTAGGTCCCTTTTCTCAAATATTTCCCAACTCTTTGTATAATCATTTTTATATTCTGAGAGATTTTGTTTACTGTGTCTTCTAGATTTTCAATTGGATTTTTTTATGACTCTGATATTTTAATTTCCATGTGCCCTTTCTTATTTTTGGGTCATTCCCTTTCTTGGTGGTTTTTGTTTTTATGGATGGAATACTTTATCTTTCTGCTAATATTAATAATAAGATTTTCTACCTGATTCCAGGTTTCCTTCTTTCTGTATGTTTTGATCTCTCTCTTTCAGAGTGAAGGCTTTTCTCAGGTGTTAAGTGATCCCTTGCTGTCTGTTCCTATTTAAGAGGGCAGCAGTAAGGAACTGATAAGAAATGGCATGTGAGTCAGTGGGGCTGAGTGATGAAGTGGTGCTTTAGGCTTTTCATGAGGGGATCCTTAAATGTAAGGATCCTTAAATGTAAGTCTTTTCTTTTGGTTGATTGGTTTCTCCAGAGAAAGATCCTCCAGTCTGGTACTTGGGAAATACTTGGTTGCTTGCTCTGGAGATGGATAGAAGATGACTCAGTGGGGGTGGGGGTAGGGCATGTCACATCTTTGCCCTCTATTGCATTTAAGTTCCCCAAGTCTACAGCCTTTTCCCAGAGAATTAACCTCTGCTGTCCTGCCTAGTGTAGAGGTGTGGTGGCAGTGGGACTGTTCTGTTTGCCTGGTTAAGAAAGATGTTGGAAGGGACTGGTATATAGACTTAACCAGTGTTTGTATTCAGCTTGTGTATTATATCTACCTTCTCATATTTCTGAAGTATCAAGTATGGTGCCTCCAAGTCTTTCGTGTCTCAGGGGTTCTACAGATGAATTCACTCCCTCAGCTCTCATCAACTGCCATCTCGGCAGAGACTTTGGATTGGGTCTTCTTTTTCCCTGTTAGATCAATTACCATTCTCCATGTGCTTTCCACCTGAAATATATTTGTTAAAATATCTCATCTACTGATGCATCTCCTGCTGTTCTTCTTGTCCTTGTGCTGTTTTCCCTTTTTATTCCTTTGCTGTCTTTTTGGAGGTATCTCAGGAGACAGAGAAGAGTACTGCATGTGGTCATTCCATTCTGTTTAATTAGACTTTGACCCTTTTCAAAGGCCCTGAACTTTCCTCCCTCACTATTACTGTACTTGTTAGAGCCATTTTTTAAGTTCTAAGTTCTCCCTCAGTGGTCTCACTCAGAAAGTTCTTTTTCCTATTTTTAAATTCCCTCAGGGTTTATTACTGTACCCGCAGTGCAATCTTAGGCTCTTTGAAGACAAGAATACAGTTTCCAATTATGCAAGATAAGAGCTCCCTAACTGGTGTGCTGGGACATACTGGTACACCACAGATGAATATGGATGTAAGGCGTCTATCCTCTCAGTCCTTGGGAAGCCAGGCTGTTTCTGGGCCTGTGGCCTCATGCATTCCATTTATTGCTATTTGTCATACAAACAGTACCATTTTCTATGTGAGGTATGGGCTGAAAAACGTTGGGAGCACTGCTATAAAGACATCTAGTTGGTCTTTTCATTTTAGGATTTGACATTTTGGACTATTCAATCCATCTTTACAGACTATGAGGTTTATTCTTTGGTTAATGCATTAATAGAAGTGAAAAAACTCAAAGTATTCATGAAAATTGTATATATTTAAGTGGATTTTTTTGAGTGCATAACTAGATGAATTTAGCATTGATTTACTCTATAATCTTCTGTTTATTAGTATTGGAAATTCACTACAGATAAAGGACATATTTTAAGGAATCACGCTATGTCTTAAATCCCAAAGCTGGAAGTCTTTCCAGCCTGTATAGAATGGATCCAGGAACTGGAGAGTGGGAGAAAGAGACTGCCTTTGGTTCTTCTAGCCCAGTCTTCTGCCTCTGCTGTTCTTTCTATATATACTCTAACTTTTCTGTCTTCCATAGTCCTAGTTCAAGTGCCCAGTGGAGACTGATAATCATCAACCATCTTTCAATGCCAAATTCAAACTCCCAGGAGAGAAACCCAGCTTAAGTGGGTTTCCAAACAATGGCAGTAGTTTCTCTGCAGAAAATGATCAACCCAAAGTCAAAGAGTATGAACATGGCTGGGTGGTTTACCCCTTTCCATAGGAAAAGAGAGGTTCTCATAGTGGACATAAGGATCAGGCAAAGGCTCCAAACATGGCCACTACAAGCATGAAAACAATTATCTTTTGCTTTATGACGTGTAGGGTGTTGTATCACCACAAATTTCTCACCACAGTTGCCTCCGGATTTGAATGTATTCATTATTTTCATAATATCAGAACTGGAAAAATATATTTTTGAAAAAAAGATTTTTTGAGAGGAGAACATATTAAAGCCATTGTTGCAGAATGTGGGTGATTAGTCTGTGTGAAACAGTTTCTGGTTAAATTGTAGTGTGGCTATATACAAGGAAACTGATTATCTTTATGTGGCTTGTACAGGGCTCTGAAAGCAGTGGGCTGGATAGATTGGAAAGTGGTGAGATGAGAGGCAGGGGAGCCTTAAATGCAATCATCCATAACAAAAATAATGAAGTACAGGAATAAGCCAGAGAAGTGGGGAATGGAGGGTAGGGGACTAAAATGATGGTATTAAAGAGGCAACTTGGGGGCTTCTCTGGTGGCACAGTGGTTGAGAGTCCGCCTGCCGATGCAGGAGACATGGGTTCGTGCCCCGGTCCGGGAAGATCCCACATGCCGCGGAGCGGCTGGGCCCGTGAGCCATGGCCGCTGAGCCTGCGTGTCCGGAGCCTGTGCTCCGCAACGGGAGAGGCCACAACAATGAGAGGCCTGCGTACCGCAAAAAAAAAAAGAAAAAAGAAAAAAGAGGCAACTTGGTAGGAGATAGTGTTTATTGGTTTGGGCAGTAAGGAAAATGTAGAAAGTAAGAAGAGGCCATGTTTTTGACTTGGGCAAATGAGTGGATGGTGGTGTCATTTGTTGAGATATAACAAGTAGGAGGGGAGGAGGTAGGTTTTGGGGGAACAATGAATTTAGTTTTAGACATTTTCAGTTGTAGATTCCTGAAGAGAATCTAGGTTCCAACTATGTAGTTAGGAATATATATTTATAGCTCAGGAAAAAATTTTTCTACTAGAAACAGAATTAGAATAAGTTATATGTATTTTTATTTCTAAGAATATTTGGAATACCCTATTTTCTAAGTGTCCTTTATTTAAAAATTGGTTAGCTATAGATTTAAGCAATGACATGTTGTCAATAGCATTATTATTTTTACAAAACTTTTATTGATGTATAGCATATATTCAGAAAATTTTCAGTGGATTTTCAAAAATTCATACATCCATGTAACCAGAGCTCAGATCAAGAGACAGAACACTGTCACTACCCTGCCCCCCAGAAGACCATGCCTCCCCCTTCCAGACACGATACCTCCCTAAAGAGTAACCACCATTCAAGATTAGTTTGGTCTGTTTTGAATTTTAATGAATAGAATCATATAGTATGTGCCCTCTCATGTCTGGTTTCTTTTGTCCAACCTGATGTTTTTGATGTTTTTGAGAGTCAGCCATGTTGTTGCATGTAGCTGAAGTTGTTCATTCTCATGGCTATAAAATATTCCAAATAAAGTTGTGACTATACCCAGTTTATTTATCCATTCTACAGGTGATAGACAGTTGGATGAAGCAGCATTACTTTTAGGGAGGTAGGTTTTAGGGAGATAGGGAGATAAGTTGAAGCTACCATACTAACATTTTTGAGTGAAAAATGGTAAGTGGTGGGCTCTGAGTGTCTTCGGAATCACTGGAGAAGGGGACTGGACTTCTGCAAGTACGGAGGGTGATAGGTCAACCAGGACATGAAAGAAAAGCTGACTGAGAAGGATTTAAAACCTGGCAACACTCTTGTTACTGTAGTTTACATTTCTGAAATCAATGCCAAGGGGTAAAAAGTCTATCAATAGATTGTCTCTGTCTCGAAACAGTAAATAAGTGAACCACAAATAAAAAAGTGTGAAGAGGCTCTGTTGTTCTCCTGTCATTTGGAACTCAATATTCCCCATGACTGGATAAAAATGAATTCATTTT
The DNA here is from genome assembly GCF_949752795.1 of Hyperoodon ampullatus. Classification (NCBI taxonomy): domain Eukaryota; kingdom Metazoa; phylum Chordata; class Mammalia; order Artiodactyla; family Ziphiidae; genus Hyperoodon; species Hyperoodon ampullatus. Next base: position 4,872,492 of record NC_136925.1, read on the forward strand.
GAAAAATAATTAAAAAAAATCCATCTGCTAGGTCTGGTGATAGACATCAGGAGGCCTAAGACAATGATAGTTTGGAATTAAAATATCTTTGGATGTCTCTTTACTGTTGGTTATAAAATCATTAAAGGCCTGAAGGGATCACTTAAGCACTTCAGTTTTACTACATTGCATTTTGTGGGGGATATTATAAGCTATAACTGTAATTGTGGATTGGGAAGTTGCAAAGGACTTGAATATCCCTCACACATGTAAAGATGTAAAGCACTAAAGTCAACTTCTCTGGAGAGACCTCCCACAAAAAACCCCAAACCCTAGAAAGGATATGCCCATCTTTGTCAATCATGTCTCCTACAGGTATCTGTTGCTCTATTTACTGGTTGATGCCATTAATTGATTCAGGTCTGCCTGAGTTCTTGAACCATTCCTTTCCAAGGCAAGATGTATAGCCACAATTCCAGTTTACCATCTGGTTGGGCCTGGAAGGAGAGTCTTGTGTCCTGATGAAAACGTTTTCACTGCCCCAGCGATGATCATGGTTACCTCTGTAGATTTCGAGTCCAACATTCCCAGCCATCTGTGTCTTTCTTCCCTCTTGGCATAGTGTTTGTAGGGCTAGGTAACAGTCTAGTTCAGCATTACAGTAGAAGCTTTGCCTGAGAATCTGGTAGTCTGTCTGGTTCTTTCCCAACATACACAATGGCCAGCATCATGCTGAGAGTAGACAAATTGCCTGGATGCCTGAAGCTACTATCCACATAACTGACTACTAGAGGGCTGGGACTGGAGAGAATGAGTGAGGTACTTGCTTCAGATGCCAAATCTAAAGAGGCATCAAAAAGTTGAGATATCAAGATAAACAGTATTTTAATGCAATATTTGAATGATCAAAATTTTGAATAATCAAAATTTTAAACATCCATAATGAACAAAATGTTAAATTTTTAAATAATGACAGGATCATTATTACTGATTTTTATCTTTTGCCTTAGGCTCCAGTTGACCTTGATGAGGTACTGTTCAATGGTGTGAATTTCCCTTCCGTGAGGTTCCATCTGTCAGACTGAACTCTGCCTGCTTGGAGGTAAGAAATGTCCTAAATATCCCTTTTGGGGGATTAATTTCTTTTATTTTTGTTTACTTATTTTTATTAATGTAGAGTTGACATACAATATTATGTTAATTTCAGGTGTATAACATATTGATCTGACATTTAAATACATTGTGAAATGATCACAAGTCTAGTAACAATCTGTCCCCATGCAAAGTTATTACAATATTATTGAGCATTTTTCGTATGCTGTATATTATATCCCTGTGACTTATTTATTTATTGTATTAATTGGAAGTTTGTAGCTCTTAATCCCTTTCCCCTATTTCACCTAACCCCCACCCCTCTGGCAGCCATCAGTTATTCTTTGTATCTGTGAGTCTGTTTCTGTTTTATTTAGTTTTGTTCGTTTTGTTTTTTAGATTCCACATATACATGAAATCATACTATACTTTCTCTGTCTGACTTACTTCACTTGGCATAATACCCTCTAGATCCAGCCATGTTGTCACAAGTGGCAAGATTTCATTCTACTTTATGGCTGAATAACATTCCATTGTATATATATGCCACATCTTCTTTATCCATTAGTCTGTTGATGGTTGCTCCCATATCTTGGCTATTTTAAATAATGCTGCAATGAACACAGGGATGCATATATCTTTTCAAATAAGTGTTTTTATTTTCTTCAGGTAAATACCCAGAAGTGGAATTGCTGGATTATATGGTAGTTCTATTTTAATTTTTTGAGAACCCTCCAGACTGTTTTTCATAGTGGGTGCTGCAGTTTACAGTATCACCAACAGTACCTGAGGGTTTAGTGGTGCTGAACTCTTTTAGGTCTTTCTTTTCTGTAAAACTCTATCTCTCCTTCAGTACTGAATGATAACCTTGCCAGGTAGAGTATTCTTTGTTGTAAGTTTTTTCCTTTCAGCACTTTGAATATATAGTGCCACTTCCTACTGGCCTGCTAAGTTTCTGCTGAAAAGGCAGCTGATAGTATTATGGGAGTTCCCTTGTACATAACTAGTTGCTTTTCTCTTGCTGCATTTAAGATTCTCTCTGTTTAAATTTTGACATTTTAATTATAATGTGTTGTGTTGTGGATTTCTTTGAGTTCATCTTGTTTGATACTCACTGTGCTTCTTGGACACGGATGTCTGTTTCTTTCCCCAGGTTAGGGAAGTTTTCAGCTATTATTTCTTTGCTTAAGTTCTCTGCCTTTTTCTCTCTCTCTTCTCCTTTTGGGACCCCTACAATCAAATATTAGTATGCTTGATTTTGTCTTACAGGTTTCTTAAACTATCATCATTTAAAAAGATTCTTTCTTCTGTTCGACTTGGGTGATTTTTGGTACTCTGTCATCTGGATTGTTGATCCATTCTTCTGTATCAGCTAATCCCACTGCTGATACTCTCTAGTAGATTTGTCATTTCAGTTATTGTATTCTTCAGCTCGGACTGGTTCCTTTTTATATTTTCTAACTCTTGAAGTTCTAACCGTGTTCATCCATTCTTCTGAGTTCGGTGAGCATCTTTATGATCATTACCTTGAACTCTTTATCAGGGTTTTCTTATCTTCATTTTATTTGGCTCTTTTTCTAAGGTTTTGTCTTGTCCCTACATTTGAAGCATATTCCTCTGTCTCCTCATTTTCCCTAATTCTCTGTGTTTATTTCCATGTATTAGGTAGGTCCTTTATGTCTCCTGATCTTGGAGAAGTGGCCCTATGTAGCAGAGGTTCTGTGCAGCCCAGCAGCACGCTTCCCTCTGACCATCAGAGCTGGAAGCTCCCGGGATGTCCTCCATGTGGGCTGCGTGCCCTTCTGTTGTGGTTAGGCCAAGCACTGAGAGCACGCTGGTAGGTGGGACTGGCCCCTGGCCCACCTGACTGTGGGCCCCCGCCTCGTGGGGGTGCTGCAGGTATTGTGGTGGGTGAGCCAGGACCCCTGGCATCACTGGCTGTGAGGCCCAGCTGTGTGTGACTCCTGCGGGGCTGCTGGTGGGCCGGTCAGGCCCTCAGCACAGCTGGTTGCGAGGCCTGGCTGCTTGCTACTGCTGCAGGTGCTCTGCTGGGCGAGGCAGGCTCCCCACATGGCTGTGTGTGAGGCCTGGTGGTGTGTGACTGATGCAGGTGTGCTGTTTGGTGGAGCAAGCCCCTGGCACTAATAGGCTAGAGGGAGGAATCCAGAATGGTGCCTTCCAGTGCTGGTGTCAGCATGGTAGAACAAGATCACAAAACCAGCTGCCACCAGCTTCTCAGTCCCCAGGGGGAGTCCCAGCTGCCTCCTGCCTCTCCAGGAGGCTCTCCAGGATTAGCAAGTGGGGCTGACCCAGGCGCCTTTCAAACTGCTCCTTCTGCGTTGGCACTCAGAGTGTGTGAGATTTTGTGTGCACCCTTTAAGAGCAGAGTCTCAGCTTCCTACAGCCCTCTGGGTCTCCCTAATGTAAGCTCAGCTGGTTTTCAAAGTCAGGTATTTTGGAGCTTGAATTCTTGGTGCAGGACCCTTGGGCTGGGAAGCCCAAAGTGGGGCTCAGATCCCTCACTCCCCAGGGAGGGCCTCTGCAGTTGTGATATCCCTCCCCCATGTGGGTCAACAACCCAGGGGTGTGGGTCCTGACTAGACCCTGTCTCTGCCCCTCCTACCCATCTCATTGTGGCTTCTTCTTTATATCTTTAGTTGTAGAAATCTTTTCTTCTAGTCTTCAAGTTGTTCGCAGAAATGATTGCCCTGTAAGTAGTTGTAATTTTGGCGTGTCTGTGGGAAGAAGTGAGCTCAGGGTCTCTGTAACTCTGCCATCTTTGGGGATTAATTTCTGATTCAACAAATACTAGTTGAGCATCTAATATGTGCAAAGCATGATGCTACATTATATAAAGAGCTAAGAAAAATCTGTAAGTTGTGATTCTTGCCTGTAATTGCTTATAATCTAGCAGAAGAGATATGTATTATAGACAGGATCCAAAGTCTTATAAACCATGTGAAAAGTACAGAAGCAACGCTATAGTTCAGAGGGTGGAGAGTACACTTTGTGCTGGGACAATCAGGGAAAGCTTTTTAGAAAAGGTATCATTTCTAGGGACTATGAAGATATGGTGAAATTTGGACATACAAAGCTAAGGGCAGCAGATATTTCTGTGGAGAAAAATACAACTATGGGAATACTTAAGGTATACTCAGAAGTGGTGAGAAGCTCAATTGGTTGGAGTTGTGGGCTTGGAAAAGGAGATCAGGCTCAGGAGGTGAAATGACACAGTTATCTGGGACTTTGACTGGCTTTAGCTTTTAGAATTCCACACGCATATTTTTGAAGGCTGGCATTACCTCCTGATACGACATGTCTTAGTCTGTTTGGGCTGCTATAGACTGGGTGGTTTATAAACAAAAATTTCTTTCTCACTATTCTGGAGGCTGGGAGTCCCAAAGCAGGTGCTGGTGAGGACTCTCTTCTGATCTGCAGACTGCTGACTTCTCATCGCATCCTCACATCAAGGAAAGAGGAGTGAGCTAACTCCCTGGGTTCTTCTTTTAAGGACAATAATCCCACTCATGAAGGCTCCACCCTAATGACCTAATTATGTCCCAAAGACCCCACCTCCAAATACATTGGGGATTAGATTTCAAGATATGAATCTGGGGGGGAATACAAACATTCAGTCCATAATGGGACACTTTGTTCTTTAAGATTTTGAGACTAAATAGCACAGCTACCAACAAGACAAATGGTAGATACAAATGAGTGTTATAAAGATCAATTAAATCATGTGTTATATCAATGTCTCAATGGTTCAAATAGCTGTTAGAAGTAAAAGTAGGGCTTCCCTGGTGGCGCAGTGGTTGAGAGTCCGCCTGCCGATGCAGGGGACACGGGTTCGTGCTCCGGTCCGGGAAGATCCCACATGCCGCGGAGCGGCTGGGCCCGTGAGCCATGGCCGTTGAGCCTGCGCGTCCGGAGCCTGTGCTCCGCAATGGGAGAGGCCACAACAGTGAGAGGCCCACATACCTAAAAAGAAAAAAAAAAAAAAAAAAAGAAGTAAAAGTAGTGCTAAAGAAGATGATAGAATGAAGAATTAGCCCAAAGTCCCTTTGGGGTCTCTGGCAGTCCCTAGCTGATGTGGAGATCAAAGAAGTGGAGGCACAGCATTATAAGCCCCATAATGTCTCAGCATAAAAACCAGGATTCCCTATTCTGTTCTTTATTTGCACTTTGATACCATTAGCCATACAGATATATCTTTGTTTAAATGCTGGCTAATAGGTTCTGACTAAAGCTAGGGACTGTAAACCTCTAATTAGCAAGCTTAGTGAAAAAGCATTTTCTGGTATAATGCTTATTTGCTCAAATGCTTCATTTTTTAAAATAAATTTATTTATTTTATTTATATTTATTTTTGGCTATGTGGTGTCTTCGTTGCTGTGTGCGGGCTTTCTCTAGTTAGGGTGAGCGGGGGCTACTCTTCGTCGCTGTGCGTGGGCTTCTCATTGCGGTGGCTTCTCTTGTTGCGGAGCACGGGCTCTAGGCGTGTGGGCTTCCGTAGTTGTGGAACATGGGCTCAGTAGTTGTGGCACACAGGCTTAGTTGCTCCGCGGCATGTGGGATCTTCCTGGACCGGGGCTTGAACCCGTGTCCTGTGCATTGGCAGGCGGATTCTTAACCACTGCTCCACCAGGGAAACACTCAAATGCTTCATTTTTAAGCAGTACAGCAATTAGAATCTCCTGTGATAAAACTGAAGTCTGAGCATATTCTTTAAAACGATTGAAAATAAATCCAGATCCAGTTTTAGGAAAGGAAACTTGTTGTCAGATTTAAATCTGTGCCATATCTTGTGACTCTCCTGTTGTTTTTCCTGTAACCATAAAAAATGCCTTTCTATATATTATTCCCCAAAACCTCTTGTAACACTCAGACTCCCAAAATATAACACTATCATCTGGGTAGGGCTTTTTATCAATATGTAAGCTCTACTCATTAATTTATGTAAAACTGTTCAACCTTGTGTTGGTATCCCAGCTGTAGCTTTTAAACATATATATTTAAAAATCTTTTTATTTGAATGAAGCATTGTCAGACTCTGCTGGCTTCTCAATCCCTTGGTTAAGAATTTATAAAATCACTGCTTCTAGCAAGATTATTTTTTTGTCTTAAATTTAGTGTTGTGTTTTTGTTTCTGGATATTTGACTCTGGATATTCCACGTGCCAACACTCCGTAAGAAGAAAACAGAAGGAGGGCAGTGAGTGTGAGCTGTGGACAGGGCAGCTGGCAGTGTGGGTCTGCCCCCAGCCCCATGCAGAAGCCAACAGGAGCTTTCTCCCTGGGTTATGTGTTCCTCAGTGTGAGTCAACTCTCCTGAGTGCCCTTAGGGACAGACTAGTTATATGCAAGGGGATTTCACACAGAAATCACCTTGTAGGCCAGTAAACAGAGAAACTTAGCGATGGAGGCATTATTTGCCTTTCTCAGCTAGCTATTCAGAAGATAACTTCACAGTTAGGAAGGAAACTTTATTATCAGTTTAAACAAAGTCATCCTTTTCTATTCTATTCTCTTACACATTCTTCATTTCCCACTACCTCTGAAGAAAGAAAACGCCACAGAATACAGGAGGAAATAATTTTTTATGTTGATAATTTCATTCCAAATATGGAAAAGAAAAATTGGACATGAAAACAGCACTGCCCATCCTAAAGTACCTGCAAGTCCCCATTGGCAGGTTGCTAGGCCCCTAGGCCCCAGGCTGGGGATCAGGAGAACTGTGAATATTTCTCTTTTGTCAGGTGGTTTAATGTTGAGCTTTGTCTGTAGGGGTGCAGGAGGGGCGCAGGAGGAGAAAGCGTGTCCCTCTTGCCGGGCTTCTGTGGGGCAAAGGGGTTCTCCAGCACCTTGTTCCTGCAGTGTGCGTGGCTTCTCCCGGCCTGGTTCTGAAAGTATGGACGGTGTCTGCAGCATGCAGCTTCTCCAGTGGCTTCTGCAGTACCCGTTGCCAGGCTCCCGTAGTATGTGGCTTCTCTGGTGCCTGGCACTGACGGTGCACCACTTCTTTGGCACTTGGCTTTTGTAATACCTGTGGATCAGCAGCACCCAGTGGCCAGCAACCTCCCCTGAGTACTCTTTGGGTGTCTTCTCAGTGTAACGCCACCAACAAGACACCTCCCCCATTGCATGACTTCTCCTGGCGCTCTCTTCGGAAGCTTTGCAGAGTTTGAAGGCGTAGCACCTCCCTGTAGATAGTCTTCCCAGGGGGTGGATTTTCAGCAGGTTCTGCTTAGTGTTACTTCTCAGTGACTTCAACATCCCATGAGCCATGCTCACGTTATGTCTTTTCCAACGAGGTCTGAATTTTAGTCCTGGTGCAGGGTAGGGAGGGTGCCTCTTCCTACCTCATCCCTCAGGGTAGGGCCTGCTCTTTATAACTGCTATTCCTGTTTTCTTTAGAGTTATCTTTGCTTCTTACTTGCCAACTCCTTATTACCTCAGTCTCCTGTTATATTCATAATTCCCTGTATGAAACTTTCTGTGATCAAATTGTTGCATGGATTCTGTCTCTTGATGGACTCTGATGCATTTACTAAGATAAATCTTGGAGGTGATCATTTTGTGTTATTTTTTCCAGAGACATGATGTACTTTTTCGGTTTGTAGATTCAAGTCTTATTTTATGTCTGCAGAGCTTTTTGAATGATACTTTAATATTTTCCTATTCCCTTTATTTCCATTCTCTCAGGAATATCAATTATATGTATGTTGAATTTCCTTTGCCTTTCATAGCTCTCATTTTCCCTCTGATTTTTAATCATTTTCACTTAAGTTTTTTAAAACATGTGTTCTTTCAATCCTGCTGTCTATGTGCCTGCATTTTTTTCATGACTCCTGTGGTCTTAATTTTTGGAAGCGCTTTATTTTTTCGTTCACTTTTTTTTTTGTTTTTGCAAACTTATCTTTCACTAATTTTGCTGTTTCACTGTATCTTCCTTGATCTTGCATTCTTCTGTTTTGAAGCTCTACTTTATACAGGCATTTGTTTACTAAGTGTTTTATATCTATGGCTTATATTTGATTATGTTTTTCATCTATTCACTGGCAACATTAATGTGAATATTCTTCATCTGTCATATGTTTTTCATGCTTCTTTCCTCTATTTTTCCATTATATACTTATATGAATCTCATGCTGATTCTCATTTAATTTTTACACACCTTTAGATGAATTGAATTTTCCCCAGACCAGGACGTTCTACTTAATTTCCTTATAAAACAAGTTTGAGTGTATATGCCTTCTATAAACCTTTATTTTACTTCAGCCAACAGAGCCAAGTAACTTCAGATATGCGCATGATATAGAGTATATGTCTTCTACCCTGCCTTCTCATGAGGCTGCTTTCTATGAGTATGTGGTTCCTCAGTCATCACTCTCTGTTGCTCTTCTCTGGGTGTGCCACTAACTTTGAACTACTAAGATTTTTCAACTGTCTGAAATTTACAGACATAGAAGTATTTTCTTGAAAGCTTTCCACATTCCAATTTACCTTGTGCTGAACTTAGCAGCCATTTCTCATATTGGAGATGGAGATGGAATTTGCATTCTTGGAATGACTTCCATTGGTAAACAGGTCTGTCTTTATGCTGATATGTTAATACTAAAGATTTAATGGGATTTATAAACTAAGAACTTTATGAAGACAACCAAAGTTTGTTGTCTTACATTTAGTCTCTGGAATAAGTAAAAATATTAATTTGAGCTAATTAACATGCATTAATTTAAAAATACAAATATTATTCAGTTGTGTTATCACCTTTCAGTTCATTCTAGATAGATGTGACCCAAGGAACAGTCTCTGTTCTGATATGTTGTCCACATGTTACTGAACCAAACCTGGGTCCACTTGCCCTCAGGCAGTAAAGCCAATCTACTGAACTGGGTTGTGGTGAAGGAAAGTACAGCATTTATTGTAAGGCACCAGACAAGGAGTCCGGGACAGTTAGTGCTAAAAAAGCCCAAATTCCCCTATAGGTTTCAGCAAAACCTATAGGTTTTTATTTATTTATTTATTTATTTTATTTTATTTTTATTGGAGTATAGTTGCTTTACAATGATGCATTAGTTTCTGCTGTACAGCAAAGTGAATCAGCTATACATATACATATATCACCTCTATTTTGGGTTTCCTTCCCATTTGGGTCACCACAGAGCACTGAGTAGAGTTCCCTGTGCTATACAGCAGGTTCTCATTAGTTATCTGTTTTATACATAGTAGTGTATATATGTCAATCCCAATCTCCCAATTCATCCCAGCCCCCACCTTCTCCCTTGGTATCCATATGTTTGTTCTCTGCATCTGTGTCTCTATTTCTCCTTTGCAAATAAATTCATCTGTATCATTTTTCTAGATTCCACATATAAGCAACATTATATGATATTTGATTTTCTCTTTCTGATTTACTTCACTCTTGTGACAGTCTCTAGGTCCATCCATGTCTCTGCAAATGGCACAATTTCATTCCTTTTTATGGCTGAGTAATATTCCATTGTATATATGTACCACATCTTCTTTATCCATTCTTCTGTTGATGGACAATTTGGTCGCTTCCATGTCCTGGCTATTGTAAATAGTGCTGCAATGAATGCTGGAGAGGGTGTGGAGAAAAGGGAACCCTTTTACACTGTTGGTGGGAATATAAATTGATACAGCCACTATGGAGAAGAGCATGGATGTTCCTTAAAAAACTAAAGATAAAGCAAAGCATGTTTAAAGGCCAGGTGAAGTGCGGGAGTTGCAGGGTATGTGGTCAGCTCATGCACAGTTCTCTGATTGGTTGATGGTGAGGTAACAGGGTGGTGTCACATTATCAGTCCTTAGGCTCCAGTAGGTCTGGGGGCTATGAGCTCATGGTCATCAAGTAGTTAACAGCTTCCGTTTGGTGGGTGTTTTAGCACCTGTTAAAAAAAACTCAGGAAATGTGTATTGGATACTGTTATCTGGGTACTTCAGAGAGACGCTAAAGCAGAGTATATGGGCAAGGTGTTTTGTCCCAGGAAAGCCCTATAGGGTCCTGCTTGGTTACACACATCTTGTGTTGTCTCAGTTATTCTGTTATCCTCTGTGTATTCCATAAAAGTTTGCTCTCTGATGCTTGCACTGGGTTTTTGTTTTCTCATTTTATATTCCTTACTGTTTGCAGTCATCCCTTAGACTATGATTCTGTCAATGATCAAAATTCATGATAAAAAAAGGCCTTGCTTCTTTTTGATATGGTCTGAGAATTTCAAGCAGTTAAATTCCCTGTTAGTGTAGAAATAGATTTTATGGCTTGCTTGGCCCTTCAGTTTTCTCTGTAGCCCAAGATTTATTGTAATAGAGAACCAACCTGACTCCATATTGGATCTATTCCTTTAGCTCTAACCTTTGTGCTGTTGCCTCTGCTTAGTCATGCTGGCTCTGTACCTTTTGTAAAAGAACGTTGACTATAACCTGAAATATACATAATAGCACTTTCTCAAGGCTCTGCCTCCCAGGCTTGACCTTTAATGGTATAACACTTATAACAGAGAATAACATTTGTCTTGTTGGAGGTTTATAGGAGCATCATGATCAGACCTAGTGGACAGCTGCAAGAACAAAGAATTATCACATACCTTCTTGGCTGGCATGAAGAAGTTTGTAATAATCAGTCACACCCCCTCCCCTTTTAGTATAAAAGAAGCCTGAATTCGAACTTGGGGAAGATGGTTCTTTGTGACACTAGTCCACCATCTTCTTGGTCTGCTGGCTTTCTGAATAAAGTTGCTATTCCATGCCCAGCACCTCTTCTTTTGATTTATTGGCCTGTCATGTGGCGAGCAGTATAAGCTTGGACTCGGTAACATTATCTTTGTCTTGATCCTTCCTCCTCTCACTAGTGGCTGCATTTTCTGTGTTCTACCACAATCTGCATTGTCTGCTACAATTGGGCCCTGCAGGGGCTGCATCAATGGGAAGATTATTTAAACCCCTCTTGGTGGAAATAGTCACTTCCTGTTGTTATGTGAATTAAGTACATGATCCCTCAACTTGCAGCAAGAAGATACACCCCTAACATCATTGACCTCTTCTGATTATCTAAGAGAAACTCAGGGAAGAGTGGAGGAGATCTTACTACTTAACTGTTTCCTGCTCAATATTATATAGATTATGTTGCCTTTTCCAGGTATCAGTTTTGCTTTCACAATCATTCTGATGATAATTCCTACTACAAAGGTATGACCCTAGAAGTTGGAATTTCAGACTCTTTAGCAGGTTAGTGGTAGAAATATTTTGAGAAGAATGGGAGTTTGTGTGTCATTTCATTATACAGGCAGGTAGTCAGCCACATCCGTTTGTAAGTAGGAGGAACCAAAGTCCAAGGGTTGGATTTTTCTCCCTTATATTGATGGGATGTGAATGGACTGTGGGGGAATGTTACATAAGAGAAGGAAATAAAACAAGTACAAGGAGAAGCTATGGAAAAAATCCCAGTGAGCATATTTGTTGTTGCCTACCAGCAATAATGACGCTTCTAGGAAATTCCCTTCCTTGGGCTTTATAGCCCCAGGAAGAGTGACAAAAATATTACACCAAGAGGTATAGGCATACCTCATTTTATTGTGCTTTGCTTTATTGCACTTCGCAGACACTGTGTTTCTTAAAATTGAAGGTATGCGGCAACCCTGCATTGAGCAACTCTCTGGGCACAATTTTTCCAACAGCACTTGCTCACTTCGTGTCTCTGTGTCACATTTTGGTGATTATCGCAGTGTTTCAAACTTTTTCATTATTATTTTATTTGTTATGACCCTCTGTGATCAGTGACCTTTGATGTTACTATTGTAATTGTTTTGGGGTTCCATGACCCATGCCCATTTAAGTTGACGAACTTAATAGATAAATGTGTATGTTCTGACTGCTCCATTGACCAGCTGTTCCCCCATATCTGTCTCTCTTCTTGGGCCTCTCTGCTCCCTGAGACACACAATATTGAAGTTAGGCCAATTTATAAACCTATAATGGCCTCTAAGTGTTCACGTGAAAAGAGGGGTTGCACAACTCTCACTTTAAATCAAAAGCTAGAAGTGATTAAGCCTAGTGAGGAGAACATGTTGAAAGCCAGGGTAGGCTGAAATCTAGGCCTCTTGTCCCAAAGAGTTAGCCAAACTGTGAATACAAAGGAGAAGTTCTTAAGGGAAATTAAAAGTGCTACTCTAGTGAACACATGAATGATAAGAAAGTGAAATAGCCTTATTGCTGATATGGAGGAAGTTTTAATGGTCTAGATAGAAGATCAAAACAGCCACAACATTTCCTTAAGCCAAAACCTAATCCAGAGCAAGGCCACAACTCTCTTCAATTCTGTGAAGGCTGAGAGAGGTGAAGAAGCTGCAGAAGAAAAGTTTGAAGCTAACAGAGGTTGGTTCATGAGGTTTAAAGAAAGAAGCCATCTCCTTAACATAAAAGTGCAAGGTGACACAGCAAGTGCTAATGTAGAAGCTGCAGCAAGTTATCCAGAAGATCTAGCTAAGATAATTCATGAATGTGGCTACACTAAACAACATTTTCAATGTAGATGAAACGGTCTTCTACTGGAAGAAGATGTCATATAGAATTTTCATAGCTATAGAGGAGAAGTTAATATCTGGCTTCAAAGCTTCAAAGGACAGGCTCTCTTGTTAGGGTCAAATGAAGCTGATGACTAAGTTGAAGCCAATGCTCTTTTTTCTTTTTCTGTTTGCTTAAAAATTTTTTTAAATTGTTGAAGTATAGTTGATTTACAGTGTTTCAGGTGTACAACAAAGTGATTCATTTATACATATATACATCCATTCTTTTTCAGATTATTTTCCATTATAGGTTATTGTAAGATATCAAATATAGTTCCTTGTGCTATACGGTGGAACCTTGTTGTTAATCTATTTTATATATAGTAGTCTGTATCTATTAATAACAAATTCTAAATTTATTCCTCCCCCCTCCCTTTCCCCTTTGGTACCCATAAATTTGTTTTCTATGTCTGTGGGTCTATTTCTGTTTTGTAAATAAGTTCATTTGTATCATCTTTTTTTTAGATTCCACATATAAGTGATATCATATGATATTTGTCTTTCTCTGTTTGACTTACGTCACTTAGTATGATAATCTCTAGGTCCATCTATGTTGCTGCAAATGGCATTATTTCATTCTTTTTTATGGCTGAGTAGTATTCCATTGTGTATATACATATACCACATCTTCTTTATCCATTTGTCTGTCGATGGACATTTAGGTTGCTTCCATGCCTTGGCTATTGTAAATAGTGCTACTATGAACATTAGGGTGTATGTATCTTTTTGAGTTAGAGTTTTCTCTGGATATATGCCCAGGAGTGGGATTGCTGGATCATACGGTAACTCTATTTTTAGTTTTTTAAGGAACCTCCATACTCTTCTCCATAGTGGCTGCACCAGTTGACATTCCCACCAGTAGAGTAGGAGGGTTCCCTTTTCTCCACACCCTCTCCAGCATTTATTTGTAGACTTTTTGATGATGGCCATTCTGATTGGCATGAAGTGATACACCTCATTGCAGTTCTGACTTGCATTTCTCTAATAATTAATGATGTCGAGCATCTTTTCATGTGCCTGTTGACCATATGGATGTCTCCCTTGGAGAAATGTCTGTTTAGGTCTTCTGCCCTTTGTAGATTGCATTGTTTGTTTTTTTGATATTGAGCTATGTGAGCTGTTTGTATATTTTGGAAATTAATCCCTTGTTGGTCACATCTTTTGCAAATATTTTCTCCAGTTCTGTACGCTGTCATTTCGTTTTGTTTATGGTTTCCTTTGCTGTGCAAATGCTATTAAGTTTAATTAGTTGTTAAGGGCTAATGCAGCTGGTGACTTTAAGTTGAAGTCAATGCTCATCTACCATTCCACAAATCCTAGGGTCCTTAAGAATTATGCTAAATCTACTCTACCTGTGCTCTATAAGTGGAACAACAAAGCCTGGATGATAGTACACCTGCTTGCAACATAGTTTACTGAATACTTTAAGCCTGATGTTGAGACCTGCTGCTCAGAAAAAATATATTCCTTTCAAAATATTACTGCTCTTTGACAATGCACCTGTTCACCCAAGAACGCTGAAGGAGATGTACAATGAGATTAATGTTGTTTTCCTGCCTGCTAATAGCCCATGCGTCAGGGTGTAATTCTGACTTTCAAGTCTTATCATTTAAGAAATACATTTTTTGATGCTATACCTGTCATAGATAGTGATTCCTCTGATGGATCCAGGCAAAGTAAGTTGAAAACTTTCTGGAAAGTATTCACCATTCTACATGCCATTAAGAATATTCATGATTCATGGGAAGGGGTCAAAATACCAACTTTAAAAGGCATTTGAAAGAAGCTGATTTCAACCCTCATGGATGACTTTGAGAGTTTAAGCCTTCAGTGGAGGAAGTAACTGCAGATGTGGTGGAAACAGCAAGAGAACTAGTATTAAAAGTGGAGCCTGAGGATGTGACTGAATTTCTGCAGTCTCATGATAAAACTTGAATGGATGAGGAGCTGCTTCTTATGGGTGAGCAAAGAAAGTGGTCTCTTGAGACAGAATCTGTTCCTGGTGAAGATGCTGTGAAGATTGTTGAAATGACAAAAAAGGATTTAGAATATTATATAAACTTAGTTAATAAAGCAGTGTCAGGGTTTGAGAGAATTGACTCCAATTTTGAAAGAAGTTCTACTGTGGGTAAAGTGCTGTCAAGCAGCATTGCATGCTACAGAGAAATTGTTCTCGAAAGAAAGAGTCCATCGATGTGGCAAATGCTGCAGCCATTCCACTTTGGTGACCACCACCGTGCTTAGTCAGCAGCCATCAACATCAGGGCAAGACCCTCCACCACAAAAAAGATTACCGCTCACTGAGGGCTCAGATGATGCTTCACATTTTTTAGCAATAAAGTATTTTTAAATTAAGGTATGTACATTGTTTTTTCAGACATAATGCCATTGCACACTCAATAGACTATCGTGTGGTGTAAACATAACTTTTACATGCACTGGGAAACCAAAAAATTTATGTGACTCACTTTATTACAGTGGTCTGGAACCAAATGTGCAATATCTCTGAGGTGTGCCTGTAATTTTAAAAGGCTATTTTAGAATGAGGTCATTTTTATGTGTTCTTTTAGATACCTAACACACAATGTAGGTCTAATAAATAGTACATAATTACCTCTAGGGAAAAATTGCATTTTAGACCTCATTTTCTCTGCCACAGAACAGAATGTGAAACTAAAGCAAAAAAGACAAGGATTTATACAGCAGTCCCAGCTGTACACTTAACATGGTGCTGGAGTATTATGGTAAATGTCTTCTGTTTTGGGGGAGATCAAAACAGTCCTTCAGAGATCATTTTCAGACTTTTAGCAATATTCTATTTCAGCTCTTTTTTTAAGAGTGTACATGCTCTTATACGGATGATTATGGAGAAGCAGAAAAAATGAGGTTTAAAATACCAGAGGATTAGACTTTGGTAGCTTATTAAATCAATAGCACCCAGAAGACTGTACGTAAAATGATTTCCATACATAAAACCTGTTGTTTTGTACAAGATGGAGCACATCTGATGAGGGGCAGACCTACCTGTTACCTCTGGATGTATGTATCTACCTAATGTGTGGGGCCTTGTGCAAAATAAAAATGCAGAGCCCTTTGGAAGAGTTACAGCAGAGCATGACACCAAGTCTGGTGTTCTTCTAAGTGCAGGGCTCTGTGTGACTGAGTAGGTCTCATGCCCATGAAGCCAGCCCTTCCTCTGGCTGTGCTTGCCCAGGATGCCAGGGAGGTGTTCTAATCCTCCAGATGTTACTCACCTTTCTCCCTGTTTCACTAATGATGCCCATCATTCTATCTTGTGCACTTATATCCTCTCCCTGGTAAGATACCGTTGCCCCTAAGGTATCAGTCACTATAATCTCCATGGGTATGAGTTTTGTAGATGCTTACAGCTGAGAGCAGGTTTTATATATGGTAAGATGGAGAGAAACTAGGAGTGGGAGAGAGAGAAAGGGTGGGAGGCCACAGGAGGCTGCCAGGGCATGGCCTGGGGATCTTGAGTACATGGGGAAGGAGGTCCCCTGTTGAGGGGGATCCGTGAAATGGCCTAGTAGGAATGGAGTGAAGAAAAAATGTTTTCATATTCACTGTTTTACATGGATTTTATGTTAGGTCCTTTTCAGATTGAGAAGGTGAGTTTGGGTGTCTGTATGCATATGCTAGGGGGTTGTAAACTGCAGGGATTAAAGATGAAAGGAAATCCTCCTTTAGCTACAGATTCTGGGTTCTTTTATGCCTCAACAGAGCCTGTAGCAGTTTGCTCACTCTCATGCCTAGCAACTCCAAAGATGGTTCCTGGGAAAAGCTTTCACCCTGCCTTACAATACACCTACTCAATACTTCAAAGCAGAGGTTGGATGTTTTTAATGTGGGAAAACAGGGAATGACCTCAAATTTTGTAGTGAAGCATCAATTATCCATACACCTGTGGGATGTACAAATCATGTTGATCTTTTCTGTTAACATATAGAAAGGCAGGATATCAGTTACCTGTTATCACTATAATGCTATATAACCAGCAACCAAAAACACCCCAGCATTTTGCAACAATAAGCATTTATTTAATGCACAAATCTGTGATTTCCCTGGCCTGGGCTGGGCTTCGCAGGGCTTGCTCATGTGTCTGTGGCAAGCTACACAGGGCCATTAGGCAACTCTGCCGTTCTTGGTTAGTCTTGCTCCCGTGACGGGGCATCAGCAGACTGCTGGTCGGTATGGATATTCTTATCCCAGCGGCTAACTTGGCTTGATTCCATGTGTCTACTGTCCTCTAGTAGAGTAACCTGGATATTTTTTCATGACAATGGCAGAGGACAAGAGGCGGGCAGAGCCATAAAAGTACTTTTTCACGCTTCTGCTTGTGTCACGTCTGTTAACATCCCGTTGGCTCAAGCAAGTTGCAAGACCAGCCTAGATTCAAATGGTAAGGAAATTCATTCTTCCTTTTTAGGGAGCAAAACTGTAAAGGCACATGGCAAAAGATGTGGATAAAGAGAGGAGTGAAGAATTGAAATCATTTATACAATCAGTTTACCACAGTTGCTAATTTGGGCACTTACCAGTTAAACTAATAGTCTATCAAAAGTCTTGCCAAGACTATTAATATTTAGAGTAAAAGGACATGCTAAGTTTTCTTTTTCCTTTGTATTTTTTAAGGTTTACCTTCGAATCAAGTTGGATCACTCAGAAATATTATAGCTATATACCAGTTTTAAATACATTGTCTCTTAGGCCCAATCCACCATTCTGTGCCCTGCTTTGTGGAACTGTGGTTGAACCCTATAAACATTTCTCCTTTGACAGCTGCCTTGATGCTAATATGTCAATACAGGATGCTGGAAGGACCCTATTGAAGTGATGGTGACAAAAAGACCCTCCCTTTCTAGGCTCCAGTACTCAATCCATTGTATTAATCATGGAACTCAGTGGGTCAGCCTGTAGATGGCCCGTGGGACTGACCTCAGGGGCCCTCGTGGACTGGCTCCTGCCTCCCACCTAATGGCTGTTTCTGTGGCAACTCTGGCCACATCCTCAGGTATCTACCTCCTTACCTGGCTGGGACATTTGTACAGACCAGATCCTCTTGCAGGTTTCCTCCCCCGTGATGTGGTAGGTCTACCCTCTTCAAAGTCCTTAGTTCTTCATTGCCTCCTTGCTTGCATCTCCTCAGCCTAGTAGTTTCTTTTCTGCAAGTGCTATATCTGAATCCCTTAAACCAGAGGTTGGCAAACTCTGATCAGTGAACACAATAAAGGGATATATATATACTTATCAAATTAGTTAAAAATTCAGAGTTAGGATAATAGCTAATTATGGGAAAGCTGTGGGGAGGCAAGTACTCTAATGCAAGGCTGTCACGAGTGTGCTGACTTTGGGAGGTCAATATGGAATGTATTATATGTAATTATATATGCAATATGTAATGAAGCCCTTACAATGTGCACATACTCCTTAGCTCAGAAATTCATAAAATAATGAGGATGTTTTAAGACTTACATACAGGTCTGTTTATTGCGGTTCTGCAAAAACTGTGAAAGCTTTAAATATCCAACAGTTGGGACTGGCTGAATAAATTGTAGCATATCCATGGATTAGACTACTTATGCTCATGTTTGAGAATTATATTTATTAACATGGAAAAATAGTCATAATGTGTTTTAATTCTTGTGATTGTAACAAAATATATTTTACAATGTTTAAAAGAAAGTATAATCAGCTGGGATTGGAGAGATTTTGCTGTCTTCCTCCATTTCTTCATGAGTTTTTCAGGTTTAAATATTTTTTAAGCTCCCTGTTATCCAGTATTAAGTGATGTCAATCCCTTTATCACTAGATCACCCAGTGAAACCCTACCTTTTCTTATTGTTAAGAAGGCTTTTCATCTTCTCCAACTCAATATGTGGTCTTTATTTAATATTTGTTTATATCCATTGTACTGGTCCTGCTCATGGGGTAGAATCCCATATATCTCCTTGGCATTGAGTTATCATTAAAACCTGGCTTTGGTGTTTTGGGGAAGATGCTAAACATCACTGGATACCAAGAGCTCACAAGAAGATAGAGGTGATGGTCAAACACAGGCATCTTCAAATTGGGGATGAAGTTTCCTGGATTCTTTCATTTCTTCTGATAAAGATCCCACCCCTGTCATATAATATAAAATACAGAGTTATATGGACAAGACTTGGGAAGATTGGGAAATATTATTCTGTGGGAGGTGGTTTCTTGAGATACATGTATGTCATGGTCAAAAGCCACATCCCTTGAGATTGGCTGGTGGTGTCACTGTCGGCCTTCTGAGGCCTCTTTAGCATCTCCTAGTCTTCATCACCTCAGCGACTACAGAAGCCACACCTACTAAGGGAGAGAGATCCAGTGTGGGTGATGGTGTATACTATCTAAAGAAGGCCGGAAGAGGCCTCTTTAAGTGATAGAATTATGGATTTTTTTCCTTTGTGTTTAAAAATTTTTCTACCATAAATGGGTAGTGTTTGTGTAAGTGTTAATAATAATAAAAGTAATAAAAAGGTATTTGGGGTTAAAAAAAAAAGCCTCAATTCAAAGGAATATATCTGAGGTAGAATTTCATGCCTCCTGAACTGCCTGTCTTTCTTCCAGAAGTCACAGTGCTTAACTGACTACCTTTCCCATCTGTGGACAAGGATAGAGTTTATGAGTACGACAGGCAGACCAGTATACAGTCCTGAAAATCTCGTTTATCCTTGAACTGTCAGGGACACTGTAATGCTCAATTCTAGGGGTCACTACTCACATGTCTTTCATGTGAGCAGTGCCCCATTGGGAAATGTAGAGCTGCTATGGTCTCCTGTATATTAATTTACTTCTGAATTGTTTATTTAATCTGTCGAGAATAAGAAGAAGACCTAGGGGACATCCTAGATTGCTTCATAGTTTAATGGGTTAAAACAGTTTCTCTAAGAGCTATATTAACTTTGACAATTGACTGTCCAAATAGAGCAATTTAGTTCTCTAAACCATTTTTCAATTCTTGCAGAAGGTCAGAGTCATCGTTTATTTGATTTCTTACAAACTGGGACTCCTGGTATTAAGTTAGGGGAGGCTCATTAAAATAAATTGATTTAGAATTGTTTAAAGTTTTTGATATGTGTGGTTGGCTCTAGTGTCTTCTAGGTATTAGGTTAAATATTTTAAATTGAAAATTTTGGTTTTAGTCTGCAGGGTATGTAGCTGACATATCTTTGGACAAAGCAAGATTAATTAAAATACTGTTGTTATACTTTTTCAATTCAAATCCTTGGAGTTTTGAGAGTGAAAATGTGTATGACTTCCTTATCAGAAAGCCACAACTTGTTACAAGTCTGAGTCTCACTGCTTCTAATTTCTTTGGGTCTCATGATGACATTAATATGCTCACACAGAGAGAAGGCTGGCTGGCACTGTGGAAGGAACCCTGGCATGGAGCCATAAGACACTAGGTCCAGTCTGGGCTCTGTCACCAGCTAGTGATAGCCTGAATGCTTGACTTCCTGTTTTATTATCTGTAAAATGAGAACAATGATATCTTTCTCTGACCCTCATTCTTTTGCTTCCCTCTTTCCCTTTTAAGGACCCTTGTGATTACACTGGGTCCAATTGGATGGGTAATCCAGGATAATCTTTCTATTTTTACATCAGCTAATTAGTAACTTTACTTCACTCTGCAATCTTAATTCCCCTTTGCCATGTAAATGGACATATTCACAGGTTCTCAGGATTAAGGTGGATGTTTTGGGAGAGCATTATTCTGCCTACTGCATTGCTGTACTCTCTTTACTTGGTAGTTAAAGGAATAAGATATAAAAGTATATTAACATTATGAATTACTGCAATTATGTAATTTAAGATATTGGCTGGATAAAGCATTTTCATGTGTTTCAAGATGAAACAGACCTAAAAACTCATCCCATCAACATTTGCTATTACCATGTGAACATGAAGGAAGAGATTAGACTAGTTTAGCAGAAGCCAAGGAACACCAAAGATTGCCAACAAACCAGCAGAAGCTAGGAAGCTAGGAAGCTAAAGGCATGGAACATTTTCTCTGTTAACCTTTGACTTTCTAGCCTCTAGAACTAAGACAATAAATTTCTTTAAGCCATCCAGTTTTTAGTACTTTGTTCTGGAAGCTCTAACAAACTGATATATCTCTCCAGTCACTGAAGTGGGAAGCTTGAAGGTGGTAAGAGACTGACAAGAGTTCCAGTCTATCCTTGGGGTTCTAAGCCAGCCTTGCGGGTTCATTTGTCCTTGCTTCTCTTATTTCACATCTGACTTTCAAGCTGCTTTATCTACCGATCTCAGGTTCTAGAATCATGTGAAGAGGCAACAGCTTCACAGAGACAGTCTCCCATAATTTCGTGAGATCAATCAAATTCATATAATAAAATCTTTCTCTCTTTCTCTCTCTCTACACACATAAACACATGCACACGCACATACACATACACATCTCCTAGGGGCTCTGTTTCTTAGATTAACTCCTGATTGATGTAGACCCCTTTATATATTCTTAATACCAGTCCTTAGTCAGATATGTTTTGGAAACATTTTTTTCCCCCCAGTCTGATTGTCTTTCCATTTTCATAATGAAGTTTTTAGATAACAACAATTTTTTTTATCTTGGTGAAGTAAAATTTATTGGCCAGTGATGTTTTTGGTCTGGTCTAAGAATCTTTGTTTCAAAGTCATGAAGATATTATCCTACCTTTTTTCAGCATGGTATAAGCTAGTGGTCAGAGTTTTTTTTTTTTAATGGATTTTCAGTTGTTCCAATCCCATTTATTAAAATGACCTTTCTTTCTTCATTGGATTGCTTTAGTATCTTTGTTTGTTTGGGTTTTTATGGTTTGTCTGTTTTAGCTGCGCCACGTGGCATGAGGGATCTTAGTTCCCCGACCAGGGATTGAACCTGTGCCTCTTGCAGTGCAAGCGTGGAGCCTTAACCACTGGGCCACCAGGGAAGTCCCGCTTTAGTATCTTTGTTGGAATTAATTGACTATATCCACATGGGTTTATGGCTGAACTCTATTCTGTTCCATTGATTTGCTTGTTTACCCTTAGGTCAAGATCACAGTGTAATGACTACTATAACTCTATAGTAAACCTTGAAATCTGGGAATGTAAATCTCATAACTTTGTTTTTTTAGAAACTGTTTAGGCTATTCTAGATTCTTTGAATTTACATATGAATTTCAGAATGAGTTTGTTAATTTCTTAAAAAAGTCCTCCTGGGATTTTGATTGGGCCTGAATTTGATATGCAGATCAATTTAGGGAAGTATTCGTGTCTTAAGAATGTTGCTATGCTATAAACATATAAACATATATCTCCATTTATTTGGGGTTTTTCTTAAATATTCTCAGGAAATGGTTTTTAGTTTTCAGTGTAGAGGTTTCACACATCTGTTATTAAATTTATTCTTAAGTATTTTAAAGCTATTGTCAATAGTATTTTAAAATATTTTCTAATTGTTTGCTGCTAGTACATATAAATGCAATTTATTGTTGTATACTGACCTTGAATCCAACAATCTTGTTAAATTCATTTGTTCTAATTTTTAAAAATAGATTCCTGGATAAAATCCAAAACACTGACAACACCAAATACTGGCAAGGATATGGAGCAACAGAAAAACGCATTCATTGCTGGTGAGAATGCAAAATGTACAGCCTCTTTGGAAGACAGTTTGGCAGTTCTTTACAAAGCTAAATATAGGCCTACCATATGATCCAGCAATTGTGCTCCTAAGTATTTACCCTCAAGCCTGCACATGCATGTTTACAGTAGCTTTCTTTAGAACTGCCAAAAACTGAAAGCAACCAAAATAGATTCCAACAGATTAATGGATGAATGAACTGTGGTACATCCATACAATGGAATATTATTTAGCAATGCAAAGAAATGAGCTGTCACCCGTGAAAAGACATAGAGGAAATGTAAATTCATATTGCTAAGTGAAAGAAGACAATCTGAATAGGCTATGTATTCTGTGATTATGACTATGTGACATTCTGGAAAAAAACAAGCTATGGAGACAGTAGAAAGATCAGTGGTTGCTGGAGGTCTGTGAGAGGAAAGGGGCATATGCCATGCAGACCTCAGCAATGTGATGGCAGTGGGTGGCCGGGGGAAGGGGTGAAGGTGGAATGGTGGCCATGAGGTGGAGGGAGGTGGCTGATTAACCTCTGACCGAAAGTAATAGAGTCTCAGGCCTCGTGGTGTATAGCTGTTGCGGCTTAATTTTGAACTATAGAGGCTGTGGTTTTAGCAGTGTGTTTGGGCCAAGTGGAGCCTTGTCAGATCACAGCAGGCCCCAGAAAGTTTAGGAAGTAGGTGCAGCTGATGCAAAGGAGGAGGTTTTTCCCCTTTCAGTATATAGGACTTTTAGATATTAAGGCCTAGAACAATTATGTGATTCTTGTTCTGTAAAAGTCTACAGGTCAGGACTTAAAACTACAACTAAGTTTCACGAGTGGCTTAGAGCACTGATATGTGTATTTCTAGCAGCCTGAGGTAGGTGGAGAAGAGAGGTGACTTCAAATCTGTTCCTCTTTATGTTGTTTTCAAGTCATTCTGGGCCAGAGGAGGATCATGCGGAGAGACTGACTGCTTGTGTTGTGTGTGCCTTGTTGACAGTCTTGTAGGGGATGTTCTTCCTATCACATGGCCTCAGTTGACTCTGGGTTTGTTAGTTACATAAGCCCTGATCATTACTTTAGAATTTAACACAAATTGTAGCTTCATCCATAAGTGTGGGATTAAGTAATAAAGAAATAAGTAACATAAACGTTTCTGGTTCTTAAGAAGATCATGAATGAGCCAGGGTGGTTGGCTCCCTCCCCCAAATCAACCTTGGAGAAACTACAAAATCAAGAGGTAAAAATGAATTCAAGGAACTAAAAACAATAAAACCCCATGAAGAAATCCTTGTGAGACTGAAGTCTCTGTTCACTTACTATGTATATAGAACGTAGATGGCTGCAGCCCAGGGAGGAGGGTGTTAGTAAAAGGATTTGTTGGAGGAACACAGTGGATAAGATAAACAGTAGAAATCTGTGGAGGGTGATTCTACAGCCTAAACAAGTGTGGGGAGATAGATTCCATAGGCCTACCTAGTTTCATACTCTGAGGCAGAGGCTATAGCACCGGACTCAAGGCTCCCGGTCACAAGAGTGTAGTAAACACAGGGCTCAAAGGGGAAATGGAAATGAAGAGGTTTTAAATGTGCAGGAAAGTTACCTCAGGTAAGACCTGGTGACTAAGGCTGACACCACTGTAAATTTCTAAATTTTGCAAGAACACAGTAATATCTCAAATGCCAGTTCTCTGAGAAACAGGTGGATTTTCTCTCCAGGTATAGTAAACATGATGTCATTATTATTATGAGAATTAAATGCAAAGATGCAACTAAAGTGCTTAGCCCAGCGCTAGGAAAACAGGGCTCAACAAATATTAGCTGTCACTTAAAATTATTTTCAAGTTTAATCTGGGGAGTAGCGTACTCCGTAAGTGGTCAACTGAACTCACTTGATAAAACCTCTATTTTGCCAGTCTTTTTCTTCAATATGACTCTCAAAAGAAAAAGTCTTATTATAAGGCAAGAAGAAATATGATACCTTTGAAAATGATATATTCTTGTAGAAAAATCTATGAACCTACCAGCAGAAGTACCCAGGAAATCCTTTTGGGATTTGGACATAAATGATACTGTTGGAAAGTAGCAGAGACTGCTTGGACAAATGAACGTGTATGATGTATTCTTGAAATAGATCACAGAAATTGCACAGAGGCAAGAGGTAATGAAGGCAGATCTTTTCCTTATCTGGACATCTATTAGTTGGCTTATTTAGTTAAAATCAGACACTACTTAGACAATTCATTTTTAAAGGTATAAAAGTGATAAAGTGAATTGCTTTGCTGGGCCTAATTCTGGCCAAGAAGGAGCTATTGGCTGGTAAAATGGAAGTGATTGAAACCTTAGGATAAAGCAGCTTTTTATTATGACAATTTAAAAAACTACAGAAAAGTGAGTGATTAAACAAACATCCATGTACTTATCACCTGGATTTAATAATTATTCACATATTGCCGAGGGATCGGTTCTTTCTCTGGGTTTCTAATACTGCCAAATGCCAATATGGAAAACATTAAGTTAGCAATAATAGTTTGATAAGTCAAACCAAACGTAAGGTAGATAGATAGTGGGAAGCAGCCGCATAGTACAGGGAGATCAGCTCGGTGCTTTGTGACCGCCTGGAGGGGTGGGATAGGGAGGGTGGGAGGGAGGGAGACGCAAGAGGGAAGGGATGTGGGAACAGATGTATATGTATGACTGATTCACTTTGTTATAAAGAAGAAACTAATAAAAGGGTAAAAAAATAGTTTGATAAGTCAAAAATAAAGGAATGGAGCTATTTATCAGTATAGTACCTCTTCTTGATATTATGCTACACCTAGTATTCATTTTGCAATTCTTGTGCCCATTATGAGTGAATTCCTTTCTGAGTTTTTCATGAGTAATCTTCATGTCTATAATTTCCCCCTTTGAAAAAAGTAGGTGGTCATTCATTCTCAGTGGGATGCACTATTTTTCAATCTAGGGAAAAGATCATTTCAATGAAATACTTTGGATCTGAGAATTCCATACAGAGAAAAGTGAAGCAATTGGTGGTTTGACTTTTATTGATATGGAAAGTAATGATTCTGAGAAATATCTGTCTATATACAGTGCAATGGTAGGGTAACTTCTACTTCAAAATAATCTTGAATTTGTAAATAAAATAGTATTTCACCTTTACATGATACTATTCCTTCCAAGAGCTCAAAATTTTTTCAAATTTATTTCTCCATTTATTTTCATCATAGCTCTGTGATGTAGATAAGAAGGGATAGATATAACTTAATGATTAATATTCTAAAGGGAAAATGTATTTTGGGGATATTTTATTTGAAAGTCAAGAGAATATATCTTATTGTTTCTTACCAAGAATTGTAAAGACCATAAAATATATTGAAACATATAAATATATGTTTATAGTGTAGGTATCCTTTTTTTCTTGAAAATTTATATATTGATGCTTGTAACCCATAGGGTAGAAAAATGAAACACATAAAAATACTATATGCTTTGTTTTATGACTGTAGATGATATATATCACTATACCTCTGAAAGCCAAGCATTTGTTATCATAAACCCTGGAAGCATAAAATCAGCTTAAATATATGCCTTGGTAAGAGTAGTAGGAATGTTAGCAGGCTTGAGGAAGTCCTGTTAGATACTAACAAGAAAGATCATTAAAGGTGTTTCAGACAATACTCTTAATAGTTTCTGACAATTCGAACCCTGTGCATGTAATTCTCATTGAAATGTGTTTGAAATCATATCTTTCATTGAAGGATATACACTAAAGTATTATTAGGTGTAATCTATTCTTATAGGGATTATAGGTAATTTTATTTCCCTATTTATATTTTCTAGTTATTTATTCCTTATTTTTTTACAACAACATTAAGAAAGAGAAGAAATACGTGTTTTTTTAAAGTTTTTCAGTACAATTTATTCTTCCTACATTTTAATTTACATTTATTAAGTATCTTAGAAATCTTACACTCAAAGTAATAGAGCTCCAGATAGAGGCCATTAACTAAGAGGGGAACAGTCTCAGTGTGTCAACTTCCTAGTTAGCCTGCTCGCCTCCCCACTACACATATTTGCCTTCTGGTGGTTATTACTATGTAATTGTCTTCAAGATGTGGCTGAAACTTGAATCTACATCTGGCATCAGGCCAAGTCTGGGAATCCATGAATGTAGGCCACCAAATGTATTTAGGGTATACAGCCTGCTGAAGGTTCTTTCTTGACAGTCAATGATGATGAATGTGGAAAGACTGGCTATTCTCTTGGGAGAAGAAAGTATACTCCACCTTAAGTGACAGCTACAGTTTTCTAACAGAAAAAATAATCAGCAAAGGGAGAGGATCAATGATAAGGATAGGGAAAATACTCTGAGAATAGAGTAAGTACAATATATACATAATGGAATAAATAGTGAGGCTGCTCCTGAGTCCAAACTCTTATTTTTAAAAGTCTGATAAAAATTTACTCAATTACATTTATATAGTAATATTTAGTGAGCTTTGTCCAAAAAGGCTATGTTTTAAGTTTGTTTGTAAAAATAACAAAAGCTTTATCACTCAGTCTCTGGTCAATAAGAAAGGAAGAAAACCTGGCTGGAAATAACAATAAATAATTTCACACAAAAGGCCAGGTGACATAAGAATAGTATATTAATTAATATATTTTCTTTGTATTTACAATAAATCGATTTGTTAATACTGTGATAGAAAAAATAATCAGTCCACATTATGTAGTAGAAACAGGCTTTGAGGCTGATCATACCTCTCACAATAAAAACATACAAGGATTCTTCCACAGCTAAAGTACTTTTCAACATGACAGTGTTGTGTGAAGGTAAAACTGACAGAGTACTTTATGTCCTAGAATCAAGGAATCGAGGATATTACCAACCATTAAGCAAGCAGCAAAAAGCTGTTTAGTTTTTCCAGGACTATTTAAATATAGTAGTTACCATATGAGAATTTAATTTTACTTTGAGATATAAAAAGTAAAAACCCTAAATAGGGAAACTGCACTAATCAAAAGCAGCCCCAAACAAAAAAGCCATCAACAGAAATGAAACAAGGTATTCTTACATATCATGCATAAAAAGGATAATTACATAATACATGCTTTAATGACCAGACTGATAAATAAATGAGGTAAATTTTACAGTCATTGGAACAAATAAACTATATTCAACCACTTAAGTGTCGTACTGACACTGCTTTTGTTTCAAAATATAAAGGAATATAATTAATCTAACATCTAAAAACTGCATACTTTGAATGTTTGCTTTTTTGATCCCCTTTTGAGATAGTAAAGGGGTACTGTGTAACAAAATATTATCTGAATATAAATTATCAACACCAATATGATACAATTATCCTGTAATTGCCATTCTGTATATGCACAGTGGAAATATTTTGAAAGCTAAGAAACAGATGAAAACAGACTGGTCAGAATTTTAAATTTCAGACTAATCCATGATAATCTAGAACAGAAGAAGACAAAAATAAAATTCACTAAATAGATATAACTTGATATCTTTTCCAAATTCAGTAGTCCACTAAGATGCAACTTCTACTAAACAAGTCTATTACCTCAAAGGTAAAAAGGAAGAAAATGTAAATCTCTTTTGAGCTTTAGTTTTTAAGTTTATGCTCTGAAAGAAGGCCAACATTAGTCAGAACAGCAATACTGTATCTTTGCTTTTGAATTTTGTATTTGCTTTTTCTATTATAGTTATAGTATGGAATAGAGAGAAAAATATTAAATTATCAAGTAAAGGGTAAGTATTTCTGGCCAGTTCATGAAATATATTGAGCTAATCAGTTGGGTCAAGAATTTCCTACTATGCTGCTACATTTATTATCTATGGCCTTGGAATAGTAATTTAGGAGATGTCTATCAAAACTACTGATGGCACTTTTCATGGTATACCAATTTCCATTTTTACTTTCTTCTCTCCTTTGCCACTTAAATGCATTATTTTTTAACCACCTGATAGGAAATTTTATTTTACAAATTCCTGTTTCATTTACTGAAGAAGTGATTTTAACACATAAATCTACCAATCCTGAGAGATGATAATGATGATGATGACAGGAAAACTAAAACCCAGGGATTATTCACTCAAATTTCTGCTTTAGTTTTTTTTGGAAGATCGCTGGCAGAATAGAAAGAAGAGCCAAAATCATTAAAACAAATACTGAGTTCCAGGAAACAGCTTCCCCTGCTGTTGTAAGCTGGTACAGTGTTGTTCCTGCCTTAATTGCTACAAAAGAGGGAGGTGCAACACCTAGAAAAGTGCCAGTAAAAAGAACTTTCAGTGGCACGTTTATCACAGGAGACATGAATAAACCAATTAGGCAGAAATGGTGTTATTCTCAAAAATATAATGTAGTTAATGAGATGTTCTCTGTGATGTTCAACCTACTGTGACCATTTTACTGCTTTCTCAGTTAGGTATTTATATACAACCAGCCTCCCAACTAAATAGGAGAGCATATAGCAGAATGAGGCACCAAGTCCAGAACACAAACAAACAAGAAATAAGGCTAGTGGAAAGGGATAAAAGAAACCCTGAGAGTATATTGAGAAATACAGAGCCCGGAATAGCAAATGTTTGCAAGAAAATATATGTAGCAAAATAAGCTATAAGTACTTGTACATAAAAGGTGTCCTTATATTTGGATAAAATTTTTCCTAGAGCCTTGGCATCATCCATATCTCTGGGAACCTTCATATTCACTCCTTCTTCACTACGCTGAGGAAAATTTTTATATACCAAAAACATAACAAAAGCTGCAGATAAGAAAATGGACACCAATATAAAGAAGCAACATTTGGATGATAAATCATGGAACTTTCTTGTAATGAGCACAGGATCATTCTTTTTAGAGAAAACACACATACGAAAAAGTAGAGAACAATCAAATGCTAAACTGTCTCACTGAGAGTGCAGAGAATGGAGAGATCAGGTTGGAGCAGCCTGAGATTTTATGAAAGAGATGAGATTTGAGCTTGGCTTTGAAGGAAGTGTGATTAAGGAGCCTTTGAAAGTCAGGACATAGAGGAACTGACTTTATTCATCATCAGTCTTGACTGGGAAAATTATAGGGGAAATTCTGTCTTAGGAGAATTAGTTTGAATATTCTCCGTTGAATAGGGGGCAAGACTTGGGGAAGAGTAGTAGAGGAGACTGGTTGTCCCTGGTTTCTAGTCTCTCTGTCTCTATAGCAGGAGAACCCTGGGATTTTTTTTTAGCTGGACACATGGCCATCCATTACCCAGCTTTCTTTCCACTGAACCATGGCCACGTCATTATGTTCCAGCCTGGAAGTTGTGAGGGAAAATGATATGTGATACTTCTAAAGACATGTCCTTAAGGGAAGGGGCTGTACTGTGTATCCCTCCTTCTATCCTGCTGCTGCTCTATGGGAGAGGGAAATTACCTTCTATCTTTTTAAAGGTATGTTAGCTCAGGTTTGTATTTCATGCAGCTGAACCTATACCCTAACTAATAAAATTTGGTATGTGAAAGTAGAGTACTATATGTAACAGAAACTTAACTAGGCGCATTTAGTTGATAGTTTCAAGGATACAGACATTGCAGAATGTAAAAGGGGGTCACATTTTTTATGGTGTGGCAAAACAGTGGCAAATGTACCTCTGACACTTGGATGGGCAGATTATGGGCCAAGTGAGCCAATAACTCCAGGGGAAATGGTGGGGAAAAAAATAAATGTCTGTTGGCTGCTTCTGACCTCTTTTAAAAGGCCCTGCAACAAAGAGGAGAGCTCAGGCTAGAACTAGCTGGTTTGCAAGTAGAAATGGAGGGAAATACAACTTTGATGAAGGACTTGGTGCCTGAGGCAATCTCCGATGACTGGGGTTCTGGTAATCTGGGGCCTCACAGGGCTGAAGAAGTAAACTGATTCTGTAATACAAATTCAAGCAATTATAAAACTGTCAGTTTTAGCAGGAGATAGGAATAGGGCCACAAACCTTTTCAAGCACCTCTGTTAGACTATGGGAACCAGTCTGGCTGTGAAGATGAGATTAAGGGTGTTGTCTTGTCCCCAAGTCTCAGCTGGCTTCCAGTAGCTGCCACTGCTCTAGGCAGGGTACAGAGGTTGTAAGTAAAATGTCAGTCCTCAAGTCCTGAAGCAATTTTTTGATGAAATCTTTGGCTGAGTTCATCCCTTGAAAACCAGAAGACTAGAATCCTAGTAAGTTTTTGAGGGAATGTTATTACCAAATGATCCACATGTCAGGCCTGCAAAAGCCTGTGATTTTTTTTTTTTTAACCTCTAAAGCAACTTGCAAATCTGCAAACCTGCGTTGGTGGGAAGTAGGTTGTGAAAGCTATGCAGCCTCACTTCAGAAGTGTCTAAGGAGGATAACGGACAAGAAAGAAACCCCTGGAGGGCCAAACCAGAGGCCTGCGAGAAAAATGGACAAGCAGACAGAAGAACTGAGGCCTTCTAGATTGGCTAATGGAGACACTTATGAGCTCTGGGAATTTGCACAATATAGGCTCATTTTTTTTTTTCAAATTTAAGATTTGTTTTTTAAAGTATACATATCATAAAAGTTTTATCTCATGAAAATATGCCCCATATTAAATAATTTTTAAGGTACATAATTACTTATGGGTAATGTTTTCAATCTAGTTTATCCATTATCATAGTCCCTGAACCTGCCTTTGTTTCCTCTCCTAAGGCTCAGTGCAGAATATAACTTCCCCCATGAGGAGGGGCAGGAAATCAAGGATACTAGGAAGACCAGTCTCAGTTATCACTGATGATGCCAAGAGGCACTTAACACCATGACCGTGTTATTTAAACATAAATTAGAAGATAAGCTATATGAGTGAACTTCATGAAGTTTGTCATGTAAAGTGTATTTTATGTTATCAAAGATATTTGATAATTGGGTAGCTTTTATTGTGATTATCCTGTACCTCCCCTACCACTGAGTATATTGGGTAAGACAACTGCTTTTGTTTGTTTGTTTTTTGGTAAATAACTAGACCACATATGGACCTGATATAAAGAAGGGCATATCGCTGAAAAACAAACAAACAAACAACAAAACCTGGATTTTGAGCTGATGCAGTAATTGGACACAGCCTGGAGGTGGTGTCCTTTGAGGTCTAGGTGAGTGTGTTGCATATATTGGAAGAAGTATACGAGGCCACTCAGGTCTCCTTTTAAGAGAGTTTCTCAAGCAAGAGGTGCAGTCAACAGCAGCACCTTTGAGATCCACCAAAGTCTTGGAGGAGAGGACACGCTCTCCCTCACTCTCTGGGTGACTCTAGCCAATGACTGAGCATGGTGGGGTTCTAGGTGCTGGCCATTGCTGCCCAACATGAAACTCATGCAAAGGGCAATTTTTGCTTTGTAACTTCCTGTGGGGCTGGCTAAGAGTTTTTTGAGTGGTACCATAGTCTGCGCTCTCCCTATCCAAGCCTCCTTCTTTTTTCCTTTCCTTTCACAGGCATCAGACCTACACTGAGCACTGAAAGCTTTTCGTGCCTACTCCTACACCCTCTCCCCTTTGTCTTTCACAGGCTTCTCCACCCAAAACATCTCTTGCCCTTCTAACTCTGCCTTGACCACTGTTTCCCGGAGGGCCAGAGCCAACACAGGCGCACATGCATTTTCGTTCACTGTAGAGACGAGTAACAGCCAGTATTACATGTCCTTGTCTGTGGGATACAGGTTATTACTACTCTGCCACTCAATGGAGAATGTTCTTTGCATCACGTTAAATAGATTTTCCTTTTTACACTTCACCAAGTGCCTTTGTTTTATCCTCAAGTTTTTCCTAACTCCCATCCATGTTATTTATTCTATATATTCTCAAATTTTCCCTGAGTCTTTCCATCCCAACCCTCTGTCTCCTGGCTCCCATCTCTACGAGGACTCTCTAGGACAGCTAGAGTGTGGCCATCACTTGGCTTCACTGCTCTCTTGAGTTGGGAATGACTATTTTGGTGGGGGGGCATGACCTTCTTTCTTTGTTTTGATGGTATACTTTCCTATTTTCTTAAAATACATTTTCATGCCTAAGAAAGATTGCATTTAAGGTAAACTTCCGAGTCCTTGCATGTTTGAAAACGTCTTTACTCTGACCTCATGAATGATTATTATGTTGGCTATAGAAGTCTGGGGTAAAAATCATTTTCCATGGGAATTTTGAAGGCCTTCCTCTATTGCCTTTCCACATCCTGTGTTCTGATGAGATGGCTAATATCTTTGATTTTCACTCCCTTGTCTTTTCTCCTGGGTAGCTTTTTGGATCATTTCTTTATACTCAGAGGTATGGCATTTTACCAGGACATATCTAATCCTGGGTGCAGAATGAGTCCTTTTGGTCTAAAGACTGACTTAATCTTCAAGGAAATTATCAATTAGTGCTTCTGTGATAATTTCTCCCTCATTTTTTTTTCTCTTTCTGGAATTCTTATTTGAATGTAAAATGTCTTGAAATAAATCTTTCGAATCTCTCATCTTTTCTCCCATGTTTCAGTCTCCTTGTATTGCAATCGGGGAGAGTTCTTTAGATTTATTGTCTAACTTTTCTATTGAATTTTTATTTGGCAATCAAATTTTAATTTCCAAAAGTTTTCTTGTTATCTGATACTGTCTTGTACATACTGTCTTATAGTTATTTATGAATGCAGTATCTTTTTAAAAAGTTAGTATTTTGGGGGGAAATACATTATACATTCAAGAGTATTATTATGTATTTTAAATATATAACAAAATGAATCCCCATGTACCTGTCACTCCAGGTAAGAAAGGAAACAGCGCACTATAGAAGCCCCTGTGTTCTCTTCTTTAATCATATTCCCCTCCTTCCAGAGGTAGTTCCTACACTGAAGGTTGTGTTAATCATTCCTTTTCTTGTGAAAATAATTTTATCATCTATGGATGTATTTCCTAAACACTGATTATTTAGCTTTGCCTGTTTTTTAACTTTATAAATGGATTTACACTGCATGTTTTCCTTTATGAATTGTTTCTCTTGATTTTGGGTTTGCTTATTTAGCAACAGCTTCCATTCTCTGTTCTTTGAAGTTTATATCTATTAAAGAAAGCATTATTATCATTTTAATGAAACTTCAGCAGGGGAAGAAGGTAAATGTGTATGCTTAGTCTGTCATTTTAAACTAGAAGCCTAGATGAGATTTCTTTTTTAATAGCATGTGAATTGTGCTATTTTATTAATTCATACTTGTTCTTATTGGGATGTTAGCATATGTACGTTTATTATATGTGATATATATGAAAGTAACAATTTAAAAATATTTTATCATTAAAAGATGTGAAGTAAATGCTCTTAAGGATGTAGTGGGATGTAACAGGCCTTGGGTTCAATCAAACCAGAGTTAAAATCCCTATTCCACCACCTTTTAGTTGAGAGATATTGGGCAAATCACTTAGCTTCTAAAACTCCCAATTTCTCCTTTTGTAAATGGGGATAAAAATACCTACTCAGAGATTGAGATTGACATGTATACACTACTATGTATAAAATAGATAACTAATGAGAACCTAGTGTATAGCACAGGAAACTCTACTCAGTCCTCTGTGGTGACCTAAATGGGAAGGAAATCTTAAAAAAGAGGGGCTGTATGTATACGTATAACTGATTCACTTTGCTGTACAGCAGAAACTAACACAACATTGTAAAGCAACTATATTTCAATAAAAATTAAAAAGAAAACCTACCCCAAAGTGTTGTTTGATAATTAGATGAGGTAGCGTATGTGAAGGATTTAACCTAGTGCTCAAAGTAAATACTCAATAAACAAAGTTCCTGTTGTTCCCTCTCATTAAAGAAAAGTGAAGCTTTTCTGTCCTAAGAAATCTCATAAGCAGGGCTAGTTTTATGTCCTGTGCAGTCACATCAGGCTCTGTGCTCAGAAGGACCCACGTTTGGTTTAATGCTCTACTGTCCCTGTCTTGAAATTATTAATAATTTTATCTTTGAGCTTATGTTATGTAAGTGAAGTCTGGGGCGATGGAGCATGTGTATGAGCAGAAGAGGTAAATTTAATATGTTGTCCACCTTTTCTTACCACTCCATTCACATAAACTGCTCACAATGCTCTCTGAGCACAGAATTCCAGCAAATGCATGATGCATGGTAGTTTAGTGAGACTCAAACAAACATAAAGTTTTATGTCTATGACTAAGTTGGGGTGACGACAGCCCTGAGAACACACTTTTTTTTTTTTTTTTAATTTTTTGGCTGCGTTGGGTCTTCGTTGCGGCATGCGGGATCTTTTTGTTGTGGCACTTGGGCTCTTCGTTGTGGCACGTGGGCTTCTCTCTAGTTGTGGTGTGTGGGTTTTCTCTCTCTAGTTGTGGCATGCGGGCTCCAGAGTGGGTGGGCTCTGTTGTTTGCCGCACGCAGGCTCTCTAGTTGAGGCACGCGGGCTCAGTAGTTGTGGCGCACGGGCTTAGTTGCCCCGTGGCATGTGGGATCTCAGTTCCCCCACCAGGGATTGAACCTCTGTCCCCTGCATTGGAAGGCAGATTCTTTACCACTGGACCACCAGGGAAGTCCTGATAACACACCTTTTTTGAACTAGAATTTGCTTTGAATGCCGAAGGAAGGTAATGGTTGGGAATTCCCTGGGGGTTCAGTGGCTAGGACTCTGTGCTTCCACTGCAGGGGGCTGGGTTTGATCCCTGGTTGGGGAAGCAAGATCCCACAAGCCACGTGGCGTGGCCAAAAAAAAAAAAAGGCAATGGCATTCTAAGAAATACAAATGTCTATGGAAACCTCTATTGGCCCTCTGGTAGCTAAGTCCTTATGCTAGAAGTGATAATATAGAAATGGACAGTTATTTTTCTTTCAGTCCTCCTTTACTTACTAGTAAACCAAAGGTAGAGAGTGTTGGTAGAATGTTCTGGTACCAAGAAATGAAATAAAAACAGTTGAGTTAGTTTTGTTCAGTGTTTCTACTTCTCTGCTAGAATGAAGTACATATGCATGTATGAGCTATGAAACATGAATTATGTAATTTCAGTGATTCTGCAACCAGTTAAGTCCTCTTGTGTTTAAAAACTGTTATTGCATAATATAAATATGAAGAGTAAAACTCATAATTAAAAAAATAAAATTTAAATAATAATTCAATTTATTAATTTATAATAATAATTAAAAATTTTAATTTTTCTTAACTCAGATGACATTAAGTAGCAAATAAAAAAACACTGTAACTAGTCAAAAGGAAGACTATGGAAGAAAGGAAAAAGCTTTACATTTTAGTAACTTCAACAGCAATTTTATCCCCAGTATTTTGAAAAAGGAACTTGTTCTTTCATTTTACACTAGGCCTTACAAATTTTGTCGTCAGCTCTGCTCACAAGAACATTTACTGACTTTCAAAGCCTGCTCTTTTTAAAAATTTTTATTTATTTTTAATTTTTTGGCTGCATCGGGTCTTAGGGGCATCGGGCATGGGGGATCTTTTGTTGCAGTGTGCGGGCTTCTCTCTAGTTGTGGGATGCGGATTTTTCTCTCTCTAGTTGTGGTGCACAGGCTTCAGGGTACGTGGGCTCTGTAGTTGTGGCGCGTGGGTTCCAGAGCGTGTGGGCTCTGTAATTTTCAGCACGTGGGCTCTCTAGCTGAGGCACAAGGGCTCAGTATGGTGGTGCGTGGGCTTAGTTGCCCCGTGGCATGTGGGATCTTAGTTCCCCGACTAGGGATTGAACCCGCGTCCCCTGCATTGGAAGGAGGATTCTTTACCACTGGACCACCAGGGAAGTCCCTTAACGCCTGTTCTTTATCAGCACAATCTGGAAAATGATAGCTAGTAGGTTGGGTTTGCAATTTTCCTTTATGGCAGATGGAGACAATATCATAGGGCACAATCTAATCTTGCTTTAAGTAATTAACTGTTTTTGCTGAATTGGTGAGTCCAGAGCCAAATAAGTCTGCTTAAATGGGAAAAGTGGAAAGGGAAGAGACAGTAAATCTTTCATTGGGCTTCAGTGGTTTTAGAAGAAATTAAAAAACAAGATTGTGTGGAGGAGATGCCAAACGTGAATGCTTTTGGGGCTATTTGACTCCCTTATGAAAAGGTTGTGTGTGAATGTGCTTAGAAGGATCTAGAATCCAGCATCACTCCAGGCTTCTGCCACTGTCCTGCTAGGCTGATAGATACTTGGTGGCTGGAGACAAGAAGGGAGAAACAAAATTGAATTGAATGGCTGAGTTGTTTTTCTTTTTCTTTTTCCTTTAAATTCATGAGAAAGAATTCATATGAAGTTCATCATCTAATTAAAGACCAAGGAGTAACTGATGACCTTAGTGTGTCAAATTAAATCCATTTTTGTATTTTTAAAAATAGAGTTGGTTATATTTAAAATAATTTTTACAGATAAGATGCTGTAAAAGAGGAGAGCAGCCAAGATGAAAGCCACTGATAGGAGAAAGACAAGAAAGATTAAGGATCCTGTAAGCAAGGCTAAAGGGAAGTTTCAGGGAAGAGTTTCAGGGAAGTTTTTCTTGTGACTACTTATTTCTCAAGAGACCTTAAGGGTGATGGATGGTTTTAGAACTTGAGCCATGATGCCTGATTGTGTGATATTTGTTTCCCTTTAGAAAGGCGTTCAAATGTCACAGCAGTCTGTGTTGTTTGACTACCTTAAAATGGGTAGCTGCCACTAGGTGGCAGTGTTTGCATGTTTGTGTAGTCGAGTTGTTTCCAAGAATGTTATGTTAAGCATCCAAAGAAAAGGATTAAGAAGTCAAAGAAAACCAGTTTTGTTTAAAATACACACATACACAAGCACCTACAAACACTTTTTTATTCAGACATCAGTGCTTTGGATATGGTTGGCATATGGATAAATCCAGAGTCTACAGGAATCATTAAAAGACAAGATCTACATATAAAGCAAGCAAGAAAGTAAAATACTGCCTTTTTTAGATGCTGCCACTTCCTTTTAATTTTTTCTTCTTATTGACAATTGCCATTTATTACAGTGTAATATTGCTGGCCTGTTCTTAGTCTTAGAGTATTGAGTCCTTGTAGGGTCTTTGCTCTGTGAACCTCTGGAGGCACTTTCTTGCTAGTCTGATTGTTTTAATAACTTGTATGGTGTAAGTCAGCAAGAAACAAGGTGCTTCAGAGCTAAAGGCTTCATGCTGCTTAATTGTTTTTTTCCTAATACCTTATTATTTTAAAATATTTATTTATTTATTTTTTGCTGCATTGGGTCTTTGTTGCTGCATGGCTTATTCTAGTTGTGGCGAGCGGGGGGCTACTCTTCGTTGCAGTGCGTGGGCTTTTCACTGTGGTGGCTTCTCGTTGCAGAGCATGGGCTCTAGGCGTGTGGGCTTCAGTAGTTGTGGCACGCGGGCTCAGTAGTTGTGGCTCATGGGCTCTAGAGCGCAGGCTCAGTAGTTGTGGCACACGGGCTTAGTTGCTCCACAGCATGTGGGATCTTCCTGGACCAGGGCTTGAACCCGTGTCCCCTGAATTGGCAGGTGGATTCTTAACCACTGTGCCACCAGGGAAGCCCTAATTGTTGAATTAATACCTTATCTTCCTACATCTCTTTAAAAAAATCTCTTTAATTATGGAAGTAGTCTTTCTTTTTACTTATTTTCCACAGATAAAAACTGAAACTTCAAAAAAAGAAAGATGGGCAAGTTTGATACATTTTTTGAATTGGCAGTTGTATAAGATAAAAGAAAGGTGACTCACTATGAACACATTTTGGCTCCTGGTGATCATCACTTTCTTTTCCCTGAATGCTCATGGGTAGTCTTTTTTATTATTTGACGGTAGTAGTAATAACAATAATAACAAACACAATTTATGGTGCTTACTATGTGTCAGGCTCTAGGGGCTTTGCACGTAGGAATCCATATAATCCTTGCAACTACCCTATAAAGTATTTACTATTGTTCTCATTTTACACTCAAATAAAACGAAGCACAGAGATGTTAAGAAATATTTAGAGGCCATACATCTAGTACGTGGTGGGTGCAGGGTTAGAACTCAAATTGTCTGGTACCACTATGCTGTGGTAGTTGCTTTCTCAACTTTTAGCTATAATTTTATAATTTATATATCAATTTATATTGATAAATTTTTTAAATAAAATGAAGTATTGTCATATGATGTTATAACATTTGATTTTAGTCTTTGTGTTCTGGTTATAGTGCATTTTTGAAGGTTAGAATAAGAGTAAAAATAATTTGTTTAAAAATTTGTGAAGATATGGAGAATTTATTACATGCTACCTAGTTTCTGAGGAAATTAAGGTCTCTTTATTGGTTTCTATACTAGAAATGAATTGGTAAGTACTGCTGTCGTGGTGCTGAATTTGACTGCGTTAAAGTGCCAGGCAGGAAGATTTTGCCTGTTGCATCCCTATAGAGTAGGAGTTTACATAAGTTTGTGTAATTGATACCAGTCAGCAGTAGGAGAGTCTGAAGACAGCTCTTACAGACATACTAGAGCCCAACAATACTTTTGAGAGAAGATTGCCTGTCGGCAACCTGCCAAAAATGCAGAATAATACAGGAATCAAGGATGGAAAGATGGAGCGTCTTAATAAATATCTGTTGATTTGATGTTACTTGGTTATAAGTTATTTAAAGATTATCATTCTTGTGCCACTTTAGTTGTCTCTTCCTGTGCCCTTCTTCTCATAATTAGCCAGTCTCCTCTGCTTCCTTCATGCATTTGTGCAATGTATTTATGCATGTTAGTGGTGCATTCTTAGGAAGAGAAGATAATGAGATGGTACTGAATAAATGGCCTTTTAGTTGCAGTTACATAGCATATGTAGTCAAACATAAATAAGCAGAAATCTCCAAATCATGGCAGTGTTTTATTTATTATATTATCAGATCCATAGGAAATTTTCCAGTATGGTTAGCAAATGAGTTTTGCAGCTAATTAACAATTAAATTATTAAGCAAATTTTCCCAGCAACCAAAAGTGCAAGTAAAAAAGATCCATTTTTATTTATCAAGTTGGCAATAAAAATGAATTTTATTCAGTGATAGACGGTGTAGGGAAATGGGCATTCTCATATTCTCTTGGAGGGAAGTCAACTGATAAGTTTTCTAGAAGGCAATTTAGCTATATATATGTATCAGAAACCTTTAGGTATTTGTACTCTTTGACACAGCAATCCCACTTACAGGAATTTATATTTAGACAATTCATCAATGTATATAAAGATAATTATCTAAATACTGTTTATAATGATCCCAAATTGAGAAACAACCTACTATCTAATAATGATAATTTATTAAATTTTGATAACTGTCTAAAACAAAAAAATATGCAGGGGAAAAATATTCAATGACATAGAAAGATGTTTTATATCTTTTAATAATACATTTTGTATATTTTAACTATATGTCTATATATTATTAGATATAAATATAAAAGATAATATATCTTTTAACAATATATTTTAAGTTAGAAGGTTACAAAACGGTATATACTATAATCATATTGGGGGGAAAAATACTGTGGAGTAAAAACAACAGAAGAATACATATCAAATGTCTAGCAGGATTTATCTCTGGTGGTAAGCTTACAGGTGATTTTATTTTCTTCTTTATGCTTTTTTAACTTTCAAAGTTCTACATAAACCTATATTATATTTGTATATGTGAAATATATTAACAGGTATATTTTTTCCCAGAAAAAAGTAAACTAACACTTCATTGTTACTCTAAAAACTAGATAATCAATTATTGTATCAATACACCTTGAAAGAGTCCTTTTACAAATAAATAGGCCAACTTCCTCTTCCAGATAAGAAAGTAGAATGTATCAGACCTACTTCCGCATTGAGACCAACTAGAAATGCTGGATAAATCCCAAACATCTTGGGGGAAAATGTTTGTTTGAAGATATTGGAGAGCTACAAAACAACAAGGCTTGATGCCAGTATCTCCAAAAGAAATATAAATGCATTGAGATTAGTCCAGTATTCTGCAATGCTTCTCCTTTGAGTGATTTACTAATTTGGAAGCAGCAGTTGAGAGGTTGAGAAACTGAGCAAAAATTATTATTGAAAGACTAAAAATCTAAGTAGAGCTTTCAGTTATTTCTATTCACTGGGGAGAAAAAAATTCAAATTTAATGCCCACTAAAGAGGAAGAGCCTTGATAAATCATGAAGGATTTTATTTGGGAATCCTGAAGGACTATATTCTAAGAATAATGGCAAACTGGAAAAGAAACCATCATAATGACTGAAACTGCTTTGAAATATTGATAGATCAATCATAATTGAATTAAGGTAATCAGCCTCTATTCTTTCCGACAGAAGCATAAGTAAATACTCTGTGGAAGCAGATAACATCTAAAGCCTCAGTTTATTCCTGCAACTGTTCCTTCAAAATGCTTGTATTGAGGGCTTCCCTGGTGGCGCAGTGGTTGAGAGTCCGCCTGCCGATGCAGGGGACACGGGTTCGTGCCCCGGACCGGGAAGATCCCACATGCCGCGGAGCGGCTGGGCCCGTGAGCCATGGCAGCTGAGCCTGCGCGTCCGGAGCCTGTGCTCCGCAGCGGGAGAGGCCACAACAGTGAGAGGCCCACGTACCGCAAAAAAAAAAAAAAAAAAAAAATGCTTGTATTGAATAAAAACCTTACTAAGCATACCAAAGATCAGGCTCAAAAAATGAAAAACCAAGAGAAAAAATAGACAAAAACAAATAAACTGTTAGGCAATCCAGGTACTGGATGAATCAGACATGGACTTAAAAATGACTGTGATTAATATTTTCAAAATATAAATGATGAGATAGGGAATTTGAGCAAAAAAAAAAAAAAAAGAAAAAATACTGAAAAATTAAAAAAAAAACCCTAAAAACTCATGGTTGAATTTAACACCAAGTTAGAAACAGCTGAAAAATAAGTGAATTGGAGGATGAGTCAGCAGAAAATATTCAGACTGAAGCATGGAAAAGAAAAACACAGAAACTGCACCAGAGATATATAAGACACTGTTAAAACATCTAATGTATGTGTAATTGGAGTCCCAGAAGGAGAAAGGTGAGAGAATATAGCAGATACAGTAGTTGATGAGAAACTGAGTATTTTTCATGCAAACTAGAAGATGTCAATCTATAGATACAAGAAGCATCACAAACCCCAAGCAGTATGAATACAAAGAAAACCACACCTAGGTGCATTATAATAAAACTGCTGATAAACAAAGACCAAAAAAAAAAAAAAAAGGAATTAAAAAACACCTAAAAGCAGTCAGGGACAAAAAAGTCAAATTTACTGTCAAAGGAGCAATGACAAGTCTGACAACTAACATCTCAAGAGAAATGATCAAAGCCAGAAAGCAATGAAAAAGTAAAAAGTGTTCTAAAAGAAAATATCTTCCAACCTAGCTAGCATTCTTTACCCAGTAAAAATATCCTTCAAATATTTTGAAGGATAAAATAAAGATGTTTGAAGTCAAACAATCAAACAAACAAACAAAAACAAAAAAACAGGAGGAAAAAAAAAACTTGTTTCTAGCAGATCTGTGCTAAAAGAAATACTAAATAGTAAAAAGAAAAAAATCCAATACAGAAACATGGTAATTCAGGTAGAAATGAAAAGCAATGGAAAGGGGCAGAAAACTTGTTTGAAGAAAAATGGCTGAAAGCTTCTCAGACCTGGGGAAGGAAACAGACATCCAGGTCCAGGAACACAGAGAGTTCCAAATAAGATGACCCCAGAGAGATTCATACCAAGACATATTATAATTAAAATGTCAAAAGTTAAGGATAAAGAGAATATCTTAAAGACACCGGGGGAAAAACAACTTGTTATGTACAAGGGAACTGCCATAAGACTATACCCTGATTTTTTCAGCAGAAAATTTGCAGACCAGTAGGGAGTGGCACAATATATTCTAAGTATTGAAAGGAAAAAACTTCCAATTAAGAATATTCTACCCACAAGGTTATCATTCAGAAGTGAAAGAGATAAAGAGCTTTCCAGACAAGCAAAAGCTAAAGAGGTTCATCACCACTAAACTGACCTTATGAGAAATGTGAAAGGGACTTCTTTAAGCTGAAAAAAAAGGCACTAACTAGCAACAAGGAAATGTATGAAAGTAAAAATATCACTGGTAAAGGCACATATACAATAAAGGTAGTGGATTAACCACTTATAAAGTTAATATGAAGGCTGCAAGTCAAAAGGACTAAAATTAACTATAACTACAATTTTTAGTTAAGGGTTACACAAAATAAAATGATGTAAAATATGATATCAAAAACATAAAACAGAGAGAGAGGGAGTAAAAATGTAGTTTTTAGAATGTGTTCAAACTTAAGTTGCTATCAACCTAAAATAGACTGTTATTTATATAGGTTGTTGTTATATGTGAACCTCATAGTAACAATAGGCCAAAAAACATAGTAGATATACAAAAGACAATGAGAATGGAATCCAAACATAACACTAAAGAAAGTCATCAAACCACAAGGCTAGGGACAAAGAGAAAAATAAAGAAACAGAGAACTACAAAGACAACCAGAAAACAACCAACAAAATGGCAGTAAGTACATATCTATCAATAATTACTTTTAATGTAAGTGGACTAAATGCACTGATCAAATTACACAGAATGGCTGAATGGATAAAACAGGGAGATTCATTCATATGTTGCCTACAAGAGACCTATTTCAAATATAAGGACACACACAGACTGAAAGTGAAGGGATGGAAAAAGAGTCCATGCAAACAGAAACAAAAAGAAAGATGGTGTGCCTATACTTATATAAGACAAAAATAGACTTTAAAACAAAGACTGTAATAAAAGAAAAGAAGGGCATTACATAGTGATAAAGGGGCCAATCCAAAAAGAGGATATAACATTTGTAAATATATATGCATCCAACATAGGAGCACCTAGAGGTGTAAAGCAAATATTAACATAACTAAAGGGAGAAATTGCCAACAATAGGATAATAGTAGGGGACTTTACTACCCTACTTCCATTAATGGATACATCATCCAGACAGAAACTCAATAAGAAAAGCATCAACGTTAAATGACATATTAGACCAGATAGGCTTAATACATATGTATAGAACATTCCATCCAAAAGCAGCAGAATATACATTCTTCTCAAGTACACATGGAACATTCTCCAGGATAGGTCACATATTAGGCCACAAAACAAGTCTCAATAAATTAAGCAGACAGAAATCATATCAAGCATGTTTCCAACCAAAATAGTATGAAATTAGAAACCAGTTACAGGAATAAAACTGGAAAAAGCACAAATATATGGATATTAAACAACTAATTGGTCAACAAAGAAATCAAAGGGGAAATCTATAAATACATTGAGACAAATGAAATTGGAAATACAACATTCCAAAATCTGTGGGATGCGTTAAAAGCAGTTCTAAGAAGGAAGTTCATAGCAATACAGGCCTACCTCAAGAAACAAGAAAAATCTCAAATCCTTTACACCCAAAGGAAAGAGAAAAAGAAGAACAAATGAAGCCCGAAGTTATTAGATGCAAGACAAGAATAAAGATCTGAGTGAAAATAAATGATAGAGACTAAAAAACAACAGAAAAATCAATGAAACTAAGAGATGGTTCTTTGAAAAGATAAACAAAATGGACAAACCTTTAGCTAGACTCACCAAGATAAAAAGAGATAGTTTCTGAATAAACTCAGAAATGAAAGAAGTTACAACTAATGCCACAGAAACACAAAACATCATAAGAGACTACTAAGAACAGTTATACACCAACAATTGAATAAACCAGAAGAAATGGATAAATTAGTAGAAACATAGTCTTTCAAGATTGAGTCATGATAAAACAAAAAATCTGAATATAGCAATTACTAGTAAGGAGATTGAATCAGTAATTAAAAACCTCCCAACAAACAAAAGCCTATGACCAAATGGCTTCACTGGTGTATTGTACCAAAAATTCAAAGAAAATTTAATATCTGACCTTCTCAAACTCTTCCAAAAAATTGAAGAGGAAGGAACACTTCCAAACTCATTTTACAAAGCCAGCATTACCATGATACCAAAACTAGATAAAGATACCACAAAAAAGGAGATTATAGGCCAATATCCCTGATGAATATAGATTCAAAAATTCTCAACAAAATATTAGTAAAGTTAAGTCAATATTATACAAAAAGGATACACCATAATCAAGATGGATCATACACCATAATCAAGTGGGATTTATTTCAGGGATGCAAGAATGATTCAACATCTGCAAT
The DNA here is from genome assembly GCF_949752795.1 of Hyperoodon ampullatus. NCBI lineage: Eukaryota > Metazoa > Chordata > Mammalia > Artiodactyla > Ziphiidae > Hyperoodon > Hyperoodon ampullatus. The sequence continues at coordinate 4,917,053 of NC_136925.1, forward strand.
TCAACCAATGTGATACACCACATTAATAAAATGAATAAACAGAATCATATAATCGTATCAATAGATGTCAAAACAGCATTTGACAATATTGAACATCCATTAATAATAAAAACTATTGACAAAGTGGGTATAGAGGGAATGCACCTCCACATAATAAAGGCCATATATGACAAACCCATGGCTAACATCATACTCAACCGTGAAAACCTTTTCCTCTAACAACTGGAACAAGACAAGGATGCCCACTTTCACCACTTTTATTCAACAAAGTATTGGACATCCCAGCCCCAGCAGTTAGGCAAGAAAAAGAAATCCAAGGTGGAAAGAAAAAAGTAAAATTGTCCCTATTTACAGATGACATGGCTATATATAGAAAACCCTTTAGGCTATACCAAAAAACTATTAGAACTAATAAATGAATTCAGTAAAGTTGCAAGATACAAAATTAATATAGAGAAATCTATTCCATTTTTATACACTGATAATGAACTATCAGAGAAGTTAAGAAATCAATCCCATTTACAATTACATCAAAACAATAAAATACCAAGGAATAAATTTAACCAAAGAGGTGAAAGGCCTGTATACTGAAAACTATAAGACACTGATAAAAGAAATTGAAGAAGATACAAATAAATGAGAATATGTTCTATGCTCATGGATTGGAAGAACTAATATTATTAAAATGTCTATACTACCCAAAGCAGTCTGCAGATTCAGTTTTAGCTCTATCAAAATTCCAATGGCTTATTCCATAGAACTAGAACAAACAATTCTAAAATTTGTGTGTAACCACAAAAGACCCTGAATAGCCAAAGCAATCTTGAGAGAGAACAAAGCTGAAGGTATCATGCTCCCTGATTTTAAACTATACTATAAAAGCTATAGTAATCAAAACAGCATGGTATTGGCATAAAAATAGACACACAGATTAATGGAACAGAATAGAGAGACCAGAAGTGAACTCACACATACATGGTCAATCATTTAGGACAAAGAAGCCAAGAATATACAATGGGAAAAGGACAGTCTCTTCAATAAATGGCGTATTTTTCTTGAATAAATGCTCTCTGGGTTACTGCAGCTTTTGGTTAAGTTCTGGAGTTCTAAAAAATTTGATACTGATGGTTTTTTCCATCACTTTTATGGAGGGGCAGAATTTTGGAGTTCCTTACTCCACGATTTTCACTAATATCCTCAAGCTTATAACTTATAGTCAAAGAATATATTGCAATAAAGTTATAAAATTACTGTAGTGTATAAAAAATATTGTCTACATAAGAATGATAATACAGTATATCAAATTTGTGAAGTGTAGGTAAATCTGAGCTTAGATAATCTTACTTTCATATATTAGAAAAAAAGAGGCATAAAAACACTGAGCTATATATTTAACTTAAGAAGTTAGAAAATTAAACGCAAATAAGATTGAAGGAAGGAAAGGATAAAGGGAAGAAATTTATCAAATATAAAAAAATTGAATAATAAAGAAATAATAATAAAGAAAATTCAAATGTTTGTTCCTTGTAAAGATGAATGTAATTGATAAGCTATTTTCAAAGTTTATAAATAATATAAAAGGAATTTAAAAATAATCAATATCAGGGATGAAAATGACAATGTCTACTAAGGTTAAATGTAAGCATATCCAAAGACCCTGCAATTCTACTCTTAGGTATATACCCAGTGGACACACATAACATATGTACACCTAAAGACATGCACAATAATTTTTATGGTGGCACTATGAACAAATTCATAAGTGGAAAAAATCCGAGTGTCTATCAACAGTATAATGGATAATTATATTGTGGTAAATTTATACTATGGGATTCTACATGGCAATGCCAATGAATGAGTCATAATTATACCACAGCATGGAGGAATCTTAGAAACAGAAAGCAGAAAATTTATTGAAAGAGTTAAAAGACTATTTCTGTATAATTCCATTTGTTTGAAGTTCAAAGACTTATCTATGGTAATAGAAGTCAGGATAATGGCTAACTCGGGAAAGGAGGAGGTATACTGATATCGAAGCCCTGGGGGAGAGGAACAGTGCTTCAGAGTGCTCATGATGTCCTGTTACTTGAACTGGGTGATGGTTACATGGGTGGGTATATTTTGCCAAAATTCATTATGCTGCCCATGTGATTCTCTATATGTATACTTCAACCAAATTGTTTATTAAAAAATACATAAATTCCCTGAAAACAATGAAACATTTAGATTTATGTATTGACAGTGGCAGTGGGAAGACAGGTTTTGGGCAGGGGACCCTTAATTTTGCCTCTCAAATCATGTCATTCATGTCCCTCCTCTTAGAGCTATCTTCTCACGTTCCTGATATAGGCTCCATTATTCTCATACTTCCACTTTTAATTTTACTTCCCTTGCAGGATTGCTTTAGGGAATCTCAAGGTTAACCTGTTGCCAATTACAAGGATATTAAATACTACATATTCTGTAATATATTAAAAACATGAAATATAATTGTTTGCAAAGAAGAACAACAAAATAATTTAAAACCATAAGAAGGATAGGAGTATTTTAAAAACTTGTCTTACAGGCAGGTGGCAAAAGTTTTTAAGTATAGATTTTTGCTAGTATATGAACCTCACGTTGACAACTTATATGTCATTTCATGTTATTCAAGACCTGTGTTTAGACTTAGAGAATTCCTGTCTACAGCTTCATGTACTTACTTTTCTTTTACACAAGTGCACTTCTGTGAAAACCAAAAAGTTAATAGAGGAGGCAGAACTCATTTACATTTCGTAGGTATAGTGGAAAAAGTCTTTTATGTTATGGATCAGTGGTGAATGCCAAAGACTTGCTGTAGCTAGACTTAAGTGCATTATACTTCTCAGGAGAAAAGAGGGAGACTGGTAATAACATTTATTACATGTAAAGTATAGTACTTGTGTGTGTGTGTGTGTGTGTGTGTGTGTGTGTGTGTGTGTGTGTGTGATTAGCTTATTTAATCCTCCTAGACAGCCTACAAAGTAGATATTACTACTTCTAATTCACAGACGAAACAATTTTGAGGGTCAGATGATCTAAGTAACTTCCTACGATTGCATAGCTAGTCAATGGATATGAGATTTAATCCCTGTATGCTTGGCTCCAAGCTCATGTTTTAACTGTGATGCCACATAGTTTCTGTGAAATTATATGGCATTTAATTGTTTCATTTTATTGTCACCATCTATCCTTCATCCATCCATCTGCCCATCTATCAAATAGTCGTATGTTGAATAAAGAGTGAGTGACAGATACTCATTTAATACAAAAATCTGACAAGCCATTCAGATTATTTACACAAACTAGACTATTTACAAAGGCCTTAAGTCACGTATGAGGCATGTGGTTCTCTCTCATCACCAATGCACACATATTTCTTCCTTCATCACGTACCTCATGAATTACTGGAATTCTACTTATTTTCTTTGCTTTTTTTGTGTCTGTATGAATCTCCATTTAGATTGCTGTTGAATTTAGAGGTGATTCAGTGAAGATATAGGTGATTTCTACACCTAGGGATGTATTAAAAATTGTGTCACATTTTCCTGAAGCTATTTCAGAAAAGTGTGTTTTTAATCATGAAATATCAATATAATGGTTGTTTCGGGCTTTGTGGTAAATCCCTGCACTTGTGTGACTGGAGAAATAAAATGTGTATGTTTATGTTGCTGGGATTTTGATTTTAGATGGACTGTTTTTCTCATTTATCCTATTTTAAAACATCTACAAGCAGTCAGTATGTCCACAAAAGGCAGAATAATCACAAGAGTAATTATACTTACTTGAGTAAAAACCTTAAAAGTCCTTGCATCAGTGGGCACTAGATTAATTGTATGTTCTATTACTTTACTAGCATTTGATTTTAATGCTGTGGTCTTGACTGTCTCTTGGCATGGAGGTCAGGATGTTAAACCTCTAATTTTTACAGTTGAAAGAGATTACTCAGGTATCTGTTACCAGGAAAACAAGTTCTTCCTTAGTCATTGAGATAAAAAAGAAACAAAAATGGGCTTCCCTGGTGGCGCAGTGGTTGAGAGTCCGCCTGCCGATGCAGGGGACAAGGGTTCGTGCCCCGGTCCGGGAAGATCCCACATGCCGCAGAGCGGCTGGGCCCGTGAGCCATGGCTGCTGAGCCTGTGCGTCTGGAGCCTGTGCTCCGCAATGGGAGAGGCCACAACAGTGAGAGGCCCACGTACCGCCAAAAAAAAAAAAAAAAGAAAAGAAAAGAAAAAAACCCCCAAAAACCCACTAGTATAAAATATAACTGTAAAAGAGAGTCAAATCACTATTCAAAATTTTACTGTAGCTTAAAAATTTTTTTGAGATGCCTTTTATTTCCCTGAAATTTCTCTCAAAGCCAGTTAATCAATTCACACAAGGATTAATTTCAATGTATCTTGTTTTCAACTTACTAAACTGTACTTCTGAAGAGTCTAAATTCAATAAATTGTAGAGGAGGGCTGAGAATTGGTATTAAAAATAAATCTTCCCAGGTCGTTTTGATAAACAGCCAAGTTTGGGATCCACTGGTATATTCAGTATGGTATTGAGGATGATGCTTAATTAGGAATGTTAATTTTGCCAATGAGCCCTTGTTGTTTCTGTAATAGGCCCTGCTTACCTGCTTCTGTCTCCTCTAAGCGTCATATGATAGTTGCAATAGTTAGGCTGGGTACACTTGAGGCCAGGCAATGGGGACTCAGTGGGAGTTTTAATGGCCTTATTAGGTCTTTTTGACCTGGGAGCACTTTCTTGGGTCACAAGACTTTATACCCTAGCAAAGACCCCAGAAGCTGGGGCAAACTTGCTATTGAGGTGGCTAATGGAAACATGGAAAGATGACCACTTCTCAGTAAAACAGAAGCGCCCAGGTTGCCCTGGCAGGCTGTATTGGTGGGAAGACAGAGGCTGAGGGAAGTGAACGTCCTGGAACGGATATATTATGTGAAGCACTGAGGCTGCTCTTCCCCAGGGCTACTTGGAGTCAGTGACTGAGTGTGGCAGGAACACTTAGTTCTGTGTAGGATAAAGAAGTCCTCTGACAGTCAGCTTTGGCTTGAGGACTCCCTGATGTCCTTGCTTAGATAGCACAGTGTTCCAGGATGCTTCCCTTCAAACTTCCCTCAGATTTGCATAGCGATTGACAGCTCTCTGAGCCTTCCTTGACTCCTCCCACCCCCATTTTCACTTATACAAGCATTTCTTCTAATAATACACCAGTTTTTAGTAGTTACAAATCAATTGAAAATCTGTCCTTGGGAGTTTAGAGACAAGTACCCTACACTTGCTTAGCTATCTGATTAGTCAGCTCTTGGCACATTGAAGTTAATGTGGAGAACAAGGTCTCTGTCGATAAGGTGTCTCAGTTACTGCCATAGCTACCCTGCAGAGAGGTAACTGGGGTTTATGATGATTTCCTCATGCCCAAATTACAGTTACAATAAAAGTATTCAATTATGTCTCATGCGGTTTTATATTTAGTTATACACTATTATGTTCTAGTTATTATCATAAATACAGTGATTCTCTCTTTAATAGACAGATTACCTAACCAAAGTACCTTGACCTGTATCTAAATACCATACAGAACAAAACCAGTAACTATCACGTTGAAAGATTATGACGTGTGGGAAAAAGAAAAGATGATTTGGAGAAAACACATCCCATAGTTTTAGTTAAAATATGAATAAGTGACATTTAAAAAATCTCAAAGTATTTCCTATATGGGTGGATACATTACATGTGTGATGTGTGTCACCACACATTTGCCCAAACCCATAGAATGTACAACACCCAGTGAACTCTAATGTAAATTATGGCCTTTTGGTGATAATGAGGTATCAAAGTAGGTTCATCATTTGTAACAAATGTACCACTCTGGTGAAGAAGTTGGTAATGAGTGGAGGTAAAAAGTATATGGGAAATCTTTGTCCCTTCCTCTCAATATTGCTGTGAACCTAAAATTGTTCTAAAAAATGCAGTCTATTTAAAAAAGAAAGAAAAAAAACGCAAAATATTTAACTTTCACTACCTTTTAATTTGCTGGAGAAAAAAACCTGAGCTGGGATGGAATTTGTCTGTTAATTGTGTTTCCAAATGGGGTAGTTTTCTAGGCAGATTCTCATTTTCCTTAGTGTAACCCTAATCTGAGAAGTTATTTAAAGGACTAGTTGTATCCATGAAAACCAAGGTGTTAGTTTTCATTCCATGTGACTATATGGATTTCATACATATGATACCCTTTAAAGGAGGTGCTGCAGCCCAATCTTGAGATCTGTTACACTTCCAAATGCTTGGGACAGCAAATGTTCCACTCTATAACACCTATGTAAAATAAAACCTTCACTTTTTTCTCTCCAGAATGAAGAGGGAAATTCAATCTTTCAAAAGTTATCTTCTTTTATGTGCCTATATTGGTGAGATATACAATTTCACTTATCATTTACTTCTACTTTCACTGATTTTTGAAAATTCTATTTTAAACATTAATTTCCCCCCTTCATCAGCTGCCGTTAAAATATTTTCTCTTAGCTCTCTTACAATATCACCATGTATTTGTAATGTACAAAAGAATATGTTCTCCAAAAAAAATATACACACATGTGTATATCTCACTTTCTGGAGATTATATCACTGAAAGTATTACTTCAATAAAGGAGAAAATAGGCCTAAGTTATCTAAGATGTAAATGAGTCATTGTTTAATCCTGCCTCTATTTTCTAACGATGAAGAACACAATAATTTTGTGATTTCCAAATACTGTCTGACATTTTAACCCCCCAAACTCACCTCACAGAACTCTCCTTTCTGATCTATATATTTATATGTGTACTGTCTGTCCAGTTTTCATATATGTAGCCCACTTCTTATTTATATTGACAATTTTCACATGCCAGTCACACTTTGAATTTTCCCAGCTTGGAACGTGTATTTCATGAGAAACTGCTGGCAAAGCCCCTGTCAGGCGAATGGACACCTCTCATTCAATGCCCTGTTGACTCTAGCTCCTAATCTCCAGTCATCTCATTTTACAGGAGGAAGTACAGATACCTACAATAGCATTTCAGTAGAAAGTTTGATGGAAAGCTGCAAAACAGCCTCGTTATTGAACTGCCATTTTCTGGGAAGTCCTTTCTCAATTGTCTTCAACGACTTTACACAAGATTCACCACAGACTAAATCACTTGCTTTGTTTTCTCTAACTACTAATTTAGTCACTTTCACAGGCCCGTATGAATGGCTGTGACCTTGTACTGGAAAGTCCCTATGTTTTGGTATTTATTTTCTGAGTTGCGTGAAAGATTCTTTACTGCCAGTGAGGGTGAGCAGTAGGGCACAATGGTAGTGGGGGTCAGGGTTAGTAATTATTAGCTTGTGACCTTGAGAAGGTTATATAATCTCTGATGTTTAATTTCAGAACATGAGCATAATAATACCCACTCTCCAGGACTATAGTAAGAGTTAAATGAAATCACGTCTGTGAAGTATTTAGCCAGTGCCAGTCTCCTCCTCTCTCTTTGCTCCCTGTCAGTAGACCTCCTCCGTTGCATGTATGTTCTGTACATGTGAATCTGCAGCATGATATAGTACATTCAATGCTCACATGGCTCCTGCTCTGACTGAGTATACATTCTAATGCATTTCACTTTGATTGTATTCCCTTCTTTACTTCACACCACCAACTGCCCCCTCCCCGCTCACCACATGCCTAGAATTGGCCAGGTTGTATGCTGACTTGTGATTATGGACTTCATAATATCACTGCTTTCTCTATTCATTTGCCTCTCATCCTTCCAGCTACTTTTCACTTGCCTGTCATGGGAAGAAACTAGAGATGGATTTACTGTTAATCTAATACAGCTTAAGTTTCACAACCCCTCACTGGCAAGGGCACCTCTGAAGGCTCCGGGAGGGAATCTAGTAATGCTTTTATATGGCTATATATTTTTGTAAAATTTGCAAAGTAAGACACTTTAATCACAATCAGTTAAAACTTTTCTCTTTTTTCACGTTTCCCCCTCCATCCCATTTCTTCTCTTGTCAGGTGGATTCGGAATTATTGTGGATATTTTTGGGATCTGGCTAAGGGGAAAATGAGGTGGGTCATCATTTAGTCTGGATTTAGTAGGCTGTAGATGACTCTCAGTCACTTCTATATATAGTTAAGCTATTGTTAGGCCATCTGGTGTAGGAATGGCTTCCAGGAAAGGTCCTTCTTCATCCAGATTCACGACCAAAGTGAATGTGAATGTGTTCTCTGGTGCTTATTGTTGTGAAGCTAGAAAAAATATTTGTAAATCTGTTAACAAAATAAATTTCCATCAACTTTTATAGAAGAAAGACTGAATTATCATTTTACCCTCTCTAGAAAATAGTAGTACACAATTATCATAAAAGTGGATCAAAGAATATGAAGCAAAAACATAAAAAATGTATAGTATTGTACAGTTAATTAATAAGAATACTGTTATTTTTCTAGATTTTATAATTTATATGTTGCATATCAATTTTTAAAATTTTAAAGGTGATTTATTTTCTCATTTTCAATAAAGATTAACTTGTGTATCTACTTTTATATTTTTAATATATTACTTTTCATGAAGTTTTATATATAAATTTATATATACTGTGAGGCCCACAGAACCTGAATCTGCTCCTGTAGTAACAAGTAACAAGGCAAGAAGTGACTGGCTGGGAAGGTGGGGTGGGGATGGATGTTACTGCTTGAATCTTGTACTGAGTGAGAAATTTTCTAGAATGTTGCCAATGATAACATCTCCTACAAAGACTCAATGTTAATTAACTAGTATGGGAATGTGGACTGAAGATTGTGGCTTATTATTACAGTAAATAAGTATTTTTGCCTCACAGATATTTAGCATTTTATATAATCTAACCTAGTAGTCTTTTTCTTTTTTTATTTTGTATTTTTATTGCAGTATAATTGCATTACAATGTTGTGTTAGTTTCTGCTGTGCAACAAAGTGAATCAGCTATATGTATACATATATCCCCATATCCCCTCCCTCTTGAGCCTCCCTCCCACCCTCCCTATCCCACCCATCTATAACCTAGTAGTCTTTTTCTTTATGACTTCTCGGTTTGGGGTCTTACCTAGTCCACCAGAAGACTATAAAAAGATATTCTATATTTTCTTCTAGCACTTTTATGTTTTTACCCCTATATTTAGCTCTTTAGTTTATCTGAAATTTATTGTATATTTGGTGTGAGATGCAGATATTTACTATATTTTCCCCTCAAATATGGCAAGTCTCTTTACTGAATAGTATGTCTTTTTCGCCAGTAGTGAGGAACCTTTAAATGAATTTATTATTCCATCTAAATATTTGATAAATTGGTTTATAACAAATTCTGTTGAAGATTTGTTACCAAATCTTCACTTGACTATACATTTCTAGAATATTTTGAATTGAAAAAATCTATTGGAAATTTGGAGTAAGTGGTGATTTAAGAGAAGTTGAGGGCTTCCCTGGTGGCGCAGTGGTTGAGAGTCCACCTGCCGATGCAGGGGACATGGGTTCGTGCCCCGGTCCGGGAGGATCCCGCATGCCGCGGAGCGGCTGGGCCCGTGAGCCGTGGCCGCTGTGCCTGCGCGTCCGGAGCCTGTGCTCCGTAATGGGAGAGGCCACAACGGTGAGGGGCCCGTGTACCGCAAAAAAAAAAAAAAAGAGAAGTTGATATGAATTTAATGAGAAGAAAATACTCCAGTTTTCTGTAAGCACCTCAAATATTGAAAGCTTACTCTTCTTATTGAAAAGCCATTGAGTTGCTTTTGGTCAAACTTTGCTCCCTTTTCCCTTTTCTTTTCTTTTCTTCTTCTTCTTCTTTTTTTTTCTTTAGATCATGGTAAATAGACAAAGGGGAATTTCTGTCCTTCCTTTTAGATTTTTTTTTCTTTTGATGACTTTCTTCTTCTTTTGGGTTCTCTTTCTAGTCCAGCTTTCTTTCTTTTTTTTTTTTTTAAATGAACACTGTATTCTTTGATAAAATACCTAATAAGCTTTTTTCTTTAAATATAAGAAATCACTGACTGAATTTCAGATCTTGTTAGCTTGTTTGTACATTTCTCATGTTTGTTTTGAATCTATTGACCCATTAAGAAAGTTTCAAGAATTTTTTGGTCTTGTACGCATATTTTGTTTTCAATGTTTAAAAAATAGTTTCATTTGATCATTAGGACGTGTAGCCCATTCTGTTTTTAACAAACATTAACTTCCTTGAAGTTATTCAGAAAAGGGAAGCTTGGGTCACCTGCAGGGTTAGTGAGTTTCTTTTATCACAACATTGTCTGCTACACTTAGTGTGTTAGTCAAGGTTGTCTAGAGAAACAGAACCAATAGGATATATCTATATCTATATCCTATAAAATATATAATAAGGAATTGGCTCAGGTGATTATGGAGGCTGAGAAGTCCACAAATCTGTAATCAGCAAGCTAGAGACCCAGGAGAGCCAATGTGTAGGTCCAGTGTAGAAGCCAGCAGACTTGAAACTCAAGAAGAGCTGATGTTTTAGTCTAAGACAAAGGACAGAGACCAATGTTTGAGATCTGGCAGGCAGGAGAAATTCCCTCTTATTGGAGGGAGGATCAGTTTTTTTGTTCTATTGAGACCTTCAACTGACTGAACAAGGTCCACCCACATTAGGGAGGGTCATCTGCTTTACTCAGTCTACCAATTCAAATGTTAATCTCATCTAGAAATGCCTCACAGGCACACTGAGAATAATGTTTGAATCAAGCATCTGGGTACCTAGTGGTCCAGTTATGTTGACAAAAAAATTTCACTTGTTACAGGAAATGATGACTAGAACTATAACTTAGTAGATCCCTGATTATTATCCTAGCTCTTGGCTCAATATACAATGTAAAATTTCTCACCTTTTGAGATTATTTAAAGATTTCTATTACTTAAAAATGAATATCTAAAATATGCTAGGTTGAGTTCTCTTTTGGTATTCATTTGTCTTGTAATATTTCTTGTATCATTCTGAGTTGGGCATTTTAAAGTTGTCTAAATTGTTCAATGAACATATTTATAGAGTTAAGTAGTTATGATATAAATTTAATATTTATAAGCTTCTATTATTCTTAAAATTAGCTTTCCAAGGGGAGAGGGATGAAATATTGTACATACAATGATGCAATATTATAGACTTTATTTTTAGTATTTTTTAAAAAAGAATCCTTGATATATGCATTTTTATTTGATCTTAGTTATTAAAACTTTAATTTTACATACTTTACAAAAGTATGTGATTACATTAGACTAGAAACTTCCCTAAATTTTACATGGTGATAAAAAGGTATATTTAACCTCATTTATTTTTCAGCAAAGCTCAAAATCTTTTACAAATGTTGGTTCTTACTGTACTTCAGTGACAAAAATTTTATCAAAAATTTCCATTTTGCAAATATTAATTAGCACCAGGGGGAATTCAGGGTGTAAATCCAATGTACTGATCACAGCTAGTGTTAGGCTTAGTCACATGTAGTCAGCTCCAGGTATATTTTGAAGATTGCTGACAAAAAGTCCCTCTAGTCTGAAATGCCTGCTGTTAGGAGAGTGAAGGGAGAGTTGTCTATCCATTGGTGATTGACCTTGGTTAACAAGAGTGTTTATGGGGGAAAAATTTCCTTTGAGAAGTTTAAGCATATTACTTCCTGTTTAATACCAAATTAATCAAAATAATGTTACCTTAGTACCTGGGAGTTCAGTTTAATAATTAGGAGGAAGGAGGAAAAGCAGGGGAATAAGCAGACTTTACATTCCTTTTACTAAGAACAAGTTGTCACTGAACAAGGAACACTGGTACATCCTATCTAAATCCCGGTTGTCTACTCTTTCATGAAACATGTCCTCTTATGTAACTGTGTAAGTTTCAATTAAGCTTTGATGAATCTCGTGTTGAAACAAGTATATGGAAGAACAGATATCTAGGTACAGCTGAACATTTCCTTTGTGCATACAGCACTGATTTCCCCTGATGTTCTCACATCTTCCTTACAATTCCCTTTGAAGCTACTTTGGAGATTCAGCCTTAGAAACATCCTACCAGTGTTTTCTCTGACATCTCTTTAATGGGTCTGCAGAGAAGATGTTAAATAAATCTCTGGTGTTTAGCATAATTAGCTGTGGGCGATCACACACAGAGCCAAGGAAACAAAGTTCCCTTTTGGTTGGCATTTTCATGCGACTCCCGTATCTTCTTGTTCCCCAAGAGCCCATGCTGTGTTCCCAGCCTTGTTGTTCGGGCACCTTGTCTCCCTTCCTTTAGTACTGGGCATCTCTGGTAGTGTAATACAGTCACGTACATGCTTGCCTTCAGACTTCAAGGATCAGTCCTTGCTGTTACAAGCCAAGGGACAGCAGGCCTAAAGCTGTGTTTTGGCTAGGAGATTAGAAGCCCTGTATTCCCTCAGTCTGATGCTCGCTGCTCACTCCCTGAAATGCCCCCTCTCCTACTTACCAATCTTCAGTTACGTACTTCTTTTGTCCCAACATGACTCCAAGAGATATGCTACCTTTTTGATGCTTCCTTTTGTTCTTAAACAAACAAAAAAAATGTTGCGGAGCAATGAGGCCAAAACAAGTGATCAAATGGGTGTAGTAAAAAAATGAGTCTAACCTCTTTTTCTCAAACATTGAGATTATTGCCTAGTTTTTCATTTTCAAAACTGTGGGCACAGCTGGGTCACTCCTATCTTGGAGATGTCAAAAGAAATCTGATGTCTCAGCTGAGCATCAAGTGTTTGTGTGTAGTCAAATCATCCCTCAGATCATTCAGATCTGGTTAGGGTTGAAATGAGACTAACAATATTTTCTTAGGTTTTATGGTTTCCTGTTTCTAGTGTGAATAGGAACACTTTGAACAGCTTTTGCTTCTGTGTCTCTGGTTCTTTTGTTTTTTGTTTATTGTATTTCCGGGAATGAACCAAGCACAAAGTTAAGAAACTGACAAGGTAGGGGGAGCTTCAAGATGGCGGACGAGTAAGACGTAGAGATCACCTTCCTCCCCACAAATACATCAGAAATACATCTGTGGAGCAACTCCTATAGAACACCTACTGAATGCTGACAGAAGGCCTCAGAGCCCCCAAAAGGCAAGAAACTCCCCACGTACGCGGGTAGGGCAAAAGAAAAAAGAAACAACATAGACAAAAGAATAGGGACGGGACCCGCACCAGTGGGAGGGAGCCATGAAGGAAGAAAGGTTTCCACACACTAGAAGCCCCTTCGCAGGCGGAGACTGTGGGAGGCGGAGGGGGAAAGCTTTGGAGCCACGGAGGAGAGCGCAGCCACAGGGGTGCGGAGGGCAAAGCGGAGAGATTCCCGCACAGAGGATCGGTGCCGACTGGCACTCACCAGCCCGAGAGGCTCGTCTGCTCACCCGCCGGGGCGGGCGGGGGCTGGGAGCTGAGGCTCGGGCTTCAGTCGGAGCGCAGGGAGAGGACTGGGGTTGGCGGCGGGAACACAGCCTGAAGGGGCTAGTTCGCCACGGCTGGCCAGGAGGGAGTCCAGGAAAAGGTCTGGAGCTGCCGAAGAGGCAAGAGACCTTTTCTTCCCTCTTTGTTTCCTGGTGCGCGAGGAGAGGGGATTCAGAGCGCTGCTTAAAGGAGTTCCAGAGACGGGCGTGAGCCACGGCTATCAGTGCGGACCCCAGAGACGGGCATGAGACGCTAAGGCTGCTGCTGCCACCACCAAGTAGCCTGTGTGCAAGCAGAGGTCACTGTCCACACCTCCCCTCCCGGAGCTTGTGCAGCCCGCCACTGCCAGGGTCCCGGAATCCAGGGCCAACTTCCCCGGGAGAACACACGGTGCGCCTCAGGCTGGTGCAGCGTCACGCCGGCCTCTGCCTCCGCAGGCTCGACCCGCATCCGTACCCCTCCCTCCCCCCGGCCTGAGTGAGCCAGAGCCCCCGAATCAGCGGCTCCTTTAACCCCGTACTGTCTGAGCGAAGAACAGACGCCCTCCGGCGACATACACGCAGAGGCTGGTCCAAAATGAAAGCTGAGCCCTGGGAGCTGTGCGAACAAAGAAGAGAAAGGGAAATCTCTCCCAGCAGTCTCAGAAGCAGCGTATTCAATCTCCACAATCAACTTGATGTACCCTGCATCTGTGGAATACCTGAATAGACAACGAATCATCCCAAATTGAGGAGGTGCACATTGGGAACAACGATATATATATATATATTTTTCCCTTTTTCTCTTTTTGTGAGTGTGTATGTGTATGCTTCTGTGTGTGATTTTCTCTGTATAGATTTGCTTTTACCATTTGTCCTAGAGTTCTGTGTGCCTGTTTTTTTTTTTTTTTTCTTTTTTTAGTATAGTTTTTAGCGCTTGTTATCATTGGTGGATTTGTTTTTTGGTTTGGTTGCTCTCTCTTTCTTTCCTTGTTTCTTTCTTTCTATATTACTTTTAAAATATTTTAAAAATAATTTTTTATTTTTTATTTTAATAAATTTATTTTATTTTACCCCTTTCTTTCCTTCCTTCCTTCTTTCCTTCCTTCCTTCCTTCCTTCTCCCTTTTTTTCAGAGCCATGTGGATGACAGGCTCTTGGTGCTCCAGCCAGGCATCAGGGCTGTGCCTCTGAGGTGGGAGAGCCAAGTTCAGGACATTGGTCCACCAGAGACCTCCCAGCTCCATGTAATATCAGATGGCAAAAATCTCCCAGAGATCTCCATCTCAGCGCCAAGACCCAGCTCCCACTCAACGACCAGCAAGCTACAGTGCTCGACACCCTATGCCAAAAAACTAGCAAGACAGGAACACAACCCCACCCATTAGCAGAGAGGCGCCTAAAATCATAATAAGGTCACAGACACCCCAAAACACACCACCAGACGTGGACCTGGCCACCAGAAAGACAAGATCCAGCCTCATCCACCAGAACACAGGCGCTAGTCCCCTCCACCAGGACGCCTACACAACCCACTGAACCAACCTTAGCCACTGGGGGCAGACACCAAAAACAACGGGAACTACGAACCTGCAGCCTGCGAAAAGGAGACCCCACACACAGTAAGTTAAGCAAAATGAGAAGACAGAGAAACACACAGCAGATGAGGGAGCAAGGTAAAAATCCACCAGACCTAATATATGAAGAGGAAATAGACAGCTACCTGAAAAAGAATTCAGAATAATGATACTAAAGATGATCCAAAATCTTGGAAATAGAATGGAGAAAATTCAAGAAACTTTTAACAAGGACCTAGGAGAACTAAAGAACAAACAAACTGATGAAAAACACAACAAACGAAATTAAAAAGTCTCTAGAAGGGATCAATAGCAGAATAACTGAGGCAGAAGGACGGATAAAAGATAAAAGAGTGGAAATAACTACTACAGAGCAGAATAAAGAAAAAAGAATGAAAAGAACCGAGGACAGTCTCAGAGACCTCTGGGACAACATTAAATGCACCAACATTCGAATTATAGGGGTCTCAGAAGAAGAAGAGAAAAAGACAGGGACTGAGAAAATATTTGATGAGATTATAGTTGAAAACGTCCCTAGTATGAGAAAGGAAATAGTTAATCAAGTCCAGGAAGCACACAGAGTCCCATACAGGATAAATCCATGGAGAAACACACCAAGGCACATATTAATCAAACTACCAAAAATTAAGTAAAAAGAAAACATTTTAAAGGCAACAAGGGAAAAACAACAAATAACATACAAGGGAATTCCCATAAGGTTAACAACTGATCTTTCAGCAGAAACTCTACAAGCCAGAAGGGAGTGGCAGGACATATTTAAAGTGATGAAGGAGAAAAACATACAACCAAGGTTACTCTACACAGCAAGGATCTCATTAGATTCAATGGAGAAATTAAAACCTTTACAGACAAGCAAAAGCTAAGAGAATTCAAAACCACCAAACCAGCTTTACAACAAACGCTAAAGGAACTTCTCTAGGCATGAAACACAAGACAAGGAAAAGACCTACAATAACAAACCCAAAACAATTAAGGAAATGGTAATAGGACCATACATATCGATAATTACCTTAAATGTAAATGGATTAAATGCTTCAACGAAAAGACATAGCCTGGCTGAATGGATACAAAAACAAGACCCGTATATATGCTGTCTACAAGAGACCCACTTCAGATGTAGGGACACATACAGAGTGAAAGTGAGGGAATGGAAAAAGATATTCCATGCAAATGGAAATCAGAAGAAAGCTGGAGAATTCTCATATCAGAGAAAGTAGACTTAAAAATAAAGACTATTACAAGACACAAAATAGGACACTGCATAATGATCATGGGATCAATCTAAGAAGAAGATAAAACAATTGTAAATATTTATGCACCCAATACAGGAGCACCTCAATACATAAGGCAAATGCTAACAGCCATAAAAGGGGAAATCGACAGTAACACAATCGTAGTAGGGGACTTCAACACCCCAGTTTCATCAATGGACAGATCATCCAAAATGAAAATAAATCAGGAAGCACAAGCTTTAAATGATACATTAAACAAGATAGACTTAATTGATATTTTAGGACATTTCATCCAAAAAAAAAACCAGAATACACTTTCTTCTCAAGTGCTCATGGAACATTCTCCAGGATAGATCATATCTCGGATCACAAATCAAGCCTTGGTAAATTTAAGAAAATTGAAATCGTATCAAGTATCTTTTCTGACCGCAATGCTATGAGACTAGATATCATTTACAGGAAATAATCTGTAAAAAATACAAACACATGGAGGCTAAACAATACAGTACTTAATAACCAAGATAACACTGAAGAAATCAAAGAGGAAATCAAAAAATACCTAGAAACGTATGACAATGAAAACACGACGACCCAAAACCTATGGGATGCAGCAAAAGCAGTTCTAAGAGGGAAGTTTATAGCAATACAGTCCTACCTTAAGAAGTAAGAAACATCTCAGTTAAACAAGCTAACCTTACACCTAAAGCAATAAGAAAAGAAGAACAAAAAACCCCCAAAGTTAGCAGAAGGAAAGAAATCATAAGGATCAGATCAGAAATAAATGAAAAAGAAATGAAGGACATGATAGCAAAGATCAATAAAACTTAAAGCTAGTTCTTTGAGAAGATAAACAAAATTGATAAACCGTTAGCCAGACTCATCAAGAAAAAAGGGGAGAAGATGCAAATCAATAGAATTAGAAATGAAAAAGGAGAAGTAACAACTGACACTGCAGAAATACAGAGGAGCATGAGAGATTACTACAAGCAACTCTATGCCAATAAAATGGACAACCTGGAAGAAATGGACAAATTCCTAGAAATGCACAATCTTCCAAGACTGAACCAGGAAGAAATAGAAAATATGAACAGACCAATCACAAACACTGAAAGTGAAACTGTCATTAAAAATCTTCCAACAAACAAAAGCCCAGGACCAGATGGCTTCACAGGCAGATTCTGTCAAACATTTAGAGAAGAGCTAAAACCTATGATTCTCAAACTCTTCCAAAATATAGCAGAGGGAGGAACACTCCCAAACTCATTCTACAAGGCCACCATCACCCTGATACCAAAACCAGACAAAGATGTCACAAAGAAAGAAAACTACAGGCCAATGTCACTGATGAACATAGATGCAATAATCCTGAACAAAACACTAGCAAATAGAATCCAACACCACATTAAAAGGATCATACAGCATGATCAAATGGGGTTTATCCCAGGAATGCAAGGATTCTTCAATATACGCAAATCAATCAATGTGATACAGCATATTAACAAATTGAAGGAGAAAAACCATATGATCATCTCAATTGATGCAGAGAAAGCTTTCAACAAAATTCACCACCCATTTATGATAAAAACCCTCCAGAAAGTAGGCATAGAGGGAACTTACCTCAACATAATAAAGACCATATATGACAATCCCACAGCCAGCATCATCCTCAGTGGTGAAAAACTGAAACCATTTCCTCTAAGATCAGGAAAAAGATAAGGTTGTCTACTCTCACCACTATTATTCAACATAGTTTTGGAAGTTTTAGCCACAGCAATCAGAGAAGAAAAGGAAATAAAAGGAATCCAAATCGGAATAGAAGAAGTAAAGCTGTCACTGTTTGCAAATGACATGATACTATACATAGATAATCCAAAAGATGTTACCAGAAAACTACTAGAGGTAATCAATGAATTTGGTCAAGTAGCAGGATACAAAATTAATGCACAGAAATCTCTTGCATTCCTATACACTAATGATGAAAAATCTGAAAGTGAAATTAAGAAAACACTCCCATTTACCATTGCAACAAAAATAATAAAATATCTCAGAATAAACCTACCTAAGGAGAGAAAAGACCTGTATGCAGAAAATTGTAAGAAACTGATGAAAGAAATTAAAGATGATACAAACAGATGGAGAGATGTACCATGCTCTTGGATTGGAAGAATCAACACTGTGAAAATGACTATACTACCCCAAGCAATGTATAGATTCAATGCAATCCCTATCAAACTACGACTGGCATTTTTCTCAGAACTAGAACAAAAAATTTCACAATTTGTATGGAAACACAAAGGACCCTGAATAGCCAATGCAATCTTGAGGAGGAAAAACGGAGCTGGAGGAATGAGGTGTCCTGACTTCAGACTATATTACAAAGCTACAGTAATGAAGACAGTATGGTCCTGGAACAAAAACAGTAATATAGATCAGTGGAATGGGATAGAAAGCCCAGAGATAAACCCACACACATATGGTCACCTTATCTTTGATAAAGGAGGCAAGAATATACAATGGAGAAAAGACAGCCTCTTTAATTAGTGGTGCTGGGAAAACTCGACAGCTACACGTAAAAGTATGAAATTAGAACACTCCCTAACACCATACACAAAAATAAAGTGGATTAAAGACCTAAATGTAAGGCCATACACTATCAAACTCTTAGAGGAAAACATAGGCAGAACACTCTATGACATAAATCACAGCAAGATCCTTTTTGACCCACCTCCTAGAGAAATGGAAATAAAAACAAAAATGAATGGGACCTAATGAAACTTAAAAAGTTTTGCACAGCAAAGGAAACCATAAACAAGACGAAAAGACAACCCTCAGAATGGGAGAAAATATTTGCAAGTGAACAACTGACAAAGGATTAATCTCCAAAATTTACAAGCAGTTCATGCAGCTCAATACCAAAAAACAAACAACCCAATCCAGAAATGCACAGAACACCTAAATAGACATTTCTCTAAAGAAGATATACAGATTGCCAACAAACACATGAAAGAATGCTCAACATCATTAATCATTAGAGAAATGGAAATCAAAACCAAAATGAGATATCATCTCACATCGGTCAGAATGGCCATCATCAAAAAAATCTACAAACAATAAATGCTGGAGAAGGTGTGGACAAAAGGGAACCCTCTTGCACTGTTGGTGGGAATGTAAATTGATACAGCCACTGTGGAGAACAGTATGGACGTTCCTTAAAAAACTAAAAATAGAACTACCATACGACCCAGGAATCCCAGTACTGGGCATATACCCTGAGAAAATCATAATTCAAAAGGAGTCATGTACCACAGTGTTCATTGTAGCTCTGTTTACAATAGCCAGGACATGGAAGCAACCTAAATGTCCATCGACAGATGAATGGATAAAGATGTGGTACATATATACAATGGAATATTACTCAGCCATAAAAAGAAACGAAATTGAGTTATTTGTAGTTATTTGTAGGTGGTTGGACCTAGAGTCTGTCATATAGAGTGAAGTAAGTCAGAAAGAGAAGAACAAATTCCGTATGCTAACACATATATATGGAATCTAAAAAAAAAAAAAAAAGGTCCAGAAGAACCTAGGGGCAAGACAGGAATAGAGACGCAGACCTACTAGTTATTGGAATTGAGGATATGGGGAGGGGGAAGGGTAAGCTGTGACAAAGTGAGAGAGAGGCGTGGACATATATACACTACCAAATGTAAAACTTTAGGTAGTGGGAAGCGGCCACATAGCACAGGGAGATCACCTCGGTGCTTTGTGACCTCCTAGAGGGGTGGGATAGGGAGGGTGGGAGGCAGAGAGATGCGAGAGGGAGGGGTTATGGGGATATATGTATACATATAGCTGATTCACTTTGTTATACAGCAGAAACTAACACACCATTGTAAAGCAATTATACTCCAATAAAGGTGTTAAAAAAAGAAAAAGAAACTGACAAGGTAATATTTTGAAACCCCACCCCTACCCCATGCCTCTAACTTGGAACCCTCACAGCTGAAATTTTTGCTTCCTTGTTAAGAAGAGTTTCTGGCTACAAAAGTGAAACCATAGTTTGTGTTCAGCGTAATCTCCAGTACAAAGCAGCTTGGGTATCATAATTATTCATTAAAAAATATTCAGTTGACATCTATTGAATGCACACTATGTGTTGCGACAGACTCTATTTTGCCACTGGAATAACAGCAACTACTTCCGTATCCTTAGTGCTGAAGCCACATTTAACAACTTTAATAGAGTTGGTATACAATAACAGAGAATTACAGCTCTTGGGAGTAAAGGGCCTCTCATAGATAAATGGTGTTTTAACTTGTTTAGTGCTATCTAGATAGTCAGCTAACAAGCAAAAGTACCAAAATCAGGAATTGATGTCTAGAATCTATAACTATAATGACCCCTATGAGATTTATTGACTATATAATTTAGAGCCTGTTATTCCAAAGCAGAAGATAACAGGGCATCAGGATCGATCAAGAAATAATGACTTCATTCCTTACTCTTCATTATAGAATATGCCACTAGCATGAACTCATTTTGAAGAACAACTTGAAGATTAAAAGAATTCCACTCACAGTTAGCAGAGTGGCATTTTTTAATTATTCTTATTGAAAGAGGTCAAAGAGAGAATTCTTCTAGAAACCATTATCTAAGTTGTACTTGTAATTTGTAGATAATATTCAAAAGATAAGACCTAGCATACAGTATTTGCTTTTCTTTTTCAGAGTAGCATTGACATATATACACTACCAAATGTAAAATAGTTGGCTGGTGGGAAGGAGCCGCATAGCACAGGGAGATCAGCTTGGTGCTTTGTGACCACCTAGAGGGGTGGGATAAGGAGGGAGGGAGGGAGACGCAAGAGGGAGGGGATATGGGGACATGTGTATGCATATGGCTGATTTGCTTTGTTGTGCAACAGAAACTAACACAGTATTGTGAAGCAATTATACTCCAATAAAGATCTATTAAAAAAAAAAGATAAGACCTATTGCTCTGATTGAAAATAGAGGAAAATGTAGTAGTACCATATGAAACCCTGGCTGCTTAGCTTCTGAGCTCTGTGACCTTGGGGAGTTCTTATCTATAAAATACATTTTTATTTATGAAGATGATGATGATCCAGTCAGGTTCTATTGTTGTTACTAGCCCTTTGAACTTCACAAATTGACATAATCCTTCTGCTTTAGTTTTTGTGTTTTTCTGGCTCATAGTTAAGTACTCACAAAATTTAACTATTAGGTTGTGCTCTTTAATATATTGGACTCAACACAGAAGGATGGTTGGCATCTGTTGGGTGTGTACTTCCTGTCATATTCTAGAATTGTTGCTGCTTTAATCAGGGTTTCTTTGTTGCTAAAAAAAAAAAAAACACTCCAGCTAGTCTTTCAAAAACGTTTATTAAGTTACATTGGTTTATGAAGTGATATTAGCTGCAGTCACATTGCTAGATTGTTCCAGGATAATCCTCTTGGCCATGTTGCAGGGTACAGGTTCCAATCCACACTGCCAACACTGGGCGTGCTCACTAGGAGGGGCAGGTGACTGGCAAGGAAGCCTAGGTCACATGTCTGCACTCTAGATGTAAGGACGGCTGAGGTTCTTGGCTTCTAGTTTCAGGAGAAGGGGCCATAAGGCTGGAAATTTCCGAAACTTTGGAAAGGTGTTCAGAAAGTGCTGGGTAATCAGAAAATATAATAATAAACAATATAAGCCCTTTACATAAATTATCTATTTTAATCTTCACTAGCTGGTAAAATATCATCATTATTGCCCTTTTCTGGACAATGCAGGGTCTGAAATATAGTAGGACCTTTTCAAAGCTCTCAGCTAGTAAATAGCAGATCTGGGATATATGCCTAGGCTCTCTGTCTCCAAACCGCAGACTATTTCTTTGACATAGTTTTGCCTCTTCAGAGTGGATGAAGATGGTACATTCTACCCTGGCATCCTTAGCCAGTAACCAAACAAAGTAAATTAAAATACGAGCTTTTAAACAGATAGGATCAATATGTAATATGAGTTTCCTTCAGAAAACCAGTGTCAGTATACTCCAACCGAAGTAAATTCTTATTTCTTAGTTATTGCTTGATCTGAAATGATCTCAGACCTTAATATTATTAATTGGACCAGTTGATCCTTCAGGCATAGTTGTAATGTATTTTGGATGATGGAATTTTTGATATAGTAAAACCACCTGCCTTACCTACAGGCTCTGGGTGAGGGTGTGAGAGTGATTACTGAGTGCAGGTGGTAGATTTAAAAGCTATATAGTCTTTCATATTTCTTTGTGCTCCTAGAAGCACTTTTTAAATACTTAAAGGACCTGCTCATTAATTCCCTTTTCTGAGAACTCAATAAACACAGAGAACAAGGAACTGACTCAAGGCTCCTTCAGTAAATGACCTAGGATGCTCCAAAAGCATCTGTTGATTTGGTCACTACTGTTTGTCTCAATGTTTCCAAAAAGTTTACTTAGAGGATTAGTGAATCTGTTATTATTATTGGTAATCATTGTATTTTGGAGGAAGCTTGGAATATTTCAAAGGGCATCAGTAAGGGAGGGTGGGAGGGAGATGCAAGAGGGAGGAGATATGGGGACATATGTTTATGTATAACTGATTCACTTTGTTATACAGCAGAAACTAACACACCATTGTAAAACAATTATACTCCAGTAAAGATGTTTAAAAAACAAAACCCAAAAAACAAAAGGCATCAGTAATAGAAACAGAAAGCCTCAGTTCTCCAACCACTAACAGTGTGAGCATGGATGAAAACTTGTCCTCCAGAGGCCTCAAGTTCCTTATCTAGGAAAAGATATGTGATAGTTTATTTTTCTTTTTCACAGGGATTGTTGTGGATATTAAAAAAAATGAGATATTGCATAATTAAGTGCTTTTAAAATGCCAAACTACTGTGCAAATCAGAATTAATATGAGACCTGAATGTTGAATCACCATGAGTGGCATTTAGAAAAGAAGAAATATTCTCTTGTTTTAGTGTTTCCTTTCACCCAGTTTCTAACTTGCTGCTGCTATTGTAACCCAGAGGTGACCAAATCCAGGGTATTGTAATCCAAGATATACAGACTGAATGTTTCACTTTTTTGTTGGCTTAAAGAAAAACTGTGCCCCACCAAAAAAAGGTACATTCTTTAATAATTCGTCCTTTTATTAGTTTTTGTTGTTGAGGGAAGCCAAATTTGACTTTTAGCATTTCCTTCAAGGGCAAGTCCAAACTGGGACTGAGAGTGTAAAGACTAAGTTCTGAAAGGAAGGTGCCAAGAATGAAATTACTAAAATAATGGGAGAAAAGTATTTTCCTGCTAATAATAAGTAAACAACAGTTTGAAAACTTTACTATGTGCTAGGTATTCCGTTAAGACCTTATCTAATTTTTGCAACATTCTTCTAAGGAAGGTATTATCCCCACTTACAGATGAGGAAACTGGAGCTAATAAACGTTAAGTAGTTTGCCCAAGGTCACATAGTTCGTAAGTGGTGGAGATGTGATACAAATTCAGGCAGCTTGAATCCAGAGCTTGCTCTTTCAACCACCTGCTAGCCTCCAGTAAAAACATAACCACCACCTGCCAAGCTAGGAAAAGATGGTTATGCAGTGTCTTGCCAAAAGCTTAAGATTTTGCATGGCAGTTTTGGTAGCTGTTACTAGTTATTCCTGGATATCCTATTTGCAGATCTATATCATAGTTTTGCTGCCAAATAAGACTTAATAAAAATGATACAGACAGCAATAGGCTTTTTGGGTATCCAGCGAAACATGCTCTTAGAAGAAGAAGCCGTCTTTGCAGATTTGTTCTTTGACAGTGCAGTTTTATTTTAGCAATTACTTATTACTTGAGCATTTGCTATGCCAGGGATTGCAAAAATGTATTTATTTTTCAGTAATATTTAGTGGCTTGGCTGTGTCTTCTAAGAAAGAAAGACTGTGTCATATCTGCATGATTGCATGTAGTTTCTCCAGACTTTTGGAGACCAAGGAAAAAGGGTTAGTCCAGAAAGCTGGAAAACAAAGAGGAATCTCACTTGGACATGCTACTTAAGACTTAAGTACCCGGCAGGTAACCCATGCAGCCTCGGCTCTCTGAACTCACTGCCTGAGCTGAAGATGAGCTTAACAGCAGGTGAAATACTACAGGCCCCTGCAGTAACCTGAGAGACTTTGGCTTTAAACCTGGGTAAGAAACACTGAATCATTTGAACTATACCATGACAGACAGCAGAAGGGTCTTTATCTGAAAAAGCTCTACAACTCTGGAGAACCACCGCAATAAACGAGAAGCCCTTATGCTGTAAAAATTCCCTTAACATTCTCAAGGGATAGAGTACTACAGCTCAGAGGAAAGGAAAACCACACTAATGGAGTTTTCTTGTTCACCTCTTAGGTCAGCATCACTCCGATATAGTCATCTTACTTTTGAACCATTAATTTCCTCTAGGGAATCACTGTATGTTTGCTTCTCTTTACTTTTGCCTCACATACACATTTTGTTTTTTCCTTTAAGAAACTAAGAAGGAATATAAGCTTTTAGGAAAAGACCATTTCCATAGTGTCCAACTGTCTATGAAGTATTTTACCAGATGATTGTTATTAAGAATGAACATTTGATGGTAATTTATATGTTTAAAATATTTAGAAGAGAATCAGATGCCTGGCTGCTCTCTCTGTGATCTGGAGTCCAGGAAAATCTCCATTCCATATAACTTTTCTTGCCAGTGATATCCACTTGAACTCCCCCACTCTATTTTCTCTGGTCTTGAGCAGAAGAGTTAGAAAAAGTAGCCTTCACAAGCTCTCTCCTTTCTTCATTTCCCATTCTATTCTTAGGTCCTGTTGTCAACTTCTACTACTATATAGAAATTTCCCTCTAGAAGTTTGAATTGTTAAACAACTTTTTCTTTGGCGTCTCCCTTTCCCATCACCCTGTACTATTTCACAGTGTTGACGACCTCTTCCACCTTGAGTTACCTCTTGCCTCTGTTGCCCTACATTCTCATTTCTCCTACCCCACTACTTCTTCTCCTTCTTTCTGGAGGAGCATCTCCAGATGATGGGAGAAGGGTTGGGTCCTTTTAAACCAGTGACTCTTCAAGGAAGGATGGGAGGATGGGAACCTAACGATGTCCTGGTGCTTTCTGGGACCCTTCAGAGTCTTGGAGAAGTCCCATAGAGTTCAAGGAGACTGCCCAAGGACTGCTATCCTGTTCAGCCTTTGGGGCTACTGCCTAGATTAGCTTGTATCCCCCTGAGTGCTGCTGGGATTTCTAAAAACTTTCTCTAGCCTGGAGGCAGCAGGAACAACTCATCTTTAGTTCTGAAAAGCCTTAGGATCAGCTTAGCTTCTGATATCACCATTGCTATAGTCTGCATGCCACACAGGTATGGTCTAATCTCCATCTTGGTGTTGTCCTTTCATATAAGGTTATTGAAGAGAGTGTTAGTAAAAGCAACCTCTCTTACTTTGCCAAGACCTGAAAGGGAGTTTTAGTTACTTGTTCGCCTACATGTTTCTGGGGGAATTGTCAATATCAGTAAAACTGAAATTATATAATCAGGCAGAATGCAGGAAATGCTATACATAGCCCAGACCGTATTGACAATGTAACCTTGAAGGCATTGATTATAGGGAAGGACAAAAATCTGTAAAATTATATTTTTAGCAGGCAGGGAATTTTGTAGAAATATCACATCCAGCTTTCTGTTACTTCATTGTACGACTGGCTGTATAATTACATATGTGTGGCACACACTAAGCAACAACAGTTTCTTCCCTTCTTATATAATCCTGAATTTGTTGTGAAGCAGCATGCCATTGTCTAAGCCAATCATGACAGTAATGTTCTTTGCCACAGACTCAATCTCCCAGGCTCCTTTTTTGTTAGGAGGGTTATCTGACCGAGTTCTACCCAGTGCTACACAAAGGGAATTCACTGTGCTGTCAGAGAAAATTAAAAAAGGAGAGAGTAGCCAGGCTACCAATTTCCTCCTGCTTCTGAGCGTGGTCATGATACCTGAAATCATGTAAAAATGCTAACATGCTGATGATGGTTGATAAGATGGATGGAAAATGTGTGTGTCTTGATGATATTGTTGAACTGTCAGACCAACCCTTGTCTCTATGTATGAACTTATTAAGTAAAGATAATGCTCTACTTGTTTTTCCTACTGTCAGTTGTTTATTCATTTATTGTAAGATACATTTCTCAGTAATATGAGGTAGTCCTGTCTTAGTCATGATCACCAATACCTTCTTATAAAAAGCATTCATTTGGATTTCTTTGAATAGCTT
This sequence comes from Hyperoodon ampullatus, assembly GCF_949752795.1. Taxonomy (NCBI): domain Eukaryota; kingdom Metazoa; phylum Chordata; class Mammalia; order Artiodactyla; family Ziphiidae; genus Hyperoodon; species Hyperoodon ampullatus. Next base: position 4,943,640 of record NC_136925.1, read on the forward strand.
GTTCTCTGCAATCATCTTTTAATATGCTCTCCTAAATTCTTAGTCAATTTTCTTTAATACTTTGTATCAATTTAGTTGTTGACAAAGTTATATGAGAAAGATAATGATCTCACACGTACATAGCAAATGTTAGGGTTATGTCATGTGGAGAATATATCTACTTACTAATAAAGTTAGTATTATAGCTTGAAAAATTTGTTCCAAATTACTCTGATATAGTAGTAGTATATCAATTTTTTTTTTTTTGTCTAGCTATTAAGTAAAATTTTCCCTTTTGGAAGAAGAAAGTAAATGTGGGATATTTCAAATGGCTTATTTAATTAAAAAATCAAAGCAATGCATTTTCATGTCTTTCTACATTACTCCATTTCACCCTCCTTGACTTTTATTTATTTATTTAATAAATTTATTTATTTTATTTACTTATTTTTGGCTGTGTTGGGTCTTCATTGCTGTGCGTGGGTTTTCCCTAGTTGTTGCGGTGAGCGGGGGCTACTCTTCATTGCGGTGTGCGGGCTGCTCATTGTGGTGGCTTCTCTTGTTGTGGAGCATGGGCTCTGGGCATGCGGTCTTCAGAGTTATAGCAGGTGGACTCAGTGGTTGTGGTTCATGGGCTCTAGAGCGCAGGCTCAGTAATTGTGGTGCACGGGCTAAGTTGCTCCGCAGTATGTGAGATCTTCCCAGACCAAGGCCCAAACCCATTTCCCCTGCATTGGCAGGCAGATTCCCAACCACTGTGCCACCAGGGAAGTCCCCTCCTTGACGTTTAAAACTACATATTAGTTGGAATAGATCCTTCAGAACTTGATTGTGAGAGAATATTCTTAAAGTTAAATAACAATTATGCATATTTATTCACTTTACCAGTAGGAGTGAACTGGGGTTTTGATGGTCAATAGGTTCCTAGGATAAGGTATCGTGAGATCGTCTGAAAATATATGGAGTGAAGAGAAATAGATTACAACATGTAAAAATGTGTTCTAAAATATGCGAAGCACCATACAAGTGTAAAATGTTTTATTGATGAAATGAGGATGTGAAGCACTGTTGGGTGCTTTGTGATCCAAAAGGTCCATGGTGAGTAGAAAGCCTTAGAGAGGCTTGTTTATTTTTTCAATGTGAAATAAATGTAGTTATTGAATAACTTTTTAGAATTAAGTACCAAGAGAATGTTACTTGGGGATATTATTATGTTTTAAAAGGTGTAGAAACTAAGGTTGATTTTCTAATTAATATACATTTAAAAACTAAGATTTTAAAGTGTAACCATTCAAATTGAACCTTGTAAAACTTACAGGGCAAACCTTGTTTTCTTGTTTTATAATGGTATATATAATATAACATATATAATATGCTATAATAGTCTGAAACCATGACATATTTTGAATATTCTTCCTGTTAGTATATACTTATTTTGATAATCACAGAAAAATATAAAGAAGAAAATATAAATAATGTATAATTTTGCCTCATGTAGACAACCATCAGTATTTTTTTGTACTTTTACCCAGTTTTTATTCTTTGAATTATGTACATACACATATATATTTTTTAACTTTTATTTTATATTGGAGTATAGTTGATTAACAAAGTTGTGTTAGTTTCAGGTGTATAGCAAAGTGATTCAGTTATACATACACACATATCTATTCTTTTTCAAATTCTCCCATTTAGGTTGTTGGGAACTTTGCTCAATGTAATATTTTTATAATTATAAAATTGGGCCCATGAAAGAGGTTTCTCAGGTTTGGCTTTAAAACATTTTCTTCCACAGTATTAAAATTCTTTGAACCCATATTTTTTGTTTGTTTGTTTTTGTTTTGTTTTTTTGCGGTACGTGGGCCTCTCACTGTTGTGGCCTCTCCCGTTGCGGAGCACAGGCTCCAGACGCGCAGGCTCAGCAGCCATGGCTCACGGGCCCAGCCGGTCCGCGGCATGTGGGATCTTCCTGGACCAGGGCACGAACCCGTTTCCCCTGCATTGGCAGGCGGACTCTCAACCACTGCGCCACCAGGGAAGCCCTGAACCCATATTAAAAATATTTATATGTTCTTTAATTTATATACAGTAAAATGCACTTTTTTTTTTACTGTGCTGTTCCATGAATTTTGACAAATGCATGGAGTCTGTCTTTTCCATTAAAGCCTTTAACATATTATAATTATTTCATAATCTTAATCTTGTAGTTCCAACATCTGTGTCATATCTTAGTCTAGTTATATTGATTTCTTTGTCTCTTGACGGTGTGCTTTTTTTTTGTTTGTTTGTTTTTCTCTTGTTTTTTGTGTTTCTTAATTTACTGATGAAAGACATGCATCTTGTGTGGAATAGTAGAGATTGAATTGAGTAGTTTTTATGCCTGTATATGGGCACTCCTGTCCTTTGACCAGGACGTTAGTGTGGGGTTTTGAGTCAGTCTCGTCAGGGACTGAGCTGGGTTTGGGATTTGTTGTTCCTTCATTACTCTCAGTGATCTGTGGGTTTCAATTTCCTTCAGTATTACCTTCTTTTTGCCGGGGGCTGTCTTTCCAGGGGATTGTTCTAAATGCCTGCTCCATGTTTATCTTTAGGTTTTCCCTTTGCATCGTGCCTCAGAGAGGGCCATTTTTCATGATCTTGTCCTTCTCCTAGCAATATATATCTGTTACTAGTTATTTTATGTTCATTAGCCTGGTGGTGGGGTGGGACGCCATGATTTTTACTCATGTTATTCTACTGTTGGAAGTGTTGATTGTTTTTTATTCTGTTGTTACTTTAATATTTTAATACATTGATGTTATGAAGAACCTTTATCCTATTTTAAAATTGTGATTATTTGTGCCAATTTGTATTTGGAGGTGTTTCTATTTTGCCAGATTTGAGTTTGTCATTTCATTTTGAAAAAACATTCTTTGAGTTCTCCTTGGCAGAGCCTGGATATTATTTCTTTGTGTTTTGTAAGTTGGTAACGTTGTGTGCTGTTTGTTGATTCAGAATGCATTTATTAACTGATGTGGTGGCTCTTGCCAGTATTCAATCTTTTAGTGCCCCTTAGTTTTAGAAGAGCTGTCACTTTTAGAGTAACTATGACCACACTCTACCCCAGATTTTGTGCTAATAATATTCTCTCCACCATCTGCAATACTAGTTTTTTAGGTTTGTATCAACCATAAAATGCTGACTCAAGTGGAGTAATAAAAAAGACTAATCACATTAAAGAGTTAGGATAATTCACATTGTCTAAAGTTCTTATAAAGTGACGTAGATTGTTTTCATTGTTACTATATTGAGAAGACATTGATGAAGATAAACAGAAGCTTGAGCAAACTTGTTGCCTGCATATTGGAAAAAATGCTCTGTCACTTCAGGTCTCTTGAGAAGTTGCTACCACCCTGGGATCCCTTCACCTCAAATTCCCACACTGCAAAGTCCCCTGTCATTTCCTCTTTTAACTTGTCCCTTATACATCATGGGTTTGATAGTGGAATTCAAAATAGGTCAGGCCATTTCTCATCCCATCTTCTATTTCTTTGCAAATTGTCCCTGAAACACAAATATGGAATTCTGAAGGAATATATTTTTTTCATTGTTTCAGTAACAGTATCAGGACAAGCATCAAGACTAAAGATTTTTCTTATCCACAATCCCTATTCCATAACATTTTTGCTGTGAAGAGTACATGATATGCATCTTAAGAGTCAGGCTCTGTAGTGAGGATGACTGTGCTGAGTTTTAAATGACAGAAGGAGAGGGGCATGAACACAGGTGAGATTCCCTTAAAGGTCTGGGGGATAAGAGAAAGGGTGGCAGACGTTTGTCCTGGGTGGATTCTTATGTTATTATGTAAAAGTGAAAGCAGCTCTGATTATTGGTGGCCCATTCTTAATACAATGGTTCCTCTTGCGTTGTGTATTTCCATAACATGCCTCCTAGTATCCAGCCTTACCTGTCGATTCTTGGTACTTACTTGAAGAGAAGTGTGTTCTCTGCCTGTTTGTTCTTCATTTTCATACAGATGAGAGGCTCCCCTTGCTAGAGTGATTTCACATTTCACATACGTTTGAAAAGAGCTCAGTGTCTCTTCTCCCTCAGGCTCTTCTCAAAGATAGAATCTACATTACTTCTAGGTAACGATCTAGATTACTTATGTGCTAACTTGTTTGCTCCACACGTGAAACAGAAGGGTGTATGTTAAATTTCAAAAATTTTTTGTTGTAACACAGCAATTGCATTGTATTCAGCACATTATTTGGAGCTTCTTTTGAATTTTAAAAATAGTTTCTGATACCCTGATGTCCTCAAGTTGTAGCTCTATATTATCCACTGAAACAATGCTATATTTCTTATTGTATTGATAACATGCCTACTATTTAACAATAGGCATGGTTACCTTCGAGTTCATATTCTTATTATGTTTAAGGTTTGAGAAGAAGGTTTGCATATTTCTTAAGCAGTTCATCACAGGTGAGTTCAAATTAGGGTGGGTTCTTGTTAGAGAAATTTGTATTGGAGGTAAGTAGTTGTATTGATCACTCTAGCTAAGCAGTGTATCGCAAATGTTTTGACCATAAAATATGGAAGAAATGGATTTAACCCTGTGATCTGGTGTACCTCTGAATTCACACACACACACACACACACACACACACACATACACAGCTGAAACAAAGATTTTATGTAATAATATTATTATATGTGATATCTCCCAATATGTTCTTATATTATTTTCTATAGACATAGATAGGATTTCTTTAAAATAAGCCGGTCAGACTGATTAGATTGCTTTTACCCACAGTGGATTGTGATGTACAGTTTGGAAAATACTGATTTAGACTCTCATAGCTCATATCCTGGAGTTCTTGGGGCCATAAAATTTGTGGATTTGTTTTTCTAGGGATAGGATCCTTAGGTTTTATCAGATTCCCAAAAGGTCTATGGCCTCTGATGTAAGGCTACATAAAAGACAAGTTCATAGGTCTGTCATCTCTAATTTCTCTCCCAGCTTTTACTCTGATCACTTTCCCTCTTATTTTCCTTCTCCTACTCCGCAGCTTCACTAAGGTCAGATCCACCCAAGAGTTCCTTATGCATAAGGAAGTCATATATACTATATTTTTTTATCAGAATATAATAGCAATAATAAAATACCCATGTATTTTAAATCTGTTCTTTGTTAAGGACCGTATTGGGAGCTTTAAGTATTTTACCTTGAATTCCCATGGTAAATGCTGTAGGGTGGCTCTTCTTATCCCCATCTTTTTGTACATAAAAGCTGAGACTGAGGTAGGGTGAGCAGTTTGCCCAAAGTCTCACAGGGTAGAGAAGGATCCTAAAACAGAGTCATGAAACTCTAAGCAAACATATGCTGACTGCCATGTGCCTGGCTTGCTGGGAGACTTATCTATATAGGTTGTAGTTTTTAGTTGAATCAGGGATTGAGGTTGTGGATGAGATAACTTAGACATGCCTGGGTTAGTATACTGGGTGGGTGCATGAGGCTTAGTCTAGGGAATGTGCCTGTCATTGCTGAGGTACCCGAGGGAATTGCTCACTTCTATAGGCTCAGGCTCCAGACTTCTGACTCTGGGAAATTTCTGAAACTGGCCCTTTTGAATCAAGAGCTCTTGAATCCATAGCCTCATAGAGCTGGTTTCTCAGTTCTCTGAAAAGAGCTGTTGTCAGATGAAGGGGAACAAGAGCCTTCCAGAGTGTCTCTGGAACTTGCTCTTACTCTATAACTGATTTTTTCCATCAAAACATTATAGAGGAGTGATTCTGTGCAGTAATTAATATCAGAAAGAGATTCATAAAAATGAAGTTGTAGGAACTGTGGTAAGACAGCTTAATTCATTGCCCTCTGAACATGTGATTTTCAGAGCAATCAGTGATACTTCTGAGTGCTTTCTTTGTGCCAAGGACTCTCCTAAGGTGAATTAGGTGCTTTAATCAGCATCATTTCCATGTACAAATGGGGACACGAAGGCAATGGGACATTAAGAAACTTGTCCGCCTGATAAGGGGTAGAGCTAGGATCCCCAAGCCTGTACTCTAACCTCTAGCACACAGCCTCTTAGTAGTGTCTCCTGGGAGAGAAGATTATAAGAGATCTTCAGCTGGCATGGATATAGGTTTGGTGCCAAGATGCGTCAAATTCAAGCTGACTATTTAGTCATGAAAGATACAGCGGCTTATAATCAGTCCGCTGGGGCACCTACTTCTTGAAATAGGCCAAGAATCAACATCAGAAATATCTCCAGCAAAGAAAGTAGATTTGCTGTTGCCTTTTTGAGACCTCTTACACTGAGAAATGCCTGCTGACAGATTTTTTTGTTTGTTCAGTGAAAAAAAAAACTAGTTCAGTGTAAGTGAGCCTCCACAAGCAAAAAGCACCTAGAAAAAAAAGGCTTTATTTTTATTAACTGATGGAGAGAAGGCTACACAAGGCTTTTTTACTTTTCAAAGCTTCCATGTCTCATAGAATTTCCAACTCTGCTTTCAAATCAGAAGAGAAAAAAACAAGCCGGGAGTGAGGGAGAAGTAATTCAAAATAAAAAAGAGAACAGAGCAACATGTTTTTCAGAACTTCAGATAAAATTTTTGCTTGAGGGAAAATTTTCGGAGAGAAATAGGAGGAAAAAAGTCTTTTGAGAACAAAACAAGAAGTATTTAAAAATGCAGTTTCAAAGGACTATCAAAAATTTAAAAGTAACACCGAAATGAATTTTCAATTCCATTTTGAAATTAGCCAGGTATCCACTTTTATATGAGGTTATATTTTTCGGAGACTAAGAAGGTCCTCAATGCTGTTTAAGCCAATCTCTTATTATTTTTCTTAAATTGTTCAGATACAAAGAGATTGCTAATGTGATGATGTGTTATCACAACCAGAGAGACTCCTCTCTAACTAGAGGACGGGAGGCTATGAGAGTTATGGGTTATAATTGTGGAAATCGGTGTTTTCTTCCTCAAGCAGAACTCATATTCCTCCCTTAGTGTGGGAAACCCATTTTTTTTGCTCAGTATATCCCTTAATCCCAAACAGTGATGCTGGCATTTTGATTGCTCTGTAGAAAGATTATATATGCTGATTACCCAATATTAGCAGCATGCATTCTTTTTTTTTTTTTTTTTTTTCTGTAGGGTTACTAAGTTGTGTCAGTTTTTTCTTGTTCTTTTACTTGTGTCACCTGTGGCTGACTGCAGTAAAAATAGCAACCTAGTGTCTGGAAGAGATCACAGCTACCTTGCACCAGGAGATGAAATGAATAAACTGCCTCTTCTGACATTCCTCTAACCATCTCTTTGTGGTGCCACGAGAAGTGCTTTGGAATCAGAGTGCACAGGGCAGTCATTCAGAAAGGTATGGACTGGCTGCTTACCCAAGACAGGATGAGGCAGGAGTGAAGAGGCTCTGTGCTTCAAACTAAGGTTTGGGTTGGTTCTAATCCCATTAATTACATGTCCTAGTGATAAAAAAAAATATTTTTTTGGAGGTGGAGAATAGAGTAGCAGTGTAGGTAGTATTAAATGCAAATAGTTTCACAGGCTTTGTAGTCCATCATGTTAAAATCTGGGTAAAATTTCCATAATAAGATATACTTTATAAAACCACTAGCTGGGCCTCCCTGGTGGCGCAGTGGTTGAGAGTCCGCCTGCTGATGCAGGGGATACGGGTTCGTGCCCCGGTCTGGGAGGATCCCATATGCCGCGGAGCGGCTGGGCCCGTGAGCCATGGCCGCTGAGCCTGCGCATCCAGAGCCTGTGCTCCGCAACGGGAGAGGCCACAACAGTGAGAGGCCTGCGTACCGCAAAAAAAAAAAAAAAAAAAAAAACCACTAGCTATTATGCAAACCATGTCACATAACCCTGCAGCATGCCTCTTAGGCTTATGGAGTGATGTTTATTGGTGGGAAACTCAGGGAGACAGGAGAAATGATTATGTTATGTGTCAGTGCACAGAGATGTGGCAGGACTAAATGTCAGGTTCCAGGGTTGGGATTCTAACCCTTGAACAGGGGAGCCTATAAATTGTATGGTTAAGGAAACACTGGTTGCCTTCTGCTTGATCAAGATCAACAGTCTTTCACTGTGGCAAGATCTTGGCTCCCACCTTAATCTGACAGATTAGCATTCATGGTTAGGGGAGCTCCCGATGTACCTCTGATGTAATATGGGATTTGGGGTCAAGCCTTGCAATTGTGCCTGTGACATAATGAACTAGTAGCAAAATTCATTACCTCAGCTTTTACTCTGGTGTGATCAGGACACTGTGCCCCTAGCCTTGAAGTTGACCAGCACTGATTTCCATAGCACTGTTCGTGGCTGAATTTCAAGGAGTTTTGTAGGAGGGCAGCACTTTTTTGGGGGGCCAACCTGCAGGGGATTGGTCTTCCATGGATTAATTCTTACTTCTCATAGAGCTTCAAAGATAGAGGAAGAAATGTAGGATGTTTGAGCAAAAAGATTGTTACCTAAAAGGGGTAAAATGTTGGGGTGGCTTCAGGTTTCTTTTGGAGACATTCAAAGTTGGGATCAATGAAGCCTCTTACTCCCCACAAGCCCCACCATTTGCACAAGTCCTGAGATGAGTTTTAACATTCACAGGCCATAGGATTGCGGGGAAGAAGGTACAAACCAAGATTTGTGTTATACCATGTCATCTTCTGCTCAGTGCATATTTCTTTCTTGCTCTCTTTCCCATCTGTCTTCCTCTGCTAATTTTTTTGCTGTCTCTCTTTCCCGTCTGTCTTCCTCTGCTAATTTTTTATTCTCTCTGGCTCTTTTTCTCATTTATGTTCTTTTTGTTTTCTCTCTGCTTCTTCCAGTTTCTGTATGCTTATTGCTCATTTTCATGCTGGTCACACAGAGTAATGAAATGAAATTACTTTTCTTTGTAAAGCTGAAAGGCTCTTCTACTTGCAGAGTGTGCTGTCATTGAGATTGTTTTGGTAACTTATCAGTATTGAAATTTTGGAGACTCTGATGTATACCTTCTCATCATTGTCCCCCCTTCTTTTTTAGTAAGTATTTTTATATTCTGTTAGGTAGTGCTAACTCATTCAGGATTTAAAAAAAATTTATCTCTTACCTTGCCTTATGCTTTTCTAACAACTGGAGTGGGCTACCTATTAGGTTAAGTTAATTTAGAGAGAAAACAAACGACTTGGATTTGTTGTTGGTAATTAATGAGACAACCAGTGAACATAAGCAATGGCTCTAGTTTCCCTTTGTAAATGGTGAGTAATGGTGAGCATTTCAAGTCCTGTCATGGTCATAGGTGCTTATATCAGCAAGAAGATGCTATACTTACAGGACTAGGATACACTGAAACTGTCCAACTGAGTCTATCCAATCAGAAGGTGTCTAGTCATTGAAGCCATTGAATCCTATTAGAAGAAATTGCTGATTGCATCTGAGCAGTTCCACTTTGATGTTTACTGAGATGTGATGATGAAATAGTGACAGATTTTTTCTTTTTTATTAGTTATCTGTCACAATTCCTTGTGCCTGGAATCCAAGAAAAATGTAATAATATTGATTGTGTGAGAGCTTAGACTAAGCTCACTCTGAGGAAGTACATTTCCCTCTCTTCATCTGATGCCCTTCAGACAAATGACAGTGGGAATATCTCATGCATGTTAAAAGCTGATATCTGCCAGGAGAATTAGTCAGCAAGTTCTAGATTTATTTCCAGTCTCCTATGAATGTAAAATGAGAGAAGCCTTTGCACAATCACTCACTTTAGTGCTGGAGTGGCTGAGGTCTTTATTCTGCCCAAGGAAGGAATGAATGGACTGGAAGAAGGCCCATGTCACTGAGAGCAATCGTTCAAGGCTCTGATTTAGCTAACTTATCTTCCACCTCGTAGTTAACTTCAAATAAGGCATCATTATAACTCACTTAATTAAAATGTCTTCCCTGAGATTTCCCAGTGCTCTAAAAATTCTTCTTCAGAAAATGAATATGACAGATGGAGGACATGAAACTAGCCATATTTGCCTCTGAACCTTACATAATGTGTGATTTTTAACAGAATTATCAGCACAAAGAACGTTAAACTATTTTCTTTGATTTAAAAATGTAATGGAGTTCTTTAATTCCTTTATTCACTCAGAAATCTTTGTTGCATGCCTACTAAACACTGGGCAACTGGGGCTCCATGATGGTGGATCTTTCTTGTGATAGGCCATCTGTAATATCATTTCATACTCCAAAGAGCACCCTGGGACACAAAATGAGTCAGGGATGTTTTATAATGGAGGGAGGGAGGATGGCTAAAGGTGGTTTCAGATTTTGTCTCCTGAGAGTAAGCAGTTTTCTAGCAGTAGCACACATAGTCACCAAAAGGTGAAGCTGAGGGTCTGAAGTGATTGTTAACTGAAGAGGATAATGGAACATGATGGAACCAGTTAGACACAGAAAAATCTGTGCTATCCAGGAGTTAGCCTGACTTGATAAGCAGCTGGACAATGGATTTCCCAGTCACCGAAGGTGAGACCCAAGACACAAGTGAGGGCGAGGTAAACAGAGGGGCATGGTATTGATTGAGCACCTTTCTTAGTGTGTCACCTTATTTAATCTGCCTAAGAAACCTGTGAGATATGGGATATCCTCAATTTCTTTATCTGTCAAATAATATCATACTATTACCTAATTCTTAAAAATGATAATTTCTGAGGGTTCATATGAGCATTAAATAATAGATAACATGAAAAACACTTAGAGCAATTCCTGGCACAAAGCAAGAACTCAGTGTAGGAAATAGATTATTATATAAAACTGCCTGTTTGGGGTAGGGCAATAGTAACAGGAAAGTGAAGAGAGAAAAAAAGAGAGAAGTCAAAGTTGCTCCGTGGGACTGGAGAGAGAGTTAGGGGCAGAACTCTGACTCTCACTACCTAGGACCATCCCTAGGAAAAAACGGTGAAGAGGGCAAAAATTGTCTAAGGCTTTCTTTTTCTCATTTGTCTGCCCCTCTTCAACCGCGTCTCAAGGTCTGACTTTCCACATGTCATGATCTATCCCCTTGTTCTCAGCTATCCTCAGTTCATGTTTTTAAGGCTATGGACCCTAACCCCTGAAATACTCTTGTTCCTGTTCCATTAGTCAACTCATGTCTTTGCTAGTCGGAGACAAGGACTTACAAGTTCTTCTATCAGTGGATTTTATTGTGTATTCTGTTTCAAGGAATTCATTTATATTTCATTAGGTGGCTTACGGAGACCAAACCTTAAATCAAAGAAATGCCACTGTGAATGAGTGTTTTAGCTTCTATGCCAGGATGGTTTTAGAGGCAAATTGGGTGAAGTTAGTCTTTCCTGCTGTCATTCAGATCACAATCCATTATATCTCCTGCTTTCTGGGACCCCTCCCCCTCAACACCTTTAAATACATTAAATTTCAAGTACTTTTTTTTTTTTTTTTTTTTTTTTTGCGGTACGTGGGCCTCTCACTGTTGTGGCCTCTCCCGTTGCGGAACACAGGCTCCGGACGCGCAGGCTCAGCGGCCATGGCTCACGGGCCAAGCCGCTCCATGGCATGTGGGATCTTCCCGGACCGGGGCACGAACCCGTGTCCCCTGCATCGGCAGGCGGACTCTCAACCACTGCGCCACCAGGGAAGCCCTCAAGTACATCTTAAAGACAGTCTGGTTAAGTTTGGAGGTGGTCCAGCTTTGATGTTTGGGAGGGGAAAACCAGAGAAATGCTAGTCCTTAATATTCATTCTTTTATTTCTTCACATTTTGAAACCTCTTCATTTTTCATAGATTGTGCTATGCCTCCAGTTGTTCAATAGCCTTCTTAGGCAAGGAACAGAATTAGCGAACTGTCACAGCTTCAGGGGGGATGAATTTATAATATATTGTATTTTGGTGAACCTTAATAACTGGATGAATTATTTTTCATTCCCAAGAAGCTCTCTTTATTAAATGGCTATTAGACACATCCAAAATGCTAATACACTTTTGAATTAGTCCTTTTGAATGAGTGCTTTCCCTGTGGCTCAGGGCTTTGCCTCTGTCTCCCAGTGTTCAGCTAAAGGAGAAACTCTGGATTAAGTTTTTGTAGTGCTTTGGTTTTCCATTAGAGTATTCAAGTCATATTTCTAGCTGGGGTTTAGAGAGTTACACTAAAGAAATTGAAATTTTGTCCACAGTTAAACACCTTCTGATTTATATGGCCTCATGCTTTGAAGTTTCCCAACATTCTTATCAGCTTACTTTGTGAAGAAAAATATTGGTCTGGCCTAAAATATGCTTCTTTATTGTATCACTTGGAAAAACGGAAAGAAGTTTTACTCCTTTGCACATCTTTTGTTCCTGCCCACTGTACAGCTGTTTAAAAGTTACCCCCTCATCTACTCTCTCCAGAATTAAAACTGAGAATATCACTTGGTTTTATCCACAAAATATGTGACTAACTAAAATTATATCCTTGCAGTCATTAAAAGATTTTTGACTAACCCATTAGGAATTTATAAATAAGGTGTCAATTTTTATCAAATGTACTTTCTATGGAAGCAACAGCGGCTCCTTGTACTTGATAGGGAACTACCTAGTAAGAACACTCTTTAAGACAGAATTTAGGATTTCTAGAGGGTCTCTTCTAAACCTCATGGAGCAGCAAGCACTCCAGGAAATGTTGCTGGGGAATATTTTGGTTTATTTGGAGATTTTCTAAGAATTTGTATACAAATCTGGCATAGGAAAACTCTTCCAAGATTTGGAATAGTTAATATCAGCTTCTAGAAACAAAATCATTTTGATAACGATGGACGACAGTGGAATTTTCCTGACGGCTGAAATGATATATCTAAAATAAGGAAAATACTTGTGAATTCTTCATACTGTTTTGCATAGTTAGATGAATTTTCTTCTCCTTACATTGACTGAGAAGGCTTTTCTTAGGCAGTTTTCAAATTAAGATTTTATTATGCCTCCCTTAAAAGAGAACTAGTTCAACTTTCCCATTCTCCTTCCAGCACCTCTATAATTGGGTAAAATTGCACTTCTAACCCCACAAGCACAGTATGAATAGGGCTTGAGGATAAAAGGCATGGAAGGAATGGTGCAAGCTACCTCCCAACTTTCTTAGGCCACTAATGCTGACCAGAGCTTAGAGAACTATCTTCAGAATCTATTAAAGGAAACCAATCAGAATTCTGTTTTTTGATATTAAAATCAGAAAAAGGGAAAGAGTTGAACCTCTGCAACAGAAGCAGTGATTAGTACCCATACATGTTTTATTTAGATGACAGACACATTTTTCAACCTTTAATGAGGTTGTTGAACTGACCAGAATACAATTCAAACTGCCTTTTTACCTTTTGCATCCCTTCAATTAACTCCTGGTGGATGGAACTTAGGTCCCCCCAAGGCCTGCTGGCAAGGATTTTAAGGTAGCCATCAGCAAGAGCATTTATGGGCTCCCTGCTTTGGTAGACATTCCAGATGTTAAGTAATATCAAGGAAAGGAATAGTTACATCCTGTCCCTCCCAGAAACAGCAGCTCTAAGAGCATGGCTGACATACACACTGTTCTTCACATCTGCACGGCATGGAAATCATTTTTCTCTGGAGATTATTAGCCATGAAATCTTTGTTTTCTGTTCACAGCACTCTAGGTTATCTCTCGGTGCAATTTCCAGATCTGCCTTAGAATTTTACATGGTAAAAAGTCAACAAATGTATGAACACCTAGAATAGTCTTACATTTCACGGATGTATTATAGTAAATGTAATAGTTTGAATTAGCCAATTATCCCTCCATAAGTACCTGTATGAGTCTGAAACTCTGCTAAGCCTTTTACATATTTAACTTCACAATACCTGTGACCCTAGACAAGCATTCTCTTTTTACATGCATGGAACTGGAACATTCAGAGATGGTAACTTGCCTACCTGAGCTCACACAGCAGGTAAACTAGTAAAGCTGTATTTTCCTGACTGTAAAGTCCATGCTCTAACTCAGTGTATTCCAACATCCTTCACATCAGGGCTCCAGCTGCCCCAGCAACAATCCATACCCCCAATTGCTCTCCCTGAGGGTGAGACCTGAGGGCTTTAGTATTGGTAGCACATTGATTGGGAAGCTTAGCTGTAACCCAATATGTATATCTTCTTCCCTAGGCAGTGCCATTGTACTTGCTTCTTATACCCAATATATTCCTGCCTTAGCACTCTTGTAAGACTGATGCCATTGTCAAGATTGGAGAAAGAACCTAGGATTTCTGAATTTCTCATTGCCCTCTGGCTACTTCCCCTGTGACAATTCTTTCTGCTTTACCCTTCTCTCCAAAATTTTTATCCATTCTTCTCCATCTATCAGAACTACCACATTTATAGTATATTTATTCCAACACAGAGTTAGGAGGGAGCTGCTTTAACAAATTGATTCTAAGTTGTAAATGCCTGGTACCTCCTGTCTACCAGGGACACTTGCTTATTAAACAAAATTAATTTCTGCATGTTGTGATTACAGCCAAAACGGGGGTGATAATTTGTGACTGAACACTCAGAAGTCTACGTGTATGGGCTCTAGGGACAGGCAAGGGGAAAAAAACCTGGGTAGCCCTGGGTATTTCCTTCTAGCTGTCAGCTGGGCAGAGTGTGACACTCACAGATGAAGAATTGATGAGATCAGATGCCTCAATCCAGGTAGGTCTTTAGAAGGGAGTCAGAGCAGCTTTATTCCTGTTTCATTTTCCTCTTTCCTTCCAATAATTAACCCCTTAGATACTTGGTGAGAGTGTGTGAAAATATTAATAATTTCCAGTCATTAAAGTCACTTGCTCATAAATCATGCCCGATTATGTTGCAGCACAAAACCATCATACTCATTTTAAAGAATCGGTTTAATTTACCTACCTGGAAGACCTCTTTGATGGCAGCCCCACACCGTCTCCCAGGATGCTCAGGCCTTGTGTCCTGTAGTGTAATCAAATGGCTATCTGCTTGGAATCTTGAGTCAGAGAGGAAATAACATTCCAAGGTCAGCATTAAATCATGCTTAGCTACTGGGAAATCATAGAAGCATCATGGTAGAGTATACAAGCAGTCAGAACTGGGTTTAATCCCAATTTTGCCATTATTATGCGATCTTGAACACATTTCTTAATCTTGGTTTCCTCTCCTATAAGCAAGCGAAAATAATATATTACTTTCAGGAATATGTGTGAGAGTTTAAATAGCACAATTAATGTTAATTTCCTTATAGGCTATTAATATTCAGGGCTGTGGAGCTGCTCAGAACTGGCCTTTGCATACACAGGAACAGCTTATACATACATTCATTCATTCTTTCGTTCATTTAAAAAATGTTTTGAGCACTGAGTTCCAGGTAGAGCCTTACTTAAGAGCCTTAATAGAATCTAAGGCTAATTGTATCTTAGTATTGCTTCTGATTTGCTGGCATTTTCTCTGTGCTTATCCTTATCTGGCAGATAACTAGCTGGCACTGAGCTTGAATGTTCTTTGTAAGAGAAAGTTTCTCTTTTCTGTGGATAACAAATCCCATCTTCAGGCCTACTGATAAGATAATAAACAAGAGAGGCCTTTCCTTAACTGAGAAAGAAATGTCTTGCATGTGTTCTCTTCCTGACCAGAATATTCAGAGCAGGATTTTCCTGTCTTACAAGCACTTGATAACTACTCTTTTAATTTAGTTTTATGAATGTATTTTGAGGTGAGGCAGGAGACTCTGGCAGTGAAGAGCCCAAGTTCTGATTCACTGCTCTGTTCTTCCACAATCCTGGGTTGATTTCCTAGTTGTAGAGAGCCATATTCTTTTTTTTTTTTTTTTTTTTTTCGGTATGCGGGCCTCTCACTGTTGTGGCCTCTCCCGTTGCGGAGCACAGGCTCCGTCCAGACGCGCAGGCTCAGCGGCCATGGCTCACAGGCCCAGCTGCTCCACGGCACGTGGGATCTTCCCGGACTGGGGCACGAACCCGTGTCCCCTGCATCAGCAGGTGGACTCTCAACCACTGCGCCACCAGGGAAGCCGAGAGCCATATTCTTAATGGAATAAACTGAGGCTCTGAGAAGTTATCTGGCTTTAAGTGTGAAACTGCAGGGTCAAGGCAGAATCAGATTAGCAGTGTCTATTCGGCTCAAATTTGGGAAATGCTCCTTGTGTTTAAGCATAATTAGGTCAGAACTATTTTAGTAATTACTTCCAGGATGCATGCATATTTGTATGGAAGATCAGAAATGAATATATCTATGAAACCCTAAAATATGCTTCACTAGAAAACATACTTCATTCCCCATCCTACACTATCCCTTGAAAAACATACAGCCCAGACCTGTGGATAAAGACATCATTTACATTAAAAAAGTAACTGCTGACAGTTTATCATCTAGGCTGATTACACAGCTGGATAGCACAATCAGTAATTGAAAGGGCCAGGGGGATTAAGTAAAAAAAAAAAAAAAAAAAAAAGGTATTCATAATTACTTAGGGAAAAAGGTAGCTCACTGTAATGTGGGCTGCCTACAGGTGGTGCAAGGTATCCACATGCCTGTGGCTAAAGTTACAACAATTAATCAAAGTTTATCTTTGAAAGAAGAGGCTACAACAAACCAAGGAAGATTTGAGGTTCTGGAGGTTCGTTCACCTCAGCAGTTATTTGTCGGGCACATAATTTTCTGCAGTCAGTACTAAGTCCTGGTGGTACAAAAATAATTGGATACAAATCCTGTCCTAGAAGGATTCACAGTGGTAGGTTAGAAAGGAGGTCAACATAGATAAGCACTGAATTAGGACAAGTACTCTAAGTGAGTTACATGGAAGGTACTGGAGAAACAGAGCAGGCTCCATTGGCAGAGAAGATCTCAGTGAAGGTGTCATTTGAGTTAAATCAAAAAGCTGAGTTGGGGTTCTCCAAGGGTAAAAGTGGGGAAGGATATTCCAGTCAGAGGGAAGAGCACGCTTAGAGAGTTGTGGGAGACCATGTGCAGTAAACAGCAAGTAGTTGAGCCTGGGTGGAGCTCACGGGTACTTGGGGGTGTATAACTGAGAAGACCCTAGGGGTCCTTCCCAGGACAAACCCCTCCCCCCATATCCTCTGCCTGACTCTTGTTTGTAGAAAACCTTTTACCTCCCAGGCCTCCCCTGAGTCACAAAAGCCTGACGCAAGAATTAATGATTAAAAGGATGTGAACATGTAGTGACAAAAGTGGCATTTGGGCCAGGAAAACTGGTAAAAATTTAAACAGTAAGTCAGCTGTATGGCAGTCACAGAATCTTTAGTTCCTTTCAGAAGTACCTAGATAACAGTATCTGATGCACATTTCCTGAGTTGTTTTACAGATGCTAAAATCACCACCAAATGGAAGAAGTTAACTACTTGATGACCATAAACCTATAGTCTCCAAACCTACTGGAGCCTGAGAATTGATAATTTTAACTCCTGTGACACCATCCTGTTACCTCACAGTCAACCAATCAGATAATTGTTCACAGGCTGATCACATACCCTGCAACTCCCCTCCCTTACCTTGCCTTTAAAAATACTTCCCTGAAACATATCAGAGAGTTCGTGTTTTTTGAGCATTAGCTGCCCTGGACTCCTTGTCAGGCGCCTTACAATAAACATTGCACTTTCCTTCAGCACAACCCGGTCTCAGTAGATGGGCTTTACTGCAACTGCACACAGGTGAGAAGACCCAATTTTGGTTCGGTAACAGGTGAATGGAGGGTGAGGCTGGAGGATGAGGCTGCAGGAGAGAGTAGGGACCTTATCATTGTCCCTAAGTGAGCAAATACAGAATGTTCATTAACAAACAACTTGTGATTTCAGATTTGTTCCCTAAGCAAAATAATTTGAAAGTACAGATATTATACTAAATTGTGTTTAGTTAGAAGAGATCTTTTCCTGCCCATTTAAAATTCATTTTAGAGGAGGACCTTCAAGATGGCAGAGGAGTAAGATGTGGAGATCACCTTCCTCACCACAAACACATCAAAAATACATCTACATGTGGAACAACTCCTACAGAACACCTACTGAACACTGGCAAAAGACCTCAGACTTCCCAAAAGTCAAGAAACTCCCCACATACTGGGTAGGGCAAAAAAAAAAAAAAGAAAAAAAAGAAAAAACAGAGACAAAAGAATAGGGACAGGACATGCACCTCTGGCAGGGAGGTGTGAAGCTGGAAAAGTTTCCATGCACTAGGAAGCTCCTTCACTAGCAGAGACAGGGGGATGGGGTGGGTGGAGGAGCTTCGGAGCCACGGAGGAGAGCGCAGCAACAGGGGTGCAGAGGGCAAAGCGGAGAGATTCCCACACAGTGGATTGGTGCTGACCAGCACTCACCAGCCTGAGACACTTGTAGGCCCACCCGCTGGGGTGGGTGGGTGCTGGGAGCTGAGGCTCGGGCTTCGGAGGTCAGATCCCAGGGAGAGGACTGGGGTTGGCTGCATGAACACAGCCTGAAGGGGGCTAGTGCACCACAGCTAGCAGGGAGGGAGTCTGGGGAAAAGTCTGAAACTTCTTAAAAGTCAGGAGACCATTGTTTCGGGGTGCTTGAGGAGAGGAGATTCAGTGCACTGCCTAAATGAGCTCCAGAGATGGGTGCGAACCATGGCTATCAGCACAGACGCCAGAGACGGGCATGAAATGCTAAGGCTGTTGCTACAGCCACCAAGAAGCCTGTGTGTAAGCACAGGTCACTATCCACACCTCCCTTCCCGGGAGGCTGTGCAACCCGCCACTGCCAGCTTCGCATGATCCAGGGACAACTTCCCCGGGAGAAAACACAGTGCACCCCAGGCTGCTGCAATGTCACGCTGGCTTCTGCTGCTGCAGGCCTGCCCCGCATTCCATCCCCCTCCGTCCCCTCGGCCTCAGTGAGCCAGAGCCCCCTAATCAGCCGCTCCTTTAATCCCCTCCTGTCTGGGTGAAGGACAGACCCCAGAGGGTGACCTATATACAGAGGCGGGGCCAAATCCAAAACTGAACCCCAGGAGCTGTGCAAACAAAGAAGAGAAGGGAAATTTCTCCGTGTAGCCTAGGGAGCAGCAGATTAAATCTCTCCACAATCAACTTTATGTACCCTGAATCTGTAGAATACCTGAATAGACAATGAATCATCCCAAAACAGAGGCAGTGGACTTTGGGAGCAACTGTAGACTTGGGATTTGCTGTATGTAACAGACTAGTTACTGATTTTTATGTTTATCTTAGTATAGTTTTTAGCACTTGTTATCATTGGTGGATTTGTTTATTGGTTTGGACGCTCTCTTCTTTTATTACTTAAAAAATTTTTTTAACAATTTATTTTAATAACTTATTTTATTTTATTTCTCCCTTCTCTTCTGAACCGTGCGGCTGACAGAGTTTTGGTGCTGTGGCTAGGTGTCAGGCCTGAGCCTCTGCAGTGGGAGGGCTGAGTTAGGGACATTGCGCCACCAGAGAACTCCCAGTCACACGTAATAACAATCGGTGAGAGCTCTGCCAGAGATCTCCATCTCAATGCTGAGACCTAGTTCCACTCAATGACCAGCAAGGTCCAGTGCTGGACACCCCATGCCAAACAACTAGCAAGACAGGAACACAGCCCCACCCATTAGCAGAGAGGTGGCCTAAAATCATAAGAAGGTCACAGACATGCGAAAACACACCACCAGACGTGGTCCTGCCCACCAGAAACACAAGATCTAGCCTCATCCACCAGAACACAGTCAACAGTCCCCTCAACCAGGAAGCCTACACAACCCACTGAACCAACCTTAGCCACTGGGGGCAGACACCAAAAACAACAGGAACTACGAACTTGCAGCCTGCAAAAAGGAGACTGCAAACACCTTAAGTTAAACAAAATGAGAAGACAGAGAAATACACAGCAGATGAAGGAGCAAGGTAAAAACCCACCACACCTAACAAATGAAGAGGAAATAGGCAATCTACATGAAAAAGACTTCAGAGTAATGATAGTAAAGATGATCCAAAATTTTGGAAACAGAATGCAGAAAATACAAGAAACGTTTAACAAGGACTTGGAAGCAGTAAACAGCAAACAAACAATGATGAACAACACAATAAATGAAATTAAAAATTCTCTAGAAGGAATCAATACCAGAATAACTGAGGAAGAAGAACTGATAAGTGACCTGGAAGATAAAATTGTGGAAATAACTAATGCAGAGCAGAATAAAGATAAAAGAATTAAAAGAATTGAGGACAGTCTCAGAGACCTCTGGGACAACATTAAGTGCACCAACATTCGAATTATAGGAGTCCCAGAAGAAGAAGAGTAAAAGAAAGGGATGGAGAAAATATTTGAAGAGATTATAGCTGAAAACGTCCCTAATATGGGAAAGGAAATAGTAATGCAAGTCCAGGAACCGCAGAGAGTCCCATACAGGATAAATCCAAGGAGAACCACTCCAAGACACTATAAATCAAACTATCAAAAATTAAATACAAGGAAAAAAATACTGAAAGCAGCAAGGGAAAAACAACAAATAACACACAAGGGAATCCCCATAAGGTTAACAGCTGAACGTTCAGCAGAAACTCTGCAAGCCAGAAGGGAGTGGCAGGACATATTTAAAGTGAGGAAAGGGAAAAACCTACAAGCAAGATTACTCTACCCAGCAAGGATCTCATTCAGATTTGATGGAGAAATTAAAACCTTTAAAGACAAGTGAAAGTTAAGAGAATTCAGCACCACCAAAACAGCTTTACAACAAAAGATAAAGGAACATCTCTAGGCAGGAAACACAAGAGAAGGAAAATTCCTACAACAACAAGCCCAAAATAATTAAGAAAATGGTAATAGGAACATACATATTGATAATTACCTTAAATATAAATGGATTAAATGCTCCAACCAAAAGACATAGACTGACTGACTGGATACAAAAACAAGACCCGTATATATATTGCTGTGTACAAGAGACCCACTTCAGACGTAGCGACATAGACTGAAAACTGAGGGGTTTGAAAATGATATTCCATGCAAATGGAAATCAAAAGAAAGCTGGAGTAGCAATTCTCATATCAGACAAAATAGACTTTAAAATAAAAACTATTACAAGAGACAAAGAAGGGCACTACAGAATGAACAAGGGATCAATCCAAAAAGATATAACAGTTGTAAATATTTATGCACTCGACATAGGAGCACCTCAATACATAAGGCAAATGCTAACAGCCATAAAAGGGGAAATCAGCAGTAACACAATCATACTAGGGGACTTTAACACCCCACTTTCACCAATGGACAGATCATCCAAAATAAAATAAATAAGGAAACACAATCTTTACATAATACATTAAACAAGTTGGACTTAATTGATATTTATAGGACATTCCATCCAAAAACAGCAGAATACACTTTCTTGTCAAGTGCTCATGGAACATTCTCCAGGATAGATCATATCTTGGGTCACAAATCAAGCCTTGGTAAATTTAATAAAACTGAAATTGTATCCACTATCTTTTCCAAGCACAATGCTATGAGACTAGATATCAGTTACAGGAAAAAAATCTATAAAAATTACAAACACCTCGAGGCAAAACCACACACTACTAAATAACCAAGAGATCACTGAAGAAATCAAAAATGAAATCAAAAATTACCTAGAAACAAGTGACAATGAAAATACAACAACACAAAACATATGGGATGCATATGCATATAAAAACTGTTCTAAGAGGGAGGTTTATAGCAATACAATCCTACATAGAGAAACAAGAAAAATCTAAAATAAACAACCTAACCTTATGCCTACAGCAATTAGAGAAAGAAGAACAAAAGACCCCAAACTTAGCAGAAGGAAAGAAATCATAAAGATCAGATCAGAATTAAAAGAAAAAGAAATGAAGGAAATGATAGCAAAGATCAATAAAACTAAAAGCTAGTGCCTTGAGAAGATGAAAAAAATTGATAAACCATTTGCCAGACTCATCAAGAAAAAAAAGGGAAAAGACTCAAATCAAGAAAATTAGAAATGAAAAAAGAGAAGTAACAACTGACACTGCAGAAATACAAAGGATCCAGAGAGATTACTACAAGCAACTATATAACAATAAAATGGACAACCTGGAAGAAATGGACAAATCTTAGAAAAGCACAACCTTTCAAGACTGAACCAGGAAGAAATAGAAAATATAAACAGATGAATCACAAGCACTAAAATTGAAACTGTGATTAAAAATCTTCCAACAAACAAAAGCCCAGGACCAGATGGCTTCACAAGTGAATTCTATCAAACATTTAGAGATGACCTAACACCTATCCTTCTCAAACTCTTCCATAATACAGCAGAGGGAGGAACACTCCCAAACTGATTCTATGAGGCCACCATCACCCTGATACTAAAACCAGACAAAGATGTCACAAAAAAAGAAAACTAGAGGTCAATATCACTGATGAACATAGATGCAAAAACCCTAAACAAAATGCCAGCAAACAGAATCCAACAGCACATTAAAAGGATCATACACCATGGTCAAGTGGGGTTTATCCCAGGAATGAAAGGATTCTTCAATATATGCAAATCAATCAACGTGATACACCATATTAACAAATTGAAGGAGAAAACCTATGTGACCATCTCAATAGATGAAGAAAAAGCTTTTAACAAAACTCAACACCCATTTATGATAAAAACCCTGCAGAAAGTAGGCATAAGGTAACTTACCTCATCATAACAAAGGCCATATATGACAAACCCACAGCCAACATCATCCTCAATGATGAAAAACTGAAACCATTACCACTAAGATCAGGAACAAGACAAGGTTGCCCACTCTCACATTATTATTCAACACAGTTTTGGAAGATTTAGCCTCAGCAATCAGAGAAGAAAAAGAAATAAAAGGAATCCAAATTGGAAAAGAATAAGTAAAGTTGTCACTGTTTGCAGATGACATGATACTATATATAGAGAATCCTAAAGATGCTACCAGAAAACTACTAGAGCTAATCAATGAATTGGTAAAGTAGTAGCATATAAAATTAATGCACAGAAATATCTTGCATTCCTATGCACTAATGATGAAAAATCTGAAAGAGAAATTAAGAAACACTCCCATTTACCATTGCAACAAAAAGAATAAAATACCTAGGAATAAAATGATCTAAGGAGACAAAAGACCTGTATGCAGAAAAGTATAAGACACTGATGAAAGAAACTAAAGATAATACAAACAGATGGAGAGATAAACCATGTTCTTGGATTGGAAGATTTAACATTGTGAAAATGACTATACTACCCAAAGCAATCTATAGATTCAATGAAATCCCTATCAAACTACCACTGGCATTTTTCTCAGAACGAGAACAAAAAATTTCACAATTTGTATGGAAACACAAAAGACCGCAAGTAGTCAAAGCAATCTTGGGAAAGAAAAATGGAGCTGGAGGAATCAGGCTCCCTGGCTTCAGACTATATTACAGAGGTACAGTAATCAAGACCGTATGGTACTGGCACAAAAACAGAAATATAGATCAATGGAACAGGATAGAAAGCCCAGAGATAAACCCATGCACATATGGTCACCTTATCTTTAATAAAGGAGGCAAGAATATAAAATGGAGAAAAGACAGCCTCCTCAATAAGTGGTGCTGGGGAAACTCGACAACTATATGTAAAAGAATGAAATTAGAACACTCCTTAACACCATATACAAAAATAAACTCAAAATGGATTAAAGACCGAAATACAAAGCCAGACACTATAAAGAACATAGGGGTAAGACAGGAATAAAGACACAGACCTACTAGAGAATGGACTTGAGGATATGGGGAGGGGGAAGGGTAAGCTGTGACAAAGTGAAAGAGCGGCATGGACATATATACACTACCAAACGTAAGGTAGATAGCTAGTGGGAAGCAGCCGCATAGCACAGGGAGATCAGCTCGGTGCTTTGTGACCGCCTGGAGGGGTGGGATAGGGAGGGTGGGAGGGAGACGCAAAAGGGAGGGGATATGGGAACATATGTATACATATAACTGATTAAATTTGTGATAAAGCAAAAAATAAAAATAAAAAAATAAAAAAATAAAAAAAAAAATAAAATGTGACAAGAGCAGATGCAAGTTATTATATATAGGATGGATTAACAACAAGGTCCCACTGTATAGCACAGGGAACTATATTCAATATTCTGTGATAAACCATAATGGAAAAGAATATGAAAAAGAATATACATATGTATAACTGAATCACTTTGCTGTATAGTAGAAATTAACACAGCATTGTAAATTAACTACACTTCTCTAAAATTAAAAAAAACTAAAAATAAAAAAAAAAAAAAAAAAAAAAAAAAAAAAAAAAAACACTTAGAGTAAATCATAGGCAGAACACTGTATGACAGAAATCACGGTAAGATCCTTTTTACCCACCTCCTAGAGAAATGGAAATAAAAACAAAAATAAGCAAATAGGACCTAATGAAACTTAACAGCTTTTGCACAATAAAGGAAACCATAAACAAGACGAAAAGACAACCCTCAGAATGGGAGAAAATATTTGCAAAGGAAGCAACTGACAAAGGGTTAATCTTCAGTATATACAAGCAGCTAATGCAGCTCAATATCAGAAAAACAAACAACCCAATCCAAAAATGGGCAGAAGACCTAAATAGATATTTCTCCAAAGAAGATATACAGCTTGCCAACAAACACATGAAAGGATGCTCAACATCACTAATCATTTGAGAAATGCAAATCAAAACTACAATGAGGTATCACCTCACACCAGTCAAAATGGCCATCATCAAAAAACCTACAAACAATAAATGCTGGAGAGGGTTTGGAGAAAAGGGAACCCTCTTGCACTATTGGTGGGAATGTAACTTGATACAGCCACTGTGGAGAACAGTGTGGAGGTTCCTTAAAAAACTACAAATAGAACTACCAAACGACCCAGCAATCCCACTACGGGGCATATACCCTGAGAAAACCATAATTCAAAAAGAGTCATGAATCACAATATTCATTGTAGCACTATTTACAATAGCCAGGACATGGAAGCAACCTAAGTGTCCATCGACAGATGAATAGATAAAGAAGATGTGGCACACATATACAATGGAATATTACTCAGCCATAAAAAGCAATGAAATTGAGTTATTTGTAGTGAGGTGCGTGGACCTTGAGTCTGTCATACAGAGTGAAGTAATTCAGAAAGAGAAAAACAAATGCTGTATGCTAACATATATATATTTATATATATATATTATATATATATTATATATATAATATACATATATATGGAACCTAAGAAAAAGAAAAGTTTCTGATGAACCTAGGGGCAGGACAGGAATAAAGATGCAGACGTAGAGAATGAACTTGAGGACACGGGGAGGGGGAAGGGTAAGCTGGGCCGAAGTGAGAGTGGCACTGACATATATACAATACCAAATGTAAAATAGATAGCTAGTGGGAAGCAGCCCCATATCACAGGGAGATCAGCTCTGTGTTTTGTGAACACCTAGATGGGTCTGATAAGGGAGGGTGGGAGGGAGACGCACGAGGGAGTGGATGTGGATATATGCATATGTATAGCCGATTCACTTTGTTGTACAGCAGAAACTAACACAACATTTTAAAGGAATTATACTCTAATAAAGATGTTAAAAAAATTCATTGTAATTGAATCCAAGTATAATTTTTGGTGCAAGTGCAATGAATTTTGAAAAAACGTCTAACTAAGAAAGCAAAACTAAAAGTCAGGGAACGTTTCTACTGCCCTGTACTTGATAATCTAGAGGAGCTGGCAAATATAAACTCTAATCCAAGGAAGGCTTTGAGAAGCACTAATTTTGATGCTAGTAGTTCCCAGAGCAGAAGGCAGAACTATATTGCCACACAAGTGGGGATGAATTGTGTTTACAGTGCTGTTGGAGGACATGGGGTAAGAGTTGAGTTTTGAAACATTTGGAGTATTTCATGAGGCATATGGGTGATTAAGTAGGAGAAAATCATATGAGCTGAGTGATACTCATGAGCAAGGCATGCATGAATGTGGAGAAATGCAGGGTAGATTCAGGAATGTGGAGTAGTATGGTTGGGTGAACAGTAGGTGATGTGGTTTTGGGGATTATGTTAGACACCTTGAAGAGCCATATATTCTGCTGTACAGTTCATACATACAAGTCATTCATTGCTTTACAGATACTTACTGAGCTCCCAGGTTGTTTGGCACATGCCAAACTTAGATGCAAAGAAGACAAGATATGGTCCCTACCCTCAAGAAGCAATAACGGTGGGAGGACACAGAAGGTTTCTGAGCAGGAAGGGGACACCACATAATCCCTCCAGCTACTCCTCCTAGATAGGGTCATCTTTCTTGTCTACTGCAATATCCATACAGATGTTCCTTCCAACAGGGAAGTCCCTTGGCTTCCTCACGGCACAAACTAGTCATTCAGAATAAAACGTTGGACTGATCCTTCAGTTCTTTATTTCATATGCCACATCCATATTGTCTGCAAATTCTGTAAGCTTTATATTATTATATCCTGAATTCAGTGTTTTCATACCCTCTGGCTCTACCATCCTAATCTCTTGCCTAGATCACTCTACCTGGGGTCCCTGCTTCAACTTATCTCTTCCAGCCTTTTCTCAATTCACAGGCAAAGGAATTCTTATAAAGTATTGAGTCAAACGACCTCACTCCCTGTTAACGACCCTCTCAAGACTTCTGATCACATGTAGAACAAGATACAAAGTCCTTACCAAGGCCTTTCTGCACTAGCAACTTGAGATAACATCCTCAGGTCAGAACTACATCCTCACCTCCTCTGGGAGTCTTCTTTGAACCACCCAGGCTAGGTTCGGGTCCTTCTCATGCTCTCACCAGCTCATGCTGTGTCTGTGTCTTCTCTCCCATATTGTGTTGAAATGATCAGTCGATGTACCTGTCTCCTTCATTTGTCCACAGCATCTCCCCGGCCCAGTGCTGTGTCACATTTGTCTTTATAGCCTGACCACCTGGCTTGGACCCTGGCATAGATTAAGTGTTCATTAAATAGTTGCTGAATGGAAACAGTACCAAGGTGAATAAGACACAGTCTTTGCCATCCGGTTGCCCACTGGCTCTTTGATGAGACAGGAGTATGAATTAATAATTATGTGACAATGTGGAAAGAGCTAGAGCAGTTATATTAAAAAGTGCAGCTCCAGTTCAGTGGCCGGCATAGCCAGTGCTAATGAAGCAATGGAGTGGTCATTGTGCTTTTTCCCTGATGAATTTGAGCAGAATTTGTATTCATTTAGGAAAGGAAGAATACTGACTGCAGAGATGTTAGATTGTTTGTAAAGTTATAAAGCTCTTAGAAACCCTCAGAAGGGAAAAGTTGCTATATAATAGTAAAATATTAACCTCAGAACAGCAGCTGGCAAGCAGGGTTTTCACGTACCTGAAGGCACGTCACTGAATCTGTTGACACCAATAAAGTTTTCTCCTTGTGAAAAAAAGCATTTTACAAAGGTTGGCTTCTTTAATGTTCCTTTTGCATTATCCTGCAAAGGGTATTTTTCTAAGTAGTAAAGGTCAGAATGATAGCTGATGGGTATAATAACAGTTAAAATGAATAAACTCTTGGTGGTTAGGTATGTTAATTGTTGTGTATTCTCTTTGTTGAAATTACTGCAATTGTTATAAATGCTTCAAAATAACTTAAGCTGATTTGTTTTCACACTGGGCGTATTGATTTATTGGAACTGACACAATTAGTGGTGGGAAGTGTTCACTGAATATATTGTGAAGGCATCGTGGTTTGATGAAAGCATGTGAATTTGGAGGGTGGATCTACCTGTGTTAGAAAGTCATCTTTGCCTCAAATAAGCTGGGTAGTCCTGTGAAAATGTTAGAAAGTCTCAAGTTTGTTTACTTTCCTGTGGAGTCATGATACTTGCAACCTATGCAGGATTGATATGAGAATAAAAGGAGATAACATGTGAGTGGCTAACACAATGTCTGGAAAATAATATGTGTTTAATAAATGTATGTTTTGCTTTTCTTTTCTTATAGCTAAGACTTTTCTACTTAGAATTCTCCTTGGTAAATATTTCAAGCTTCTTTTAGATTTTACAGTCGAGAATCTATTGACTTTAAGCTCAACATCACATGTATCTATATGATAATACTATAAAGCTAATATTTAATGGGTACATGTCATTTCAAACATATTCCCAATACATGATTAACTTCAACAGTCTTATTTCTTTTTTATTTATTTAGGTCCATTTCACAGATAAAGAAAATGAGATATAGAGAGGTTAAGTAATTTTTTTTTCTCCTTTACACTCTTTTTTTCTTTAACATCGTTATTGGAGTATAATTGCATTACAATGTTGTGTTAGTTTCTGCTGTATAACAAAGTGAATAAGCTATACATATACATATATCCCCATATCTTCTCCCTGTTGCATCTCCCTCCCACCCTCCCTATCCCACTGCTCTAGGTGGACACAAAGAACTGAGCTGATCTCCCTGTGCTATGTGGCTGCTTCCCACTAGCTATCTATTTTACATTTGGTAGTGTATATATGTCCATGCCACTCTCTCACTTCGTCCCAGCTTACCTTTCCCATCCTTGTGTCCTCAAGTGCATTCTCTATATCTGTGTCTTTTTTTTTTTTTCTAAATTTATTTTTGCTGTGTTGGGTCTTTGTTTCTGTGCGAGAGCTTTCTCTAGTTGTGGCAAGCGGGGGCCACTCTTCATCGCAGTGCGCGGGCCTCTCACTATCGTGGCCTCTCTTGTCGCGGAACACAGGCTCCAGACGCGCAGGCTCAGCAGTTGTGGCTCACGGGCCTAGTTGCTCTGCGACGTGTGGGATCCTCCCAGCCCAGGGCTCGAACCCGTGTCCCCTGCATTAGCAGGCAGATTCTCAACCACTGTGCCACCAGGGAAGCCCTATATCTGCATCTTTATTCCTGTCCTGCCCCTAGGTTCTTCAGAACCATTTTCTTTTTTTTTGGATTCCATATATATGTGTTAGCATACAGTATTAGTTTTTCTCTTTCTGAGTTACTTCACTCTGTATGACAGACTCTAGGTCCATCCACCTCACTACAAATAACTCAATTTCATTTCTCTTTATGGCTGAGTAATATTCTATTGTATATATGTGCCACATCTTCTTTATCCATTCATCTGTCGATAGACACTTTGGTTGTTTCCATGCCCTGGCTATTGTAAATAGAACTGCAGTGAACATTGTGGTACATGACTCTTTTTGAATTATGGTTTTCTCAGGGTATATGCCCAGTAGTGGGATTGCTGGGTCATATGGTAGTTCTATTTTTAGTTTTTTAAGGAACCTCCATACTGGTCTCCATAGTGGCTGTATAAATTTACATTCCCACCAACAGTGCAAGTGGGTTCCCTTTTCTCCACACCCTCTCCACAATTTATTTTTTGTAGATTCTTTTGATGATGACCATTCTGACTGGTGTGAGATGATACCTCATTGTAGTTTTGATTTGCATTTCTCTACTGATTAGTGATGTTGAGCATCCTTTCATGTGTTTGTTGGCAAGCTGTATATCTTCTTTGGAGAAATGTCTATTTACATCTTCTGCCCATTTTTGGATTGGGTTGTTTGCTTTTTTTGATATTGAACTGCATGAGCTGCTTGTAAATTTTGGAGATTAACCCTTTGTCAGTTGCTTTATTTGCAAATATTTTCTCCTATTCTGAGGGTTGTCTCTTCGTCTTTTTTATGATATCCTTTCCTGTGCAAAAGCTTTTAATTTTCATTAGGTCCCATTTAATCCATATACATTTAAGGTAGTTATCAATATGTATATTCCTATTACCATTTTCTTAATTGTTTTCAGTTTGTTTTGTTAGATCTTTTCCTTCTCTTGTGTTTCTTGACTAGAGAAGTTCCTTTAGCATTTGTTGTAAAGCTGGTTTGGTGGTGCTGAATTCTGTTAGCTTTTGCTTGTCTCTAAAGGTTTTAATTTCTCTGTCAAATCTGAATGAGATCCTTGCTGGGTAGAGTAATCCTGTTTGTAGATTTTTCCCTTTCATCACTTTAAATATGGCCTGCCACTTGCTTCTTGCTTACAGAGTTTCTGCTGAAAGATCAACTATTAACCTTATGGGGAGTCCCTTGTATGTTATTTGCTGCTTTCAATATTTTTTCTTTGTATTTAATTTTTGATAGTTTGATTAGTATGTGTCTTGGAGTGGTTCTCCTTGAATTTATCCTGTATGGGACTCTCTGTGCTTTCTGGAGTTGATTTACTATTTCCTTTCCCATATAAGGGACGTTTTCAGCTATAATCTCTTCAAATATTTTCTCAGTCCCTTTTTATTTCTCTTCTTATACAGGGATCCCTATGATTCGAATGTTCGTGAATTTAATGTTGTCCCAGAGGTGTCTGAGACTGTCCTCAGTTCTTCTCATTCTTTTTTCTTTATTCTGCTCTGCGGTAGTTATTTCCACTATTTTATCTTCCAGGTCACTTATCCGTTCTTCTGCCTCAGTTATTCTGCTATTGATTCCTTCTAGAGAACTTTTAATTTCATTTATTTTGTTGTTCATCATTGTTTGTTTGCTCTTTAGTTCTTCTAGGTCCTTGTTAAACATTTCTTGTATTTTCTCAATTCTGTTTCCAAGATTTTAGATCATCTTTACTGTAATTACTCTGAATTCTTTTTCAGGTAGACTGCATATTTCCTCTTCATTTGTTTGGTCTGGTGGGTTTTTACCTTCCTCCTTCATCTGCTGTGTGTTTTTCTGTCTTCTCATTTTGCTTAACTTACTGTGTTTGCAGTCTCCTTTTCACAGCCTGCAGGTTCATAGTTCCCGTTGTTTTTGGTGTCTTCCCTCAGTGGCTATGGTTGGTTCAGTAGGTTGTGTAGGCTTCCTGGTGGAGGGGACTGGTGCCTGTGTTCTGGTGGGTGAGGCTGGATCTTGTCTTTCTGGTGGGCAGGACTGTGTCCAGTGGTGTGTTTGGGGTGTCTGTGAACTTAGTATGATTTTTAACAGTCTCTCTGCTAATGGGTGGGACTGTGTTCCTGTCTTGCTAGTTTTTGGCATAGGGTGTCCAGCACTGTAGCTTGCTGGTTGTTGAGTGGATCTGGATCTTAGCATTGAGATGGAGATCTCTGGGAGAGCTTTTGTCATTTGATATTACATGGGGCCAGGAGTTCTCTTGTGGACCAGTGTCCTGAACTCGGCTCTCCCACCTCAGAGGCACAGGCCTGACACCCGGCCAGAGCACCAAGCCCCTGTCAGGCTCAGAAGAGAAAGGAGAAAAAGGAAGAAAGAAAGAAAGAAAAATAAATAAATAAGTAATTACAGCTTTAAAGTAAAAAAATATTATTAAAAATAAAAAAGCAATATAAAAAAAAAGAAAGAAAGAAGAGAGCAACCAAACCAAAAAACAAATCCACCAATGATAACAAGCACTAAAAACTATACAAAAAAATAAAAACAAAAACAAAAACGGACAGACACAATCCTAGGACAAATAGTAAAAGCAAAGCTATAGGGCTTCCCTGGTGGCGCAGTGGTTGAGAGTCCGCCTGCCGATGCAGGGGACACGGGTTCGTGTCCCGGTCTGGGAAGATCCCACATGCCGTGGAGTGGCTGGGCCCGTGAGCCATGGCTGCTGAGCCTGTGCGTCCGGAACCTGTGCTCTGCAACGGGAGAGGCCACAACAGTGAGAGGCCCGCGTACCGCAAAAAAAAAAAAAAAAAAAAGCAAAGCTATACAGGCAAAATCACACAAAGAAGCATACACATACACAGTCACAAAAAGAGAAAAAGGAAAAAATATGTATAAAAAAAAGGAAGAGAGCAACTAAATCAATAAACAAATCTACCAATGATAATAAGCTCTAAATACTAAACTAAGATACACATAAAACCAGAAACAAATTAGATGCTGAAAGCAAACTCCAAGTCTACAGTTGCTCCCAAAGTCCACCGCCTCAATTTTGGGATGATTCATTGTCTATTCACCTATTCCAGAGATGCAGGTACATCAAGTTGATTGTGGAGATTTAATCCGCTGCTCCTGAGGCTGCTGGGAGAGATTTCCCTTTCTCTTCTTTGTTTGCACAGTTCCTGGGGCTCAGCTTTGGATTTGGCCCCGCCTCTGCGTGTAGGTCGCCGGAGGGCGTCTGTTCCCGCTCTGACAGGACGGGGTTAAAGGAACAGCTGATTCAGGGGCTCTGGCTCACTCAGGCCGCGGGGAGGGAGGGGCACGGAGTGCAGGGTGAGCCTGTGGCGGCAGAGGCTGGCGTGACGTTGCACCAGCGTGAGGCGTGCCATGTGTTCTCCTGGGGAAGTTGTCCCTGGATCCCGGGAACCTGGCGGTGGCGGGCTGCACAGGCTTCCAGGAGGGGAGGTGTGGATAGTGACCTGCACTTGCACAACGGCTTCTTGGTGGCTGCAGGAGCAGACTTAGCGTTTCATGCCCGTCTCTGGAGCTCGTTTAGGTGGTGCTGTGAATTCCCTCTCCTCGTGCACCCTGCAACAATGGTCTCTTGCCTCTTTGGCAGGTCCAGATTTTTTTCTGGACTCCCTCCTGGCTGGCCGTGGCTCAGTAGCCTCCTTCTGGCTGTGTTCACCCAGCCAACCCCAGTCCTCTCCCTGGGATATGACCTTCGAAGCCCAAGCCTCAGCTCCCAGCCCACACCTGCCCCAGCGGATGAGCAGACAAGCCTCTCGGGCTGGTGAGTGCCGGTCGGCCCCGATCCTCTGTGCGGGAATCTCTCCGCTTTGCCCTCCGCACCCCTGTGGCTGTGCTCTCCTCCGCGGCTCTGAAGCTTTCCCCCTCCGCCACCCGCAGTCTCCGCCCACGAAGGGGCTCCTAGTGTGTGGAAACCTTTCCTCCTTCACGGCTCCCTCCCACTGGTGCGGGTCCCGTCCCTATCCTTTTGTCTCTGTTTATTCTTTTTTGTTTTGCCCTACCCAGGTACGTGGGGAGTTTCTTGCCTTTTGGGAGGTCTGAGGTCTTCTGTCAGCGTTCAGTAGGTGTTCTGTAGGAGTTGTTCCACGTGTAGATGTGTTTTTAATGTGTTTGTTGGGAGGAAGGTGATCTGCACATTTTAGTCCTCTGCCATCCTGAAGGTTCCCCCACATGATTTTTAAGAAAGAGTTTCATTGAAATGGTGTAGATAGGAACCAGACTAGACGTTAAGGTGAAATTGAACAATAGAAGGAGGAGAAATTGAGGAAGAGTTACTTCTGTGGGTGTTCACAGGCATGAAAAGAAAAACGTGGAAAGGTAGAGCGGGGAGCAACTTATTTAGAATCAGAAAACCTTTATCCTGTTTGTAGATGAAGAAAGAAGCCAACGGGGAAGGTAAGAGTGATGGTGATGAAGAAAGAGCGAAGTTATGAGGAAAGTTCTGGGAGTCAAATGGGATCAAAAGTGATAGATTGAAAGGTCAGCCTTGGAAAGGGCCAAGGACATTTCATCTCTTAAGACAGAAGAGGAGGGCTTCCCTGGTGGCGCAGTGGTTGAGAGTCCGCCTGCCGATGCAGGGGACATGGGTTCATGCCCCGGTCTGGGAAGATCCCACATGCCGCGGAGCGGCTGGGCCCGTGAGCCATGGCTGCTGAGCCTGCGCGTCCGGAGCCTGTGCTCCACAAGGGGAGAGGCCACAACAGTGAGAGGCCCACATACCACAAAAAAAAAAAAAAAAAAAAAAAAAGACAGAAGAGGAAGAAGACGAAATTGATAGAGATATAAAGACGTCTATAGGTAAAAAGAGAGGAAGGTTGAGGTGTCGTAGCTGAGAGCCTTTGTCACCTCCGTGCAGTCACTGTTACAGATCCATAACACTGAGAAGAGGAAACGAACTTGGAAAAATCAAGGAGTGGATGTTGTAGAGCAGGGGTCTTCAACCCCCGGGCCTGTTAGGAGCCGGGCCGCACAGCAGGAAGTGAGCGGCAGGCGAGCGAGGGAAGCTTTATCTGCCGCTCCCCACTGCTCTCATTACCGCCTGAGCCATCCCCCTCCAACCCCCAGTCTGAGGAAAAATTGTCTTCCACGAAACCAGTCCCTGGTGCCAGAAAGTTTGGG
This sequence comes from Hyperoodon ampullatus, assembly GCF_949752795.1. Lineage (NCBI taxonomy): Eukaryota > Metazoa > Chordata > Mammalia > Artiodactyla > Ziphiidae > Hyperoodon > Hyperoodon ampullatus. The sequence continues at coordinate 4,977,629 of NC_136925.1, forward strand.
GACTGCTGCTTTAGAGTTAGTTAGAGATAGGTAGGAAAGTTACCAGGAGAAAAATCAGTGGAATAGGTGCAGAAACATATTTTGAAAATTAAGGCATAATCAGAAAATTATGAACATAAAGTATACTTTTAATGTTTCTAGATCTTTCCCATAGCAGCCTTTACTAGAATCCTTGTCATCATCACGAAATATAAAATGCTTAGTGCACTAATAACCAGCTGTTTATCAGGAGTCAGCTGGCCTTTAGCTTATCTGTGATTTCCAAAGCATCTTTTTTATGTTATTTTTTGCCCATCTCTAGCTGTGTACCATGCCAGTCTCTGTGCCAGGCATTTTGTTGGTTGAGCTTCCAAATGTATTCAGGCTTATGCTGTGGAAATTTGTAGTTTGTCAGGCAGATTGGGAATACCTCTCCTCCGTGAAATCTATGTTCTTTTTCTAAAGTCAAAATTCCTTCTCTTCCTGTCAAGTACCCATGTTTTCAACTCACTTCTCCATTCATTATCCAAAAGAGAAATTGAAAATTGCCACATGTAGGAAATTACATTCCTACAATGTAAATTATCTCTTAAAACTTTCTCAGTTCTCTTTGAATTTCATGTTACATTTTATTCTATGTTTCAGACTCTCACTCTTTTTGGGAAATGGAATCATTGCTGTTTTGCTTTCCTCATTTTGTATGATGCTAACAGAGATGGTATATAATCCCTGTCTAATTTGGCCAATAATCCTGTTTCTCATAGGTTTTTCAAATATGACTCAAGTTCAGGAATATGAATTTGCCTACTTCTTCAACCATATATCTCCTTGACAAATTCCTTGTAGTTTCCAAAAACAGAATTCTATTTTATAGAGATGTTGGTCTCTCTGCTTGAGATGATATTCTCTACAGTTTCTGCATGGAAAACTTCTATACATCTTTCAAAGCATGGTTCAAGTATTTTCTCCTCTGTACCTGTTTTTCTGATTTCCATACTCTACCCACCCTAATAAATGTTGATTTTTCTTTCCCTGATCATTTTATATGCCCTGGTTTAGCACTTCCTGAACTGCACTGCAATTATTTGTTTAATATTTGAATCCCCAGTAGGCAGTGAGGTCTTTCAGGGCAAACATCTTTGAATCTCTAATGTTTAAAAGGTAGTGCACTGGTACTGTATTAGGATGTTATTTATTTCTAATAAAAAATTATACTGAAGTGTAGTTGATGTAGTTAGTTTCAGGTGAACGATACAATGATTTGACATTTGCATATATTATGAAATGATCACCATGGTAAGTTTAGTAACCATCTGTCCTCACTCAAAGATATTACAATATTATTGACCATATTCCTTATGCTGAATATTCCATCCCCATGACTTATTTATTATATAAATAATATTTATTAAGAGGTTTGTACCTCTTAATCCCGTACATCTGTTTGTCGCTCCTCCCAAATCCTGCCCTCTGGCAACTACGTGTTTGTTGTCTGCATCTGTGAATCAAATTTCATTTTGTTTTGTTCATTTGTTTTATTTTCTAGATTCCGTGTATAGGGGAGATCATGCAATATTTGTCTTTCTTTATCTGACTTATTTCACTTAGCATAGTACCCTCTAGAACCATCTGTTTGTCACAATTGGCAAGATTTCATTTTTTTAATAGCTGAGTAACATTCCGTGTGTGTGTGTATGTGTGTGTCTGTGCATATAACATCTTCTTAATCCATTCATCTATCAATCAGCACTTAGGTTGCTTCCATATCTTGGCTATTGTAAATAATGCTGCAATGAAAATTGCATATATATTTCAAATTAGTGATTATTTCTTTGGATAAATGCCCTGAAGTGGAATTGCTGGGTCATATGGTAGTTCTACTTTTAATTATTTTTGGAAACTCCATACTGTTTTCCATAGTAGCTCCACCAACTTACAGTCCCAAAAACAATGCATGAAGCTTCACTTTTCTCTACATTCTCACCAACACTTGTTATCTTTTTGGTGATAGTCATTCTGACATGTGTGAAGTGGTAGCTCACTGTGATTTTGATTTACATTTTAGTGATGTTGAGCATCTTTTCATATATGTTTTCCATCTGTATATCTTCTTTGGAAAAATGTCTGTTCAGGTTATCTGACCGTTTTCTAATTGGGTTGTTCTTTTGATGTTGAATTGCATGAGTTATTTGCATATTTTGGATATTGACTTCTTATCAGATATGTTGTTTGCAAATATCTTCTCCCACTCAGTAGGCCACTTGTTTGTTTTGTTGACAGTTTCCTTCACTGTGCAAAAGCTTTGTAGTTTGATGTAGTGCTATTTGTTTATTTTATGCTTTTGTTGCCCTTGCCTGAGGAGTGAGTTCCAAAAAAACAGTATTGTTAAGACAGATGTCAAAGGGCATACTGTCTGTGTTTTCTTCTAGGAGTTTTATGGTTTCAGGTTGTACATTTAAGTCTTTGATAGATTTTGAGTTTATTTTTGTGTATGGTGTAAGAAAGAAAAAAATTATTTTGCATATAGCTGTCCAGTTTCTCCAATACCTTTTATTGAAGAGGCTGTCTTTTCCTCATTGTATATTCTTGCCTTTTTTGTCATAGATTAATTGACCATGTATGTGTGGATCTATTTCTGGACTCTCTATTCTGTTCCATTGATCTGTGTCTGTTTTTGTGCCAGTGCTATGTTGTTTTGAATATTTATAGTATAGTATAGTTTGGAACCAAGGAGCATAATACCTCTAGTTTTGTTCTTCTTTCTCAAGATTTCCGTGACTATTTGGGGTCTTTTGTGGTTACATACAAATTTTAGAATTCATTCTTCTAGTTATGTGAAAAATGCCATTGTAATTTTGATAAGAATAGCACCTAGTCTGTAGATTTCCTTGGTTGGGTAGTATGGTCATTTTAACGATATTAATTCTTCTAATCCATGAGCATAGTAAAACTTTCCATTTGTTTGTGTCACATTTAGTTTCTTTCATCAATGTCCTATAGGTTTCTGAGTACAAGTGTTTTACCTCTTTGCTTAAATTTATTCCTAAGTATTTTATTCTTTTTGATGCAATTGTAAATGGGATTGTTTTCTTAAATTCTCTTTCTGATAGTTCATTATTAGTGTTAGAAATGCATCAGATTTCTGTATATTAATTTGGTAGCCTGCAACTTTACTGAATTTATTACTAGTTCTGGTAGATTTTTGGTGGTGTCTTTAGCACTTGGTATGTATAGTATCATGCCATCTGCAAACAGTTTGATTTCTTCCCTTTTAATTTGGATTACTTTTATTTCTTTTTCTTCTCTGATTGCTGTGGCTAGGATTTTCAGTACCATGTTGAATACAAGTGGTGAGAGTGAGCATCCTTTTCTTTTTCCTGAATGCTTTCAGCTTTTCACTGTTGAGTATGATATTGGGTATATTTATTATATACAGCCTTTATTATGTTGAGGTATGTTCTGTCTGTATCCACTCTGTTGAGAGTTTTTATCATAAATGGATGTTGAATTTTGATAGATGCAGAAATCTCAATAGATGTAGAAAAAGATTGCATCCCTGAGCTACATCTCACTTGATCATGATGTATAATCCTTTTAATGTATTGTTGAATTTGTCAATATTTAGTTGGAGATTTTTGCATTTAAGTTCATCAATGATATTGGCCTGTAATTTTCTTTTTTTGTGTTGTCATTATGTGGTTTTGCTATCAGGGTTATGCTAGCCTCATATAACGGATTTGGAGTGTTCCTTCTTCTCTAAGTTTTTGGAACAGTTTGAGAAGGATAATCAATTTCTTCATATTTTCTGTTCCTGATTTAGTCTTGGGTGATTGTACATTTCTAGAAATTTATCTATTTCTTCTAGGTCATACATTTCATTGGCATATAATTGTTTGTAGTAATTTCTTATGATCCTTTGTATGTCTGGTGCCAGGTTTAAATACTCCTTTTCATTTTCATTTCTGATTTTATTTATTTGGGCTCTCTCTATTTTTCTCCCTTATCATCTAGATAAAGGTTTATCAATTTTGTTTATCTTTTCAAAGAACCAGCTCTTAGTTTCATTGATCTTTTCTATTTCTTTTTTTTAAGGCCCTACTTCATTTATTTCTGCTCTGATCTTTATGATTTTCTTCCTTCTATTAGCTTTGGGTTTTATTTTTTCTTCTTTTTCTAATCCCTTTAGGTGTATGGTTAGATTGTTTGAGATTTTTCTCATTTCCTGAGGTAGGCTTATAACAGTATAAACTTCCCTCTTAGAACTGCTTTTACTGCTTCCAATAGATTTTGTATGATTGTGTTTTAATTTTCATTTGTCTCAAGGTATTTTTGATTTTCTCTTTGATTTCTTTATTGATTTATTGGTTGTTCAGTGGCATGTTGTTTAGTTTTCACACATTTGTATTTTCTCAGTTGTCTTCCTGTAATTGATTCCTAGTCTCAACTGTTGAGCATAGCCTTCAGTCTTGCCCCTCTGAGAAACCTGGGCAGGATGCCTGGCAGCTGTGGAGCACATCCCTGGGCAGGGAGCCAAGTCAGAAGCCCTGTCCAAATGATAAGCATAGCCTCTGGCTGCATGTAACCAGGGAAACTGAACAGTGACCCTGAGCAACCTTAGAGCCCAGCATATAGTCCTGCCATCATGGAACCCAGCCTACCACTCCACCCTGCAGCAGAGCGTAGCCTAAGGCCCTGCCTGATTGCTGAACACAGCCTATGGCCTGGCCCAGGAAGGGAGCCCAATGAGTGATCACACCCAATTGTGGAGCATAGCCTGCAGCCCCACCTGACCAGGGATCCCAGGTAACATCCCAACCCAACCAAGACCACAGTCTTCAACCCCACCCAACTGCATGGTATAGCAGGAAGTCCTGCTGACCAGAGATCCTGGCCAGTGACCTCTCCCAACAGTAGAGCCCAACCAACAGCCTACACAATTGCAAAGCCCAGCCTGTGGCCTTGCCCAACTTCAGAACACAGCATGCAACTCCACCTGAACATGAAGTCCAGCAAATGGCACCATCTGGTCAGGAAGCATAAACCTGAGAGCTCACTTGACCAGGAATGATTGCAGAGTACAATCTGCAGCCCTGCCCACATACACATATGAATGTATAAAATTCACCAATAAAGGTAAATTCATAGTCAAATTCAAATTCTCCAATACTGTAATGGTTGTGCATAATCACTTACAATTCTAGTTTAAAAGTTAAAAACTAAATGTATGGAATAACTATAACTACAATAATTTGTTATTGGAAGCACAATATAAAAATGTAAATTGTAACATCAGTAACCTAAAGTGGGTGGGGGGAGTAAAAGTATAAATGAAATTATAGACAAAGAAGACATTGCAGCTGATATCAAAGAAATACAAAAGAGCATAAGAAACTACTATGCACAATTATATGCCAACAAATTGGACAAACTAGAAGAAAATGAATAAATTCCTAGAAATATAAGAATACCAATAGTGAATCACAAAGAAATGTAAAATCTGAACAGACCAATAATGACTAAGGAAATTGAATCAATAATCAAAAACCTTCCAACAAAGAAAAGTCCAGGTCCTTATAACTTTACTGGTGAATTCTACCAAACACTTATAGAAGAATTAATCCCAATCCAACTGAAAGTCTTCAAAAATAGGAGAGGATGGGACACTCCCAAGCTCATTTTATGAGGCCAGCTTTACACTGATACCAAGGCCAGACAAGGAAACTACAAGAAAATAAAACTACAGATCAGTATCCCTGATGAAAAAAGGTACAAAATACTAGCAAACTGAATTCAACAGAATATTATAAGGATCATACACCATGATCAAGTGAGATTCATCCCTGGTATGCCAGGATGGTTCAACACATGCAAACAATAAATATGACACATCACATAAATAGAATGAAAGATAGAACTATATTATCTCAATAGATGCAGAAAAAGCTTTTGACAAAGCTCAACATCCATTTATAATTAAAAATATCAACAACGTGGGTATAGAGGGAATATACCTCAACATAATGAAAAGACCATATATGACAGGGGCTTCCCTGGTGGTGCAGTGGTTGAGAGTCCACCTGCCGATGCAGGGGACACGGGTTCATGTCCCGGTCCAGGAAGATCCCACATGCCGCGGAGCAGCTGGGCCTGTGAGCCATGGCCACTGAGCCTGCGCGTCCGGAGCCTGTGCTCCGCAACAGGAGAGGCCACAACAGTGAGAGGCCCGCATACCACAAAAAAAAAAAAAAAAAAAAAAAGACCATATATGACAAACCCACAGTCAACATTATACACAATGGTGAAAGTTTGAAAGCTCTTCCTTTAGGAATAGAAACAAGACAAGTATACCCACTCTCACCACTTTTATTCAACATAGTATTGGAAGTCCTAGCCAATCAGACAAGAAAAAAAAAAAAAGGCATCCAAATTGGAAAGGAAGAAGTGAAACTGTCACTGTTTGTAGATGACATGATACTATTCATAGAAAACTCTAAAGACACCACCAAAAAACTATTAGAACTATTAAACAAAATCAGTAAATTTGCAGGATACAAAATCAGCATACAAAATTCAATTGCATTTCTATACACTAACAACAAACTATCTGTAAGAAAAATAAAGAAAAACAATCTATTGACAATATTATCAAGAAAAATACAATACTTAGGAATAAATTTAACCAAGGAAATGAGAGATCTGTGTGCTGAAAACTAGAAGACACTGATGAAAGAAACTGAAGAAGACACAAAGAAATGGAAAGATATATCATGTTCACATATCAGAGGAATTAATATTGTTAAAATGTCCATACTACCCAAAGCCATCTGTAGAATCAGTACAATCCCTATCAAAATTCCAATGGCAATTTTACAGAAAAAAAATCCTAAAATTTGTAGGGAATCACAAATGTCACTGAGTAGCCAAAGCAATCTTGAGAAAGAAGAATACAACTGGAAGCGTTATACTTTCTGATCTCAAACTATAATACAAAGCTATAATAAACATAAGAGTATGGTGCTAGAATAAAAACAGACACACAGACTAATGGAACAGAATTGAGAGCTCTGAAATAAACCCCTGCATTAAATGGTCAACCAGTATTTTACAAGGGAGCCAGAACTCTATGGGGAAAGGATATCTATTATTCAATAAATGCTTTTGGGAAAATTGGATAACAATGTATAGAAAAATGAATTTGGACCCCTATCTTACAGTATGCACAAAAATGAACTTGAACTGGATAAAGACTTAAACATAAGTCCTGAAACTAAAACTCCTAGGAGAAAACATAGGTAAAAAACTCCTTGACATCAGTCTTGAGATAGACTTTTTGGATATGAAACAAAAAGCACAAACAAAGTAAAAAAAACCATTAGGTGGGGCTATATCAAATTAAAAGGCTTATGCACAGCAAAAAGAAAAAAAATCAACAAAATGAAAAGGTAACCTATGGAATGGGAGAAAATATTTGCAAATCATATATCTGATAAAGGGTTAATATAAAAATATATAAGGAACTCATATAACTCAATAGCAAAAACACAAATAATCTGATTGAAAAATGGGCAAAGGACCTGAATAGACATTTTTTCCAAAGAAGATATACAAATGACCCATAGGTATATGAAAAAATACTCAAAATCACTAGTCATCAGGGAAATGTGAATCAAAACTACAATGAGATATCATTTCACACCTGTTAGAATGACTATTATAAAAACAGACAAAAGATAACAAGGATGTGAAGAAAAGGGAAACTTTTTACACTGTTGGTGTTGTAAATTGGTGCAGCACTATGGAAAACAGTATGGAGATTCTCCAAAAAAATTAAAAATAAAACTACCATATGATCCAGCAATCCCACATCTGGGGATGTTTCTGAAGGAAATGAAATCACTATCTCAAAGAAATGTCTCATTGCCATGTTTATTGGAGCATTATTTACAGTAGTCAAGACATGGAAACATCCTAAGTGTCCATTGATGGATGATTGGATAAAGAAAATATGAAATACATATGTATATAAAAATATTATTCAGTCATACAAAAGCCGTTTGTGACAACATGGATTGAAACTTGAGAACATTATGCTAAGTAAAATAAGTCAGACAGAGAATGACAAATACTTATTTGTGGAATCTAAAAGCCAGACTCATAGAAACAGAGTAGACTGGTGGTTGCCAGGGGCAGGAGCATGGTGGAAATGGGTGAAGGTGGTCAAAGGGTACAAACTTCCAGTTATAAGATAAATAAGTCCTGGGGGATCTAGGGTTACTGTAGTTAACAATACTGTAGTGTATGCTTGAAAGTTGCTAGGAGAGTAGGTATTAAAAGTTCTCACCACACAAAAAAAGATAACTATGAGCAATGGATGTGCTAACTAACTTTATTGTGGTAATCATTCTCAATGTATATACGTATATCAACTCATTACATTGTACACATTAAACTCACATGATATGCCAATCTCAATAAAGTGGGAAAAAAGAAACCTTCTACCTGCCTCACCCCCACAGAAGAATTCATCTCATGGGCCATATGTTTTGGGCTCCCATTCTGTACTGAGGCCTTCCTATTCATGAAACTAGTGAACTTCCAAATTGCCACAAAGAAAGAAAGTGAAACAGAAAAGTAAAGAACCAGACAACATTAAATACAAACCAAAATATGAAACACTGAAAAATTTTCTGGCTTCAATATCCCACACCAGAGATGTTTAGGAAACTTGGACTGGAAACTCCAAGAGGCCAGGATGTAGTATAGTATTTTAACCAAATAGTCAAGGAGAAAAAGTCTGAGGGTTTGGAAAAATATAATTTTGAACTGCGATAAATTTAGCATACAGAAATAGAAGAAGATATGGCCACCTAGCTCCAAAGAAGTGGAAAGGATAGTTTTTATGTCAGGTAGCAATATCTTGAAATAAAATTAGGGTACAACTAAGAAAGAAAACGAAAGTGGATATTGGAAAATATCTAGCAGACTCTTCCATACCTTCAAAAATAACTTGATTTACTGCAAATTTTTAGATGTAGGATAAAAATGTTAATATAATGATGATTCCCAACTAGAGATACTACCGGCCATAATAATCAGTTATTGGGTGTCCAAATACACTTCATGGGAGTAATGAAATGCCTGGTACATTTCCACTAATTATAATGAAGTCTATTTTGATTGTCTTTATTGTATTTTCAGTTTGTGATGAAGAGAACAGCTATAAGACAAAAAAAAATCTCTTAAGTTGGTCTCTTGCACAGAAGACACCAGATTTTTCCCCTATCAATTTTGTTTAATAGAGAAAAGAATCCAATAATCTTAGCTCATAAACATTTATTTCTTGTTTTCCTCACTGTGTCTTGTATTTGTTCCCCAAACTTGGACTTTTTGAGTACTTGTTTTAACATTAGTGAATGATATTTAATATGCAAATATCTACCAGAAGAATATTACCCCTCTGTGGAACCAAGAAAAATCTCACCCGAAGCAAAACTCTTAGAGAATATACCATTTTCTACCTTAGTCTCATCTTACAGAGACTAAAAATAGAGGCTTCAAAGCATAAGAAATGAAAATTTACCTCAATGTAAATATTTTATATGCATTTATTTACAAACATTTAAACTTCTCATTTACTTAAAATTGAACAAGGCTTTGGAAAGCAAAACCCCCTGGCTCTCCATTTTCCTTTAAATGTATTCTGATTTTAATAGAAATCAGTTGTAGAGTATGATATTTCTCATATAACAGTATATTAATGCATGAGAAATAGATAAAAATGGAATTTGGATTTGCATTTTATCATTAATTCTTCAGGTTTTTATTTCCATCCTACTATATGAGAAGCACTGTGCTGAGGCTGATGGAGAAATAATGATGATATAGATGCAGAGCCTGCCGTTCACACTGACCACAGTGCAGCTGGGAATTGGCACAGGTGGAGCGGGGATGGGAGAGCAAAATCCAGTTCAGTGTACACTGTAAATACATACAGCCTTATTTGACAAACTGGTGAGTGTGCTCTAAGCCTATTTTAATAGGGACTGTGGGGCTTTTTGGAAGCGAACTCATTTTATGTGGAAGACAACCTAACCTAGTAATGAGGCCTTTGTTATTCAGTGGGAGGAGAGATTTCAATGTGTCAGCTTAGTTTCTGGCTCAGACCACCATGTACTTATGTCCATAGATAAGCCATATGGGGACACGACATGTGGTGCTTTTTAGGTAAGATATTGGGGCCTCAGAACTAATTTGGTGGCCCTGTGTTTGAGTGTGATACGAAAGGGGCTTGAAGAATTCTCTCTCAGTTGGAGGTGGACTATCGGGCAGCAGGTACTTCAAGGGTCCCAAAGTGGATTCAGGTGATAATTAGTGGAAGGCAGAATAGAAGCAGTGGTACAAAGGAGGAACAGTGTACATTAGGGCCAGCAAGGAGGTGTGATGTGCTAGGTGGCTAGATTTTTATTCCAGGATACTCGGAAACAATTAGTGCTGGTGGTGGTGGTCATATACAAAACTCTTTTGGCGGCAAGTGCATGCTCGCAGGAAATTGTAGATATTCTAAAAGAGGCATGTATAGAGTGCTATGGAAGTTCCAGTGAATCGACAAAGTACTGCCTAGGAGGGGCAATGAAAACCTCATGAAAATGACATTAGAATAGGTCCTGAGTGACATGTAGACTTTGGATATTCAGAGATGGAAGTGCTTTAGGTACACAGAGGAAAAATGCCATTTGGTTTTGGTATGAAGGGAGAGAGGCAAGAGAAAACACCACAGCGTTTATTTGGGGAGAGGTTTATAAAAAGAAAGAATTGTTAATGTGATCAAGTGTTCCAGAAAGAAGATGAAAAGGACGAAAAAGAGAGTATTAGATTTATTATCAATAAGAGAAACGAGGACTGGCAAAAGCATTGAGGATTGAAGATTGATTAGTGAAAAAGTATAGACAATGGATTTTTGAATAAAAGTCTAATGGATTTTACTTACTGTCAATCTGAATAGTTACTTCTTGAATTTCATAGCAGGAATGTACTCAGTATGGCTCAATGACGACTATAGATCAGGGCAAGGACTAAGGCCTCCACAGCAATGTTCTTCCCTCCAGATAACACTATTTCTTTAAATGGGATGGTGTATTAGATTCTTGTCGTTCAATAATTCTTGTCCCACTGTATCCAAATAGACCTTTTTGGTGTTCACCATTAGGAGTAAAGATGACCTTGTAAATTTAATTTAATGCTATTTTAAAGGCAGCCACTAGAGGGCATCATTTTTTAAAGTAACGGGAGTGATAGCTTGAAAATGCTGTCCTGTTAACTTGAAATAATGCTTTCCAAAGAGGACCTAATCTAGTATAAAGGGAACTTGGTTACACTTACAAGATTCAAACTCTAATTTTTCTAATCCCAGTTCTTTCACCATCTCACCTGCCTTTGAGTTTAGTTTTTCAGTCACTGATCCCTCTTCTATGAAATATATGCTACTCCCCACCCCATAAGATACGAATTCCATAGAATGGTATAGATTTTTAATTTTTATGGATTATCTGTTTTGTTCCCCCAAAACCCCAATTTATCTTCCCTCCTTCTCTTCCAACATACACATGCGTGTGTGTGTGTGTGTGTATACTCACTTTGGGAGGAAAAGATGAGGTGCTTATAAATGCAATACAATGTAGTATCTTATTAACATGGAACTTTAATCTTGCACATAAATGATTGATTTAACTTTCTTTAAAACTTATAACACTTCATGCTTTCATTCTACTAATTACAATATTCCATTTCTCCCCAAAAATATGCAACCAACTCTACTATGCAGTTGACCAATGACAAATGAGCATGAGGAATATGAATCTAAAAATCTAAAGACAACTTTTTCATGCTTCTAGAGATAAAAGCTTCTCTATTAATTTTTGACCCTGAAAGTTAAATATTACATTATTAATTTAGGTGGAGCCCAGAGAGAATGGAAAGCTTGGTCATATATTTCTAAATCTTTCCAGTTCTACTGTTGACTTTTGCCTGTCATTGGACTTTTCCAGTGAGGGAGAATAAGCCCAGGTGTTAGCAAGATCAAGTACAACAAAGACCTCTGACATGGGCTGGAGTAGGAAAATGCTCTAATGATAACCAAGGTCCTGCAGTCACCTTTCTTGGATAATGTGATCTTTTGTAGTCTGCTGAACTATTCCTCAGGCCATAGTAAGGAACTCTCAGGCCTCCTTCATATACAGGATTCTGTCATGTGTTTACATTTAATATATGTGATGATATACCACTTAGGCCCCCAGCTGCAGATGGAAAGCAGTGATTCAACCTTCCAGATTTGAAAAAGAGAGAGTAGCATTCAGATTGCTAAACCCGACTTTGTTTCCTTTCAGGCAATTTTGAAATAAATTAGTTATTTGAACATACCTAACTTATTCAAATGGAAAAGTCATATAGTTTTAGTGATTTTGACTATTGAACTTCTGTTTTCATTCATTTCCTTCTACAATAACCTTGTTGTTAAAAATACATACCATTTTATATTGAAAGCTACATTTTTATGTTTTAATCTGAGGCTATTACTCATCAACCAGGTTAGCTGAAAAGCAAATAGGTTGGTTTTAATTTTCTGTACTCCAAAATGTTTTATTCATCAGCCACATTTCAATTCTAGTAAATGCCATTTTCTAAACAAGGTTGTATGTGGGGATAGGCTTTATTGGAGGGCATACTGGGGTTTCGTCAAACCAATACATGTGTTATCTTTACTTGACGATGATGATTTTAAAAGTTTCTCTCAAAACTCTGGTCAACTCTTTCTAACATCAACATCAATTAAACTTTCCAGTTTGTTTCACATTTAGTTCAATTGTGAATTCCATTAATATCTTGCTTGAGTCTGAATAATAAAGCAGAAATATTTAATAATGATCCTTTTATGTTTTGTCTAAAATGTCTTAGACTCTTTCATGATTGTCTATCACACACCCAGTCTGATGCTAGGAACATTTTTGGATCAGATCAATGTAGATGTAGATGTCGTTCTAAGTTTAGTCGTGTAGAGATATTAATTCACAGGCACCTTGTCATTTTAACCTTGAGTATATGATCAGTCTTGTCATGGTTTCATTGCTATTTGCAGTTTTTAGTTTGACACGGGCATTATTTTAAAATGTTTGATGTTTTTTAAAATACTTAAAATTTTTTTATACAGACACTTTATAAAATGAATGTTCTCATCTAGCATGTAATTATGCCATATAACTGTCAAATAGTGCAACATTTAAGTGGCGGCTGTTTTAATAACACAGTAGCAGTATACTGGTACGTACTTCTTGATTATCTGGCAGAGTGTAACTATTTATGTTTAAGGTGAAGAGCAGCACTTACTTTCATGTATGAACAGCTCCATAATGGAGCACAGAAGAACAGGTATTCCACTGTCACAGTCTTAGTCAGTGTGTGTCTCCTTTTAAACCTATAACCCAATTCACAGATCAATTTGCCATTTAGACTTCAAAGAAAATGAAGAGTTGGTCTGATTTCTCGGTTTCCTGTTGTCTTAACTAACTTTTAGAGATCCATCAATATTAGCATAGTCTAAAAGCATTTGCAAATATTATCTCTTTTTTCTTTCTCTCTCTCTCTCTATAATCTGATTATCTAATTTTCTACTACTATTGTGTATTCAACTTTAACAAAAGGTACACATACCTGAAAGAGAAAGTAAATTATTTTCATTGGGGTCAGCTAGCATGTACTAACCAAATAAATAAGAAATTTTAATGGAACATCAATTATTTCCTGACTCAAACAAACTCCCCCAGATATTCTGCCTATAAAGTCAAGACTTGGAAGACAGTAATAGGTCACAGACTTCTCTTCCCTTTAACTCTCATGTACTTTATTTTTAATCGTGTGTTGACTACATACATTGTAGTCTGTGAATGGACTCAGAGAAGAATGAAAGGCTTTGCGATGCATTCCCATGCCCTTTTCTCTAGTTCTAGCTACCATTGACCACCCACTAAGATAGGTCCTGGGTTACTGACAGCAGGGAGAGGGATAAGGAAATTACAAATGCTTCAGTGTCTGTGGGTGTGTGTGTCCCTGCCTGCCTTGAGCTGGCTGGAACTGTAAGTAGTGAGTTATTAATCATTCTGATATTCAATCAAAATCTGAACGACTATATTCCAGAGGTTCTTTAGAAATGATTTCTCTATTGCATGTGCTGTTGATTTTCTCATTTGATTTCATAACAATGTGAGGAAGGTCTCTTGAGTAGGGATTATAATTTTTTTCTATCTGTGAGGATCAGACATGTTACATGACATGCTCAAGGCCAGTAGTAGGTAAAGAAAATGACACTGAGATCCTGATCTTTTGACTACTGTTGCCACTACTTCTCTCAGCTGCTGTGTATCCTGTGTTTTCCTTGTGTCAGGATATGTGCTTTAGAAATGTAATCTCATTGAATCCGCTCAACAGCCCTTTTAGGGAGGTACTGCTTCATTTTACAGAATTCTGTGCTCTCTCCAACAGTTTCCTTCTGAAGCTAAAAGTTGATAAAATGACAGTTACAAATGTTGTCCTAGATTATCATTGCTTTTGCATTGCTTTTAAGATGCTGGATTGACAACTCTTAACTTCCTTTCTCTACTTTGAGATAAATTCAATGTCTTATTTAAAAAAATTACAGGCTTTTATGTTCATTTCTCTTCCCTTTATAATAACGTTGTTAAAATTCACATTGCATACACCCCTTATTTTGCTCTAAATCAGTTGGAGGAACGACCGATAGAAAATTCTTTGCACCACAAAATGTCATATAGATAAATTATAGACCCCAGAAGGCACTGGTAACATGCTGTCCTCTCAACAAAGACAGAAGTTACTGGAGTTAGAGACAGAAAAGAAATATATTGGTTATGTGCCAAGGGAGATATTTACAATATAATGGTTTGTAGGTCTCTGTGAAAGACTTAGAAGAAAAAAAAGACATGAAAAATTTACTTTCTTGTTTGCTTCTACTGTAGTTGGTAAGTGACAAAATACTTCCCGATGGCACAATGGCTGATTTTCTCTGCGTGGGTGAAGGACCTATACATTCAACTGCAGTTCCATAAGAGACTGACTCATGCAATTTTGAGCCAAACTGCAGGCCCCCTCCCCACCACCAAAAAAAAGATCCAGAAAATACAATCCAAAACATGGGGTCTACATTTGACATGATAACATAACATTTAGATTCTGAGTTACAGTAACAGATAAGATTGAATTTGCTCTTTGATCTCAAACAAGTAACCTAGGTTCTTAAAATTCTGAAGCTGTTTTACGGTTGGATGTGCTGTGATGATTCATTGTGTGGTAATAATGCTTAAAGTCTTCCCTGCTCTTCTTGTCACTGTATGATTTTCATTTTTGAAATGAATAAAATTGTCCCTGTTAATCACAGTCAAGAAACATATGTTTTGAATAAAGACCAAATTCTCTAAAATTAGTGAATTAATCATTATCTGTCTGTTTCTAACTTTCTGATTCTAGAAAATTGTATTTTTAGTTCCATCAAATAAACTTTATGCCTTGATCGGAGGAGGTTAAACATGAAAAGATTTACTGAACTTGGCTTTCTGGCTGTGAATTGAAGAATGAGCAATATGCAAGCACACTAGAAGATGTCAGATCTATCAAGAACCATTAATAGTGTGTCGTGGTTGAGTGTCCTCACCGGATGTGGTTGCAGGTGACTCTATCTCCTTCCCCCTTGGCTCTCAAGGCCCTCTCCATTGCCACTTCTACCAGATGTCCCTGAGCCTGTAACTAAAGTGATTCCGACCTGGGCTCTGAGTCCCTTCCCCTCCAAACACCTTAGGAACCTCTCCCCACTGTCATCACTTTTCATTCTTTCTTCAGCTTCTTCCTCATTAAGCTGTTTTCATAGAGCATTTAAATTTAATCTTTCTTATATTAAAACAACAGCAGCAACAAAACAAATTAAGAAAGAACTCTTTTACCCTACTTCTTCTAGCTACTGCTCGACCTGACTTCTCCCTCCCAGCACACTTTCTCCAGCCAGTGGACTGGTTTGATGGCTGCCTTGTGCTCTGCAGCTACCTCTCCACTGCATGCAGGGTGGCCTCAGGGGAGGCCAGGACACTATCTAGGAAAGTTAAAGGCATGATCTTTCCCTAAATGCAACATGGCAGGTGATATCTTTTTTTTTTTTTAACATCTTTATTGGAGTATAATTGCTTTACAATGGTGTGTTAGTTTCTGCTGTATAACAAAGTGAATCCGTTATACATATACATATGTTCCCATATCTCTTCCCTCTTGTGTCTCCCTCCCTCCCGGCAGGTGATATCTTAAACGTGATTTTTAAGTCTTGTTTAGCTTCCTGTAGTGCTTTCCCCTACCTGGAGAGAGAACTCAGGTATCACAGAGTTCTAAATAATTCTTTTGAAGTTTGAATTAGCCATAGTTACATAACATGGGGGACTAATAAAATGGTTAAAATGGTAAGATAAGTAACTATGGAGGCAACATTTTAAAATGTATAATTTAGGGCTTCCCTGGTGGTGCAGTGGTTGAGAGTCCACCTGCCGATGCAGGGGACACGGGTTCGTGCCCCAGTCCGGGAAGATCCCACATGCTGCGGAGCGGCTGGGCCCGTGAGCCCTGGCCGCTGAGCCTGCGCGTCCAGAGCCTGTGCTCCACAACGGGAGAGGCCACAGCAGTGAGAGGCCCGTGTACTGCAAAAAAAAAAAACAAAAAAAAGTATAATTTATTCATTCCTCAGATATTTATTGAGTGTCTGTTATATGCCAGGTATAGTCCTAGGCTTAGGGGAGACCATGGTGAACAAGATGCTGTTTCTATCCACACAGGCTTCATTCTTCCGGGGAGACAGGGAAACTCCATGGGGTACACGGGAGCAGCATCTAGAGAAATCCCCAGGCAGGAGGGGAGCTGTTTGATGAGGTCAGGGGCAGGAAAACTAAAGAGGCTCAGACGAGGTCTACCAGAAGTAGACTTGACTTTACATCCTGTCTGCATACTAACTACATAACCTCTCGATGCCTCACTTTTCTCATCTGTGAAATGGGTTCCTTACTCATTTCATTGTCAGGATTAAGTGAGCTAATCTCTGTAGTGTTTACAGCATAATATGCAGTCACTGAATATTAGCTGGTATTATTACTATTATAATTATTGTCATTAGAACTGAGGCTGAGCACAAGGAAAGGTAAGACTGTCTCTCAAAGAGGAGCATGTTTATGTTACTCCCAAATTCCTAATTTATCCCTTCCCCCCCAGCTTTCCCCTTTGGAAACCATAAGTTTGTTTTCCTACTGTGTAGCACAGGGAAGTATACTCAATATTTTGTAATACCTATATGGGAAAAGAATCTGAAAAAGGATATATATATATATATATATATATATATATATATATATGTATATAACTGGATCACTGTGCTGTACACTTGAAACTAACACAACATTGTAAATAAACTATCTCATAAAAAATAAATTAATTAAAAAAAAAAGAGGAGCATGTTATTCTAAACTACTCCCACCCACCCAAATGATTCAGCTAAATGAGCACTCATAGCATTCACTGAGACAGGCCCCATTTGGGAATAAAAGAGTCCTATGGTATTATATGTCATCCCTGTCTCTGGTTGCCCATATACCACATAGGGGATTCTCAGTCCCTGTGTCTAGAGATGGAGTTGATGGTGGCAACTCCTGCTGAGCCTTGGCATGTCTGTTCCCCAGTTTCTATCTCAGTTGATTTTTCTAGAGGCCCAAGGAATAGAGTCGGTATTCAGAGTTTCCTCTGAGTACATCAACATCACTGGCTCAAAGCTCAGCCTTTTAGTGTTGCTTTCCCAGAACCCTGCCTCTGAGACCTGGGACATGCTCTCACTGGTTCACTTCCTCCAAGTTGGATGGCTCAGAAGCAAACTTGATTTTCACAGGAGTGTGGCTTCTAAGTCCATTTAAAGAAATACAAAATAAGGCAACAGTAGAAATAAACTCACATTTTTACTATTTAGAAAATCAGTCTTGATTGACATATATATACTAATATGTATAAAATAGATAACTAATAAGAACCTGCTGTATAAAAAAAATAAAATGCAAAAAAAAAAATCAGTCTTATTTTAAAATAAATTCACTACTCTGTTCTCTTATTTTTCCAAGACAAGATTGTCACAGCCAAACTTTTAAAGGCAGAATGAAAGGACACTCTATCACTTCTGTGACTGACAGGATCCTCCACTCCTGTCAGGGAAACAAAACCCATACTAGGGATTTTGACAGAGACAAGTTAAGGTAGGAAATTCGTTAAGTGTCGGAGAGCTAAAAAAGCAAAGAGAGGAGTAGAGGGAATGGAGATAATAACTGAAAGCAGCAGCTCCCACCCCTTGGGCTGGGGGAACAAAGGGAAGGGCTTGGGTTGTCAGAATCTAGAAGCTAAGAGGTAGGGCCCCATGGTCCTGGGACTCAGACCTCTGAGGAGGGTCACTATCCTGTGGCTGCTGGTACCTTGCAAGGGCACAGTGAGATTGAGAAGATGGGAAAAAAGCTGGAGATGGGAATTAACTGCCCCTACCAGGGCAAAGGGTCATTGCTGAAGCAATTTGTGAGAAACGAGAAGCAAAGCAAGAGGGGAGCAGGTCTGTTTTTTCTCCTCCAGCCTTCCGTCTCCTCTAGCCCTTAGCACAGCCTAGCAGCCTACTGCCCAGTGTGCAGGAGTGGGTCTGTTGCTGAGAGAAAATTGTTTCTCAACCAGAACAAGTCATTTGCCTGCTTCGGGGATAGGCCCTTAGATGTGCCCAGATCTCTGCAAATGCGGGGCTGCTCCTCATGGGGACTGGCTGCCTGTGTAATTGCTGAGCTGGGCACGGCTGCGTTTTTGCTGTTGATGCTACTGGGGGACAACTTCATGAAATTAGCTCCCTGGAGATGCTGCGTATACGTAACATAATTTTCACCACATTCAAATGGGACAGCCACTAAAGCCTGCAGACAAGCCTTTCACGTCCCTTAGAACAGAGAGCCTTTTTCTTTTCAGTAAGTTGACATAAACTCCTGGTCATCATTTTAGCTCCTCCTCTTTTTTTCTCCAATCCTCACATCTAATCCAATTACATTAATCTTAAATCTATCTCTCTATATATTGTAAGGGCAAATACAATTTAAAAATAAGAGGTTTTTTTGGTTTGAATTTTATTTATTTTTTTATACAGCAGGTTCTTATTAGTTATCCATTTTATACATATTAATGTATACATGTCAATCCCAATCTCCCAATTCATCCCACCACCACCACCCCCCGCTGCTTTCCCCCTTTGGTGTCTCTACATCTGTGTCTCTATTTCTGGCCTGCAAACAGGTTCATCTGTACCACTTTTCTAGGTTCCGCATATAAAAATAAGAGGTTTAATTCTCTCTTCTGAAAATAAAGGAAGAGGCTGGCCCCCTTCCTCTCTTTTCCTAGAGCATTTACTTTAGAAAACTGTGCCTCTTTGAAATGTATATAAATCTTTTTAAAAGCTAAATATTCTCTTCACAGCTTTATGACCCAGGAATGCCTTTCTCTAAGACTTGAGAGCCATCTCTTTGAAATATAAATATCTAGGGAGGGAGATAGCACCCCTGTCTCCCAGTCTCTGTGTGAGGGTAGGAGTCTGACTTCGTGGGTGCCTCATGGCAACTTGTAAAACTATCTCCTTAAAGATATGAGAAGTTTATTCTTTTTTTTTTTTTTTGTATAAAGCCAATTAGCAAACACAGTTGGCTACCCCAGTTACCAGGTGAATCTAGGGTGAACTGTGTGTGACAAATGAAGTTGTCAAGTCTTCTTGCCTGAGTCTAGTCACTATTTATCTTGAGAACATGTCTGGAATGGGGCGTATCTTCATGGCAGTATAAAGGGTGGGGTTTCTTTCTGTCTTGGCATCTCTTAGCAGATTGCCTGTGATGCATATCACATTCTGGTTTCATGTTTATTCAGTAATAAAAGTGTTTTCTCTCTCCACTACCTTTGTGGAGCGGATCTCTGGGTTGGGAGATTTTGCTTTTAATTACATTTATTTATCTGTCTCCATATCTACCTCTCTCTCTCTCTCCATTTCTGTCCTACCACATCACTTGCCATATTTACTGCCTTCAGTATTTGTCTCCTTGCTTCTGTTCCTGCTTCCTCTGCACAGTCAGCCTGTGGCCTTTTAAAAATGCAGCTCAGCTTATGTCATTCCTCTTCCTAAAATCCTGCAACGGCTCCCCTTGCGGCTCGAATGAAACCCCAAGCCCTACAAGCCCTGGGTGGTCTGTCCCTTTTCCATCCCCCAGAATTAGCTCCTGCCTCTCTCCTACCTGCGCATTTTGTTCCGGCCCTGCTGGCCTGTTGTTTCAATTCCCTGAACGTATCAACCTCGTTTCCTCCAGGACTTTCCCAAGTGCCACTTGGCACTGGCATGCTCTTTCCCTCACTCTCTGTGGTTTGTTACTCAGCCAGTTTCAACCTAATTATCCCCTCCACAGAGGGCTGCCATTCACCCCATCTGAGTTAGGTTGGCCTCATTCCTTACAACATTATACGCTTTCCTATCAGCAGAGAGTTTATCGGCATTCATAAATATGTGTTTACTTTTCATTGCTTATTTTTTTTATAGGTACAACATATTCATTCATTTATTCTTTTTTAAACATCTTTATTGGTTGTTCATTGCTTGTTTTTTTTATAGGTACGACATATTCATTCATTTATTCTTTTTTTTTAACATCTTTATTGGTTGTTCATTGCTTGTTTGTTGCACAAAGACAGGGACCATGCATACCCACACCCACATCACTGTAAATCCAGTGCCACCATGGCATCTGAAACATGGTACATCCTCAGCAGCTATTTGCTAAATACATGGGTCTCCAACGAAGTTCATTTTAAAGGGAAATGTCTCTAAATATTTGTCTCCTTTTTCCTGTTTGTGCTCTTTCCCCTTGGAGGGCTGGACTGACCCTGAAGGGATGCCTCTAGAACACTGAACTTCCCAGAGAATAGAACAATTTCAGTGCTTCAAAGCCTATGAACCCCAGTTGAGAACTTCCTGGTTTTCTTGACTAGTTCTCTGTTAAATGACAGGTCTGAGGGCCAAGGCCTGCAGCGTGGCCATGCTTGGTGGCACGCCGGGGAGACTAGGTTTGCTCCTCAGGAGAGAAAAGAGCTCTCCTCCATCTGTTAGCCCATCGAAATGCTTTTCAACGTGCACTGGAAGTCAGCACTTTACCGGATAGATCGCAGGTGTGGCAGGGCTCCCACTTGAGTAAAATGGATGGTGGTCCTGGGTTTACTGTGGGTCTAGTTGAAGAAAGTGCTGGGCCACAACAGGTCACTGGGGGTGAGGCTGGCCACTGATGAGCGTTTTACTGCAGAAGTTCAAGAAAGAGTGATTTTAATGAAACAGAGGCTTAGCTTGTGAAGCATGTAACTGGCCAAACAAGATTGCTTGTAGGTAAATAGTTGGCAAACTCTTTTGGTGTTTCTTCCACTTGGTTTTATTTGTTTATTTTTCACTCTGGTAACTTCACAACATTGGTTACTAGTTTTATTTTTCAAATGCCCTCAACAAACATGTTGATGAACCCGAATAGCATTAGTGATGATGGTGGAGAGCTCACAGCTGATGTTACTAATGAAGCACAGAATGCTGTGAATAACATGATTTGAAAAGAGACAGCATCCACCTCCTCCCTTTCCTCCAAGGACTGAGTAGGAAGGATTCTGGGAGCAAACAGGTTTGTCCTCACGCACAGACCACGAGGTTGGCCCCCATTTGTGATCTGATATTCAGTTTTGATTAAGGAGAAGGCAGAACTTTGGTTCACCTGCAGGCGGTTGGTTTTTGCTCGCTCCACATTGGCTGTGGACGTCACTTTCCTTGGCCTGTGGCTGGACTGCTGTCGCCCTGCTTTTTCAGAAGCCACCAGGCCTGCTGCCCTTTGATCCGGAGCAGCCAGGCCCCAGGTCGATAACGCAAGGTGAGCCTATGGTGCCCCTATGGCATTGCTTTCCCACTGGCTTTTTCTGTCTCTGAAAGTGCTGCTGCAGCGGTTGTGGTCATTGACCCACAGAGTGAAAACTATCCAGTGCTCTCAGGGACTGCCTGACTCCCTGCTCAGCTCCTCTCTACAGACAAAAGGGGATTCACGCCAAGTTCAACAGAGAAGGCTGTGATTTCCCAAGAGCTTCTTCAGAAAGCTGAATCTCATCCCAAGACTGAGTCCTTGGGCTTGAGCCAAAATTTAAACACTTGACTCTCTTAATACACTATTACTATAAATCTTCTATTTGACCTCTGTCTGCCTCAGATTGGAAGCACTCTTCTACTTATAAAACCCCTTTACACCACACTTAAATCATAATTGTCAGGATTTCTGTAAGTGTGCTGCATAGAATTATCTGGAGGCTTTGGGGATGCTTCCTGGCCTAACCCTTTCTACCAAGTCAGATTCCCAGGGGTTGGGTCTAGGAATCTTCATTTTTAACAAGCTCTCACAAATATTCTTATATTTCCGAGTGAACGTTTAAAATTCACTGAGGTGCATGGCACAGAGTAGATGTCCCTAAAGTAGTAACTGTTAATGTTAACCTACTGATAGGAAAATTCATAGGAAATGAGTTCTAAACAAAAAGTCCATTTTTTTTTTTTTTTTTTTTTGCGGTATGCAGGCCTCTCACTGTTGTGGCCTCTCCCGTTGTGGAGCACAGGCTCTGGACACGCAGGCTCAGTGGCCATGGCTCACGGGCCCAGCCGCTCCGCGGCATGTGGGATCTTCCCAGACCGGGGCACGAACCCGTGTCCCCTGCATCGGCAGGCAGACTCTCAACCACTGCACTACCAGGGAAGCCCTCCATTATCTTTTGTAATGGATCCTGCAGAGTATTTCTACTTGAGAGTGTGCTGTCTCTAAACAAGACAGCTAACTTACTGTCCCGCAATGAATTATTTGATAATAAGGGCAAGCAACAGAATCATCATTAGAGCTTTGCTGATTTTTTTAGATACTGAAGTATACATAAGTTCATGGTTAATGTTACCACAGTAATGATATAATGTGTAGTAGAAATTATTTGGTGGCAGAATTTATTTTAAAAATTTTATATATCATACTAGTTTTCTTTGTATAGAATCATTAAGGATTTGAGTCACTTAAATTGTTCAGTTATAATTTACTATCTTCAAAGGGGAAATTATATGTTGTAAAAGCTATTCACACTTGGATTTGGGGACCGTAAAATGTCTTGGAAGATATTTATTATAATATGTATGGAGGACTTTAACAGCTTCTTTTTGGTCACTTTCCATAAGAATGAATCAACCTATCTGAATAAAGTAGAAACTTATAAGAACTGACTTTTTTTAACCCTTGGGGTGGATAATAATAAACACTGTGATGCTTATAGTGGTAGAAGACAGAGAGTTGTGACATTGTGGAATGTAATCTTGGGGTTCCTGAAGTTTTAACACACAGCACCTTAAGTCATTTCTGAGGGGATTTTCCATCATTTGACATTTGCTGTAATTGCTGAGATCTTCAAACTGGCTCTTCATGGGGACAAGCTTGTTACCTGACTTGTTTTCGGACTTATTAGCATGCTCCATTTCTAGAGAAACTTCTCACCTTGTGAGCCATCTCTTATTGGATTCTGGAGGATAAAACCAGAAGGATCATAAGCAGTTTGTGAATCAGTCAGTGTAGCTGGCCTAAGAGACCTCTTACCGTGAAGGCTTCTCTTGTACTAGTTAATCAGAAGCTCTGTGCCCAGTGGTTGGTACAGCGTTATTTTGTGCTCTGAATACCAGCAGCACAGAGCTGGAGAGGGCTTGTAGAGATCAATCAGTCTAATTATTTATCCTCTGTTTGTCCCCTGGATAGAACTGACTGCCCTCTTTCCTAGTCACTCTCATATTCTTATACGTTGTTACAATTACACAGGACAGACTCCATGACAGCAGATCTTAGTTACAGAACCATACTGTACAGGTTAAAGAAAAATTGCATGATCCAAGAAAGTGACAAGAGCAGAACTTTGTTTTCTTGGTGGTTTAGGATTGTGCTTTTTGCTTTGTCAGTGCAAACTAGTGTGTACCTAAAAATGAGTGGAAGGTTTGTGCCACAAAAAAAAAAAAAAAAAAAAAAGAAAGAAAGAGAAAGGAGAGAAAAAACCCCAGAAATTTTAGAGTCACTTTCTATTTCTCCCCAAGTACAACAAATAGAAGAGACCCTTGCCTCATACCTAAGGAAGACTTAGCATTTCTTTGTGAAAATAACACAAAGTTAAACCTTTCTTTCCATGGCTCTTTTAGTCATTGAATTTAGTCTCTGAGGATTGTTAGTGGATGAAAAGCAGAAAGCATGCATCACAGGAAAAGGGGAGAGTTATGGCAGAGTCACTGAGTTTTGTATTTAAAGAGAAAAAAAGTAGAGAATGGATGTATTTTGCTTTAATCCAATGAGCCTGAGCTGCATTGTAGAAACTTCTCTTATAGATATTTCTATTTTTAACTCATTGCTTTAAATCCTGCTAAGAGAGGTCAAAATGACCACGATTCATTTTATAGTGGAAGATGTTTTGGGAATTTTAAAGTTTAGTGAGTTACTCATCCCAGGGAAATGGGTACATTAGAAACAATTTTGATTATGTCACTTGGGCTATCAGAGCAATTAAAAATTGTGCCACCTACTCAAATTTCAGTTGGATCCAGTTTGCCTCACACTTGTTTTTTTCTTGTTCTGTACAACCTCCCTGGGGTCTCATGCACTCACACAATTTCAGCTACCAACAATGACCTTATGGATCCCAAGGCCTAGATTTTATTTAGACCATTCCCATGGGAGTATTTAATATTGTCCAGTAGAAGCTAACAGGTAATGTTTTATTTTGTAAGAACCATTGGCACATGGGGATTTAAAGGAAGAAATATCTGTTTGATTTATGATGATATTATCTAACCAAAACTCTGCTGATCTCCTTAATTATTCAAGGTTATGATTCTTATTACAAAAACCATTATTGTTAGTTTTACATTTAATCAAGGACAAACACTTTAGATACTGTGCAAAATGTACCCAAGTAAAGTCCAGTAACTGTGAGGATCTATAATTCTTCAAGTGATCAAAAATCATGTTTTTTTTTTTCCTTTAGTATCTTTACCTTTGAAAAATACAAGTTTGATACAAATATTTTTTTCTTCTTTTTCCTTTCTTCTTTTTTCTACAAAGATACTCATCTTAAACATATGGATTCATTCGAAGCATTTTTGCTCATGTCACATGGGTTCATTAAATCAATACAAAACAAAATGGTGTCACCTATAACTATCTACTTTATCTATCTATCTATTTAACTAATTGGCAGGGGCTGGCCTATTAATAATAAGGGTTTGGTAATTGGTGAGAATATGTAATCAATGGCTGATTAATGGACTATCACCCATGAGGGAATCAGTCCATCTCATAACCTGCTGCGCATAAACCTTTTATAAACTACCCATAGTCAAGCGTTGACTATGGCTTTATTTTAATGGTGATTTTGAGTTATCACTTGACTACTACTCATTACTACATCTCTTTATCTTACTTATTTTGTTTGCCAAATCTCTCAATATGATGCCATTCTGCCGATATTCAATAAATATTTACGATGAATAACTGATACTAGATGGTCCAGACTTTTTTCCACTGAAAGATGAGAGAAGGACCTCTACAATGGGGTGTCTGAAAATCTGTGAATTAATACCAAATCCCTCCTCTTCTAAATTAAAATTTTTTTTTTCTAGAAGAGCAAGAAAATCTCCAAGATCCTCTTTTTTGGGGAGTAACTTCTTTTTGGATTATGTATACACCTCTTTGCCTTGTCATGTTCATCAATGATTGACAGACTTTTTTTTTTATTGCTTATTGACTCCACAAGACTCTGTAAAGCCTCTTAAGTTGGAAGACAATAAATAAATACAATTGAAATAGGACTGATCAAACTTGCTTTTTGGAACAGACACTCTGAAAGTTTAAAGTAACATATGCTTTTGGGAGAAATGCCTTGCATGGAAGGGTATTTATATTATCATAAACCAGCTTAATTACTGAATTCTTTACTACCCTGAAGGGTACAATCTCAATCAATCACATCTGTATCAGATCACCACTACTGTTGGGGGGGAAGTTACAGCTATCTTGCTGAAAACCTTTCCTTAGGCAGAGTCGAGGAAGGGATCTGAGAGGAGCTGGAGTGGGCTGGGCTGAATTAGGGTAGTTACATAGGATAAATTCTACCGGATGTGGAAGGGGCACTAAGGGACAGCTCCAACTTCAGGGAAAATTCAGAAGCAACTTTGTGCTATCTCCCCTCTCTTAGACTATGGGGTTTTCCTTCTGATCTTTGGCTTTCTACCAATTTCCCTTCTCCCATCTCAAACAACTCTAACTTGGAACTCTACCCAGATCTGCTCCTTTGGGAAAAGCTCAAATTAGTTCTTACTTGTTTTACCCCCTCTTTTTGGCCCTTCTTTTCTCTGCTTCTGCCTTTCTCCAACCTCCTAAATAAAACTTTCAGCAAGATATATAGAGAAAATATTGCAAACTTGGAATTCAGACAGACCCTAAGTTCAAATCTTGACTTTTCCCCTTTTATTAGCTGTTGTGGGCAAGTAACACCCTGACCCAGAGTTAACATGTGTGAAATTGTGCTGATTATATATATTGGCAATAGCTGGAAAAAGTTACCGACTCAGTCTATTCCTAGAATAGACCCGATCTTGTGTTCAGCTACTTAGAAATACATGGAGAGTCCAGAACAGTGCAAACAATTCTTATGTGTCCCCTCAGGGTCACTTCTTAGAGCCAGTTTCACTTCTTGTGGGCACTGGAAGCCCTCCTGTCTCTCACCTTTTCTTCCTTTTCTTTGCCTCTCCCCACCTAAATTCTATCCCCTTGGAGCCAAAGCCCACTTACTTCTAAGTTACCCAGAATCTTTAAATTTCCTCGGAGTGCGAGATGCATAACATAAACCCATTCTTCTCTTACTAATATTGATCTCTCTCCCAGCATAGTTTTGATGCATTCTTATACATGAAGACCTATCTTCCAGGAGCAAGGATGGGGGGAGACTGAAAGGATGAAGGGGACAGAGAACAGTAGACTGAGTGCTCCCCTGGGCTGGAGGAGGATGGGGCAGACAACGCATGAAAGGGCACAGAACCTGGTTCAGATACACGCATTAAGCACCCACACTCAAGAGATAGTCTAAAACAAACAGAAAACCTCACCTCATACCCATTGTTTCATTAATATCATGCATCAGCAAAGTAATCTGACTAAACTGAATTTCTACTAAACGATTAAAATACGTACAGTGGGGAATGGAAGGCACAGGGCTGTTGGCTCTGGTTCAGTGCAGTCACATGAGTACCAAATGCCGGGCATGCTAGTGATCGAAACCTGTGGTTCCCTGCCTTTTTTGGAGGCTACAATCCAGAAGACTCAAGTAGTCTTTAATCTGTATAGTTTGAGGCAACTGGGAGAGATATTTAGGTATATTGAGTCCTACAACAGCTGGATCTTTTTGACATTCATATAGGAAATCTCTATATTTTATTATTAATTCTCAATTACCAGAAGAAATAGGTATCATTAATTTTATTCTGTTTTATTTAATTAGAACATTAGCTTTATATATGCTTAGACTTTAGAGTTTATAGCTAATTTAGTACATTTTCCTTTACAGGACTCAGAAGGACAATTTTCCTAGGCAATATTTGTTAAGTAAATAAAGCCTAGCATAATAAAATAGAAGGCCCCTTTTATAAATTACTTATTTGTAGTCTGGACCCTTTTTTTTTTTGGTAAAGTGTTTACATTTACTCTTCAAATTTTTTCTTTTTTCTTTAAAAAAAAGATATTCAGTAGCATGCCTTCCTTCAATTAAGGAAATTATTCTTTTATAGTCAGGGGAAGTAACAAAACATATAGACTTTACTGTGTGATCAAAATTACCTAAGGAACATAAGAAAAGACATCCAAGAAATGCTGTGAAGTCTTCCATCCACAGCTCATCACCATAGTTCCCTTTTTTTTTTTTTTTTTTTTTTGCGGTATGCGGGCCTCTCACTGCTGTGGCCTCTCCCGTTGCGGAGCACAGGCTCTGGACGCGCAGGCTCAGCGGCCATGGCTCACGGGCCCAGCCGCTCCGCGGCATGTGGGATCCTCCCGGACCGGGGCACGAACCCGTGTCCCCTGCATCGGCAGGCGGACTCTCAACCACTGCGCCACCAGGGAAGCCCCCACCATAGTTCCCAAAGACTGCTGGCAGGCCTTCGTCTCTCTCCTCCTCATCCCACTTCTTCTTTTTTCCATTTTTATTGAGATATAAGTGAATATAACATTGGATTCGTTTAAGGTGTGCAACATAATAATATTGATATATGTATATATTATGAAATAGTTACCACAATATGTTTAGTTTAACATTCATCACTTCACCTACAGCTTTTTTCTTGTGATGAGAACTTTGAAGATTGAATCTCAGCAACTTTCAAATATACAGTATGGTACTGTTAACTATAGTCACCCTGCTGTATATTACAGCCCCCGAAATTATTTATCATATAACTAGAAATGTGTCTCTCTCCTCTTGAGCACATATACCCTGCTTGCCCCAACCCGCCCTGCCTCATTCCATCAAGACTAAGAGTTCCAAAAGAGGCATTCTTGACTAAGCATTACATTTTATAACGATTGAGACTTTACAGGGAATTTGTGCATATTCCTTTACCTGGTACAGGAAATGTGGCTTAAACTCCAAACAATTTCTGCAATAACTGCTTGAGAATTCTGAATATTTCTGTAATGAGATGGGGAAACAAAATTTCTAGGTGAGAGATTGTAAAATTGACAGGATCATAAAAGTATAGATAATTGTCACTCTCTGGGGTTCTTAATAAAGAATAATGAAAACATAACTCTTAGAGGTTGTTATAGTGGTGTTGATTTAGGTACTCAATGAGCATCAACTATGTGCCAAGCACCATGCTATATGCTACATATAAAAAGACGAGAAAGTTTTTCCCATCTAGGAGAGCTCCCAATCAAGCTAAAAAGACAGGTAATAAAAAGAAGCAAATGAATAATTAGATTAAAATGTGGTACCTGTTTTAGAGTGACATGGGTAAAATGATGAAAGAATAGGTTCTAAAAGTGCTAATTTATAGTCAAGTGGTAGCTTAGACAATGAGGATGTCTGGATCAACGCATATCTGTTTTAAAAGAGGGCACATCAAACAGTATTATGAGGCCCTTAAAAGGAATTCTGCATAGAAAATGACAGAGGAAGGTCAAAGATGTTAGTGTACTGGCTCATGCAGGATCATTTATCAGACCATCCAATTATAAACATGTTGGGCAGGGTGTGAAATGTTAATGAATGATGTGAACTCTAAAGACGTTTCCGGTGAGACAGAATCTGACAAATGGACAGTTCACCAGCATATGTCCTTTAAGGAAACACTGGAGTGGAAAATGCCACTGATGTTTCTTGCAGCAACAGTGGAAACTTCCTTCAGATCGCAGGCACACTCAGCTGGACGTGGATCCCAGCTCTGCTGCTTATATTCTCTGCAAATGTTCAACTTCTCTGACCCTTAGTTTCCTTGCCTCCCTACACTACTCTCATGGAACTTTGAGGGGAATTTATTCATTCACACATCTACTGGGCACCATGTTAAATGCTTTTCTTATTTTATCTAATGCAGTCTTCAGTAACCTCAATATATTATCTTCATTTGACAGGAGGGGGAATGAAAGTAATTAACCCAAGAACACATGGCTAGCAAGTTGTTGAGCCTGGAGTGAAATCCTAATCTCTCACTCCAAAATCCAAGCTTATATAAACTATGTCGTCATTTGACAAACTGAATACATGGAGGCACTCAAAAATGTTAGTTCTGTTTAGTGATCAATCAATAATTATTTAGCACCTACTGTATTCTAGGCATTCCATCCAAAGCCAAAGATTAAGAAGAACATATCAATAGAGATTTCAGTGAGGTAAAAAAATGATGTAATCTTCTATTTGTCGAGATAGGGAATGATAAAATAAAAGATCAGACCTCATTTCCCATGGAAGTAATTCTTTTTTTCAAAACAAACAAGATTTCATTGAAGTAGTATGGTTGATTTACAATGTTAGTTTCAGGTGTATAGCAAAGTGACTCAGTTATTCTTATATATGTGTGTGTGTGTGTGTGTGTGTGTGTGTGTGTATATATATATATTCTTTTGCAGATTCTTTTCCATTATAGGTTATTACAAGATATTGAATATAGCTCTCTGTGCCATACAGTAATTTCATTGATGGTTATAACCATCAATAAATAACCTTAACAAAGAATTTTCAGACATAAAATCTGTTTATCTTGATACATATCTATCTATCTCTCAAGACAATATCAGAATTATGCAGGAAAAATAGTGATAACCTGATAATTTCTGAGTTTAACAACATCTCATTAAGAAGGACTTTTGAGGTTATAGTTGAAGGATAAATAGAAGTGGGTCAGCTGATTAACGATTGAAAGGGCGGTTTAGCCAGCAAGTGCTGTACAAAAGCATGGAAATGTGAAATTAGCACAAGATGTGCAGGTAATTACAATTTGTTATTACTAGAATATGAAGAACAAGGTAGTGGTTGTTTGGAAGTCAGCTGGAGAGGCAGAGAGGCTATGGTGATTTTATTGGAGGAAATTTGCGCTTCTAGAATTTTCTTCATTGTATAGATTTTTGCAGTAGCAAAAAGGGACAAAAATAGACAGCAGCATAGCTATAGAAGCATTAGCATTGATGTCAGGAATATACTGGAACAGTATAGACCAAAATGGGATGGATAGAGAAAAAGAGATCAGAAGATAATAATAAAAAAAAAAAAAGACAAAAGAAGAGGGTCCAGATCAGCATTAGATTAGTCTCAGAAACTCCTGGTTAAGATATTTGCTCTCTATTGAGGAGGAACTGATGATTAACACACAGTTATGAGTCTATACATTTTAAATTATATAAAGAAAGAGGAGGGCTTCCCTGGTGGCGCAGTGGTTGAGAGTCCGCCTGCCGATGCAGGGGACACGGGTTCGTGCCCCGGTCTGGGAGGATCCCACATGCCGCGGAGCGGCTTGGCCCATGAGCCATGGCCATTGAGCCTGCGTGTCCGGAGCCTGTGCTCCGCAACGGGAGAGGCCACAACAGTGAGAGGCCCACATACCGCAAAAAAAAAAAAAAAAAAAAAAAAAAAAAAAAAAAAAAAAAAAAAAAGAAAGAGGAGACATTATTCAAGTAACTAATTAATGTGTTGAGCATCGACTGTATTTGAGGCACTGTATTAGGAACTTGGTTTACAAAGATGGATGAAACACGAATCCTGGCACTTTAAGCACAGGTGAGGAGCAGTGAATGAACCAGGTGAACCCAAATGACGTTTGTAATTGCCTTTATGGTTCCTAGAGCAAGTGGTCTTACTCCTTACCTTTCTAGATCTTCCCATCCTGGCTCATGGCTTTTCTTGTTTGGTACTGGTAATTCACAGCTGCAGGAGAGAGAAGCATTTCCCCACCAGCCCACCTCTACAGGACCATGCTGGGAAGGTGGTCCCCTGGTCTTCCATTTAAGGAAAGAAGATCAGACAAATAGTCTTGCTTTAAACTTATTTAACACTCCCAAATAATAAGGACATGTGGTTTTGAGAAAAATCCATTTAGCATGAATTCCCTAAGCTCTAACCTTCACAGAAATTATACTGCATTTTCAAGGGTATATAATTATGTGGAATCTGTTTGTACTCAAAGTTAGTACTCAAATCCTAGACTAAATAAATCTAGGAAAAAGATGAAGGCATTTTTCACTTCTACTAATAATTAGCAACATAGCTAATGCGGATCAATTTTAATTAGAGAATTGAAATAATAAACCAGTTACAAACTCAGCTGTTTAAGAATCAGACATATTAGGTTTTTCTGCCTCTAGCCTCTAGCACCATTGATTTTTTTTCTATTTTTTCTTATTTAAAATTTTTTTAACTTTTTTTTTTTTTTTTTTTTTTTGCGGTACACGGGCCTCGGTGGCCATGGCTTATGGGCCAAGCCGCTCCACAGCATGTGGGATCCTCTCGGACCGGGGCACGAACCCGTGTCCCCTGCATCGCATCGGCAGGTGGACTCTCAACCACTGCACCACCAGGGAAGCCCTTTTTAACATCTTTATTGGAGTATAATTGCTTTACATTGGTGTGTTAGTTTCTGCTTTATAACAAAGTGCATCTGCTATACGTATACCTATATCCCCATATCTCCTCCCTCTTGCATCTCCCTCCCACCCTCCCCATCCCACCCCTCTAGGTGGTCAAAAAGCACCAAGCTGATCTCCCTGTGCTATGGGGCTGTTTCCCACTAGCTATCTATTTTACATTTGGTAGTGTATATATGTCCATGCCACTCTCTCACTTCGTCCCAGCTTACCTTTCCCATCCTTGTGTCCTCAAGTGCATTCCCTATATCTGCGTCTTTATTCCTGTCCTGCCCCTAGGTTCTTCAGAACTATTTTCTTTTTTTTTTTTTGGATTCCATATATATGTGTTAGCATACAGTATTAGTTTTTCTCTTTCTGAGTTACTTCACTCTGTATGACAGACTCTAGGTCCATCCACCTCACTACAAATAACTCAGTTTCATTTCTTTTTATGGCTGAGTAATATTCCATTGTACATATGTGCCACATCTTACCATTCATCTGTCGATGGACACTTAGGTTGCTTCCATGTCCTGGCTATTGTAAATAGAACTGCAGTGAACATTGTGGTACATGACTCTTTTTGAATTATGGTTTTCTCAGGGTATATGCCCAGTAGTGAGATTGCTGGGTCGTATGGTAGTTCTATTTATAGCTTTTTAAGGAACCTCCATACTGGTGTCCATAGTGACTGTATAAATTTACATTCCCACCAACAGTGCAAAAGGGTTCCCTTTTCTCCACAACCTCTCCAGCATTTATTGTTTGTAGATTTTTTGATGATGGCTATTCTGAATGGTGTGAGGTGATACCTCATTGTAGTTTTGATTTGCATTTCTCTAATGATTAGTGATGTTGAGCATTTATTGCATTTCTCTAATGATTAGTGATGTTGAGCATTTATTGCATTTGATTTGCATTTATCTCTAATGATTGTTTCATGTGTTTGTTGGAAATTTGTATATCTTCTTTGTAGAAATGTCTATTTAGGTCTTCTGCCCATTTTTGGATTGGGTTGTTTGTTTTTTTGCTATTGACCTGCATGAGCTGCTTATAAATTTTGGAGATTAATCCTTTGTCAGTTGCTTCATTTGCAAATATTTTCTCCCATTCTGAGGGTTGTCCTTTCGTCTTGTTTATGGTTTCCTTTGCTGTGCAAAAGCTTTTTAGTTTCATTAGGTCCCATTTGTTTATTTTTGTTTTTATTTCCATTTCTCTAGGAGGTGGATCAAAAAGGATCTTGCTGTTATTTATGTCATGCAGTGTTCTGCCTGTGTTTTCCTCTAAGAGTTTTACAGCGTCTGGCCTTACATATAGGTCTTTAATCCATTTTGAGTTGATTTTTGTGTATGGTGTTAGGGAGTGTTCTAATTTCATTCTTTTACATGTAGCTGTCGAGTTTTCCCAGCACCAATAATTGAAGAGGCTGTCTTTTCTCCATTGTATATTCTTGCCTCCTTTATCAAAGATAAGGTGACCATATGTGCGTGGGTTTATCTCTGGGCTTTCTATCCTGTTCCATTGATCTATATTTCTGTTTTTGTGTCAGTACCATACTGTCCTGATTACTGTAGCTTTGTAGTAGAGTCTGAAGTCAGGGAGCCTGAATCCTCCAGCTCCGTTTTTCTTTCTCAAGATTGCTTTGGCTATTTGGGGTCTTTTGTGTTTCCATACAAATTGTGAAATATTTTGTTCTAGTTCTGTGAAAAATGCCATTGGTAGTTTGATAGGGATTGCATTGAATCTGTAGATTGCCTTGGATAGTATAGTCATTTTCACAATGTTGATTCTTCCAATCCAAGAACATGGTATATCTCGCCATCTCTTTGTATCATCTTTAATTTCTTTCATCAGTGTATTACAGTTTTCTGCATACAGGTCTCTTGTCTCCTCAGGTAGGTTTATTCCTAGGTATTTTACTCTTTTTGTTGCAATGGTGAATGGGAGTGTTTCTTATTTCTCTTTCAGATTTTTCATCATTAGTGTATAGGAATGCAAAATATTTCTGTGCATTAATATTATATCCTACTACTTTACCAATTCATTGTTTAGCTCTAGTAGTTTTCTGGTAGCATCTTTAGGATTCTCTATGTATAGTATCATGTCATCTGCAAACAGTGACAGCTTTACTTCTTCTTTTCTGATTTGGATTCCTTTTACTTCCTTTTCCTCCCTGATTGCTGTCGCTAGAACTTCCAAAACTCTGTTGAATAAGAGTGGTGAGAGTGGGCAACCTTGTCTTGTTCCTGATCTTAGTGGAAAGGGTTTCAGTTTTTCACCATTGAGGACGATATTGCCTGTGGGTTTCTCATATATGGCCTTTATTATGTTGAGGAAAGTTCCCTCTATGCCTACTTTCTGGAGGGTTTTTATCATAAATGGGTGTTGAAAGCTTTTTCTGCATCTATTGATATGATCATATCGTGTTTCTCCTTCAATTTGTTAATATGGTGTATCATGTTGTTTGATTTGCATATATTGAAGAATCCTTGCATTCCTGGGATAAACCCCACTTGATCATGGTGTATGATCCATTTAATGTGCTGTTGAATTCTGTTTGCTTGTATTTTGTTAAGGATTTTTGCATCTATGATCATCAGTGATATTGGTCTGTAGTTTTCTTTCTTTGTGACATCTTTGTCTGGTCTTGGTATCAGGGTGATGGTGGCCTTGTAGAATGAGTTTGGGAGTGTTCCTCCTTCTGCTGTATTTTGGAAGAGTTTGAGAAGCATAGGCATTAGCTCTTCTCTAAATATTTGATAGAATTCACCTGTGAAGCCATATGGTCCTCGGCTTTTATTGGTTGGAAGAATTTTAATTACAGTCTCAATTACAGAGCTTGTGATTTGTCTGTTCATATTTTCTACTTCTTCCTGGTTCAGTCTTGGAAGGTTGTGCTTTTGTAAGAATTTGTCCATTTCTCCCAGGTTGTCCAATTTATTGGCATATAGTTGCTTGTAGTAATCTCTCATGATACTTTTATTTCTGTGGTGTCAGTTGTTACTTTTCCTTTTTCATTTCTAATCCTATTGATTTGAGTCTTCTCCCTTTTTTTCTTGATGAGTCTGGCTAATGTTTTATCAATTTTGTTTATGGTCTCAAGGAATCAGCTTTTAGTTTTATTGATGTTGCTATTGCTTCCTTCATTTCTTTTTCATTTATTTCTGATCTGATCTTTTTGATTTCTTTCCTTCTTTCAACTTTGGAGCTCTTTTGTTCTTCTTTCTCTAATTGCTTTAGGTGTAACTTGAGCTTGTTTATTTGAGATGTTTCTTGAGGTAGGATTGTATTGCTATAAACTTCCCTCTTAGAATTGCTTTTGCTGCATCCCGTAGGTTTGGAGTCATCATGTTTTCATTGTCCTTTGTTTCTAGGTATTTTTTGATTTCCTCTTTGATTTCTTCAGTGATCTCTTGGTTATTTAGTAGTGTATTGTTTAGCCTCCATGTGTTTGTGTTTTCTCAGATTTTTTTCCTGTAATTGATATCTAGTGTCACAGCATCATGGTTGGAAAAGATGCTTGATATGATTTCAGTTTTCTTAAATTTACCAACATTTGATTTGTGACCCAAGCTATGGTCTATCCTGGAGAGTGTTCCATGAGCATTTGAGAAGAAAGTGTATTCTGTTGTTTTTGGATGGAATGTCCTATAAATATCAATTAAGTCCACATTGTTTAATGTATCATTTAAAGCTTGTGTTTCCTTATTTATTTTCATTTTGGATGATCTGTCCATTGGTGAAAGTGGGGTATTAAAGTCCCCTAGTATGATTGTGTTACTGTCTATTTCCACTTTTATCGCTTTTATCATTTGCCTTATGTATTGAGGTGCTCCTATGTTGGGTTCATAAGTGTTTACAATTGTTATATCTTCTTCTTGGATTGATCCCTTTATCATTATGTAGTGTCGTTCTTTCTCTCTTGTAATAGTCTTTATTTGAAAGTCTATTTTGTCTGATATGAGAATTGCTACTCCAGTTTTCTTTTGATATCTTTTGCATGGCATACCTTTTTCCAACCCCTCACTTTCAATCTGTATGTGTCCCTAGGTCTGAAGTGGGTCTCTTGTAGACAGCATATGTATGGGTCTTGTTTTTGTATCCATTCAGCCAGTCTATGTCTTTTGGTTCTAGCATTTAATCCATTTACATTTATGGTAGTTATCGATATGTATGTTCCTATTACCATTTTCCTAATTGTTTTGGGTTTGTTTTTGTAGATCTTTTGCTTCTCTTATGTTTCCTGCCTAGAGAAGTTCCCTTAGTATTTGTTGTAAAGCCATTTTGGTGGTGCTGAATTCTCTTAGATTTGCTTGTTTGTAAAGGTTTTAATTTCTCTGTCGATTCTGGATGAGATCCTTGGTGGGTAGAGTAATCTTGGTTGTAGGTTTTTCCTTTTTCTCACTTTAAATATGTCGTGTCCCTCCCTTCTGGCTTGCAGAGTTTCTGCTGAAAGATTAGCTGTTAACTTTATGGGGATTCCCTGTGTATTATTTGTTGTTTTTCCCTTGCTGCTTTTAATATGTTTTCTTTGTATTTAATTTTTGATAGTTTGATTAATATGTGTCTTGGCATGTTTCTCCTTGGATTTATCCTGTATGGGAATCTCTGTGCTTCCTAGACTTGATTGACTATTTCCTTTCCCATATTAGGGACATTTTCAACTATAATCTCTTCAAATATTTTCTCAGTCCCTTTTTTTTCTCTTCTTCTTCTCAGACCCATATAATTCGCATGTTGGTGTGTTTAGTGTTGTCCCGGAGGTGTCTGAGAATGTCCTCAATTCTTTTCATTCTCTTTTCTTTATTCTGCTCTTTTGTAGTTATTTCCACTGTTTTTTTCTTCCATGTCACTTATCTGTTCTTCTGCCTCAGTTATTCTGTTATTTATTCCTTCTAGAGACTTTTTAATTTCATTTCTTGTGTTGTTCATAATTGTTTGTTTGCTCTTTAGTTCTTCTAGGTCCTTTTTAAATGTTTCTTGTATTTTCTCCATTCTGTTTGCAAGATTTTGGATCATCTTTTCTATCATTACTCTGAATTCTTTTTCAGGTAGCTGCCTATTTCCACTTCATTTGTTAGGTCTGGTGGATTTTTGCCTTGCTCCTTCATCTGCTGTATGTTTCTCTGTCTTCTCATTTAGCTTAAGTTACTGTGTTTGGGTTCTCCTTATCGCAGGCTGCAGGTGCGTAGTTCCCGTTGTTTTTGGTGTCTGCATCCAGTGGCTAAGGTCGGTTTAGTGGGTTGTTTAGGTTCCTGGTGGAGGGGACTAGTGCCTGTGTTCTGGTGGATGAGGCTGGATCGTGTCTTTGTGGTGTGCAGAACCATGTCTGGTGGTGTGTTTTGGGGTGTCTGTGACCTTATTTTGATTTTAGGCTGCCTGTCTGCTAATAGGTGTTTTTGTGTTCCTGTCTTGTAGTTGTTTGGCATAGGGTGTCGAGCACTGTAGCTTGCTGGTTGTTGAGTGGAGCTGGGTCTTAGGGTTGAGATGGAGATCTCTGGGAGAGCTTTTGCTGTTTGATATTATGTGGAGCTGGGAGGTCCCTGGTGGACCAGTGTCCTGAACTCTGCTTTCCCACCTCAGAGGCACAGGCCTGACACCCATCCGGAGCACCAAGACCCCATCAGCGCACGGCTCAGAAGAAAAGGTAAAAAAAAGAAAGAAAGAAAGAAAAAATAAACAAAATAAAGCTATTAAAATAAAAAATTTAAAAATTAGTAAAAATTAAAAAAATTAAAAAGTAATAAAAAAAAAGAAAGAAAGAAAGAAGAGAGCAACCCAACCAAAAAACAAATCCATCATTGATAAGAAGCACTAAAAACTATACCAAAAATAAAACAAAAAACGGACAGGGCCCTAGGACTAATTGTTAAAGCAAAGCTATACAGACAAAATCACTCAAAGAAGCATACATATACTCAGTCACAAAATAACAAAAAGGCAAAAACAAAATCTATATATAAAAAAAAGGAAGAGAGCAACCACATCAATAAACAAATCTACCAATGATAATAAACTCTGAACACTAAACTAAGATAAACATAAAACCAGAAACAAATTAGATGCAGAAAGCAAACCCCAACTCTACAGTTGCTCCCAGAGTCCACCGCCTCAAGTTTGGGATGATTCGTTGTCTATTCAGGTATTCCAAGATGCAGGGTACATCAAGTTGATTGTAGATATTTAATCCGCTGCTCCTGAGCCTGCTGGGAGAAATTTCCCTTTCTCTTCTTTGTTCTCACAGCTCCTGGGATTCAGCTTTGGATTTGGCCCCGCCTCTGCGCGTAGGTCATCGGAGGGCGTCTGTTCTTCGCTCAGACACGACGTGGTTAAAGGAACAGCTGATTGGGGGCTCTGGCTCACTCAGGCCAGGGGGAGGGAGGGGTACGGATGCGGGGTGAGCCTGCGGCGGCAGAGGCTGACGTGACGTTGCACCAGCCTGAGGCGCGCCATGCGTTCTCCCGGGGAAGTTGTGTCTGGATCATGGGACCCTGGCAGTGGCGGGCTGCACAGCCTTCCGGGAGGGAACATGTGGATAGTGACCTGCGCTTGCACACAGGCTTCTTGGTGGTGGCAGCAGTGGCCTTAGCATCTCACGCTGGTCTCTGGGATCCGCGCTGATAGCCGTGACTCGCGCACGTCTCTGGAGCTCATTTAGGCGGTGCTGTGAGTCCCCTCCCCTCACGCACCCCACAACAATGGTCCCTTGCCTCTTCGGCAGGTCCAGACTTTTCCGTGGACTCCCTCCCAGCTAGCTGTGGAGCACTAGCCCCTTCAGGCTGTGTTCACACAGCCAACCCCAGTCCTCTCCCTGGGGTGTGACCTCTGAAGCCCGAGCCTCAACTCCCAGCCCCGTCCACCCTGCCGGGTGAGCAGACAAGCCTATCAGGCTGGTGAGTGCCAGTCGGCCCCGATCCTCTGTGCGGGAATCTCTCCGCTTTGCCTTCTGCACCCCTGTTGCTGTGCTCTCCCCCGTGGCTCTGAAGCTGCCCCCCTGCCCACCCCCATCTCTGCCAGTGAAGGGGCTTCCTAGTGTGTGGAAACTTTTCCTCCTTCACAGCTGCCTCCCGTCCGTATTCTTTTGTCTCTGTTTTTTCTTTTTTTCTTTTGCCCTACCCAGGTACGTGGGGAGTTTCTTGCCTTTTGGGAGGTCTGAGGTCTTCTGCCACCATTCAGTAGGTTTTCTGTACGAGTTGTTCCACGTGTAGATTGTTTTTGATGTGTCTTTGGGGAGGAAGGTGATCTCCATGTCTTACTCCTCTTCCATCTTCAAGGTCTTCTCAAGGAAGTCTACTCAAAGAAGATTTTCAAATTAGCCCTAAGAAAAAAATCCAGCTCTGTGTGTTATACAAATGACACACTTAAAGTGATTCAGAAAGGCTAAAATAATAATAGTAATAATAACAATAATAGTAATGCAATTAGGCAAAAGTCTATCAGGCAAATAGAAAGAAACAGAAAAGCAGGATTGCTATTGTTTCTTGAAGTATTGGAAGTTTCTATGACTATATTTAAAATTGTGTTTTTTTAAAACAAGACAAACTCCCATATTCAGTTAAAATAATCTAAAAATCTGTGACATGATTTGATTATTTAAACAGAAAATTGATAATTTAGTGTTTTAGATTTTTGCTCATAATGTTAAGAAATACTATGTATATACTGAAAATGTTTCTTAGTTTGAAATCAAAGTAAGGCCCTTTCAGAAGAAAATAGTGTTACATAATATGATTAGAGAAAGCATTCTCTGATACAGGTTGTATTTTTCTTATTCACGGAAAAAAACATTAACACACTTCATCCCAAAGCACAGGAGACAACTTGATTTTTTTATATTGTGATAAAAAAACACACACATGAAATCCACCCTCAACCAACTTTTAAGTGTACAGTACCTTATGACCACCGAAAGTAGAATATGGTGGATCTATTCTAAAACCTTGCTGCAGAATTATATCACTTAATATGGTACACTTCCTCATGACGAAGCCCGATTGATCTATCCTTCTAAAAATATTCTACTTTATTTCAGAAAATATTCCAGATGAGCTTCATTCTCAAATTCTTCCAAATCAATTACGTTTTCATTAGTGATTAATCCCTCCACAAAAAGCTATTTTTTATTTCAACCAAAATAGTAGTATTTTATTTGAAATTTCTCCATAATAACTTAGCAACTTGTCACAGCTAATTCTAAATATTTTTAAACTTTTAATTAAGTACACAAAAAGATGGCCATCATTACAATGGCATATGTCACAGGAAGCAAAGTGGATTCATCTTGTTCAGCTAGGCTGTGTATACCAATTGCAGATGGTATTTTTTAAAACTATAATTAGTTTCCAGATTAACCATGCAAAAATCCTAGTTCTCTGTGCCATTTCTCCACTGAAAATTATGCAAAGACTCTCCTCTGATTATTGGACATATCCAGATTCCTTTAATGTGGCATTCAAGCCTTTCTGAAACCTAGTTCCAACTTAGCTTTCCTGCCAAGCCTCAATACCTAGGGACAAAACAAAAATGTTTGCTTGTAGTCACACATCACAGAAGTCAGTGATTGGAGAGAGTTGTGACATGGATCAGGATTCACACAGCAGGCCAGGAGAGAGGTGGGAGACAGAGCCTGCACTAAGGGATTGCTCTGGCGGTGGGGTCGCCAGTCATCCTCAGGAGATGCCCAGCACCAGACAACATGAGGTGAGACATGAGAACTGGTTCACATTCGTAGTTTGTGAACAATAGCGGGTCCTAGTCTACAGAAGACATAGTGGAGAAGTAGCTGGTCAGAGTAAGAAGAGGCAAGTCATGCTCCCAAAGGAAGTAAAGGACAGACCAGGTGCTGGGTTCCATCTGAAGGGCGGCTCCAGAATCTGGTGGAGACAGAGCAGCAGTAACGTAGGATTCTAGTGCTCATGAAAAGTCACTGGATTTTTAGGTCTATTTTTGAGGATGACTTAACTTTAAGTTACATCAAGTAGCAGGGCTGGGATTGTTGATGTACCTCTTGCCTTAGTCAGGACTGGCTCAATAGAGCCACTCAGGAAAGAAACATCAGAAAACTTCGGTGTGGGCAACCAAGAACATTAAAGGAGGAGGAAATGATCAGAAGTTGACTTCTCCAACCTTGCCTCTCACTCCTCCAAACTGCCACCTGCCTCCCTGAGTTAGCCTTCTCTGCACATGATCTTCTTCCCCCCATTCTTCCAGCCATTGTGCATGGTGTACTGTGCTAAAGTGAAATGTCTTTCCCTGTGACTAGCAACTGAATTTAGTTCCACAAATGTTTATTAAACAAATGCTGCATGACAAGCGCTCTGCTATAGAGATAAAAAGATCCAGTATCTGTTCTCAAGATGCTGTCTAAATCCCATATTTTCCTCCTGAACTTTCACTGTTTCCTCTTTCTCTGCTAATTTCTTAAACCATATGACTCCAGATACTTTACATTTTTAGGTCAATGGTAATATTGTCTATCACCAACCATTACAATTGGATTGCAAATTAATATAGGTATTATGTATTAAAACATCTTTCCTCCTAGCATTGTAGGCAGAGTAAGACCTTAGTAAGTACTAGTTGATTTATTGGCTCTTTTAGTATTAAAGTTTGGTAGTTATAGATTTTGCTTGCCACTAAAGCTTTCGCATTTGCATATCTATGCAATTTTGTCAGATATTTTAAAATCTATTAAATACTTTAAAATTTTAGAGAAAAGGTTTGAACTATGAAAACAGAAGCTCTGTGACAAATGGTTCAACCTTCAAGATGATATTTATTTATATCATTAGAACTTATGTAGGGGATGTCTCAATTTTATGGTCTAATTGGCACAAGTTTGCTTTCAGGCCTAACAAAGCCCATGGCCCTGCAAAGCTGAGGAGAATTACCTAAAGTCTTTGGATGTATAATTGAATAGCTCAATCTTAAGACAATGTTAACTTGATCTTTTTTGTTGTCTTGTTTTATTGCCTGTAACATTATTTATTGCCTGTAATGTTGAATTCATACTTATGAGTTAGATTATATTAAAATTTTAAACAATTATCTTAATTAGATATTATGCAGTCACTAATGAATCATAACAGAATTTGAGAATGAGAGACTCAGATAAACTCCTTGGTCAGTTATGGAGAAAATTATAATTGGGGAAATGTAATCCAAATATAAGCTGGCTGTAAGAGACTCAATACATAATGTAAGAAGCAATTATACTGGCCTTCCAAAAAATTATAGCACTCTGGTTTTTCCCTTCAAATTTAGAATTTTTCCTTAATAATTAATCAGCTTGGTATTTGAGGTTAGACATTTTCCAGTACTATTGAATTTAGGTAGGGTACTCTCCTTGATAACCAAGTATGACTAGATTCTCAGGTGGAATGTAATTCTTTTTTTTTTTTTTTTTTTTTTTTGCGGTACGCGGACCTCTCAGTGTTGTGGCCTCTCCTGTTGCGGAGCACAGGCTCCGGACGCGCAGGCTTAGTGGCCATGGCTCACGGGCCCAGCCGCTCCGCGGCATGTGGGATCTTCTCGGACAGGGGCACGAACCCGTGTCCCCTGCATCGGCAGGCGGACCCTCAACCACTGCGCCACCAGGGAAGCCCAGAATGTAATTCTTGAATAGATTTTCATAGTGTTAAAGCATTATTGAAAAAAGTTTGTATTATACAAGTTGCTCTTATTTGTTGTTTTTATCTGTAGAATATTGGGTAAAACATAAGATCTTTAGTGAAATGATGTTTTTTCAATCCCTTGTACAACAGCTGTGTATATTGCACTTACTACACTTCTCTGCAAACCCCACTAAGGGTCTAGGCATAGACTGAAGGTAATTCATTGCATCTGCTTTGCACAAGGGCTTAGTAAGAATGTCTCCATTTTTTTTTTTTTTTTTTGACGAATCCTACCTAGACCAACACATACATAGCTATATTTCCCTTTTCAGATGAGGTCTCATTTAAAAGGAAAAATACTCCTGTGTTTCTCCTATACTGCTTACACAGAACACTTCTGTGACCACATGTGTCGCAGGAAGCTATTTTCTGACACCACATGGGTGTCCTACCACTCATTTCAATTCTAACACTAACCAGTGTTAGCGCAGACCGACAGGTTAAGGGCTCAGTCCTACAAGACTGTCCCTCACTTCAGTGATCCAGATGCCAATGGCAAGTTCAGGTTGTTACCTGGGCTTCTGATCAATAGGCTATAAATCAGGGTTCCCATAATCCCCTCCTCTGATTCAATAATTTGCTAGGATGGCTCACAGAACTCAGGAAGACACCTAAGTTAACTGGTTTATTATGAAAGATATAATAAAGGATACGGATAAACAGTCAGATGAAGAGGTACATAGGGCAAGGTCTGGAAGGTCCTGGGTGCGGGAGCTTCTGTCCCTGTGGAGTTAGGTGCACCACGCTCTGGGCCTGTGGATGTGTTCACCAACCCAGAAGCTCTCCAAACCCTTTTGGGATTTTTATGGAGGCTTCATCACGTAGGGGCATGATTGATCATTATCACAAAATCGTGACTCTCCAGCCCCTCTCTCTTTCCTGGAGGCAGCTCTTGGTCTTATGACCTGCCCCATCCTAAAGCCACCCAGGAGCCCATCAAGAGTTGCCTCATTAGAACAAAAGACCCTCCTATCACCCATGAAATTTCAGGGGGTTTAGGAACTCTGTGTCAGAGACTGAGGTCCAAGACCAAATATTAGAACAAAGAATGCTCTTAATGCCCTTATTACTTAAGAAACTACAAGGGTTTAAAAAAAAGAAAAAAGAAAGAAACTACAAGGGTTTTAGGAGCTCTGTGCCAGGTACCAGGGGTAGAAACCAATATATAGATTTTCTATTATTTCACAGACTTTCTTCCACAAAGAACTGCCTCAGTTTGCGTTATTTTCTCATGCAGATCAGTACAGCTGCATATAGGTTATAATAATTAGTCTCTTTTTAAAATAAAATTGTTTTTTTCCAGATCCCTCTTCTGTTTCTTTCCCTTTTTTTTCTATCTGTTGACCTGGTAGGTGAGTAGAAGGGACATACCCTTACTCTTCCATTTGGGAGAGGATTTTGCACTTATTGAGTACCTTACATATTGTGGATCACAGGGGTGAGTGACTGCCCTACTTTCTGGTAGAAGCAGCAGCACAAACACCTGAAGCACCTCAAGAGGAGGAAGTACTACAACGTGTCACCATGATTTTAAGTCCCCTGAGTGACACCCTCCTCTGCAGTGACTGGTGAGAGACACATCACTCCTTAGGGAAGAGTTAGGGCTGAAGAAACAGGACCCAGGTGAAGCTCTAATAATAA
Organism: Hyperoodon ampullatus; assembly: GCF_949752795.1. Taxonomy (NCBI): domain Eukaryota; kingdom Metazoa; phylum Chordata; class Mammalia; order Artiodactyla; family Ziphiidae; genus Hyperoodon; species Hyperoodon ampullatus. Next base: position 5,022,252 of record NC_136925.1, read on the forward strand.
TAGCAATAATATGGCAGTTAGTAATTTTTAAGTGCCTGTTTTGTGCCAGACCTTATCCGAAACACTTTCCATATATTATTTCATTCAATCTTTAGAACAATTCATTGTTAAGTCATCTTATTATACCCATGCTCTTTCTCATGAGAAAAGCCAACCATATTATTAGAGTTAGGTCCTTTTCTAATTTTATTGGTGGAGATTATTTTGTTTGGCTTTCTTTCTGAAAACCTCTAATGAAATGACCATAGATCCAGAATTGAACCTATAGCTATAAAAGTCAGATGCTTTTGAAAATGCTGACAAGACTATTTTCTTCTTTCGAGTACTTTTCCAGATCCCAAAGGGAGGTGCAACTTCACCGAGAAGTCTTGAGTATGATGCTTCCTGTTTTATACCAACTTCTTCTTCCAACTGAGATTGGCTCAAGCTCTCCATTTTTCATTGAACTGTCAAAGAAACTTTCCAATGATTTTTCTGAGACTTCTGCCTCAGAAGTCTATTTTGCTTGCCATCTATTTTTTTCACAGAACCATCTGAGAAACTTTTCTTAAACTCAATCCTGTATATGGTGCCTTTCTTTCAGAGAACTTCATGCACTGCTTACAGAATGAAAAAGAAGATCCTTAGGGTGACATTCAAGGCCCCATCCTCTAGCCCCATCTACCTTTTTAGCATTTTCACCCTTTCATTCATTCTACACTCCACCACCCTGGCTATTTTTCAATCCTAAAGAAATCTTATGTTTGCTACTGAGAGGGGTAAAGGGAGCAGACTTTCTAGCCAGATTCCCAAGGTTCAAATCCTGGTTCGGCTTATTCCCAGCTGCGTGACTTTAAGCAGGTTACTTAACCTCTCTGTGCCTCAGTTTCTTCTTTATAATAGGGGTAATTATAGTAGCTTTCTCCTAGGGTTATTCTGAGGACTAAATGATTGAGCTGGTAGATGTAAAGCACTTAGGACAGTGGTTGGCATAAGGAGAGTGTTAGATAAACGTCATTTAGTATGTTCTACCTCTGCTCATTCATGCCGTCAGACTGACCTGGAATATCTCCCATTTCTACCTCTCACAATTGGTCCTTCAAGAGGCTACTCAGATGCTCTCTTCACTGTTAAGTCTTTCTAGAGTCACCCCCTCCACCTCAGTAGTTTTTTTTTTTCTACCCCCTCCCCATCTATGCCTATATCTTATTAGATTTGCACTTACGCCACCTGTCACATTGTGTTTGCACATAGTATTTTCTTTCCCCCAGGCTTTGCTCTTGTTCCTTGAGGGCAAAGACAATATGCTCAGTGTGTGGCATAACAGACAGACCAATATTTGGATTCCCAGAAAGCTCGGTTCAAATTAATTGAAGCATGTTGAAGGCCCGATTACCTAATGCCTGCAAGCCTTAGTTTACTCATCTTTAAAGTGGATAAATAATAGCAACTTCATATGATTATTTCATTTTTAATAATTGTCGTGATATTAACTCTAGCCCCCTTGATATTTTGACAAGTTTTATAGCCATTTTCTTCACTGTCCTTATATATTACTATCTAGGCAAGCATGGAACTTTAGGAAGATTGTATAAAAAAATGGTAAGGATTTTATCAATAACTAGAAATATTAACATCACGATATACTGCCCCCCACCCCCAAACACTTGAAATCATACAATTTCCTGGAGAACATTTTGTGCTTTTCTTTGTTTCTATGACATGGCCTTGCTCTTTCCTTAGTAATACCATCAGTTATAATCTGAGCATCTTTTACCCCACGTCCTCTCAAAGCAAAACTCTTCATGAACCAACGTTGCAGACAAACAATCGTTGATTATCTTAAATCCTATAAGTTTTTTTTTTTTTTTTTTTTTTTTTGCGGTACGCGGGCCTCTCACTGTTGTGGCCTCTCCCGTTGCGGAGCACAGGCTCCGGATGCGCAGGCTCAGCGGCCATGGCTCACAGGCCCAGCTGCTCTGTGGCACGTGGGATCTTCCCATACCGGGGCACGAACCCGTGTCCCCTGCATCGGCAGGCGGACTCTCAACCGCTGCGCCACCAGGGAAACCCAATCCTAGAAATTCTGAAGTTTCATGGCTTAACAATATTAGAGGACTTCTTTCTAGAGTTAATTTACTTAAAGTCTACTCAATATAATATTTCCCTTTATGCCACTTTCTGTATAGGCTGTTCTCAGAAAATCAATTAACATTTCTGTTCAGTGCAAATATCTTTGAACAGAGCTCAAATGTTCTCTGTACTTTCATCAAGTATCATTCATCTGGGGCAAGACATGGTAGCTTGTATTATTGCTTACAACTTTCAGATAAAAAAATTAAAGATGAAGAAATTTAAGATTAGATTGAGGAAAGAAATACATAGCAACTTCGTATCTGTACCTCTTAGTGTCTATTCATTAGGTTCAAGGTTTTTTCTCAGCATGTATTTTTTCCCTCAAATATTCTTCTCTACCTCCATATATTTTGCAGATAATTCATTGGGAAAATACAAATAAAAAATATTTGGGGGTTATATTTTTCTATTTCAGCCATTGTTTTCCACTAAAAAAACTTTGACAGCTTTGACAACTTTCCTTTAGAAATAACAAAATGGAAGAGTAGCATAAATAAATATGTTTATTGCTGTTGTATTAGTAAAGTTCTCCAGAGAAATAGAACCAATTGGAGATCCATATCTATATCTATATCTATCTATATCTATATCTATCTATCTTTTGGGGGAGATTTATTATAAAAATTGGCTCACGTGATCATGGAGACCGAGAAGTCCCAGTCTGCCATCTGCAAGCTGGAGAACTAAGAAAGCTGGTGATATAATTCAACCTGAGTCCAAAGGCCTACGAACCAAGGGAGCTGATGTCTAAGGGCAGGGAAGATGGATGTCCTAGCCAAAGCAAAGAGCAAATTCATCCTTCCTTTGCCTTTTTGTTCTATCCAGGCCCTCAGCAGACTGAATGGATGCATGCCACACTGGTGGGGACAATCTTCTTTACTCAGTCTACTGATTCAAATGTTAATCTCTTCTGGAAACACCCTCACAGACACATCCAGAAATAATGTTTTACCAGCTATCTGGGCATTCCTTAGTCCAGTTGAATTGACATAAAATTAAGCATCACAACTGTGTAATCTATAATAAAATTGATGAACAAAACTGAAAACTGCATGAATGTTTAGGGTTGGGGAAATGATACTTTTTTAAAGTCACACAATCCTAGGAGTGTCTAGTTCCCCCTCCGTCCCTGTTGTATAATTTTGTAATTTTTTGTAATTTGTAGGACTTTATCAGAGAGAGGATTATGATTAGTGGTGAGAAGGGTGTTTGAGACATTTTTATTGATATAACTTAGAGTTACTGAAGATGTAGCATACCAAGACAGAAAACATCCCTGATAAAGTAACATTCTCAGAGTTGAGTCTAACTCTTTGATTCTGAGTATTACTTTGCTGCAAGTATCCAAACATTCAACACATCTATGCTTCTGGAAATTTTAAAATTTTGAATAAAACCTGTCAAATATAGCAGACATACATACATATACACACAGGTGCACGTGCACATACACACATACACACACACACACACCTGCCAAGAAATACTCAGAATTGAGAGTTATTAATAGGTTATTTTATTTGACTCAAATCTTATTGTAAACATCACACAAAAAGTTGTCTCCTTACGTACTCAACCTTTATGGAGACAACAAAAAACTAATTTAGGCTAATTGAAAATAAATTCTGAACTGACAAATACATATAATCTATGGTAACATATAGCATAGTTATTAACACTTCACTCCAGATGATACACAGTTAAGTTTTGTTATTAATTCCAAGTTAATCTAAATTGAAATTATTGAAAACTTCTGGTCAAATGTTTGGTTTTTTCCTTTCTTTTAAAATTACAAGTCTTTACTTCCATGATTTTTTAGAGATCAATTTAAAAACATTTATTATCATATATATTGTGTAGTTTAAGTTGGCTGTACCACAGTGACTAAGAGAATACCCCCAAATAATAGCTTAAACAAGAAAGAAGATTCTTCCTCATGTAAAAGAAGTCTGGAAGCAGGCAATTCACCATTATCTGATGCCTCCTCTTTTTCACCAGAAATACAAGTTCCTTGTCATGGTCTTCAGCTTCAGCTTCTGGCTTTCATGCTTCAGGTTACCTCGTGGTCTGAGATAGCTTTGGGGGCTATAACCCTCACATCTGCCTCTCAAGCAGCAGGCAATTAAAAAAGAGAACATTGGGCTTCCCTGGTGGCGCAGTGGTTGAGCGTCTGCCTGCCGATGCAGGGGACACGGGTTCATGCCCCGGCCCGGGAGGATCCCACATGCCGCGGAGCGGCTGGGCCCGTGAGCCATGGCCGCTGAGCCTGTGCGTCCAGAGCCTGTGCTCCACAACGGGAGAGGCCACAACAGTGAGAGGCCCGCGTACCGCAAAAAAAAAAAAAAAAAAAAGAGAACATTGCCACTCTGAGTTAAACGTGGGTTTTATAATTAAGGGGGGATGAAGTAATGTATGTTGAGTGGGAACCAACAGGCTTTGTATCCCTCCACATAATCTGCAAAATGCAGGCTGCTAATCAGTTATTATAACCAAAAGCTCACTTCTTTATTTGTATCATGCTGTGGCTCTGAGCAGTGTTTGTGTGTTTTTCACTCAGCTGCCTTTGTGTTTTGCCTCTGAAATGTAAGGATTTTTAACTGATTTGCTTTCTGGTGGAAGAGTAACCTCCTAATTAAATTGGTATTGGAAAGAATACTTCATTATGCAGAAATGTGGATACTGTAATACTTCCTACTTAAAACAATTAAATATCTTCCTTGGCAGGCATATTATTGTAAGTCATCTCATATGTGATAATTTTAAAGACTATACAGTAGTGATATTCAGAAAACAAACACAGACACAGGATAGCTATGTCATATTTTTATTTATTTGACATCATATACCACTATTTGTCAGGTACTCATTTTAAGTCTTTTGCAAATATGAGTTCATCTGCCTTTTTCCCTGTCATTCTCTTGAGAGAACATATAGAGGAGTTTCCCAGAGGCCACACGATTTGTGATGACATCAACTCTCTGATGGCTAATGCAATGTGTGCTTGTGATTCTTGCACTTAAAACATTTCTCAGTTTTAATTTCTTATACCGTAGATATCAATAGATATAATTTACATAAACCATAGCTCTTTAGGGTCCTCAAAAATATTTGAAACTGAAAAAGAATCCTGAAACAAAAAACAATCACTGCTAGAACATTTGACTAGATTAAAAATTTGATTAACACAGTTCTCTATAATCCATCTATCAATCAACATTTTAAAAACCTGTTAACTACATTCAGAGTATAGAGTGCTAAGGTGGAAACTAAGAAGTATGAGATAATAGTTCTGTCGAGATAGCCAAATAAGTGTGTGTGTGTGTGTGTGTGTGTGTGTGCATGAATCAATGAGCTACTAGAATGATGATACTAAGTAATAAACCACACCAAAGCTAGTGGTGTGAAGAAACATGCACTTATTACTCAATATTACACACTAATCTATATAGATTGACTGTCAGTTTCTGCTGATCTTGGCTGGACTCACTCATGTATCTGTAGGCAGCCATGGATTAACTGAGGGCTGGGACTGGGAATGCATCAGATAGGATGAAGGAAGATGCAGCTCTTCTTCCCACATCTCATTCTCGAAGAGGGTAGACCAGATAGGTTCTCATGGTTATGAGAACAAAGGTGCAAGAATGGAGATGCTAGGACAGGCAAGGGGAAGTGTGCAAGGGTTTTCCAAGCCTCTGACTGGTATCATGTCTGCTAATAGTCCATTAGCCAAAGCAAGTCACATAACCATGCTCAGAATCAACACTTCACCCACCATGAGAGAGAAAGAATTGGGCTGGCAGTGTGATCAGTGTACCACAGAGTATATATATATGAGAAAATATAATTCAAAATTACGTTTGAGATGCATTTATCTGTAAAGAAAAATGTGACACTGTAACAATAGGAAGGGTATAGTACATGGCATCATGTTCTTGATTTCTTTGTTCCACAAATTCATAAATCAATCACCTCTAAAGTGAGAAATGGGCATGTCTAGCATAAGCAACTTATGATGGCATTTTATTTTTATAATTTTTATTTTCTTCATGTTTAAAATTACCTTCTCTTTAAAAAGGTCAATTTTTAAAAAAGGAAATGTAATATCTATTTTCACTATGGTGGGATTTGAGGAAGAATTATTAATGTGGTAGCATTACCAAAAATAATTTACAGAATCTCATGACTCAATATTGAGAGACAAGTTTGCTGTATAATAAATGTAAACAAAGCAATGCAGTACTAGATGGGAAATCCAACAGGTATCCCTCTTTACTGAAGGTTGGTCTCTTCATTAAACTCTACCCTCTTTCTAATCTCGAGTCCTTTGCTTCTTTGCCCCATGGTGTCTAGACCCAGCCTTTTTCTGGGGACTTTCACCTGAACTCACCTTCAATATCTTTGCTCACCCGTGAGAACCCTTAAAGCCATGTCAAATTTTCATTCCAAACTTGCATCTTCTACTTTGTCTTTGTTGCTTCTTGCTAAGTTTATAGTTTTTTTACTCTGTGCTTCCTAATTTTAACACCTTCTTTGAAAAATTGTGTCTTTTACACACAGTGATTTTATTAAGATGTTGGGGGAAGCCATGCCAGATTCTAAAATGGCATTTTTCTTCATTTCTCCCATAGTCGTTTTTTAGTATTCCATATGCTCTTTTGAAACCATGCTACCCTAAATCCCTCCTTCTGCTTGGAAGATGGGATTGGTTTAAGGACCCCACACTGTAGTGTTAGTGGCTGGAACTTTTCATTTAATAAAAGACAGATGGAAAGGGTGAAGAATTAATACCTAATGGTAGAATATTAAATTATTTGGAACCCATGTATGAGTTTTCTTCTTGTTCATAATAAAAACAGACATTTACTTAATGCTTTCTATTTACCACGTACCATACTACATTATCTCATTTAATTTTTACATCAATATTTAGTTGTTATCTGTATTTCCCACTTATAGACCTTGAGGCCATGGTCAAACAGCCTAAGGTTATAATGCTAATAAGAGGCAGAATTTCAGGCTTTAGAGATTGCAAGGATATTTCAAAGTTCCTCCCTTAAGGAGGGCCTTTCCTGAACCCTCAAGAGCACACCAGGCAAACTGAGTATTGGACTTTCAGAAAGAGATGCTCTCCTTGATCTTTCATATCAGAGTGTTTCTTTTTATCCTTATGTCTGATTCTCTGCCCTTCTATGAAGTGTAGAAGCTTCACCCTCTTGCTCTTCCTGCGCTGACTGCTCTTGCCCTTAGATTCATGTTCTTCTTTTCCTTCATGACTTTCTCTGCCTTTCTCCTCACTTTTGCCTTCTCCTTTCCCTCTGTTCCTCTCTTCATCTCCTCACTTTAACTCTACTCTAGAGAATTTTTGTTTGCATTCACACTATCCTGTCACAAAGCAGTTCCTTTTTGTTTATATCTAGACCTAAATATTTAAAAATTAATCATGGTTTTGATGCATTGGGCAAAGTCATGATGTGAAAGAATCTAGTGGAACCCTTTTATGCAGAGTAAAGAATGCTTTTGTATTGTGACAAATCACCTTCTAGTTTTGGGGTCTCAAAACGTTGAGATTTCCTTTAGTCGTCTACTTGATAGGAATTAAAAATGGCCTTAAATGTAAGTTTTGTTTTTTGTTTTACATCACTGGTTATTTGCTACTTCATACTCAGCATGCCTCAATCCAAATTCATTACCTTTTTTTTTCAAGGTCCTTTGCTCATCCTGTGCGGATGGTATTACTAGCTTCATATTTGCCTAGATTAAAATCATCAGTCATTGTCACTTTCTCTTTGGTCCTCTTGCTCACATTTAAGGCTCTCTTTCTCAAACTTTTTTGTCATTTTCTTTCTCCCTCCCATTACTACTGCCCTGTCTTGGTTCAGCATTTTTATTTTTTATTATTGTTGTCTTCTAACTGGCTTCCCGGTCTTAAATGCTTTTTTTTTTTTTTTTCAAAATACCCTCCATGGTTACTCATTTGAAAATGCCTGGCTGAAGCATATTACTCTCTTGGAATACTTTCAGTAGCTCACCATTGCCTACAGAACAGTTGAAGTCTATTCTTGAGGGTGACTTGCCAGGCCTTTCTAACCACGCCCCAGCCTCAGCTTTCTTTTTACCCTTCATACACCATATGCTCTGACTCATATTTATGATTTCTGCAATCCCAGCAAGCACATTAATCTCTTCCACTCCCCATTCATCACCCAGCCCCCTGTAACACCCCAGGACACTCACAAGCACAGAAAAGTTTAGAAAACTAATGAGCTCAGAAGCGAGAAGCTCCATAGGGGGACCCTGACCTGGAACAGTGGTCACCAGCACCCTCATTACATAATCGTTTGTGAATTAAATAAACAACTTCCAGTAGTGGACTAGGCCTAAGAGTGCTTACTCTGTATGACATCCCACGTGTTTGAGTCTGAGGAATTTGCCATTCCTGGCCAACTATTTCTCTCCGTGGGCTGAGCTCCACTTTCGTACCCACAGCCAGTCCGCATCGTGGTTACTTCCACCATGGCTGCCACCTGAAGTCCTGCTGTAAACCCGAGGTCAGTTCCCCTCTCGCCACCCCACTTTCTCCTCGCCTTGCTGCTGGGCCTCACCCTCCAGTCAGAACTTGTGGGTGTCTCTACTCACCAAGATGGAGCTCAAGTTCTCTTAGCTTGCAAAGGACATTTGGTTTAAAAGGATACTTAAATCAACTTCCTGTAACTTGAAAGTTTTCTTTATTGTTAAAAGTTATCCTTCACTATACCTTTAATGCTAACTCATCTCTTCTTCCACCACCCCTGCTTGAAACTAGGGCCCTGTCTCTGGCAAAGTAATTGCAGGAACAGAATAGAGCAGTGAAATATCTCCTTACTTCCCTCCCCAGCAGCTTTCCTGTCTAGATAGTTGCAGGAGAACTTGCTGAATGATGCAGATGAAATTGTGTATACGACCCTATTGCAACAATAGCGCTTCAGATGCTTGTCAAACCTGGGCAAGTTCTTCTTATTCCTTTTCGCTGACTTCTGCTTTTATATATATTTGGTAATTTCAATGGAAGTTTGTTTAGGGGTGTTTACAGTCCCTGAATGTCAGCTGTTTCCTTGTTCATGGGCATGGCACAATTCAAAATGCCATTGCTATTTTCTTTACACCTCCAAAAGAAACCAATTATCTCATCTTAACTTTTTTTTTTTTTTTTGAAAAGTGAGAACATGCTATTTTCAGTCACAGGGAGGAATGCAAAAGTCTATGCTAGTGAATATTCTAGTTCAAGCCTTGCTTTCAATCTTTGAAGATTTTGTTCACTGTCAAGGTGTTTATTCCTTTCTTGCTTTGCACCTCTAAAGTGGTTTTCACATCATGCTTTAATGGCACTTTTAATAGTTTATTATAATCGTATACTCTTCCGGATATGGGATTTTAAGGGCAGGGGTCATGGTAGCAAACTTTGCTCTACAGTCTAGTGCATTATCAGATAGAGCTAATGCAGCAAACAATGGCTAACTCATTTATCTTTATACCCGTGGAGCTGAGCACAGAGCTCCTGACAGATGGTGGGCTTTAGGAATCGTGGACGGAATTGGTAAATCAAAGGCCTTTAAATAAAAGTTCTTTGGGGGCTTAGGAGATAATGAATGCCATGGAACTATACTGGCAGTCAGTACCATCTTTTGAGACCTAGGCAACATACTTTACATACAATCTGACTTTAATTCAAATCTCATCCTAATACTATTCATCAAGTATGATGGTCTTTTTTTTTTTCTTTTTAATTATTTGGCTGCGTTGCGCAGCATGTGGGATCTTAGTTCCCTGATCAGGGATTGAGCCCACGTCCCCAGCAGTGAAAAGGCAGAGTCTTAACCATTGGACCTCGAGGGAAGTCCTGATGGTCTTTCATTTACAGTGGAAAACAGAGGCTTAGAAGAGTTAAATAATTTATCCCAAGTCATCAACTATCAGAAAATAGAATAGACCCTCATCCTAGCACTACATGAACTCAAAGCTCATATTCTTTGTTCAAGGGTTACATTGCTTCTCAATATATTTTATGAATGAAAAATTCCAATTTAAGTTTAAAAAAATAGGCTGACATATTGATCTGGTATGGATATTTAAATGACAGCTTTAACTCAGGAGTGCTCTTTCTTGACGCAGAGATGCACTTTCCTCAATCTCTATTCCTACCTTAATAATCTAGGCTTAAGTAAATAGTCTTTTCTTTCCGAAGTTATAACAAGACGGTGTAGTATCTATTCAAGATTCTACATTTCCTGAGCTATGTCTGTGTATTACACTTTTAGTGTGTTTTCATGGATAGGGAAAGCAATGCTTGTTTCTCAAAGATTCAAAGACATATTTATAGGTTCTCTAATTGTCCACCATAGAGATAATCGTAGCTTATTCACCATTTTTCTATTCACTCTATTGTTGGGATATTTGGATAATTTCAGTGTTATAAATCAATGTTGAAAATAAAATCCTTGCATATAATTTTTGCATCTGATTATCATTATTATTTTTTTGGCCACGCCTCGGCTTGTGGGATCTTAGTTCCCTGATCAGGGATTGAACCCGGGCCACGGCACTGAAAGCGCCGAGTCCTAATCACTGGACCACCAGGGAATTCCCTGCACCTAATTATTTTCTTAGAAGTAGAATTATTTAGAGAATACAGGCTCTTTTTAATAGCCTTCTATAGATATTTCCAAATTGATTTCAACAAAGGGTGTACATATTTACATTCACATCAGCAGTTGGTAAGAGCATGGGTTTTAGTGGTTCTTTTTTTCATAATTTTAAAAATTTGCTACTTTGATAGGCAACAAATGACACTTAGATTACTTTATTCCTATAAAGGCAGAACAATTCTTCATATGTTTAATGCCCACATATATTTCTTTTCCTTTAAGCTGTCTGTGCATGTCTTTGTCACATTTTCCATAGAGATTTAATGGTTTTTATGTTTATCTACAAGAGTTCTTTATATTTTAAAATGTATCCCTTTGCTGTATCTGGTATATCCTCCAGTTTCTCCTTCCTCAAGTCTCTAGGCAGTTAGGATGGGAACCATTTCTGCTATCTGGAACTCATTTCCCCTCCAGTTTTCCTCATTTCCTGTACCTTAGATTCTTCTTCTATTAATTTGATTTCCTGCCTTCCCACAGTCTACACCTTCAGCATGTTTATTTCATCTGTTTATAACATAGACAAACATATTTTTGTTGCTTTTATGCAAACATGAACTCAATTTTTGTCGATAACCTTTTATGCAAGACAATACTTCATTAATTGAGATTATACTTCTTGTGGATTTATGTTTTTTCAGTGATTGGACAGGATAGTGGAAGAACGCACATATATGTTCTACTATAACACCAAGAGTTATGCTTTGTTTAACCTTATTTCACAAAAATATAATGAATTAGACATCACTGTTCCCCCTTTTTCAGATGTAAACACTGAGGCTCAGAATGTTAATATTTTACAGAAACCCACAGGACTCCCAAGGCAGGTATCTGTTGTCTTTATTATGTTGCTTCTTTGCACTATATGTGTATAAAATGCCAACTTTCTAAATTAATAGTGTAGAAAAAGATGTTCAAGGTATATTTAAATTAATTTAGACATACAGTTTTCTTTTTTTTATAGAATTATGTTAATACAGACATTTTATTGAATAAATCAAGTTATCCAAGAAATTTGAAAATAGCTTAGTTTCAGGCCTTTGCTATATTAGAATATATTAAGGTTAGTTTGCTTGAAAATACTGCAAATTCCACCTACCCCAACTGAGAGTAGCTAACCTCCCCTTGTCTTAATTTGGGAGCCCTCCCTCTGCCCATGATTGAGTGGGAAGCTCTGTCAAAGCAGTGGTTGAAATATAAGGAAGCCAAGTGTGTTTTGGGGAGAGGATTAAATTCAAATCCCATCTCTCAAGCTGATACAAAATAATTGTAAATTCTGGGGAAAAACACTTAGTGGAATATGTCCCATGACCTTTGAGCTGTATTCAGTTTTTCCTAAACTAGAAGGCCTGGAATCTATACTCCCTGGTAAATGTGTAGATGTTTCCTCGGGCTTTTCTCCACTTTTATTTTTCGATTCACTGAGAGTACAGCCTACAGGGATATAATTTTTCTCCATCTCTGAACCCATCCTCTGTGAAAAGGACACTGAAAATAATCTATGGTATTCCCTTAAACTCATTTGAGCCTTTTGAAACTATGTTCAATCAGCTTAAGCAGGGAACAACTGTATAAACTTAAAGAACATTGCTATATCAATAATAATATATAATTATAGTCCTATTTAGAAATAATCCTCTTTACTAAAATTTATTTCAGCATCCCTAAGGATAAAATAGAATTTAAGGTAAGATAAGATTAGTTTTAGTTAAGTTACTTGGAGTTTTAATACTGCTTAGTCCTAGGCACACAGACACACAAGCATGTTCTAATTTTCTGTAAGGAAGCTTGTTTATATCTAGCTGTTTTTTTCTATTGTTCTTAAAGGCTGTTATGCTTCCTTAGAAAACTAATAAAAAGAATTGATTAGATCCTGGTTTTAGAAATACATTTGATTTTTATTGGGTTATTCTATAACATATGTTTGCTTATTCCATATGTCTTAATACTTATTTTTTCCTTTAATACTGAAATGCAATTGTTATATGAAAATATTTAAATGGTTCACAATATTTCTCTTTTCTCCTTAATACATGCAAATAATGCTGTATCTTAGTAGCCATATAAATAATGCTTATAACTTACAAAATATTTTACAATTAAAGTCTCTTCAAGAACAAAGTAAAACACCCTATTAGATTTTATGGAAACTTAAATTAGAGCTAATAAAGCCCTCAGATTGGGTCTGGATAAATGCTCATAAAATTGTGGCAGTTAATTATGGTTCAAATGCTTGTGTTCCTGGTGGCAACCTTATCTCATTCTAATCTTAACTTCTTTTCTTTCTTTTTTTTTTTTTTTTTTTTGCGATACGCGGGCCTCTCACTGTTCTGGCCTCTCCCGTTGCGGAGCACAGGCTCCGGGCACGCAGGCTCAGCGGCCATGGCTCACGGGCCCAGCCGCTCTGCGGCATGTGGGATCTTCCCCGACCGGGGCATGAACCCATGTCCCCTGCATCAGCAGGCGGACTCTCAACCACTTCGCCAACAGGGAAGCCCTTAACTTCTTTTCTTAATCAACACATGTATCACACGTCAGGAACATTTTGACCTTCAGCATAACTAGCACCTATGAGAATTTAGAGCTTTGGGTTATACCTGAAAAGTTCTATCAAATTGCTCACCTGGCAACTTTGTGCATTCATTTGTGTTCCCAGAGTCTATTTCCTACCCAGACATAGAATGAACTTGGAAAATATAAATCAGAACAAATCCCCAACCTGCTCAAAATTCCTCTAAGTGATTGTAGTTAGAATAAAATGAAAACTCCTTGCCATGGACTATTGGACCACATATGATCTGGTTCCTTCTCATAGCCCACGCTTCTTTCCCAACCACTCCTTTTGATTCATTCTTCTCCAGACACTCTGACCTTCTGGCTCTTCTGCCAAATAGACTGAACTTTAGTCAATTCCTGGCCCTTCACATTGATGGACTTGCCTTTCTGATCTACAGACAGCTCACTCTAGAAGTCTGTGCTCCAGTATTACCCGCTTTGGGATGCTTATCCTGACCACCCATTGGAAACAACCTTTGCTTCTCCATTATACCTTTCCCCTTATGATTTATTTTCCTTCCTAACATTAGTTACTGCCTGAATCTATAATATTATTTATTTGTTTTCTTGCTTATTATTAGCTTCCCTCACTGGAATGTAAGCACCTTGAGGGCAGGATCTTGGTAATCACTGCATGTGCAGAGCCTAGAACAGAGTATGCTGCAGAGTGGACACTCAGGACGTATCTGGTGAATCACTCAATTTGAAGTAAAATGAGCAATGTTTTACTCGCCTGAATCATAAGCTGGTATTCTGAACCCAGTTTCTTATCACTTTAGAGTGCTCCCTCTCCCAAGTTAGATCTTCTATGTGCTCTTTTTCAATATCTACCTCTTTATTATAAACTTCTTTTTTAATGTCAGATAGCCTCAATTAGAATTCTATTTCCAGAACTTAATTTTTAAGGAATTTCTTTCTAAAACTCTTGTTTTCTCAAGTTTATAGTAGAGATAGTAGTAATAATTACCTCAGGGCCATTGTGAAAATTTATTGTGGATATTTCTTTATTCTTATATTACTCAACCACTCAACAGCATTTGGTATACTACATCCCCCTTGAAACACTTTCTTCCCTTAACTTTGACAATAAGCTACAGTAAGTCCCCTAAATATGAATGAGTTCCATTCTGAGAGTGCATTCATACTCCAATTTGTTCGTAAGTCCAACAAAATTAGCCTAGGTACCTAACTAACACAATTGGCTATATAGAACTGTACTGTAATAGGTTTATAATACTTTTCACACAAATAATACATAAAAAGCAAACAAACACAAAAAATAAAGAGGAAAATTTAATACTATAGTACAGTACCTTGAAAAGTACAGTAGTACAGTACAGCAGCTGCTGCTTCTTAGCAGTACCAGCTACATCACCTCTACTTTTACACTTGCTTCCAGATATCCTGGGCTTGAAATAAAGATACTATACTACTATACTCCATACAGTACTGTGCGGTAAAGTACACAAAAGCACAACCCCTTGTAGAGGATGCACACACGTGACAATGTATGCCAGACATGTGAACTAGCTTACGTGATTGAACATGCGAACGTACGTTCATGTCTTTGAAAGTTCACAGCTCGAAGGTTCATATGTAGGGGACTTACTGTACTCACCTGATTTTCTTTCCATTTACCCAGCTCCTGCCTCTCTATTTCTGTCTGTATCCTGAAGCTGAGGTGGGCCCTCTTCTGTTTCCTTCTCCTCCCCTTTCCCCTTCTCATCTCTCCCTTCCTTTCCTCCCTTTCCCTTTTCTCCTCTTCTCTCTAATAGGTCAATCTTTGGTAATCCAAACCATTTTCATTCTTTACATAACATCTATTTCCTGGTATGCTCCAAATGTTTATCTCTTGCTTTGACTCCAGATTAATAAATCTGGCTGCTGACTTGATATATACACTTAGATGTATGTCACTTTACTTGTTCAAAGTTAGATATATATCTTGCTTTACTTGCTCAAAACAGTTGTCTTGATTCTTCACCTCCACCTCCCTCCATCCACAGTTACTTCCTTCTATTTTCTATTCGTAAATGGCACCATCATGTTTTCAGTTGCTCAAACCAAAAACCAAGTCTTATGCTTGCTGTCTGCTTTTCATTACCCACATCCAACTGACCAGTGAGATTTTCATGTTCTACCTCCAAAGTATGTGTTCAGTCATGCATCTACTTTTCTTTATCTTTTTCCACATCACTGGGGAAAGAGTCTTCCAACTGGTCCAACTATGTTCATTATTGAACCACCCTCCAAATCTATTTTCCACCATGCAGCCACAGAATGTTCTTTCAGTCATGCTACTCTCTTGCTTAAAAACATTTCAGTGATTTCGCATTGCAAGTTCAGTAATACCAACTTCTGTACAGGTCTACTAGGCCCTCCACAGCCTGGTCTTCCTTACCTTTCCTAATCCATGTCTTACTCGTCTCTCTTTTCATCCAGATTTTAGCCTAAATGTCATCTGCTCAAAGAGGGCTTTCAGCCTCCCCTGTGCTCCCTGCCTCCAAGTTCTGTTATATCTCCCAACTTATTTCCTTTATTACAGTTGCACAATCTGAATTTTATTTATTTACTGGTTACCTTGTTCACTGTCCATATTTCCTACAACCCTCATATCCATGAGGGCAGAGAACATATCTGTTTTGTTCGCTGTCGTGTCCCTGATGCTTAGAACATTTCCTGGACCATTCATTCAGCAGATGTTTGTCAAATGAATAAAATGGGATAATGGATATAATATACTTAGTATTGTGTTGGCAAATGGAAAGTACTCAATAAATGTTAACTCTTATTATTTAAAGTACTGTTTCTCTTTTACACTATGACTTCAATGTTGTATCCTGTAGTGGTGGTGAGGGAGGATTGATTATAGTTTCAATTCAGTGCTTAGTTCTAAGTCTAAGCACTTAGTCTGTTAGATTTCCTTCTCCCTTTGAATTAAGCAGCACTCTCAGCTGGGGAACTACTGGGTCATATTATGGCCTTCAGCCCTGGTAAACACAGTTTGAGAGACAAGTAGTCATGCATTAATTCATTCATTTATTCAATTTTTGTTGAGTACCTATTATGGTCTCATGTCTACTTTAGCTTTGTGTAAAGTAAAAATGATTCAATTCATCCCAAACGTCTAAGGTCATATTAAAGGGACTAAATAAATCACAAACTGCAGAGCAACAATACATGAATAATGCAGACAAAGAGTGCAGGGAGGAAAAATGTGTTTCCCATGAATAGCGTCTGGCATGAGCCTTGAAGCACAGGTAAAGGGGAAGGTTCCCGTGATGACCATTCCAGATACTTCAGTGGGCCTTTTATGGGAAACTTTTTTCCAAATATTCTTTTTTGTTTGTTTGTTTCCTATACTCCCCTTTCTGGGACAATCGTGGAACTCATCATTCAATTGAGAAATAACATATTTACCCCCAGACAATGACCAGACTGGGTTGACTGTGTCCATTCATTAATTCCCTTTCTTTATATTTCTGTTGTTACCGACTTTTTTCCCCTGGCCCTTGCTCCTCCAGTCCACCTTCCATTTTACTGTCACAGTAAGTTTTTAGAAAGCGGAGACCTGTTATGTCACTGTGCTCCTTAGAATTCTTCAACAACCATTGATTTCTTTTTGGTTTGTGTGTATGTATCTGACTTGGTTAGATTCCGGCTTTGTATTCTTGTGACACTACGTCCTGTGACACTACTTCCTGTGACAGTGGGTCTTTTGGCACAGTCTTTCCCATTGCTCTCTTCCTGTGGAATCTTGGTCTTTCATGCCTGTGTTTTCAGTCCCTAGCACAGTCCATGATGTGCACCAGGCCTCCTCCTTAGAGAAACCTTCACTCTTCACTCTAATGAATGACCCTCCTTACCCCAACCTCTCCCTCACAATTTGATGTTTTGTGATCTTCATAGATACTAGCATCTTGGGAACTATCTTTTATTAATGTTTAATTAAATGAGCTGGACTTGGTGAGGTGAAATTATGAAATAGTATTCATTTAATCCCTTCAAAATCCTCAAACACTGTAGGCTCTTCATGCCCTGTCTCAGGAGATTCCTCAGACAAATCTCATAGATTTTCCCATCTCACTTAGGTATTAGAACTGTCTCATATTTTGTTGTCAAAAATCTTAAATTTCGATTTCTTATCCAATTTAAAAAATTCTCCCCATTTCCTCAGTTCAGAACTGCACTTGACTCAGAAAGGTGCACTTTGAGGGGGTAGGGTTAGGTCGAGGGTCTGCTCTTTGGCTTTGTGCTTATTCTTTTCTTCCCTTCTCAGTGTATGGCGCTGGATGTGTTAGGGCTGAAGCTGGGGCCCTTGTCATTCTCTCTTGCCTGTCTTGGTAGATGTCCTAATCCTGACTTTCCCTGAGGTATATGTTCTACACTAGTTCCCAGAGTTACCCCATAGAACAAAACATCAGTTGCCTGCAGTTGTAGCTGGCTGACCCACACTTTGGTGACTGCCTTCTTTTCCCTGTCATTTTTCCTTACTTCTCTACCAATGTTTCCTGCACTTTGCAAATAAACTACTTATTAAAATATTTGTCTTAGGATCTTCCTCTAGGGCAAAGATTGGTTAACCTTTTCTGTAAAGGACCAAATAGTAAATATTTTAGACTTATTGACCACATCAGCTCTGTCTCAACCACTCAACTCTGCCACTGTAAGCCCCAGAGCCATAGATAATCTGTGAACAAGTAAGTATGCCTGTGTTAAAAATTGTCAGAGAGGGACTTCCCTGGTGGTGCAGTGGTTGAGAGTCCGCCTGCCGATGCAGGGGACGCGGGTTCGTGCCCCGGTCCGGGAAGATCCCACATGCTGCGGAGCGGCTGGGCCCGTGAGCCATGGCCGCTGAGCCTGCGCATCCGGAGCCTGTGCTCCGCAACGGGAGAGGCCACAACAGTGAGAGGCCCGCATACCGCAAAAAAAAAAAAAGAAAAAAAAGAAAAAAAAAATTGTCAGAGAAGTGATAGAACCACTCACTATAATGGTGAATTTGCCCTTTTCTTTCTGTATGTTTATCCGTTTTTGCTTTATATATTTTATTGGACCAGTAGAAGCTTAGAGCTGTAATATCTTCCTGTTGAACTGGACCTCTTGTCATAATGTCCCTATCAATTCCTAATGATGCTTTCTGTGTCAACATCTATATTAGCTGACATTTAAATAGTGACCACAGCTTTATTGTACCCAGTACTGTCCTGATATATAGAAGAAAATCTTCGATCCTTTTATATTCAGCTTTTCCATATCCTTATGTATTGTGGGTGTGTTATGGACTAAATATTTGGGTTTCCCCAAAATCCATTTGTTGAAGGTTTAACCCCCAATGTGTTGGTTTTTGGAGATGAGCCTTTGAAAGGTAATTAGGTTTAAATGAGGTCATGAGGGTGGGGCTCACATGATGGAGTCAGTGTTCTCCATTCTCATGAGAAGAGGAATTGAGACTAGAGCCCTCTCTCTCTCTCTCTCTCTCTCTCTCTCTCTCTCTGCCATGTGAGGATAGTGAGCAGGTGGCCATCTACAAGCCAGGAAGAGAGCCCTCACCAGGAATTGATTCTGCCAGTGCCTTAATCTTAGACTTAGCCTCCAGAACTATGAGATTTAAATGTCTGTTGTTTAAACCAGCCAGTCTATGGTATTCTGTTATAGCACCCTGAGCTGACTGAGACAGTGTGCCTCTTGTACACTGCATATAACTAAATTAAAAAATGTTTGAAATTCTCTGTATTTTACTTGGCAAGGTTTTTTTCCATTTATTTTGATTACTGACATATTTTTACATGTCTCTATCATATTCCTTTTGAAAATTTTCCATTTTATTCCACTTCTTTCTTTTTTCTCTATTCTTGCCTTTTTAATCTTTTGATAGGCTATCTTTGCTCTCTTATTTCATCCTCCTTCTTCTGTTTCATAAGTGTACATATTTATCTTTCCAGTTATTCTTGAAATATTATAATATATATCTGAGTCTGAATATTATATCAAAATTCTTCTCCAAAGAAACATGAACCATAGAATATATAGACTCTAATCACCTTCTCCTGACTTATGTTATTACTGTCCATTGTTATTTTATTAATCCCACAAATTAGATATTTTCCTTTTATTTCTTAATTCAGATGGTGTTTATTGAGAATTATCTACATATTTGCCAATTATTTTGCTCATCATTTCCTCTTGCATCTCATAATATTTTTTTCTGTCATTTTCCTTCTACTTGGAGTACAGCTTGGTAGGTCTTTATGTAGATCTGTTGATAGCAAATACTCTTAGTTTTTGACCATCTTATTCCAAAAACTAGTTTGGCAGGTTCACGATTTTAGGTCAGCTGATTCTCTTGGCATTCCAATAACATCATTCAACTGTCTTCTGATCCTGAGTAAATTCTTTAATCTCTCTAATACTTTATTTCTGCAGTTCAATGAACAAAATAATCCAAGTGTAACTATGCACTGTCGCTCTGGGTCATCTGGACAAAGAGCTTGCTGAGACCCAGGTCTTCATTCTGTCAGTGGGAGCAGCTACTCCTGGGACTGTGTCAGTTTCTATGATACAAGAGGCTGGGATATCCCCTGGGCTTCATGGTTTCTGGGATCTGGGAGCTGGCTTTCCAGACAACTTCTATAAACTGCTGGCAACCAAAACCAGACTGTACCCAAATATAGTCTGATTATTTCCCTCTGACACAACTGCTCTATTCTACATACCCTGTTAAAGGTAAAGAATATGGAATCCCAGTGAGAGTTCAGCCGAGTATCCTGCCCAGCATGTGTCACTATGAGGTAAAGAGCAGGTGGGAACCCATGCCTTCTGGATGCTGACTCTGACCTTTGACTTCTTCCCCTTTCCCCAATAAAGCCTGTTGCTTAGCCAGTGCTGTGTGATTTTTCAGAGCTCATCTTGTACCTGAGACAAGAGATTCCTCATCTATATCATGGTAGTACCAACACCATTTAGTTGATATAAAGGTTAAATGGCATCATACACGTTAAGTACCTGGTACATAGAAAGAGCTCAGTAGTTGTTGGATGCTATTTATGTTGCTAAAAGTATGAAGGGGACTTTACATTTATTGACTGCTTTTTTAAATGTTTCACCTTTAATAGTATATTGGAGTTCTATCCAAGATAGATTTCCCCCCATATATTCATATGTTGCCTAGTAACAGTCACTGGCTTTTTAGAGCAAAAAATATAATCAACAATAGTTTCTAGCCAACAGACTCTTTGCCAACACTTGGATGAAAACACTTGCTTATAAATTAATCCCATCTCGGTTATTAATTATGAAGTGCTTTAACAAACACAAAATGGGTAATGACTGTTTATTGTTTTTCATTTGAGAGAGTACACCCACATCACAGAAGCAGAAAGAATCTGAAATTAATTAGCAGTTGATCATGATAGCGTGTCATCCTATGCAACTTATACAGCACCTGCCCTGATTATTTTTGAATCCATGAAGGAGAACAAGCATAGCAAACTGGCCTTTGACAAACAAGCAACCAAATTAAAAGGCTATCAGGGACAGCAAATTGAACAGAAACAAATCAGAAAAAGTACTGTTTGCTAAAGTCGACAGATTATTACTACAAATCAAAAACACTGGTGCATAAAATAAATTAATCTTTCAAACATATATTATAGGTACAGCTTTTTGTGGAGGGCCCAGTTCAGCAAATTTTACCTACTCTTTTTAGTTGCTTTTGGGTCCATATGGAAGACCAGATGCCATTGCTGTCTCCAATAGATTACAGGTTATTGGGAAGGCAAGACAGGATACTAAACAGTTAACTTTAAGAAAGACATTATAGAAATGACAGGTTTGTTCAACAAAACTTTAACTATTGATGGGCCTTAAGTTGCTTTTTAAAAGTATAGGACAGAGATGAATAGAAAGTCGATGGTGATTTCATATCAGAGTCACTGCATTTTGTAATAGATGTTGTCTGATATTTATGTGTGTGTGTGTGTGTATGGGGTTGCAGAGAAAACCAGAATATTATTAGGCATTTCAAAGCTTTCTGGATTTAAAAATTTTTACTGTTGGGCTTCCCTGGTGGCGCAGTGGTTGAGAGGCCGCCTGCCGATGCAGGGGACACCGGTTCGTGCCCCGGTCCAGGAAGATCCCACATGCTGCGGAGCGGCTGGGCCCGTGAGCCATGGCTGCTGAGCCTGCGCGTCCGGAGCCTGTGCTCCACAACAGGAGAGGCCACAACAGTGAGAGGCCCGCGTAATGCAGAAAAAAAAAAAAAAAAAAATTTTACTGTTGATAAAGCTCTTTATTCTAATTCTTTGCCCCAGGGCTTCTAATGAATTTCTGGTAAAGTAGTGCAAAACTTTAAGTTTATATACTATAGTAGGTGAAGACAAAGCCAGTTTTTCAATATATCTGTGCATTTCTGGAAGTTTACATTTGTTTAGTTTATTAGGCCACTTGTTCCTTATTTTGAACAATGTTCCAAGCTCAGGGTTCAACCATGTTCATGTCTCCCAAAACATCTTGGGTCAAACATGACCTTGACTGGAGTTCAGAAACTGAGGCTCAGAAAAATTGGGAAGAACGCCAGAAGAGACTCAAGTTTCTTATTATTGACAATAGAACAAACAGAAAAAGAATAGATGGGCTACTTGATGTCAATGGTAAAATTTTGATTAATAATAAAGAAACTAGATATTTTGCTTCTGTCTTTTCTATCGAAGTGAATTATTTTCTGAAAGAGAATTCTTAATAACATATCTAGCCTATGTTTGAGCAAGTCTACTGATGGCAAGATCACCCCCTCTTGAAGTGGTACATTCATCTTAGTGCAAAAAAATATCGAAGAAAGTGGCTACAAATGAGGCTGAATATGTATGAAAATGTAAACAACAGTAGGAGGTGCTAGAGGAGAGGAACATTTTTCTATAAACATGAAAATGTCAAGTTCATAACTCTAGACTTGGGAGTTTGGTGTTAATCTTGAAAATCTAGAAAATATTATTTACAGAGATTTACTGGTATGAAATTAAATGTAAGATTCTAAACTTGGATCCACTACAAGCTTCATGAATAAATAAAGGAGGGGATTTAGCAGCATCACATATGAAGGGGAAATTTTTCTAGTTGAAATTGAAAGTTCAGTATGAGTTAATAATAGGGTTGTCCAACAAAAGAGATGGAGCCATTTTCGCTCTTAAAATTTTCTTTCAGGAGATAATTTTCCTTGTTAGAGAAGACAGAAGCATAACAGAATGCATTTTCTTTTATTATTCATCAGAATTATAGCACCGACATCCAGAAGTCACTCCATCCCTTCTCCGTTTGCTTTATTGCTAAACACAGCCATTTTAGGCTACATTAAAAGAAATGTAGTGTCTAGAATGGTGACATGATATTCCCTCTGCTATCTGTTCTAACAGTATTATGTTCAGACCACACTTGGAGCATGGCATTCAATTTTGGAAACCAGATTCTAAAGGCTGCATGAACAAACTGTAAATATTTCAGAGAATAGCCAAGAAGATGGAAGGATGCTTGATGCATGAGTTGCACTGCTTGTTCTCTGTGTCTACAGACAAGCAAACCAGAGGAAATGACTAAATTTAAATTTTGCCTAGACACAGGGAAAACCTCTGTACATCAAAGTGATAAGGTCACTTGTTCATTTATTCATTCAGTCAGTCAACAATATTTATGAGCATTCAAAATGTGCCAGGAAGTGTTCTAAGAATAGGGGATGCAGAAGTGAACGCAGCTGTCAAAATCCCTGAGGGTCCCAAGGCTGGTGTGTGTGTGTGTGTGTGTGTGTGTGTGTGTGTAGGCAACAAAAAAATGCATAGCTAAACAAGAGCAATAATCAGAGAATAATAAGAACTGTGCAGAAAAATAACATCAGGCAACGTCACAGAGAATGACCCAGTGGCTACTGTTGACTAGCTGAGAAAGGCCTCTTTGGAATTGCCATTTATTCTGAGATCTGCATGACAAGGAGATAGCTCTGCAAAAATGGGGGTTGGGGGAGGAGGTAAGGGGACCTCAGTGCAGGGACTCTACCCAGAGAGAACAAGCTTGTTGAGTTTGGGAAACCTAGGGTGTGGGTGCTGGTAAAGTATGAGGATGGTAAATGAGTCACAGAGGAGGGAAAAGGCCAGCTCTTGCTGGGCTTGGCAAGCCACAGTGTGCGGTCAGGATTTGATTCCAGGTGCTATGGGGAACCTCTGGAGGCTTTAAGGCAGGACTCTGAAAGATTGTGATTCGCGGTCTCCTCATCTCTAAGATGGGGTAATAATATATCATCTCAATATACAGTTTCTTTTTCTGAAAATAACAACTTATATTAAATGCTCAATAAATGTTTATTAATGCTAATCACTATTTTTCATAATAGTAGTATACCATAGAAGCTTGTAAAGCAGATATCTTTGAGATTTAGAGAAGAGTAAAAGTGCCAACTACTTTTTGTTGCATGCCAACTGTATGTTTATATTATCTAATTTAATCTGCACTCCAACTTTCTGTAGAAGAAACTAACTTTTAAAGAAGTTAAGAAATTTGCTCAAGGTCACAAAGCTAATAAGGATAGAGCCAGAATTTCAATTTCACTTTGATCTTTCTGACTCTGAAGTTAATACTCTTTTTCTGTGCCAGGCAGCCACATGGAGAATGTGTGCCTTGCATTCTCTTGATGGCCTGTGGTTGTAGCAGATGATCCCTTCTCAAAGGCCTCTGGCTTTTATTCAGCCTGGATTTCATGAGCAGTTTGACACATAAATCACTACACAGTCTGCAGTAATTTATTCTGGGCATCATCATATTTGACTAAATGATCCTATAAAGTAATATTTATAATTCAAGGATTCTGTCCTCTACATCTCTCCATTTTATATGTAAGCATCAAGAGGAAAACCATCAAAGAAATAGTAATCGACTGAGAGAAAGCAGTGGTAAAGGCACTGTTTAAATTCTAGATATTATTATAATTGTTATTTAATGCCTTATTGGGAGATGAATGTAGTGATAAAAAGAACATTTCTTCAGCTAACTAAACTGGTGCATTCTGCATGAAAGGCAGTTGTTTCAAGGCACTAATACAGGAAAGAGGACTGGATGAAGGGCTGCGCAGTGGGAATTGAAAAAAGCCTGGGACAGGGAGGCTGGTACTTAGGTTTCATGGGTTGGAGAAGCCAACAGAAACGGGATGGTCCTGCTGGGTTCCTTCAGGTGCAGGTGACCTGAACTCCTTCCCCTTTTCCCTCCCTCATTGTCTCTTTGTGGACCCTGATGGTACTGGCCTTTGCTTTGTCAGCATTTGGTAGGTTATTGAAATTCTCTTGTCTTCAGAGATGGAGAAATGCTGACAAACAATAAGGCAGACATCTGTAGTTAATACACAGAAAATAAAAGGTCTGCCCTCATCTGCCTTTGCTCCTCTATCATTAAATCAATTATAATAAAGGGCTTTGCTGCAAACATTGCTATTTCTTCTGTTTGAATTCTAAACATCTTTCCACTGAAACAACCGACATTAGTTAATAGGACTATTTCTAGTAAAGCTTAGCCCTGACGACTCTGAATCATCCAGCAGGTGTCATGCAGAATGCAGACATTTAATCTATATGCACAAATGTCTCTCTCTTTTTCCTTTTCTTATTCATATTACTTTCTTACTTCCCATGAGACTAGAATCAGGGGTTTGGATGTAGAAGATTTTACATGGTTTAGGGTTTTTTCTTTTTTTTTTTCTATATACCAAACACTATTCTAAGTTTTTCAGTAAACAACCAGAAAAAAGATCCCTGCCCCTGTTGGGTGGAGGCCCTTCTAGCATGGTGATAAGCAACAAAGTATAAACATAAGAAACCCCTAAATTAGATAGTCTGTTATGATGATGTTAGAAGATGCTACTGGAAAAAGAGAAAGGAGAGTGAACACTCGGAGGAAGTGAGGATGAGCCGTTGGGTATATTTAGACACATCTTTTTTTTTTTTTTTTTTTTTTCGGTACGCGAGCCTCTCACTGTTGTGGGCTCTCCCGTTGCGGAGCACAGGCTCCGGACGCGCAGGCTCAGCGGCCATGGCTCACGGGCCCAGCCGCTCCGCGGCATGTGGGATCTTCCCAGACCGGGGCACGAACCCGCGTCCCCTGCATCGGCAGGCGGACTCCCAACCACTGCGCCACCAGGGAAGCCCCTAGACATATCTTTTTTGTTCAAAAGGATCAAACACCAGTGTTCAGGGTAAAAAGGAAAAGTTAATTATGTCTATGTCATAGAAAATATATGAACTCATATGCCTGTTTGTGCAGAAATGTCTAAAACAGATTTTGCTGGAAGTCGTTTTCCCCTCGGTTAACCACATGCCTCATTTTAATTACCATCATCCATGTCTCAGAAGGGGCGCCATCTCCTCCACTGCTGGATGAGCATGTTGTATTGATATCCCCCCTTTTGTTCTGAGGAGTGTGCATTCAATCTGATTAAAACAAACATTAACTAAAACAAAAAAATCCCCCATACTTGGATGAGAGAAACCAGAACCTGGAATCAAGTCTCCTTAGAGCACAATGAGTCCTTAGAGATTATTCAGTCACACCCATTATGTGACACCTGGGTATTTTGGCTCCAACTCAGTGGATGATGGGACTGTCATGGTCTGAACGTGGGTTGGAAGAGGATTTCCAGACACAAGGCAGAATGTAAAGAAGTTGGGATTTATTACAGGGAATGGTCATTGCCAGAACAGCGGGCCAACTTCCTATTAGTCTGGGAGAGTCGTTTTCTGATTGGCTGAGGCACATATACCTTCCTTCTGTAGGGTGGGATTGGGACAGGACAGAGGCCTTTCCTTATGTGGGACAAGAGAGGAACAGGTCCCATGGCCCTTGTGGGCCCAGGAGTTTTGTAACCATTGCAACATGGCAGGGAGGGCGATGAGAGTCCGGTAGGGTGTGTAACACTGAAACTTTTTTAGGCGGGGTTGACCTTTGTCCTTGAAGCACCATTGTCCTTGGAACACCACAGGGACCACTGGAGCTGATTTAATACCTCTGACCTCTAAAAGAGTGGCAGGATCCCTCAGGAATCTAATTTGTCTGGAAGACACGCCCTAAAGAGCTCTTGAGTCTTAAGTGGGCAGGACACTCAGAAAAATCTTCAGGAAAGCCAAACATTTTATATTCCAGCACACAGCTTCTTGAAGGAATGATAATAATTTACCCACTCTCTAGAGACCAAACCTGGGCAAACCCTTTCAACGTTTAGAGAGGTCCAAAGAGATATAGCAAAATAATAAATGAGCTTGTACCTCTTCTAAAATATCTCAGATTGAGGTCACCCACTGTCTGAACCCTTTCTCTCTGAAGTCTAGACCTCGTTCCACAAAGTATGATCCTCAGAGCAGCAACAGTGGCATCACCTGGGAGCTTGTTGAAATATACAATTTTGGCGCCCCCCCCCCGGGAATCTGTATTCTAGCAAGTTCCCCAGATAAGATAGGTGGAGAGTAAGGCTGAGATTCACTGGACTAGAAAACTTCTCCTGACCAGGGCAGAGCAGCCCCTACTTTGAACTTGACCTTTGAATCCTGAATAAATGCCTGTCAACAGCCAGCCCCATCCTCGTTCTGTAGAAACTTAACTAATTCTGCCTAATACATATTAGACCAGTTTGATTAATTACTGTGTCTGGTGCCCAGTTTTAGTAGGGCTCTTCAGCAGATTCCTGAATGCATTTCCCTCATAGGGAGGGGTGGATGAGGATTCAAATGGGGCAAAGGAAGACGATGCCAGTTTATGTAGACATCTTGGTCTGTGACCAACCCTTCCCTTTGCCCTCTCCCCTGTGGGAAGCCATAATGTCTCAATGATTTTCCCTCCCCTAGAGAGCCTGGCTCTTCTTAAGACAGCATTCAACTATTCCTCCTGTCATACATTTCACATAATTGGAAAGATGAGGGGAAATCGTATGCTGGAGGGAGCTTGGATTGGGGACAAAAATTGGGAAAATTCTCCTATTTGCTCTGCTGAACAATGATTAGTATTTAGGCTGCAAGGAACAAGGTGCTTTATTTGGGGTCTAGGGAGTTGCAATTTGGTAGACAGAGATTCGGGTACAACCGAAAAAAGTGTTCCAGGGAAGAGAGTCAGGGGCTTGTAAAGGCAAAAGCCACAAGGTTGTTAAAATTGTCTTCCAAGAATTGTAATTGCTCTGATGCAAATATTTATTTGCCCTTAAGAGAGGCTCTCACCAGTTACTTAGGGTAAGGGGCCGATAAGTATCTTGAGATTCTGCAACACTGTGCAGATGTTCTGGATGCCTGTGTTAAGATAGTAAGTGGTCAAAAGTTCTGATTCCATCCAGGCTGAGACGTGTATAAGTCCCACTTCCTTAATGGCCTACCAGCTCCATTTTAGAGCACCCTCTTAGCAGCCAACTCTATTTTGATTTTCCTTTCCCAGCTCCAATGTGTTAATTCTTTTTCCTTCTGTATTCTGTTCCTCTCTGAGCTATGTCAACTGACTTCCCAGCCATTCCTGTGTCTGCCTTTCGGAGATCCAAGGCTTGGTCTTGTGCACCTGACCATTAATTCTGTGGCCTTGCCAAAGAGCACCCTTGTCTGCCTCATGTTACCTGACTTCACTTATCAGGCATTATTCTTGCGGCTTCAGAATCTCACCACACAGGTCTGCACTCTCTGCCTCATTTGCTAGACAATAATCCCATGAGATACGCATCACGATTATCTCCATTCTACAGACTAAAACACCAAAACTCAAGAAAAAATTAAAGTGTTTCCTCAAGGTGACACACTTTGAGCTTACTGCTGAGGGAGACATATCAGATGATAGATGACTTCAAGAGAGTGAGGCTGAGGGCAGTCATCAGTTAGATCCCTTAAACCATAACTTGCCTAATAAATAATATTCTGTAACCTTCCTTCACCAATCAAGCTCGCCTTAATTGTGCTTGCAAATTGCACACACCCCCAGCTTCATGTAGCTTAGACAATATATCACAAGACTCCTTTAACCACCCCGTAGAGATAACACTTCTGATTTATAGATGCTATAGGAATGGTTGCTTAAATTGTTTTTCGGAAACGTGGAGCTAGTCTTGCCCAGATCAAACCGGTCAGACCACCAACCATTCAACTGGGCCTGTGCAAGTGTCCAGTGGATGACCTTTTGATGTCAGAGATGCAAAAACTCCACCCTCAGCTCACGCTAACACTGCCGTTTTCTGAACATGCATCCAATGGAGAAGCGTGTAACTCAGATACACCTGCACAGAATGCTGATTACTTCACCTTTTTCTTGCTTCCAATCATCTTTCCCCATGCCTCAGACCACTCTGCTTTTTTATTTCATAAATATCCTTGGGGAGGTGGATCTGAGACTTGGTCTCCCATCTCCTCACACTGGCTGCCTTGTGAATAAACTCTTTCTTTGCTACAATCCTCGGCATCTCAGCCTTTAGCTTGTTTTGCATTGGGCAAACATACCTGGTTCAGTAACAAGAGTGAAAATTCAGTTTAACCTCATTTTGAATTTTTAATGTGTATCATTTTAGACAGATTGTTTCACGAAATCATAGCTAACATTATAGGACCCAAACCTACACCAGTGATTGGTCTAACGCTTTACATATATTAACTCATTCTGCACAACAGTCTTATTATAGAAGCACTATTATATGACCATTTATGGATAAGCAGACTGAGGCACAGAAAGGTATCTAGAAATTACCAGAGCTGGGATTTGAGCCCAGGCCATCTGTCTCCACTCCAATATACCACCTTGTAATACTAAAAAATATGTAGGAAGTACTTAGGAAGAAATAATTATGGGTGTTTTCAGTTATTCCTAAAGCCCTAAAGGAGGTGAAAGTTTTGTAAAGGGCAGGCAGCTCAGTTTTAGAAGGGTCAGATGCAATAATGCCTTGTTTGTACAGAGCTTTCTTTCAAATAGATCAGTAATTTCCTTCATATCCCTGCCTACCTTCTGACCTGAGGCCTTTTTTGTTAATACGGAAAAGGTTAAAGGAGTCAAGAGGAAAAATGCATTCCTCTATTTAAATGAACAAATGAAGTGGTGATTACTTCTGAATACTCAGCTAAAACCCTTAGCAGTTAGATGTGAAACAGCCAGAGATTAGGAGGGTTTAAAACTCTCAAACAAATCTGTGAGAGATGGATCAAGGTCCCTTCTGCCTCAGAGCTGATTGTAGGTGGATGTTTAATGAGCAGATGATACGTCTCCCTGAAACAGATAAAAACACCTTTGAAGTGGAAATTGGCATTTATGTACCTCTTCAAGGCTCAGCCTTTATATGTGGTTGTGTGCTTCCTACTCCTGTGCCAGGAAGAGGAAAAGAGTCTGGTGGTAACAGGAAGGTCGCAGGGCTGTGTGAGATGAGCTGATGTCTTTTTTTTTTTTTTTTTTTTTTTTTTTTGTGGTACGCGGGCCTCTCACTGTTGTGGCCTCTCCCGTTGCGGAGCACAGGCTCCGGATGCACAGGCTCAGCAGCCATGGCTCACGGGCCCAGCCGCTCCGCGGTATATGGGATCCTCCCAGACCGGGGCACGAACCCGTATCCCCTGCATCGGCAGGCGGACTCTCAACCACTGCGCCACCAGGGAGGCCCTGAGCTGATGTCTTGAGCTGCAGTGGAACTGACCCAAACCCGACAGCTCAGCTCACCCCATTCACTTAGACATGCACTGGGAGAGGGCTTCTGGAAAACGCACTGCAACCTGGTGCCCTGCTTCAGGTTGGTACTTACTGAACCACCTTGAGGTGCTTAAAAGTAAGCCGAGGAGGAAGAGTTCTGGTATGTTCCCCAGTAAGGATGGAAAGGCACCTCAGAACCCACCTCCTCCACCCCGGGCAGTCAGAGACCTGGAAGGGCCCCCAGTCCTGCTGATGTTTTGCTGCAGCATCAGTAGATGGATGCATTCTGGGGACTGGGGTACCACCCCCCATGGGAAATCCCCCTTATTATGCTTTGAGGGTTTTACGCTTTGCTCAGGGTTTGGGAGTGGAGGAAGGAATTGGTGCAAGTCATCTCAGGATGACCCGCGTCACTCTGAGCTCCACGCTGAGGGATGTGTGTTAGTTATGATACAAGTACACAGGGCTTGTTCCTGTTCAGTGGAGCTCAGCGTGGTCCTGACTTTCAGTAATCTCTCCAAAGCTGAATGGAAGCTGAGAGGGAAGAAAGCGAGTAGACACAGCACGTGAGCTCATGGGCCAATCTTCCTGGTAGCTTCTGGGTTCCTCTGGTTCTGCTCATCCTCTCCAGACCTGGTGCTCCAGGATGCCCCTGGGGCATGCTCAGTGCTACCAGAGCTGTTTGAGGCAAGGCATTGGCAGGAAGAGGGCTTCTCCCTTCATTTATTGGAAAACGAATGACTACCTGGAATCCTGCTTCTTGTTTGCGTCATTATTCTGGTGTATGTATTTACAGAACACTTTTTGATATTAAAGAAATTGGGAGTGAAAGCTGGGCTATGGGCACTTTAGCTGTAAGAGGTACCAACTAAAACATCTCTTAGTCATTCTTAATGTACTATTACCTTTTTTCCTTTTTTGGGTCCTATTATTCATCTTCTGATTCCTTATGAATAGGATAAAACAATCAACAATGCTTTATTTAACAAGTTCTAAGATTTCTCCATGTGAGCCGCCATGGAAGGCAAGTACAAAGTTCTTGCTCTTAGGATCTTGATGGGAGTACAGGACATATACATATATAAACAAAAAGGAGCAATTATACTCCAATAAAGATGTTAAAAAAAAAAGGAAAAGGCATTCTGTTCCCATTTGATATAAATATGTAAAATATAGCGAGACAGCATACACACAAAAATATCACCTTCCTAAATATCACCTTCTCAATTTTTCTAAATAAAGTAAAATTTCTATCAGAAATATAAGATAAAATAAAACTGGATTGTCCACATGGAAGCACATATCCATTTTAAGCCACTGGCTTAAAAATAATGTTAGTCACCAAAGGTTCCTTGATGACCGATAAAGGGCTATCTACATAGTTATTTTCATGTATTCTACGCTTTAAGATATCTCAAAGTGACCCCTCGTATTTAGGAAGCAGTTGCCAGTAAGAAAACAACTGGAAGGGGCATGCATAACATTTAAAAAAATTTTTATGTTATACTGGAGTATAGTTGATTAACAATGTTGTGTTAGTTTCAGATGTACAGCAAAGTAATTCAGTTATACATATACATGTATCTATTCTTTTTCAAATTCTTTTCCCATCTAGGTTATTACAGAATATTGAGTAGAGTTCCTTGTGCTATACAGTAGGTCCTTGTTGGTTATCTATTTTAAATATAGTAGTGTGTATATGTTATTAGCAGTCTTTTTTTTTTTTTAATTGAAGTATAGTTGATTTACAATGTTGTGTTAATTTCTGCTATACAGCAAAGTGATTCAGTTATACATATATGTATACATATCTATCTATCTATCTATCTATCTATCATCTATACTCTTTTTTATATTCTTTTCCATAATGGTTTATCACAGGATATTGAATATAGTTCCCTGTGCTATACAGTAGGACCTTGTTGTTTATCAGTTCTGTATATAATAGTTTGCATCTGTTAACCCCAAACTCCCAATCCATCCCTCCCTCTCCCACCCTCCCCCTCAGCAACAACAAGTCTGTTCTGTATGTCTGTGTGTCTGTTTTGTAGATAACTTCATTTGTGTCGTATTTTAGATTCTGCATATAAGTGATATCATATGATATTTGTCTTTCCCTTCTGACTTACTTCACTTAGCATGCACACTGTTTTATATCACAAATATAAAACATGTTTCTTTAAGGTACTAGCAGTAGCAATCTAAGAGTCTAAACTCAGGCTGCCTTCCATTCTAACAAGGGGCATTTTGGTGTAAAGCTTAAGGACCTGGATTGCACCACTTTGTAGCTGTAGGAGCTACAAAGTTCCTAAGTTCTAGGATAAGTCATTAATAATTGCTAAACTGTCTCATCTCCTAGAAATGAGGAAAGAATGGATTCTAGGATTATTGTCAGCATATAAAGTATACAGAGTATATAAAATGCTTAGCTCAGGGCCTGGCTCATGATAAAAACTCAATAAAGTGTGCTATCATTGCCATTATCATTGATATATGTGAAGAATCTGAAAAGTTGGAGACTTTTCACTTTAATTTGTGCCATTTTGGTCCAGAACAGTTAAGATTGCATATTTCACACAGGTGTTAATGAATACAATTTAGTTTAGTATCACTACAAATTGGAATACATTTATTTCCTCCTATAAGTGTTGCCCACTGAATAGGCATGTGTGAAGAGCTATCTTATTTGAGTCTTCTTATAGTAGGTCAGAAGAAGACATGATTCTCAGGAAATGGACATTTACTGGTTCTAGTCATAAGTCATGTGATAGATAATTAGAAGTCAATGAGGGCAGTTGCCTTTTGTCAGTTTATTAAAAAGAGCCTGGAGTTTGAATAAGAAAGATGAACATACTTGTAGATTAAGCCTCTAAATAGCATTCTTTCCCAACTACATCACTGGAGTTTGAATTGCACTTATGGCATAACTAATCAAAATATATGTTCTTCTCATCTAGTGCTTCATTAATTGTTACTCGTTGCAGGTATTTGCACAAGGTGCGGGCTTCCTTGGGGCTGTAAGAAAATGGAGGGTCTGACAGCTGCTTAGTAAATTAACAGCTGAAAATACAAAATTTACAAACTGAGAATATAATTTAACTTTCATCATGTTTATTTATTAACATCCACCAAGTTTTCCATACCTTCCCTGGGCAGTAAAAAGCAGTTCATCAAATCTCTTTTCAAGAGGAATTCAAATCTTCCTCCACAAACCATGCTTGGCTAATCTAAGTGAAAATTGTTTTAAAATAAATACATTTAGAAATGCACTAAGGGGATACTTGAGGAAGATTGGTATAATCAGGATTAGTTCAGAAAATTCAAGATGGGAGCCTACTTTTTATTAACTAATTATTTTCTTTCAATATGCTATTCACTCTTGGGGGAGAAATACTTCACTTATACTCTAATATTTTCAAAATTTTATTGGAGTTCTTAGGTTATGTCGTAGAAGAATATTTAGTAGGTTTTATGACTCTGGCCTTTTGGATTCTCCCATAGTCCCAGAGTCACAAAGCAACCCAAAAGGTTTTACTTCTCTTGGGGAAAGACAGATAGATATATAAACTCTAGAGGTGGGTTATCTTAAAAAAATAAACATTGACGTCTCATATTTTCCTCTTTTATGTTTAAAGTTTTAAAGTAATCTTTCAATGGTCAGGAATTGTTACTTTCAGGAAAGCCAATGACTGTACATCAAAGATTAAATAGATTTCCTGAAGAATCTGTTTCTAAGATCTAGAGATGAGCAGAATTTCTAGAAGTGAAAATGTTTGGATTCTTTCCCTTATTATAATTTTAGATATATGGAAACTCACTGGAGAGTTTTCAAATACTTAATGGATTATAATGCTTTTTGCCATTGGAGGTATGCATACTTCCCACATGCCTTACAACCAAAGGATTCTGTGATCCAAGGGTCACAACAAAGAGAGGTGGTCTTTTCACTGCAGTGGATGTAGCAAGTAGTTTGGGATGATATGTGTGAGACTTTCATTGTTGAGGAATACCATCAAGTTATTGAAATACTGTGTAATTATAGATAATAAAGCAAAAAATAATGTTTTCTTTACAATTTCAGGGTGGACATAGAGTCAGATTCATGGGAATGGAGATGGATTGATTCTCTATGATAACTGTAATCATTATACTTGGAAAGCTCTAGTTGCTATTTAGGACAAGCGGTTGTTCTACGGCTCTGTCTGAATATATTTCAGGAGAAATATGTTCCCAAATCTAACTTGGTTGTAAGTTTCACCTTGCCCCCATTTTGAGAGTTCACTTGAGGCAGCCTCTGGGGAGATGCCTCCTCAGAGAGGGAGCTCTATGGGGTTGCACTGTGTCCAAATTGAGAACTATGTTTGTGCATGTCAACAGGCCCATGCACAGAAACAAGCAACAGTGTTATTTTTTGAGATAATGACCTGCGCCATTATTCATTTATTGCGTTTCTGCTCCAAATTCAACCTTCTTTATGTGCCCTGTGATAAGGCGTCTCTTCTTCACAGTGAGTGTGATGTTCACTTTTCTCTGTAAAGGGCTCTGGTGGGACACTGCAGAGAAGGGGCTCTCCTGCTGTTTCCTGCTGCAGCAGATGGAGGGGGGTGGGTGGTGTCAGTGGTGTCAGAGTACAAACGTTTGGTGGAGCTGTGCCCCAGCCATGGGCCTGGAGTCCTCAGCCTCCCTGCAGCCTCCACTTGCTGATAGCCTTTCTACACCCCTCTTGAAATGAGAGCTGGTGTCCCAACAGCTTCCTGCCTGTACCTGTGTCCAAAGGCCTCCCAACTGCACTGGCTCCCAGATTCCTCTGCAGCCTCGAGGGCCCCCACCCCTTCGGCATGCCCACACCCCTGGTGCTCATCAGCTGTTCTTCATCTCCATTCTGGAGGGTTATATCCTGCTCACCCATGAGCCTGTGGACCAACTTCAGGCTGGACAAACCAGCAAACTTTTCTCCCTTCCTTTGGGCTGAAATATACCTTCTCTAATGGGGTCTGATCCCCAGCCTTGGCAAGGGGATCCCCCTCCCAAGTTTGTTCTTCTTTGAGTACTCTCCCTCTGCCCTAGGCTACTTTATAGAGTTTCCTTATATTTTATCTTTTATCATGGTTTATTCTTTATATTAATCTTCCTCTGTTTAACCCATTATGTGACTTCTATTTCCCGATTGAACCCAGGCTGCTACACATCAAACCTCAATTGTTCACATGGGCATACAAAAGCGACTTCTAGATAGCATCCTGATTGAAATGGGAGACACTTTTATGGAAGCCAGCATAGTATGCTGAGTGCGATGTTTATTTTGGGTCAGCAGATGTCTCATGTTGAGACGTTGCTAGAGGTGATCTGTAGATGGGTGCTTCCTGGGACCATCCTGCAGGGTTGATGCCTCCCTGGGTGTGGCCTGTAGAGAAGCCAATGGAATTTCAAAGGCACTACCTGGGACTATGTGGCAAGTGTGAGTAATAAAGAAGAAGACAGTTATTCATCCAATAAGTTTTTACACAGTGCCTAGTATGTGCCGGGTACTGTCCTAGGTAGTGAAGATCCAGGAGGGTAAAAGCTACACAAAACAAAAATCCTTGCATTTGATTTTACTCAGATATTCCCTTCACATTATCTTTTTGCCCACCTAACACTTCAAGTGTGTTTCACATTGTACTGGTTATTCTTACAATCAACAGAATAAATCATTTCACATAAAGTGATTATAGAGGTGCTAGAAGTGTGTGGGGGGGCAGTTTGCAGTCATGGGTTTTGTGCCAATAGCCATTTTGAAGGTAAACTTATGTAAAAAAATCTTACTTCTGGACAAACATTTCAAAGAGATTTTACTGCCTTCAAATGAATGGCAACAGGTGAATGGAAAACTAAACCTAGATGGTGTGTGGAATTGGCTTTGAATTTCTCATTAATTAAGAGTGCTCAGGGACCTGGCTGTTCTAATTACATTTGTTGGGAAACTTGATCATTTGTGAAATGAAACATGAAGCTATACCACTTCCTTAAGAAACCCAAATGAGACTTGGCATGGTCCATGGAAGAATCAATATGAAAATTACCTCTTGCCAATAGGAGGCTCAGTGGGGTAGGTCCTCACTTCTTGGATTCTTGTAGGATTTTCTTTCAGGTGTATTTATTGCATCCATTTGAACTCTGCTTTGTTAGTTATGAGAGGAACTAAATCTGTCATCAGTGGTTTGATGACAGGACATTTTAACAGGGCACCTCAGGATGGCTAATTGTTGATTTTACTTCCAATTAACAGTAACTTTGACTTGTTGGAGGAATTCACATGTGTTCACTGAAGATAATCAGTGCTTTTTTTTAGAGGAAGGAACTGATGAGAGAATATTTTTAGATTCTCTTGTTTTTAGTCCAAATGACCTGAGGTTGGAGGGAAACTGATGTTTTAACCTTTTCATTTCTGTGTTTTCACCTCTCCTGTGTATTCACATTCTCTGGGCAGGTGTGGACCCACAAGTACACTTTTGTAGTCTATCTCTTTCTCTTCTCTTTCCTTAAAGTAGGAAGGAAGAGGGTGGCCAGTGGAGGAGGAAAACTTCTCAGGATATATGATGTGATAGGAAAAAAGATGCAAATTTCTTTTTTTTACTCAGGTAATTTAGTTTTTCTGTAGATAAAACTTAGCTAGAAAAATTACTACCTCTTTCTGAAGTTTAAAGCTACCTGATGTTTGGGGGAAATATTTACAACTCTTTGCACAAGGTAATAATATTTAAAATTGTGTTAAGATTTCATGTTATACACATTACAAATAGCTATTTCCTGGAACTGATATTTTCATGTTTAAATTCCATGATTAGAATTTAATTCAAAATCCCTATTTAAGTGATACTACAGAGCTGGCAAATTAAAACGTGTATAGCATTTAAATGAGTGACAGTATTTCAATAAAGTGCTTATAAGGGTCTTGAACTCTGGAATCATTTTATATTAAGAATTTGATTAATCAGCCTAATATATTTTAATTTACTGTAAATATAATTTTTAAAAAATCTTAGAATATTTCCAAAAATAATTTTATTAAGCCTTTAATGTATGCTTGTTAGAACCATCATAACCTGTAGTAATATTATCTTCCACTTAGATCTTCCTTTTATTGGTCTCTGAGTTCAGACCTTGATACACTATGTAGACTCAGTAAAGGGGAAGCTGCTATTATCTCCATTTTCAAATGACAGTCTTGGTATGGAGAATCAGGAAGGGTACCATGCATGCAGTGTTGTTATTCAGAGAACAGAATAGGATAACTGCCTTTAGAATAGAAGGATTAAAAGATCAGTATTAGAAGAAGTCCTATTTTATTGAGGCAAGATAGCATGGAGAAAAGAAAACTTACCCTAGAGATCTTGATTCTAGTTTCCACTTTGCTAGTAACCTACTGTGTGAACCCGAGAAAGTCAGTTAACCTCTCTGAGCCTTGGTTTCATCAGCTATAAAGTGAAGGGATTGAATTAGATCCCCTCTAAGATGCTTCCAGTGATCACATATCATTACACCACTTGGGAGGATTTAGTTTTCATGTCTGTGAGATTATTAATAGCCAAGTGCAAACCAAGGAAAGCATGTGTTTAAGTGATTTGCTATCCTCAGATTTAGTAGTCAAATTAGTAGTGTTCCAGGCTCTGCAATTTTTATATATCCGTATAGAAGAACTGACTTCACAGTTCTGACATTCAGAGCAGCAGGAAAATAGCATAATCTATTTCTCCAGGAATCAGGAAGGGAAATCTGGTGATTTGGGCAGTTCATCTTGGCTTCTGGTAAAAAGCAATTGTATCCAGGAACTTTGAAAAATCTGCCCTTAATAGCTTTAAGCAGAAAGGAGATTTAGTGGAAACAGCAATGAGAAGATGTTTTCTCCAGTCCAGTTCAATATACACATATTGAGCTTCTATTAAAGGCCTACAACCTTTTATTTATAAATCTGAAATTCAGAAAACTCTAAAAAGCCTGAATTCATTTAGTGGCAAGACCTAAGCCAAATGGATATGAGGCTACGTGCATTTTTTATTTTTCTCACTTTGTGTGAATACTCATTTCTCTCAAGGAAGAAACTGCACTGTATTCGGTTTGGGAGTGTCACCTGAGAACCTGCCAGGAATGTTCTATAAGATGTGGTACATGGTCTGTAATAATATTCCAAGCTTGGGAGATTTTGAGTTCCAAAGCTCATCTGGTTCTAAGGGTTTGAGAAAAGGGTTTTGGACATGTACGTGATTAGGGTGAAGGTGGGCAGAGTATGGCTGGAGAGGAACTGGGTGAAATGCAAAGGTACCCAGGATCAGGTCACTGTTCTCAGAGTTCCCAGACATAGTCACCAATGCAATATGGCACATTTTATAGGAGAGATAGGTACAAAATTTAAGGGCACTCACAGAGCAAGTATTGATATTTCTGCTGGGATTTCAGGGTGTTTCACAGAGGAGGGGAGATTTGAATTAGGTCCTGAAGGATGAGTGGGTGTTTCTCATATGGAAAGGTATTCTAAACAGAAAGAAGAGAAGCATGCCCATTCATGGTGCCTTGGGGGCCCCTTGGCTCCTCTGGGGTTGAATTAGAGAAGCCGTGGAGAGGATGTAATGGGGCTGAGTGTTTGAAAATGAAATTAGGAATATGATCTAGTACCTTGTATATCATTCTCATAACCATTCGTTGACCCCTCTTAGGTTGGGTTGCCCAGAGGCAGGCCCCGAGAGTGGTGTTCCTATGTAAAGGCTTTGTTATAGAAGCATACCCAGGAGACCTCCTGGGGGTAGGGCAGCAACACAGGGAAAGGTGCTATGTCAAGTAGGGAAGTATTCTTCTTGGGCAAGTTCCAGAGGTGGCTTTAGCTTGATCCTGAAGGAGGCAAGATAGTGAAATACTCCTGCACCCATCAGTCAGTCACGGGGTGAGGGCCATTGGACTGCAGTGGGTTGGTGATGTACATTTTCAGGCACTTCATCTGTCTTGGCCTGGGTTCTCCCCAAAGCAAGAGTACGTGCTGATGAAGGGGAGGTGGTGGGTGGCATGGACTAAAATGGTGAATGGAGATTCTAGGAGAGGGGGCAGACTGCCAACATTTTCTGCCGTAATACTGTTCGGTGACCTCTTATTGCAACTTACTGCACTGAGTACTTCAATCATCTCATTCACTTCTCATAACAATTCAGCAAGATAGGTAATATTTTCCATTTTATGGATGAGAATTCTGAAGCTTGGAAGGTCTAGTTAGTGGAGTTGTGTGCTTAGAACCCAGCTCTTTCTGGCCTCCAACTCCTTGTGGACTGCAGGATTCCCTAGGTCACCATGGCTTCCCCCCACTTTCCATCCAAGCAACTCTAATAATCTGTTTTGCACACTGTTTCTCTGCAAACCCTTTTCTCTGAAGGAACTTTTCTGAACTTTAAAAAGTTTCTAAACTGCCACAAATAATGGATAGCCAACAAGTAGATATATATGCACCCAATATAAGAGCATCTCAATATATAAGGCAAATGTTAACAGACATAAAAGGAGAAATAGGCAGTAGCACAATAATTGTGGGGGACTTTAACACCCCACTTACATCATGGACAAATCATCCAGACAGAAAATCAATAAGGAAACACAGGCCTTAAATGATACATTAGATCAGATGGACTTAATTGATATTTATAGAGCATTCCATCCAAAAGCAGCAGAATACACATTCTTTTCAAGTGCACATGGAACATTCTCCAGGATAGATCACATGCTGGGCTACAAAGCAAGCCTTGGTAAATTTCAGAAAATTGAAATCGTATCAAGCATCCTTTCTGACCACAACGTTGTGAGATTAGAAATCAACTACAAGAAAAGTTTTTAAGAGAAATGTGATGAAACACTGCTAGAAAAATACCCTTTCTTTCATTCTGTTTGAACTTTAGTTCTACTTAATGTATTCAAGGGCTCCTGAATCAAGTTTTATGCTACAATAAAGCAGAATAATTTCCTTATTTAAGTTTGGCCCAATTGAGAATGTTATCACATCTGTACTGATGCTTATCTTGTTGTTATTAATTTTGTTTTTCATTTGGAATTTCTTCAAAACTTTTTAGGAACCAAGTTAAGTTTTCAAAAGTCCATAAATACAAAAAAATTAGTTGATACATTCAGTTTCTAAAAGTTCTGTATTGTGTCCAGTCCATCAAGAATTAGAGAAATTCTAATTCTGGTAGTTGGGTAGTTGGGTAGAGGGGAGTAAATTATTATGATTATATCTCATCGCTGTTACTGCAAACAACGCAAACAAAACAAATCCTAAGCTGTGGTATTTGAGAGTCTGAAAAAAGATGTTTCTTTAGAAATTAGTCATTTAATATTACATTTTTAGCTGAAAGCAAGTAAATCTCCTGAGAATTGAACTCAACAAATATTTATGTAGCATCTAGTATATGCCAAGCACTATGAGTGAGCACTGTTAAAATGAGTGACAGTGATTTCTTTGCTGACTACAGTGAGAATGGCAAACTAAATCCCTGTGAAAAATATTTTCATGTGAATGATGAGCTATTAAAATGTCACTAACTGCCAAAATGGAATTCATAGATGAGTCTTCAAAATAGAACAAGTATACATAGACACCATAAGCAGCATAATTAAGAATTTTTTTTTTTTACATTATTACAGAATGGCCTTTTTTTTTCTTACTTAAAAACACTTGGAGAAGAGCATTGACTTTTAGTGACTTCTTTATTCCTGTTAGAGTTATTTCAGAAATATTATTTTATTGTCCACAGGAAACAACAGTACTGCAAGAGTTTTCACTTTAAATGCTTTCAACCTTTTACTCAGCTTCATTTCATCCCATCTCTTCTGGCTTTTCTGTCCTTTCTGGTTGTATTTTATCAGTTGTATCAACATTGATGAGCCAAGAGAAAATAAACATTTCTGAAAAATAAATCTGTTCCTGTATGTTTCTCCCAGACTGCCTTCCAGATTCACTGCCAGCATCAGCACACGGGGTGGGAGAGTCACGCAGCCCAGCCAAGCCAGCTGCAATAGCTCTACCAGGACCCTGAGGAAGAGCTGGGATTTCAAACCTGTGAACGGTCGGTATAAAGTATTTTCACTATGCGTGTTCACCAGAAAAGAATACAGGCTTGAAATATAGTCATAGAGCCTATGTCATCTTGTCCTCCCTCTCCAAGAAGGAGAAGAGCTTTCATCTCGACTGCACTGCCAGTCTCTTCCTGTCCCATCCACCTCGGGCTCCCCTGCCTTTGCCACTGTGCTATGTTGGGCTAATTCTGGCTCCTCCTGCAATTCGGCAATGCCAACACAGGTGTTGAATTTATATCCCCTTCACTTATTTTAAACCAACCCCTTCTCAAAGGGACAAGTAAAATTTTATCTCTTCTACTGAACTTTTCCTGCCAATTCCAGGACACACAGATGTCTAATCTCCATGAATAGTTTTAGAGCCAGAATCAGTGTTAACATTTTCTCCAAACCTTTTCATGTGTGTTAGTTTAATTCTTCTAATTATTCAAAGGCAGAAGCTATTTTTATTCTTTGGGTTTTTGTCTAACTACCTAGTTCACAGTTGGGTGCAAACAATGCTACAAAACATAAATCAGCTCCTGCTCACCAGGATTCTACAGTCTAGACAAGGAAAGAGGAGTGCAAATATGTGTAACAAGACTGGTGTTAGAGATGCATTTATTCATTCATGGTTTCATTACTGAGCACTTCTCAGGTGGTGAGCAACATTTTCACAGCCCGTGCAGGAGCTTGTTTCCTGTGGAGCTGGGCGGGGTGGGTGTCCGGAGGACTGCAGAGGACCGAGCTGACAGAAAGGCAGTCTCTCTCTCTCTCTCTCTCCCTCTGAATGACAAGAAAAGCAAGAAAGAAGGAAAATAAGATGATGAGATGATGAGTAACTATGAAAGAGATTGAGTTCTAATTTCTCCGGCAAAATCTGAGAGGCTTTGGCTGTGGAAATGTCTTTTTTCTGTAGGCAGATAGAATATCTTGTTTGCTGCCTCCCGTAAGGTGGAATGTACAGAACTTATAGTCCAGGTAACTGGAGGTGTGGAGAGTAAAAGTGGAAACAGAAAGACCACAACCACAACCACAACCAAGTGTCTTTACACTTTGCTTCTGCATTGGAGACCCTGGAGTATTGGGTGCTGAACTCAGAAGCAACAAAGCCCCACATCCTCACTCACCAGCAGGAGAAAAGTCATCTTCATTCTTTCACTCTCCATGTACTCTATTCCCAATGCACATTGGTTTCTGCCTACAGCATTTTACAGAAACTGTTCTTTAAAAAGTCAGAAGTTGCTCTTCAGAAAGTCAGCGGTTGCCAAATGGGTGTTTTCTGTACACACACTATCTGGCTTCTCTGTTGAACGGGATTCTGCTGATCTCTGCTGTTCTCCTCAAAGTATCACTTTCAAAACTTGAATTCTGGGATACTACAGAGTGCTCCTTTTCTCCTCTGGACCCTCAGTCCTTTTTTGTGTCTGTCCTCCAAGGCTCTGTTTTCTGCCGTCAGCCAGTATTTCTCACCCATCTACATACTCTCCTAGGCTGATCTCATCAGGCCTCATGGTTTTAAGTACAACCCATATGCTTGCTACTGACAAATCTTTCTTCTGTCCAGATTCTACACCCAGCATCTTCAGCTGTGTGTCTTATATGCCCCTTAAACTCAGCACAGCCTAAATAGAACTCTTCATTTCCCCCTGTAAAGTATTTCTTTTTCTAGTCTTTATTTCAACTGATGAACTGATGATAACACTACCCATTTAGTTCTTCTAACCAAAAACTGTTTTTGAGACTTCTTTCTCTCTCACCAGCCACATCCCATCAATCCCTAAGTGTTCTAAAATTATGTCCCCACCTGTCTGTCTCTATTACCTGTGTTCTCATTTGCTTAAACTCTTGCTGTCTTCCTAGAGGGTCTCTGGGCATTCAATCTTTCTTTCCCTTCAACTCCATTTTCTACACAGCTAGCAGACTAAACTCTTCAAACACAGGTCGATGTTCACTACCCTTCCTAAAGCCTGCAGTATGATTTAATTGTCTACAGCATCAGTTTTCTTACTGTGGAATAAGAGGCCCTCCATCGGCCCCCACCTGCTTCCAGTCCCATCATCTCTCCAGCCCGCACTGCTGTGTGGCATGTGGCTGACCACGTGGTTCCATGCCTCTGTCTTTGTCTGAAACGCTGTCACCCCTTCACCTCCT
The DNA here is from genome assembly GCF_949752795.1 of Hyperoodon ampullatus. Lineage (NCBI taxonomy): Eukaryota > Metazoa > Chordata > Mammalia > Artiodactyla > Ziphiidae > Hyperoodon > Hyperoodon ampullatus. Next base: position 5,065,475 of record NC_136925.1, read on the forward strand.
CGACTAGCTGATTCCTGCTTGTTATGGCTACTAGGAAGTGTCTCCAAGTGTTTCATGGTTGTGACCCTTTGGGGATCTGGAGCAACTTGAAAGAATATGAAAGAATTCAGAGGGCATTTTTTGGCAGATTCTGTGAGATTATAGTAGCCACATGCTATTCTACATGACATGGCCTACATGTCAGCAAAGTCTGGATTTAAGCCTGGTGTAGACAGAGAAGCATTCACAAAAGCTTCATCAGAATGCTTCCCCAGTTTTACCCCAAAGGCTACCCCTTCCCACATTATCATGAAAATTCATTTAGTGAAAACTGGTAGAAGGAGAGGATTTTGTTCCTATCTTTTCCAAGATACTGTTTGTCCCTTTCTATTCCAAATAGGGCATGGCAACATTTTATGGTGCCCCCGTGCCAGACATTTGAGTGATAATTGCTTAAATTTTATGTACTGGAAATGTATATATACTCTTGCTTTTCCACCCTCCATGTTGTTCATAAGGAACTAAGATTAAATAAATGCCTTCAACCCCTAAAAGATCAATTAGTTAAAAATGGAGGAAACATGAAGTCCTCCATTTATGCTTATTCTCCTGTAAGATCCCTGGGAAGAGACTAGGGATAGGTAAAATGCTTCTACCCAATTCTTAGAGTTCTTTATGATTAATCGTATGCCTCAATATGATTCTTTATGTTATACCACTATTCATGCTTGAAGATTCAGTTTATGAATGAAGGTGTCTGGGAAAACGGTCATGGATTTCCAGACTAGGTTTTGTTCACTTATCCTCATCCCTTCCACTATTTTGTGAATACCTCTATCTTTGCACTTAAAACATCTAATTGCATGTCTTTCTTTAATATCTCTACTTCTTCTATTACCATGCGTTACTTGAGGGCAGGAACCATGTCATATTTATTTTTATTGCTCCCAAATTTAGAACAGTGTCTAGTAGGTACTTGATAAAATGCTTATTGAATGAGTATACACATTGTTTTTGGCTGCAATGAAGTTTAGGTTTTAAAGAATCTAGTAATTCTCAGTGCCTGTAGATGTCTATAATAATCAATAAGCTCCCTCTCTATTTCAATATGTTTTTTTTTCTGATAATAAATTTCTTACTGTCACACTGAGGCAAGAGTTTCTGTATTTCCCAGAGGTACTAGGTATAGGGAAATAAATCACCTGGCAGTGTTCCATGGAGCAAATAGCCTAGAAGAATCTGTGTGGGAAGATTGATTATAGATTGCACTGGCTGGGATATCGCACAGGCTGGGATGTATAAGTGACAGTGAGCTGACTTGCAAGCCTGGATAGAGTTGCCCTCAGAAAGTAAAACTGGAAATCAACACCCATTGAACTGGAACAAAAATATACAAGTCAGCTAAGGAGATGGCCGACCTACTCCTGAGGAAGAGGAGCACATGACTGAAACCTACTGAAGATGTTATACCTGAAAGAAGGCGATCAAGCAACTGAGGGGCTGGACTGGAAAGGAAATGTGAAAGCGGTGCGTACTGTCCCACGTCGCTCTTGTGCTCTTCTAACCTCTTCACGGCAAGAGAACTGAGCAACAGGGGTATCCCTTCTGTGGAGACAGCTGTTTCAGGTTGCCTTTGCCAGGGTGGTGGTGTAGATCATTCCCATGGAGGAAATGGCCTGGGCAACACGAAGTCCAGCCTGGCAGGAACATAGCAGTGATGAGGAGGGGGCTGGCGCAAGTGGCCAGGGGATAGACTAGTGTGTGTGGGGGAATGATAATGTCCCATTGATTGTAACTTTTTAGGTTATAGGGGCCACTGAAGGTAACTAAAGCAGAGACTAGTGTTAAGATATAAGATCAGACTTCAGTTTTTTTTTTAATACAGAATAAAATGAGTAATGAATGATTAGGGGAAACTATTAGAGGTTTTTGCAATACAGAACAGGTGGGAAATGATTAAGGCCTAAAGTAAGCTGTGGACATGGGAGAGTGTGGAGTATGATCTATGTGGCAAAGTAAACACCAGACAAAAAACATAAAGCACTTCTAACATCGATGACTAACAACCAATCTTTCACATCACTCAGCTACCTCAACTTCACTTTGGATAAGTAGAACACCTGTGAATGATGCTGTCTAAAACTACGAAGCACTCTTTTTTAAAATTAGTTTTCACTGTGGTAAATGTGCATAACATGAAGTTTACCATCTTAATCCTTTTTAACTGTACAGTACAGTTGCACTGAATACATTCACAATGTTGTGTAACTATCACCCCTATCCATTTCCAGGACTTTTTTTGTCACCCCAAACTGAAACTCTGTACCCATTCAGCGATCGATAACTCCCTGGTCTTTTCTCCCCACAATGTGACGCCCGGCAACCTCTATTCTACTTTCTGTCTCTATAAATTTGCCTATACTAAATACCTTGTATAAGTGGAATCATACAATCTTTGTCCTCTTGTATCTGCTTATTTCACTTAGCATAATACTTTTAAGATCCATCTATGCTGTAGCCTGTGTCGGAACTTTATTCCTTTTTGTGGCTGAAAAATATTCCATTGTATGCCTGTACCTCAATTTGTTTATCCATTCATCCATCGATGGACATTTGGGTTGTTTCTGCCTTTTGGCTACTGTGAATAATGCTGCTATAAACACTGGCACACAAGCAAGTTTAAGTCCCTCTTCTCAATTATTTTGGATATATACCTGGAAGTTTTAAAGCCTTCCTTCACTGGGATAGTGTGTAGGAAGGAAGTGCCGGATGTGTGGACCATGCCATCGAGAGCTCTGAGTCCCCATTGCTGTTCTCACTGCTCAGAAGAGAGTCAGATCATCAGCTCATTCATTCTGGGACGTGACAATGCCTTGCATTGCAAGGAAATGACACTTCTGTCTCTCCAAGTTCAGGACAACAACTGCGTGTAACGTTTTTCCTCACTCAGCAGGCTACACATCCAACAGAGTCCTTCACACAAACACCTGGGCTTTTCTCCAGCAGGACACAAGCATGCAAATATGTAAAAGGTTCTGGGCTGTGGAGGCTGACTCCCTGCTGTGAGAGCCTGGAGAGCATAGAGACTAAACATCTGTTTTTCAAATTGAGTTGCTTTGTCTGTTAATCTAGCACAATCAGCTCCTGGTGCTGTGGCAGTTCTATAGATAGATGGAATTAATCAGAGCTCTACCTAACAATCAGAACCTCAGCTGCACACTCCAGTTCAGAAACCATGTAACCAGCAACCCCTTTGGGCATGTAGAATTTGCCAAAAGGCAGCCCAGAGTGAGATTGAAGTGAAACTAGCCCCTGGTAGGTCCAGTAGTTTTTTTTTTAAGAAAACTTCAAATCTGTATAAGTTTTGAAGCTAAGATGCAGGAAGAAATGTTGAAGGTAAGAAAATGTATCAGAAGTAGTTTCTCCATTATAGAGTCCCTGAGGATAAAAACAGAAAGAAGATTTTTAATCCTGCATGTTTATAAGTCATTAGCAGAAAGCTAATTTTGGTAACTCCCTTACCTGTTTCATGTATGTCTTCCATCTCCTCAATGAGGGTCACAGCCATTTACATCATTTTTGGAGATAAAGTTTAACCCCCAAATCCCTAGGAGAAGTTGCACAGTGACTTGAGTTCATATGAAGATATAAATGAGTGGGTTTGGATGGGGGGGTGTGGGCAGTGGGCAGAGGAAGAGACAAGTGTTACTGAGTCCAGTTAGGGAGAGCTGTGCTGGGAACGCTGGGAAAGGGGAGACTTAGGACAATGGGAATAAAAACAGCTGACTTTAAAACTGCTCAGAGCTAACTCTGCATGCACATTATTATTAATTTTCTTTGACATTAATGATTTTTAAAGTAAGCCCTTGGGACTTAGACATAGTGGAAACAATTGAGAAGAGCACTTTTTCTCATCTGAGCCTCTTCTTGCAGTGTGTGTGTGTGTGTGTGTGTGTGTGTGTGTGTGTGTCTGTGTGTGTGCGCGCGCGCGCGTGCTGTTTGGACACTGTTGTCAGGCAAGGAGACAGAAGCACAGATTCAATATCTGTTTTTGCAAATTTGTCCTTAATGGTTTTGAGGCTTCATTCAGGCAGAATTTCGTATTGAGTTTTTCCTGTCTTCACTTAGGAAACACTGGACCTTGGGACTTAAAATTGCTCCATTTGCTGAAGCTCTCCATCCCTCACTTCCCCTTAGGAAACAGAATCACTTACTGTCACAGGGAGTTGCTGGTTTGGCGACTCCCTTTCCTGTCACTGTGTCATTCTCTTATTGTACCAATTTGGTATGAAGAAGAAAATGTGGACCCTAAAAATTACTAACCTTGTTCTTGGTTTGGCATGGCTTTAAGACCCAAAGGTTTTGTGGGCCCCCCTTAACCTTACAGGACAGTAATACTCTAAGAGGAGTGAAAAGGGAATAGGTTTGTTCAGACTTTCAGAGGGAATGATATTTTCCTTTATAATGTTTTTCATTGTAAATTATAATATAATACTTTAGTGACTTTGAATTTGTCCCATGGATCCAACAAGGTACTGCTCTGCTTATTGGGGTTTGAAAACTACATATATTCATTGTCAAGCCAAAACAGGACCTCCTTATACAAAAGCTCTGAGTCTCTCATTTGTTTCTTTGTTTTGTAAATGAAGGATCAGTTTGGAGGCAACTCTCCATTTGTCTGAGTTTGTTACAAGGAAAATAGAACATATAGACAGAGCAATTTGGAGCCTCCATGAAGACATTAAACTTTTTGCATCTTTACTAGGCTATTATTAATTGATAAAATGTAGTTCTCTGTAAACTTGAAAAAATATTTCCTGAATTTTTTGGGAGGTGGGAAAAACAAAATTGAGAGTATATTAAGAAGATAATTCAGAACATTCTAATATTAAAGGTAATTTGAACTTGTATCCAGGAGGCTCTTAGAAAAAGAAAATTTGAGCTACAGCAAGAAAGTATTAGCTTAACTTAGAGAACAGATCATCACTTGGTCCTGATAGAAGAGCTGGACGACCCAGAGCCGATTCCATGAAAGAAATGCATCATTTTGATGAAAACTCTTGGAATGCGTATGAAGTGAAGCAAGAAAATGAAAATAGGACTGGTCATTCACGTGTATGTTTCTTTCAAAGCCGGAAAAACACATTTGAAAGTTTCATAACTAACCCCAGTTCTGGCCTAAATTTAATGTGAACAGAATAGGTGGTATGTCTGTATCTCTTGGCTGAAAATTCTGCTATTTACTTGGATTAGATACCCAATTTAGAAATTATGATCATTCCAGTGTGCATTTATTCTGGAAAACCTTTAGCCAATTACAAATGAGCTTCCAAGGTTTTAGGACTATTAATAAGTTCGCTAACCCATGTGTCTCCAGTCTAGAACTATGCTTAACTTCTATCTGCTATTCAGCAAATATTTGTTGAATGAAAAAACTAAGTTGACAGAGAGAAGCAACTCCATCTCTACAGTGTATACATTTAATCTCCCTGATAATCAGAATGGGAACTTTACTTGGGGTGTAGGGGAAATTCTGGGCATCTAGGCATTCATATGAGGACGTTTGAGGAAAGGAGAAACCCATGGAAAGACTGGTAGGTTTGAAGGTTGGAGAGAGCCTCAAAGGCAATTTACCCTGGATTTAGGTTTTTCTTTAAATTCTGTCCAGTCACAGTTGCACAGAGACTAGGTTAGAGCAGACGTTCCTAAACTTTCTTCACTCCCAGTGTCTTGGTGAGCTTTTCTTATGATACGCCCAGACCAAAAGAAAAAACACACAGTTCCATTTATGAAGTAGATAGGAATAAACAACTTAATAAATATTTAAGTCCTAACAACTTAATAGCCATTTGAATACATAATGCACATACATTAAACGAAAAAAATTTTTTATTTCACTCCAAAATAGCCATAACTACTTACTAATGAGACGTGTATGCCTGTTGAGTGCCGCACCACTTCTCAAATTTTGATATCACCGTCAGCCTCATTTTTCTTTTCACACTACCATGTAGTACTTGATTTTTATCAAAGCACCATTGTAAATCCAGTTTCACAAAGATATGATATCTCAAAAGGAACATAACAATCTAATGTTAAAATTGCCTATACGGTGTCTGATGGATGTCAGGGATTGCAGTGTTTTCCTCAAAAATTCACATGTCCCACTGCACCATGTGAGTTCACTTCAGTGTCTCAGAGCCCCTTGGGCAATATTTGGAAAACACATGATTATAGAGATGAAAGATATACAAGATAATAATAATAATAATAATAATAATAATAATAATAATAATAATAATAATGTTAACTGCTGACTCACCAAAAAGAGCACCATCATAAAGCTAAACTACATTTATTCTTAACCCAGTAAGGAAGATCAGTGTCTTGTTGAAATCTTATGAATATTTCTGAGGGGGCAGGTGAGGGCCAGGATATTTGTGAGGTTTCTGGAGTCAGTGTAAGGTCTTTCCATGCAGTAAACTGATGGGGATTTGACAAAGTTCATGACGTAATAGTTTAGAATCTGTGGCCACAGTGAAGCAAGGATTTCTGAGGGAGTGTGGAAGCATAAGTAATCGTTTGACAAGTCCGATTGCGTGGTCTGCTATCCTGAGAAGGGAGGTAATTAGGGCTTGCTGAAAGTTCTAGATATATGGATTTGGAGGAAGTTCCTGAAGTTAAAAATAGTCATTTGTACTTTCATCCTCTTGAGCAAGAGTTTTTTGGAAGAGTCAAGTTAATGTAGACATCGGGCTGTGTGGTTTTGGTTCTTAATAAAAATGATAAAAATAACAATAGTTATTGAGCCTTTTTCTTGCTACCCATGGTTCTCAGCACTTTACATGCATTCTATTTTAAACTGTTCTCAACAATTTCATGAGGTAGGAATTGCTATCCCTATTTCTACAGAACAAGGATATGAAAGGAAGGCACTTGCCTATGGTCAGGGAATGAGGACAAGAAGAGCATGTGTCTGTTTTTGTTTTTGTAAACAGTGAAAAGACAAGGGCAAGTATGATAAGAGTAATTCAGGGGGTTGTGTATTTATTTTCAAAGTTGTTATTTCAGTTTCATATTACTCCTGCTATGGCTTTATAATGGCCTATGGGCCTCCCTACACAGTGACAGAGGGGCTCCTCTGTTTTGACCGGACTGTGGATACTGCTTGTTGTAGCTTTCTTGTTTGCTAATCCTGGTTGCCAGTGACCAACTACCCAGAGCTGATCTCATGCCTCACACTGCTACTGACTCTGGGAGAACTCCTAAAGAGCAGCAAAACCTTTGGACATGGAGAACAGGCCTTCATCTGGGCAGCACAGAGGGTAGTACACAGTCTCCTTCTTTATGGTGTATTGATTGCTTAGTTATTGAGCCATATTACAGATTGTGACTTCATTCTGAAAAAAAATGCAGCGTTAAAGTGATTTGCATCCTTGCTAGATTAAATTTTTTTTTTTAACTTTAGATGGCAATAGCATGTAGTAAAAGAACAACAAATTCTGATATAAGAATTTTAGGGTTGAATTCAGGCTCTTCCATTTCCAAACTGTGTTACTTAATCAAGTGACTTAGCATCTCTTAACTTCAGGTTCTTCTTTAGGAAATAATAGTGACTATGTACTTCACAGGGTTGGTGGGAAGTTCCAATAAGGTAACGTTAAAGTATTATAAAGAGGCTTTTAACACAGTAGAGTATTATACATATATTAATTATTATTATTGTTGTTGTTATTACATGATTCTGTGAAAGTATGTTACATACACTCAGTTATCAGATAGTACTGTAATTCTATTTCATGTTCCTTTGTGCTAATATGCTTATTCCTTGAGGCACAGGAGTTCATATAAATCATTCTGTAATTCTGGGCATGTTGTAATATAACACCCTGGTGGCTCATTTACAATAGACTAAACATTTCTCAGCATAAATGCACACTGGATTGATAATTATTTCTTCAAGATATATTTTAACTTGGTAATTTAATTTTCATGCAGGCTCTTAACTGCAGGATTTATATGTGGCAGCTTAAATACATGCCCACTGACACACATCATGACATCATTGTCCACACTCATAAATTCATCTTTAGAAAGCTTCCTCACTCTAAGGGCAAAACTCAAAGGAACTTTCAGCAGGACCATATGTTCTCTGAGGGAAAGTTGTACTCTTTGATTTTCTTTTAGTTCTTTGAGAGGTACAGCTCTCATTTACATCAAAATAAATTCAGGAAGTGGAGGAGGATATGAAGAAATACAACACTAATTGTAACATTTATTTGGCAGTTGTCAGGTGTATCTTGGCATCAATAAAATAGTAATCATGCCTTTGCACATAGTGATTTATTTTGTTTTTATAGAAAAAGGGCTTAAGTAGGAGGGTACAGGATTTTTCCATGGATCCAAGGATAGGAAGGTAGTGGGGGCATCATGACAGGAACTTGAACTGTTACTCACCAGGATCCAGGACAGATTTCCTTAGCATGTGCTGGTAATACATGGGACCATTTCAAGGCATCTCTCATTGTCCTTTTCTTCTCAAAGAATGGTTTTTTTTTTTTACTCTGTTTGCATAGTTCTCTATCACAGCTTCCTCAGAGTGGGATCTTTCGACCTAGGAGCCTACATCTGTGACAAAGAAGCAGCCACCATTGACTGACTTTTCTGCTCTTTGATCCTATTACAAATTGCTGAAGAGAAGCCCTCAATAGTTCAGCCCAGTCTTTTCATTACTAGTCCTTACGTAAACTGCCCAGTGGGTTATAGCCATGGATTGCAGACCAGAAGTACAAACATGACTCCAGGGGCAGGTGGTGGCAGCTCTCAGAGAAGGGAACTTGGGCAGGATAATCACTGCCAAATCTCAAGAACATAAAATATTTGAATCATAGAAACACTGTACTATTATCACAGAAATATTAGCATGCAAAAACTCAGGTTTACAGAAATCTGGATTTCGTTTACATCCTTAGTTTTATGTAATGACCACATTTGTGAACATTGTTTTAGCCAATCCTTTATAGTGCTTGGAATAGTTATTTAAAGGAATTCTACAGGTGAATCCTTTTAAAAACATCCAATCAATCAACATGTCTTCGTGGAACATCCATTTTTAAGCACACTATATTACATATATGATTTCCTATGGTCAAAAAGAATTGATTTACCTTATGTTATTTGAATAGATATGTTATAAAGTTTTATGGTTCCTTAGACGATGGGGTTCTATTTGGTCATAAGTTTGGGGGTTGCTCCTTTAGTCTGTACCTGCTGTATACAGTCTATATACAGAAGTATTGTCTTAATTCTAAAATAAGCATTTGAAAGAAGATGGATGTGACTGGGGTCTAGTGAGCAAGGGGAGAGTGACACACATGCACAAACACCAAGAAAGAATCAAGGCAGATGTCAAGAAAGCTCTTTGTGAGTGCTGTGATTTTTATTTCCAGTATGTGAATTTGCTCGCTATAGCAGCCCTCACTGAAGACCAGTGCAGCTCGCAAAACTCACTCTCAAGTTGTTCCCTGACTCATTAAGTTAGTAATGGTTCTTGGAGTGGAGAAAAATCTGTACCATGTGTAGTTAGACCCTTAGGTCTCCTGGATACTAGGTTTCTCTCTCCCAAGTAGGAGACTCGCCATTAATGTTCAGAGGAAACAGAACCTGTGAAGCTCTGAACTTCTGTACACAAGTCACAGCAACTTATGTGTGTGACAATTTTTTTAAAGGAAAACCAGAAGAAACAAAGACAATGCAGGGAGAAATAGGAAACACTTAAACAAAAGCAATGGTTGTAATTGAAATCCTCAGAAAGACAAGAAATAGTGCATCCACTACAAACAAAAAAATAAAAGCAAAAATATGATGCTTATATAAATAAACAGACTCAGAAAGTGTTCTCGGAAATTAAAATAAAATCATTTAGAAAAACCAAATAGATGTTGAGAGAATCCCTAGGAAAATAGAATCAAAAGATAAAGAAATGGAAAAATAGAAGAAAAGAGGTAAGAAATTAAATGATCAATCTAGGAGTTCCAGCATTCAGCTCATAGATATTGCATAAAGAGAGAGGGAAGAAAACAGACATTAGGAAATTGCTCAAGAGATAGAAGACAAAAAATATTTCCAGAACTGACATACAAGGGTCTCCGAATTAGAAGAACCCAGCAGGAGCCCAACAAAAAAGGATTCACATCAAAGCACATTTTAATGAATTTTCAGAAGTTCTAGAAAAAGTAGAGGCTCCCAAAACTTTCCAAAGAGAGAATTAAAACCAAAAAAGAAAAAAGATGCACATTTACCTCCAAAGACTCTAGAACCAAAATAACATTAGAATTGTCGAAAGCAACATTGGGGTAAGAATATTATGGAGAGATAACTTAAAATTCAAAAGGAACATAGTTTTCAACTTACAATTATATACCCAGACAAACTATTATACAAATATCTGTGTAGAATAAATATATTTCAAGAATGAAAACAATCATTATTGATTCTTGTGCTCTTTTTTCTCCAACTTTATAGAGGTATGATTGACAAATAAAAGTTATACATATTTAGGTTGTACAGTGTGATTTTTTTAAAGATGTACAATGTGATGATTTAATATACATATACATTAGTTACTGCAGAATGAGCTATAGCAAAATGAGAGAGAACATGAAGATAAACGACAACATGGAACCCAGGGAAAGGAGGTCCAGTTCTTGAAAGGAATCCTTTCTTCCTGCCTGCCTGTGTGCCTTATTTCTTTTTCTTCTTTCCTTTCTCATTTTCCTTTTATTTTTAAATTGGAGTATAGTTGCTTTACCATGTTGTGTTAGTTTCTCTTGTACAATGAAGTGAATCAGCTATATGTACACATATATACCCTCCCTCTTGGACCTCCCTCCCACCCCCCCAATCCTACACATCTAGGTCATCGAAGAGCACCAAGCTGAGCTCCCTGTGCTACACAGCAGGTTCCCGCTAGCTACCTGTTTTACACATGGTAGTGTATATATGTCAATCCTAATCTCCCACTTAGTCCCACCATCCCCTTACCCTGCTGTGTCCACATGTCTGTTCTCTATGTCTGAGTCTCTATTCCTGCCCTGCAAATAGGTTAATCTGTGCCATTTTTCTAGATTGCACATATATGTGTTAATATACGATATTTCTTTTTCTCCTTCTGACTTACTTCACTCTGTATGACAGTCTCTAGATCCATCCACATCTCTACAAGTGACCCAGTTTCATTCCTTTTATGGCCAAGTAATATTCAATTGTATATATGTACCACATCTTTATCCATTCATCTGTCGACGGACACTTAGGTTGTTTCCATGTCCTGGCTATTGTAAATAGTGCTGCAGTGAATATTGGGGTACATGACTCTTTTTGAATTATGGTTTTCTCAGGGTATATGCCCAGTAGTGGGATTGCTGGGTCATATGGTAGTTCTGTTTTTTAGGGGACCTCCGTACTGTTCTCCATAGTGGCTGTAACAAGTTACATTCCCACCAACAGTGTTTGAGGGTTCCCTTTTCTCCACACCCTCTCCAGCATTTATTTTTTGTAGATTTTTTGATAATGGCCATTCAGGCCAGCGTGAAGTGATACCTCATCGTGGTTTTGATTTGCACTTCTCTAATAATCACTGATTTGAGCATCTTTTCATGTGTTTGTTGACCATCTGTATGTCTTCTTTGGAGAAATGTCTATTTATGAGCTGTTTGTATATTTTGGAGATTAATCCTTTGTCAGTTGCTTCATTTGTAAATATTTTCTCCCATTCTGAGGGTTGTCTTTTTGTCTTGTTTATGGTTTCCTTTGCTGTGCAAAAGCTTTTATCATTTTCCTATTTTTAACTTGAAAAATGGTACCAAAATTTAAATTCTATCACCTGGAATCTGTAGATATTTACAACTCTTAATGCCACGTCTATTCCCTTTGTCCAAAATAACTTTTGGCATCCTCTTTCTTTAATGAGTCCTGTGGTTATTGACAGAGTGGTGAAGGGATGATCACAAAAGTGGAGTGGCTAGGGCGAGAAACATGGTGGAGAACACTGAACTAGTGAAGAATATGAGGAAAGCCAACTGAGAACTTCAGGAAGCAGAATGAAAATCAGAATAATATGTTTTCCTCTGGACAGATAGAAATGGAATTAAAGCTTGGTGGGAAAGTTTGAAGACTTAGCTTGTAAAAGAACCTCAGAGCTATCAGAATATTTCATGCTTTCATTAGAATTTCTGCATCATCTCTTTAGAACCATGAGTACAAATTATTTACTACAAATATACTGAGAAGCAGTTGAGGGAAATTTGTTGTAACAAACAACTTTACTGCATACCAGAGAAATAATTTTAGAAGGAAACTGGCAATTAATTATTTTGTCAAATATTGCACTCAGATCTATGGTTAGTCTGTTTTTATATCTGTGCATTGTTCTGTAGTTCATACTGAATGAAGAATAAAGTAAATCAGTTCTTTAGCACATTGTACCTGATACTATGTTTTGGTCAATAAGCTTTCCCCTGGGGAAACATCACTTAAAAGAAACCATTTATTCCATTTCACTGTATATTTATTCCAAAACTTTAATGAAAAGGAAATGGAAGAAATTGGTTTGTACTATAAGAAACTGAAAGCAGTGGGTCTGTGACCTGAGTAACTGTTTTCCCTACGATAATATTATGATATATATTATCTGTCTCTATAGATATAATTGAGTAGATGAGCATTAACTGTTAGTGATATATTTCTTAAATACACTTAGAAAGTTAGGTGTTTGAGAGACATGGTACTTGTGTCAGACCTTGCCAGCACTACCCACAGCTCCTCAGAAGGGGGTAGAGCTATGTTTGGTTCCTTGGCATCATCTGAGTGGGTTGGAAGAATTCTGAAATCTTTTGATTCTCTTCCTTCTGCATCTGTCCTGATATCCTTGTCTTCCTTTTCCTCTCTTCTCTCTTTTTTCCCCTCAAGTTTAACACCTAGAGTATGTCTAGGTGTCTGTGGTGTCTGTGCACCATATTTAATACTCAGCTAAAATTTTCCTTCACCAAAAACTGCAAGGAAATTGACACTTGCAAGATTGTTGGTTTTGAGCCAGATTACACAGTGAGTTCCACTTCTTAAAGAAACAAAGCTTGAGAGGTTTATGTGAGTAAATCTCTCTGAGCGCCAATAGCTAAACAGTTATTTGGAGTGCTCTGAAAAATCTTGCTTCTTTTTTTGTTCAAGGAACAGGCTATTAAAGAGATTAATAAACAGTGATGAATGTTAGCCTATTCAGAAGATTTGTGCGATTATATTCCATTTTTCTTCTCTTTCCACCTGGCTGAGCTGGCAGTTTTTGTATTTATTTTTCTGAGCATAAGTGTGCAGTGCACAAGAAGGCATAAGCCAGTAGAGGAAGAGATGAGAAATATCTAAAGGGTATTTATGAATATGGACACAAAGTTAAAACTGAGTTAATAGTTTTGAGTGTTGAAAATTCTGTAATTTTTGTCTGTGACTGTATTTTTAGAAGAAATGTCATGTGATTTTTCTTTCATAGGTTGGGTTTGTAAATGGATTATTTATGTATGATGTGAGGTGCGGTATGGGCCTGGATGTTGTGTCTCTACCTATGAATAAAGAGATGGGCCCACTTGAATGTTAACTCTCCCATTGGCTATGTACTATCTCAAATGTTTTTACCTTCAAGCACAGATGGTTCAGGTCTTCTATTTTTCTCTGCTTCTCAAATTCCTCAAAGTTGGTATGTCTCAGAAATTCTTTCTCGAAAAATTTTCCTATGTTGTTCATTGTTTTTGTTACTAGTGTAGATAGTGTCATATTTCCATTGCTAACACTTGTCTACAAGTGGTCAAATTTAGAGTTGGTTTAGATTGCTAAATATTTAAAATGTAATTGGTATATTATGAGAGAAAGAGGTAATGAATTTCAACTTTAAAGATTTACTAAAATAATACACAGTAATTTCTATGACATTATAATCATAGACTCAGTGAAAGAAACTACTGTAAGGAAAAAGTGAATATATAAGAAGAGATTATAAGGAAAACTTGGTGACAAAGATAGGTGAGCTCAACAGGATTGGTTTTGATGAAAGAATAGAAACAAACCATACTTTTATAGAGGAGGCAGCTATGAAAGAACAGTTGGAGTTTGAAAGAAAATTTAAAGTGTGGAGGAACTGAATTGAAGAAGTTTATATTTATGACTGTTATATTTATGTTATCTATTCATAATCATCCCTTCTCCTCCCCACAACCATCATTCTTACTTTATCAGTCTGATTATTTTCATCATAACATTTACTACTGCCTAAAATTATTTTGATCTAAACATTTCTTTAGTTATTTAATATCCACCAGCACCTCTAGAGTGTAGAATCCATGAGATTAGGACACTTGTCTGTCTTGTTCATATTGCATACCTACCATGTGTCTGTGCTCAATAAATATTTAATATTTAATCTCTCTACAGCATTAAATCTTGTTGGTTGTAAACTTCTAGAAAGTCTTCCCTTAATTTTTGTAATGCTGCATTCTATTGACTTGGTTCCTATTTCGGTCTACTCTCTTCACCTAGCCTCTCTTTTTTTATCTACCCTTACGGTGTAAGCATCATAAGAGATGGTAATTTCTTCTGATTCTGTGCTCATTTTCTGGGATTTATCTATGCTCAAGATATCACCATGTCAGACATAATCCCTCGAATGTCCAAGTGTCACTAAACATCTCTTTATGGATACCCTACTAATAATTCAAACTCAATACATCCAAACCCAAATCCATTTTTCTCTTGACATTCATGTTCCCATCTCCCAAGCCAGCTCCTACTACCTACCCTCAGTTGATGATTCTCTTGGTCATGTAGGACAGAAAGCTCAGGGTAACTCTTGACATGCTCATCAACAAAAGTCTAATTTTCATCTGTCACCATACCCTCTTTGGGTAACCTTTTTCACCCATTTCACCCTCCTCCACCCTCCTTCCCTTCTAGTAACCACCAACCTGCTCTCTGTATCTATGTGTTTGTTTTTGTTTTGCTTTCTTTCTTCATTTTAAAAAGTACATTACATATATGAGTGAAATATTATGGTATTTCTCTTTCTCCATCTGACTCATTTCACTTAGCATAATACTCTCAAGGTCAATCCATGTACTCAAAAATGGCAAGATTTCATCTTTTTAAGTGACTAATATTTCACTGTATAAATAAATAAATATATATTTATATAAAACACATCTTCTTTATCCATTCATTCTTTTTTGGGCACTTAGGTTGTTTCCATATTTTGGCTTTTGTAAATAATGCTGCAGTGAAAATAGGGGTACACTTAGTTTTTTGAATTAGTGTTTTCCCTTCTTCGGTTAAGTACCCAGAAGTGAAATAGCTGGATCACATGGTAGTCTATTCTTAAGTTTTTGAGAAATCTCCATAATGTTTTCCATAGTGGCTGCACCAATTTACACTCCCACCAACCATGTTCCCTTTTCTCCACATCCTCTCCAACACATGTTATTATTTCTTTTCTTTTTGATAATACCATTCTAGTGGGTGTGAGGTGATATCTTACTGTGGTTTTTATTTGCATTTTCCTAATAATTAGTGATGTTGAACATCTTTTCATGTGTCTGTTGGCCATCTGCATGTCTTCTTTGGAAAAATGTATCTTCATCTTCTCTGTCCATCTTTGTCGGGAAAGCCTTTATTTCTTCTTCTATCTGAAGGATAACTTTGCTCGATAAAATATTCTTGTCTGAAAATTTTTATCTTTCAATATTTTGAACATGTCATTCCACTCTCTCCTGGCCTGTAGAGTTTCTGCTGGGAAATACGATTATAACCTAATGGGGGCTCCCTTGTATGTTACTGTCTTTTTTTGCCTGCCTACCTTTAAAACTCTTTCTTTATCAATGACTTTTGATAGTTTTAATATGTGTCTTGAAGAAGGCCTTTTTGCATTGAGATAATTAGGTGTTCTCTTAACCTCATGGACTTCTATGTCCAGTTCCTTCCCCAGGTTTGGGACGTTCTCAGCTATTATTTCTTTAAATAAACCCTGTTTCCTTCTCCCTCTGTTCTCTTTCTGGGATCCCATTATCCTTATGTTGCCTTTCCTAATGGAGTCAGTTAGTTCTCGTATAATTTCTTCATTTTTAAAAATCTTCATCTCTCTTGTCTTATACCTGAATTATTTCTAGATTTCTATTTTCAGGCTCACTAATTCTCTCTTCCCTATGGTCTGCTCTCTTTCTGCTTCTTTCTATTGCATTCTTCATCTCATTTATTGAGTTCTTCAGCTCCCAAATTTCTGTTTGGTTCCTTTTTAGAGTTTCAATCTCTTCAGTAAAGTATTTCTTCTCTTCATTAATCCAGAGATCATTGAACTGCCTTTCTAAGTTTTCTTGTAGCTTGTTAAGTTTCTTCATGACAGCTATTTTGATTTCTTTATCAGTTAGGTTGCAACCTTCTTTAAGTTTGGTTCCTGGAGAATTGTCATTTTCCTTTGGTGATATAATGTTCCCTTGGTTTTTCATGGTGCTTGATGAGTTGTTCCTCTGCTGGTGCATTTGAAGTAATGAACATCTTTCTTATTTAGATAAAGCTTTTTTTTTACTTTGATTCTAACAATTCAGCAGGTTGGTAATAAGAGGACTTTCTTTTGTTTTTTGGTAGGTGGCACTCTAACTCAAGTTTTTGGTTTCTCTTACCTGTACTGCCTCTGGCTGTATTTGAGAGTAGGCACTTTCCACCCTCCACTGCTGTGGCCCAAGGCATTGCCAGTGACCTCTTCATCACTGCTTGTGCTTCCAGGGTCTCTGGTGCCTTGGTGCTGACAGTGTTGCTGCTGTCCCTGGCATCGTTGCCAGGGACACTAGGATAGCAGGTACCTCTGTTGTGTCCGGGGTGATGTGGGTGGCTGGCGCTGCCAGTGTGGCAGGGGCTAAGGGAGAGTGGGGGGACGCGTGGTTACCTCTACCTATAGCGTTGTCAGGTTTGCTGGTGCTGCCATCACGGGTGCTGGTGGGGGGGCAGAATCATGGGCACCCCCTTGGAACTGGGGTTATGACCTGCCCCCGCTGCTGCCCTGTTCTCTGTGGCCATAGGCCCCTCTGTGGCTGGGGGGCCTTTGCTGTATGTGCCACCTCCCCTGCTGCTGCTGGGTTCTCTGGAGCTGTGGGTTCAGGCACCATGGCTGGGAGGCCTGGAATTGTGGCCACAACCTCTTTTCCCCTAGGTCCGACTCTTCTATATGTTCTAACAGTCACTTTTAGATCTACATACATGTGGATCTCTCTGGCATCCTGGTGTGTTGGGCAGAGAAACCTTTGTTGAGTTATGGATGTTTTACCAGTTGCACATTGAAGAGGAGAGACAAAAGGAGAGCCTCATGCCACCATGATGTTGACATCACCCTATGTGACATTTTAATCCATGATGTTGACAACATGGATAACTAGCAAAATGAGGTGTAATCTATTATCAGAAGCTAAGGGGTGGTGGGGTTACTGGTTCAGAAGCATGCTTGATTTCAAGGATAAAACACCTAGGGATTAGGAATGTACATTTGATAAATACAACTGCCCCTCTCTCCACCCAAAAAATTTTATAGATTTAAGTGTGTGAAAGCTTTTTCTTCACTTAGATTAAAAACTATGCTACAAAGATGCTACAAAGTAGCTTTCCCTTAAGGTACAGAATTTTGGAGGTTTGTATGCTTTCTTTTGACACATCCAAAATGGCAAAAAAAACAAACATAAATCTTTTGGGGGATGAGTCTGGCATGAATGAATAGTAAAATGGACTTGAAATAAACGCAAGCATGCTGTGGCAATTATCTTGGACTTATGCTCCTATTACAACAATGAGTGTGATAACAATTATTAAAATGTTACTAGAATTTATATAACCTAGGACAGAGGCAAAAAAGCATCCTTCTCTATCATTGTGGGTTTCTCTCCTTTTTAAATATTTTATTGAAAAAAATTCCTGCTCTCTTTTGGAGATATCTATTAAAACTATGAATACGTTTTTCTAAAATAGAGATTTATAATATAGACATCAAATTTACTTTCTTTGATGATAACCCAAACTACATTAATGTGACATTAATGCCTATCATTTTAACTTCCAGTAAGACAGTGTAATCTATAAAAATTCATAACAAAATGAAAACTTGTTTCTTTAATTATATGCTCCTAGATCGTCTTTTTGACATCTTATCCCAGTCATTAGATTTGTAGATATTTGAGTTATACCATTGTCCATGTTCTTTTTTATACAGTTTGTGACTCTATCAAAAGTCTCATTCATGAGATGATTGGTAATCCAAATATGTTTTCAATATTTATCTATTATTATTAAAATTAATTGCTTATCAGTGGTGATGCTTTATAAGTGTACAGTCAGATATCAATGAAAAAGTGTAATACTCATGAATTATAAATGAAAGTCAATCTCTTAATGTGAATTAATAAGGTGTAAGAAATAAATTTTTATATATTTTGCTACTTCATTACCCACATTAATGCCTTAAATGAAAAGCTATTCTATGTTCCCTAAGATCTGGTTGAATCATTTGTCAAAACAGGTCATAAAAAAATCTCTTGAGATCTTCACTAGTCTTGTTTTAATATAATTTTGTCCAGATACCACTTTTATTGTTTTTTCTTTCCTATATTTGAGATCTAGCTTAATAATTCAATGTCTTTTGAGCAATAGGCAATTCAGCTTATATCTGGATGATTTTTTTTTCTTGTTTTTATTGAAGGTGGTACTTGGGGGCAGCTCTGAAGTACCCCTAAGAGCTTATAAATAGGGATAATGAGGTTGTCCTTTGAGAGTTAAATTATAAAATCAATAGATAGTGGATCAGAGCAGAGATACATAGTCAAATGAAAAAATTAAAAAACAGATTTACTGGCAGGGTCAGAGTAAGACTTGACTGAATACCTAAATACATCTAAAGGAAAAATGATAGTCAATGGAGACATTATTCAGCATGAAGTTAGGAAAAGTTGACCCAGAGAAGCAGACAGAGACTGTGTCAATTCTAAACACAGAAAGAACATATTGGCTAATGGATTTATTGTGGAGATTCATGCTTCAGGCCATTACTTAAATTATATAGCTCACTTTTATTGGGATTCTGTTCTCACCAAGGACTCTTCCCGTTAAGGTTCGACTTTTCTTGAGGATCTGCCTTTGGGAGAGAGAGCTACTTTTGCTGATGTGTTTAAGGAGGTGGGACAGCACTATTTCTATTTTTAAACTGGAATTCTAATTTTATACATTATTCTTTATCTATTAGGTTGATGAAGTCCACCCCCTGAAAGATGGATTGACTTAATATGCTGACATTTAATATTTTTCCCCAGCTTTATTGAGGTATAATTGACATATGACATTGTGTAAATTTTATGTGTACAATATGATGATTTGATATGCATATATATTACAAAATGATTACCTTGATAAAGTTAGTTAACACAGTTATTACCTCACATAGTTACCATTTTTTGGTGTGTATGTTGTGAGAACTTTTAAGATTTTCTCTCTCAGCAACTTTGAAGTGAACAATGTAGTATTGTTAACCATAGTCACCATGCTATACATTAAATCCTCAAAACTTATTCATCTTATAACTGGAAGCTTGTACTATTTGACCACCTTGACCCATGTTCCACACCCCTACTCCCTGCCCCTAGGAACCACAAATCTACTCTATCTTGCTATGGGTTGTTTGTTTGTTTTTAGATTACACATATAAGTGAGATCATGTATATATTGTATATATACACCACATTTTCTTTATTCATTCATTTGTGATGGGCACTTAGGTTGTTTCCATTTCTTGGTTATTGTGAATAATGCTGCAATGAACATGGGGGTGCAGATATCTCTTCAAGATCATGATTTCATTTCCTTTGGATGTGTAGCTAGAAGTGGAATTGCTAGATCATATGGTAGTTCTTTTTTTAATTTTCAGGGAACCTCTATACTGTTTTCCATAGAGGCTGCACCAAATTACATTTCAAGCAACAGTGTGCAAGTGTTCCCTTTTCTCCACATCCTTGCTAGGACTTATCTCTTATCTATTTGATAATAGTTATCCCAACAGGTGTGAGGTGACATCTCATTGTAGTTTTGATTTGCATTTCTCTGATGATTAGTGAGCATTTTTTCATGTGTGTTTTCACCATTTGTGTGTCTTCTTTGGAAAAATGTCTATTTCTGGCCCTTTGCCCATGTTTAAATTAGGTTTTTTGTTTTTTGCTATTGAGTTGTATTATTCCCTTGCATGTATGGGATATTTATCAGATGTATGATTTGAAAACTTTTTCTTTCTTTTCATAGGTTGCCGTTTCATTTTGTTGATGGTTTATTTTGCTTTGCAGAAGCTTTGTTTAATGTAGACCCTTAGTACATTTTTGCTTTTGTTGTTCATGCTTTTGGTGTCATATCTAACAATTCATTGCCAAGACTGTCAAGGAGATTTTCCTATGTTTTCTTCTAGAAGCTTTATGGTTTCAGGTCTTACGTTTAAGTCTTTAATCAATTTTGAATTAATTTTTGTGAGTGGTTTAAGATACATTTCATTTTCTGTAGTTTCATTTTTTTTGCATATGACTGTCAAGTTATCTCAACACCATTGTTTGAAGAGACTGTCTTTTCCCCATTGAACGTTGTTGGTTCCTTTGTCAAATACTAGTTGACTGTATCTTTGTGGGTTTATTTCTGGGTTTTTCATTCTATTTCATTGGTATATGTGTCTTTTTATGCCATACTGGTTTTTACCATACTGTTTTGATTATTATAGCTTTTCATTATAGTTTGAAATCAGGATGTGTGATGACTCCAACTTTTTGCTTTGTAAGATTGATTTGACTATGCAGGGTCTTTTGTGGTTCTATTCAAATTTTAGGATTTTTTTTCTTTCTGTAAATAATGCCATTGGATTTTGATAGGGATTGCATGGCTTTTGATAGTATGGTCATTTAAAAAATATTTACTCATCTGATCCATGAACATAAGATATCTTTCTGCTTATTTGTGTCTTCTTCAATTTATTTCAACAATATTTTTTAGTTTTCAGTGTATAGATCTTTCACCTTCTTGGTTAAATTTATTCCTAAGTATTTTATTCTGTTTGATGCTATTGTAAATGAGAATGTTTCTTTATTTGTTTTTCAGATAGTTTGTTGTTAGTGTGTATACATGCAGCTGATTTTTGTATGTTGATTTTGTGACCTGCATCCTTACTGAATTTGTTTATTATTTCTAATAGATTTTTGATAGAGCTTTTAGGGTTTTCTATGTATAAGATAATGTCATCTGCAAACAGCCAATTTTACT
Organism: Hyperoodon ampullatus; assembly: GCF_949752795.1. Taxonomy (NCBI): domain Eukaryota; kingdom Metazoa; phylum Chordata; class Mammalia; order Artiodactyla; family Ziphiidae; genus Hyperoodon; species Hyperoodon ampullatus. Next base: position 5,086,811 of record NC_136925.1, read on the forward strand.
TCTTCCTTTTCAATTTGGGAGAGTTTGTTTCTTTTCCTTGCCTGATTGCTCCGGCTAGGACTTCCAATACTATGTTAAAATAGAAGTGGTAAGAGTGGGCACCCTTTCTTGTTTCTGCTCTTAGAGGAAAAGCTTTCAATCTTTAATCATTTAAAGACATTTCTGTTTTTAGCTTGTATGTCTGATGGCCAGACCCATTTCTGGATGATTCTATCACTGTAAATTCAATTCTCAGACCTCTGGGAGGAAGGAAAGAGAGAGGGATAGGGAAAGAGAGCGCACTTTTTGGTGAGGCTCAATTTCACTATTTCCTTTGAAAATTCTTTACATAAAATGTAAAAGCACTGTGGAACTTCTTCTTGGTCTTGCTTGAGAAACAGTGCTGAAAATTTATGCTTTTGCTGTAATCAATTCTTTTAGCTAGGTGACAGATCAGTGGTGTATTCAATGATGTTATAATGAGATAGGCTATAACAGAGTGCTATATTTCACCTACAAGTATTTTTTTTATATATGTGTTGAGAGGCAATCAATAAAAATGAAAAGCCTCCATATGTAAAAACTGTTAGAATGACATCCTCTTTTGGTTTGTATTTTAGAGTTTGTAAAGTAATTTCACTTTAATTCTCTCTTGATCCTTTTAAGAACTGTGTAAAGCATGTGGGAAAAGTATTATTACTTTGAATTTGTAGATTAGGAAATTATAACTCAGAGAATTTAATTGACTAGCCAAGATCACATGACTACGTGACTAAGAAATGACAGGCAGATATGTCTCCAAACACTAATCCAGTACTCTTCCAATTATTTTACTTCCTTGTGTATAGAATTAAACAAAACTTTAAAAAGATGCCAAAAGCTAAATGTTGAGTAAAATTTGTTTTTATGAACTGTCCCTAAATTTGACTAAACTGTGACAAGAAGGAAAAGATGATTTATAATTAAATCATTCATGAAATTTTTATCATGCACCTGCCGTGTGTCAGGTAACTATTAGAAGTTCAATAGGGTACAAGGCAGGTAGGGTTTCTGGTATCATAAGGACAATGGTTTAGTGGGGAAAACAGTCATTAGGCACATAATCAAACAATTGGCTAAGTGTGATTGTGATAAAGTGACATTTAAGCTGAGAACTGTTGAAAAGAAAGTTAGCCAGAACAGGACATGGATGAGGAGGGATTTTAAAATCTAGAAACCATACCAAGTTTAACTTAATTACCTTAAATAAAAACAGAGAAAACTGACTTCTTCACACCACAACTTTTTGTCAATATCCAGATTCTGACATGAGAGAGATAGAGAATGGGAGGAAGAAGGAAAGAGACCGTGCTTTATTTATTATTTTTAATAGTTATCAATTTTATACATATTAGTGTATATATGTCAATCCAAATCTCCCAATTCATCCCACCCCCAGCCCCCTGCTTTCCCGTCTTGGTGTCCATATATTTGTTCTCTACATCTGTGTCTCAATTTCTGCCTTGCAAACTGGTTCATGTGTACCATTTTTCTAGATTCCATATATATGCATTGATAAACGATATTTGTTTTTCTAACTTACTTCACTCTGTATGACACTCTCTAGGTCCATCCATATCTCTACAAATGACCCAATTTCGTTCCCTTTTATGGCTGAGTAATATTCCATTGTATATATGTACCACATCTTCTTTATCCATTTGTCTGTCAATGGGCATTTAGTTTGCTTCCATGACCCAGCTATTGTAAATAGCACTGCAATGAACACTGGAGTGCATGTGTCTTTTTGAATTATGGTTTTCTCTGGGTATATGCCCAGTAGTGGGATTGCTGGGTCATATGGTAATTCTATTTTTAGTTTTTTAAGAAACATCCATACTGTTTTCCATAGTGGCTGTATCAATTTACATTCCCACCAACAGTGCATGAGGGTTCCATTTTTTCCACACCCTCTCCAACATTTATTGTTTGTAGCTTTTTTGATGATGGCCGTTCTGAGTGGTATGAGATTTCTATAAAGGAATGTTTAAAATATATTTCAATATTTATATTTAAAGAGTATGAATGTTTAAAATGTATTTATATGTGTTATAAAATTGCATGTTCATATGCCTCATTTTTTTATGACAATTTGTACAAAATTTTTGTTCATTTGTTTTCATGCCTAACAATATTGAATACAAGTGCACATTTCACTACATGTTATAAACATTGAAAATTACTCATTAAATTGTTTCCGGAAATACTGGCAGGCTGATCTAATACGTTTGCATTCTTCCTAATCTAAAATCCTTAAACTTTCAGAAAATTTATTTAAAAAATTAACCTGTAGCAGCACTGATGTTAAAATAAGCAAACCATTAGCAGACAAGTCTTTGGTAGAAGTTCCTGAAAATAAAAAAGCAGATGCCTTTGGGATCTCAGAGAAACAAGAGAAGAGAAAAACACAGCTCAAAACAATTGGGAAAACTATTGCAGAAAGAGGAAACAATGCCAAGGATATTTCAAGCTTAGAGTCAACACATACAAAGGCATGTGATGAGTGTGGAGGAGTTATCAACCGAAACACTGCTTGTGAGTTTGCACTTCCATCCCTTAGATTCCTCTCTAAATGAACTAATGTGTCTGGAGTGAGCACCTAGAATGAATGCTTTGGTGTGAGAGAGAAGTAGAAAGAAAATACGTCTTCTCAGCAGGGAAACAGTTTAAAGGTGAGCATGCCCACCCTGAGTTAAAGACCCTTTTAGGACTCAGGATGCTGGTCTATCGCTCTTCTATAGGCATGCTCAGTGTAAATACACAGAGACAGCATTCATCCTTCCTGTTGTACAGGGGAGGGAGGCCTGTTGTGCAGCCAGAAAGTTACAAGGGCCAAAGACAAGGTACCCATACCTGTTAACCATGCAAATTGACATGGTCCTTCTTTCATAAATATGCACCACCAACCAAAGTTCATCAGACATTTGAAGAAAACTAATAGCATTTTCCTTTCAACATTGAATTGCCTTGGCATCTTTGTAGAAAATCAATTGACTTTATTTCTCAACTCTCTGTTATGTTCCATTGATCTTTATACATCTACCCTTTCACCAATACCAAACTATCCTGATAACTGTGACTTGAAATCATGTAGATTAGGTGCTCCAACTTTGTTCTGCTTTAAAAATATCCTTTGGCTAGGAATTATACATTTCCATACAAGTTTTAAAAATCAGCTTGTTAATTTCTGTAAAATGTCTGCTGGAATATTTTATTGGGAATGCATTGAATCTATAGATCACTTTGGGAAGAATGGACATATATTGAGTCTTTCAATCCATGAACATGCTGTATCTCTTCATTTCTTTAGATGTTTTAAAATTTTCTCAATAATGTTCTATAGTTTTCACCGTAGAAGTTTTGGGCTCCTTTGGTTAAATTTATTCCTAGATATTTTATGATTTAGATGTTATCATAAATCAAGCTGATTGCCTTTTTACTTTTTACTGCTAGTGTAGAAGAATACAATTGATTAACAAAATACAGTTAACATCTTACACGTTTGCATATCTAATGTATTAATTTGAGTAATTGTTTTTGGATTTTTTTTCCATGTACAGTCATAGGGATATAGAGACAATATTATTTTTTCCTTCTGTTCTTTGTGTTTTTACTTTCATTTTCTCTTTCTTTTTATATAGCTTTATTGCAATTTCTAGCACATTAACTACAATTTGACAAGAAATGATGCATGTAGGTGTCTTTAGCTTTTTCCTATACAAGGCGTTTGGGGGCAGTTTTTCACTGTTGAGTACTACATTAGTTGTAGATGTTTTATATGCCCTCTATCAGCATGAGAACGTTTCCTGCTACTCTTAGTTTGTTGAGGGTTTTTGTATGATTGGGTATTAATTTTTTAAAATTTTATTCAATTGAAATGGTTATATTATCTTCCTTATTTTGTTATTGTGGTGAATTGCATTGAATAATTTTTTAATTTTAAGCCAATCTTACACTCATAGTGTAAACCCTACTTGGTTATGTTGTATATATTTTCATATACACTCCATTGGTCAACTGGGTTTGCTAATACTTACTTCAGGATTTTTGCATCTATGTTCAGAAGAGATACTGGTCTATACGTTTGTGTGAAGTCTTCAGCAGGTTTGGTATAGAGTTTTGCATGCCATATAAAATGAGTTGGGCAGCATTCTCTATTTTTTTTAAATAAAAAGCTTTATCTCTATTTTTAGCAGTTGAGCTAAAGATTCATCAATTTTGTTGATCTTTGCAAAGAAATATTTTTGGCTTTCTTAATTTTCTCTATTGTCTGTTTTCTATTTTAGTAATTTCTACTTTTATCATTATTATTTCCTTCCCTCTACAGCTGACCCTTGAACAATGTGGAATTGAGCTGTACAGATCCATTTATACACGGATATTTTTCAGTAGTAAATACTACAGAACTACACCACTGGTGGTTGGTTGAAACCTGGGGTGTGGAGGAATGGCACATATGGAGAGTTCACTCTAAGTTATATGCAGATTAATCATCACATTGTTCAAGGGTCAACTGTATTTATTTTGGATATATTTTACCCTTCTTTTCATAGATTCTTAAAGTGAAAGCATAGGACATTGTCTTAGACACTTCTTTTTTTTTTCTTTTTCTAAAATAAGCATTCCACACACTGCTTTAGCTGCATCCCACAAATCGACATGCTAAATTTTCATTACTATTCAATTAAAAATATTTTCTAATTTGTCTTGTGATTTCTTCATTGATGCTCAGTGAGCGTCTTTATGACTGTTATTTTGAACTCTCTTTTGCTTAAGTCCCTTATCTCCATTTAATTAAGATGGATTCCTGGAGATTAATCTTGTTCTTTTGTTTGGGATATATTCCCTTATTTCTTCATTTCCATTGACTCTGTTGGTTTCTGTGCATTAGATAAAATAGCCACCTCTCTCCATCTTGACAGACTGGTCTCTTGGAGATGAACCTCGTCAGTCAGCCCAGCTTGAGCTCCAGGTTGCTTCTCAAACCTTTGTGATTGTCAAAGTCATCGTCTTTGTTTTTAGTGACTCCCAGTATTTGAAGTTGTGCCAAAGGGATGATCACAGACAGCATCTAGATGCAGTCTGATTGGAAGCTGGACCCTCAGGCAGCAGCTAAGAAAGTGTGCCATCAAATCCCTTCCAGGGAGAAACTGGGAGATGAGTGTTTGCCTGCTTCCTCTGCATTGAGCCTAGGCTTATAGCCACGGGGAGTGCGCCTGTGCGCATTTGAAAACTGCTTCTTCTCTTGCATAGTCTTGTGGGACTCATGAATCCAAGTCTTGTTGCATGTCAGAGCTAGGCGATTTGGGGGTCTGTCCCTTGGAAAGCAGCTGTGAAAATTGAGGTGCTAGATGTGTGGACAGGTTCCTTCCAGGGAGATGCTGATGACTTGGTTTTGTTGTTGGAACATGACAGAAGTGCCCACTGGCTCTTTCAGGCTCTGGGAAGGCTCGCAGTCAGTACCCAGAGGCTGCTAAATAGAAGCAAGAGCCCCAGGCAGTAGCTTGTGAAGTCTGCAGTCAGACTCCATCCAGGCAAGAACTGGGAGATGGTTGTGTTTGTTGGCTCCCTCTGTGCTTAGCCCTCCTGGGAAGGCCTGCTCACTCACTTCACCTGTTAGCTACTGCTTCTTCACTTGCTGTAGTCTTGTGCATTCATGAACACAGCCCCACTGGCTTTCAGAAGTAGGTGATTTAGGGGCCTGTCTCCCCTGTGGCAGCCTTAAGAGTTGGGGCACTAGATGTGTGGTCTAAACCCTATGGTACTTAGGAGAAACTGGGAATAAGGGTCCTCTCCCAGTTGTGGGCCACCGTGCCAGGAGTGGGATATTTGTGAGAGTGTGTCTCAGTCCTTCCTGCCAGTTTTGATGTGGGTATTTTCTGAGTCACCCGATGTATGGGAGTCATTCATTAATTTCCGGATTTCTCTCAAAGGAAGTTGCTCCATGTGTAGCTGTATATTTGGTGTATCTGTGAGAAGAGGGAAATTCAGGAGACTCTTAGGTTGCCATCTTGGTCCAGAGTCTCCTTTACCACTTCTCGTAATGTAGGTCTGTGGGAGACAGATTTTTTTTTTCCTGAAAATGTCTGTATTTTGTTTACCTGATGGACAAATATGTCACTACTTTTTCCCCCTAATTTAATTGCCTGCACTGTCCCTCCCACTTCAGGGCAAAGCCACAAAGAAAGGGGGGGAGGAAAATTCTGGTTGCTTCTCCAATTCTGCCTACCTTCCACAGTATACCTGCTTTTGTCTATCCTTTAGAATCCTTAGTTGTTTTTTGTATTTGCCCAGAGTTTATGTTTGTTATCAGCATAAACCAGAGGGTGGGTCTGAATAGGGGTTATATCACTATACCAGAGACAAAATTCTTTTCTTTAGTTTTTGTATCTACAACAGTAGCATAATAATTTTTGCATGCTTGCTACTTTTTAACGTTTTAAATGAAATTTATTGGAAAAGATGATTAATTGAAATGTATACCATATAAAAGAATGATATATTGAAATGTAATTATCTCTAAAAATATTGAGTAACATAAGCAAGTATAATTTGTTTTAAAATAGAAACAAAATAGAAAAATGTATATTTGAGCATTTATATTGATTTTTAAATTTTGGAATAATTTTAATACCATGTAAGACAAATATCTTCTCATTATTCTTCTCTTTATCATTTTTTTCTTGAAGATGTTATAATATATAAAGAAGCTGAAAAGAGTTCTGTTTCACTGTTTAGGTAACCGGACATAAATGAGTTTTTATCCCCCAAGTCCTACTATGATATGATTCTTTGACCTTTGGTTGCTTAAACAATGTTATTATTAACATGAAAGTCCGTTTTTGCCCATTGCCAGTCATGAACTTCATGATAAGAATCTGGGACAATTATAGAATTTACAACTTTGACTAAAACATATGTGGCCTCAAATTGAAGAGGAGAGTTAAAGCCAAAGAAAACTGACAGATGTCTTTCAAGCTGTTGCCTTGTGCTCAAATAATGGTAGATGCAAAGCCAGCTCAGCATTTCTCAGACCCTGATATTTCATCACAGCTCTGTCAACACAGCTTGATCAATGTCTTCAAGGGAAATGTGGAGACAAATGGATGATTAACTTCAAGTATTTCTCACTGAGACCAAGCTTGGAGCAGTTCTGGGCAGTGCGATGGATGTCACAGAGAAGCCTCTTTGTATCTTCCAGTCAAATGGAGTAACTGTGAAAGTATTTAATAGTATAGGAGAATCCTCATTGCTCACCTTCAACTTCCCTGAATTTTCCTGGGCAATGATAATATTCTGCAGTGCCAAATGTATAGCCAAAAAAATGAGAGTTAGGGACACAGAGGAAAAAGGAAAGACACACTCAGTTCAACCTACCTCTATGTTTGGATTTTCCAGAGACCATTTTCTCTTCCTGCATAATTTTACAAGATAAAACACGTACGTGTATATAATTGGATAACATGCATATGGTGGAACAAACTTAGGATTTGGATTCAGAAGACCTGGGTTTGGTCCCAGTTCTGCCACTCACTAGCTGTGAGACCTTAAGCAAGTTACCTATCTACATGTTCCAAGATTCATTATTCTCATCAATAAAATTGGAATAATAAAGCCTGATTCATAGGATTTTATAAGGCTTACATGCAAGTACCTGGCACATAGCAAGAAAAGCCTTAAAAAGGTTTAAAAGAAAAAACACAGATAAATGTATATGTGTACATGTATACATTTATGTGGAAGGAAAGCCTGTCTAATATAAGTCAAGCCAAGAAGAGGCTATTTGCAGTACTAGTTTTACTAATAAAAGTCAAATAGTAAAGAATCACAATTTTATTATACACACACACATATATATATATATATACATATATATATATGTATATATATATAAAGGTTTTTTTGGTGGAGTGTTTCTTCACTGTTAGGCAAATGCCACATTAATTAGTACTCTAGCAGAAAGAGTGTCAAAGCTAATGTTTTTTGTTCTATTTAGAAAGCATGCTGCTTTCTGTCTAGTCTTTTCCATCCTTCAGGAGTAATCAGTTGACTTTTTAAATAGTACAATATGATAATGACATTTATAAACCATAATCTTTTAATAAATAATCTTCAACTATGTTCAGTGATTAAAAATATTACTTGATATATACTTGATAAGATGACTAGGTTTTTTTTTTTTTTTTTTTTTTTGATAACACAGCCTGAGTGGCACCTGGTGTCCACATTTCATTTAGCTCTTTTCCTCATGGCTTGTGGGCTGCACCTCTGCTGAGAGAGCTTTATCCTGGGACACATATTTGATCTAGAGCTGGGTGAAGGACAAAGATCAGAGCTGTTCAACCATATTCATGGAAGAGAAAATTCCCTGCATTTTAAATAATCATCTTTTATAGCCCAAACTCCCATTCATTGATTAAATCTTAAAGTCAATGATCTTAAATAGCTTAGTGCTTAGTGTAAAACTCCAATATGTTTTCTAAAAATATGATTTCTTAATTTCATCCACATGCTGAGATTCCTGATTTTCTGGCAAAGTTGGCTTGAATATCTTGTGAGATGCAGACTGAGGAAAATTCAGTTCTGAAAGTAGGGGGTTTGGGAATCAGAGCTTTCAGCTCCTGGTTCAATTTCACATAAACTTTCTAAGTGGCAGTGTTCGGGCATCACCCACACCTGCTGCCTTCAGTGGTGCTTTTGTACTTCCTTGTCTCCCTGGAAGAGTTTGAAAATATAAAAATCTGTAACTGCATTCTTGGGAAAATATTTTTACTATAAAGGTCAAGCCAAGTCCCTTCCAATCATATATGTTTATATTTTTAAAAAATCTTTGTTTAATAAACTACTTAAGCCTATATTTCTTTCCTTCTGTAACACCATTCTTACTCTGAAAACAATTAGGAAACCTCCTTGAATGTATTATAATGTATATATCCATATATACAAATATACATACATGTATAAATATGTCTATAAATTTCATATATATTTTATGCATACATGTATATATGTGTATGTATAAAGCTCTCTGTATGACTTAACATGCATGTGTGTAGAAGAAGATATTAAAACAGGGCTTTTCCTTTCCTGTCAGCTGAAGCCCCAGTGCAAAATGTTGAATTCCAAGCACAAACTCTGTATTGACAATTGTCAATTGTCCCAGTTGATTTGTACTAGCAGAAAGACAAATACACTTGTTGGGTCAATCAAATAAGATTTCCTTTTCCAAATAATATGGAGGGAAGTTGGTACAGTCAGCAGTGGCCCTCAGGCCATTTATGGAGGTGTTAGCTTCCAGATGTCAGCAGGGTTGACAGTAGTGGAGGGCAATGTCTGAGTCAGCGAGAGCCCTTCAGAATCTCAGGAGGCATAACGGCCAATTCCATTCCCCAAGTCAGCATTCTACATGTCGTATGTTTGAGGCTGGGGCATGTCTACAAACTCTACCTAAGTCATCTGGATGTGTGTTGAGAGGACCGCCTCTTCTGAGTTAGCTGTATTTATCTCATAAATCTCAGGCTTATGCAATACATAAGGTGATTGCTGAGAAAAGCAGAGAGCAGAATACTCGGGCATGAATATATCTCTCATTTATTACCCTTGTCCTTTCCTCGCTGAATAAGTCCTGACCAGGCAAGCTCCTGAACTTGAGGCTATAGAACAGGAAACAGGGCTGGTTTCCCAGAGCTCTGGAAGCTGTGTTAGCAGAACATAGACCGGCTATGGGGGTTGTTCTTCAACCACCAACGAGGCTATACTGAGTTGTTCTACTCTTTCCCTAACTTGATGGCTTATTCTAGAGTTTCACTAATTATTTTCTTCAGGTTTCTGGACATTGTTTGTGGGAATAATTCAGAGTCCTGTGCCCTAGTAGGACGGAGAAATACCTAACACTTTCCTCTGTTTCTCCATTCCCTCACAGTCCAAGGAAGTTTATCCAGTTAGGACAAGGAGTTTGCAGTCTTGTCAGCATTCTCAGAGTTCAAGTGAAGTGAAGAGGCACGACACAGATAATTTTTAAAATAAAATAGTTGACAACCATCCCAGTAGTCTTCAAATTTTAACCTTAATTCTTCGTTTGGCTAGTGTTGGCAGTTAAGGGATTGACTATTTAAAATAGATAATGAGAGTAGAAATGCCTTCCTGTATCAGATGGATAACTTCTTCAGAAAACACTGAAGAAATAAAAGTACTTTGGGATAAATCTGGGACCTAAACTTTTAACAAAAATTCAAAATGGTGTAGAATCAAATAACTATGTAACTCTGTACAACCTCGATATTTTTACAGTTTTAGACGTAGCTGGTGGTCTGTGTTCCTCAGTACAGCTCTCAGTGGGGCAATACCAGCCCTGATTTGCAGGGCAGCTCCCTGGCTCGAGCGCTGCCTTGCCTTCTCAGTATTACTCCTCTTTCTATGCGTTCTCACTTGCTGATGTGCTTCTTGGACTCTTCTTCCTTCCAAGTAACTTCCTTTCACATTTCAACCTCTGAGTATCTCACACCAGTTGGTTGTTCATTATCCATACCAAATAGTTCAGTGAATATTTGTCGTCTTCCACTGGAGTGAATCAAGCTACAAGACATATGAAGAAAGGGAAAGGGAAAAAATGAGACAAGTTGGCATGGACACTCTGCCTTTGTATGCATTTTCTTTTAGACACTCAACATGGGTCTAAACACTAAATGCGCCGAAGACTGTTAATTTTTCAAAAGATTCCCAGATTTTCAATATCTTCTACTTTTTTATATTATAAAAAGCAACTGAAGGGCAATGGTTCACATGATTTTCCCTCTCTTCTTTTGCAATGACAACTTTTTTTCAGGGCTGGTTAAAGGTAGAGTGAAAAAAAGAGGAAGGTTTCTTTATTAGGCTTCTGGGCTTTGCCAGTGCCTACCTACTGTGTGATTTTGATCAGCTGTATAAAATCTCATCTATAAAATGCGATATTGCTGCACCTCAGGATTACAGAGTCAATGAGTCGTTTGTGATCTTCTACTTTGTGCTGTATTCCGGGGTTGGAGCAATGAACAAAAGAGATAAAGGCCATGGCCTCGAGGTGCTTACATTTCGGTGAGAAGAGCAGAATATAAATAAATAAGTAAAATATATAATTCATCAGACGGTGATAAGCCCTTGAGAGAAAAATTAATTGAGAAGTGGGGAAGGAAGTAGGAAGTTTGTGTGATGACAAATACCCATATCAGAGATGCCTTCTCTGAAATTATGATCAGGGGATATTTGAGCAGAGACCAAGGGAAGTAAAGAAGCAAAGGGATTCTTTCCCCCTCTATTGATAAACTAATGTTATGTCACTAGAATGTGGCTCCCCTAAGTCAGAAGTTTTTGTCTGTTTTGTTATTGCTGTATTTCCAGCACCTAGAATAGTATCTGATATTCAGAGAAAGTATCAATACCTAAAGAGTTGGTAAATAAATGAATAAATGGACAAGCCAGTAAACTGGGAATAAGTAACCGGGGAGTTAGGAGGAGAGCAGAACAATTGTCCTGGAGCCCACATGAAGAAAGTGCTTGAAGGAGGCTCTGATAAACTGTGTCAAATGCTGCTCATAGGTTGGATAAGACGAGTGGCGACAGTAGCACCCTTGTTGTAGAATTCCTGAGCTTGTACACTTCTCTCAATCCTGCAACACACCAGGCTGAGTGCTGACAGCTTCCCTTTTGCTTTCCCCAGGGCAGTGCTATAGCTCAAGTTTGTCGTCTCTCCCTAGCCTGCAGATTTGGGCTGGCTTTCTTTGCTTGCTCACTGGCCTTCTGCCAAAGTTCCCTCTAGCCACCACTGGGAGCCTGCACAGGGAGCAGGGAGGAGAGGTGGGTGGGTGAATCACATGAGGTATTGGGGTGCCCATGGCCAGTTGGGAGGATTCACAGGAGAGGTGCCCCAGAGACTTGTGGGAGGACTTTTTGTTGGAGTCCATGACCTGGTTAGTAGGACCCATGTGCCTTTCATGCCCTCAGAGAATCTTATCTGCCACTCTCCCAGCCTCTCCCTGCCCCCTTATCATACAGCTCAAGGCTCAGCACCCTGGATGGGGTCAGAGGGAAAAGGCAGAGTACTGCACAGCTGGGAGAGACAGGTGCTCACTCTGACAAGCTCACTGTCCCCTGCGTGAGACAGGATTATTGGGGGTGAAGAGGACAAGGAATTAAGAGGCCAAGATTTGGGAAGTGTCAGCGAAATATCTTAGCATCCATGGATATTGTAATAATAAGTATTAAAGCATAGTGTCAGTGGGTAAGATGTTAAGCCAGGTGTTACAGTCTTCTAGGAATGAGCTGAGACTTGGTGGCCTGGATGGCTGTAGATGACTGCATCCATGTGGGGTATATTAGTTTCCTATTGCTGCTGTAAAGAAGTACCACAAACTTGTGATTCTGGAAGTCAGAATTCCAGTACCACTGGGCTAATGTCCAAGTGTCAGCAGGGCTGGTTCCTTCTGGAGGCTCTGAATGAAGGATCTACTTCTGGGTCTTTTTCAGCTTTCAGTGGCTTCCTGTATTCCTTGCCTTGTGTCTCCTTCCATCTTCAAAACATGTCATTCAAATCTCTGCTTCTATTGTCACACTACCTTCTCCTCGTCTTTTCTCAGATCTCCCTGTCTCCCTCTTATAAGGATATTTGTTATTACATTTAAGGTGTACCTGACATGGAGAATCCAGGATACCCTCCCCATATAAGATCTTTAACTTACTCACATCTGCGAAGACTTTACCATGTAAGATAATATTCACAGGTTCCAGGGATTAGGACCTGGATATTTTGGGGGTCCAATATCCAGCCCACCACGCGATGGTTTAGACTGATGCAGTGGGCTTCAAAGGAGCCTGGAGAGAAGTTTAATGGTCTGGAAGCAGCTATATGGATTAAGGAAGATACCCATTCCTACATGTTGAAAGGCAAGGAGAGGACACAGGCTCCACTTGAGAGGGATCGAGGAGAGGCAGTGGCATCAGGGAATCATCAGGTTTCCACTGGAGCAAGAAAGTGGAGGGAATTTTCAGAAAAGAGGTTCAAAATAGATTTTGCTGATAATCTACCTTGAACTCTGAACATAAGGGAAGTGTTTGAGGAGAGGGAGTGTGTGAGACTGGATCAGATTTGGAGACAGGCTCTACTTGCTGTGGTTATAAAATGTTATTGAAAAATCTGGGGCCAATCTAACTTTTTTTTTCCATATTGGTGATTTAGTGCATTTGTCTGAATGTCCTGAATTCCCTCCCTCCCCCTCCATATCATTAAAGTCTAGTGGTAGCTTTACTAAATATAGGTTGGTGTTGACTACACTGGGCCATATTTTGCCAGTGCTCAGTATACCTATTCAATATGTAGATATAAGAAAAAAAATTTTTATTGTACTTAAAATTTTGTTTTGTTCAGTTGTTTTATTTGCCTTCTTTAGGTGTTTCAGTTATACCCAAATGAGCTTTGCTTGTGTATTCTCTTTATCTTCTGCTTTTAAAAAAATTTCTTCTTATCTTTATTACTTTTTCATAAGAGTAACTTCTTTTTCTTCTTTCCTCTATTTCTCTTACTTTGCTATATATATTCTTGTGTTTCTTCGAATTTAGTCTTCATTTCCAATTTTTCATTTTCTTCTCTTTTATTCATGAGTTCTATTAGCTTTCTTTTTTTTTTTTTTAATATTTATTTATTTATTTTGCCTGCACCGGGTCTTAGTTGTGGCACATGAGATCTTTAGTTAGGGCTTGCGGGCTTCTTAGTTGTAGCATTCATGTGGGATCTAGTTCCCCGACCAGGGGTTGAACCCAGGCCCCCTGCATTAGGAGTGCAGAGTCTTAACCACTGGACCACCAGAGAAGTCCCAAGTTCTGTTAGCTTTCGAAAAAATTTATAGCCTTCTGTTGTCCAGTCTTGTCATCTGAGATGTTCTCATCTTGACTTATGCTGTCATTTCAGAGCTTTGAAAATTTTCTTAATTTCTTTATCCCTATCTGAAATAATATGCTACTTTCATTTGCTTTGTAGTCATGGTTTGTTAGTCTTTTTCATTATCTGTTGTGAGATAATTTGGATTTTTTTCATCTTTAACTTTATGTCTTTATATGGGTTTTGATTGTAATCTTATTTTTTATTTATTTCACATGTTTACATGAGATTGCGTTTCCTGGATTTTAGGGAAGATGTTTCTGTACAGGAGGCATGGATGTGTGGAAGTAGCTTTTCCCCCTCAGAGTTCAAGAGCTTTTCTTTTTCCCTCCCTCCCTCCCTCTCTCTCTCCCTCCCTCCCTCCCTTCCTTCCTTCCTTCCTTCCTCTTTCTCCCTCCTTTAGTTCTATCTCCCTATCTATCTATCTATCATCTATCATCTATCTATCTATCCATCCATCTATCTAATGTTTTAGCCACTTATACATCTCCCAGGGCTTAGCCTGATCTGATTCAGCTAAGCTTCCTGCCTCTGTATCTGTATTGCCCAGAACTCTACCAGCCTTGCTCTTTGAGCTGGTGATCTCACTGTTTCACATTCTAGGTTGCTGTCACAGTACTCTGTGCTCTCTTGGTTTCTTCTGCCACACAATATCTGAACCTTATTTCTCCTTGTGATCCCCAGTGTTCTCCCTTTTCCCAGTGTGACTTCTGCTTCTGCAGTTTTACTTTAGTGTGAATCTTTCCTTTTAAAAGGGAAGACTGGGCTTCCCTGGTGGCGCAGTGGTTGAGAGTCCGCCTGCCGATGCAGGGAACGTGGGTTTGCGCCCTGGTCCAGAAGGATCCCACATGCTGCGGAGCGGCTGGGCCCGTGAGCCATGGCCGCTGAGCCTGCGTGTCCGGAGCCTGTGCTCCACAATGGGAGAGGCCACAACAGTGAGAGGCCCGCGTACCACAAAAAAAAAAAAAAAAAAAAAAAAAAGGCAAGACTTATTGTATATGTTTGCATTCCACTGGTGATTCAGCCTCTTTTGCATTATTTGAATTTCTTACGTTCCTCTTAGTGGTGTCCTGGAGTTTTTGTGCACTAACCTCTTATTTGGAGCCTAAGAGGACTTCTGCAAAGTTCGTTGACTGTTCTCAGATTGACTCACATAGGGTTCCGTTCAGTGTTTCTGCGTTCCTCTCCTTATGGGGGTGAGTATTTAATTGGTGATTACTCTGTTCTGTGGCTTATAACATCTTTCCTTATGGGGGTGAGTATTTAATTGGTGATTACTCTGTTCTGTGGCTTATAACATCTTTCCCTATTTTTCCTCATCACCATTAACACTGGATAACTGTTGGAGAGCTGTGCTGTTGTTGGTATTTTAGCCCCACCTAAATGGTTCCTTATTATCTCATTTTATTGAAGGTATCATTGGCTGTTATATTATTTTCTTGAAGTGTCTTAATTGTTCTTTTAATAATATTTTTTGAATGAAGGGATTTGAGGAGATGATAAAAAGTTTACTACACTCCTTTCACTGTCTCCAGAAGCCTGTCTTTGCATATTCTTTTCTGGATGTTTGAAGGATCTTCTCTTTGCTTCTAGTGTTATGAAATTTCACTGTGGTACTTTGTGGACTCTCTCAAATGGGACACTCAGGTCCTTCTGCACCTTGAAAATGTCTTGAATGATGTTATTGGTTTCTTCTCTCTATTTTCTCAGCTTTTTATTTCTGGAACATCTATAATTTGTATATTGAATCTACTGAAGGTTTTCTACGATTTTTCACTTATTCTCCTATTTTCCATTTTCTTATCTTTTTGGCATACTTTCTAGAAAATTTCCCTCTTCTAAACTATCCACTGAGTTTTTCATGTCTACTTTTTTTGTAAACTCTGAAAGCTATTACTTTTTGTTTTCTGAATATTTCTTTATATAGCATCCTATGTTTAGGATGTGGGTTCATGGATGCAATAACTTATTTCTCTCAGAATGTTAATGATAGTTAAGATTTATTATCTTTTCAAAGTCCTCTCCTCCCTACATAATTCTTATTTGTTTTTCTTTTAGCCCAAATTACCTTCTTCCTGTTTGGGCTGGTTTTTGCCTTTGATTTTATAGGCTTTTTAAAATGTGTAGTAATCCTTGGCTGAGAGCTCATATTTAAAATTAAAACAGTGAAAAGTTGATTGGAAGCTCTGAGTGTATGGGAGGGGCTTATCAATTTCGAACTTTATTGTGGGATATTTGTTTGAGGAATGTTTGCTGTCCGTATCGTAGACACTTACTCCTGAGATATTCAGAGTGCCTGAGGATTCTTTTCCGTTCACCTGCCTGGCTGATATGCGTGTAGCTGCCAGAGTTTGGGGAGCAGAGTGAGAGAACAGGGTGAAGCTTTCCATATTCAATACACAGTTTTGTACTTAATTCCTCTGTATGTGTGGAATCTCACAGGGTGGGAGAATTTTGATACTATCTCAAAACATATATATCCTCTAAAGTGCAAATACGAATCACAATGACATACCCATGAGGATGACTAAATGAACAAGACAGACAATAGCAAGTTTTTGTGAGGATGTGAAGTTGGAGATATCATGCATTGCTGGTGGGATGTAAAATTGTGCAGTCACTCTTGAAAACAGTCTGTTAGTTTTTAAAAATGATAAACAGAATTACCACATATCATAGGAATTTCACTCCTAGGTATATACTGAAGGCAAATAAAACATATGTTTGCACAAAAGCATGTACACAAATATTCACAGCAGCTTTGTTCATAATAGCCCTAAAGTGGAAACAACTCAAATGTCCATCAATGGAAAAGTGGGTAAACAAAATGTGGTATATACGGACAATGGAATGCTATTCTGCAATACAAAGGAATGAAGTACTGCTACATACTGCAACATGGATGAGCTAAAAGTGTTATGCTAAGTGAAGGAAGCTTCATAAAAGGGCATATATTGGATTAATTAATGTATATTAAATGTCTAGATTAGGTAAATACATAAGGACAGAGAGCTTAATTAATCTTAATTAATTTAAAATTGAATAAATTTTAACTAATTTGTTTAATGATTTCTTAGAGCTGGGAGGAATGGGGGAATTGGGTAGTAGTTAGTGAGTCTGGGGCTTCTTTTGGGGTAATTAAAATGTTCTAAAATTGATGGTAATGACAGTTACACAATTCTATGAGTATACTATAAACTATTGAATCATATACTTTAAATGGGTAAATTGTATGATATGTGAATTATATCACAATAAAGCTGTCACAAAATATAACCGTAGTTCTCTGTCAGTGAAAGAGAGAAACAGTAACCTCAAGCCTTTGAATAGAGAAGATCTGGGTCTTAATGCTTTTAAAGCAAGTTTTCAACCAGTTCTTATGCTTTTAGTGTTCATTTAATTCATTTCCAAAAATATATTTTTCTGCCAGTTATTTAGGTGTTTAGGGATCTGTGTTTAAATGAGGCTGCTTCTTAAACTTTTCATACCAGCGGTTTCAGATTCAGCTTTCTCAATGTGCTAAATTAGTTACCATTTTTCCATCTGCCTTCCAACTTCTAAAATAGTTGCTCTGTTTTCTTCTCATACTCTGTTTGTTGTAATAGGTTTATACCTTAAAAGACTCTTCGCTGAAGTTTTAATCAAATTTTAGGAGGAAGTAAAAATGCTACATGTGTTTACTCAACAAACTTTATCTGGTGGTCAATAGGCTACATTTGTTTGATTTTAAAAATTCATATTAGAAAGAAGTTTGAATTCTTAACATTTATCTGCTTTCATATCTGGGAATATTCTGATATATGTTCAACTGTCATGAGTGGCATTGGTAGTTTATAAGCAGTCAGGCAAATGGCTTAGTGGCATTTTTAAAGTTCTTTGTTCCCTCTTTTTACTGATACCTGCATGGCTCAACAATTTTACCAGAACGGAGTACAATTGGATATATTCCCACAAGTTGTTTGAGGGTTAATATAAAAATATATAAATTATTAACTAATTTACTGAATTACTTACTAATTTACTAAAATGACTAGCTAACTTAAGTAAAAACACTTAAAATTGCCTTTTTAAGTAACTGAAAAAATCCTAGCAAGCTACATTAATGCACATATTCATACATTTATATACTGAGTAATTAGCTTTTGATTTCAAGTGCTCTCTTCCTCTGATTAGCACTAAAATTCTTCTTTCTTAACTACCTGTGGTAATAATTTCTATTCTGACATGCACTATATTGTGTACAAAACCTCCTGTTTAAATTTTAAAAGACTGTGGATGTAACTTTTAAGGCTTTCTTTTTACGTTCTCAAGTTTGAGAGTTTTTCTTGCCTCTATTTGTGAGGTACACACTGGAGAGAAGACTAAGATAAGTATCCAAATCATATTTCTATACTGTGTGCTTCTATTTTTGTGACTATTTCATCTCAAAGTATTTTTTCCCTGATTCGTTAATACAATCTTCTCAATTCGTGGTATTTATAGATACCTGTGTATTGCTACCTATGTATTTTTTATCAGTCATAATTCATATATTTAATTTCATAATTGCCTCACTTTAGAATCAAAAATCCAACAGAACCTTTGTTAAAAGCTAAAATTCTCAGTTTCCTTCCTCAAAATCTATTAGATAATGAGAAGAAAGAAATTTAGATAGTTATACAAAAGTTGAATTTGAGGGAACCATGTCGAGTAGCAAAATTCATGCAAACTTTGGTAGTTGCTTTTAGAAAGAATCACGGAGTAGTTTTTGTTAAGTTTAGGAAAGATTATTATTGAAATGTCTTTAAGATAAAATGGTAAAGTTCAGGATAAGTGATTATTTGTATGTAAGGATCATAGAGGGATGACAACGATTCTTTTTATGTGTATTATAATACAGGAACAAAGTCTCTCTCTAGAACGGCTTTTACATACTTAGAACAAATAATGAAAATTACTTTGTAACGCAAAATTCATATTTGGAATTCACTACTGTTTGGTTGTAATTGAGACAGATTCTTCATTTGAGTTTTTAAAAAGTTGACCAACATTTGTTCAGCAATCACCTTTTGCAGTTATACATTGTTGTTCCTATAGCTCTCTAGATGTACACAATCCTGTCATGCAGAAATAATTATTCTGAACAAATGAAACCCATGCCCAGAAGAGCCTAAAGTGTAGTTTTATGCATATTAGGATAAGAACAATCAAATTTCATGGTTCAGGGATAACCTAATTTCTGCATAGTCGAGAAAGAGACTGCTTCTCCAAGGACAGCTTCAAACATTTAATGGTCAGGTGCTTTGTGGAGCTTGTCTTCCTGAACTATATGGATTAGGCTGCCTGGTGGAACTGTTGTCTCACCTTCTGTAATAAATATACTTTCATAAACAAGTAGTTTAAGTCCTAAACTTGTATAAAACCTTTGTGGTGGTTATAGCTACTATGTGAAAAGATGTGTATTTACAAAACAGTGTCCAAAATGCCTATTTATTGAACTCTCATTAAAAATCAGAACTCCTTTTTATTTATTTATTTATTTATTTATTATTATTTTTTTTGCGGTACGCGGGCCTCTCACTGTTGTGGCCTCTCCCGTTGCAGAGCACAAGCTCCAGATGCGCAGGCTCAGCGGCCATGGCTCACGGGCCCAGCCGCTCCGCGGCATGTGGGATCTTCCTGGACCAGGGCACAAACCCGTGTCCCCCGCATCGGCAGGTGGACTCTCAACCACTGTGCCACCAGGGAAGCCCAGAACTCCTTTTTTAAACATTTATTACTCCCATTAGGGACTTCCCTGGTGGCCCAGTGGTTGAGGCTCCACGCTCCCAATGTAGGGGCCCCAGGTTTCATCCCTGGTCAGGGAACTAGATCCCGCATGCCGCAAATAAAGATCCCGCATGCCATCCCTCGTGCTGCAACTAACACCGGCGCAGCCAAATAAATAAATATTAAAAAAAAGAAAAAATTCAGAGAAGAAAGATTAACATGTGAGGGAAAAGATAGAGAAAGATCCAAAGGAAGGCTGGGAACTTGGGTATCTAGCACAGGAATAGGTGGAAGATTAAATAAAAGGTGTTTCAGGTAGAGAGAAGAAATGGAGGAAAGGGAGTGTCAGAAATTGAGCATGGTGGGTACAGGGCACATAATTCTCAGACACCAGGACAAAGAAAATGTGATGAAAATAAAATTGTTAATCCTGTGTTTAACCAGGGCACACCAGATTACACAGAGTAACCATGCCATGGATGTTCAGACACTGCTAATGCCTTGCCATTGCCATTGGTCCCTCCTTTTGGGGCCTAATGACGCCTCACTATGCTTTCATCATATAGAAACTGGCTCCCTGACTTTGGTGTTTGTTACTGCCATTGTCTCTGGAGATGTTTCCTGATGATTCCTACGAATGGCCATGTTGTGTTTGGGGCATTTAGCCTTTGGTAGCTGAACAATTGCCCCCAAAGATATGCACATTTTAACCCTTGGAAACTGTGAATGTCACTTCGTATGACAAGATTGACTTTATAGATTTGATTAAGTTAAGCATCTTGGGAAAGGGAACTTATACTTGATTGTCTAGGTGAACATACATGTAATCACGAGTGTAGTGACAAGAAGGAGGCAGAAGCAGATGGGATGACGGAAGAGGAGAAGGCAAAATGGTGAATGAAAGTAGCAGCTGGAGTTGTGTGGCTATAGCCACCACCAGAAGCTGGAAGAGGCAAGGAATGGATTCTTTTCTGGAACCTCCAGAAGGAATCAAGGTGTTGACACCTTGATTTTAGACTTATGAGGCCATTTCAGACTTCTGGCCTCCAGAACTGCAAGGGAATAAACTTCCATTGTTTGCACTAAGTTTGTAGTCATTTGTCACAACAGCAACAGAAAATGAACGCAGAGTTGAAGCTTCCCAACTTGGCCAAAGTATTTTAAAATATAGGAATAGTACAAGTAATTGCTGAGTTAAGTAAACAAGACTGTTATCTGCGACTAGAGACAGTGAAGGAGCCTGAGGAATTAGTGATATGGCTGTTGAAATCGCTTTGATGAAGGCAGAGAATTTGCAAAGATGCCTATGAGCTGGGTACTAAACTTAGCTGAGAAGGTGGAGATGGATCTGTATAAAATGATGAACAGAGATTAGGAGACTAGCAGATGACAAATTAATGGTCTGTAATAGTATTTGTCTACTAAATGGAGAGCAATGGAAGAAAGTAACGATCATGTGAGAGGGCTGTCGGGGTCATGGATCATCAAGTCCTAAGTTCAGTGATTTTAAAGAAATAAAGAGAAATAAAAACCCTTTAGAAAAAAAGAAGCATTTACCAAAAGAGGTAAAGGGGTACCATCCAGAACACTGAGGAGGGAGGCTGTTGGTAGGGATGATAGGGAGAAAATTATGGAGAAAACTGGGCAAGGGGTGATGAGTGAGAAAATTCAGACTGAGTTACAAGTGGTAAGATGTTGGTCAGACAGAGAAAGAGAAATATCATATGATGTCCCTTATATGCAGAGTTAAAAAAAATGATATAAATGCACTTATTTAGAAAACAGAAACAGACTCACAGACTTAGAGAACAAACTTATGGTTACCGGTGGGAAGTGTCGAGGGGAGGGATAGTTAGGGAGTTTGGGATGGACATGTACACACTGCTATATTTAAAACAGATAACCAACAAGGACCTACTGTACAGCACAGGGAACTCTGCTCAATATTACGTAACAACCTAGATGGGAAAATAATTTGAAAAAGAAGAGATACATGTATATGTATGACTGAATCACTTTGCTGCACACCTGAAACTAACACAACATTGTAAATCAACTATACTCCAATAATAAATAAAAAGTTAAAAAAAAAGAAAAAAGATTTCTTCCATTGAAGGCAAAAGAAAGAAAAACAGATGTTGGTGTTTACAGGAGAAAATGGGAGAATAGGAGTGTTACAGTGAAAAGGAATGATGATGAAATGACAGGAAGATGATCCTTTGTGGACTAAGACCACAAGAATTGAGAGCCAAGGTGCCATGTTCTGAGAGGCAGTGTGAAGTCTGTGTGTAGGTGCATGAGTAGTAAGACTTTTATGGGTGCACGGCCACACATTTATGGAGTCATTGACAGCGTCCTCGCTTCTGGCGGCCGTGTGGAGGTGTAGGTCTGTGTTCACAAGTCAGTGGCATTCCATGACATCCAGTGAGTAGGTGTGCTATGGAAATGGAAATAGCTTCTAGTATGCTTCTTCTAGAGCACCTTCTGTTCACTTATGTTTATGAAATTATGCTTAAAAACTTAAACGAAATCACAGCATCATTTGTTGTTTTCTCCGTAAGCCTTCCTGTTATGATTTTGTTTATGATTGGAAAATGTAAACTGTCTTTTTAATAATACATGCCTTATTGATTCAGTCACTATTTATTTGTTGCTGAAGTTGAAGTGTCCTGGTCAGTGGAAAAATATTAGTTCTAACTTTCTCTCTGCTGTAACTGTGACTCTAAATCCCAATCGTATATTGGGCCCTCAGGATGGAAATGCATAATGACTTTATTTTATTTTATATTTTTTATAGTAGGGATTTACTGTGTTTGCTTATAAGAACAGCACTTTTGGTGCACGAATATGCCGTGCTGTGATGCAATTCCATAGTCATATTAAATCCAGGTGCAGTAAAGTGTCATAAGGCTTTCCCAGCCACCTTATCAAAAGCAGAAAGCACATACATTCACAGTCCTGACTCTTTAACATTCCATCAGAATGTAGGTGTAAATGCCCATACCTCTCCCGCCTTGCATTAGTTACCTCTGCTTGGATGCATAATTTCAACAGCGCATAATTGTTAGTAACTTGATTCCCAAATCACATGTAATTTCCAAGAATTTAAAACTACACAATAACAAGACAAGGCTGCCCACTCTCACCACTCTTATTCAACATAGTTTTGGAAGTTTTAGCCACAGCAATCAGAGAAGAAAAGGAAATAAAAGGAATCCAAATTGGAAAAGAAGAAGTAAAGCTGTCACTGTTTGCAGATGACGTGATACTATACATAGAGAATCCTAAAGATGCTACCGAAAAACTACTAGAGCTAATCAATGAATTTGGTAAAGTAGCAGGATACAAAATTAATGCACAGAAATCTCTGGCATTCCTGTACACTAATGATGAAAAATCTGAAAATGAAATCAAGAAAACACTCCCATTTACCATTGCAACAAAAAGAATAAAATATCTAGGAATAAACCTACCTAAGGAGACAAAAGACCTGTATGCAGAAAATTATAAGACACTGATGAAAGAAATTAAAGATGATTTAAATAGATGGAGAGATATACCATGCTCCTGGATTGGAAGAATCAATATTGTGAAAATGACTCTACTACCCAAAGCAATCTACAGATTCAATGCAATCCCTATCAAACTACCACTGGCATTTTTCACAGAAGTAGAACAAAAAATTTCAAAATTTGTTTGGAAAAACAAAAGACCCCGAATAGCCAAAGCAATCTTGAGAACGAAAAACGGAGCTGGAGGAATCAGGCTGCCTGACTTCAGACTATACTCCAAAGCTACAGTAATTAAGACAGTGTGGTACTGGCATAAAAACAGAAAGATAGATCAGTGGATCAGGATAGAAAGCCCAGAGATAAACCCACGCACATATGGCCAACTTATCTTTGATAAAGGAGGCAGGAATGTACAGTGGAGAAAGGACAGCCTCTTCAATAAGTGGTGCTGGGAAAACTGGACAGGGACATGTAAAAGTATGAGATTCGATCATTCCCTAACACCATACACAAAAATAAGCTCAAAATGGATTAAAGACCTAAATGTAAGGCCAGAAACTATCAAACTCTTAGAGGAAAACATAGGTAGAACACTCTATGACATAAATCACAGCAAGATCCTTTTGGACCCACCTCCTAGAGAAATGGAACTAAAAACAAAGGTAAACAAATGGGACCTAATGAAACTTCAAAGCTTTTGCACAGCAAAGGAAACCATAAACAAGACCAAAAGACAACCCTCAGAATGGGAGAAAATATTTGCAAATGAAGCAACTGACAAAGGATTAATCTCCAAAATTTATAAACAGCTCATGCAGCTCAATAGCAAAAAAACAAACAACCCAATCCAAAAATGGGCAGAAGACTTAAATAGGCATTTCTCCAAAGAAGATATACAGACTGCCAACAAACACATGAAAGAATGCTCAACATCATTAATCATTAGAGAAATGCAAATCAAAACTACAATGAGATATCATCTCACACCAGTCAGAATGGCCATCATCAAGAAATCTAGAAACAATAAATGCTGGAGAGGGTGTGGAGAAAAGGGAACACTCTTGCACTGCTGGTGGGAATGTGAATTGGTACAGCCACTATGGAGAACAGTATGGAGGTTCCTTAAAAAACTAAAAATAGAACTACCATATGACCCAGCAATCCCACTACTAGGCATATACCCTGAGAAAACCATAATTCAAAAAGAGACATGTACCAAAATGTTCATTGCAGCTCTATTCACAATAGCCCGGAGCTGGAAACAACCTAAGTGTCCATCATCGGATGAATGGATAAAGAAGATGTGGCACATATATACAATGGAATATTACTCAGCCATAAAAAGAAACGAAACTGAGCTATTTGTAATGAGGTGGATAGACCTAGAGTCTGTCATACAGAGTGAAGTAAGTCAGAAAGAGAAAGACAAATACCGTATGCTAACACATATATATGGAATTAAAAAAAAAAAAATGTCATGAAGAACCTAGGGGTAAAACGGGAATAAAGACACAGACCTACTTGAGAATGGACTTGAGGATATGGGGAGGGTGAAGGGTAAGCTGTGACAAAGCGAAAGAGAGGCATGGACATATATACACTACCAAACGTAAGGTAGAAAGATAGTGGGAAGCAGCCGCAGAGCACAGGGAGATCAGCTCGGTGCTTTGTGACCGCCTGGAGGGGTGGGATGGGGAGGGTGGGAGGGAGGGAGATGCATGAGGGAGGGGATGTGGGAACAGATGTATATGTATGACTGATTCACTTTGTTATAAAGCAGAAACTAATAAAAAAAATAAATAAATAAAAAAAAAAAACTACACAATAAAATAAGCAAATGCTCCCATTTTAATTTTTATTACTTTTCTCCTCTGAGGTCAGCAAGCCTATAGATCTAAAAGCAAAAAGAGAAAAATGCGATATGATATGATATAAATATATTAATACAATCAATGTCTAGTAAATGTCTTTAGTAAAACGTTTGGCAAATATGTTACCAAAAATGAGAAAAATGTCCAGGACATGTTTTATGAATTGTTTGGGAAATATGGTATTGGCCCAGTACCCAATGAATCTATACGAAATTATTCAGTTGCTAAGGTAAGCAGTTTTACATTTATCCTTCTTTTTCAGTTCTCTTTGGCAACTCTGCTGAAAAGCGATACTCATTTTGTTTTATGAGATTTTTCTACTATAAATTACTGTATCAATCTTTTTGTTAAATTAGCCAAATGTCTGTTTTAAATCCTCAGATATTGATAAATTATGATTTTATCCAGGCGTCTCATACTTTAAAACACATTAGGTTTCTATATATTACTTCTCTACCAACCTACATGAGAAGGCTAATTATTTAAAATTTTAGGATGATTATTTCACCTGGTATAGTAATACAAAATTCAAAATTTTTATTTTTTCTATTATTTTACTAGCTGCTGTAGGTACCCAGCCTCCTACTCAACACGTAGACAGTCATCTTACTCTAATCAGTCAATAAGTTCATCACAGAAGATTACTATTCGATAGATTTTGACTATGAATTGAGTATAGAGAATTTTACATGGACTCAGCTAAGTTAATAGAATATTTCCCACAAAGCTTTTGGATTCCAGCTCTGAATTTGTAGTTGGGGTGATGGGATAGTCTATTGACCTACTGGTCTGTGGTCTTAGTTTTGTCCCCTGCCAAATTCATATTCTGAAGCCCCAGTTCCCAATGTGATTGTAGTTGGAGATACTGCTGTTAGGAGAGAATTAAGATTAAATGAGGTCACAAGGTGGCGTCCTAACCCGATACCATTGATGGCCTTATAAGAGGAAGAAAGAGCTCTCTCCTCTCTCCCTCTGTCCACTTGCTCAGAGAAAAGGCTGTGTGAGGACTGCAGCGAGGAGGCAGCTGTCTGCAAGCCAGGAGGAGAGCTCAGCAGAAACCAGATTCTGCCAGACCTTGATCTGGAACTTCAACCTCCAGAACTTTGAGAAAAAAATTCCTGTTGTTTATGCCACCTAGCCTGTGGTTTTTGTTGTGGCAGTCTGACACATGACCCATGCTCATTAGTCCCAAGATTTTGTAGGTATATTTGGTGACTGGTATGATCTGGTTGACACAGATTGAAATAAAATTGACAGTGAAAGTGGTCTTTCCATTGTGAAATTTCCCAGCAATTTAAATTATTGATCTTACTACAAATTTTTATGTCTAATTTATATCAAAGTGATACTGTAATTAAAATAAACTTACAGTTTAGTTCTGAGCTATTCACATATTGCTTTACTCTAATGGGAGTCAGGATTTTGTGGGAACTGAGGTGAGACTCTGCTTTGGCAGGATTTTGAAGCCACACTCGAAGTGGAATCAGCAACCTTGGCTCAGATCCATTTACTCTTATGTATTACAAGTGACTCAATTTAATAGAAAATCACCACCAGACATTGTTATTAGATAAAGTTATGAAATGATTTGCTCTAGCAGCAGGGACTTACAGGTCTTGTGTGCAATTTAAAATTTTAATGAAAAGGGCATTTAAAGATTACTGTTATAGTATATCATGTAGTCCATGATTAAAACATTAAATTATTTTTACATAATAAACCAAGATAAATGCAAGGTCTGGGATTTTAAAATGACAACCAAAGAAAGCAAATGAGCTTAAATTTTACTAACAACATATTGTGACATAAAATAAACAAATATGTCTGGTAATGACTATGTAGTGCACGCCACTGGAGAACTAAATTTTTTGTCTGACAAGCCAAAAATAAGGCAGATATTGAGAAATAGGGCATGATTTCTCCCTGCTATAGACCCTGAGATGCTTGAAGATTTGGTATCTATAAGAGATCCCCAAAATATATGAGGTGTATTGGGTCTGCACGGGTCAGTCTCCAATCATCGTCATCTCTTTCTTCTGACCAGTGATTTGTTTAGTTGTAGGAGCAGCTTGGCTCCACTAGAATGTAAGCTGTATGAAGGCAGGATTTTTTACTGTTTTGTGCACTGATGTATCCCTAAAGCTTAAGACAGTGACAGGCCTATGGCAGATACTCAATAAATGATTGTTGCTGAAAGAATGAGGGGCACAGAAAGAGAGGAAAAAAGAAAGAGAAAAAGGAAAAAGGAAGGAAAGAAAGGAGAGGGGGAGGGAGGGAAAGAAAAAGGGAGGAAAGAAGGAAAGACAGAATAGATGCAGGAAGGAAGAAAAGGAGGAAAGGAAAGGAAGGCCAGAGTGTGGCTCAAGAGGAGAGGATTGCTTGGGGTTCCTGGAATCAGTCCACTGATTTCTCTTTATTACTGTCTCCCTACTTGACTTGAGCAAGGACCATTGCTGTCTTGCTTTTGGCAGCCATTCTAGGTTTATAAAGACAAGCAGCCATAGAAAGGAATTGACATCATGTATGGTGGAATAAAGAAACAGAAAAAAACCTGAGTTCTTTTTTCTCTTTTTCAGTTTTACTGGGATATAATTGCCACATATCACCAAATAAGTTTAAGGCGAACAGCATAATGGTTTGAATTGCATATATATTGTGAAATAATTACTGCAGTAAACTTAGTTAGCATCCATAATCTCATACAGATACAATGAAAAATCAAAAAAATTTTTTTTCTTGTGATGAGATCTTTCAGGATTTATTCTGTTAAATTTCATACATGTCATACAGTATTAACTATAGTCACCATGTTGTACGTTACATCTCTAGTACTTATTTATCTTGTAACTAGAAGTTTGTACCTTTTGACCATCTTCCTTCAATTCTGTCTCTCCCCACACTGTATCTTTGGTAATCACAAATCTGATCTCTTTTCCTGTGAGGTTTTGTTTGTTTGGTTGGTTGGGTATTTTAGACACCACATATAAGAGAGATCATACAGTATTTGTCTCTCCCTGTCTGACTTATTTCACTTAACATAATGCCCTCAAGGTCCAACCATGTTGTTGTAAATGACAGGATTTCCTCATTTTTTATGGCTGAATAATATTCCATTGTGTACATATACCACAACTTCTTAATCCATTCATCCATTGATGGACACTTAGGATATTTTCATACTTTGGCTATTGTAAATAATGCTGCTATGAACATGGGGGTCGCAGATATCTTTTTGAGATATTCTTTCCCAAATTCTTTCCTTTGAATATATTCCCAGAAGTGGAATTTCTGGGTCATATGGTAGATTTATTTGTAATTTTTTGAGGATCCTCCATACAGTTTTCCATATTGACTGTACCAATTTACAGTCTCATCAAGAGTATACAAGGGTTTCCTTTTCTCCACATCCTCACCAGCATTTGTCATTTTGATGATGGCTGTTCTAACAGATCTGAAGTGATATCTCATTGTGGTTTTGATTTACATTTCCCTAATGACTGGTGATGTTGAGCATCTTCTCATGTACCTGTTGGCCATTTGTATATCTTCTTTGGAAAAATGTCTATTCAGGCCTTTTGCCCATTTTTAATGGGATTATTTGCTTTTTGCTATTGAGTTGTATGTGTTCCTTATATTTTTTTTTAGATATTAACCCCTTGTCAGATATATGGTTTGCAAATATTTTTTCCCATTCTGTAGGTTATGTTTTCACTTTGTGATTTGTTTCTTTTGTTGTGCAGAAGCCTTTTAGCTTGATGTCATCCCACTTGTTTATTTTTTATTTTGTTGCCTGTGCTTTAGGTATAAAATCTGTAAAAATTAAACAGAAACTCCAATTTATTAAATAGAGTTGAGAGAGTAGAAGGGGGAGCTCTCATACTCTGCAATGATAGAGCCCAATGGGAAGAAGAAAGACTCCTTATTTTTCCTGGTAAGGACTCAGCTAATGAAAAGCCATGGACTCTTTGTTTCCGACAGCCCTCCCAACTTCCTTTTCCCCTCTATAAAAGTGTTCTCCTTCCCTTGCTGTGCAGGGACTTGCAGGTGGCTCGCCATGGGTGCAGACCTTGAATTGTAATTCTCTGCGATGCTGAGAATAAACCCAACTTTACTAGGGAAATATCTGGCAGTCTATTTGTTTTAAGTGAAAATTTTGGTGGCCTACAAGGGGACCAGTGAAAATGCCAGATATCTCTGGGGCTGGTGAGGAAACAGGTGCGGTACCCACGTTGAGCCCAATGTCACTCACTGCTCTCTCACTCGCCCTGAAGTTTGAAGTTACATCTTTCTCCTGGATCCGAGCTCATGCCCTCTGTGTTTGAAGCTCACCAGGTTTTATTCAGGATCTATTTTAATGTTTTATCTTTCCTGCTAAGGCCTTGTTCTGTATGCAAGTACTCCTTGGCACTTCTGTCTGATTTTGAGATCAGACTGTTTCACTGAAGCTGGTTAGCCTTCAGCCCATTCCCTTTGGAACAGGGGTTGTTTCTTTGAAACTGTGCCTGATTTTCAGCCTTCAGTCTATTTCTTTGGAAAGGGCTGTCCTCTGGAGACTGTCCTCCTCTGGGACCAAGCTTTCTCCATAGGACTGGCTGGGATTAGCTTGCAAGCTGTTTGAACTGAGCTGTTTGTGCTGAGAGCTGTTTAAGCTGTAGGAAAATTGTTCTTTACTCTAGAGAAAAAACTATGAGAAATGGGATCCCAGTTATCTAAGTATTTTGAGGGTGCACCTCCTGCAAGGACTCCAGCTGATTTTATATTTAAAACCCATGGTTTTTCCTTTTGCACATTTCTGATGAAATGGACTGATCTGATGAAAGGCAATTTAGAATATCAGTGGCCATTATGAGGAACTTCTAAAATCCCCAAACTTTAGTTTCTTAAAACTAAATTGGATAACAATAGCTCAAAAATGTCCAGAATTGAGTGGAATGCTTAAGTTGCTTCCCAATATTATTAAGAGTCTGAAATTGCCTCTCTGAAAAATAAGATTTTAAGATTAACTGAGGCAAACAAATGATTAAAGAAAGGTAGAAGGGCCCCAAAGCCTCAGGTTCCTCTTCCTTGACTTCCTTATCTCAGGCTCCACCTCTGGCACAATCATGTTTCTCTCCCTCAGCTCCCATGATCAGATTTCACCTCCTGCACCAACTTCCTCCTTCCCTTCTATGCTGCCTATGCCTCCTCTATACCCTCAATCCCCCTGTGCTAATTCTCTTGCCAAACTTCTCCTTTTCTCTGAAACTCTTCCCACTCCCTTTTCCTCTGATCTTATCAGAACCTGTCCCTTTAAAACCAAACCATCTGAAGATACAGAGGCTAAACACTTAATTTCTTATATTCCTTGGACTAAAGCTGAACGTCAAGCCATAGTCAAAGATTTTCCCAAAGTAACTGAAGACCCTCAGAAATTTTCTGAGGCATTTAATATAGTTATTCAAACTTACCAACCTGGATTCTCTGGCTTAAATCAGCTAGTTCATATGGTTGTTGGTGAGGGCCAGGCCCAGCATTGGATAAAAATTGCTAATTAGGAAAATTCTAAAAGATCTCTAGAATTACAACTGGGAGGCCAGTCTGCTAACTTATTACATGATCAGGCTCAAGCAATTGCTAGGCTACTTCATCGAGCAATTCCTAAGGCTTTTCCAGAGCCTGTTGACTGGAACAAAATTCAGGATTGCACAAAAAAATCTGATGAACCTGTTTATGATTATTACAATCGACTTCAGATTGATTTTGAAGAAAATTCTGGTGTTCTTTAAGATGTTGATTTCACCCAGGTAGCTTTAACTCTATGTTTATTATTGGACTGAACCAGGACAAAAAGTACCAGAATGAAATGGGAAGCTAGGTCCATTCCAAATTTAGTTTAGCTGGCAAACCATCTCTCTCACGTTCTAGATGAGTCACCTCAAAGGAAGGCCACCAAGATTCTTAATCTTCAACTTCAACAAATGGAGACTCCTAAATGAAACCAAACCCTCCTAGTTTCTGCTATTATTGCAAAAAGCCAGAACATTGAAAAAGAGATTGTTACATATTTAAGCACTTTAGTGCTTTCAGCCCTCTCATATCCTTCCAATTCTCAATAATGGGGCTCCGAAGAGCTACAGGAGCTCTTTCTAATCCTCTTTCTTAATTGGCTTGGAGAACACTTCTCCAGATTGTAGATGAATCTCTTCCAGCCCTAACTGACACTGGAGCTACACTCTTGGTGCTCAGCCCCACTACTATAAAGCAGCTCCTGCCTCAGAATACTAAAATAGTTTAAATAGTGGGGTCTTTAATGAACCTCAAGAGGGTCCTGTCTCTGAACCTATTCCTTTTTGTTTAGGCCCTTTGAGAGATACAAACCCTTTTCTTCATAGTTCCTCCACCCCTATCAATTTATTAGGCTGCGAATTCTAAAAGGAGTATCATGACAGAGTTTCTTTCTCTCAAAAGGGGAAAATAATTCTAGAATTTGACAGTAGTCATCAAAGTAACTATCAGGTGAATTAAATGACTCTTAGATATATTTTATTTGTTCTGTCTCTCATGATGGCACTAGAACAAATTCTGAAAACACTGATCATTTGTCCCTATTGAATTGGCTGCCACTTTCCTTAGGGGCAAAATAGTCAACTGATTTTGGCAAAATTCACAGCACACCTCCTATTAAGATTCAAATAGATCCCTCAAAACCTCTTCTCAGAATTAATCAATACCCATAAGTAAAGAAGCAATTCAAGGAATAAAGCCCATAATAGAAGTCTACAAGGCTTATTGCCTCATTATCCGTGTACTAGCTTCTGTAATACTCCCTTTTAACCAGTGAGAAAACCTAAGGGCTGAGGGTGGAGGTCCAGGATATCTGAGCAACAAACAGCGTTTTTATCTCTCGATACCCTGTTGTTCCTAACCCTTATACATTACCAACATCCATTCCCACCGAAAGTAAATTCTTCTCTGTAAGTGACTTAATGCAGTTCATTCTTCAGTATTCCAGTTGTTGAGGCTAGCTAATACTTTTTTGCCTCACTTAGGAATAAAAATAATTCACCTGAACAGTAATGCCTCAGGGTTTTACTGAGGGTCCTTATTTCTCACAAATCCTAAAAGTTGATCCGGATGATATAAACTTCCCTAGAGGTTCTACCTTGTTGCAATATGTGGATGATTTGCTTGTTTTCTCTCCATCTCAACCCTCCTCTGCTAAAACTTTTAGCCTTAAAGGGATGTAAGGTTGGCAAAGAAAAATTACAGTTTGCCCAATCCCAAGTTTGATATTTAGGACATCTGATATTAGAACAAGGGCTACACCTAAATCCAGATAGACTTCATGGTGTCCTAAGTTTTTCAAAACCCCAAACTAAGAACCAGCTCTGAGGTTTTCTCAGTCTGGTTGGTTATTGCTGAAATTGAATTCCAAATTTCTCTCTTATGGTCAAACCTTTATATATATTTGGAAAAGACACCTTCAGAAGGACTCTCTTCAACCTCGCTGGAAAGGGCCCCATCAGGTACTGCTAACCAGACCTGTGCTCCCAAACTCCTAGGAATAGATTCTTGGATTCATGTGACACAGCTAAAGAAAGTACCAGACCCTGACTGAACCTGAAAATTATTTGGCAACTTGAAAGTAAAGATTTTCTGGAATTGAAACAGATGACATCTGATGAGACAGCTTTCCCGAGATATCTGTATCAGACTTGTTGGAAGTTTGTTGCCAAACCTTTGATGATGGCATAACACTTCAGATGATCTCCAGTGTCTATGATCTTGATAACATATGGATTTTACATAAAAAGTGCCAGACAGTTCTCCCTCCTACCCCTCTTTGTTACTTTAGTGTGACCTGAACAGTTTTCCAATCTGTGCACTTTCCCTTTTATGTGAGACACTACACCAAGGAAAGGTCTTTCCTGACATTGAGGGACAAAAAGCCACTAAAACTAGAAAACCTGACTCTTACTCAGTGATGCTTTCAGAGAAAGATCTTGATCAAAAGGGGAGATGTAAAAATTACTAAATAGAAACCTCAGTTAAGTAGAGTTAGGAGACCAGAATGGGAAACTTTCACACCCTGCAATGATAGTAGAGTCCAACAGGAAGAAGAAAAACTCCTCTTCTTTTCTGACAAGGACTCAGCCAATGAAAAGCCATGAACTCTTTGTTTACTATAGCCCTCCCATCTTCCTATTCCTCTCTATAAAAGCCTCCTTTCCTTGCTGTTCAGGGATCGCAGGTGGCTCACCATGGGTGCAGACCCTGAATTGCAATTCTCTGCTGATCCCTCATAAACTCATCTTTGCTGGAGAAATATCTGGCACCTATTTGTTTTAAGTCAACATATCAAAAAAATAATTGCCAAGACATGTCAAGGAGATTTTCTTCCTATGTTTTCTTGCAGGAGTTTCATGGTTTCAGGTCTTACATTTAAGTCTTTAATCTATTTTGAGTTAATTTTTGTGAGTTATGTACTATATGGGTCTAGTTTCATTATTTTACATGTGAATATTTAATTTTCCAGCATTGTATCTTGAAGATATTGTCTTTTCTTTTATTGAATATTTTTGGCTCCCTTGTCAAATATTAGTTGATTTTTTAGGATGTGGTTTATTTCTGTGCCCTTGGTTCTTTTCCATTCATCTATTTGTCTGTTTTTATGACAGTGCCATGCTGTTTTAATTACTGTAGCTTTATGTGTAGCATGAAATCAGGAAGTGTGATGCCTCTTGTTTTGTTCTTCTTTCTTAGAATTGCTTTGGCTATTCAGGCCCTTCTGTGGTTCCCTATAAATTTTAGGATTGTTTTCTGTATTGATGTAAAAAAATGCCATTAGAAATTGATAGCAATTGCATTGAATCTATAGATTGCTTTTGGTAGTATTGACATTTTAACAATATTGATTTTTCTAATTCATGAACATGGGCTATCTTTTCATTTATTAATATTTCCTTCAACTTTTTTCATTAATATCTTGTAGTTTTCAAAGTAGAGGTCTTTCACCTCCTTGGTTAAGTTTATTCCTAAGAGTTTATTGCTTTTGTTACTTTTGCAAATGGTTTCATTTTCTTTATTTCTTTTTCAGATAATTCATTATTAATGTATAGAAACACTACTGATTTCTGTATGTTAATGTTGTATCTTGCAAGGTTACTGAATTCATTGATTAGATCTAATATTTTTTTGTGGAATCTTCTGTATTTTCTATATGCAAAATTTTGTCATCTGCAAATAGAGAAAATTCTACTTCTTCCTTTCCCATTCTGATACTTTTCATTTCTTTTTTCTTGTCTGATTGCTCTGGCTAGGACTTCCAGTATTATGTTGGTTGAATAAGTGTGGTGAGAGTGGGCACCCTTGTTTTGTTCTGAATATTAGAGGAAAAGCTTTCAATCTTTCATCATAGAGTATGATGTTAGCTGTGAACTTGTCATATATGGCCTTTAATTTGTTGAGGTGCCTTTCTTCTATAACTAATCTATTGAATTTTTATTATGAATAGATGATAAATTTTGTCAAATTCTTTTTTCTATGTATTTTCTTAGAAACATGCAGCCTACCAAGACTGAATCAGGAAGAAATAGATAGTCTAAGTAGAACAATTACTACTAAGGAAATTGAATCAGTGATCAAAAATATCCCAATTAAGAAAAATCCAGGACCAGATGGCTTCACTAGTGAATTTTACCAAATATTTAAAGAAGAATTAATACCAATCCTTTTCAAATTGTTTCAGAAAATTAAAGGGGAGTGATCACTCCCAAACTCATTTTATGAGGCCAACATCACCCTGTTATTAAAGCCAGAAAAGGAGACTACCAGAAAAGAAAACTACAGGCCAATATCCTTGACGAATAGAGATGCAAAAATTCTCCCTAAAATACTAGCAAACTTAATTCAACAATACATTAAAAGGATTATGCAATGGATATGATGAAATGGGATTCATACGAATGCAAAGATAGTTCAACATATGCACATCAATCAATGTGATATATCACTTTACTAGAATGAAAGAAAAAGATCATATAGTCCTCTCAATAGAACTTGAGTTCTTGACAAAGTTGAACATCTTAATTAACCAAGCTTGAAGGCAGTCTTACCTCTGAATTTAATTATGATATAGCACAATACACTTTATCTTATTTAACCTGAGTTGAGTCAAAAGTTCCATTTGTTGCAGCTGAGCACTTCTTAACAGATAAAGTCTGGATTCCAGAGTTTTGGGACAGGATGCTTATGTTTAGAACCAGTAATTTCACCAGTCAGAACCTGGCATGGCAACTGTAATGAGGTTCTCTGTAATAAGTAATAACATAGCAATAACAGTATTATTTCCTGACACTATGTTTAATCCCTGTGCTAATGTTTTACATACACTGGATCCCTATTATAACCTTACTAAATGAGTATTATTATTGCCAGCTTGAAGATTCAGAAATTGAGGATTCAAGAATTCAAAGAAATTTTACAGTATACATATTGATTCAGGGGGTTGATCTAGGATATTAATCCATGTCAATTGGATTCTGGAGCTCAAGCTTTGTATCCCTATACTGCACTCTCACAAACCTCCTTTTGATCTGACATTTAGAGATCTCCCTTTTAAAATTCACATGTTATACCTAGAAAAAAAATAAAAATTAAGCTCAGCTTCTCTTCAAATAATCCTTAATTCCCAACTTTTCCTGGCAATGCAAGTATGTGCTTAATTACTAAAAATTTCTAGTTTTATCACTGCCCATAGGTCTTTAAATTAGGGGGAAAATGGTGCTTCAACATATATCTATATATCATAGATTTGGAAAGTTTGTGTATGGAAAACATCAGAAGTATAGATGAAGGAAATCTCAAAACCAAACACAATGATATAGTGGTCACCTAGAAGATAAATTGTTTTAAGTTTCCAGATTTCTTCTTTATTTATTTTTATTTTTAAAAAATTTTTATTGAAATATAGTTGATTTGAAGTATTAGTTTCAGGTGTACAGCAAAGTGACTCTGATATATATATACATATGTATATTCTTTTTTTTACATTCTCTTCCATTATAGGTTATTATAAGATATTGAATATAGTTCCCTGTTCTATACAGTAGGTCCTTGTTGGTTATCTACTTTATATATAGTAGTGTGTATATTTTAATCCCAAACTCCTAATTTATCCCTCCCCCCACACTTTTCCCCTTTGGTAATCATAAGTTTGTTTTCTATGTTTGTGAGTCTGTTTCTGTTTTGTAAATAAGTTCATTTGTATCATCTTTTTAGATTCCACATATAAGCCATATCATACAATATTTGTTTTTCTCTGTCTGACTTACTTCACCTAGTATGATAATCTCTAGATTCATCCATGTTGCTGCAAATGGCATTATTTCACTCTTTTCTATAACCGAGTAATATTCTATAGTATATATATATCACATCTACTTTATTCATTCATCTGTCAGGGGACACTTAGGTTGCTTCCATGTCTTGGCCATTGTAAATAGTGTGGCAATGACCATTGGGGTGCATGTATCTTTTTCTCTTTTGATATTTTTTGACCTTTAATATATTTTTAAAAATTTTTATTTTATATTGGAATATTGTTGATTTACAATGTTGTGTTAGTTTCAGGTGTACGGCAAAGTGATTCAGTTATACATATATCTATTCTTTTTCAGATTATTTTCCCATTTAGCTTGTTACAGAATACTGAGTAGAGTTCCCTGTGCTATACAGTGGGTACTTGTTGATTATCTAGTTTAGATATAGTAGTGTGTATTTGTCAATCCCCAAATCCTAATTTATCCCTGCCCCCCACCTTTCCACTTTGGTAACCATAAGTTTGTTTTCTAAGTCTGTGACTCTTTTTCTGTTTTTTAAATAAGTTCATTTGTATCACTTTTTAAAATTCCATATATAAGAGATGTCATATGATATTTGTCTTTGTCTGATTTACTTCACTTAGTATCATAATCTCTAGGCCCATCCATGTTACTGCAAATGGCATTATTTCATTCTTTTTATGGCTGAGTAATATACCTTTGTATATATGTACCACAACTTCTTTATGCAGTCATCTGTCGATGACATTTAGGTTGCTTCCATGTGTTGGCTATTGTATATAGTGCTGCAGTAAACATTGGGATGCATGTATCTTTTTGAGTTATGACTTTCTCTGGATATATGTCCAGGACTGGGAATGCTGGCTCATATGGTAGCTCTATTTTTAGTTTTTTAAGGAACTTCCATGCTGTTCTCCACAGTTGCTGTACCAATTTACATTCCAACCAACAGGGTAGGAGGGTTCCTTTTCTCCACATAGTCCCTCTCTCTCCAGCATTTATTATTTGTAGACTTTTTGATGTTGCCATTCAGACTGGTATGAAGTGATACTTCATTGCAATTTTGATTTGCATTTCTCTAATAATTAGCGATGTTGATCATCTTTTCATGTGCCTTTTGCCCATCTGTGTTTCTTCTTTGGATACATGTCTTTTTAGGTCTTCTGCCATTTTTAATTTCATTATTTATTTATTTGTTTTGATATTGAGCTGTATGAGCTGCTTGTGTATTTTGGATATTAATCCCTTGTCAGTTGCATCATTTGAAAATATTTTCTCTCATTCTGTAGGTTGTCTTTTTGTTTTGTTTATGCCTCCCTTTGCTGTTCAAAAGCTTTTAAGTTTAATTAGGTCCCATTTGTTTATTTTTGTTTTTAATTCCATTACTCTCTGAGGTGGATCAAAAAGGATATTGCTGCAATTTAAGTCAAAGTGTATTCTGCCTATGTTTTCCTCTAGGAGTTTTGTAGTGTCTGGTCTTACATTTAGGTCTTTAATCCATTTTGAGTTTATTTTTTTGTATGAGTTAGAAAATGTCCTAATTTCATTCTTTTACATGTAGCTGTCCAGTTTTCCCAGCACCACTTATTGAAGAGACTGTCTTTTCAAATTAATTGACCATAGGTATGTAGGTTTATTTCTGGGCTTTCTATGCTGTTCCATTGATCTATATATCTGTTTTTATGCCAGTATGTTTGATGACTGTAGCTCTGTAATATAGTCTGAAGTCAGGGAGCCTGATTCCTCCAGCTCCGTTTTTCTTTCTCAAGATTGCCTTGGTTATTCAGGGTCTTTTGTGTTTGCACACAAATTTTAAAATTTTTGTTCAAGTTCTGTGAAAAATGCCATTGATAATTTGATAGGAGTTGCACTGAATTTGTAGATTGCTTGGGTAATATAGTCATTTTTAACAATATTGATTCTTCCAATACAAGAACATGATATATCTTTCCATCTGTTTGTGTCATCTGCAATTTCTTTCATTATATAGTTTTTGGAATACAAATCTTTTGCCTCCTTATGTAGGTTTATTCCTAGGTATTTTATTCTTTTTGATGCAATGGTAAATGGGATTGTTTCCTTGATTTCTTTTTCTGACCTTTCATTGTTAGCGTATAAAAATGAAGCAGATTTGTGTTAATTTTGTATCCTGAAACTTTACTAAATTCATTGATGAGCTCTAGTAGTTTTCTGGTAGCACCTTTAGGATTTTCTATGTATAGTATCATGTCTTCTGCAAACAGTGACAGTTTTACATCTTCTTTTCCAATTTGGATTCCTTTTACTTCTTTTTCTTCTCTGATTGCTGTAGCTAGGACTTGCACAACTATGTTGAATAAAAGTGGCAAGAATGGACATTCTTGTCTTGTTCCTGATCTTAGAGGAAATGCTTTCAGCTTTTCACCATTGAGTATGATGTTTGTGGTGGGTTTGTCATATATGGCCTTTATTATGTTGCGGTATGTTCCCTCTATGTCCACTTTCTGGAGAATTTTTATCATAACTCGTTGTTGAATTTCATCAAAATCTTTTTCTGCATCTATTGAGATGATCATATGGCTTTTATTCTTCAATTTGTTAATGTGGTGTATTATACTGGTTGATTTGCAGGTATTGAAAAGTCCTTTCATCCCTGGGATAAATCCCTCTTGATCATGTTGTATGATCCTTTTTTAAAAAATAAATTTATTAATTTATTATTTATTTTTGGCTGCATTGGGTCTTTGTTTCTTCACTCCTTGGAGGGAGGGGCGGCTGGGGGGGCTACTTTACATTGTGGTTGTGCGGGCTTCTCATTGTGGTGGCTTCTCTTGTTGCAGAGCATGGGCTCTAGGTGCGCAAACTTCAGTAGTTGTGTCTCTCAGGCTCTAGAGTGCAGTCTTAGTAGTTGTGGCACACGGGCTTAGTTGCTTGCCACATATGGAATCTTCCCCGACCAGGGTTTGAACCCGTGTCCCCTGCACTGGCAGGCGGATTCTTAACCACTGCGCCACCAGGGAAGCCCTGTATGATCCTTTTAATGTATTGTTGAATTATGTTTGCTAGTATTTTCTTGAGGATTTTTGCATGTTTGTTCATCAGTGATATTTGCTTATAATTTTCTTTTTTTGTGAGACCTTTGTCTGGTTTTGGTATCAGGGTGATGGTGGCCTTATAGGATGAGTTTGGAAGTGTTCCTTCTTCTGCATTTTGGGGGAATAGTTTCAGATGGGTAGGTGTTAACGTTTCTCTAAATATTTGGTAGAATTCACCTGTGGAGCCATCTGGTCCTGGACATTTGTTTCTTGGGAGTTTTCAAATCACAGATTCAGTTTCAGTACTTGTAATTTGTCTGTTCATGTATTCTATTTCTTCATGGTTCAGTCTTGGGAGATTGTACCTTTCTAAGAATTTGTTCATTTCTTCTAGGATGTCTAGTTTATTGGCATATAGTTGCTTTTAGTGGTTTCTTATGGTTGTTTGTATTTCTGTGGTGTCAGTTGTAACTTGTCCTTTTTCATTTCTAATTTTATTGATTTGAGCCCTCTCTCTTTTTTCTTGATGAGTTTGGCTTAAAGAGCTTATCAATTTTGTTTATCTTTTCCATGAGCCAGTTTTTAGTTTCATCAGGCTTTTCCATTTTTTTTTAGTCTCTCTTTTATTTATTTCTGCTCTGATCTTTAAGATTTCTTTCCTTCTACTAACTTTGGGTTTTGTTTGTTCTTCTTTCTTTAGTTGCTTTATGTGTAAGATTAGGTTGTTTATTTCAGATTTTTCTTGTTTCCTGAGGTAAGCTTGTATCACTATAAACTTTCCTCGTAGAACTGCTTTGGCTGCATCCCATAGGTTTTGGCTTGTCGTGTTTCTGTTTTTGTTTTCATTTGTCTCTAGGTATTTTTTGACTTCCTCTTTGACTCCTTTGGTGATCATTGATTGTTTAGTAGCAGATTGTTTAGCTTCCACATGTATGTGTTTTTTGCATTTTTTTCTTTAGTTGGTTTCTAATGTCATAGCATTGTGGTCGGAAAATATGCTTGATAAAATTTCAGTTTTCTTAAATTTACTGAAGGCTGCTTTGTGGCCCAGCATGTGATCTATCCTGGAGAATGTTCCATGTGCACTTGAAAAGAATGTGTATTCTACTCCTTTCAGATGGAATGCTCTATAAATATCAATTAAGTCCATCTGGTCTAATGTGTCATTTAAAGCCTGTGTTTCATTACTGATATTTTGTCTGGATGATCTGTCCATTGATGTAAGTGGGGTGTTAAAGTTCCCCTCTATTATTTTGTTACTGTCAATTTCTCCTTATATGTCTGTTAACATTTGCCTTATATATTGAGATGCTCCTATGCTGGGTGCATATATATTTACAATTGTTATATCTTCGATTGATCATTTTGTAGCATCCTTCTTCGTTTCTTATAACAGTCTTTATTTGAAAGTCTATTTTGTCTGACATGATTGTTGCTACTCCAGCTTTCTTGATTTCCAGTTGAATGGAATACTTTTTCCTTTCCATGACTTTCATTCTGTATGTGTCTCTAGATCAGAAGTGGGTCTCTTTTAGACATCATATATATGGGTCTCATTTTTGTATCCAAGGTTCCTATTTCTATCCACTACTCAGAAACAAACAAACAAAAAAATACAGAGATTAAAAATTATCTTCCAAAGCAAAATATGTCCATCTAATTTTCCTTCACATTTAATCAGTGGATTCTGATGTAAGTCAGAGTTCCAGATAGCTCCTGATTCACCACTTCCACAAATGCCAGCAATGGGAGCCCCCTATACAGTTCGGATGCAATACTGGTTCTGAGCTGGCTGCATCCCCTTAAGTGTGCACTCTCCTTGGCCACAGCAGTCTTTGCCCTAGTGGGGAACTGAATTGGAACTATAGAGGCCAGAGCTGGTGCTTGCCAGGGGTTGAATTTCACAATGGGGCAGTCATGGGAAATTGGCTGGAGCCCCAGGCAGTTTCATTGTTTCCTCCACCTTGTTCCAGGGAGTAAGCAAGCATGTGCATGCTCTGCAGGAGTGTAGTCTTGCTTTCTTACAGTCGTCCTATAAGTCTCACTGGTTTTCAAACCAGCTAAGGAGACTCATATTCCATGCATTGGACCCAGGTTGAGATGCTCAGTATGTGGTGTGAACCCCTCACTCCCCAGGGAGAATCCCCATGCCCATGATATCCCCCTCTTCTTCTGTGTTCTCTCCTAAAAACGTGGGTCCCAACAGGATTACCTCTCCCTCTCTACCCGAGTCCATGTGAATCTTTCTTTATAGCCTTGATTGTAGAAGAATCTTTCTTCCAGTCTCCATTTTGTTTTCAGTGAGGATTGCTCTGTGTGTAGTTGTATTTTTGATGTGTTCATGGGGGAAACTGAGCTCAGTATCCTCCTTCTCCACCATCTTGATCTCTTCCTCAAGAATATCATTTTTAAACAATTTATAATTTTAACATAAGTTTACATGTTTAATATTGGTCCCAACATGATTAGAATTCATTTCAAAGCAATTCAACTTGTGAGACCAGCTTTGAAAACAAAACCTCTCTCAGTAATTCAAAAAGGAAATTGATTACAGAATAGTTAGAAGGTCTAGAAGAGCAATAGGAAAAAGAGTGACTTGGCATGTAAGAAGAATAGGGAGGAGAAGGAGGAACCAGAAGAGAGTGAGAGGAAGAATGAAGGGGGAAGGATGAGGAGGAGGAGAAATGTTCAGAGATTAGAAGCTGCCAGTGAGGGACTTCCCTGGAGGTCCAGTGGTAAAGAATCCACCTTCCAATGCAGGGGACGTGGTTTGATCCCTAGTCAGAGAACTAAGATCCCACATGCTGCCGGGCAACTAAGCCCACACGCCACAACTACTGAGCTTGTGTGCCTCAGTGAGAGAGCCTGCATTCTGCAAACTACAGAGCCCATGCACCCTGGAACCCATGTGCCACAACTACAGAGTGCATGCACTCTGAAGCCCACACACCACAGCTAGAGAGAGAAAAGCTGCACACCATACTAGAGAGAAGCCTGCAAGCCACAACTAGAGAGAAGCCTGCACACCTCAACGAAGATCCAGCATGCCACAACTAAGACCTGATGCAGATAAAATAAATAAATAAATAAATAAATTAAAAAATAAATAAGTAAATAGAAACTGCCAATGAATGTCTTTTCATATATTCGTATACCATTTTGGATTTTCTTTTTGTGAATGTAAAATGCCATCCAAATAATTTGTCCATTTTTCTATTGGGATTCTGTCTTTTCATATTGATTTACAGGAGTAGAGAAGTACTTTATTTTTCATGCCTACTTTTTTTAGTTATGTGTTGCAGATCTCTTTTCTTACTCTGTCTTTTAGCTCCTTTTTGGTAGCTTGATAAATAGAAGTTCTGAATTAATTGAAGTAGAATTTAACAGTCTTTTCCTTTATGGTTAAGGCTCTTTTTGTCTTGTTTGAAAAATTCTTCCCTCCCTGAGGTTATAAAATATTATTCTATATTATATTCTAAGAGTGTTATAGGTTTGACTTTCAGATTTAGAAAATTAATCCACCTATGGTTAATTTTTATTTTGGTTGTAGAACATTGTTTCAGGGTCCATCCTGGAAAATAGAAATCACTCCAGGTACTTAAACAGAGCATTACTTAGAGAATCTATTAGAAAAATTTTGGAGGGTCTGAAGGAGCAAAAGGCAGGAGGAGGAGGTGTCTAGAGAAGCAAAAGTGAGGAGTTGTTACCCAAAGATCAGGAAGCTGCCTAATACCCTTACGGCTCAAGCTTACAGTCTATTACCACTGAAAAAACTGAAGGTTATGCTGCCAACAACTGCTGTTGGAATAGAGCAAGACACTAGGAGCTTACCCTCCTTCTGATGCTGCTGAGACCTGCAGCAGCTG
Source organism: Hyperoodon ampullatus (assembly GCF_949752795.1). NCBI lineage: Eukaryota > Metazoa > Chordata > Mammalia > Artiodactyla > Ziphiidae > Hyperoodon > Hyperoodon ampullatus. The sequence continues at coordinate 5,130,070 of NC_136925.1, forward strand.
CAAATCACCTTGTTTCCTGCCATTGCATTTATGTCATTGTTACAGGAGATGCAGAAGAGAAAAATAAAGTTTCTCGCTTCCATCAGTGCTTCTCATTGGGAGAACCTCACAGAAGGAAAATTGACAAGAGAGTTTAATACACAGAGAGTGTAGGTGAGAGACAATGTACACTACCTCATACTCAGATGGATGCCCAGGCTCCATTACCATTTATTGAAGAGACTATCCCTTACCCACTGCTCTCCTGTGTCACCATTCTCCCACATCATGTTCATATATGGGTGGGTCTGTTTTGGGGTTCTCTATTGGGTTCCATTTGTACTTTTTTCCTATTTCTGCTTAATCATTATGGCTTTAAAATACATTATGATACTTGCTTGATTAAGGCCCCTTATCTTGTTTTACTTCCGTAGTGTTTTGGATCTTAGTTCTTTACATTTTTATATAAATTTTAGAACCAACTCCCCACTCCTCAAGAAGAGATGTTGGAATTTTGATAGAGATTTCCTTGACTCTGTATGTTAATTTGGATAGAATTGACATCTACTTTTAAGTCTTTCAAATGATGAACATAATGTCTCTATATTTATTTGTTTTATTTTCTATTTCTCTGTAGAGTTCTGTCATTTTTCCTTGTAGTGGAGTTACACATATTTTCTTAAGTTTACTTGGATATACTTTAAATTTTTGATGCAACTTAAAATATCTCTTTTTAATATTTTTTCATTTGTTAGTTTTATATAGAGATATAATGGACTTTAATGTTTATATTGGATCCAGTAAACTTGCTATATACTCCAATTAATTCTAGTAGTTTACTGAACTTTTAGGTTCTTCAAATAAAAATTTAAAAAGTTATAAAAAGCTGTTCAATTAATTCAAATTGTTTACCTAACTTTTCAGCTTTTTAATACTATTGATGTGAGTTAAAATATGAAAACAGCTTAACTACCTTTTGTTGTTGTGGTTTGTATTGGTCAAATTGATTTGAGTGACCTAGTCTGCCTTTACTGGAAATGACATTTCTGATATTTTATTTAAGTAACTTTTTATCAATTGTAAATGCTTGATGACTTATAGTCTTAATCAGAAATCCCATTTTTCATTCTATTTGGAGGATTATAGAAACATCATCACTCTATTATTGGTTCAAGTTCTATTTTTTTATTGAGTAGAGTAAAACATAATTTTAACAGAGTATTATGCCATTTTATTTTACTAAACTTTAATTTATTCTGTTTTATTGTCTGCTTCCATCTGTATCTTCCTAATCTCTCAATTTCCATGGTATCAATCTATGGTCCTAATCTTAGGATATATATTGTATTTGAGAAATACCAATAATTGAGACAGTTGTAAAGATATTATATTCTGAACTACCACTGAACCTAATAAAAGTCACAGATGCATCCTTATCCATTGGTAGAAAAAGGCCAATTGAATTTTATATTGCTTCCATACCAACCTTTTTATTCTCCTGTTTCAATTACATTTAATACTGATACATTTTTTGTCCTGATATATTTTTGACATTTTCTACCTTTAGTTTATCTCCTAAAATATATCAGCAATCCCTCAATGTCATTTTATCATGCACCTGAGATCTTTGCATTATCTCAAGAAATTGAGATCTTTAGAAAGAGAAATGCATTATCAAGAAATACCTAAGAAAATTTCATTTTGATTAAAGTTTATACTAAAATATGGCGTGTTCCTTCATGAAGTACTAAAATAATGCAAATACAACTAGCTTACTGTTAACATTTAGCTATCCACACTTTGCTTTAAAAACACCTGTCAGAGCCACCCATTAGTTGTCACATTATGACAATCTAAAAAGTAATTCTTAAGTTAGCAAGAGTTCTTCTGACATATCCTCTCTTCAGCTTGTTATTAATCCATTCTCACAACAGACTTGACATTGACATTATGAGGGATGATGGACTAGCTGTGATCATTTACTGAAGCTTCTGAATTAAAAGTAATAACACCCTGTAGAGAGGAGAGAACACGTTTCATCTAAAGATTAAGATGCACTGATGGACTGTAAATGGATTTTTTTACTGTAGGTTACAGTAAAAAAAGTTTGAAATATTTGTCATAAAAAATAAATAAATACAGATTAAGATGAATTATAAAAAAAAAAAAGTACCCTCTAAATACCTTTAATTCTTCTGAGAAGAGTTTATCTTGTTTGAAAGATTGTTAGATTGAATCATCTCCTAGGAGAAATAGTTTTGTGTAGAATATCACAAGTGTGCAATATTGGATATCACTACCCACTACCATCAGTTGTTTGTTATGTTTCTTTTAGCCTCTCATTTCTATTGCTTAATGTAATTAACATAATCTGTACTTTAATAAAAGGCTTTCTTTCTTAGACTTTCTGGTGCAATTTCAGTACTTAAAGTTCTGTTTTACTTATTAAGCAAAGTAAAATAATTTTATTAATTTATTTACTGCACACTTAAATACCAAATTATAGCACAACTTGCTTGTTTATGATTGAAATTTCATCAGCTTTAGCTGAATTTTCAACATTAATAAACTGCAACTGATTTGTTCCTATTGACACTTGCACTCCAAATTAACTGCAATGTAAAGAAAGGTTAGCTGGAATCACAAATGGATTGGCTTGGCTATATTTTCTTCCTAAATTTCCTCAAAGTATATATTCATTGTAGACAGGTGTCTTCTTGAAACCACAATTGGATCCTTCATCCTGTCCATCTACGGGAATTGTGAGAAAAGGGGAGCAGCAATTTCCTACAGTGGTGACATGGCACCAAGGACTATCTCAAGTTGTCAAAGAAGCATCAAAATATTTTTCCCAAATTCTGAGATTAGAATGAATTTCAATAAGCTTTAATAGATGAACATATGAAATTAAAGTTTTGGTTAAGTTTAATTTACTAAACTATTTTGTCTGGCTGTTCTATGATGATTTTAGAAAATTTTACCTTATTTTGGCTATTTATTATACTTTCTCAAATTCAGGGTGTGTTTCAATTTCTTATATGACAAATATATGGAACAATAAAAGAGCATGTCTTCTCTGAGTGAGACTAATGGTGCATGTAACCACTGTTAAATATATTTCAAAAGTGCCCACTTCACAATAGCACAATATTTTAATTCTTCTCCATCAATGGAGGAGAACTGGATAGCCATTTCTGTTCTCTCTCTAGGCCAGTGGTTCTCAAACACAGGTGATTTTACACCACCCAGGGGACAGTTTAAAATATCTGAAGACATTTTTGGCTGTCACAAGTAGAGATGAGGTGCTAATTAGAGATCAGAGACAAGGAATTTTGCTAAATATTCTATAAGGCACAGGACAGTCCCCCAATACATGCTATTAATGTCAAGGTTGGAAAATCCCACTCTGGGTTCTTCAGCATTATGCTGAGCAGATTGAAGACCACTGAACTACTGGAGGCTGTTTATAAATTATCACTAAGAAACCATTCAATAGGCGCATACTTTAATGAGTTCTCAGTGTAGTATATGAGAAGGGCAGGAAGTATGTTTTCATCATCTGTGTCACAGCAGATGGTCCCCTCTTACTAGCCAAATATACACAGGAGATTTCTGGGTAGAGAAAAACATTCAAAGTGGCAGAACGAAAATTGAAATCTAAGTCTGTGTAGATCTAAGTCCATGTACTTTGAAAATTCTTGTTGCTATAGTCTATTCTTTGGGTGTGTTCATTTAAGGGTCTTCCCTGCATATAAGTGACTGAACAATTTTCTAGGTCCTTATTTTCTTCTCTCAATTTAAAACTATGATTCATGATTAACAGTTTTTCTATTAAACAAGTTCAGTACCAAATCTTATGTTGCACATACTTGCAAAAGGACATAGAGAAAGCATCGGAATAGGAGTAAATATAACAATACTTTTTAAAGATAAAAGTAGGGTTTTCCTGGTGGCGCGGTGGTTGAGAGTCCGCCTGCCGATGCAGGGGATGTGGGTTCGGGCCCCGGTCTGGGGGGATCCCACATGCCGTGGAGCGGCTGGGCCCGTGAGCCATGGCCGCTGAGCCTGCACGTCCGGAGCCTGTGCTCCGCAGCGGGAGAGGCCACAGCAGTGAGAGGCCCGCATACTGAAAAAAAAAAAAAAAAAAAAAAAAAAAAGTATTAAAAGTAGTTTCAAACAAGGAAATGAGAATCAGATCATGTTATTTCTGCTACCTTTTCTGGTAACAGTTGTGCTATAAATGGGGAAGGTATCAGAAGCTTCCAGCTACTAACTCAGAATCAAGTCTGTCTTTCTGCTTGCAGCTGTGTTGGCTCATACTCTATATTTGGCAACTGGGTTGCTTGTCTCTCAAATATAATTTTCCCACTGGGAGAATACTTGATCCCTAAGCTCAATCTCTCTAATGCCTGAATTCTGCTTGTTTGTGTTTATTGATTATAGGCTCCTGGATTTACATGCTAAAATCTTAGACACTGCTTTGATCTCTGCTCATTTGTTTCTATCTTTTTCTATCCTTTTCAGCTGATTTTTCTGTCACATACCCAATTTTTATAATTACATCCTTAGTGGCCTTTTCTCTAAACAGCAGTCTTCTACACTTACTTTTATGCCGTATACACATTTAGTATCTTGTGCACAAACACACACTTTTCTTATCCATAATCTGTATTGGATCTTTTGCCAATAGAATATTTGCTAAAATTACCAAGTACTGTGTCACAAGAAAATCATAATAAATTCCAAAAAGTAGGATTTATGTAAGCCATAGTCTCTGGTCACAATAATTCAATTAATTTAAAAATGAACAAGTTAGAAAAGGTTAACCCCTTTAAAATTAAATTCCTGGATCAAAAATTAACTAAGCATTGAATTTCAAATTATATTGAAATTACTTAATTATATTGAAAAATATGAATAATTTGATGAATACCAATGTGACACAGTTAAAGCTTGCACTTGGACTAAAATGTATGACTTTAAAAGCCTTAATTAAAAAACAAAGATTGAAAACAAGCCAGTGATCACCTTAAAAAACTAGAAAGTACTAGAAGTAACACAACTAAAAAAATTTTGGAGAACACAATCAGTAAAGATAAATGCTGAGATTAATTAAATATAAAGTGAAACAGTAAATATTATTGGCTAAACTATAAAAATAATAATTCTCTCAAGAAAGACAAAGAATACTAACAGGCAATTTATAAAAGAATGTATTATAAATGTAAATGTAAATCTCATCACTGCTCAGGGAAATACGAATGCAAATAGTGAAGTGTTGTTTTTCAACCATTAGTTCAGCAAAATAAGAAAAAGCATCATTTTTTATGAGGTTCAAAGGCAGAGGCTGTCATACATTTTCAGTTTAATATAAATAGCTAGCAATACTTGATGCATCAGATAGGATTTTTTTTCCAGATAAAAAACGATCATAGTGTTTTATCCATCAATTCTACTTCTAGGGATCCATCTTACAGAAATGAATGCATGACTATGCAATCAGTACTGTCCTTATATGCAGGTCACAGTGGGGCACTCTCCTGGCCCTGTTCTTTAGAGAGCTCAGGCCTGCCTGCCTTTTCCTATGGGGTGGAAAAAGTCATGGCATCCTGCAGCCTATTATCCCTGGCCCCCAACCTGGATCACATTCCATATTCTGTATCCTCATGGCTCAGAATTCTCTGCCGAATGACCCAAGTCAGCTCCCAAGTTCTGAATGGGCTTTCCCCCCAGTTTGTCTTCTCTCAGCACCTCTAAGCTCAAGGAGTAGCCAACTGGAGGCTATTTGCAGGAGGAGAATCTGTAAGAAGGGTGCAGGTGGGGTGAAATGTTAGGACTGGAGTGGAGTGTCCACAGGGGAGAGTACTAGGCCTTGTGTTTTAGGACTGTCCTCAGAGTGGACTGAGAAGTGGAGCAGGTGGAGGGCAAATGGCCTGGGACCAAAACATCTGAGAATTGGAAATTTCAAGCTGGACTTCCAGGTCATTGTAAGTGTATATTTGTCAAAGTAGGAAGATAGAACTTATATAACAGCTTTTTAGCCTGATTAATAACTTTAAATATTTAGATGGTATGTGACCCTCTACTTGTACTCTTTCCTCAGGCCAATAAATGTCAGGGGAGGACCTGTATGCAATGATATAGATTTGATAATATTTTTTTCAGCATTGTTTTAATTAATAATCTAATTTGCCATTAAAGGAGCAGTGGTAAAATAAAGTGTGGAAGGCATATACTATGGGATACTATGCAATCATTGTAAATAATTTTAACTTTATGAATATCAGCTTGGAAAATCACATAGTTATTGACAAAAATGTAGAACCAGTGATTAGTGTGATTGCATTACTGTCGGAACAAAAATAAAAACAAATGACTGAAAGTAGTGTATGCTTGGATACACATAAAACATAGTGTGAATGGTTTCATGCCTACCTGATAATATTGGCTTCCCAGGAAAATGACCTTGGAGTAAGGTAAAAATATTTATTTTTTTATTACCCGAACTTCTATATTTATTGAAATGTTACAACAACTATGAATTCTTTTATAAATAATTTTAATAATATGTAAAATTCTTCTTAAAAATCAAGTAAGAATGACATTATATGCATGCAATTTAAAGACATGTTGAAAGAGAGTTAATCTATTAAAGTTTCCTTGCAAATGGGGGAGACAGGGCAGCAGCACAGTTCCATTCTCACTATGGTCCTTTAAGGTAAATACTGACTCTAACCAAGGGACTAAGAATTATGGATATCCTGTTTCTTCCCTGGTTCTTACTGTAGGCTTATAGAAATACTCCCTGTACTCCTTAATTGATTTTGAACAAATATCATTTACTTCATACTGGATTTTCCATTTTTACTATTTAGACCTATTTCTTTTTTCTTTCAAAACAGCAAGGGTGGGGCTCAGGGATAGTTTATTTAATGCTTGGTTTCTTTTTTTTTTTAAGAAGATGTTGGGGGTAGGAGTTTATTAATTAATTTATTTATTTTTGGCTGCGTTGGGTCTTCGTTTCTGTGCGAGGGCTTTCTCTAGTTGTGGCGAGTGGGGGCCACTCTTCATCGCGGTGCGCGGGCCTCTCACTATCGCGGCCTCTCGTTGCGGGGCACAGGCTCCAGACGCGCAGTCTCAGTAGTTGTGGCTCACGGGCCCAGTTGCTCCGCGGCATGTGGGATATTCCCAGACCAGGTCTCGAACCCGTGTCCCCTGAATTGGCAGGCAGATTCTCAACCACTGCGCCACCAGGGAAGCCCTCTTTTTTTTTTTTTTTGAAAGACCAATCTTTATTGGTTTTCAGCGTGATTTTACAACCTTTCTTTGATCCTCATACTCTCCCTCACTTTCCCCAACCTCGGGAGGCGACTATTTCATTGTCGTTAAGAAAGCAGAACCTACCCGTTGGAACCTCAAAAGGCATTCTAACAGCAAACCCACAAACGTAATGGTGCCTCCAGTTCCTTCTCCTCCCCTAACTACAGGGAAGGCCTTCCTCCACCCACAACCAGTCCTTGCATTTATGCCCTGGATCAATCTGATCCATTCATGCCTTCAGAAAGGCTTTCCTCTTTCATCTATTTCCTCTCACTTTTGCATTATCGTATTTTCTCTATTTTCATTATACATGTATGATCAATACCTACCATCGTAAAACAGGATCTCAGCCTCTACATCCTCCTCCAGCTCTCTTCTCCATTTCTCCACTTTATTTCTCCAGTAAGTTTCACAGTCAAGCTTCTTGAAAGTATTGTCTACACATCTATTTCTACTTTGCCAACCTGCATTCACTTCTCAGCTCACCTCCTTCAGGCTTCTGTTACCATGGTTCCTCTAAAACTGCTCTGTCATGGTTACAGACTAAAGAACACCTTTATGTCCTTATCTTTCTTTTCCTTTTAAATAAAGTTATTTATTTATTTATTGTTGAAGTAAAATTGATATGCACTATATATGCTTCAGGTGTATGACACTCTTTGACATCTGTGTTTATTACAAAGTGATCATCATCAAAAGTCTAGTCACCACCCATCACCACACACTTGACCATTTTTATCCATTTTGCATACCTCCAACCCCCTTCATTTGTCTGTGAGTTTGTTTTGTTGGTTTATTTGATTCTGGTTTTTTTGTTTGTTTTGTTTTTTAGATTCCACATATGAGTGAAGTCATACTGTTCTCACTTTTCTTGACTGTTTTTTTGATAGAGCTCACCACTCCATTCTCCCTGAAACACTTACTTTTTCTTTTGGTTTTCTTTTTCTCTCTCTGAAAATTCCTTTTTCATTCCTTTTGCTAGTTTATCTTCTCTTATCTGATATTTAAGTGTTAAAGTGCCATGTTGCTTAGTTCCTCAGTTCTCAGTTTTTTGAGCTGCTATTTATTCTATATATACTCTCCCTGGTCAGTCTCATCTGTCTCCATTTCTTTTGAGTGATATTCATATGCTAATATGTCCTAAATTTGGAACTCCCATACAGAACCCTATCATTGAGGTCACCTTAGCATTGGACAGCTTCATTTGATGTCAAAGCCACTTCACACATAAGTACCTAAGATTAAACTCTGATCTTTCCACCCTTATCCCAAACATCTACTCCAGAATTACATATCCTGGGAATCAGCACACTCATCCACTGTGTTATTCAAGTGAGAAGCCAGAGAGTCTTCCTTGATTATACCTCAGTACTAGCAATTTTTCTCTATCTCTGCCACCACACAAGACTAAGTAACCATCTATTCTCATAAGGAACATTCAAGAGTCTCCCAGTGGGTTTCCTACTTTTCTTTAACTCTCTCTAATCTATTCTCAAAATAGTAGCTTAAGTGCTCTTTTGAAGATGAAATCAGATCATATTACCCACTGCTTAAAAGTCTTCTTTGGCTTCCCATTGTACTGAGCACAATATCCAACCTTTAGGGTGACCTAAAGGCCCTCAACTTAATCTCCCTTGTCCACTTTGCTCACTGTGTACGAGCTTCATTGGCCTCATTGCAGTTAATCACACATGTCCTTTCCTATTTTAGAAGCACACACTCTTCCTTTTGCCAGGAATGCTCTCCCCACAAATCCTCACATGGCTTCTCAGCACTCCAGTCTCACTTTAAATAGTACATCCTCAAAGTAGCCCTGAAGTAGTCTGTTCTCCCTTACTAATTTTATATTTAGCATTCTTCTTAGTTTGTACTCACATTATTATTTACATGCTTAAGTGCTTATTAACTCTTTCCTTCACTAGACTTAAGATTCATGTCTGTATCATATATCACTATCTACATAGTGTCAAACATAGTGTCTCACCCAAAACAGGTGGCCAGAAGTGTTCATTGACTGATGAATGTAAGATGAGACAGTTAGCGGTATTCAGGAGAAGTATCACACATGTTTAAAAGATTTCCACAGTTTTGCATAAATAATGCCTCATTAGAATAGTTATTAATGCCTTTTATAAACACTGCAGTTCAATAGACAAAATATAATCACTTGGAAAGCATAGCGGAAAAAATCAAAACAAACAATTTCAGACCCCATTAATAGCAGCTCAGTGAATTTTTTCCAGAGTTAATCTACTCTTCTAGCTACCTGTCTTAGATGATAAATGAGCAAGGGCTACTCTGGACTGAAGACTACCTCCCATGGCCTCTGGAAATGGGGACAGAATTGTTAGGGCACGTGTAAGGGTAATCCTTCCTTAACTCCCTCCTCCCTCCCAGTCTTATTTTTCTTCTCTTCTCAAATCTTAGTGAGTCAAAGAAACACTCTTCCCATTGTTTATAACAATAGAGCATGTTCTTAGGTCAGAAACCCAAATAGAGTCCATATTTGAGCAAGTGCCTGTCTAAGGGTCATTATTGCCTATCAAGAATGAAAACAGGATGTCTACATTTACAAGACGTTTCTGATGTGTGATTTAGAACAAGAAGGCTTTCAGTAATAGAGGAGAAGAAATGACAAAAACACATTTGACTATTGTTTCAAAGAGACTTGGAGACTCATTAGGTATAAAAAATAAAGGTGAGAGAACTGTTAATGATGATTCTAAGTCTTCAAACTTGAGCCACTAGGAGAATGTCAGAGAGGTTGAAACGCAGGGCTGTAGGAACCTAGTACTGAACACCTAATGCACGCTTAATATAGACCATTTGATTTCATGTTCTTTAGTTTTACTAAAGTGATATTGCATTCTCTCTCTAGTTGTTATATGAGGAAAGAAAGTCAGGGACATAAACGGTGATGCCCAAAATGAACTCTTAATGTAGGAAGCAAAAATGAGCCTGACTGTCAGGACAGAGAAAAATTTTCCTACTTTAGACACGACACCAAAATTACATTCATGGGGACAAGGAATAAGAGGAAGCTCCACTTGCTGTGTATCTTTAATAAATGCAATGATATCATGTGGCTTATCTTGATGAAAATTAAATTTCACTAAATATGCACTTTATTTTAGGGGAAAAACTTAAAAGCAAAACCATTTGACAAAATGTGAACTGCCTTTCTTTTAGGAGTGTTATTATCTAGTTTTTAAATTTAGCTGAATGTCATAAGATAACTGAAAAACGGTCTATTGGTATTACAGCATCAGCAGCAATGGCAGGAAGCTTAAGTCATGAGAAATGAGTTCCTCTCATTACTTCAGCTTTAGAAATTAACACAGACATATCCATTTTTCTATATTACTTCAACATCTGGCTTACAGGAAGCATTATGATTTGTCTGTTTTGCCAGTAGACACAGCCCATCAGCAATTTAAAACTAATGAAAGAGAAATTTTGAAATATCACAATAGTCTTCCACTTTCAATAATGCCTCTCATAACTTCTAAAAGCAAATTTTCACTTACATTTTATTGCATGAAACATATGAATTTATGTGAGATATGCTTATACTGTTATAAATGTATTTTTATTATGTATAATCTATGGTTGAATTCATAGATTAATTCATGTCTCAAAGATGTCTGTGTCTCAAGTGACTTGGATTCCATTCTTGGAATTTATTACATTTCTTCCAGTTTAAGCCCTAAACTTTGGGCAATTGTATGCTTCCATTTTGCAAGTATTTGAAGACCAAACCACTAAGGAAGTTTTAATGCCCAAGATTATATTAAACTCAGTGTAAGTCCTTGACAATGATGACAGTGGGTTATTCTCTGCAATCCCTTCTCACCAACTTGGTTTTTGTTTCTGGAATCATTGGTGTGGCCTTAGAATTCATTTAGAACTAGGGTGACCATACATTCCCAATATGTCCTAGAAGTTTCTGTTTATATATCCTGTCTGGGATCCTGTTTAGTTAGTGCTTCTTTTTATTCTCAAAAGTCCCTACTTTGGTGATAAGATATATATGGTCACCCTAATGGTAGCCAAGTCATAGAAGATAGAACAAGACAGAACACTTGCTGAGTTCTCTTCTTCCCAATGTATGTCTCTCATGTTGCCTTCCCTCAAATGTATTGTTTTTAAAATCTCTGAGCTGTCCCTTCCCTTTGTCAGAGGCTGGGAGCCAGATACTCTGAAGTTGGGGTTTCTTTGGTCTGAGAGTTGAATTGGAAAGTTCTCAGCCAAGGCAGTCAGTGAAGTGAAAAATGAAGAAATGAGAGCTAAAACTGTACAGGAAAGCTAAGATACAAAAAGCCAACAGAGGAGCCTTTAAGACATAAAAAAATGAACTCTAAATGAAATTAAAGTCAATAGTCCAGAATTTGGTCCCAGAGATGAGAACAAATGCAAAACAGGTTGGGTTTTCCATGGTTTTTGGCTAGAAGGAATGCTGCATTTGAGGTCTCTTTTAAAATGACCCTGACGATGTGTCACTCAGGGCTTCATTTTTATTTAAAAGGCAGGGAGTGTTTGTGTGATGTTTGTCTTAAATGCATCATCTCCCTGGTAACTCCAAGTCTTCTTTAAAGGCCCACAAATTTTTTTCTTGTAAAACTTCCTTAGTGGGCCTCATTTTCCGAAGTATTCTGCTATATGTTTATTGAAGTTATAATTTATCACCTTTGTTGCATTGTTTAGTTATCCTTGGACCAAAAAAAGCAGAGTTGTCAGAACTAGGAATGAAAGGATTCTACCTTATAGAGCTCCCTCTCATTTTGATGTTAATTGTAGGCTGATGAAGATGATCATTTATCTAAATCTAGTGACCTATGCCTGCCTTCAACCCTCCATGTCCTATTTCTAATACCACTTGTTCTTAGCTCATGTAATCAAAGTCCCAGGACTTGTACATAGAGAAGGATATGAGGAACTCTTTCTGAATGCCAGCCCTTGGCTGTTCCCTTGGTATGTTCCTTGGTATGTTCCTTTGTTTTCATAGTTACTCCCCAAAACTTCAGTTTCCTTCCTTTCTTCTTTCTTTTTTTTTTTTTTAATTTTAAGCTTCTGGATTGAATATTTTTCAACCTTATATTGGTTAGGGCAGCTAGAATTAAAAATTTTCTCCTATGACTACAAAACAGGGTCAGAGTTTGTATCCAGTTGTCACACTTTCTTTGTGCTTCTTTGCCCTCACTATTAGCTTGCTTTTTCTGGGACACTCATTCAGGTTTTCTCCATTTTGTTTCCTTCACAATCATCCAGTACAAAAAGAATACTCCTTGAAGTGTAGGATATGACATATTCAATGGGTACAGATTTTTTTTTGTTTTTAATTTCTTTTATTTTTTAATTAAAAAATTTTATTGAAGGGTAGTGGATTTACATATTATATCTGTTTCAGGTGTATAGCATAGTGACTCAGTATTTCTACAGATTATACTCCATTAAAAGTTATTACAAGATAATGGCTATATTTCCCTGTGCTATACAATACATCCTTGTTGCTTAGTTTGTGTTTCTTAATCCTATAGGCTTAACTTGCCTCTCCCCCTTCCCTTTCCCTTTTGGAAACCAGTAGTTTTCTATATCTGTAAGTCTGTTTGTGCTTTGCTATATACATTCATTTGTATTATTTTTGGGGGGAGGGGCCACACTGCACGGCATGTGGGATCTCGGTTTCCCCATCAGGGATTGAGCCCAAATGGGTACAGACTTTTGATGGCCACTTTTATTTCTAACTCCTCCCATAAATAATATAAATGCTGGAGCTATTATTTACATACAGCTCTCAACCTCTACCCAACAAACAGGTAAATCCTCCTTTCCAAGACAATAGAATTTTTATATGAGTTTTGAGATAATGCCAGCTATAACTGAATTTTTGAGTTAATCTTTGAAAGCATGGTTTTATCTGAAGCATAAATGCAAAGTTGTGCCTAGAATATAAAAATAATACAGCAGCAAGAATGAGAAAAATCTTTACGTAAATATCCTATTGGCTTAAAATATGTAAACTTTCTAGCTCAAGTTCTAGACCTTCATTCTACCAAATTTCAATGATAATATGTTTCAACAGAGTGTGTTGAGCTCACTAACTCTGTCTAAGATGTATTACCAATAGAATTTATGAAGTTTGGATTTTCTGTCTATTTCCATATGACATTTCTGTAACCAACATTTCATATAAATTTGCTTGTATAAGGATTAATTGAATATAAAAATATAATTTCTCAGTAAATTGGAGTAAACACAAGGAAGTACAAATTTAGACTAACTGATATTCTTGATAATCAAAGGTTGGTTAAACTGTCACAGAAAATTTTGGAATATTTGTCTTGTACATATAGTACGGTTTTAAATCAGTTTGAGGACAAACAAGAGTAGAAAATATTATATTTTTGTCACCCTGGAAACTGGGTATGGTGGCTTGATAGCTTGAAAATTTACGAGGCCAGTTTCATGAATGTTACCTAAATCTACCCTGAAGACAAAGACCTTATTTTGCTACTTATTAAAAAAATAAATTAATCTCTTATTATTTATCTTTTAATTCTTCATATTTACTAGTTAGTACAACAAGTAGGGAACAAAGAAAAAAATTAGATTTCTATATACCTGCTCTGCAGTGTATTGTGAAATGCCAATTTAGTTGCCCTGGCAAAAGGAGAAATTTTATCTGGTGTCCACATAACATACACCAAAATTTTATTTGGTGAAAGATCTGGTCAAGGGTTAATGGTCAAGGAAATATTAACTCAAAATGGGGTAAAGACTTAAACATAAGACTGGAAACCATAAAACCTAGAAGAAAACAGGGAAAACTTCTTTTTTTTAAAATATATAATACACCTATATTTTTATTAGTTTCTGCTTTATAACAAAGTGAATCAGTCATACATACACATCTGTTCCCATATCCCCTCCCTCTTGCATCTCCCTCCCTCCCACCCTCCCTATCCCACCCCTCCAGGCGGTCACAAAGCACCGAGCTGATCTCCCTGTGCTATGCGGCTGCTTCCCACTATCTATCTACCTTACGTTTGGTAGTGTATATATGTCCATGCATCTCTCTCGCTTTGTCACAGCTTACCCTTCACCCTCCCCATATCCTCAAGTCCATTCTCAAGTAGGTCTGTGTCTTTCTTCCTGTTTTACCCCTAGGTTCTTCATGACATTTTTTTTTTCTTAAATTCCATATATATGTGTTAGCATACGGTATTTGTCTTTCTCTTTCTTACTTCACTCTGTATGACAGACTCTAGGTCTATCCACCTCATTACAAATAGCACAATTTCATTTCTTTTTATGGCTGAGTAATATTCCATTGTATATATGTGCCACATCTTCTTTATCCATTCATCCGATGGTGGACACTTAGGTTGTTTATACCTCCGGGCTATTATGAATAGAGCTGCAATGAACATTTTGGTACATGTCTCTTTTTGAATTATGGTTTTCTCAGGGTATATGCCTAGTAATGGGATTGCTGGGTCATATGGTAGTTCTATTTGTAGTTTTTTAAGGAGCCCCCATACTGTTCTCCATAGAGGCTGTACCAATTCACATTCCCACCAGCAGTGCAAGAGTGTTCCCTTTTCTCCACACCCTCTCCAGCATTTATTGTTTCTAGATTTCTTGATGATGGCCATTCTGACTGGTGTGAGATGATATCTCATTGTAGTTTTGATTTGCATTTCTCTAATGATTAATGACATTGAGCATGCTTTCATGTGTTTGTTGGCAGTCTGTATATCTTCTTTGGAGAAATGTCTAATTAGGTCTTCTGCCCATTTTTGGATTGGGTTGTTTGTTTTTTTGCTATTGAGCTGCATGAGCTGCTTATAAATTTTGGAGATTAATCCTTTGTCAGTTGCTTCATTTGCAAATATTTTCTCCCATTCTGAGGGTTGTCTTTTGGTCTTGTTTATGGCTTCCTTTGCTGTGCAAAAGCTTTGAAGTTTCATTAGGTCCCATTTATTTATTTTTGTCTTTATTTCCATTTCTCTAGGAGGTGGGTCAAAAAGGATCTTGCTGTGATTTATGTCATAGAGTGTTCTGCCTATGTTTTCCTCTAAGAGTTTGATAGTTTCTGGCCTTACATTTAGGTCTTTAATCCATTTTGAGCTTATTTTTGTGTATGGTGTTAGGGAGTGATCTAATCTCATACTTTTACATGTCCCTGTCCAGTTTTCCCAGCACCACTTATTGAAGAGACTGTCCTTTCTCCACTGTACATTCCTGCCTCCTTTATCAAAGATAAGTTGACCATGTGTGCGTGGGTTTATCTCTGGGCTTTCTATCCTGTTCCATTGATCTATCTTTCTATTTTTGTGCCAGTACCACACTGCCTTGATTACTGTAACTTTGTAGTATAGTCTGAAGTCAGGGAGCCTGATTCCTCCAGCTCTGTTTTTCGTTCTCAAGATTGCTTTGGCTATTCGGGGTCTTTTGTTTTTCCAAACAAATTTTGAAATTTTTTGTTCTAGTTCTGTGAAAAATGCCAGCGGTAGTTTGATAGGGATTGCATTGAAACTGTAGATTGCTTTGGGTAGTAGAGTCATTTTCACAGTATTGATTCTTCCAATCCAGGAAAATGGTATATCTCTCCATCTATTTGTATCATCTTTAATTTCTTTCATCAGTGTCTTATAATTTTCTGCATACAGCTCCTTAGGTAGATTTATTCCTAGATACTTTATTCTTTTTGTTGCAATGGTAAATGGGAGTGTTTTCTTGATTTCACTTTCATATTTTTCATCATTAGTGTATAGGAATGCCAGAGAGTTCTGTGCATTAATTTTGTATCCTGCTACTTTACCAAATTTATTGATTAGCTCTCGTAGTTTTCTGGTAGCATCTTTAGGATTCTCTATGTATAGTATCATGTCATCTGCAAACAGTGACATCTTTACTTCTTCTTTTCTGATTTGGATTCCTTTTATTTCCTTTTCTTCTCTGTTTGCTGTGGCTAAAACTTCCAAAACTATGTTGAATAAGAGTGGTGAGAGTGGGCCACCTTGTCTTGTTCCTGATCTTAGTGGAAATGCTTTCAGTTTTTCACCATTGAGGATGATGTTGGCTGTGGGTTTGTCTTATATAGCCTTTATTATGTTGAGGAAAGTTCCCTCTATGCCTACTTTCTGCAGGGTTTTTATCATAAATGGGTGTTAGATTTTGTCAAAAGCTTTCTCTGCATCTATTGAGATGATCATATGGTTTTTCTCCTTCAATTTGTTAATATGGTATATCACGTTGATTGCTTTGCATATATTGAAGAATCCTTGCCTTCCTGGAATAAACCCCACTTGATCATGGTGTATGATCCTTTTAATGTGCTGTTGGATTCTGTTTGCTAGTATTTTGCTGAGGATTTTTGTATGTATGTTCATCAGTGATATTGGCCTGTAGTTTTCTTTCTTTGTGACATCCTTGTCTGGTTTTGGTATCAGGGTGATGGTGTCCTCGTAGAATGAGTTTGGGAGTGTTCCTCCCTCTGCTATATTTTGGAAGAGTTTGAGAAGGATAGGTGTTAGCTCTTCTCTAAGTGTTTGAGAGAATTCGCCTGTGAAGCCATCTGGTCCTGGGCTTTTGTTTGTTGGAAGATTTTTAATCACAGTTTCAATTTCAGTGCTTGTGATTGGTCTGTTCATATTTTCTATTTCTTTCTGATTCAGTCTTGGCAGGTTGTGCATTTCTAAGAATTTGTCCATTTCTCCCAGGTTGTCCTTTTTATTGGCATATAGTTGCTTGTAGTAATCTCTCATGATCTTTTGTATTTCTGCAGTGTCAGTTGTTACTTCTCCTTTTTCATTTCTAATTCTATTGATTTGAGTCTTCTCCCTTTTTTTCTTGATGAGTCTGGCTAATGGTTTATCAATTTTGTTTATCTTCTCAAAGAACCAGCTTTTAATTTTATTGATCTTTGCTATCATTTCCTTCATTTCTTTTTCATTTATTTCTTATCTGATTTTTATGATTTCTTTCCTTCTGCTAACTTTGAGGATTTTTTGTTCTTCTTTCTCTAATTTCTTTAGGTGCAAGGTTAGGTTGTTTTTTCGAGATGTTTCCTGTTTCTTAAGGTGGGATTGTATTGCTATAAACTTCCCCCTTAGAAGTGCTTTTGCTGCATCCCATAGGTTTTGGTTCATCGTGTCTCCATTGTCATTTGTTTCTAGGTATTTTTTGATTTCCTCTTTGATTTCTTCAGTGATCACTTCGTTATGAAGTAGTGTATTGTTTAGCCTCCATGTGTTTGTATTTTTTACAGATCTTTTCCTGTAATTGATATCTAGTCTCATAGCGTTGTGGTCAGAAAAGATACTTGATACAATTTCAGTTTTCTTAAATTTACCAAGTCTTGATTTGTGACCCAAGATATGATCTATCCTGGAGAATGTTCCATGAGCACTTGAGAAAAATGTGTATTCTGTTGTTTTTGGATGGAATGTCCTATAAATATCAACTAAGTCCATCTTGTTTAATGTATCATTTAAAGCTTGTGTTTCCTTATTTATTTTCATTTTGGATGATCTGTCCATTGGTGAAAGTGGGGTATTAAAGTCCCCTAGTATGAATGTGTTACTGTCAATTTCCCCTTTTATGACTGTTAGTATTTGCCTTATGTATTGAGGTGCTACTATGTTGGGTGCATAAATATTTACAATTGTTATATCTTTTTCTTGGATCGATCCCTTGATCATTATGTAGTGTCCTTCTGTGTCTCTTTTTATAGTCTTTATTTTAAAGTCTATTTCATCTGATATGAGAATTGCTACTCCAGCTTTCTTTTGGTTTCCTTTTGCATGGAATATCTTTTCCATCCCCTCACTTTCAGTCTGTTTGTGTCTCTGGGTATGAAGTGGTTCTCTTGTAGACAGCATATATATGGGTCTTGTTTTTGTATCCATTCAGCCAATCTGTGCCTTTTGATAGGAGCGTTTAATCCATTTACAATTAATGTAATTATCGATATGTATGTTCCTATCCCCATTTTCTTAATTGTTTTGCGTTTGTTATTGTAGGTCTTTTCCTTGTCTTGTGTTTCTTGCCTATAGAAGGTCCTTTAGCATTTGTTGTAAAACTGGTTTGGTGGTGCTGAACTCTCTCAGCTTTTGCTTGTCTGTAAATGTTTTAATTTCTCCATCAAATCTGAATGAGATCCTTGCTGGGTAGAGTAATCTTGGTTGCAGGTTTTTCTCCTTCATCACTTTAAATATGTCCTGCCAGTCCCTTCTGGCTTGCAGAATTTCTGCTGAATGATCATCTGTTAACCTTATGGGGATTTCCTTGTGTGTTATTTGTTGTTTTTCCCTTGCTGCTTTTAATATGTTTTCTTTGTGTTTAATTTTTGATAGTTTTATTAATATATGTCTTGGCGTGTTTCTCCTTGGATTTATCCTGTATGGGACTCTCTGTGCTTCCTGGACTTGATTAACTATTTCCTTTCCCATATTAGGGAAGTTTTCAACTATAATCTCTTCAAATATTTTCTCAGTCTCTTTCTTTTTCTCTTCTTCTTCTGGAACCCCTATAATTCGAATGTTGGTGCATTTAATATTGTCCCAGAGGTCTCTGAGACTGTCCTCAGTTCTTCTCATTCTTTTTTCTTTATTCTGCTCTGCAGTATTTATTTCCACTATTTTATCTTCCAGGTCACTTATCCGTTCTTCTGCCTCAGTTATTCTGCTAATGATCCCATCTAGAGTATTTTTAATGTCATTTATTGTGTTGTTCATCTTTCCTTGTTTCATTTTTAGTTTTTCTAGGTCCTTGTTAAATGCTTCTTGCATTTTCTCTATTCTATTTCCAAGATTTTGGATCATCTTTACTATCATTTTTCTGAATTTTTTTTCCAGGTAGACTGCCTATTTCCTCTTCATTTTTTACGTCTCCTGGGTTTGTATCTTGCTCCTTCATCTGCTGTGTGATTTTCTGTCTTCTCATTTTGATTATCCTACTGTGTTTGGGGTCTCCTTTTTGCAGGCTGCAGGTTTGTAGTTCCCGTTGTTTTTGGTGTCTGTCCCCAGTGGTTAAATTTGGTTCAGTGGGTTGTGTAAACTTCCTGGTGGAGGGGACTAGTGCCTGTGTTCTGGTGGATGAGGCTGGATATTGTCTCTTTGGTGGGCAGGTCCATGTCTGGTGGTGTGTTTTGGGGCGTCTGTGGACTTATTATGATTTTAGGCAGCCTCTCTGCTAATGGATGGGGTTGTGTTCCTGTCTTGCTAGTTGTTTGTCATAGAGTGTCCAGCACTGTAGCTTGCTGGTCATTGAGTGTAGCTGGGTGCTGGTGTTGAGATGGAGATCTCTGGGAGATTTTTGCCATTTGATATTATGGGGACCTGGGAGGTCTGTTGTGGACCAGTGTCCTGAAGTTGGCTCTCCCACCTCAGAGGCACAGCGCTGACTCCTGGCTGCAGCACCAAGAGCCTTTCATCCACATGGCTCAGAATAAAAGGGAGAAAAAGTAGAAGAAAGAAAGAAAGAGAGAGAGAGAAAGAAAGAGAGAGAGGGAGTGAGAGAGAAAGAAGGAAAGAAAGAAAGAAAGGAAGGAAGGAAGAAAGGAGAGAGAGCGGGAGGGAGGAAGGAAGGGAGAAAGATAAAAGAAAACAAAGGAAGATGAAAAGAAAAGAAAGAGGAAAGAGGATAAAATAAAGTAAGATAAAATAAAGTTATTAAATTAAAAAATAATTATTAAGAAAAAAATATTTTTCTATAAAGGAAAAAAAAAGTATGGATAGAACTGTAAGACAAATGGTGGAAGCAAAGCTATACAGACAAAATCTCACACAGAAGCATACACATACACACTCGCAAAAAGAGGAAAAGGGGAAAAAATCATAAATCTTGCTCTCAAAGTCCACCTCCCCAATTTGGGATGATTCGTTGTCTATTCATATATTCCACAGATGCAGGGTACATCAAGTTGATTGTGGAGCTTTAATCCGCTGCTCCTGAGGCTGCTGGGGGAAATTTCCCTTTCTCTTCTTTGTTCTCACAGCTCCCGGGTCTCAGCTTTGGATTTGGCCCCGCCTCTGCATGTAGGTCGCCAGAGGGCGTCTGTTCTTCGCTCAGACAGGACGGGGTTAAAGGAGCCGCTGATTCGGGGGCTCTGGCTCACTCAGGCCGGGGGGAGGGAGGGGTACGGAGGCGGGGCGAGCCTGCGGCGGCAGAGGCCTCGTGACATTGCACCAGCCTGAGGCACACCGTGCGTTCTCCCGGGGAAGTTGTCCCTGGATCCCGGGACCCTGGCAGTGGCGGGCTGCACAGGCTCCCGGGAGGGAGGTGTGGATAGTGACCTGTGCTGCACACAGGCCTCTTGGCGGCTGCAGCAGCGGCCTTAGCGTCTCAGGCCTGTCTCTGGGGTCCGCACTGTTGGCCGCGGCTCGCGCCCATCTCTGGAGCCCCTTTAAGCGGTGCTCTTAATCCCCTCTCCTCGCGCACCAGGAAACAATGGTCTCTTGCCTCTTCGGCAGGTCCAGAGTTTTCCCCGGACTCCCTCCCGGCCAGCCATGGTGCACTAACCCCTTCAGGCTGTGTTCACGCCTCCAACCCCAATCCTCTCTGCGCTCCGACCGAAGCCCAAGCCTCAGCTCCCAGCCCCGCCCACCCCGGCGGGTGAGCAGACGAGCCTCTCGGGCTGGTGAGTGCCGGTCGGCCCGATCCTCTGTGTGGGAATCTCTCCGCTTTGCCCTCCGCACCCCTGTGGCTGCACTCTCCTCCGCGGCTCCCTATAGGTAAGTTTAAATGCTCAAAGTATAGTTTCAATGAGCTGTTAAATGATATAGCATTATCTGTCTTTTACATGAGACTATAGGTAAAAATTATTGCAAGATTATTTAAAAGTGGAAGAAAATCTTCAAAGGTTTTGTAGAATCTTTTGGACTTTCACTCTCCATTGAAGCAGAAAAATATGCACTATCTTAAACTCTCCCCTGGAGAGGAGGTTTTCTCTCTGCCGGAAACTCATGCCATTAATGAAAAGTATTCTTGTCTAACCTCCTGCTATTTCTTTTTCAGGATTTTAATATAGAGTGTATTGACAAATTTTCAGAATAGTGTTCATTTTGTTAATTATATGTGCAGAACAGTGTTTAAGACAAATTGTTCAGGAAGAACTTAATAAAAGGAAGTGTTGAATTTAGTTTTCAGTTACATCCATTTGCTGAATACAGCTAAGGGAGTAATTTTAACTGGTCATTAGTTTGAATTGCTCAAGGGCTGCTTTTCATTGAAATAATGAATCTTCAAAATTAATCCTTTGTCCTCTCCACCCCGCACCCCATGCTCATACAGTCCTTTTTATAGAAGCTGGATAGGGGTGTCTTGTTATGAATACTAATTACCATATTAAGTTGTCAAATAGTCACTTCATGTAGAAAGATTTTATTATTGTCATTATGTGCTTAATCCTAATTTAAAGATGTTTCCTCATCTTTTGATAAAAACCAGATGATTAAGTTACAGTTCATTGACTAACTCAAAAATTAAAAAAAAAATACTATTACAAAATAGTATTAGCCTCTCAGAAAATAAATAGGTCTAAAGTCTTGCAGGAAAAAAAAAGAGATCCTAGTATTTTTAAACTAAATATAGTACTTACTGAAATATAGTCATTAGATCATATGAGAAGGTGGATTCTTTTCATCATGTTGAATATAATTTATCTTTATTTTAATTTGATAATTATTAAATATGGAACACAATCATCAAAATCAAGTTTTAGGTACAATGCCATTCATACCTCTTCAATGAATATTTACAACATGAAAATTGTTGTCTGTCTGCTAAGTGAGATTTTCACATATGTTCATTTTGTGTTATATATATTTGCTAGAAAAATGGGGGAGCATATCAGCCTGAATTTATATATCCTGCTTCTGAAAATTTATCACATGAATTGTTAACAAAATGAAGCTGATATCTGAACTTTATAAGATAATGATTCTGGCAAAATCACAGGCTGCTAATTAGAATTTGCAGTCTGGATTTTAGAGTATCACTTTGAATTATGTGGTTTTAAAAATATTTTTCATCCCTATTAGATTACTAGCCTAAGTAACTTTAATTTAATAACATATAAATCACATCAGGAGTGCCACACATACGTTTAATGCTCTTGTATAAATTCATGCTAACAAGCTTTATTAATTGAATCATTTTGGTTTTTTGGCAAGTCACGTAAGTAAGTGCTTGGTCAAGTATAGAGAACACATTTAAAGACAGGACGCAAACAGTTGGGATAAGAAGAATTTTAAAAAATGTTTGCAGTGAGATACTTCAGGGATGGGAATGATGCTTTATAATACATTGTTATGAAAAGATCCAAAAGAGAAAGCACACAATGAAAACCTGAATTTGTAAATAACTGTTCAAGACGATTGGGGCATACTTCAGGGTGCATGTAAGATAAGCATTTGACAGACAAAATTTTATGCCAATAAGTGAAAATGCGTATGTTCAGAGAACAATCCAATCCAAACACATGAGGAATTCATTGGTGTCTGTGCTTACCATTTGTATTAGTTTTGCAAGGCTGTCATAGTAAAGTATCACAAGCTGGCTGGCTTAAAAGAACAGAAATTAATTTTTTGAAAGCCAGAAGTCCAAGATCAAGATGTCAGCAGAGTTGGCTCCTTCTGAGGACTCTGAGGGAGAATTGGTTCCATGCCTTTCTCCTAGATTTCGTGAGGGCTGGCAATCTTTGGTGTTCTTTGGCTTATAGATGCATCGCTACAATCTCAGCCTCTGTCTCCAACTGGTGTTCTCTGTTTCTTCACACAAACAGCTCAACATGATGGGGAAAAATACATACATATGGATTCCTAAATTCATGGCTAAATATAAAGAGGTCCTTAGTGCTGCCCAGAAATCCTACCACTTTTTCCTAATCAAATCAATTTTCCACTTTTCTTGACAATGAGTTCACACTTTCTCCTCTTTCCTTAAATCTCCAACTCCACTTCCACCTCCTGACTCTCAGTTAATAACTTTATTTCACTGAGAAAACAAAAGCAGGAAAAAAAGAAAGTTCCATCTCCTATCACTACATGCAGTTACATACTTTTTTATTGTTTCACTTTTTACAGGTTTTTATCTTTATTTTTATTAGTAACATTGTATGTGCAAGTTGAAAGACTATTTGGGTAAGAGGAAAAAATGATTATTTATGATCTCATAATTCCAACCTAACATTATTTCTGGCATTTATATAATTTCTTTCCAGTATGTTTCCTCTGTACTCATCTCCCTCCATCCAGTTATAATTACGTAGTTGGTAATATTTGGTAGTCCCCTCCACTTCATATTAAAGAAGAGGATTTCTCTTTATTACATATTTTCCATAGCCGTCCATGCCTTATCATTACACTGTGACCATACCATAACTTAATCATTCCATATTTTTGAAATTTAGACTGTTTCATCTTTTTTATGCTACTTTCATGTACCACTGCTGTGAACCTCTTTAAGCATAAATATTTTTCATTATTTAAAATTATTTCTTTAGATGAGATCAAAAGGATGTATTCATTTAAAAATGTTGACATATGCTATTGAACTATAATATTTTTAAATGGTATTACCAACCTATACTGAATACATGATACTTATTTGCCATATTTCATCAGTGTTATGAACCATTATTAATTTTTTTGGTAATTTACAGGTAAAAAATGGCGACCTGTTTTTTTGTTTTTGAAGTATAGTTGACTTACAATATTATATTAGCTTCAGATATACAGCATAGTGATTCAGTATTTTTACAGCTTATACTCCATTAAAAGTTATTACAAGATAATGGCTATAATTCCATATGTTATATAAATATCCTTGTTGCTTATCTATTTTATCCATAGTAGTTTGCACCTCTTAATCCATTACTCCTAACATGACCCTCCCCCATTCCCTCTTCCCACTGGTAAGCACTCGTTTGTTTTCTATATGTCAGTCTGTTTCTGTTTAGCTATATACATTTGTTTGTATTATTTTTTTAGATTCCACATATTAGTGATATCATATGGCATTTGTCTTTCTCTGACTTATTTCACTAAGTATAATATACTCTAGGTCCATCCACATTGCTGTAAATGGCAGAATTCCATTCTTTTTTTATTAATACTCCATTGTGTGTGTGGGGGGGTATATAGGTATACCCCCATCTCCTTTTTCCTTTCCTCTGTGGATGGACACTTGGCTTGCTTCCATATCTCGGCTATTGTAAATAATGCTGTTATGAACATTGGGGTGTATGTATCTTTTCGAATTAGCGTTTTCATTTCTTCCGGATATATACCAAGAATGGAGTTTCTGAGTACTATGGTCGTATGGTAGTTCTAGTTTTAGTTTTTTGAGGAAACTCCATACTGTTTTCCACACTGGCTGCACCAATTTACATTTCTACCAGCAGTGTACAGGGTTCTCTTTTCTCTACATCCTCACCAATATTTGTTATTTGTAGACTTTTTGATGATAGCCAGTCTGACAAGTGTGAGATGATATCTCATTGTTGACTTGATTTGCACTCCTTTAATAATTAGTGATATTGAGCATCTTTTCATGTGTCTTTTAGTCATCTGTATGTCTTCTTTAGAAAAATTTTTATTCATGTTTTCTGCACATTTTTTGATTAGTTGTTTGTTTTTTGATATTGAGTTGTATGAGCTGTATATATATTTTTCATATTAACCCCTTATTGGTCATATCATTTACAAATATTTTTCCCATTCCATACATTGTGTTTTTGTTTTGTCAGTGGTTTCCTTTAAACTGCAAAAGCTTTTAAGTTCAATTAGGTCCCATTTGTTTATTTTTCCTTTTATTATTTTGCCTTAGGTGACAGATAAAAATATATTACTATATTTTATGTCACAGAGTTTTCTGCTAATGTCCTCTTCTAGGGATTTTTTTATCGTGTCATACCTTACACTTAGGTCTTTAACCATTTTGAGTTCATTTTTGCACATGGTTTGACGAAATGTTTTAATCTCATTCTTTTCCATGAGGCTGTCCAGTTTTCCCAGCACCACTTATTGAAGAGACTGTTTTCTCTCCATTGTATTTCTTACTTCCTTAGTTGTAGATTAATTGACCATAGATATGTGGGTTTATTTCTGGGCTGTCTGTTCTGTTCCATTGATCTATGTGTCTGTTTTTGTGCAGTAACATGCTGTTTTGATTACTGTAGCTTTATAGTATAGTATAAAAGTCTGGGAGGGTGATACCTTCAGTTTTGCTCTTTTTTTTCTCAAGATTGGTTTGACATTTCAGGGCCTTTTGTGGTTCAGTATAAATTTTAGTATTATTTGCTGTAGTTGTGAAAAATAATCATGGGTATTTGATAGTGATTGCATTAAATCTCTAGATTGATTTTGGTAGTAAGGACATTTTAACAATGTTATTTCTTCCAATTCAAGGACATGGATTCATTCAAGAGCATGGATTTCATTTGCTAGTATCACTTTCAAATTCCTTCATCCATGTTTTATAGTTTTCATATTATAAATCTTTCACCTCTTCGGTTAATTTTATTTCTATGTATTGTATTATTTTTGATGTGATTTTAAATGGTATTTTTTCTTGCTTTCTCTTTCTGATAGTTCATTATTAGTTTATAGAAAAGCAACAGATTTCTGTTATTAATGCTGTATCTGGCATATTTGCTAAATTCATTTATTAGTTCTAGTAATTTTTTGATGGAGACTTTAAGGTTTTCTATATATAGTATCATATTATCTGCAAATAGTGACAGTTTTACTTCTTCCCATCCAAGTTGGATGCCTTTTATTTCTTTTTCTAGTTTGACTGCTGTGGCTATGACTTCCACATTCTGTCAAGTAGAAGTGGCAAATGTGGGCGTCCTTGTCTTGTTCCAGATTTCAGAAGAAAAGTTTTCAACTTTTCACCATTGAATATGTGATAGCAGTGGGTTTGTCATAAATGGCCTTTACTATGTTGAGATATGTTCTCTCTATACCAACTTTGATGAGAGTTTTTATTATGAATGGATGTTGAATTTTTTCATATGCTTTTTCTGCATCTATTGAGATAATCATGTGATTTTTATTCTTCCTTTTGTTACTGTGGTGTATCACATTGATTCATTTGCAGGTATTGAACCATCCTTTCATCCCTGGGATAAATCCCACTTGATCATGGGGTATGATCCTTTTTATATATTGTTGAATTTGGCTTGCTAACATTTTGTTGAGGGTTTTTTTGCATCTATATTCTTCAGAGATATTGGCCAGTGATTTTCTTTTTTTGTTGTATATTTGTATGGTTTTGGTATCAGGATAGTGGTGATCACATAGAATGAATTTGGGAGTGTTCCCTCCTCTTCAATTTTTTGGAATATTTTGATAAAGCTAGGTATTAGTTCTTTATATGTTTGGTAGAATTCCCTGTGAAGCTCTCTGATCCTGTAATTTTGTTTGCTGGGAGTTTTTTTTTTTTTTAATTACAAATTCAATTTCACTACTAGTGATTGGTTTGCTCAGATTGAATCAGGAATAAATAGACAATCTTGGCAGGTTGTATATTTCTAGAAATTTGTCCATTTGCTCTGGATTGTCCAATTTGTTGGCATGTAACTGTTTATCATATTTTCTTATGATTTTTTGTATTTCTGGCATCAGTTTTTATTTTTCCTCTTTAATTTCTTATTTTGTTTATTTGGGTCCCCTCTCTTTTCTTCTTGGTGAGCCTAGCTAAACACTTATCAATTTTGTTTATCCTTTTAAAAAATCAGCTCTTGGTTTCAATGATCTTTTCTATTGTTTTTTTAATCTCTATTTTATTTGTGTCCTCTCTGATATTTATTTTCCCCTTTCTTCTGCTGACTGTGCACTAGTGCACATCTGGTTTAACCTATGTTGTTCCTACTGCTCTCCTTGCTTTTCTCTCTTTCTTAATTTTCCTACCCTATCAGTTCATTCCCAATGACATATTTACAGACTACTAACAATCACCTAGAAAACTACATATGCTCTTTGATCTCGTCTCACACCATCTACTTGTTTCATTTCTCAGATCCCATTTAAACTGAAACATCTGAAGAGCTGCCTATTCTTGTTGCTTCCATTATTTCCTATCTTATTCTCTTTGAACCTACTCCACTCAAGATTTCATCTCAACCATTTCATTGAAACTGCCCTTGTCAAGCTGATCAGTAACCTCCAAATTACCAAATCCAGTAACCCCTTCTCAGTATTTATCTTAGATTACCTATCAGCAGCATTAGATTACCTATCAACAGCATTTGAGGAAGAAGTTGATCACATCTTCCTCTTAGAAACTGTTTCTTCATTGGATTCCGGGACACACTCTCCCTGTTTGTCTCCTACCTCTCTGGCTACTTTTTCCTCATCTTTCTGGCCTCTTAATGTTACAGTGCTTTAAATGCCAATGATATGCTGATGACTCTAGTATATTTATCTCTAATCCTGATCTCTTCCTTGAATATCAGTCAGGCTCATGAAATACCTGTTTGTCAATTCTTTGTGAACATTTAACAGCCTCTCCTCAATCTTAATTTGATGAATAATACTTCTGATTCCATCCCTACCCTCCTCTAACACACACACATCAGCTCTTCCTGTAGTCTTCCAATGTCACCAAATGGCAACTATGTCTACCAGTTGTTCTGGCCAGAAATCTTAGTGTCATCTTTGACTCCTCTCTTTATCTGTCACCCTGGCAGATCCTTTCTGCTCTACCTTCTAAATATATCTGGAATCTATCCTAGTCCATGCCACCATTACCATTTGCCTGGATTATTCCAATAGCTTCCAATGGTCTCCTTGTTACTACTCTTGCAAAAAGAAGCCATTTTCTAAAACCCATACTGAATAAAAATTTTCCATCTGCTTTCTTATTCACTTAAAACCTGAAGTCTTTACTATGAGCTGAAAGACCTACATGGTCTGGCCCACTAAAAACTCTCTTAACCTCATTTCCACTCCCACCACGCTGTACCAAGGAAAAATCAATCATGTCTCATCTCAGGGTTTATGGATTTTCTCATTTTCTGTCTGTAATGTTCTTACCCTGGATGTCTGTGTGATTAGTTCCTTTACATCCTTTGTATATTTACTTCCATGTCTCTTTATCAAGAAACATTTATTTCAACCCCTCAATCCCTTTTACCTGGTTTATTTCTCTTTATAGGATTTGTTACTAACATATTCTGTATTAAGTTTTTTGTTCCTTTGTTGTTTATTATATAACTTCCCATTCTAGAAGGTAAGCTCCTGGAAATAGGACCTTTGCCTATTTTGTTCACTGATGTGTCCCCAGAAGCCTAGAATAGTGCTTGGCCATAGCAAATGTTCAATAAGTGTGTGTCAAATTAATGAAAGTTGGTTCCTGGGTTGTCCTTTAAATCTAAGACACAGAACCTCTTATGGTGGTGTCAGGGGTCTGCATTATTAACAAGGCCTTCTAGTGCGACAGCTACTGTTCTGGATTTTAAAAACAGTTGTAATGTGAGGTAGAATCAAAGTGGTATATGGGGTAACAGAACTTTAAAAAAGAGGAAATTTTAAATGTATTCAGCAGCAGTGGCATGTATATTGATTAGATAGTTGAGGTTAATGAGGAAGTACATTCTTAATTATTATCGAGTTTAACTTTATAAGAAATATTTTCCACTCTCTTGTAGTCCACGCAAAATGCCAAAGAAATTTGAGTTATATCTTGCGTGAAGAAATCAGAATTCGCTGCTTTTAGACCAAGTATCTTTGTTTTCTATGAGTTTGCTTTTACTGTAGGGAAAATATTAAATAAATCCACTGATAAAATATTTTAAAAGAAAATATTAAAATTTAATAATTAAAATTTAAAAAATGAATTCTAAATTTTATATATGTTAGAGGAATATGGTGTCTGTGTATTCTCTGACATATCTTAAATTTTTCTGTGATTCTGCAGTATGATTCTGACAAAGTGGTAACAGTACTATATTTAAATATCTCTAAATTCTTTATAATATTCAAAATGGATAAGTTGTCCTTATTTTGATCCATAGATAAATTATGGAAACAAAATAGAGGCATTATTCTAAATTAAGCAACATGAAACAGAGAATATATCAGGAGACCACTGTGAATCTAATGATCTGTCCCAGCAAATAGTATGTTTTTCAGATTTTTCTGTTCCTAATAGCTCAGCAGGCAGTATTTTAAAAAACGAGTTGAGTTGTAGTATATAAACAATAGAGCTTCCTGTCAGTCATAAAGACACTCTTCAGAGAGAAATGAGATGTGCAGTTCTATCTCTTCTCAGCGATAACAGATGACACATACATCTTGGTTCACATTTTCCAGCCATAATCTCCAAAGCAAGAAACTTTATTGAGAATATGTGAGTTCCATGATCTTAAAATAACCTTTGGCCTCAAATCTGCAAATGACATTAAAGTCATTACTTTTCTTGGGGCTGTGCTTACAAGGAGAGTGGTTAAAATATAGACCTGTAATTATCATAATTTTGGTAACTGGCAAATCTAGGCAAGAGGATACTAAGCCATAAAGGAGGACCAGAGAAATCTCAGACATTGCTTTCATTTTCATCCTTGATGTAATTTGAATCATTTTTTTAAAAACAAATTTTATAATCGTGTCTTTTCCTCTAACACATCCCTGTGCATGGTGATGTTGGTTCATAGTTGTTTGAGAGTCAAGGCTTGGGAATCAGAGACCTAGGTTTAGTTTCTGCTCTACCAATTAGCCAAGTTAGACGAAGTGACCTGCAGAAAGTCTACTAATTTCTCACATTCAGTTAACACATCTAAATGTTAGGGTACTAACAGAATTTACTAGGGTAGTGATGTCAAAAAATGGCCCCAGACCCTCTCTTCCCCCAGGGAGACATGGATTCAACAACAATACACAGACCAATTCCTTTTGTGAGAAATCCAGATACTAGTTAATAGAATCCTGCAGTTGCACCCCATATGAGTGCAAAACCAGCCACATCAAAGCCAATAGGAAAATTCGTGGCAATCACTTGCCATAGTACCTCTCTCCTCCCAACTCAGAGCAGTGTGATCATGAGAAGACTCTCAGCTTCTGGCATCTCCCTGTGTAGGGAAAGAGAAGGCTGAAATATACATCGAACTTGCAAACTTTTCAGAGGGCTTCCAGAGGGACTGATTTTAATCTTGCCTGAATCTAAATGCTGACGGGAAAGGGCAACAAATTTGGGGTCTCTTAAAACAGAGGCACACACTCATTTGCCATAGTCACTTCCCCCAGCTCATCATGGAATAAGTAGAAGAAACCCCCCAACTCCCAGCTTCTCCTGGGGGAGAGAAAGAGTTGGATCATTTGTCCAACATTCTGGCTTTTTGAGGAGCTACCCCAAAGGGACTGGTTTCTGTCTCACCTGTGTTGGAATCTTATTGAGAGTTGGTATAATCTCGGTGCTTAGGAGCCCCTGAGAACAAAAGATAGCTGAGCGTCTTGCTGCTACTCCAGAGAATACACGGTACAGCAGACAGAGGATGATAGAGCTTGGCAGTCTTCCTCTCAGGGGGGAAGAGAAGAGTGGGGCCAACATTAAACATTCCACCTTTTCACTTTCTACCATAGACTTTCTTCACCTACAAACCCATCCTTATTCTGAACCAGCGTTCCTAAAGCTAACTCTGATTATATCTTTGCCTTGTTTAAAGATTTCTTTTATATTCATGTTGCCAAAGATAAAGTATGCATTTCTTAACATTGCCTCTAAAGTTTGTTCTGTTCATCTGGCTAAATTTCCAATCTCCCTCCTTTCCATCTCTGCTACCCTGTGCTTCAAAGAAAGTAGCTTCTTATTCACTACATCTGCCTGCGTTTTTTAAAACTACTTCTTTGTACACATTCTTAAAAAATTTGCTTCCTGCCTTCTTTACCTGGAAGAAGCTACCAATTTGTTAAGCTCAGACATTCCCTTTTCTTTGAATCTTTCTCAAGTAGCCAGAATCAGTCACTAAATATATGTTTCCAGATTTCTCTGCTCTTGTCTATATAATAGCACTTATTGCATTGCATTGTAATTGTTAGTTTTTGTATCCTGACTGGTCTTTGAATTTAGGGCAGACTGTATCTTATGTTTAAAAGAGACCTAGTACCTAGCACCATGCTTGACACATAGGAAACATTAACTAAATGTAGCCTGGATTAATGAACATCATAAATTGGTGTGAACAAAAGATCATGTAATGATTTTCTGAAAACAAAAACAAAACAAAACACTCAAAGTGTCTTTACATAAAACTAGGGGAAGCGGTTGTTAATGAAAAAATGTTGCCGGCCACATCATTAAAAAAACAAAAGATGTTGCAGCCATCAAGCCATCACATTTCAGCCACCCTAATGGTGAGCCTTGAGGGAACTCAGGGTAGAAACAGGATGTCCACCATCAAGCCATCAGTCACTACAGCCATCCCCCCAACAGTCCACCCAGGATGAGAAAGCACAGGACACTGGCCCCAGAGAGCTGAGGTTCATATCAAAGTAATGATTTCAGTGAGCCCAGACTCTTGCATTTTCACATACATAGAAAAGCATTAAACTCCTTAACTTGAGATATCTGGTTTTCTTTAACAGTAATCTTTTGATGTTTCAACTACCTGGTGTTCATTGCAAAGACTCCTATATAGCCTGCCTTCTCCCATACCTCTTTGGAGTGGTCCCTCAGAGAGATCTTAGAGTCCTGTCTCCCGGGCTTGAAGTCCTCAAATAATCCACCAAATAAAACAAAACTCTCAACTTTTAGATTGTGCATTTTTTTCAGTCAACACTGTGAGAGAAATGATTATTAAAGGAAGCATATTTGAGTTGATGTGGCAGTGAAAACAACAGTTCAAAGATTTGATGTTCCTTGTAGGAAGGTCCTTTACCTCTCCTTAGGTGGCACACACAGATGAATAGAATGGCATCCGTGTTCTCAAGACATTACAATCTGTAAGGAAAAACAGTTATGTGAACAGTTTGGTGGAATAAGGGAGTACAAAAGCTATGACAGGTGTGTATACTGGATATGTATAAAATGGGTGTGGTGAGTTCTTTATGAGGTTAGATAAGGCCTCCTAGAGGAAGTAATTAAATTAAATTAAAGGTAACATTTTTGAGAAAAAAAGGAGAATATTAATACCAGAATTTGTCAAATGGGTAATGAATGAAGTAGAGCCTTGGTTTTTGCATTCCTCTTGTAAGCCAGTTGGACATGTTATATTCATGTGCATTTATGTATATTCAAAAGCTGTGTTCTAACTGAAAAATTTATTTATTACTAATTGATATGTATTGTTGATTTTATTAAGCAACCATATTGAATTTACACAAGAGGAGAAATTGAAATATTTCATTACAAACACTAATCTAATTATGTTGCAAAGAGATCAAAGCATGGAGTCAGGTGAAGTGATAGAGCTCCTGTTGGGCCTGGCATCCTTTTACAGAAAGTTCAGGCTTTGTTCTTATTCCCATGTTCTTTAGGCATGTGATCAAAGGCATTTAGATCTCTCAGGCCACACAGTTTGAAATTGACAGTCACCTCAGAGAACAGACTCTGAAACGTCTATGGGGACATCATAACGTTTAACACCAGAATAACACCAGAATAACACCAGTCAATTATTTTTCTAAGTTAAACAAATATCTCTGATAACAATCATTAAAATTCAAACAGATAATTAATAATTATACTCTGTAGCTTAGTCCCACTGGGAGAAAATTAATTTACATGCTAACAGTATTTTTAATAGTTATTTGTTGCAATTTTGATACACAGTGAGGCTAAGATGTCCATATGCATTTGATATTGAAT
Source organism: Hyperoodon ampullatus (assembly GCF_949752795.1). NCBI lineage: Eukaryota > Metazoa > Chordata > Mammalia > Artiodactyla > Ziphiidae > Hyperoodon > Hyperoodon ampullatus. The sequence continues at coordinate 5,163,184 of NC_136925.1, forward strand.
TTTTTCCCCAAAGGATATATTTGCTTAAGGAGAAAAGTAATCATTATACATATTGAAAATCAGATGCTTTTGAACTTTACTAATGTCTGGATAAGACAAGTTCCCAAAACTTATTTGTCTTCTCTGTTAGGAGTGTCTTAGCTATTACTAGGATTTTGTACATTCATATTAACTCTGTAATCAGCTGTTGAAGTTTCTTTAAAACTTCGTAAGATTTTTATTGAAGTTGTAATTAGTCTATACATTAAAGAGAACTGAAATTTTTTGTCAGTTGATGAACATTGTATACATCTCTATTTGTCTGTTATTTGTCTCAATAAGGTTTTAAATTTTCCTGCAGAAAGGTCTTATAAAATTCTTGTTAAATTTATTCCTAGGTATCTATATGTATTATTGTTATTATTACTGTAAGTAGTGTCTTGACCTACTTCATTCTCACTGTGGAAAAACCTACCCAGGATTTTTTTAGCATCATTACTTTTAATTACAATAAGAACTGGAATTAAGTGTTGACCAGAGAAAGCATAAATAATGCTGTATCCATATGATGGGATATTGTAGATAGTTTAAATTGAGTGAAAAACAGTATATACAAGAATACAAGTGAATCTTAGAAATAAAGTGCTTTTTGGAAAAAAAAGAATTTCAGAGGACTACATATACACTCAAAAAGAAGCAAATTGAATACATAATGCCATAGCAATATTCATATATATGGTAAAAGTGTTTTAACAAACAGAATGATAAGCTCAAAATTGATGATAACAATTACCTTTGGGAACAGTAAAATAGAGGATAGGTAGGATTAGGGAGAACAAACAGTAGCTTCAAAGAGGGAGATAATATTTTAGTCTTAGATTTGGATGGTGGTTCGTATATGTTCACTTTGTTATTATACTTCATTAGTTTCATATATCTTAGCTTCATTATTTTGTATGCATTAAATGTTAGATATTGTTTTTTAGGCAATAGGAATAGCTCAGGCTTTTCAAAATGGTTAGGAATTCACAAATAAATAACAAATCACTAAAAATTACTGTAAATCCTTTTAGTATTAACTTGTAATCCTCTTATACAAGGCCTGTGAACACAAAATCCTTAGAAAGGCTTTTATGAGCTTCATATGTAGCCTAAGAGATAACAAGAAATATGTTTTCTTAATATATTAAATTGATTCTGTGATTGAAAATATTATACTCTTTGAAATAAAATATGGCAGCATGTTATTAGAATATTAATATTGTAATATTACTTCAAATCTTTACAAAACTATCATTTTATTCAATGAGGCCTACTCTGACTACCCTATTTATTACTGTAAACTTCTCTCCCAGTCCCCTAACCCTGATCTTCTTTTTCTTTCTTATTCATAACACTTAACATTTTTGATCATATTGTTTAGCTTACTTATGATATTTATTGTTTAATATCTATTTCCTCTCACTAGAAGGCAGTATGGAAGCTAGCTTCTGAAATGGTCCTCTATGCATTACCTTTCCTGATATTTGTGTCTTGGTGTAGTACTTACCCACTTTGAATCATGGATGGCCTTTGTGACATATAGAATACTCTAGAAGTGGTTTTGTATGATTCCCAGTACTAGGTCATAAAAACATTTCAGTTTTTAACTTGTCCTCTCTCGGATCATTTACTGTGGCGAAATCCATCTATCATATCATGGGGACATTCAAGTAGCCTTGTGGAAAGAGTTACCAAGGGATGAACTGGGGCTTTTTGCCAGCAAACAGAAAAAACTTGCCAGCCATTTGAGTGATCCACTTTGAAAGTAGATTTTTTCCAACCCCAATTATGCCTTCAGATGACAGCATCTGGCCCCCATTTTGACCACAACCTTAAGAGAGACAATTAAGCAGAATCACCCAGGTCACCCATAAATACTTGACCCACAGAAACTATCAGAGATAATAAATGGTTATTTTTTAAGCCAGGAAATTATGATTTAAAAATAAAGTCATAAATGTGATTATAAAATCCTCTGTTAAAACCTCAGAAAGATATGAGGTGGTAACTCAAAGAACCATTCAGTTAAACAGTTGGGCTTTGTTCTTACAGCCTCAGCTTAACCCGAAGGTAGAAAATATGCTATCTCGAAGATGCTTATGGGTGTAGCTTTGTCAAATGAAATGAACCCCAATATAATTCACAATGGACCAAAGAAATTTGGTGAGAGTTATACAGACAGAAACACTGCCAGCTTGATCTGCAAGGGACAGAGATAGTACAGAATAAAAAGAGAAATTTGGATCCTCAATCATTTTACATACAGGAAGCAAACTGATAAAATTACTTAGCTGTAAACACATGCCGCATTTCCTGACAAAGAAGAATGATTGGAAAGGCAGAACTAAGGGCCCAGAGTATGGAGCAAAGAACCTGGCCTTCAGTCCTAATGAAGGAACTGACAACACGTGCCTTGTGGGATTTCAGAATTGCTGTGGACCAGTGAATTTTATATGCCTCCCATCGTTTTAATTTTTCAGTGAGAACGTTTAGAGTGGTTATCCTTTGCCTTTCTCAAAAATTGTTTGTAGGGACTCTGGTGGATAGATACCTTGTCTGTTTAGTTCACAGGTCTTCATATTGAGAACTCAGAACTGGATCCACGGAGCTTCATTTGCACCTGACTTGATTTAGATGGTAAGTTGCTACCTCCCCAAGACAGCTGTTTGTCTCCTCACTGAACGTAAAAGTACTTTAAAATTCTTTTACTGCCATCAAAGTCAAGGTTAATGGCTAAAATTCACCATTGACTGTTGCTGTAAGGGACTGAGACCTTCGAGGGGCTTGGGGGGAAATGACCATTTTGTATATGGGAGGAATATGAATCATCGCAAGCCAGGGAGCACACTGAGATACCTAGTCTACAAATTTGCTCACACTACTCTTCATATTCTGGTCATCATGCCTTGTGGAATCCCACCCACACTGAATCATGGCTGGCCTATGTAACCAATAGAGTATTATTAAAACAACAGATGGTGTGTGACTTCTAATGTAGGCAAGTAATGTCGTTTTGTTTGCCAATTTTAATCTCAGGTGCCTAGAAGAGTTCCTGGTACATAGCAGACGTTCAATAGATATTTACTGTAAATAAAGGATAAATACTGATGACATACATTTTGGTCATTATAATAAATTATTTTGAAATAATTTGTATTTTGTTACTCTTTGTTCATGCTATTGGTGAATTTTAGCCATTACGCTTGACTTTGATGGCAGTAAGAGAACTTTCAAGTTCTTTTACATTCAGTGAGGAGACAAACACCTCTCTTGGGGAGGTAGCAATCTACCTCTGTATCATCAGCACAACTTACTTTCTAATATACAATCATCTCTTCTGTTATCAGCTACCACTTGTGTATATCTAGCTCCTATCACTTACTGCAACACTGAAGCCTTCTGTCTTCTTGAATTATCTTACTTGACTATGTGGTATTGAGATACAGACTTTTTTATATACAACTGCAATGTGGTTCAGCTGCTATTTCTGGCAGCCAACCATTGAGCATTTACCATGTGTCATATGTTGTCATATTTAATCCTTACAATTCTGTGAGTCAGTGCTATTAACTCCATACTAAGAAATGGAGGAAAATGAGGAAAATGGGGCATAAAGAAGTTTAAGAGGTTGACAATAAGAGACAGAATTTGAACTAAGGCAGTTAGACTTGAAAGATGATGTTCAGTCAACATCAGTTCACTGTGCTGTCCTGCCTTAGATTTCAAGTCTAACACCTGATTTCAGATGAAAGGCCTTTAAATGCAATGAAAACAAAAAGGGTCCCCGAGGCATACTTGTTGACATCTATACTCAAAATGTAATTGTCTTTCATATCTGTTAGCATGTTCTGAAGAAGAAACTTTGACTTTTAAATAGAATACCTGCTAATATTTTACAAAAATGCATATTTATTTTAATACTACATATAGTCAATGAAAAAATTAATCCTAATGGGCCAATTAACTGACTAAATTTCTCATTTTTTACTCATAAATATATACCAAAAGAGCTTAGCTTTTATAGAGATACCAACTTGCCTGGATAATAGTTAGTTTTAATAATGTTGCCATGATCAGAATCAAGGGCCAAACCAAGCCTTTGCTATATAGCTACAGAGCCCTGTAAGAGAGAATTTATAAAATCTTTTACTAACAAAAGCTTTTACTAATCCCAGTCAACAAACTGTGATTTAGTACACAGATTAAGTAAGAAAACAAATGACAAAACCAATCTTGTCTTCCAGATGGTTGGTCATTGAATATTGTGAGCAACTTGGTTAAGTTTAGTTTATACGTCTAGACTTAAGAGGCAGTGTGATTTATTAAGAAAAACTATTGAGCAAAATCATCAGATTTCATCTACTAATTTTCTATAGATCACAGTTATATTTACTAAGTTAGGCCTTAATAACTGCCACATTAGAAAAACAAAACATGACAAAACAAAATTTCAGTGACTTTAAAAAGGATTATTTCTTCTGTGAGTTTCATGTCCCACATAGGGAGTTATGCAGAGCTCTGAATGACAAAATCTCTCAGTGACCCAGGTTGATAGAGACTTCATCTCCTGTGGATGCAACATATGGACACCTGATTCAGGAGCTATCATAGAAAGGAAGAGGGATTCAGATGGCACACTAATGCTTACCTGCCTGACCTCATTAGAAACACATGGCACTAGTACAAAGGAAATATAGAGACAGACATGCATATTTTATATTGATCTATCTGAATTCATTAATCTTGTCTTCTTTTGGCTGTGTCTTTCTGTTAAATTCATCTAATGAGATTTTGATTTTAGATCTGTGTTATTTTTCTTCTGCAATTTCCAGTTGTTTTTTTTAATAGATTTTAATTTGTTAGTTAAATTGTCCACATTTTAATTTATTTTTTCAATCTTCCCTTTATTTTCTTGAACGTATCAATAACAATCATTTTAAAAGTCTTCAACAGTAGTGAAAATATCTGGATCACCAGTGGTGTTGCTCCCATTGTTTATTTTCTCTCTGCTTCTTTTGTCTTGCTAAGTAATTTTTAATTTAATGTTAGACATTGTGGATAAAAATCTATAGAGGTTTCTGATTATGTATTCTCCTTCCAGAGAGATTCTCTGTGTCTCTTGGCCAGAGAGATGGGTAGCTGATTATCCATCAACTAACTTCAACTAGGTACTGGGTACAGTCAGTGCCACATTGCAGCTCTGAAAAAAATCCAGTCTCTGTCAAGCTCGCACCTGTCCCTATGGGGTTTTCAAGTAGGAGTCTGGTGTATTTTATGTAGTTTATCTCCCTAGTTAAGGAACCAAAGTCTAATTTTTGTCTTATGAATTTTTTGCTTTTTCTTTTCTTTTCTTTCTTTCTTTTTTTTTTTTTTTTTTTTTTTTTGCGGTATGCGGGCCTCTCACTGTTGTGGCCTCTCTCGTTGTGGAGCACAGGCTCCGGATGCGCAGGCTCAGCGGCCATGGCTCACGGGTCCAGCTGCTCCGCAGCATGTGGGATCTTCCCGGACCGGGGCACGAACCCGTGTCCCCTGCATCGGCAGGTGGACTCTCAACCACTGTGCCACCAGGGAAGCCCGAATTGTTTGCTTTTCAGAGACTTTTCCTTTTAGGATTTTAGCCTGCTGACCCAGTTTTGGTCATACTAGCTACATGCTTTAGGCTCTCTAAATCTCTGTTTCTACTTTCTAAACCTCTGCTTCCACATAGCAACCAGAGTTTTCACTGGATTTTTTGCCTCCTGTCAGTTCAAGAATCATCAAAAGATTCCAAATAAAAGCAGCTGCAGAAACAGCTTACTTTTTCAATATTTTTCTTTCTCCAGAGACCTAGCCCTTCTATTTTTCTGCCTCAGAAGCTTCTTGCTACCTTCAGGCAAATGAATGCTATATTTTATTTTGCCTTTCTAGTTGTTGGAAACACTAGTCTGCTGCTCAGCTGTTCCATCACTTCCCAAAATAGAAGTCCTAGGGAAACATGAAATATTTTGTAAGCACGAGCTATCTCTGGCACTGTCCAATAAATTTTCCTTCTTCTCTCATATAGAAAACAGACAACTCCTCTTCATTCAATAACTCCCAATGTTCCATCAAGTCACTGAATCAAATTCAAATCCATGATCTCCAAGATACATACAGTTGCATTATGAGTCATCTTGAGCTGGAGATGCATGAACAAGTTACCTATGCACTGTACACATCAGTTTACAAAAAAGCAGTAGGACCAGGATAAGGGTAATAAACAGTCCCACTGGGAATAAAGAAGACAGGGTGGCACATAACAGTCACTAGTCTATAAGCAATTCTGGAATCCCATTTGACAGATAGTTTAAGACCTCCTACTCTGAGTGTATCTATTATTCTCCCTATATTTTGGCTCTGCCTTCTGGAATGTTTCTTCTATTATTCTTGACTTATCTGAACTAGGAATTGGAAACTATGCCGAATAAAAAGCTTTCTTAACTCATTTTCCCTCCATAGTCTTGAGGATCCACAGCTTTTTCTTGTTTGTTAATTTAAGTCTGGAACAATCCAAGGTGTTTTACAGTCCAAGCTTATGATAAGCATTCCTTTGAAAATGCAGTAAGCTTCTGATTTATTTGCTTCCAGACAATTCCATGAGTCATGGTTCTGGAGTCTGCTTTAATGTTTTGTTTCTTTCTTTCATGTGTTTCGCTTCAAATACTGGAAGCTATCTTGAGGTTCTCCAGAACATATGTGTCAGCCACACCTGTAATCTAATCTTTTCCCCATTTTATTTTATCTAATAGAAAATGGATACATACCGGCCTTTGTCTCTAAGACAATTTTAATCCATTCTCTTACTGTCTGAGTCTGTCAGTTTTTCCAGTCATGTAAGGCCCAAATTTCTGCTTAAAAACTAACTAATTCTTCCTGTGATAGTCACTTTCCTAAAGTATATTGTCAAACACAACCATAGCTATAATATACATTATTACCCTGGAACTACTGTTGGTTGCAAATTGACTCATGTACACAGAGGGTAAGAAAAGACTGAATAAAGAGGCAGACCAGATTGGTAGGTGGCAGTTTAATAAGCAAGGGAACTTACTTATGAGGCCTGTCTTGGGCACCTGCAAAAGGATTAAATCTGTGCACCCACTTCCAGAATCTTACAGCTTATATAGAGGCTTTAACTGGGTTCAGTCATGTGTACCACTCAGATGGTCTCAACAACATAGTGCTCTTTCAAGACTGTGTCCTTAAAAATGGTGCCCACTGTGGGAATGGTGGGCAGAATATATATTCCAAAGACTGGGGTGGGAGGGATGAGGAGCCTCTGATTCCCCAGATCCAGCTCACATCCTATAGATGACCTCCTGTGACAGCTACAAGTTTAATAGTACATCATCCTTCTCTTACTTCATCAGCATTAACAAATATATGGCCTGTGCGTAACTGTATCTCCATCTTTCCAGCTCCTGATGTTGGCTACCTTGCCAACCATAGGTCAATGTCAAGGAGTTTAGGTTTTGTTACACCAGAAACACATTTCATGTTATATGTGTTGGATAAAATAATGTTAACTGCCACAACAGACAGACTGCAGAATCTCAGCTGTTCAACAGAACAACATTTTTTTTTTCTTACTTACATTTCTTTTCCAATCAAGTGGGCAGGAGAAGGCACTCTACAAGTCACTCAGGGACCCAGGTTGCTTGAGGGGCCACAGCGCGGTAGGTTACTACAGGAGGAGTAGACACCGGAGGCACATTGATCTTAAGAGCTCAGCTGAGAAGTAATGTAACACTTTCATTCATAGTCCATTGATTAGAACTAGTCACAAGGCTCTAAACTAAGTGCAGGGGAACCTGGGAGAAATTGAGAAGCACACAGAACAAAAAGAATGTAGATGAGATAAACTTTTAGGTCCTCCTAGCTCCAAATTTTTATGAATCTCTGCTTAAACAATAATCCGTGCTTTAACAGGTTCTGTATAGACAGTATCTTCAGAATATTAGAGGAAACATGATTTGTCCAATAGCGATCACCTATTCCATTTTAGAGCAATGAAAAGTCCTCCTCTCCCACACCCCGCCCTCCCCGCAAAATCCCACACAATTCTGTCACATACTGAGCATTTACTCTAAATACTTAGATTGCACTTTTCTAACAGGTACTGCTTACACAGGCAGTGAAGCGGTTAGATTAAGAGCAAATGAAACAAAATGGCCAACTATTTTCCCCACATTTTTGAAAAAACTGCTAGGTAACAACTAATATAATAGAATTTCTATGAATTCAGGGACTGAAATTTCTTCATGAAACCTCTTGATTGTGTTTACATTTTAATCAAAATTGTTCATTTTGAGGAAAGAGTAAGATTGATTACCACTGTTATAAGAAAGGCTAATTTAAATATCCTTTATTTCTATTTTCAGGTGTTATGTTGATATAAAAGAACATTATTTTCTCACTTAAAATGCAACATTTTGTATGTCTCTATAGAAAGAAGGCAATCATTTTGTATTCTCTAGCTGGTGTCTTTAACTATATTTACTTTGTATTTCTTATGGTGGTAAATTTTTTTCTATGTAGCTTAAAAGTGTTTAGAGATAAAAATGGGAGAGAAAGGAAACTTTCCTCCTAATGTTTTATGCAATTTGTACAATTTGGGTTCTGGGACAAAGGGGGCAATTTCCAGATTGATTAATTGATTGATTGATTGTGTGTGTGTGACTGAAATATTACCTAAAAGGAAAAAACAAATTCGTTTCTAAATGAATAAGAACAAAATCTAAGTGCGATATTTTTTTTTCTGGAAATGGGACACAGTGATTGTTATGAATAATACTATTATTTGTTTAGAAATATTTTTAAAACATAGAAATTCCTAAGTGTATTGTTTTGTAAGTCATTTACCAAAGTTGAATAATTACTTTATTAAAGGGGAAGCCCAAGATAGTGGATGAGCGCATCACCTACAGAATGAAGTCCAGATAACTCAGCAGGATGCGTTCTGGCTAGTCTCCCTCCCCAACCCCATTTCCAGTTTCTCATCAGACCCAGCTTTGTGTGCTAGCATTACTAAATAGCTTGCACTTCTGCCAAAATGCCATACTACATCAGAACTCCATGATAATGTCTGCCTGGCACTGTTTTCTGTCTTTTTTTCTATCTGAGGAACAGGTTCTTTACATGATGAACACATTCAATTTATTGTTATATATTTATTATTTGATCCATGCCTGTTTCCCCGAGTAGACTGTGAACTCTCTGTTATCAAGGACGTCACTGAGTCCCTGCATGTGGTATGATAGGCACCCAGTAATTGTCTAAATATCAAAAGAATGAACTGTCTTTGTTATCTGTCTTTGAGTATAGGCAATGAAGAGCTAGAATGAAGATTACTTTGAGATAGTTGCCAGTTTCTGAGGGATCTGTTTTTAGTTTTCCTGTTTTCCATTTTTTACTTTTCCAAATAAATAGGAGAGACAGCATTGTTTATTGAATACTTATTATGTGCAAAGTATTGAACCATGTTTCTACAGATGCATGAGGATTCACTTCATCTTTTCCTTTGGGGAAATTACAATCCAAACAATGACTAGAATTAAAAACATGAAAAATACACAAGATAAACATAATTTTCCAAAAACTGAATTTGTCTTACAGCCCAGGACCCAAACCAGTAAGTCAGAATGGTCTTTTTCATTGGGTTTTTATTTTATTTTTCTTTCCCCAAAGGCATTTTATGGTACCTGTTTGGAATGGTTTACTGTAAAGACTAACTTGGAAATGTAGTTTCATTTCTACCTCATTCAGTGAGTGAGAAATCCAGAACACGTAGCTATGATGAGGAAGGGGAATAGAAAGAAACACTCCCCAGGAGAGCTTCAGAAGATATTTACTCCTGATTCCAGATGGGTCTCCTGACAAGTCAAGCCCTCACCATGTACTTCTAGTCCTTCTCACCCTCTACAGGAGAGCAAGTCCATCCCCAGCACATACTATCACCTTAGTGCCATTTTCTGAACCTATTTTGATTTTCTTACCTAAGTATTCCTTCAGTGAAAGTGAAAAAAAAGGTAGGTAGAAAATGGTGCATGAAGATACAGAAGACTTTGACCACCTTTCCCCAAGTATGCCCATAATTGCAGTAGGCAAAATTTGACCAAGAATTTACTGATCCTTTCTACTGTTGGATCCTTTCTACTGATCCTTTTAGAGTATCTGTTAAGTATTGGAACTGTTCTAGGGAATGGGGCTGTAATATTGTCAATCAATAATTCCTACCTTCATGGATTTTACATTGTAGTAGAGAATCTTACTTTCTAATGTCTACTTTTTACATTGCTATAAAATTTACTTTTCATGTAAAATCCACTCCTGTTTATGCTTTGAAACAAACTTCTAAAATAGTCTGGTGGGCATAAGAGGACCTAAAAAGTTTAGTCTCTGCTTCCCTCTTTAACTTCGTATTAGTGTTTTGAAAATAACACAGATTTGTTTTCTCATAGTTCTGTAGTTCCAAAGTCCTGGTTGGCTCAATTAGTTTCTCTGCTCTGGGTTTCACAAGACTGAAATCAAGGTGTCAGCCACCTTGAGCTCTCTAGAGGCTCTGGAAAGAATCCATTTCCAAGCTCATTCAGGCTGTTGGTTGAAGTCCCTTCCTTGGGGTTATAGGACTGCAGTTCCCATTTCCTTGCTGGCTGTCAGTCAATGCTGCCCTTAACTTCTGTAGCCACATATCTTGCTTATGGCCTTCTTCAACTTCAAAACCAACAATAGTGGATTGAGGCCTCTCTTGAGTTGAAGCTTTCTGACTTCCCCCTTTCTCTTCATCTAGCCATATTTCTTTGGCTTTAAGTGTTCATGTGATTAGATCAGGCTTACCTAGATAATCCAGGTTGGTTTTTCTACTTTAAGGTCAGTAACTCAGTTATAGTTATATAAGCTATATATATATATATATATATATATATATATATATATATATATATATAGTTATATAAGTTATATAAGCCCTTTTGCATGCAATTTAACACGTTCACATGTTCTGGGAAACAAGTCATGGATATTTTGGGAGCCATTATTCTGACTACTACAAACTTCAATTCTGATCCTCCTATTCTTCCTCATAAAAATATTCTTTCATACATTATAAATCCCTAATCAGGTTAAATAAAGTTCTTACAATGACTAAGTGTCTCTGTCTTCTTTAACTCACATGCTCTTCATTCTTTTAATTAGGATATCTTCTATCTATGCTTCCTCTAGGTCTCAGCAAGAAGTGCTTTCTTTATGGAGTCCTTGGTACCTTTCCTGGATCTCTCATAGAACTTTGAGCCTTACCTAAGCATATGTTTTATAATTACCTTCTAAATTACCTGTTTCAGTAGGCCAGTGGTTCTATATTGTAGGAGAGGAAATTGTCTAAGTTCAGCATTAGCCCAGTGCCTGAAATAAATTAAATAGTCAGGAACTATTTGTTGAATAAATATATGACTAGGCACTGTTTTGTAAGCCACTATTTATTTGTTTCTTGAATCAGCTTTAAATTCCTTAAGGAAGTGATTTTGTCCTAAGTGTCTGTGTCTCTGATGCCTACCACAGTGTTTACATACCTTTAGTGGTTCAATAAAATTTACTGATTGATTGAGTGCAGCCAAAAGAACATTTGGTTTTTCATGGAATATAATCAACTAGTAAATCAACTGTCATCAATTTATAGATTTCCTGTTAATCAATACAGTTATTTATTTATTTATTTATTTTGCGGTACGCGGGCCTCTCACTGTTGTGGCCTCTCCCGTTGCGGAGCACAGGCTCTGGACGCGCAGGCTCAGCGGCCATGGCTCACGGGCCCAGCCGCTCCGCGGCATGTGGGATCTTCCCGGACCGGGGCACGAACCCGTGTCCCCTGCGTCGGCAGGCGGGCTCTCAACCACTGCGCCACCAGGGAAACCCTCAATACAGTTATAAATTGAACATTTTGAATGTTTGTTTAGAGTCTGTGAAACTAAATTCAACTTACCCAGAGGGTTTATAGGTTTAAGTTTCCACTTTATTATTAATTCAACTCTTTGCATCTGGGTATAACTTGTATTTCCTTACAGTCAATGTCTATTTCTGTTCAGATTTGCTATACTTTCAGTCATTTGTTACAAATTTGTATCCACATTTTCTTACAAAAAGGATTTTAAGTTGACTAACTTGTTTTATTTGTGTTAAAATGTCAAACAATGCACAGTGGGTTCATTCAGTTATAGAGTTCTGGCCCAACCAAATTGGTCACATCTCACAGATATAGTTTTTGTTGTTCTTGGAGTTACTCCATTTCTTTATAGAAAAAACTTTCTGTTATTCTGCTTGAACTTAACTTTAGCTAATACTGCCATATGTTTCAGGTAACAGATGAGCTATAGTTATTAAAAGCCATAAATAATTCTGTATTGCCTTCTGAATGACTAAGAATATGAGAATTTTGCAAAACCAATATTTATTGCATCTGTATTATATCTAATTTGTGAAAATTAGAGAACCATATACTATGGAGGTTATATGAACTCTGGATTAATAAAATTATATACTTAAATAGTATACTTCATTTGCTAACTATATGGGATAACGGAGTTACTATGTGTATTTTTTTAAAGTAGTATCATTGGGTCATTTTAATGGCTTTCCTATTTATCGGAAATTCTACCTTCAATGCCCCCAGATCTAGTAAGAAGAAACTGCTCACACTGTGAATCCAGAATCTAAGGGTCCATAGGGATCACTCAGTTTCTTGATGCTTGGTCGTTATGTGCTCATTGCCTCAGGAAAGCCATGCAATAGCAGAAAGGAAAGGGAAAAGAGAGTCTTTCAGGCTGTCTGTTTCACTAGCCCAGTCAGAATGGAAATAGAACAGAGAATAAATAAGAATTGGGGGACAACCATCATGGGTAAGAGCAGAGCATCCTCATATCTAGCTTAGGCAACATTTCACTTTTTGGGGAAGGGAAAGACATCAGGAGGCACAACTTTTGGTGCTTCTGAAGGGGGTTTTCTATGCTCTACCCCTGGGTCAAGCTCCAAAGGTGGGCCAAACGGCAGATGGATTTGAGGTTGCTGCGAGCAATGAGTACCTGTTCTCTGTTTCCCTGGGTGGAGTCCCCAGAAGCTATGAGACCGCAGTGGGAAAAGGCCTGTATGGGGAAGCTTCCCAGAGTTCCACTGGACCAGTGTGGCCTGGGAACATAGCAATGATTCCATCTAGCCCTGAAGGGCATGGCAGTGGCCAACAGCCTCTGGACTAGAGACAGTTGCATGGATATGAATAAGTGAGGTCTTACGGCAAGCTAGGAGGAATAGCTCACAGAGACACACATCTACAAACAAGTAAGAGTAATGTCAAGACAATTTTTGGCCAGCTTACATCAAGATTCTGATGAATCCTGTGATCAGCAATGTTTGTGTCCCTCCCAGATTATGGTGTTGAACCATAACTCCCCATGTGATGGTGTTTGGATGAGGGGCTGTTGGCAGGTGACTGGGTCACGAAGGCAGAGCTCTCAGGCGTGGGATTAGTGCCCTTATAAAAAAAAACCCAGAGAGCTCCCACACCCTTCCTGCCATGTCAGCAGACAGCTGTCTATGAACCAGGAAGCAGGTTCTTACCAGACACCAAATCTGTCGGAGTCATGATCTTAGACTTTCCTGCCTCCAGAACTGTGAGATATAATTTCTGTTGTTTACAAGCCATCCACTCCATGGAATTTTGTTATAGCATGTCAAATGGACTAAGACACACCTCCACATCATGCCTTCTCCCAGATTACCCCCCCACACACACACACTCCATGACTTGACCTATGTAAGACTTTTGAAGTTTAGATGCAACCTAGGGGGAATTGAGAGGGGAGTATACAAATACACTAAAATTTCACTCATCCAGTGGAGTAGAAATTAAGCTGATTTAAAAATAAACAAATACATAAAATTACATTTGTTGAACACAATACATCTGAGGACTTTGATTTTTACTCACTATATTTTAAAAATTTTTAAATGTGGCCCAAAAGCTTTATGTAGTGTGCCCAATGTTATGCTGCAAAGTAGAGCCAAGAAAGAAGCTAAATTTCTGACTTTCATTTTAACACTTTTCCATGACATGTCACTGACACAATTGCTACGTGTGAAGGTAAGCTTAGTTTTTAATTGTAATATAGCCAACTCTCAGACACCTCTTGGGTGACTCTATATGCTCTTAGCATTATGTGCACTGAATGTTTTTAATTTCAGTCTACTTATCTAATACTACATATCAAATCTGCTGATCAGTCCATTTTAGAATATAGTCAAGAATAGAGTCTAAATTTAATATTCACTTTTCTAGATGTAACCAGAGAAGTAGGGTGGATACTATACTTCGTTAAGCTTCTAATTCTGTATGTTTATTTTAAAAAGCATTGCTAACCTGTTAGCTTTTTGTTTCCATTTGTAGCTTGTGGTTTGTTTTCTCAGGATAATTTACTGGTCAGTACAACACACATGGCTACCAAAGGATATAATGAGAGGTTCTTTTTCATTAAGCTACCTGGACATTTGTTGTCCAGGGAAAATGTAATTCCAAATAACTGCTGCAGTGAAAGATCCCTTCTTCCAAAGAGCTGTGTCCTGCTATGACCTTTCTACAGTGTCACCAGAAAGTTAAAATGGAACATAATACCATGTGCAGCAGGTCTGAAATTGTTATATTGGTTTCAGATTATTTCGATAACTTGAGAAAGGCAGAATGTTAAAGAATATCCACTGTTTTCATTTCCATTAAACATCATATTCAGAAGAGTTCTTCTTACATTTAAATTCTTACCTGAACGGGTTAGATTTTGAAGTAATTGGAGGAAGAGAAGAGTGATTCTACAGGGATCACAGCTGCAAAATAAAAACTACAAGCTCCTGGATAGCTGAGGTGAAACTATGACTGCAATTTCTGAAGGAGTTTTCAGTTACTACTTGTACCCACCTGTATAGCATTCAGTGTCTTCCTTTAAACTCACAAGGCCTGATTCCTTGGGTTATGTTCCAACATTCCTCCCTTCTAACATATATTTCTCTTGATATCTGGCAAAATTAATAGTACAGTATTAAAGCCTATCTCCATACTATGTTCCTACAAAGGCAAAATGGATCAAACATCCTGTGTGGAACTTTCTGAAGAAGTGAATTTAGCAGCCACTTGTCTTCCTGTTGATGTAAGGAGGCAACTTTGATCAGCCAATCAGCAGCCTCCTTCAATGTGTTTAGATCCTTTGTGGAGTGTGTGTGTGTGTGTGTGTGTGTGTGTATGGGGGAGGATTTAAGAAGTGTAAGGCCTGATCCCATGTTCCCAGGATATTTCCACTGTACCTATGGTCACAAGACTACCATACTTAAAAATATTGTCATCTTGGTAACTGTTGACCACCCATGAGTTCTGCTTATTTAGAAAGGATTAAAGCAATATGTTTGTAAATGTAAAAAAAAAAAGGTTGAAAGTTTTTTACCCTTTCTCAAAACATTACTTTTTAGCTTAGTATTGTGGTTATATATTATCCAAAGAAATGGGTCAGCAGTATATTGCCTTTCTTTGTCTTGCCAATATGTGGGAAGTGCTATAAAAATGTGAGCTGTTATTATTTGTTAGAGTTTTCCATGTTGAACTAACATACAGAGACCAAGTAAAAATCAAGGCTAATATTTCAAATACAATCTGAGTAATTGTTTTCATCTTTTTAGTGTGTCCATATTTTTAGTGTTATGTGAAGATAAACAAAGTTGAAACTGCCTCAGATTAACAAAAAATTTTTTCAAAAGTTTTACTTTTTTCTCAAAAGGGGTGCAATTTAAATGAACATCTTTAAGTTCTTTTATTCTTTTGTTCCCCAGGGTTACTGTTTCTTCTGGCTGCATAGTATTACTAATTGTACCCCTGGAGCAATTTGCAATTATTATTTTGATTATTATGATTGGTTGTTTCATGTTTGAACCCCTTAAATGGCCTTACATTTACTAGAATAAAATCTAAATTTCTTATTGAAGCCTACAGATCTCTGCACAATCTGGCCTTTGCCTCTGTCTGAGAATGTGGGCGGGCCACTATGCTTCAATCCTCCTCCCCTTTCAGGTTCTTAAACATGCCAAATTCTTTTCTCCCTCAATGCCTTTGTCGCTGCCTTTTCTACTGCCTGGAAAGCTTGACTACTTATTCCTAATTCCTCTCTAAGGCTGGCTCTGTCTCTTTCTTCAAATCTTAGCCTAAATATCTCATCAGATAGACCCTCACCGTACTCAAATTAGAGCCCTCATTCTCCTCTAACACAGCTCTCTGCTTACTCTGTTATAGTGAGAATCTAGTATATACTTATGTTAGCCAACACTTGTATATTTACAGTCTCCTTCTGACCTGAAAGCTCCATGAAATTTGGGACTTGATTTTATGTTGCAGGTGACCCAGTGCCTAGGACAGTGTGTGACACATCACAGGCTCTTAATATTGTTGTTTTTTCTGTTTTTTTCTTCCAATTTTATTGAGATATAATTGACATGCGGCACTGTATAACTTTAAGATGTACAGCATAATGTGTTAATGACAACAACAAGTGTTAACTTGTTGAGTGAAAATAAATGAATTAATAAGAGAAAGAGAGAAAGATGATGGAAAGGGCAAAGGAAAGAAGGGAACAAAGAAGGGAAACAAAAACACTGCTTCTTTTTCAAGATATGGCATGAAAAAAAATGAGGAAGAAGAGGTTTTTAACTCTGTGAGGCAGGTTCTTTGTCTTTTTCCATTGGTATCCCCGGCACTGCACCTGACACTTAGTGAGGGCTCAAAAAAGTTTATAGAAAGTATGTATGAATGAATGAATGAGTGAATAACTATATTGCTATTTAGTGTTGTCTAAAGCAAATACTATCTGAACAAACCAGGCACCTCTCAAAAAGAAACTCTGAAAAACTAAGAGTAAGCTATTTTAGGATGCCAGCCTCCATGATAAGATCCCCTGGAGCAAGTTACAACAGTGTTAGAAACTGTGAGGTTGAAATAGCTTCCGTTCTAATGAAAACTAGACAAAGCTGTGTTATAAGTATTTGTGACTTTGGGGGCTGTTTCCATCTAAATGTAGATTTTCATTTTCTGTTTAATCTGTGTGTGTATAAGCCTATCGTGATTATGCCAAGATGAAGAAACGTACATTTGAATTGCACCCCTTTTGAGAAAAATGTAAAACTTTTGAAAAAATTTTTTGCCAATTTGAGGCGGTTTCAACTTTATTTTCACATAACACTAAGAATATGGACACTAAAAAAGATGAAAAATATTACTCAGATTGTATTTGAAATATTAGCCTTGGTTCTTACTTGGTTTCTGTATGTTAGTTCAACAGGGAAAACTCTAAACAGCATTTAGACAAGACATCATTAAGTTCTTTTGTTCCCCAGGGTTACTATTTCTTCTGGCCTCATAGTATTACTAATTGCATGGAAATTGGTGTCAGTTTATGAGAGAATTACTTGAACTCTTTTGCTTATTGAATTAGAAAAGGAACTATTTTCATCTGAGTGAAATAACTCCCAAGACATGTCTTGTGGACTAACTGGCATTAGAAATGCTCATGGCGCAGATAGACTGGTTGATTACTTTGTGGAGGTCTTACTTGATGCATTTCTCCATCCCACTCAGAGACTGAGAGAAATCTCATCTCTTGATAGCCCTGTGACCTGAAAATTCCGTATCTTGAAAGAAAGGGTGTTTTAGTAAAATAAGTGTGAGGTCCATAAACAGTGGATACTCTGAACCAGAAGGTTACTTTTTTTTTTTTTTTTTTTGCGGTACGCGGGCCTCTCACTGTTGTGGCCTCTCCCATTGCGGAGCACAGGCTCCGGACATGCAGGCTCAGCGGCCACGGCTCACGGGCCCAGCCACTCCGCAGCATATGGGATCTTCCCAGACTGGGGCACGAACCCGTGTTCCCTGCATTAGCAGGCGGACTCTCAACCACTGCACCACCAGGGAAGCCCCCAGAAGAAGGTTACTTTTTAAAATCCTACAATACCTCACAGCAGTATTTCCCAATTGCCTTACAAACCCTGCCATGCTTTTATGTCAAGGTCTTCCATAGTCAAATAAAGTTATCTCTTTCCCATCTGTCTGGGGAAATATTTAGCTTTCATGTAGGACTGTAGGTAGTAGCAAGGGAGCTTGGGCACTCTGTTGCTTGATTTGTCTGGAGACTGGTCCACTCCCTTAGGAGGACCAGACTTTTATAAAAATATGTCAGATCTAGTTCCTTCTCTTCAAAGCTAATTTGATTGTTTATAGTTAGCTGCCTCTGAAAGCCAGAAGTTAACCTGGAAGACTCAGGCTTATATCTGTTATTGCAACTTTGATCCACAGTGGTCAGCAAGAATATATAATACTGTTAAACCAAAGGAAAGCATTGCATGATGAACAGTGTTGTGCAAAGGGTGTAGGTGAAGGGGCTGGTATGGGATGTAGCTGCGACCAGATTAGAAAAGTTCTTTGTTTCTCTTTTAAATAGAATGGCTCTGGTGTTGCTGGATCTGGAGAAGTCAGAAGGACACATAAAGAGAACCAACAAAGTGTCTTCAGAAAAAGACTGCATAAAGAGAGAGAAATTGGGCACAATTAATAAATAACTGCAGATATTAGGGAGAGTCTACATAATAGTAAGCTTCTGTTAGCTGCAAACAGAAGCAGACTGCTTTGAAATTAGTTACAAATGCCTTGGATAAAAGGGGTGACTCCTTCACAAGAGGATAGCCTGTGGGAAGAAAAGGGTAGGATGAAGGAAGATCAATTGAAAAGGAGAATCTAGCTCTGTTTGGATATATCAGGCTAACAGTTGGTGGTCCTCTAGCAAATCCCACTCGGAGATGCACAGTTTGGCCAGCACAGGTTTTGCAAAACTTGAATATGAATGTTTTTGTGTGGTGCTCATACTCCCAGTTTATTGTGTCACTTTCTACTGTCATATATTTATCCCATTTATATGCTTAAGTTACCTGTATGGCCCCTGTGTGCATTTGAACTTTAGACATAAGAAGGTATCTTTATATGTTCCTAGAGAGGAGAGAGGGATGCTTAGATCAAAACGCCACTGATATGCTTTGCAGTTTATTCTACGTAATTATTCTTACTTCATCATATCGATAGTGAACAGTGTATAGTTCTTATTACACAGACATTTTAATACATGCTTTTGCTGCTTTATAAAGGCTCCAGTTAAAATCCCTTTTATATTTTTAAACAATCCTTTATTTTTTATAGAGTTATCTATCTATCTATTTATTTATTTTTGGCTGCATTGGGTCTTCGTTGTTGTGCGTGGACTTTCTCTAGTTGCAGTGAGCGGGGACTGCTCTTCGTTGCGGCGCACAGGCTTTTCATTGCAGTGGCTTCTCTTGTTGCAGAGCACGGGCTCTAGGCACACAGGCTTCAGTAGTTGTGGCTCGCAGGCTCAGTAGCTGTGGCACACGAGCTTAGTTGCTCCGCGGCATGTGGGATCTTCCCGGACCAGGGCTCAGACCCATATCCCTTGCATTGGCAGGCGGATTCTTAACCACTGCACCACCAGGGAAACCCAAAGCCCCTTTCAGACATTCGTTGTTATATACCTGGTTTGGGGAGACATCAATGATCCTGGCAGTTGAAATACCTTCAAATAATCCTCAATCACAAAATGCCATCTCACCTATGGTTTATGTAGGCTTCATTATGCTGCAGATAATAATGCCTGTGGTTCTTCTTTTCTGCCTTACCCCACTCCATCATTTTGGAGTCCAACTTCTTCCCTGAGCTGTCACCAGTATATTTCCTATTTTTTATCAGAACTGAAGTCATTTCTCTCCAACTATGGTGACCATCTTGTCCCTCTCAACAAGGTGAGTAGCCGTTCCCCAAAGAATTATTTGTTCAGAGTATTTCAATTTTGTGTTCACTAACTATATCATGACTCACTGAACATTTCTTTGTGAAATGCCTCCTGAGAGGACACACACACACACACACACACACACACATCCACAAACACATACACATAAATTTAAGTATACATAAATCTATACACATAAATACACATAATACACATAAATACACACATGTATATGTGTGAGTGTATATGTGTGTGTTTATATTTTCCCCTCCATAAGCACATTTTACAGATAAAGGTAACTGATAAGAACCTACTTTCCAGGTGCTTTATCTACTTAACCCTCACCACAGTTCTATCAGTTAGGTGTTTCAAGTTTAAAAAATAATTTTAGGACTTCCCTGGTGGTAATGGTTAAGAATCTACCTGCCAATGCAGGGGATGCGGGTTCAAGCCCTGGTCCAGGAAGATCCCACATGCTAAGGATCAACAAAACCAGTGTGCCACAACTACTGAGCCTGCACTCTAGAGCCCACAAGCCACAACTACTGAGCCCGTGAGCCACAACTACTGAAGCCTGTGCACCTAGAGCTCGTGCTCCACAACAAGAGAAGCCACCACAATGAGAAGCCTGCACACCGCAATGAAGAGTAGCCCCCACTCGCCACAACTAGAGAAAGCCACGCACAGCAAAGAAGACCCAATGCAGCCAAACATAAATAAATAAATTAATTAAAAAATAATTTTGTAATTTAGGAACCTGAGGCTGGAACATATTCAGTGCTTCCTCAGGTCACCCAAGTAGGGAAGAGCAGAGCCAGGATGTAAACATCAAAGTCAATTACATTTCTATTTCTCTGTAGTCTTTCATGTTGATCTCTGCAACAGTGGTTAAAAATGATTCAGATTTCACTTCCCTTTACCTTACACTGGTAAAAGCAGAAAACACCGTATTTGATTATATATGTATATATATTTTACTGTCTAAACAAAGAAATAAAAACTTCTCTAATTTTTGTTGTTGTCATTAATGCAAACAGAAGAGTGTTGAGATGTTTTGGATGATTTCTGCTGAGTTTTAATTGGTAATGCAATCAGAATCCAAATCTGATGAGGAAGAGAAATGATCTTACATTGAGGTGTGCATCATAAGTCATTTAGAGTACCAAGTCCTTGTCATATCTCAGAGACTCATTTTGTCAAGTGCTAGCAATCAGTAGTGTTCATCCTGTCACTGTGCTTGAAGGTAACATAGCTTATTTGATGGAAACATTTTCACTTGAGGAAAAAACTGATATGGAGTTGTCTTCTTTGTCCCTGTAAACAAGAGAAAAACACATGTCATCTTTTATCTTGGCAAAGTATTGAGATAACTTAATTGAAAATAAGAAAGAGCAAAGTTTTTTTTACAATGTTTATGAATTTTGCATTGAGGAGAGAATCCCTATGGAGTCATTCTGCTGATTTTCTTTTGGAGACTAGATTTCTTGATTTCAAAACAGAAGTAAAATTATTGTTAATATACATTAGCTTGCTTTACTTACTTTTAAAATCAAATATGTTAAAAATTCATAATGTTTATGACCTAATTCTGTTGATTGACATACATGCAATATATAAATTATGTAAAAAGTATGTTGCAAGATAATTGAAATAAATAATTACTTTGTTTCTGATCCTTATTCCAAGAAATGAAAGGGAAGAGCAGAGTACATCAGTCAAGCACAGGAGCCTAATCTTTCCTCTATTACATTGAGAAAGAATAGATTTCCATGATGTCACTCTATTTATCTTTTTTTTTTAAGTTCCAAAGAATGCTAATTCTTTCCATTCTGTATCTTACGTTGTATTTTTTTTTAACATCTTCATTGGAGTGTAAGTGCTTTACAATGGTGTGTTAGTTTCTGCTTTATAACAAAGTGAATCAGCTATACCTATACATATATCCCCATATCTCTTCCCTCTTGCGTCTCCGTCCCTCATACCCTTCCTATCCCACCCCTCTAGGTGGTCACAAAGCACCAAGCTGATCTCCCTGTGCTATGCGGCTGCTTCCCACTAGCTATCTATTTTACATTTCGTAGTGTATATATGTACATGCCACTCTCTCGCTTTGTCCCAGTTTACCCTTCCCCTTCCCCGTGTCCTCAAGTCCATTCTCTAGTAGGTCTGGATCTTTATTCCCATCCTGCCCCTAGGTTCTTCATGACCATTTTTTTATTTTTAATTCTTTTTGATTCCATATATATGTGTTAGCATATGGTATTTGTTTCTCTCTTTCTGACTTACTTCACTCTGTATGACAGACTCTAGGTCCATCCACCTCACTACAAATAACTCAATTTCATTTCTTTTTATGGCTGAGTAATATTCCATTGTATATATGTGCCACATCTTCTTTATCCATTCATCTGTTGATGGACACTTAGGTTGTTTCCATGTCCTGGCTATTGTAAATAGTGCTGCAATGAACATAGTGGTACATGACTCTTTTTGAATTAAGGTTTTCTCAGGGTATATGCCCAGTAGTGGGATTGCTGGGTAATATGGTAATTCTATTTTTAGTTTTTAAAGAACTTCCATATTGCTCTGCATAGTGGCTGTATCATTTTACATTCCCACCAACAGTGCAAGAGGGTTCCCTTTTCTCCACACCCTCTGCAGCATTTATTGTTTGTAGATTTGTCGATGATGGCCATTCTAACCTGCGCGAGGTGATACCTCATTGTGGTTTCAATTTGCATTTCCCTAATGATTATGATGTTGAGCATTCTTTCATGTGTTTCTTGGCAATCTGTATATCTTCTTTGGAGAAATGTCTTTGTAGGTCTTCTGCCCATTTTTTGATTGTGTTGTTTGTTTTTTTGATATTGAGCTGAAGGAGCTGCTTAGAAATTCTGGGGATTAATCCTTTGTCAGTTGCTGTGTTTGCAAATATTTTCTCCCTTTCTGAGGGTTGTCTTTTCATCTTGTTTATGGTTTCCTTTGCTGTGCAAAAGCTTTTAAGTTTCATTAGGTCCCATTAGTTTATTTTTGGTTTTATTTCCATTTCTCTAGGAGGTGGGTCAAAAAGGATCTTGCTGTGATTTATGTCATACAGTGTTCAGCCTATGATTTCCTCTAAGAGTTTTATAGTGTCTGGTCTTAAATTTAGGCCTTTAATCCATTTTGAGTTTATTTTTGAGTATGGTGTTAAGGAGTGTTCTAATTTCATTCTTTTATAAGTAGCTGTCCAGTTTTCCCAGCACCAATTATTGAAGAGGCTATCTTTTCTCCATTGTATATTCTTCCTGCCTTATCAAAGATAAGGTGACCAAATGTGCATGGGTTTATCTCTGGGCTTTCGATCCTGTTCCATTGATCCGTATTTCTGTTTTTGTTCCAGTACCATACTGTCTTGATTACTGTAGTTTTGTAGTATAGTCTGAAGTCCGGGATCCTGATTCCTCCAGCTCCATTTTTCTTTCTTAAGATTGCTTTGACTGTTTGGGATCTTTGTGTTTCCAACAAATTGTGAAATATTTTGTCCTAGTTCTGTGAAAAACGCTATTGGTAGTTTGATAGGGATTACATTGAATCTGTAGATTGCTTTGGGTACTATAGTCATTTTCAAAATGTTGATTCTTCCAATCTAAGAACATGATATGTCTCTCCATCTCTTTATATCATCTTTAATTTCTTTCATTGGTGTCTTATAATTTTCTCCCTATAGGTCTTTTGTCTCCTCAGGTAGGTTTATTCCTAGGTATTTTACTCTTTTTGTTGCAGTCATAAATGAGAGTGTTTCCTTAATTTCTCCATCAGATTTATTATTATTAGTGTATAGAAATGCAAGAGATTTCTGTGCATTAATTTTGTATCCTGCTACTTTACCGAATTCATTGATTAGCTCTAGTAGTTTTCTGGTAGCATATTTGGGATTCTCTATGTATAGTATCATGTCATCTACAAACATTGACAGTTTTACTTCTCCTTTTCTGATTAGGATTCTTTTATTTCTGTTTCTTCTCTGATTGCCGAGGCTAAAACTTCCAAAGCTATGTTGAATAATAGTGGTGAGAATGGGCTACCTTGTCTTGTTCCTGATCTTAGAGGAAATGCTTTCAGTTTTTCACCATTAAGAATGATGTTGGTTTTGGTTTTGGCATATATGGCTTTTATTATGTTGAGGTAGGTTCCCTCTATTCCTATTTTCTGGAGAGTTTTTATCATAAATTGGTGTTGAGTTTTGTTGAAAGCTTTTTCTGCATCTATTAGATTATCATATTTTTTTATCCTTCAGTTTTTTAATATGGTGTATTACATTGATTGTTTTTCATATATTGAATAATCCTTGCATTCCTGGCATAAACCCCACTTGTTCATGATTTATGATCCTTTTAATGTGCTGTTGGATTCTGTTTGCCAGTATTTTGTTGAGGATTTTAGCATCTATGTTCATCAGTGATAGTGGCCTGTAGTTTTCTTTCTTTGTGACATCTTTGTCTGGTTTTGGTATCAGGGTGATGATGGCCTCATAGAATGAGTTTGGGAGTGTTCCTCCCTCTACTATATTTTGGAAGAGTTTGAGAAGGATAGGTGTTAGCTCTTTTCTAAATGTTTGATAGAATTCGCCTGTGAAGCCATCTGGTCCTGGGCTTTTGTTTGTTGGAAGATTTTTAATCAGAGTTTCAATTTCAGTGCTTTGGTTGGTCTGTTTATATTTTCTATTTCTTCCTGGTTCAGACTTGGAAGGTTGTGCTTTTATAAGAATGTGTCCATTTCTTCCAGGTTGTCCATTTTATTGGCATATAATTGCTTGTAGTGATCTCTCATCATCCTTTGTATTTCTGCAGTGTCAGTTGTTACTTCTCCTTTTTCACTTCTATTTCTGTTGATATGAGTCTTCTCCGTTTTGTTCCTGATAAGTCTGACTATTGGTTTTTCAATTTTTTTTATCTTCTCAAAGAACCAGCTTTTAGTTTTATTGTTCTTTGTTATCATTTTCTTCATTTCTTTTTCATTTATTTCTGATCTGATCTTTATTATTTCTTTCCTTCAGCTAACTTCAGGGTTTTTTTGTTCTTGTTCCTCTAAATGCTTTAAGTTTATGGTTATGTTGTTTATTTGAGATGTTTATTGTTTCTTGAAGTAGGATTATATTGCTATAAACTTTCCTCTTTGGACAACTTTTGCTGCATCCCATAGGTTTTTACTGTCGTGTTTTCATTTTCATTTGTTTCTAGGTAGTTTTTGACTTCCTCTATGATTTCTTCAGTGATCTCTTGGTTATTTAGTAATGTATTTTTTAGCCTCCATATATTTGTATGTTTTACAGACTTCTTCCTGTAATTGATATCTAGTCTCATAGCATTGTGGTCAGAAAAGATACTTGATATTATTTCAATTTTCTTAAATTTTCAAGGCTTGATTTGTGTCCCAAGAAATGATCTATCCTGGAGAATGTTCCAGAAGAAAGTGTATTCTGTTGTTTTTGGATGGAATGTCCTATAAATATCAGTTAAGTCTATCTGGACTAATGTGTCATTTAAAACTTCTGTCTCATTATTTCCATTTTGGATAATCTGTCCATTGGTGAAAGTGGGGTGTTAAAATCCTCTACTATTATCGTGTTACTCTTGATTTCCCCTTTTATGGTTGTTAGTATTTGCCTTATGTATTTAGGTGCTCCTATGTTGGGTGAATAAATATTTGCAATTGTTATACCTTCTTGGATCGATCCCTTGGTCATTATGTAGTGTACTTCTTTGTCTCTTGTAATAGTCTTTATTTTAAAGTCTATTTTGTCTGGTATGAGAATTGCTACTCCAGCTTTCTTTTGATTTCCATTTGCATGGAAAACCTTTTTTCATCACCTCACTTTCAGTCTGTATGTGTCCCTAGGTCTGAAGTGTGTTTCCTGTAGACAGCATATGTACGGGTCTTGTTTTTGTATTTATTCAGCCAGTCTATGTCATTTGGTTGGAACATTTCATCCATTTACACTTAAGGTAGTTATCGATATGTATGTTCCTATTACCATTTTCTTAATTGTTTTGAGTTTGTTTTTGTAGGTCTTTTCCTTCTTTTGTGTTTTCTGCCTAGAGAAGTTCCCTTAGCATTTGTTGTAAAGCTGGTTTGATGATGCTTAATTCTCTTAAATTTTGCTTGTCTGTAAAAGTTTTAATTTCTCTGTCGAATCTGTAACCTATGAAATAATTAACGTTGAATGATCACAATAGTATAAAATATCAATTAGGAAAAGAAAGAGTGTGCCCAATAAACTTCAGGGTTATAGAGCTATATTTTATGTGAATTTCTCTCATCTGTGGGGTTTATCTGATTTTTGCATAAGTGAAAATATGTTTGAGAATTACTAAGAGTGAATCAGAGATATAAAAGCAAGAATTAAAATATTGATTTGGGTATTGTAAAGGAAACTACCCATAGTGTGAAGGACAAGACAATTAGACTTTGAACTGACACAAAGGCTACCTTACCAATGTAGAAGGAGAAAAACAGAGCTTGTAGGTGTTGCATGAAATCTCTCACTGAGGAAACAGCTCTCACACAGTCCAAAATGGGACCCAGGTGCAGGCTTCTAATGTGTGCTTTCTTCAGTGATAAAAAGGACTCATTTATTTTTGCAGAAAAAAATGGCTTCCAAAACAATGTCCTTCCAAGAGCTACAGTGTGATGACAAAACCTGCGAAACAGGGACAGGTATGAAGACCTAAAAGATGAATTAC
The DNA here is from genome assembly GCF_949752795.1 of Hyperoodon ampullatus. Classification (NCBI taxonomy): domain Eukaryota; kingdom Metazoa; phylum Chordata; class Mammalia; order Artiodactyla; family Ziphiidae; genus Hyperoodon; species Hyperoodon ampullatus. Next base: position 5,189,810 of record NC_136925.1, read on the forward strand.
TGTCCCTTAGGTGACCAACCAAAATGTTCTTCAAGTGACAGTGACAGAGATTAAGAGGCTGTGGAGCCAGGGCACAAACAAGGACAAGAACAAAATCACCCTGTGGATGGGTTTCCACATGATAGAGTGGAATCTAACTGCACATATGTTCTCAGCCCCAAAATGGGAGCAGTAGTTGGCAATTTCATTATTTCAGACAAAGTATTATTAAAATGGAATATAAACAATAATCATTATGTTTATGTTGAGAAAATGATTCATATTCATGCATTTCATATTCATGGATGGTGCTACTGCTAATGGCTGCATTAAATGGGGATAAATGAAAAATGTGTAACCAACATTTCTTTAAAGATAATACACATGCTGCATACTGTGAATGAATGCAGAATAATATAAAATTTTCAGACTCTACCTTAGCCTTCCCTAAAGGAGTACACATATCATTGGCATAGTAATTGGGGCTTTTTATAGAAATGATTAAAAATTTAGGTATTGCAGGCTGGAAAAATATTTTTGTTGTACAGAGATTTCTGTTGTAATGGCATATTTTGAAATGGGATTTGACTTGTATGAGAAATAGCCTCTATAAAGTCATACCCTGAATCCAAACAATGAAGAAGAGAATATAATTTTCCCATGTTGAGGGAGGGCAATCATTCATCTTACTTCACTTTTCCCTGTGAAGAGCTCAAATCTCAATTGAATGAGAACTTCTATAGTGAACTGTTTGATAGGGAATCAGGGTTCTCTTCTGCCCTGTTAAATGACTGGTTCCTGGGGGAACATCTATCTTCTCTGCTTCAGAAATCATCAGACATCTCTAAGTGGGTCTAGTCCTGTTGGCTGGTTCCCAAAGCTTTCATTCATTTTTCACTTAGGGAATGTAATATAAATGTGATTTCAGGCTACATGAAACAAGTGAAATAGAGTACGATAGTGCAGTCTGTGTACAATTGGTATTCCTGTTTGCGGATATTGTCCTAACTCTAGCCTCACCCTCTTACTTGCTATTCAACAAGTTACATATTATGAGCAGGACTGTTAATCACCTCTACATTGAAAATGTAGAGAGCTGTGTATCATTGTGTATCGGAAAAAATATTGTGGGAGAAATTTTCCTTGTTTTAGCTCATAAGGAACTTGATTTTCAGGGTAGTAAAGAGGTTTATCTATTGTAGAAATTTTGTAAAATGTATTTTAATGAAGAAAATCATTCCTAATTCCACCACATGGAGCTAGCTTTTGTTAGCAACTTGATTTTCTTTTTAAATGGGGAAGTAGACTTTAACAGTAAACTACATTTTTAAAAAAATTTATTTTATTTATTTATTTGTGGCTGCATTGGGTCTTTGTTGCTGCGCGTGGGCTTTCTCTGGTTGCGGCGAGCGGGGGCTACGCTTCATTGTGGTGCGCAGCCTTCTCATTGCGGTGGCTTCTCTTGTTGTGGAACGTGGGCTCTAGGCACTTAGGCTTCAGTAGTTGTGGCACACGGGCTCTTTACTTGTGACTCATGGGCTCTAGAGTGCAGGTTCGGTAGTTGTGGCTCACGGGCTTAGTTGCTCCACAGCATATGGGATCTTCCCGGACCGGGGCTTGAACCCATGTCCCCTACATTGGCAGGCAGGCTCTTAACCACTGCACCACCAGGGAAACCCACAGTGAACTACTTTTTAATTGAGTTCATAATGAAAATTTGTTATTGTTCTTCACAAACACTAATGATTTCATAGTGTTCCATTGTATAAATGTACAGTAATTTACAAATCTAGTCACATTTTGTTGTAAATTTAGCCAATGTCCTTCTAGATAAATCTTGAACCTGTCCAAATAAATTTTCTTAGTTTTTCCGTAGGACATATTTTTGAAGTTGGACACTAGATTTAAGGGTACAAACATTTAAAAATATCACTGGTACACATTTCAAAGCTCTACTTATTTGAAATATCTTTATATTATATTTATTCATTCATTTATTGCTTCTTCCAACAGATATAAGGTCTTCAGTGTACAAGATACTGTTTTCAATTCTAGGAATACATCCCTGAATATGATACTATCTCTCACATCAAGGGGTTTACATTTTACTGGGAGAGACATACAAGTAAACAGCCAATTACAATTCAGACAGATAGCAGCAATTTTAGGGTACCATCATCCAGGAGAGCAAGTGGGTAAATGTAAATAGTTTTAGGCCCAGGGTTACAGTCTTGAGAAAGAAACAGTCTTCATGTGAAGGGAAGTAAGGTCCTCCAGAAAAGCCAGGTTTCAATTAGAGAGATTAAGAAAACAGATTTTTCTGAGAGTAGACTATGAATTTCAGTGGGCACAGTAAGAATTTCAGGATTTGAAGAGAAAAGGGGAGAAAGAGAGAGATGGTGCAGCCTCTTTTGTATAGAGAGGGAGAGATGCGGGTGATTGAGGATCTGTGGATTTTTGTGTCACAACATAAACAGGATCAAAGGGTAGTGCCAGTGGTGAGCAGACTGTGATTGTTGGGTAGAGAGAGGTGGGTTTTCATGAAAGGACTCTCTTCATACCTGAGGAGAAAAGTAATTTTCTTTAAAGAACATTAAATATTGGAAAAATAAGAATATTTCATAAAAAGGAAAATATTCTTTCCTTTTAGGGTTCTTTCACCAGCATGTCCTCTCCTCCCAGGGTATATTCCCTACCTTTGCTGCATGTGGAGGCACTTTGTTGCTCTGGATGTAAAAGAGGAGGGGCCATTCAATAGCAGCAGAATCCTATGCTTCACTTCCATTCTGAGACCTTTGCCTTACCAGAACTGTAGAGCCCAAAGATGACTTCCTCTGATGAAGCTCAGAGCTCCCAATTTTTCACTCCATCTGTCATAATCACAAACACCATGGGCGGCAGTAGCATGACTGATGTCCCCAGATGGGGTCAGCTATAGCCTGTGACCAAGGAAGAGGCAGAGTCTGGTTTATAAAAATACTTAAGAAGTGAACAAAATCCATACTGACATAACTTCATTGTTAACCAAGCTATAATTTTGCAATGGATTTTTTAACGTAAATGTCAGTATATAATCAACTCGGGAAAGGGGTACCAAGAGATCTCCAATGAATCATCCTGAGCCACACAAGGTCCCCCCTGTTGCCATTGTGTGATAGCAGCTGTACACCTTCCTCATAATTGGGCTCATTTCTCTCCGTCAGGATGTCACTTTTTCTTGTATGTTGCTCTCTTTTTGTGTCTATGGTAGAAATGTTCCCTTTGGTGAGTCTTAGGACCTTCACATGTGCAGAGCATAGAGTTGTAGGGATGGGAATCCAAATTCTCCAAGTAGGCCACTGAGAGTGAAGCTAACCAGGGCCTCTGCAACTTCCACCTCTGGGATCCTGGCCTTTTGTATTCTACTTAATGGTAAAAACCAAAAAACAAACAAACAGAAAAACAACCAAAAACAAAAGCCTGTTGTTGATTTAGGACACGTACTTCATCTTGGAGACTATTTCCCTATCTTTGCATGGTATCTTCTTCAAGCTGGTCCCTCAGCTGCTCCTTGAAAAGGCCATTCCATTGTTCTATTAGGTGGTGTGGTAGTAGATCCTATGTTCATATGCCTGCTTGTTTACCTTCTGTAAAGTGGGTTACTTGGTCCAGTGCAGTGTTCAATGGGATGCAATGTCAGAAAATGAAACACGAATCCCCGAGACAGTGGAGCTGGTTCAGTCACTACAGAAAGAAGAGTGATATGTGCTAACAAATCACTTCCACTTCCAAAGTGGAAAGAGTTCAATGTCATCAGCTTGACTCAGAGGGGCCATTGGTCTACTAGAGGGATGGTGCCATTTGGAAACTCTGTCTTGGTCTCTCCAGATGTCAGGTTGGACATTTAGTAGTGGTAGCAGCTAGCTAAGCCATGGTGAGTGAAACCTCATGTTTTGGGGTTCAAAAACAAATCTCCATCCCTGCCCTCATGATTATTACTCCATTTATGTTCCTACTGTGTAAGCACTAGTGCAGACAATGACAGAGGTTGGCTAACATCAAATGGTTGAATCATTATTTCTACTTGGTTATTTAGTACTTTTTCTGGTGGGGGATGCTCTCTGGTAGGGAATTGCATGTGACACAAGATCTTCATATTTTGTCCACTCCTGTAGATTATCTACATGTCTCTTATCCCCAGTCCTTCTATTTTTTTCCTTCCACACTCCTGATCAGGAAGCCAAGCCATCCTCTCTTGTCCGTAAATCAATATATATTCTTATTTCAAGACACTTCTCTGTAAATAAAATTGATGACCAGATGCATTTCCCAGTGTTGACCTTTGGGAGAGTTGCCCCTACTGCTTGCAGTTTTACACCCCTGAGCAGGGTTGTAATGCAGCAGGACTTAATTTTTGGCTTCTAGCAATATCAGAACTGAATCATCTGTGAACCAGCCTTGTTCTTTCTCCACTTCCATCAGTTGTGAACTGAGGGAGAGAAACTAGTGATTTAGTGGATGACATAGGGGTCTATGCAGTTTACTTGTGCTCTCTGGTCCTGTTATGCCCAATTCTTTGTATACCATTTCCCTTTATGATGGATTGCTACTAGCCTGCCCAAGCACATGACTAGGTGGGCCTATAAAAAATCCACCTATTACAGTTCTGGCTGGTTTCTGTCCACCAGGACCCAATAGTATAATAGTAATGGTTTATTCAATGGTGCATATTTTCTGCTGAAGCTGATAAGGTCTTGTTCCAGAACCCTAAGGGCCTCACTTGTAATTTTTCTATTGGAACTTGCCATAAATTCTATGCAACAAAACTACACCACCAGTACCCCCAAGACTGGTGAATTAAATAGGATTTCTATGGGGCGCACCATCCCTGTATCCTTTAGGTGTTTAAGAGTGATATTAATTTTTGCCATTTCTCTTGAGATACAATATTGTTTAATTTAGTATCTTGTCCAACGAGTGAGGTTTCTACTTGACTTGCCTGCTATATAACTCTTACCCTTCTGAGGAAGAACCCAATATGGGGGTTTTGCCAACTATTAAGTACTTGCATTCCAACCACATATTTGGAGACCAGGAAAATAACCACCAAGTAGGTCTGTAGACCTGATGGGCCCACTGTGAGCTGGATCAGTGCTAGGACTTCATATGATTTCCATAGAAATCCTCTCCCCCATTACTCTAATGGAGGACCATGATGGCATTTCAGGTCCTTAGGTCAACTTGGACCATATCTCCAGTAATCTTTGATGTGTCTGAATATTCTCTATTCTACAGTGTATGTTCAACAAAGGAAATGACCATAGTACCATTTGTGGACGGATTAAGGGAATCATTATCATGTAAACCTTCTGTGGTGCTATAGAGTCCTTTCTTCCAAGGACTTGGACTCTCTTCCAGTTGGTGGCTTTCAGGTCTAAAAACTGGTCTCAATCCAGAACCTGAGCAGGGATTGTGACATTTTATTGGAGCAGCTACTCTCAGATTTCTGATTGTTTATTCTTGATTTCCATTCATTGTATAGATTAAGAATTCCCTAGTTGGTTGCTCATCCATTTTACCCTGAAACATTGTCATATATCATTTACTATCATATACAGAGCTCCCAGTGAGTCTAGCACCTTGATTGCCACTCCCATGTTGCTTCTCATTAAGATAACTGAGTCTACCTTACTTGGGATGCTTAAACACTGCCACTGACCTCTAAGATTTAATGATGTTATCATCCTCATTGCTATCAGGAAGTATTTTCTTAGATAGCTCCTGATGTGATTCCAATGTGCTACCAAGTGTAGGAACCATTGATTTGACATACTAATATGATTTTGACTTAGCATATGACATTGTATCTTGTTAACACATGTCAAAGGAAAAGACTATCTGTAAAATTGTACTAATTATTTTAGATCAATTGTTTTAAAAATAGTCCCTGATTCAGGACTTATAACAGAGTCATCTACTGATCAGGAATACATTATTTTGGACTATGTTTGAATTATCATTTGTTTTTGGTTTGGTTTGTTACAATAAGTAACCTTACACTAAATAATACAATTTGCAAACTAAAAATATATAGAGAGCTTTATATTCTTATCTTCAAAGAGCTTTTTCCCTATCAGGTTCTCCTCCATGCTATATGTGTATAATATACATTTTAAATATAAATAATCTTATTAGGGTCAGTCCATTTACTCTTATCATAGATAACATTTATTTACCATCTGTTTATTGAGATCACATATTCTGTCATTTCACATTTACTTGTTTCTCTTAACATTGGGTAATGTATAACTTAGGTAAGCATGTCCATGCTTTTCTCCAGCTTTATTGATGAAACTGTTGAATAGGAAAATGTGGAGGGCAGAACCTGCAGTGTGCCTGCTTCACAGTGATCAAGACCCATTAATCAATACTTTGGGGCTGGAAGTGCTCAACCAGCATATTCCACATTATTGTTCTGTCATTCAGCTGACATTTCATTTTGTCCACAAAGGGATCATAAGAAAGTTTGTTTAATGCATTGCTGAGAGATACTAAGTCTATAGCATTTCCTTTGTTGTACTAAAGCAATCATAATAATTACCCTTTGGTTAGGAGCTTTCTGAGCACTTTACTTAAATTATCTTATTTAATGGTCATCACATTATTTGAAATTCAATACTGTTATTATATTTATTTTACATGTAAAGAAACTGTAGGTATAAGAGATTAAGTGATTTATCTGTGGTAATTCAGCCTTTGGATCCTTCTGACTCCAAAGACTGTTGCCAGAATAGCAATTGTATAAAAACAATGAATTGATAAGTAAAAATCCCAAATCATCACTTTGTGCAACTTAAAGTTACCATTGCCATAGTGCTGTACCTTCTTTCTATTTTACAGTTCTGAGTTTCTGACTTTCTAATTTATATTCTTAAAATCTTTTCAGGAAAAATTGTTTAAAAATAGAGCTTCCATTTAGTTAGTGCCAATATTTTAAATAAACCATTCAGAGAGACACCACTGGGGGGAAAATATCTTCTAAAGAGATTCTGGAAATTCCAATGAAAACAAAATAGACTTAACTTGACAAGTATTGCAATACTAACACTTCTCTGGATATGGGTACGAAGAGATTGATAGCATTCCAGTGACATTATCATGTATATTAAAAATTAAACATTTGTCATCTGCTATGTCATTTTTATCAGGTATTTAACATAAATTTTATTAAGTATTTAAAGGGTATTTTATAATACTGCCACATAAAGTAATTTCATTATTCAATTCATTTAATAGTCATTGTGTAGACTGTAGCATCCCTTCCATTTATTTTTATGGAGTTGTTAATATATGTTTAGTCAGCATGTTTTCATGTAGACAAAAAAGATGTAGAGGACAGGGTACATAGGTTTTAAATGTTTTTGTAGTCCTCACATCCTATTGTATGATGCTTTGCCATAATAGCAGTCAAAAAATAAGAGTATTGATTTGGTTTGAGACCACATCTGTTCTTCTGCCATATAAAATTTATGTTAACTTACTAGTTGGAGTACTTTTTAAAACTATAACAATAAACATACTTATTTCTATTTAAAAATTGAATTAAATTATTTTACTCAAATTCAATATGCAGAGGGAGCTCCATAGCATTTAAACATTTTTAAATTTTAATACTGACTAGTGAGAGAAGTCTATTCTGTATGCAGTCAGTCATAATATCTAAGATATCATGAAGTATATTTCATAAAATTGAGAGAAAAATATATGTATGTGGTTATAGTGTTAGATATTTTAAAGGGAAAATATAGCTAAATAAGGATGGAGATTCAAAATTAAAATTTTGTAAACCAACTTCCCCAAACTTAGAAAGTCTAGGTATTAGAGATAATAAATTAGCTTATAAAGTGAATTCTCCAAGTTCACATATAAAGGAAGTATAAGCAAAATGTGAACGGAATATCTGCTATAACATTTTCTATAGGGATTTTTTTGAAATTCAGAAGAATATATATTTTCATACCTGGAGTATTTAGGACAAGACTTAATGGATCCTTTCATATGCTAATATGCAGTGTAATTTTCTAAGGGAAGTATATAGTATGCAGTAATCCTCATATTTATTTGACATTGGAAATCTTATACTCAGATCGCTTTTACAGAGCAGTGGTCCACTTTGGGAAATGCTGTCCTAGTATGACCATAAAAGAGTAACATGGGGCTTCCCTGGTGGCGCAGTGGTTGAGAGTCCGCCTGCCGATGCAGGGGACACGGGTTCGTGCCCTGGTCCGGGAAGATCCCACATGCCGTGGAGCGGCTGGGCCCGTGAGCCATGGCCGCTGAGCCTGCGCGTCCGGAGCCTGTGCTCTGCAACGGGAGAGGCCCGCGTACTGAAAAAAAAAAAAAAAGAGTAACATGAACATATAATAATGGTGTTAGTATGGTCACAGCATACGTACATGTAACAACACAGCTTGCTTTAACAGCATTACATAGGAATAATAAAAAGGGTGAGATGGATTTATTTCTTGGGACAGGCAGTGAATATTAAGGAATGACAGCAATACCCATATTTTATCACATCTGCTGGTAAGGGGTGATTTTCAAAATGGCTCAAGTAAAACACACATTAAGAGGAAATGTAAGATCCAAGAAAAGTGAGAAATTTTTAGAGAATAGAGTATGTTTAGATCCTGGGACTTTCAAAGAATTTTGAGATAGAATCTTGGTGCTAGTATCAGTAAGTTTTGAAAAATCATGGAGAGTATAAGAGGTGAGAAGTGGGTCAATGTTGGCCAGATACTTGAAAACAATAAACAAGTGAATTTAAGAAAATGACATTGTATAAATCACTTAATCTCTCTTGGCTTTAATTATGAAATGAAGTAATTATTCTAAATGATTCCTAGAGTTTCTTCCAGGACTGACATTCTATGTTTTTGTGTTTCTAAAATTCCTATAAATCTCTGGCAAGAATTATGACAAATTTTAAACAGATGGAGCCTGTGTTTGTGTGAGTGAGTGTGCACTTAGAAAGACATATGGGTTGATGATGGGGAATTTCTGGGTTAGCTCGGTGCCAGACTAGACAAGAACATTCTGCCCAATCTCCTCTAAATGCCCATGGGAACACACACACACACACACACACACACACACACACACAATAGCAGCAAGGGAACTTGAAACTGCATAAAATGAATATCATATACAGAATCCAGGGGACAGTCTACTGGCTGGATTAGAGACGTTGATGAATTTCAAAGCACAACCTTGGACTTCACACAGCATATACCAGTCTCAACTGAAGTAGGATAAATGGCTTGGCAGAGAGTTAAGTGAAATAAGAGTCTGCCTCCAGTTGACCACATGGCTCTGAGCCACAGAGATAATAGGGTTTTTACATTTAAATTTTTCAATCTCAGTATGTGTCCATTAGAAGAATCAGGGATTTTTTTTCCCTTTTTTTCTCTAGAAAAGAAAGGAAGGACTAAAGGAATATACATTGAAACCCAACACGAGGTAGAAATCTTCTAAATCTTTTGAAATTACCCTTGGGGCCATTCAGAACCAGAGTCACGTCCCATCACTTGCTTGCCTTTATCTGTGTCTCTTCATCCACGGTACGAGACTGTTGCTTGCGGAAGGGGGAAGAAGGGGGCTAGTTGTATTGTGGGATATCAGCTTATTGAAGGCAAGTGTTAAAAACAGGAAAAGAGGGCTTCCCTGGTGGTGAAGTGGTTGAGAGTCCGCCTGCTGATGCAGGGGACACGGGTTCGTGCCCTGGTCCGGGAAGATCCCACATGCTGTGGAGCGGCTGGGCCCTTGAGCCGTGGCCGCTGAGCCTGCGCACCCGGAGCCACAGAGGGAGAGGCCACAACAGTGAGAGGCCCACGTACCTCAAAAAAAAAAAAAAACAAAAAACAAACAGGAAAAGAGACTGAAAAATAAAATCATCATGTGCCACAGATGTTCACATTGCCTGTGTATTAGAGGGTTATAGATCTTGGAAATCCTTGTACTCTATGTTAAAGACTTAAAAAATCTAGATCACTTCCTCTTACTCAAAACTTTCTCCTTTATGCTTAATGTTTACCTTTCACTGAAACAAAGCTCTTAGGAGTGTGGCTCCCTGGAGAATTCAAAGATAATTTTTAGATTTAAAATTTTAAATGGCTATAGTCAATGAAGCAAGTCTAAAAAAAACTGTACTTAGAATCCAGATATATACTGAAACACAATAAGGAAATTTATCTACTTTTCTTTCTGCTGCTGAAATGATCTGGGATTAGTTCTTTGGTCATGATCTCTACACATTGAAGACAAATTTTGTTTGTTCATTGCTAACCTGATGGTAATATCTACGTTAGCTGATTGCTTACTTTGCACCAGTCTTTCTCTCAGTATTCACAGCAACAGGATGCCATGGTCCTCCCTGTGTTACAGATGATAAAACTGGGGATTCAATAGGTTCAGGCACTTGGTCAGAGTCACACACATTGAGTATCAAAGTTATGTCTTGAAACCAAGTTTGTACAGAACATTAACTCTTCACTAATCATCTGTACTGCTATGCTCTTTTTAGTACTCCAGCAGCAATTTAAAAAAATAAAAAGACTGAAAACTGGGGTTTACATTATGAATATCTATTTTTATCTTGGTAAGTAACAAGTAGCAAGGAAATTCCTGGAATCCTGATGACCATATCAGAATATTCAGAGTTTATCTCAATGCAGGGCAGACCTCATTTGCTCTGCATGAGAATGGAAGTAACACTGCATTTATAGGTGTCTTGGTGGTAGTTTAACATTAGCTCTCACTGTCTAAATCTCTCCGCTTTCCTTAATATAACTGGCAATCCCTTCGCCTAGAGTGCTGTTCTCCTTGCCTCTCCTGGACTATATCCTACCCTTCCCCAAGGTCCATTTTATACACCGCCATCTCCATTCACATTTCCCCTTTTTCTCTTAAATAAATGTCAATTTGCCTCTACCCCAAATAGAGAATTCATACTTCTTTCACTATTTTTAATTAATTGCCTACTACATGTCAGGCATGTGCTAGAGGCAAAGGATTTCCAAAAAATTAAAAACATGTTTTTTTCCCTCAAGGAAATTACATTTTAATGGAGAAATAGATCCATAAAATCAAAAATGCAGTGAAATGGCATGCATAAGAATTAAGGTGAGCATATAATTAATTGCCTAATTAGGGTCATTTTTGCAGATGAAAAGGGAAAATTAGTAATCATGCTTGAACAACTGCATGACTGGGGTCTGTGCTGGAAAGTTCAGATCATACCCAGAAGGGACCTGTGCTTATGGTGAATATGATTGTAGAAAGAGGAGGGCTAAGCCTAGGGAGGGAAGATTGCATTGTTTATTGGTTTCTGTCTTGTATTACTTTCATTTGTACATGAACCTTATTTTACCACCAGACTCTAAAAACCTTGAAGGTGGGATCCATATCTATTCATCATCTCTTACCCCACAGTGCTCACAGAACACCTCCTTGTAGGCGGTCATTTACTTTGTGTTGAATGGATGCACTCGTTTTCCTCTAATGTGTCAATGCTCTCTTGCTGCCAGTTTCAGAAATGTGCCTTCATCATTCTCAGACACATTACCACTGTCTGTGCATTTGGCCATCTTTTATGTTTTAAATTCATTTCTTTATTTGCAAAGCAGTTTAATTATAACGTGTTTTAGTCCCTTATAAATTCTATAAGGTTTACCTGCTACCAGTTAACTCTATGTGGAAGAAACAGAAAAGAACCAGCAACAGATGGTGAAGTAGGCAGAGGAGCAGGTTGGAGGATGGATTGTTTCATCCTCAAAAATGAGGAAAAACACAATAAAAGAAGCCCAGTAGTGATGTGTTCTGGCAGTCACTCAGAGAGTCTCTGGAAATGAACACTCCTAATTTTAAGCTTGAGGGTGGTCATCTGCTTGTTCCATCCCAATGGGAGAGAGCCCGAGCTCTGTGACAAAGGGAGGGAATTTTGGCTTCCTCATCCTTTCCCTACAGCCTCAGAGGGACATGCCACTCTGTTTGGAGCAGCCCACCTTCCTGTTACACTGGGTGTGAATGAAACCTTCTCTGTGTGGAATGAGGCAACCTTTTCAGGATTCCACAGACATCTATGCTGGAAAGATCTGGAAGGATGACCCAGTGTACCTCGATCTCACTAGAGGTCTGGGGTGGGAGGGTGGGGGGAAGAACTGAGGACCAAAGCAAGGAGGTCACTCAGCCAAAATGAAGTGTGACTTTCCAGCAAACACACCTTGGGAGTAAGTGTGATAGACTTATACATGTTTTGACAAATTAACTAGTCAAAACGTGTTGTTTTCTATAATTAATGACTGTAGTTTAAATTCTGAACAACATTTGTATTCTGTCAGGCATCCTGAGCCTTTTTGAGCCCCTCTGTGACCTCATAGAGCAGATCTCTGCCATGCAGAGGATTGAAGTTTGGATCTGGTACAAGATCTCAGCCCTGACTCTGGGTGCTGGCAATGAAGGGATGCACCTGAGTTAGTCAGGAAACAGCAACTCACTCAATATCCAAATCCAAGAAGTCACACCAAGGAAGGGCTGCAATCAGTTGAAGGCGACTGAGTAGCCCATGCAAACTAGCTATCTCTCTACTGTATCTCTCTAATGGCAAACAACATTCAGATGGGAGTCATGGGTGGGACTCAGACTTAGTTCAGCCGTGTCAATGACCTTTGACAAGTAACTTAATCTCTTTATGCTTTCCTTTTCTCATTGGTAAAACAGCAATGATATTAGTACTTTTATTTTTTTTAATTTTAATTAAAAAAATTTTTTTGGCTGTGTTGGGTCTTTGTTGCTATGGGCAGCCTTTCTCTAGTTGCGGCGAGCGGGGGTTACTCTTCATTACAGTCCATGAGCTTCTCACTGTGGTGGCTTCTCTTGTTGTGGAGCATGGGCTCTAGGTGTGCAGGCTTCAGTAGTTGCAGCACGTGGGCTCAGTAGTTGTGGCTTGCAGGCTCTAGAGTGCAGGTTCAGTAGTTGTGACGCACAGGCTTAGTTGCTCGGCCATATGTGGGATCTTCCCAGACCAGGGATTGAACCCATGTCCCTGCATTGGCAGGCAGATTCTTAACCACTGTGCCACCAGGGAAGTCCCAATATTAGTACTTTTAGAGATTGTAAATATTAAGTTAGATAAAGCATGTAAAATGCCTAGCAGGTAGTAAGCACTCAATAAACTCTGTGGTTATGAACAATATTACTGTTCATGCTACTACTTGGTGTCCCAGAGAAGTTTTCTAGGATAAACAAGGAGGGGCAAATCAAAGTAGGGGACATACAATCTAAGAATCAATCTATTGATTCAAATATCCATTTTTTTGGTATTTTTTCTCATTATTTACCAAGTTTTGAGAGAATGAGATGTAATTTTTCCTTTTCTTGATTGTAAGAAAAACATCTTGCTGGTCCTGGTAGTGAAAAGGTCTATCATGAAATAAGAAATGAAAAAAAAAAAAAGCCTGCTTAAAAATGACTTACATGGAAAAACAACAATTTTTTTTTTAAAGTTAAGCAAGGTAAAAGTGTCTTCATTGTGCTCTTCTTATCTAGGATCCTCTCCACTTTGGAAGTTACAAATCCCTTCTGCAGTGACTTTCAGAATCCTGAGGGTTATTTTTTTTTTAACTCTATTAGTCTTGGGGTGAAGGGGAGCAAAAATATTTGAGTTAATTAATGTTGTGAACTTGTTCATGCTCTAAAGGCAGAAGTAATTGGTGCCTTTCTGTAACTCTAGTAAAATGGCTCTGGGAAGTAAATATCCTCCTTTTGAAGATTAAAGGTTAGCTTCTCAGCAAATTCACTTAGTGGAACCAAGACGATTAGAGATCAAGTTCTATACAACTGATGCTAGTCACCAAGGCTCACATGGACACCGAGGCCACCACTCTTGGGGTCCCTCAAGGTTAAATCTTGTTAGAGCAAATCCCATTGCAACAAAAACATCTGAATATCCAAAAGTCAGTGGAGCCACGGGACTTCCCTGGCGGTCCAGTGGTTAAGACTCCACGCTTCCAATGCAGGGGTCCTGTGTTCAATCCCACTTTTAGGCCAAAAAAAAAAAAAAGTTGATGGAGACAGGGCATGGCACTCTTACTGCAACAACATCACCACAAGGGAACTTGTAGTCCAACCACAGCAATAAGGGAATAAGATCTCTGTCGGAGTTTGTGGCAATGGGATTAAGCTATACCTAGCCACGTAATTTAAAATGAAAATGATGGAAAAGCAACAATGAAAGAGACAAGTGAGAGACGGAGGCTGCCATTTCCTTGGCAGCAAGAGAGGAAGTGGCTGCCTTCATTTAGAAGAACTCGATGCCCAGATGCTTAATCAGTGTCATTCGGGTACACATTCTGCAAATACGAGTAAAACGTTTTTGATAACATGACATTGTAAGTCACTGAAATCACAATAGCATTAGAAGTGGATGCTGTTGGCCATAGCCCAGCAATTTCAGAAATCAATAGTCTTGAGCAAGCATTTTTCAAGACATGTATAATGTAGCTTTAGGACAACACACTTCTAAAATCAAGTGTATTCATCAAGAGAATAAAAAATAGATTCAAATAGGAGAAAAGGGAGCAAGTTAGCAACATGAAAACATATGCAATCTGCTTGAAAAATTGCTGTAGTTGACTTCCACTGGTGGTAATTTAGAAGAGAGGCAGAAGAAAAGAAAGTCCAGCTGAGAGGGTAGAATTGAATATGTTTGCTACGATAATAGAAAGCATCTTTTGATAGCCAACAGAAAGTACATTCACATCATCAAATCTGGCACTACTTAAGTCATTCCTCACTGCCTGGCATCTTTCCTGTAGCTTTTCAGTTCTTGGCTGGTGGCCCAAACAGGTGGCTAAGAGAGGAGGGGATGTCACTCAACAGACCACGGTTCTTAATTAACAGAAGCCCTCTGAGGATATCCAGTCTCCCACTGCCATGTCAATTAAAAGTACCAAAATGAGTTCAGTGTGTAAAGCAAAAATGCTGCTTTCTTGGCTTGAGCTATTTTTCTAAAATGCTAGGTCTACTTTTTTGGGCCAAAGAGTCCTGCATCCATTCTGGGTGTGCATTTTTGTTTATTTGTTTGTTTAGCACAACCTGGTCATAATTAATAGACAATGTGTCCATATCAATAATCTTTCATGAGATGAGAGCCATTCTGAGCAAGAGTTACCATTAATAATGTACTTTCAACCCTTGCTGGGGGAAGACAAGAAATGAGAAATCTCAGGCCCAACCTCAGATCTACTGATAGCATTCCCCAAGATTTCCCTTGTACTGATGCATATGCATATTAATTTGAGAAACACTGCACTCACATCAATAAGGCTTTTTTGCTGGTCTTAATTAATTTGTGTAAGAATTGTCTGTGCTTTGTCAGTTATGTTTAAATGTTCAGAAATACATTAGAATATTTTTGTGAAATTTAGTCTTCTGATTTTTACTTAACTTGTAATTGGAATCACCTTTGAAATGAAGTTGAGTGTATCTTAATATAATTTCAACTTTTTTCTTTCTTCTTTCTTTTTAAGACTGTAGAGTTTGATTTAATTTTTTTCTTGCTTAGGAATGAGAAGCATAAGATAATTACACAGAGTAAACACAGGGATGGGTTGAGGAAAACTTGAACCAATTGATAAAGAGAGAAAAAGTGTTCCAATCTTATAAGTGAGGCTGCTTACTCAACTAATTTCAAGGTCATGGGTAAGATCTAATTTTCCCTTTATCCCTCAGATATTTTTCTACCCAATATTTTAGACAAATGCCTCATGGTTCTCATTTGATTTAAGGTATTTATACACATTTGCAAATATGTCCAAGTGGATAATACCATAGGAAAATAAATTCCGAAGTGTATTCTGAAGTTGCATCGTGTATTCTTAGCACTTCACTTTGAAGAACAAAAGTTTAGAGCACTTAAATTCTTTCTCAGAATGGTTTTCTTTGGAATACATGATCGTTAAGCTTGGAAACTACTGCTTGCTATAGTCTCCTCTTTGCAAGGCACATCAGCAATACAAATGTTCTGAGAAGTCCTACAGTAAAAGTATTATATTTTGTTTAGCTCAACATCAACCAAACCACTTATATCACCATGATTTCTATTGAACTTGTATGGAATTCAAATAGAAAAATTCAAGTATATGTTCCTATGAATTATTTTTACTTGATTACAAATGCAAGATATGAGAGCGAGTTTTAATGAGAAGGGCCTTAGTCATTTGAGCAGAGGGAAGGGATTTGAACTGGCTGGGATATGAGCTCAGACAATATGAAGGTGAGAAAGCTCTCTTACAGTCCAATCTGGAGTTAGCCCTGTAGTGTGCTTTGTAGCATAAAGTGGAGCTTAAGATGGGTGAATTGGGCTGTGTGTGTGTGCGCACGCATATGTGCATGTATTTCGTGTTGATTAATGGCTGTAGATGAGAAGAGAGGAGTTAACCAGGGAACCAACTACTTGGGTTTAGTGTTTTGTTAGCTTTTATTGACCAGGAGGAAAATGCCTGTTCTCTAGAGCATCTATGAGGACTTAGGTTGACACAGGAAAAGAATGTCCTGGGAGGACATCTTACTGAGGGTGAATTGGGGATCCTAGAAATAAAATGATGTGTATTGAGAGCTAATAAATGGAGACCTAGAGCAAAGTGGTGAGCGAAGTTGGCGTCCATTAGCCAGATCTGGTTGCATTCTGACTCAACCTTGCCTGAATGAGATTGGACACACTTGGATTTCCCCGAGTGCCAGTTCTTTCATCAGTAAAATGCAGGAAATTTTAGAGTATTTGAAAGGGTTAGAGACTATAAAGTTCCTGGCACATATTAGGTTGTAGTAGGTGGCCAATCAATGGTAGCATTATTCTTTGTTCTGACTGAGCACTTACCCGGGACCTGGGCCAGTTCCTGTGCTGAGGCTGTGGGCAAGCCTCTTTATTTAGTATTTGGGGAGTTAGGGAAAAGGCTTTGTGTGCCTCAGCCAGACACACCTGGAGAGACCTCTTAGAATTTTTTTACAGATTACTGAGATAACACAGAACAGAGAAATTTCATATGGGTTCAGATAAATACTTAAAAGAAAATACTTACTGTTTCTTTTATGACCAGAAATAAGCATTTCAAAAATCATATTAGGGCTCAAAATTATCTCCATTTGAGAAACCTAAATTATTTCTGGCCTTTTACCTTTATACGTTTTTTAACTGAGGGTTAAGCGAAAAATAAGTTCAACTTGAAATACTAATATTTTAAAATTCTTAAAGTTATACAACCACATTGTTGAAAGAATTAAGGGATTCAAAAGGCTTACAATTAAATGTCTCCCTCCCTATGTGCTAGTCACTTTTTTTCCCCACTAATAGTTTTTGACTATCTTTTCAAAGATATTTTATGCATGTATCATCATGAGTGTCTATCTCTGTATACGTTCCTACCACAAAGGTAGTATACCATATAGACTGCACTGTATTTTGCTTGTTATATTTAGAATATATCTTGGAAGTCTGCTGCTCTTTTTAATGACTCCAGTATTTCATTGCCTGTTCATACTATAATTTACCTAACCAGTATCAAATTAGATATTTTCAGTCTTTTACTATTATTAACAATGCCACAGGAAACACTCTGATAAGTATTTCAATTTGCAAATAGCAACTGTAGCAGAGGAGTACATTTCTTGACTCTTTCTAGGATCTAGTGTGCATTTTTCTATTTGGTAATTATTGCCAAATTGCTTTCTGAAGTGATTTGTTCATTTTTCTAGCGAAGTATGAAGTACCCTTTTCCTACAAAGCATATAAATCTCTCATCAGATAGGCATATCATAGTTTAATTTGCTTTTCTCTTATGAGTGTGATTTAATACCTTTTTTAATGTATTTGAAATATTTCAGATCTATTTATATTTTTTCCTTCTGTGAACTGTTAGCTTGTGCCTTTGCTCATTTTTCTTATACTGTTCATTGTTTTTGGAGATTTGCAGCAGGGTTTTACATATTAACAAAGTTAGCCCATTATCTGTAAGTTGTCAATATGTATTTTATAGTTTGACTGTTTACACTGCTTTTTTTTGAGATTGCTTTTTATTTTTATGTAGTCTCTTATCTATCTTTTCTTCCACGTGTGAGTTTTGCATCACACTTAGGAAGGTTTTATTCTCTTACGATTTCTTGTAGCATGTTCACAGAATGTTTTCAAATGTAAACCGTTGATTCATCCAGATTTTGTTGTGGTGTGAAGAGTGAGATTTATTTATTTTTTTCCAAATAGCTTTTCAATTTTCTCAACACAATTTTTTGAATGGTGCTCATTCTCTGCTGATATACTTTGCCAGCAGGAACAGATGGGGTCTAGGCAGGGAAATAGGAATCACTCTAGGTAGGTATTATACAGAGTACCGAGAATTCATTACACAGGTTAGGGAAATAGGGGTACCAAATAGGGTACAGTGAGGCAATCCAGGGATTAGCAACCACAGGAAGCTGATACAACTCCTACTGCTATAGTCATAAAGCAAAAAGTTAATAATCAGAGCCCAGAAGTCAGTGCTTCCATTGAGAGATAGCCATCAAGGGATGCCCAGTGAGAACCAAGATCATGGAGGTAGTGGCTGTCCTGCAGAATCAAGAGCCAGGGAGAAAGATGGCACCTGAAATATATCCTGGATTTTTCCCCTTCCTCCCTGCCAGGCTCTGCCAGTGCCTTTTGGTGGATGAACACATCCACAAGACTAAGGACACAGGATCTGGGAACTGTAGTTCTATGCCTTTCACCTAAGAGAAATGCAAGTGTGGGAACTTGGGGATATGTGATCAAAGACCCAGCTCACCAGCATACCGTCTGATTTGTTCCATTAGTTGCCTACCCATTTAGGTATCAGAACTACCTTTAATTTAATTTAATTTAATTTAATTTTATGCTGCAACTTTAGAAAATATTTTTTCAATCTCAGAAGACTAACTCCTTGTTAATTTTCAGGGACTTCCCTCATGGTCCAGTGGCTTAAACTCCATGCTCCCAATGCAGGGGGCCTGAGTTCAATCCCTGATCAGGGAACTAGATCCCACATGCCACAACTGAAGATCCCATGTGCCACAGCTAAAGATCCCGCAGGCCACGACTAAAATATCCCAGATGCCACAAATAAAAGATCCCACAGGCTGCAACTAAGACACAGCACAGGCAAATAAATAAATAAATTAATTAATTAAAAATTGAATTTGTATGATTTTTCCCATGCAATTTTTCCAAATGAAATTTCAGATTAGCTTGTTTACTTCTAAAAAGCATCCCATCATAATATTATTGTATTCATATTAAATGTATAGATTAATTTAGGGATAACTGATATTTGTAGGAAATTGAAGAGTCAGTCATATAGAGAAACAAGGTATATCTTCCTATTTATTCCAGGCTTCTTTAAGTCACTTAGTAGAGTTTAAGATTTTCTTCATAGAGATTATACACATTTATTTCTAGGAATTTCCCCTTTTTTGGCTGTTTTGTTATTGTTTGGAGGTATTTTCTTCTACAGTATACTTTTATCTGGCTATTGATGACTATGAGAAGACTATATTGTGTATATTACTTTTGTGACCTTACAGAATTTTTTGTAATAGTTTTCAGTTGATGCTCTTGAATCATGTTTATTATCAATTACAGACAATGGTGACTTCTATTTTCTTCTTTCCAAATTTTATAACTCTTTTTTTTTTCAAATTTATTTATTTATATTTTTGGCTGTGTTGGGTCTTCATTTCTGTGCGAGGTCTTTCTCTAGTTGCGGCAAGCGGGGGCCACTCTTCATCGCAGTGCACGGGCCTCTCACTATCGCGGCCTCTCGTTGCGGAGCACAGGCTCCAGGCGCGCAGGCTCAGTAGTTGTGGCTTACGGACCTAGTTGCTCCGTGGCATGTGGGATCTCCCCAGACCAGGGCTCGAACCCGTGTCCCCTGCATTGTCAGGCAGATTCTCACCCACTGCGCCACCAGGGAAGCCCTATAACTCTTATTTCCCATTTTGTCTAATTTTACTTGCTAGTTCCTTGAAAGCAATATTCAAACATTTTGGTGATAGTGGCCATCATTGCCTGGCTCCTTAATGAATAGGAATGATTTCTCCATATCAAACACAATTATCTCTGGTGGATTCTTCCCTTCATTTCTTTTACTGAAGCAATTCAGAGATCATCTGAGTTGTCAAATCCTCATTTTTTTTCTGAATTATGTTGCAAAATAGTCTAGTCTATATGTAAAGCCTTTTGTAGGGTAGTTCCCTGAAAAAGTTCTTTCTTCTCCATGTTAATTAAATAATTTAGACTTTCTGATATCTTCTGTGAATGATTTTGGTATTTTATATTTTTCTTGGAAATCATTATTTTTATGTCTGTTTTAAATCTCATTTGCATAGATTTGAACAATATAAACCCAAATTATTATTCTAATTTTCTTTATGTTTGTCATTATTTACCTGTTGTCATTTCTTATTTTCTGTACTTATTTTCCTCCTTATTTCTATGACTAAATTAACAGTATTTTGTCTATTTTATTTCTAATCAATAAACATATTCTTAGGCTTATTCATTAGTTTTGCTAGTTTTATTTATTCTAGTGTATTAGTGTCTGCTTCAATCTTTACTATATCCTTCTTCCTGTTGATTTTGCACCTAAGGTGGTCTAAACTTTGGAATCTGCTGTTTGAGATCTGCAGCTGCCAGAGTACAGTGCCTGGATGATTTTATACTCCTGTGTTTTCCTCACTGTAATTGGCATCCTTTTCTCAAAGCCTCTATTACATGATTACATATGCCTCCTGGATTTGACAAAGATGAAGTTTGTCTTTATCTTATTCTATTTATTGTTTTATCTCCTAGTTCTGTTAAAATGTGTTATCTGTCTGTTTCTTATTCTTCTTTTTGTTTTGGTATGATTTACCTTAGGAAAGGTAATAGTGAAAATTTTCAATGCCATCTTAAACCTGGAAGTTCTTCTCTAATAAGCAAATGTTAATATTTTTGTGTTTGGAACCTCTTTGTTCTAAGAAGTTCTCTTTTACTATTCCGGAACCATTCCTAAGCAATATGTCTGTTACTTTAATTTTTTTAACACCTTTATTGGGGTATAATTGCTTTACAATGGTGTGTTAGTTTCTGCTTTATAACAAAGCGAATCAGCTATACATATACATATATCCCCATATCTCATCACTATTGCGTCTCGCTCCCTCCCACCCTCCTTATCCCACTCCCCCATTCGACCCCTCTAGGAGGTCACAAAGCAGCAAGCTGATCTCCCTGTGCTATGCGGCTGCTTTCAACTAGCTATCCATTTTACATTTGGTACTGTATATATGTCCATGCCACTTTCTCACTTCATCCAGGCTTACCCTTCCACCTCCCTGTGTCCTCAAGGCCATTCTCTATGTCTGCGTCTTTATTCCTGTCCTGCCCCTAGGTTCTTGAGAACCATTTTATTTTATTTTTTTTTTTAGATTTCATATCTATGTGTTTGCATATGGTATTTCTTTTTCTCTTTCTGGCTTACTTCACTCTATATGACAGACTCTAAGCCCATCCATCTCACTAAAAATAACTCAATTTCCTTTCTTTTTATGGCTGAGTAATATTCCATTGTATATATGTGCCACATTTTCTTTATCCATTCATCTGTCGATGAACATTTAGGTTGCTTCCATGTCCTGTCTATTGTAAATAGAGCTGCAATGAACACTGTGGTACATGACCTTTTTTGAATAATGGTTTTCTCAGGGTATATGCCCAGTAGTGGGATTGCTGGGTCGTATGGTAGTTCTATTTTTAGTTTTTTAAACAACCTCCATACTGTTCTTCATAGTGGCTGTATCAATTTACATTCCCACCAACAGTGCAGGAGGGTTCCCTTTTCTCCATACCCTCTCCAGCATTTATTGTTTGTAGATTTTTTTGATGATGGCCATTCTGACTGTTGTGAGGTGATACCTCATTGTGGTTTCAATTTGTATTTCGTAATGATTAATGATGCTGAGCATCCTTTCATGTGTTTGTTGGCAAGCTGTATATCTTCTTTGGAGAAATGTCTATTTAGGTCTTCTGCCCATTTTTGGATTGGGTTGTTTGTTTTTTTGATATTGAGCTGCATGAGCTGCTTATAAATTTTGGGGATTAATCTTTTGTCAGTTGCTTCATCTGCAAATATTTTCTCCCATTCTGAGGGTTGTCTTTTTCTCTTGTTTATGGTTTCCTTTCCTAGCTTTTAAATTTCATTAGTTGCCATTAGTTTATTTTTGTTCTTATTTCCATTTCTCTAGGAGGTGCATCAAAAAGGATCTTGCTGTGATTTATGTCATAGGATGTTCTGCCTATGTTTTCCTCTAAGTTTTATAATGTGTGTTCTTACATTTAGGTCTTTAATCCATTTTGAGTTTATTTCTGTGTATGGTGTTAGGGAGTGTTCTAACTGCATTCTTTTACATGTAGCTGTCCAGTATTTCCAGCGCCACTGAAGAGGCTGTGTTTTCTCCATTGTATATTCTTGCCTTTATCAAAGATAAGATGACCATATGTGCGTGGGTTTATCTGTGTGCTTTCTATCCTGTTCCATTGATCAATATTTCTGTTTTTGTGCCAGTACCATACTGTCTTGATTACTATAGCTTTGTAGTATAATCTGAAGTGCAGCAGCCTGATTCCTCCACCTCCATTTTTCTTTCTCAAGATTGCTTCGGCTATGCATAGTCTTTTGTGTTTCCATACAAATTGTGAAATTTTTAGTTCTAGTTCAGTGAAAAATCCCATTGGTAGTTTGATAGGGATTGCATTGAATATGTC
The DNA here is from genome assembly GCF_949752795.1 of Hyperoodon ampullatus. NCBI lineage: Eukaryota > Metazoa > Chordata > Mammalia > Artiodactyla > Ziphiidae > Hyperoodon > Hyperoodon ampullatus. Next base: position 5,212,638 of record NC_136925.1, read on the forward strand.
GATTGCTTTGGGTAGTGTACTCATTTTCACAATGTTTATTCTTCCAATCCAAGAACATGGTATATCTCTCCATCTGTTTGTATCATTTCTAATTTCTTTCATCAGTGTCTTATAGTTTTCTGCATACAGGTCTTTTGTCTTCTTAGGTAGGTTTATTCCTAGGTATTTTATTCTTTTTGTTGCAGTGGTAACTGGGAGTGTTTCCTTAATTTCTCTTTCAGATTTTTCATCATTAGTGTATAGGAACGCAAGACGTTTCTCTGCATTAATTTTGTATTCTGCTACTTTACCGAATTCAATGACTAGTTCTAGAAGTTTTCTGGTAGCATCTTTAGGATTCTCTATGTATAGTATCATGTCATCTGCAAACAGTGACAGCTTTACTTCTTCTTTTCTGATTTGGATTCTTTTATTTCTTTTTCCTCTCTAACTGCTGTGGCTAAACTTTGAAACTATGTTGAATAATAATGGTGAGAGTAGACAACCTTGTCCTGCTCCTGATATCAGAGGAAATAGTTTCAGTTTTTCACCATTGAGAACGATGTTGGCTGTGGTTTTGTCATATATGGCCTTTATTATGTTGAGGTAAGTTCCCTCTATGCCTACTTTCTGGAGGGTTTTTATCATAAATGGGTGTTGAATTTTGTTGAAAGCTTTTTCTGCATCTATTGAGATGATCATATATTTCTTCTCCTTCAATATGTTAACATGGTTTATCACATAGATTGATTTGCATATATTGAAGAATCCTTTCATTCCTGGGATAAACCCCACTTGATCAGGTGTATGATCCTTTTAATGTGGTGTTGGGTTCTCTTTGCTAGTATTTTGTTGAGGATTTTTGCATCTATGTTCATCAGTGATATTGGCCTGTAGTTTTCTTTCTTTGTGGCATCTTTGTCTGGTTTTGGTATCAGGATGACGGTGGCCTCGTAGAATGAATTTGGGAGTGTCCCTCTCTCTGCCATATTTTGGAAGATTTTGAGAAGGATAGGTGTCAGTTCTTCTCTAAATGTTTGATAGAATTTTCCTGTGAAGCCGTCTGATCCTGGGCTTTTGTTTGTTGGAAGATTTTTAATCAGAGTTTCAATTTCAGTGCTTGTGATTGGTCTGTTTATATTTTCTATTTCTTCCTGGTTCAGTCACGGAAGGTTGTGCTTTTCTAAGAATTTGTGCATTTCTTCCAGGATGTCCATTTTATTGGCATATAGTTGCCCATAGTAATCTGTCATGATCCTTTGTATTTCTGCAGTGTCAGTTGTTACTTCTCCTTTTTCATTTCTAATTCTGTTGATTTGAGTCTTCTCCTTTTTTTATTTGATGAGTCTGGCTAATGGTTTACAAATTTTGTTTATCTTCTCAAAGAACCACCTTTTAGTTTTATTGATCTTTGCCATTGTTTCCTTCATTTCTTTTTCATTTATTTCTGATCTGATCTTTATGATGTCTTTCCTTCTGCCGACTTTGGGGTTTTTTGTTCTTCTTTCTCTAATTGCTTTAGGTGTAACATTAGGTCATTTCTTTGAGATGTTTCTTGTTTCTTGAGGTAGGACTGTATTGCTATAAACTTTCCTCTTAGAAATGCTTTTGCTGCATCCAATAGGTTTTGGGTCATCGTGTTTTCATTGTCATTTGTTTGTAAGTAGTTTTTGATTTCCTCTTTGATTTTTTCAGTGATCTCTTGGTTACTTAGTAGTGTATTGCTCAGCCTCCTTGTGTCTGTATTTTTTACAGATATTTTTCCTGTAATTGATACCTATTCTCATAGCGTTGTGGTCATAAAAGATACTTGATACAATTTCAATTTTCTTAAATTTACCGAGGCTTGAGTTTTGACCCAAGATATGATCTCTCCTTGAGAATATTCCATGCACACTTGAGAAGAAAGTGTATTCTGTTGTTTTTGGATGGAATGTCCTATAAATGTCAATTAAGTCCATCTTGTGTAATGTATCATTTAAAGCTTGTGTTTCCTTATTTATTTTCATTTTGGATGATGAGTCCATTGGTGAAAATGGGGTGATAAAAGTCCCCTACTATGACTGTGTTACTGTCAGTTTCCCCTTTTATCGCTGTTAGCATTTGCCTTATGTATTGAGGTGCTCTTATGTTGGGTGCATAAATATTTACAGTTGTTATATCTTCTTCTTGGATTGATCCCTTGATCATTCTGTAGTGTCCTTCTGTGTCCCTTTTAATAGTCTTTATTTTAAAGTTTATTTTGTCTGATATGAGAATTGCTACTCCAGCTTTCTTTTGTTTTCCATTTGCATGAAAAGTCTTTTTCCATCCCCTCACTTTCAGTCCGTATGTGTCCCTAGGTCTAATGTGGGTCTCTTGTAGACAGCATATATACGGGTCTTGTTTTTTTATCCATTCTGCTGGTCTATGTGTTTTGGTTGGAGCATTTAATTCATTTACGTTTAAGGTAGTTATCGATATGTATGTTCCTATTACCATTTTCTTAATTGTTTTGGGTTTGTGTTTGTAGGTCTTTTCCTTTTCTTGTGTTGCCTGCATAGAGAAGTTCCTTTAGCATTTGTTGTAAAGCTGTTTTGGTGGTGCTGAATTCTCTTAGCTTTTGCTTGTCTGTAAAGGTTTTAATTTCTCTGTCAAATCTGAATGAGATCCTTTTGGTTAGAGTAATCTTGGTTGTAGGGTTTTCCCTTTCATCACTTTAAATATGTCCTGCCACTCCCTTCCTGCTTGCAGTGTTTCTGCTGAAAGAGCAGCTGTTAACATTATGGGGATTCCCTTGTATGTTATTTGGGTTTTTTTTCCCTAGCTGCTTTTAATATTTTCTTTGTATTTAATTTTTGATAGTTTGATTAATGTGTGTCTTGGCATGTTTCTCCTTGGATTTATCCTGTATGGGACTCTGTGTGCTTCCTGGACTTGATTTACTATTCCTTTCCCATATTGGGGAAATTTTCAACTATAATCTCTTCAAATATTTTCTCAGTCCTCTTCTTCTTCTCTTCCTTTCTGGGACCCCTTTAATTCAAATGTTGGTGCATTTAATGTTGTCCCATAGGTCTCTGAGACTATCCTCAATTCTTTTCATTCTTTTTTTTTATTCTGCTCTGTCATAGTTATTTCCACTCTTTTATCTTCTAGGTTACTTATCCATTCTTCTGCCTCAGTTATTGTGTTATTGATTCCTTCTAGAGAATTTTAAATTTAATATATTGTGTTGTTCATCATTGTTTGCTCTTTGGTTCTTCTAGGCCCTTGTTAAACTTTTTGTGTATTTTCTCCTTTCTATTCCAAGATTTTGGATCATCTTTACTATCATTTCTCTGAATTATTTTTCTGCTAGACTGCCTATTTCCTCTGCATTTTTTGATCTAGTGGGTTTTTACCTTGCTCCTTCATCTGCTATGTGTTTCTCTTTCTTCTCATTTTGCTTAACTTACTGTGTTTGGGGTCTCGTTTTTGCAGGCTGCAGGTTTATATTTCCTGTTTTTGGTGTCTGCCCCCAGTGGCTAAGGTTGGTTCAGTGGGTTGTGTAGGGTTCCTGGTGAAGGGGACTGGTTCCTGTGTTCTGGGGTTTGAGGCTGGATCTTGTCTTACTGGTGTGCAGGACTGCATCCGGGGGTGTGTTTTGGGGTGTCTGTTAACTTATTATGATTTTAGGCAGCCTCTCTGCTAATGGGTGGTGTTGTGTCCCTGTCTTTCTAATTGTTTGGCCTAGGGTGTCCAGCACTGTAGTTTGCTGGTCGTTAAGTGGACTGGGTCTTAGCGTTGAGATGGAGATCTGTGGGAAGCTTTTGACATTTGATATTACATGGAGCTGGGATGTCTCTGGTGGATCAATGTCCTGAACTTGGCTCTCCCACCTCAGAGGCACCTCAGAGGCACAGATACTCAGCCAGAGTACCAAGACCTTTTCAGCCCCATGACTCAAAAGAAAAGGGAGAAAAAGGAAAGAAGGAAAAAATATTAAAATAAAATAAAGTTATTAAGATAAAAAGTGTTATTAAAAATAAATTAAAAAGTCATAAAAAAAAGAAAGACAGAAAGAAAGAAGAGAGCAACCAAACCAATAAACAACTCCACCCATGAGAACAAGTGCTAAAAACGATAGTAAGAAAAAAAAAAAGAAAACGTGGACAGAAGAACCCTAGGACAAATGATAAAATAAAATCTATAAGGACAAAATCATGCAAAGAAGCATACACATACACACTCATAAAAAGAAAAAGGAAAAAATATATATATCTATATATAAAAAAAAGGAAGAGAGCAACCAAATCAATAAACAAATCTACCAATGATAATAAACTCTAAATACTAAACTAAGATAAACATAAAGCCAGAAACAAATTAGATGCAGAAAGCAAACCCCAAGTCTACAGTTGCTCCCAAAGTCCACTGCCTCAATTTTGGGATGATTCATTGTCTATTCAGCTATTCCAGAGATGCAGGGTACATCAAGTTGATTGTGGAGATTTAATCTGCTGCTCCTGAGGCTGCTGGGAGAGATTTCCCTTTCTCTTCTTTGTTCTCACAACTCCCAGGTCTCAGCTTTGGATTTGGCCCTGCCTCTTTGTGTAGGTCGCTGGAGGGCGTCTGTTCCTGCCCAGACAGGACGGGGTCAAAGTAGCAACTGATTCCGCGGCTCTGGCTCACTCAGGCCGGGGGAGGGAGTAGTATGGGATGCGGGTGAGCCTGCGGCCACAGAGGCCAACGTGATGTTTCAACAGCCTGAGCACACTGTGTGTTCTTCTGGGGAGGTTTTTCCTGAATTACGGGACCCTTGCAGTGGCGGACTGCACAGGCTCCCGGGAGGGGAGGTGTGGAGAGTGACCTGTGCTCGCACACAGGCTTCTTGGTGGCGGCGGCAGCAGCCTTAGCATTTCATGCCCATCTCTGGGGTACTCACTGTTAGCTGCGGCTTGCGCCCGTCTCTGGCGCTCGTTTAGGCGGTGCTCTGAATCCCCTCTCCTCGCACACCCCGAAACAATGGTCTCTTGCCTCTTCGGCAGGTCCAGACCTTTTCCTGGACTCCCTCCCGGCCAGCCGTGGCACACTAACCCCTTCAGGCTGTGTTCACGCCGCCAACCCCAGTCCTCTCCCTGCGCTCCGACCGAAGCCCGAGCCTCAGCTCCCAGTCCTGCCCGTCCCGGCGGGTGAGCAGACGAGCCTCTCGGGCTGGTGAGTGGCGGTCGGCACCGATCCTCTGTGCGGGAATCTCTCTGCTTTGCCCTCCGCACCCCTGTGGCTGCGCTCTCCTCCGCGGCTCTGAAGCTTCCCCCTCTGCCACCCACAGTCTCCACCCATGAAGGGGCTCCTAGTGTGTGGAAACCTTTCCTCCTTCACGGCTCCCTCCCGCTGGTGCAGGTCCCGTCCATATCCTTTTGTCTCTGTTTATTCTTTTTTCTCTTGCCCTACCCAGGTACGTGGGGAGTTTCTTGCCTTTTGGGGGGTCTGAGGTCTTCTGCCAGCGTTCAGTAGGTGTTCTGTAGGAGTTGTTCCACGTGTAGCTTTATTTCTGGTGTATCTGTGGGGAGGAAGCTGATCTCCATGTCTTACTCCTCCGCCATCTTGAAGGTCTCTGTGCTAGATGTTTTATGTTGATCTGCTTAGTTGTGTAAACGTGGTCCTTCACTCCTTCCATTTCTGCCTCAGACAAGTGAGGGGATTAGTTACTTTAGCTCCTGTATTCTTCTCTCCCTCAAAAAAAGTCTTAGAAAAGTCTTCCAATCTAGCTACAAATATTGGTCTTTTCCCAGTTTCTGAACTAGAGACAGAATTGTCTGACCTTGTTTCTCCTCTTCTTTGCACTATTTCTTAGCACTGACTGTACACATGCACTTATATCTTGTTTATCTACACTCACCAAACAAAATAACATTTCCTCAACTACATATTGATTTTTTTAGTGGTGGAAGGTAAGTAAAAATCTACCAAATTTTCATTCTCCTATTATTAGAGGGCTTTTGAAATCTGGTTTTATTTATAGACACTACTTGCTGAAAAGTCATTAATATTTAATGGAAAGGCCGTATGTGGCAATTAAGTGAAATTTATATTTTTAAGAGAATTTTAGAAAACAGTTAACATATCAGTAATTTCTGAAGAGTTTGGAACTCAGGTGCAGGCAGCTTATTATGAAGTCTTAATAAAAGGGGAAATAAACTCTAAACATTTTATATGTTACATATGAAAAAAATGATCACTGAAGAAATGAAAAAGCAGTGTTAAAGTTTAATGCCACTATTGCTATTAAAAAATGTATTTCTGTCTTCTCAGAATTGAAGACATACATTTTTGATCTGAAAAACATGTACTGATTTTTGTCTTTCTTTTGACTCACTAAAAGATGCAGAAAGTGCCTTATTCTTGTGTGATTGAAATGGGTTTTAAAACACAGAGTTGGGGCTTCCCTGGTGGCACAGTGGTTGAGAGTCCTCCTGCCAATGCAGGGGACACGGGTTCGTGCCCCGGTTTGGGAAGATCCCACATGCCACGGAGCGGCTGGGCCCGTGAGCCATGGCCACTGAGCCTGCGCGTCTGGAGCCTGTGCTCCGCAACGGGAGAGGCCACAACAGTGAGAGGCCCATGTACCACAAAAAAAAACAAAAAAACAAAAAAACACAGAGTTGACAACACTTAACAAGTGAATGGATTTGTGGCTTCTTTCCTTTGAATAGTGCATTCTGAGAATGATCAGTCCTGTGTTCTTGAGTGATATGACAGAAGTTAAGTCTTCTGACAGTGTGACTATCTGATGACATTTTTGAGTGAATTTTGAAGCTTTCTTTTCACTGAAATTCAGTGGTATATTCTTGTACTGTACTTGAATTACTTTGATCTTTGTTAAATTTTTTCCCCTACAATATTCTTTTATTTTTTGCAAATATAAAAACAACTTGGGGCCTGAAGGAAAGAAAATTGTCTTATACAAAATGGCTGTTGAGGCAATGATAAAATATGACTGAAGAAAAAGTTAGGATCACCTTTAATGTCACCTTGGAAAAATGTCCTTTCAGCTGAAAATGAAGTACATTGGGTTTTGAATTGACAGATACCTTACCAGGGAACAGAAGCGTTAGACTCTGACCAAATCTTGGTCATCTGTAATGGGCTTCCCAGTGGTTCCTCCTGGTATTGATATCTAAGAACCTCTACGAATTGTTCACTAACAGCAGATAGACACTTGGGCAGTGTTCTTTTGAGGATGCAGACAGCTTATAAATAGGCAGAAAGGAGCATTCCTCTCCTCATTCCTCTTCCATAGAATAATTTCTTCTGCTTTTACTGAGTACTACTTTTTTGTTTCTGTTTCCCTCTAACGTATATAGAAAGGTGTTGTGGAAAGTTTATTTTAGGGTGTGTGGCAGGGAGACCTGTGTTTGAATTCCTGGCTTTATCATTTTTATGCAGTATACACTCTTTGCTCTTTTGTTTCCTCATGTGTAAAATGGAAAGATAGCCTTTTCATTATAGGGCTGCTGCTTGGATTAAATAAGGTATCAAATATAAAGAGTTCAGTGTTTTGGCAGTGCATAAAAAGCAAAGGAAGCATATTAGCTAATCACATCATTCTGCTTTCCTCAGTCCTTACCTGGTTCTGAATGGGAGAAGATAGATGAACATGTTAAAGCATAAATTCAGCCTTATGAGGGAGCCAGCAAGGCTGTGTCTCTTTTTTCTCTACCTGATGTTTTCTCAGCTTGTCCCTGTCATCCCCACATGGCAAAGCTGAAGTCTACCCATCCTTGATGCCTCAGCTTAAATGCCTCTTTCTGTTTTGTTTGACTAAGCAAGGTTTGGTTTCCCACTATGGGCTCCTAAAATGATCTATACTTCTTTGTACACTCATCACAATTATAATCAACTGTGCAATCATTCCCTTCTACTCTATCAGCTCCTTGGGTCAGGAAACTATCTTTCTAGTTGGCCAATGTATCAGCAATGCCTAGCATATTATGAGCTGGGAAGAGTTACTCGTTGAGTCAGTGTACTGAAAAAGACAGTATCCAGGCCTCTGCTTTTCATTTGGCCATGCAGAGGCTGGCGGGCAGTGTCCTGGTAGCTTAAGGGTCTGTTATCTACTTGCATCCCCTGCCTTCTTACCTCATCTCCCTCACCAACTAGAGAAATTCCTCTTTAATCATCTGGGCTAAGCAGATGAATCTCCAATTCAAGCATGCTTCTATTCTCACTGTGGAGATGGCATCCCAAGGTTTGTTCACCAGCAGCGTATTGAAGTCTGCCTATCCTGGCATCTTTCCATCTCACCGTTTCTCCCTGAAGTTCTTGCCAAGGCCCCATTTTCGTTGTTGTTGTTACCAGTGTAACAGAAGATGTATCAAGGAAAACAACAAAATTCTCTCCACATCCTTTATATCTGACTCCTGAAAATAGAGTGAAGTTATGTCTCCATGATCAATTCTGCCAACTTTAAAGAACATGTGGGCCACAAACTCTCCCTGGGTAGACATAGCCTGGATTGTTGGAGAAGTCCATTCAACTCAGTTCTACAAACACACTCAGCATCCCTATGGCTTGCAATCATGTGCAAGTCATTGATCTAGAAAATGATGTTCTAGATTCCAGATCTAGGAGCTCTCAGGAGTTTCTTCTTTACTCAGAACATGAAATTCTTACTCTGGAAGCAGAAGGATTTAGAAGTGGTTGGGTGGCAAGGAGAGTGTGAACTCTTTGCTACATGTTAAAATGCATGGGGGACCAGTGATCATGGTGAAAATCCCAGCCTGTCTCAGTAAGACTGACTAATACTTTCATAAGATGTTTTACTTTTTGCAGATTACACACCCACTTCTTTATCTTGCTGTGTTCATCCTCAGCTGTCTTATACCCAGGGGAAACATCAATGTCACTAGCAGCCTCAGTCTTTTCACTAAAGTCGAGGAAGAGCTAAAGTTCAGTTACTTTCAGAACATGATCCCTTCCAGTAGAACTGTCCATTCATAGTTTGTTACCACCAGACAGTGAGAAAACTACATTTTAGACAACTATATATATATATATATATTTGTTTTTTCATATATGCTCTTTATTTTTATTATTCAGTAGGATCCTAGCTCTCGGGGGTAAGGTAAGTGTGGAAGACTGTCTATATTGGGAAGTGCTCGGGACATGACTGATTCTCCTGTCTCAGATCTACCAGTTATTAGCTGTGTGTTCACAGTACGTAAGTTATTTCTCTGTTCCTCAGTTTCCCAATCTGTAAAATGGGGATAATAGTAGTATGTATTCCATAGGGTTATTCTGGCAATTCAAATTAATACACTAATATGTGTCTAGTAAGAGCCTAGTAAATGCTAGCTATCGTAATTCATGTCATTGAGTTACAAGTGTGTTTTCTTCCACAAAGGATTTGAGTAGCTGTGTGCTCACTTGGCACTGGCAGGCAAGTGATCACACAACTGCAAGGAGGTCTCATATAAATGTTCTAATTTAATCCAGCTACAGCCTAAGAATTATTCTTTTATTTAATTATAATTTGCACTACCACTTTTTAAGGTTCCTATCAAGATGTTAAGTGGTATTAATAAGATAGCCCCAGGGTGGTATTTAAAGTAACAGAACTTCTTTTAGCCAACACCTTTACATTGCTTACAATGTGGCAATCACTGTTGTAAGTTCTTTCAAATATTAACTCATATACTTCTCACAAGGACTCTGTGAGATAGGTACTATTATTATCCCCATTTTTCCATATGAGGAAGTCTGTCAGAGAAGTTACATGGCATTCTCAAGGTCATCCAATTAATGGCAGAGTTAGACCAGCTAGAGAATATTGAGAGACAGCATAGCAGAGTGGTCACAAGAATGGACTCAAGTCACATGACCTAGGTTTGCAACCCTAGCTTTGCCACTGATGTGCATAAGTCAGTTATCTTCTCAAAATGAAAAGAATCAATTACATGATATCAACATTCTGTGATTAGCCTTCTTTAAATATTTTTTCTTTTAAAAAGTTATCCTAATTTAATGAGGAAACCAGAGCAGAGTAGCTAGGGAAACATTAGTACCTGCGCATAAATCCTCAGTGGTAGTTCAATTGGCTGTCAAGATTCCGATAGTAGATACCACACGCAGGGCAGCTGAGGAATGCAAAGTTACCTCACAGCCTTGCTTTTATGTTGCATTTGTCACTAACTTTAATATGGATAAATCACTTTTGAGAGAACTACAGCAACCATGAAGTTGCCATATGTTAGATATACTATCTCTGCTGGTTACAAGTAAATGGCCAATGATATTTACACCGTAAATATAGCCTGGTTATAACAATTAAGGAGAATCTAAGGTTAGTACAGATGGACATATTCTGTTGCCTAAATCCTGTATATTTTATTAATTGAAGACTATATTTCAAGACATAGAATCTATCAGGAGAAATAACCCAAGCAACATAAAAATAAAAGGGAGCTATAAAATCTGAGAAGACTGGTGGCAGAAAGTTGATTCTTTACTCTATGTTCTGTCTTTTGAATGATCATCTTGAGTTTTTAGGGACAATATTAATCACTGCAATTTGGTTTCTCTGATTAGTGTATGAATATAGACTTTGAATTAAATTTTATTTGTAAAAGCAATACAGATTTCAAGGTAAAGAGGAATAATTCAAAAGTATACTGCAACCATTTTAAATTGATACGTGTGCCATCTAGCCTATTTTGGTTTTTGGTAGTGACAAATAGAAATAAGAAATGGAAGACTGAATTTTGAGTTCATTGATAACAACGAAGATACAGACTACTGTGGAGTCACTGACTTCCAATGTTCATAAATCGAGAACTGGGAGAGTCACCGAGTTACTAACACACTGGAGAAAGAAGCTCAGCCACTGTTTCATCTCTGCTTCCTGATAAAAAACCCAGAGCTGAGGAAGAAGAAGCAAGGAGATAGTGGTGATCAGCTTGGAGTGGACACAAGTAAGGCTTATACATATCCTCAGGATATGCTCAGGAACCTCTGGAATAAAACCAGCAAACCTTTCATTAAGTGTCTAAATAATAGTGACCACAGCTACTATCATTCACTAAATCCTTACTCTGTGTCAGGGATTTTTGTTAAATATCGATTGAATACCATTATCTCATTTAATCTGCACAAATCCCATGTGAATTAGACACTTTTTTTTTTTTCCCCTTGCGGTACACGGGCCTCTCACTGTTGTGGCCTCTCCCGCTGCGGAGCACAGGCTCCGGACGCGCAGGCTCAGTGGCCATGGCTTACGGGCCCAGCCGCTCCGTGGCATGTGGGATCCTCCCAGACCGGGGCACGAACCCGTGTCCCCTGCATCGGCAGGCAGACTCTCAACCACTGCACCACCAGGGAAGACCCTGAATTAGACACTTTTTAAATCTTCATTTTGATGGTGAGGAAACTATTCTAAGAACTTGTAAACTATTAATCATAGTTGCTTTAAAGTTATTGCCTAATTGCAACACTGGGGTCTTTTCTGAGTCAAACTCATTTAATTGCTGTATCTCAGTGGGCTCTTCTCTCCTTATTTTTTGTGTGTCTTGTAATTATTTTTTTATTGAATTCTGGACATCAAGGTCAGCACAGTACAGACTGAGCTATAGCAGTTTTACATAGAAATGTGTGTGTCTTCTCCACTAGGCTGTTAATCTGTTAATATGGAGACTCGGGTCAGTCTAGTCACGAGTTCAGCTGATTTGGGATTTTTTTGTTGCAGTTGTTACCATCAGTGTATCACCAGCTTCAAGTTCTTCTAGCAATACCTTAGAGTCAAAACGGCGTTGTGTTTTTCTTAGTATTCTGTATCCACCCTCAGCTTTAGCCTTCTCTGTTGCTCTTTCACCTGACAGGAGGTCTTCCGTGTCCTTGTTCTTTCCCGTGGCAGCCCGCTAGTACTTACTACTTTGCGTTTGTGATCCTGGCTTTAAGGGGCACGGGGGTTTTCTTTTATTTTGGTCCAGCTTCAAACTTAGACTAGCTTGGCCTCACGGTTGGAATTTTCTTACCGAAACTGCCTCACTACCTAGAGAAGGCAAACTCTGCTATGGACCTATATTAGACCTTGGGTGGGAGAGAGTTTACTGCCCTGCCCATAGTAGTAGGAGACCTATTATGGTCTGGCCCCAGGACAGTCTCTAATTCCTACTCCAGGGATACAGGTTATTTTTTATTTTTACCTTTTCCCAGCTTCATCTTCAAGTGTGCCCTCAAGTGGTGGTTTGTGTTGCAACTTCCCAGCAGTTTAAGGCTTTTGTTCCATGAAGAAGAAAGCTTTAAAAGTGGGGATTTATGCCTTTTTTCTAATGGTGGATGTTCTCCTAATCCAAACCTGCACAGCCATGAGAGGGTTTCTGTTCTATCCAAATATGCCCGAATTCTTTCTTTGAGCTCTAGCAAAGGTCTGTGGTGAACAGCTTGCCAGTAGTATGAATGCCTGCTGTCTGTGGCTCCCAGGGATCCTATACTCTTATGCTAGCCCATACTTGGACCTTAGAGAGTTCTTTAAAAAAATAGATAAATTCTTTTAACCTCTTGTATGGCACTGGTGTCTCTTCTTCCCATGCTCTGCCAGGCATGTTGCAGTGTTTGTGTCCTGTCTGCGTGAAGGCACCTGTCTTTCCTTGGATTCCAAGCTATTCGGTTGCCCTGAGAATCTCAGTTCTCTGATAGGTTCAAAAGAGTTATAATTTTGTAGTTTATCCAGCATTTTCTTGTTATTAGTGTGGAAGCAATGCTCTTTCCAACTTTCCGCATCATAGGCGTAAGTGAAATTCCTAATTATTTCTTAAACTAATATTATATACCTGTCTTAGGATAGGTTCTTACAGATGTAAATAATGAGGCAAAGATTCAAGTGCAAGTGATTTACTGAGGAAGAGCTCCCAGAACAAAACAGGTAGGAGTGTGGGAGAAACAGGAAAAGGAAGGGGAAAAAGTCCAGAAAGGATACAATTTTGATGACATCTCAGACTTCTTGATCCTTTGGTGAACTCTGGAGCACAAATTATACTTCAGAGTATATCCTGACTTGAGGCAAAAGAACTGAGTTTTGTAGTCCAGTAACTGTGGAACACTAGCTGTGGGCTTCCCTAGGGTACAAAGTAGAACACCAAGCACTTCTGATTCTCTGTTAATTTGCTCTTTGTGTCCAAAGGTGAGCCACTAAAGAGGGCAGGTGTGAGCTACTAGCAGCAAAGCGTGCAGATCTTGAGAAATGCATGGCTGCTCCAGTAACATACTGCTATATCAATACTAATGATTCTTATCTTAAATGCTATCTTAGTAATTTCTGTTTCAGTGACACTGATGTTACATCTTTCATGCCTTTTATTTGCAACTTTTCTATATGCTTGCTTTAGTTGTCTCTTATGAGTTCATTACCTCCAATCTTATAATTTTTATCACATAACAGCTGAGTTTAAAATATTTACACTAATTGTGATATAGATATATTTTATTCAATTCTACCATCTGAATTTAATGTTTCTGTTCACTATCATTTTTTGCATCCTTCCTCCCTCATTTTCTGCCTTCTCTATAGACTCTATAAGTTATATATATATATATATATATATATATATATATATATATATATATATATATATATATATATATATTTAATTTGTTTTTATTTTTGGCTGTGCTGGGTCTTTGTTGCTGTGCACGGGCTCTCTCTAGTTGCTTTGAGTGGGGGCTACTCTTCGTTGCAGTGCACGGGCTTCTCGTTGCCGTGGCTTCTCTTGTTGTGGAGCACAGGCTCTAGGCACAGGGGCTTCAGCAGTGTGGCTCATGGGATCTAGAGCGCAAGCTCAGTAGTTGTGGCACATGGGCTTAGTTGCTCTGAGGCATGTGGGATCTTCCTGGACCAGGGCTCAAACCCGTGTTCCCTGCACTGGCAGGCAGATTCTTAACCACTGTGCCACCAGGGAAGCCCTATATTTTTATATTAAGTAGAATTTTTAATTATTTAAATGCATAGCTAATTTTTTTCAGTCAAATTGAGGTTTTCAATAGTTTCATTCTTTTCGCAAGCACAAGGTCCTAAATTCTTTATTTAATAAATAATTATTGAACCTAAATAGGTTCCAGGCACTAAGTCTTACATTCTAGAGATAAACAAAATCATCATGAAACATATTCTCATAGAAATGGCAACGTTTAGTTATTTTATTTGTTAGTTCTTAATCAAATCCTATGATGTGTTTTATCTATTTCTGTGCACACTGATATTCTTATATCTGTGCTTTCCTCTAGATAGATTAACTATATAAAAATTAAATACAGGGCTTCCCTGGTGGCGCAGTGGTTGAGAGTCCACCTGCCGATGCAGGGGACACAGGTTCGTGCCCCGGTCCAGGAAGATCCCACATGCCGTGGAGCGGCTGGGCCCGTGAGCCATGGCCGCTGAGCCTGTGCATCCGGAGCCTGTGCTCCACAATGGGAGAAGCCACAACAGTGAGAGGCCCGCGTACTGCAAAAGAAAAAAAAATTAAATACATGGTTTACTTGTTAACTTGGTGATATTCTGTGAGTGATAAACTCTTAATATTTGTGTCTGAAATTGTTTTTTTTAATTTTTCTTCAACTCTTGCAAGATAGTTTAGTTGATATAAAATCCCAGACTGTATTATTTTCCTTCTACACTTTGAAGATATTACTTCATTATTGTTTAGCACCTATTGTGAAAGTGAGAAGAATATGTTGTTGGTTTGCTGTTCTTTTGTGGGTAATGGGTCTTTTCTTTCAGATGCTTTTAAATACATTTTCTTTATACGTCTGAATTATAGTTCCATTATACTGTGCACTGATTTGGGTCTATTTATTTATCTCACTAGTACTCAGAGTGCAATCTCATAACTTGGTTCTCAAAATTATCTCTTTGTGTGTTTCTGCTCTGCTATTCCCTTCATTCTCTTCTTCTAGAACTCCTATCAGTCACAATTAAGCCTCTCTCAAAAGTGTTCTTTATGTCTTATACCTTTTTAATATTAAAAAATGTATTAATCACTTTGCATTTTGTTCTGAATGAATGTCCTAATTCACTAATTCTATTTGGGGTGTTGGCTATATTTTAATATTTCTAATAGTTATGAGTATCAGTTATCTATGGCTTATAATAACCACTCCCTTTCTCCCCCAAACAAACTTTAGATTAAAGCAATCATTTATTTCTTCATGATTCTTCAGTTTCACCTGGGCCTCACTGGGGGATTCTTTTTCTTATCTGCCCTTGACTTGCTCACACAGGTACAATCAACTCAACTGGGAGGTGTATTTCAAGATGGCTTCACTTACCTGTCAGGCAGTTGGTACTGATGGTTGGCCAGGGTGCCTTGTTGCTCATTCTTGTAACATCTCATCCTCCAATACGTTATGTTTGGCTTGTTCATATGATGAGGGAAACATTCCAAGAGGTTGAAAGCAGAAGTTGCAAGCCTTCTTAAAGCCTAGACTTCACAAATTTACACAACACAATTTTCCCCAAAGTTTATTAGTTAGAGCAAGAACAAGCCCAGCCCTGAATCAAGGTAGTAGACAATTAGATTCTACCTGTTAATGGGAGAAACTTCAAAGGCATATTTCAAAAGGGTGTGGACAGAGATAAGTGTGATTTGGGGGAGGGGCATTATGGAAGCAATCTGTTATAGTACCCACCACCTAGACCAAATGGCTCATATTTTTCTCATATGCAAAATATACTTAGCTTCTCCCAATAGTCCCACAGTTTTACATAACAGCATCATTATCTGTGACAGATTAGGTGATAGATGAGACTCCCCATCTGCAACTCTTCAAGTACAGCCACTCTTGATCTGGAGACTTGTAAAGTTAAAAAGAAATTATTTACAACCTATAACCCAACATACATAATAGTAAGACATGGACAGATGAACTACAATAGACATACCTTATTAAAAAGGGGAGAAATAGGATGAGGAAGAGAGCAGTCCCTAGACCATAGCAATTCTGAAATCTAACTGTATGCATTTGTCAGAGCCTTCCTTTCCAGGGTAAGGAAATGAACCATAGCAAAGGCCCGATTTTTCTGTGAAAGGAATTCTCGGCTTGTTTCCTGACCGTAGACATTTGGGGTCCCAGAGCCTTCTTTTTAGTTTGAACTACTGTACTCCCTATAATTGAGCCTGTTATAACTTCCTCAAAAAGATTTTCGACTGGTTATGCATCTAATTGAGATTTGCTCCATGCCCCAAAAGCCACATCCATGGTTCTTTTCAAATAGATCTCTCATTACTTTGAGCCCTATGTGACGTTGTTGTGAGATAATATCTTTAAGATTCTTAGAAATTTTCCTCTAACTATGAGGATTTACTGGGCACTCCCATAAATCTCTCTGTGTTCTTAATTAAAGGTCTTATAGCCACACTCTTGACTTGATCTTTACTCTGAGACTATAGCTGAAAAGTCTAGAAATATGAAACGTTTTTATTTTATAATCCAGTATGTCTTGATTGTTTATATTTCCTCTAAATTACACTTGTCAGCTGAATGGTTCTTTCTTTAGCTGGTCTCTCTCGTTCCATATTTATCATAGACAGACACAAAAAGCCAATAGTCAATTTCAACATCCTGCCTGGATATCTCCTTGGACAGATTGATTAGTTCATGGAGCACTCTTTCATCTTCCCAGCTGTTGAAGTCTTAAGTTTTGCCAGTAGTTTTGGATCACTGATCCCCATCTTTCCACAAAGAACAGTTTCTCAATGTTTTTCTATTTAACACTGATGGTTTCTTCACTGTCTTAAAGGGTTCACCCACCACTTAGTCCCAAAGCCAATGCCAAGCTTTTAGGTTTTTGTTATGGCAGCACCTGATTTATAGGTGCCAATTTTTGTGTCAGTTCTTAACTTCTGCATAACAAACCACTTCAAAATTGCATGGCTTAAAACGACAACTATTTGTTGGTTTAATTTAGTTTGGACTCTTTCAGGCAGTTCTTATGGTGATCTTGTATGGAATCATTCGTATATGGTTTTGTCTTCTGAAGCTTCACTGGGATGGATATTTCAAGTTGGTCTCAATTCCATGTCTGGCAGTTGGTGTTGGCTGTTGGCTGTAGCTTTCTGATTCTTCTCTACGTGGCCTCTCACCCTAAGAGCCCAGAATTGGCTTCTTCACATGATAAAAGATTCATTCAATGATAGAGAAAGCAGAAGTTCAAGATCCCTTAATGACAAGCTTAGGAAGTCACACCATGTCACTTTTGCCATATTCTATTAGTCAATGCAAGTCTCAGAGCCAGGCCAGATTAAAGAAGTGGGAGACTATTAAGGCACTAATTCTTAGTAGAAGGAACAGGGAAATCATATTTCAAAAGGGTGTGGAATGAGGGGTTTATGATTCATTGAGGGCTGTTATTCTAACAATCTACTAGAGTGTTTATTACAATGACTATATTTTTATAGCATATTTCTAATGGATACTTTTAACATTCCCTATGTTTATTTCATACAGATTTCTTCTGATTTCGTTGAACATTTTCTTCTTAATTTTTCAATCACTTTTATATGTTAATTTATAATTTAAAACACCCTAAAGATATTTACTTTAAAATGTTTATCAAATACTTGAATGAATTGACTTCATATCCAGTGATTTTATGTTCTAGTGTTGATTTCTGTTTGCTTTTATATTGAGGCACACATTTTTCTTCAAGCAATTCTAAGTTTTTATTTGCAGCTTATTTTGATTAGAAAGGATTCTCTCTCTCTTGCTCTCACGTGCTCTCTCCCTCTCTCCTCCTTTCTATCCCCATTACTCTCTCCCTTTGTGATTTCTGGCTAATGGTTGGCCTGAACCGTGTTCCACACAATCAGCATCTAGAATAGGTCTATCATTTTGCTTTTTCTACTTTGCGAAGATTGTGGATCCAGCTATTTACAGAGTCAGTCCTGGTTTATTTCTTGTTTATGAGGCTGTGTTTATATCTTCCCATCTCTACAGCCCACATGTTCCTGCAAGCCCTAGTCACAGAGAGCCATCAGCAGCAATTGTTCTTAGCTTCTTTCTTTAAGTAATGAGTCTAAATTAGACTCCAGGCAGGCGAAGGACTCTTTTGGTCTCTATTAACCATCTATAATGAAATTTCAGTCTACTACTACCTTCTCCCAAACCCGAGATTCAGCAAGCCTCTGCCTTCATTCTCCTCATTGCTTTGTATTTATGTTCCTTTTTCATTTAACAGAAGTTTATCTTTTTCTAAAGGTTGTTTGCTCTTTTGCTTTTCTCTTTTGATATTTTATTTATTGCTACTATGTATGTGCATTTAACAGGGTATAAAAATTGTGGATTTACTACACCAATTTTACCCCATTTGTTCTTAGCACTTCCCTAAATTCAGAAAAAGAAATATATGTTGCACAAGTGTATAAACATTATTTAAATTTAAGCTGACATTTAACATAGAATCAAACTCTTTGTCTCTTGAGTGATATTGTTGCCGAGTCCAAGCTCACTCTGCTTGCCAATAACAGGCCAATAAATCAGGAGATGAGGTATTGAGGTAAGGAATAGCAGACGGAGAAGATGGCAGGGTAGTGTCTCAAAAAGGCCATCTTATCGGGGTCTGGATCCCAGTTTCTTTTATAGAACAGAGAGGGGGTGGAGGTGAGGAATTCTTGCAAATATCTCCTGGAATGGCCAGCCTTGGGGAGGGGATGTGTTAATTTCTTCTTTTTTGCAGCCATTCACAGGTGGACAGGGTCAACATGTTTTTTACCTGAACAAAGGCACTTTGATTTAACACTCAGGCAGAGGGACATGGTTCCCTGAGGCAGGCCATTATGTATAGACAGTATCCTTTTAGTGAACAAAAGCAACAAAGCAACAGGAAGCAAAGAAAGAAAAGAAACAGACGCAACATGTAGTCAGATTTTGTTCTTCCTTATAACAATATTACCTCAAAATAGCATATATTCAGTGGCCTAGTGGTAAAAATGTCTTTTAAAAATGTTTCAAATTGGGTTAATAATATTATATTTACTATTCTCAGGGATACCATCATTTTACATGAAACGGCATATAGTACCTAATTCGACAATGTACCTGATGAGGAAAGTCCTCAGAGGCACACAAAGCGCTTGAGAAGTGGAAGTGTGGCTTTTAAGACTGCAGAGTAAAATCCATTCTTTTCAAGGTCATTTTGTCTCAAGCCCTTAAGGCTTGCAATCAATCAAGGTTGAGGCTGTATTGTATTTATGTAAAAAGGGTTATCATGTGTCAATAGTTCTATATGGTTGTAATCCCTTATCTAACTTTTTTTCTACATTTATTTACAAAATGGAACTGAACAGATAAGATTATGTCCAAGGACACACAATGGCAGAGCAATAAGCAATGTAAAGATTGCTAATTGTAGGAAAGAGGCTAGTTACCTTTTGCAATTTACCATTTGTCATTATGTTCTTGTGAGCAGACTGTGGTGATGTCATTGGGGCAAGAGAGAAGGAACTGTTTTCACTTTTTCCGGGCTTCTTCCACGTTGTCAGGATGGACTAAAGAGGAAAGGCTGGGTTTTCCTAAAATTTGTCGAGGAAAGGCTGGTTTCTATCTGACTGAAATTCATAAGGTGGCAAAGAAGATGGAGGAATATTAATTTTCTATTCTCCTGACCATATTTTAAGAAAGACTGAGTTAGGAAAATTTACCAACATGATAATACCAACACAGTTGCTGATTAGTGGTTATATGCCTTGTTACTGAAATTTATATTAGAAAGTGGAGGTGCAGGTATTTGGAAGCTTTAACAAAAATTCCAGGAAATGAGAGCCTTCTGAACAATCTAACATTTTCTGTCCATCTGTACCTCAGATTGTCCTTTTTTGGTAATTAACAAAATATTTTATTGCAATTGCGTCACCCCCTGATTGCCATCAAGGATTAGTTGGGAGAGTAAATACTCAGTCCTTGCATTGAGATGTTAAAAGATGCAGTACTTTCCTGCCTTTGCTTTTCCCATAGGGACATTCTCAGTGGGAAGTCTGATAAGAGAACATTCTCTACATAGGCTTCCTGGAGTTTCTCAAGCCACTAGTAGCCCCTTGTTATATGTATGCAGCATTTCCTCCTTTCATTGACTTGCACTTGACTGAGACATTGCTACATTTGCTGTTTACTATTCTCATTGTTTCTCTCTCTAGTGAAAGAGTACCTTAGGCTTATAGATCTAACATTCAGCCTGTCAAATTCTATTACTTTAACGATATAGTTTTTTTTTTAATGCATGCTCTAGGTTAATACATCTCATTGTATAACAATGAAGTTTATTCTATTTTCTATCTGTAACTTTGGAAGTATGAAGCTATATTTTCCTTCTAGCTATCTGGTAAATTTCAAGGTGTATTAAGGACTCTCTAGGGTTTAGGTAAATTATTTTTACATTAAGAAAAGTTGTCTCGATTCTCTTGTGTTCTCTCATAATGCAAACTCAGTTTCTAATATGGTGAGTTTGTACCAGAAGCATAACTATGAGGTAAAATATTCTAGATGAAATAAAACCAGTTTTAAAACTTATTTGGGTGTTCTTAATTTTTAAAAGGCCTTTTCATATAAATTGTTAGAGATACAACATATAGAACTGTAAATTTCAAGTGCAAGGAAATAACCTATATAAAATACTTTTATTGTATTTATCCATAAAAGGTACCATTTTTTTTGACTGTTGCATTCAACTATCTCAGCATACCAAGTAATCATATTTGAAAACTCTTCAAAAGAACTTCAGTAGAGAGCTGTGAGGATATAAAAAAGCTGCAAGAGAATGTAACTCACACCTTAACAAGAAGAAAAGGCTCATCTACAAAATTATTAAAAAAAAAAAAAAAGGTCATGAAGAACCTAGGGACAAGACAGGAATAAAGACACAGACCTATTAGAGAATGGACTTGAGGATATGGGGAGGGGGAACCATAAGCTGGGACAAAGTGAGAGAGTGGCATGGACATCTATACACTACCGAATGTAAAATAGATAGCTAGTGGGAAGCAGCCGCATAGCACAGGGAGATCAGCTTGGTGCTTTGTGACCACCTAGAGGGGTGGGATAGGGAGGGTGGGAGGGAGACGCAAGAGGGAGGGGATATGAGGATATATGTATACATATAGCTGATTCACTTTGTTATAAAGCAGAAACTAACACACCATTGTAAAGCAATTATACTCCAATAAAGATGTTAAAAAAAAAAGCTTGTGGCCTTTTTGAAAATGTTCTTCCTTGCCCGTATTGCATTATTGATTTGTTTCACATTTAAAGGAAAACACTAAACAATTGCTGTTTTTAGCAAGAGAAAATGCCTATTAAAGATTCAGTTTAGCTTTGAATAGCTTGATAGGATACTGATAACTTTAAAGGCAAAACAGAATACAACAGAGGATATCTTTGCTTTTCTCCCCTAAGACATCATTAGGCTTCATTAAATTATTGTAAAACTGTACAAAATGAATTTTAGAGTTATGTTTCTAGTATTGAGTACTAATATTGAGGTAAAGTAATATTCCAAGTAGAAAATTTAATATTAGCTTCAAATAATTCCTACTTCTTTAACTCTCTGCAGATTCCAGTAAATGAAATTGAAATGAAAATTTTTTTTTGTCAAAATGACAGGGTTCAGATTCACCCCTTTTTCTCTTTGGAAAAGTGGTGTTACATGAACAGCATTCTTTTCTGAATACAATTCACTAGTATACCATGGTTTACACATGATGAAAGTTAAACTAAGGATACAAAATGTTTTATGCACTTGAGATATATAGATTTAATTTCATTAACTCAATAGTGCTTATTCTGGGAGTTGTTTTAAAGTTCTATTTAAAATATGATTTGGGGTAAATATTTGCTGTGTCTTCACAGTAAATGACAAATTAATTTTTATGTGGTTTAACTTATTTGAAAAAGTCTGTTGAGGTAATATGTAAACTTTAGGATTACAAGACACACACACACACACACACACACTAATAGGGAGATTGAAATCGATTGTTAAAGTAATGGTTTGGGATTCCCAAACGAATACCAATCTATATAGCATCTTTGTTTGGATTGAAAAAAAGTGGCCTTTCCCAAAAGTAATTTTATTTTCTGTGTCCAAGCCTTACACTTCTTTATTTTGTGAGTATACTTGGAGATTGACTGATTTCTTTAACGCTAATAGAGATGTTTGTATTCGTTTTGTAGTTAGTCAGTTTTGATTACTTATTTTTTTCTAGAAAATGTGTCATTCTTCCTAATTGTATTAAGTTTAGTAAGTTTTCTTTTTCTAACTTTTAAGACGAGCACTTAGCTCATTTATGGTTAGTCATTTTGTTTTCTAACATGTTGTATTCTAGGCGGTACATTTCTCCCTAAATACCTCCTGATTAACAGAATCCCATGGGTTTTATAACAAACTGCTTTTGTTGTAGGGCAGTTTCAAACATTTCCTAAATTTCAATTTAAATTTAGTTTCTGATCTGTGAAATAAGTATTTATTTATTTTGTTACCAAATGTATAATTTCAATTCTCTTCTTGTTTTCTTTTTATGACAATATGATTATGAAATAAGGTTTATGTGCCAATTCTTAGCTATTCAAAACTTTTTATGGCAATTTAATAAGTGCATCATATGTGCTTCCAAATAAATTGTATTCTATACTTATTGGCTGCAGTGTTCTATATGTATACATTAGATCATGCTTCTTATTTGTGCAGTAAATCTTTTTAAATATTTTGAGAGGGTTTTTTGTTTTGTTTTGTTTTTGTTTTTGTTTTTTTGGTCAGCTTAATCTATCAGCTTCTGAAATCCCCCAATCTGCCTACTAATTTTTCCACTTCTTATTCTTTTTTTGCTTTATAAACGTTAAGACTTTGTACACACGCTTAGGATTGTTACATCCTTACATGAATTTATCCTTATATTATCTCATATGATTAAATAATTACCTCAAAAATGCTTTGGGGGGCATA
The DNA here is from genome assembly GCF_949752795.1 of Hyperoodon ampullatus. Taxonomy (NCBI): domain Eukaryota; kingdom Metazoa; phylum Chordata; class Mammalia; order Artiodactyla; family Ziphiidae; genus Hyperoodon; species Hyperoodon ampullatus. The sequence goes on from NC_136925.1 coordinate 5,235,562, forward strand.
GAGCCAGTTTGAGTAGATATTAATATTACTAAGCCATATTCTTGCTATTATTTTTAGTATTAGTAGTAGTTGCATTTTCTACTTAATATGCACCGAGGTATACTGGTAAATGTTTAAAAACTGGCTCTCTGAAACAAAATCTCTAATTTGTAACATTTGCTTATTTCCCTGGTGTAAATACTCTCTGTGTGGCATAATGCAAGCAATCAACATGAAAGAACTGAAGCTGATGTGAAGACTTGTGCACAGCAGCTCTGGAGAGCTCTTGAGAGACTTTGAAACCTGGCTCTAGCACATTACTGACAATACATTTTCTTTGCTTCTTTTTTCTCCTTTCCTTCCTTGTATTGGATTGACCAGGTTTTTAAAATTATCTTCTTTTTCCTTTACTGGAATGGAAGTTATACCTTTTATGTTATTAACTCTGTGATTACCCTTGAATTTGTTGCCATGCAGATTGATTTAAAAACTAACCAATATCTCTTATTTTCTTGAATAATCTAAGGTATCTTAGGTTGCTTTAGTTCTGATCCCTTTTCCCTACTTTCATGTCATTCTTGTCTTGTATTTTAGTTCATGCTTTTTAAGCCTCTCCAAATTAGTCAAAATATCATTATTTAAGAATTTTAAGCTATGTTTTCCAGTGCCTCCTTGAGTTATCATTATCATGTATATAGCAGCTGTTTTTAAACTGTGTTCTGTGGTTCCCATCGAGATCATAAAGGTGTCCTAGGGGCTGCTGATGTGGATGTGAGAGAGGCCAGATAGGCAGCATGCAAAGTTTCCACCTCAGTTCTAAACACCTGCCTCTTTTTGGCTGTTTTATTCTTTTTTACTCTTTTTTTCAACTGAGATATAAGGAAAATACAATAAGAATCATAAATGTTTGTATAGAGTTTGAACAAACGTACATACAGCCATGTAACCGCTACCGTGTAAAGGATAAAACTATCATTCAGCACCTGAAACACACACACATACACACACAGCTGAACTTTCTGCTTTCTTCAGGTGGGGGAGCTATGTTGGTCAGGCACTGTCTCTAAGCAGAGCAGAATGCAGTCTTCCATAGCGTGTTTGGGAAGCATGACGTTCAGTAATTAACGTCACTGCAGTTCAGACATGTGAATGATTTACCATTACTGTAGGTGGATAAGACTGTTGGTGACTGGCTAGCACTCGGAATCATGCTCAGTGGAATGAGCCTCTTCCTGATGGGCTGCCTTTCAGAAGTGAAGGGCTTTTCTGTTTGCTTGGCTTGCCTAACCATGTTTATGGAGTGAGTTGTCATTGGTTGATTAAGTACATTTAAAACTGGCTCTAGGGGTTAATTTTTATGATGACTAAAATGCTGTCGTTTATTTATTGAGGAAGTTAAAAATGAGTTCTGATTGCTCTTATTAGCATGGCAACAGAAGATCAGTTTTTTGGTTTGCTTTTTTCTACAATGCAGGACATTCTCTATTCATAGTTCTTTTTGGTTCTTTCACAGCCAACTGGAGTAAAGCCCATCATGGATTGCTCAGCTCTTCCCTGCTGTAGTTGATTCTCCTTGAAGATGAGGTTTGTTTTCAGATCTCCTTTGAGATGAAGTTTGTTTGTGCAGGTATGATTCTTGGTTAGGTTATGGATCAGCATGATTATATATTCTGCTGTTGTCTTTGAGCTGTTTGTTGAATCACGTATCAGGACAGAAACTCCATACAAGCATTTAAGTTTATGGACAACAGATATTAAACAACTGTGAGAAAAACAAAAATAACTATGGGATGAAAAGGCACTGTAGAAATAATCCAAGGTTTTTCTAGGTTGCCCAAGAAAGCAGATCCCAGTGACTCTCTGAGTCTACTTTAGGTAGCCGGGTTGACTTTCTTTTTCATTTAGATGTAGATTGATTCATTTTATGAGTAGTGTTAATTCAGATACAATAGGATAAGTTAGTAACAGCACAGATTTTCCCTGAGTAGCTAAAAGAAAATCCTATGTTGTCCAATGATTTATATAAGGAATTTAAACTTATTTTTGTGCTATATTACTTATTACAATATTCAAATTATAGAACAGACTTTTTATGCCTACCTCGAGTTGCCTAACTACTCTGTGGTCTGTTCCACTAGTTATTATTTCTCTACAAAGAGCATCACAACTTTGGGATCTTTACAAATCTGAAGGCCAACAGAAGATATTCGGGAGTCATCCACTTGGGGAAGCCTAACTAATAGCCTTGCAGAACAAAAAGCTGTGGTTCTGTGTGAACACTGAAGAGCATTGATTTTCACACAAGATGAAGAACACAGACGCTTCCTGAGAGAAGTGAACAACTTTTGTGAAGCTGTAAGTATATTATTTTTAAGGTGTTGTTAAGACAAACAGTCATTTTGGCATCCCCAAAATATCTTATCCCCTTTTTCTGGTGCCCTAAACTTGCATTATCTACAAGAGATTCATTATTAGTAAAGTCAGTGTAACATACCTTAACTTAGTTTTTTTTTCAAATTAGGTGACTAGCAATCACTTGGAAGAGTTATTAAAGAGTTATGGTGGTAATTGGTTCTAGTATATTTTAAAAATAAGCAAGTTTATATTATTATAAGAGGAACACAGTAGGAAAAATCAGAAGTGTATAAACTTGTAAGGAAAAAGATACAAATAAAAGGATAATAAAAGTGTGCAAAGGAAAGTGTAACAATCAGTGGTTTCAGGTATTTAGGAGGATCTGGTTTTGGTGGTGTTCATTGTAAGTTCTGTCCCGTCCATTGCCATTATTTATTCTGAGGATCTTGGGTTAACCATAGACTTTTGTGGGGTTTTCTGAAGATCTTCCACTATTAGGACTTAATTAGTATAACTTACCAATTCCAGTTAAAATGCTTTCTGTTATTCTAGAGGTTTCACAGTAATGAAGACAGTGAATATTTTTGAGCAGGGGGCAAATCCTTGTAGAATTAATGAATAACTGCTGGTAAAATGGCCCCCTTTTACTTAATAGAATGGTTAGAATGTTCTACTTTGGTAATAGGGTATTCAGTCTTTTAGCTACAATCTGTGCTGTGGTTGTTTTAACAAGGGAGTATTTCAACCCTCCAGAAAATAAGCATACAATTATTTGTGCATATTTATCACCCAGAGGGAAGTCATTTTATAAAATTCAGTTTAAAATGCCCAAATGTTCTCTCAGAGCATGGTTCCAGTCTATGCCTTGCTTTTACACTTTTTCCCAGCATTATGTTACCTGTGGATGAGGCTATATTTTGTTATCCTTAAATATTTTATCCATCAGTGTTTTTAATATTGTGGACATTTTCCCCTTACTGTGATGAATCAGATCATCTGGTGGAGAATTTTGACAAGTGTTCATTTCAAGTTTTATCAGATGCTACCTTTTGATCATCCTGGTTTTGCCAGATCTTAGCCACGTGGGTCTTCCAATATGATGGCTCCCTCTGTTTCTTTTCATAATTTAGAAAACAAATTTAGGGTACCTAGGATGGAATATCTGAACCCCTCCATGGATTTGACAAGTTCCATGGGAGGTTTCCCTGAGAGGACTTCAGTCAGAACAGACTTTTTAGCAGAATGGTCAGCTAAAGCATCTCCTCTATGTGCTGTTTTCATTGTATTCTTCCTTCAGGACGGTGTTTTTGTTTGCTTTGTTTTTCAGGAAGACCCTTTTGTTCTGATTGTATTTATTCACAGCTGTTATCATTATTTTTAGTTACTTGACATGTCCTAGAGAGGGCCACCACTGAGTGACCCGAATAGATTTGACTTCTGGTAAAGAATGGATCTTACAAGATGGAATAGACTAACTGTTGTATGTGAACATGGTATTTCTTTATTTAATTAAAAAAAAATAAAGCCAACCATCACAATTAGCACAACAAGAACAAAAACAGCAAACCAGGATTTGTTGAAAAATGTCCAAATGATATGTTCTTGTTATGGAAATGGATAGAATTCAGAAACCAATCAGGGGATTCTCCTGCATTGGGGAGGGTAAAGGAATTGCTGAAATGATCTTATACCAGTCCAGGTGGAACCATCATATTTAACGGGAATTAAAGTATGATATATGAACATTTCTTTTACTAATTTAAAGACTGTAATTGCTCTAAACTTAAATACACCAAAGTTTAGGGAACTAATAATTTAACCCAGAAAGTATGTAGAGAAGAAATACAAACACATGTGATTTGGAGGAAAAAAAAATATATATATATATATATATATATATATATACACACTTCATTGAAAATGACATACTAGTATGCTTAATATAAATTGTAGAAAGGTCCCCATTCTCTTCTTTTTGTCAAAAATCTCTAAAACATAAAGTAAACAATAATGATATTCTCCTTATAATGAGCTCACAAATCCTCACAAAGATATATACAAGCATACACACATATACAGTGTTATGATAATTCTGAGAAATATTTCCTTATTTTGCTATTAATTGGGAAAAAATATTTTCTACTATTAATTCACATCTCATGGAATTGTAAAGAATTTTTCATATCATGGAGAGATGTAGCATGCACCTGCAGTATTTAGCCCATGTATTTGCATGAATCTTTTCCCACCTCAGGAATATTAATAAATACACAGATCTCTCTAACAAAACCACTGTAAATCTGTTTTCTAACACTAGTAAATTTTATGTTTTAAATTGTTAGTCTTAAACTAAGATGATTACATATATGTATGATAACATTGTACACTTTAAACTTGACACAGCTTGTTTTTTTTATATGCCATATTATTTACCCTTCTCCCCCAAACAAAATGAAAATATAAACAACAACACATAAACAAAAGCTAAACTCTTATGGCACTTTGTGGAAATCATACTATCCTCTTTTTCTTTATAGTTAGAATAATTATCATAATTTGTAATGCAGGGATTCTTCTATCTTATAAAGCCCATATTTTCATGAATAATATATGAATAGTTCTAATTCTTTCACTGCAAAATAAGTCCTTCAGAAATCAGTAGCAATGATTACTTAGTGTCAAAAAGTGTTAGTAAAAACAATATGGCCATATCATATAAGAAAATTTTTTAAGTTCTCAAACATCTAGCTCAAGGTTTCAGGACGTTTTACCCTTGAACCCTTGCTGTCATGGTGAAAACATGAAAAGATCTATAAGCAGGGCTGTGCTGACCCAGGTGGGTATGGGTGAGGGTGACGTGTCAGTCCTCCACTGGGGAGCATAGTGTGAAAAGCACTAGTTGAAAAGGTTCAAGCTTTCAGCTAAAAAGGTAATGCTGCAAGAGTGAAGTAGTGTTAGCAAAAGTTACAGAGCCTGGAAATTATTGCAGAAGCATCTGGAATTCATTAGAGGATCTTCAAATTTTCAGTAGCTTATGAACTATGTGAAGGGAATTGAGGTAGAGGAGGGAGATGAATTTAAAAGGAATGGCTTTTCCTTTGCACAGTTAGAGTTAATTCATCATAAAAGAGTGTTAAATTTACACAGCAAAATTTGGAGACCAAGATTTTTAAACTGTAAACTTAAAATCGTGATTTGTGTTAGAGAGTTCCAGAGTCCTCCCTAAAAAATTCAACAAGGGATTTATTATCCCGGATGAGTTCCTTTACTTGAAATTGCTTCTCAAATTATTTAGAATGCTACCAATTGCTTAGTGCAGCACAGGTTAGGTAACTTGGATTTTAGCTCAGAGATCAAGGTGGAAAAGGGCCCGATAAAGCATTGCTGGCATCTGAGAGGGCAGGACAGGGGCAGAAGATGGCAGCACAGGGCAGTGTCAGTAAGAGAGAGTCCAGATAAGATGTCACCTCAGCAGAGCACTAGGTCAGACCTCAATGGAGTTTGAATTTTGTATTCAAGAAGTGTGCCCTTGGTGCTATTTCTTACTTGTTTCATAATCGCTAAAATAAAGTGGGGGTAATAATTGTAGAAGACTTGTAGGGTTCTGTTGTGAAGATAGAAGACAGAACACTGTGAGGTATCACTTCTGGTATGGCTATTACCCAAAAGGAAGGCAGAAAGACTGAAATAGGACTGGAGGGCATTGGAGATACATTTCACTCACTTTGCAATTTTGTTTGAGTCTGACTCCCCAAAGAAGAAATATTCGGGAATTCTGTTTTCTAATATCAAATGCAATGGGGAAGGATGCACAATAATATGGAACTGATCTAGTAAAGTTTGTGGTGGACAATCCCCCAACTTGAAGATAATTGAGAAAACAAAAGAAAAGATCAAAAGTCAGTTCAAAGAAATCAGAAAAACTGAGTGCTTTGTTGGAAAAAAAGCACCCCACACTAAGACATTTGTATATTTCCATTTTGGAGGACTAATATGACAAACTCAATAAGCTGTTGTACAGGATATCAGTCTCTTCAGAATCTCATATCCAGGCTTCTGGGTGGCCTCTGTAGGAGTATTCCCAGGTGTCTTGGGTACATAACCCATTGCCTGCTTCCTGTGACTGCCCTTGAATAAAATCACCACTTAGTAACCCATTATGGATGAAGTATATATTTTCCCCACAAAACAGTTTAATGTTGTTTACCAACTCTCATGCTCCTCCTTTGGGATCAAAGAAATATTTGATGTCACTATACTCTGAGGTAAGAAGTATTATCACACATGGCAATGCCAAGCCCTTCATAGAGTTGGCATTAAGATATGCCCTAGTCCTTAATTTGTCAAGATTAAAAAGTCAGTGTACTTAGAAACCAATTTAGAGCAATTCTCATTTTTTCCTCTATCCCACTGAAAAGTCCTCAAAGACACAATGGTAAACCAGCTATATGAAAAATTGACCATTCAGCCTGTGATTCTCTTTTAATAAAAACTGTACAATGTTGAGCTAAAAAAAAATATTCTTTGCTTCTACCCTAGGGGGAATGAGCTTAAGCTTAGGAACAAAGGATGGCAGGAAATGTTTAGAATACTTTTCCCAGATGGTAGGGTTCTGTTGTGAAGATAGAAGACAGAAGCTGGGCACAAGTTTTCTGACCTCTATATTGCTGTAAGTCTACATCATTTAGGTCAAGTGGGAAATTAATGAATTGCCGAGTGTCCATCCTTTAGCACAACTACATCAGCCTCTTCTTTTCTCATACACAAAAATCCTCTTGTAAAATGACAACTGATTTCCATTGCAGGTTTAGATATGTTTCATGTTATCACCAGAACTTTGTAAATAATAGCTTTTATTCTTGGAATAAAATTTGTTTTAACCTCATAAATTTAGTGTTATGTTTGAAAATCATGAAGGGTCTGGAGCCCATTTGCTACATTTTTCTTTGGGAAGTGATATACCTCAATGATATTTGCATTTTGGGGGCTCTATTAAGATGCTTGCTTATAATGTTTGCGATGGACAAAGTTTTCTTTTTTTAATTTCAAAAACAGTAAAATATGATGCAAATATAAGAATTTTGTTTCTTGAGAACACAAATATGTATCTTGAAGACATAAAAAAATTGCAAAAAAATCAGTGTGTTCAGTTAAATCATACTTGTAGTAAAACAATTGAAAATTATTTTACTGTTTAGAAAGCCTATACTACTAAAGCAGAAAATTGGAAAAAGCTACCATCGGTGGGGTTTGGTGACGGACTCTGCACCATTCATTTTATATAGTTGACCTGAAAATAAATGAAGTCTTAGAATCATCTAGGAGATTATGGCACTAATAAATGTCTCTATCTTCCTCTTGAATAATCTATGGAATCTTAGGTTGCTGTAAGTTTGATCAAAAACACAAAACTTGAATCCATTGCATTGCATATTTGTTTAAAATGAATCAGCCAGGACCTTCAAGATGGCAGAGGAGTAAGACGTGGAGATAACCTTCCTCCCCACAAATACATCAAAAATACATCTACATGTGGAACAACCCCTACAGAACACCTATTGAATGCTGACAGAAGACCTCAGACTTCCCAAAGGCAAGAAACTCCCCACGAACCTGGGTAGGGCAAAAGAAAAAACAGAGACAGAAGAACAGGGACAGGACCTGCACCTCTGGGTGGGTGCTGTGAAGGAGGAAAAGATTCCACACACTAGGAAGACCCTTCACTGGTGGAGATGGGGGGTGGGGGTAAGCTTCGGAGCCACAGAGAAGAGTGCAGCAACAGAGGTGCAGAGGGCAAAGTGGAGAGATTCCTGCACAGAGGATTGGCGCCGACCAGCACTGATGAGCCTGAGAGGCTTGTACACTCACCTGCCGGGGCAGGTGGGGGATGGGAGCTGAGGCTTGGGCTACGGAGGTCAGACCCCAGGGAGAGGACTGGGGTTGGCTGCGTGAACACAGCCTGAAGGGGGCTAATGCACCACAGGTACCCAGGAGGGAGTCCTGAAAAAAGTCTGTACCTGCCTATTTTATTGATAGTGAGCTGCATGAGCTGCTTGTAAATTTTGGAGATTAATCCTTTGCCAGTTGCTTCATTTGCAAATATTTTCTCCCATTCTGAGGGTTGTCTTTTGTCTTGCTTATAGCTTCCTTTGCTGTGCAAAAGCTTTTAAGTTTCATTAGGTCCCATTTGTTTATTTTTGTTTTTATTTCCATTTCTCTAGGAGGTGGGTCAAAAAGGATCTTGCTGTGATTGATGTCATAGAATGTTCTGCCTGTGTTTTCCTCAAAGAGTTTGATAGTGTCTGGCCTTGCATTTAGGTCTTTAATCCATTTTGAGTTTATTTTTGTGTATGGTGTTAGGGAGTGTTCTAATTTCATTCTTTTACATGTAGCTGTCCAGTTTTCCCATCACCACTTATTGAAGAGGTTGTCTTTTCTCCATTGTATATTCTTGCCTCCTTTACCAAAAATAAGGTGACCATATGTGCGTGGGTTTATCTCTGGGCTTTATATCCTGATCCATTGATCTATATTTCTGTTTTTGTGCCAGTACCATACTGTCTTGATCACTGTAGCTTTGTAGTATACTCTGAAGTCCAGGATCCTGATTCCTCCAGCTCTGTTTTGCTTTCACAAGATTGCTTGGCTATTCGGGGTCTTTTGTGTTTCCATACAAATTGTGGAATTTTTTGTTCTAATTCTGTGAAAAATGCCATTGGTAGTTTGATAGGGATTTGCATTGAATTTGTAGATTGCTGTGGGTAGTATAGTCATTTTAACAATGTTGATTCTTCCAATCCAAGAACATGGTATATCTCTCCATCTCTTTGCTTTCTTTCATCAGTGTCTTATAGTCTTCTGCATACAGGTTTTTGTCTCCTTAGGTAGGTTTATTCTTTGGTATTTTATTCTTTTTGTTGTAGTGGTAAATGGGAGTGTTTCCTTAATTTCTCTTTCAGATTTTCATCATTAGTGTATAGGAATGAAAGAGATTTCTGTGTGTTAGTTTTGTATCCTGCTACTTTACCAAATTCATTGATCATCTCTAGTAGTTTTCTGGTAGCATTTTAGGATACTCTATGTATAGTATCATGTCATCTGCAAACAGTGACAGCTTCACTTCTTCTTTTCCGATTTGGATTCCTTTTATTTCTTTTTCTTCTCTGATTGCTGTGGCTAAAACATTCAAAACTATGTTGAATAATAATGGTGAGAGTGGACAACCATGTCTTGTTCCTGATCTTAGTGAAAGTGGTTTCAGTTTTTCAGCATTGAGAATGATGTTGGCTGTGGGTTTGTTATATATGGCCATTATTATGTTGAGTTAAGTTCCCTCAATGCCTACTTTCTATAAATGGGTGCTGAATTTTGTTGAAAGATTTTTCTGCATCTATTGAGATGATCATATGGTTTTTCTCCTTCAGTTTGTTAATATGGTGTATCACATTGATTGATTTGCATATATTGAAGAATCCTTGCATTCTTGGGATAAACCCCACTTGATCATGGTTTTTGATCCTTTTAATGTGCTTTTGGATTCTGTTTGCTAGTATTTTGTTGAGGATTTTTGCATCTATGTTCATCAGTGATATTGGCCTGTAGTTTTCTTTCTTTGTGACATCTTTGTCTGGTTTTGGTATCAGGGTGATGGTGGCCTCATAGAATGAGTTTTGGAGTGTTCCTCTCTCTGCTACATTTTGGAAGAGTTTGAGAAGGATAGGTGTTAGCTGTTCTCTACATGTTTGATAGAATTCGCCTGTGAAGCCATCTGGTCATGAGCTTTTGTTTGTTGGAAGGTTTTTAATCACAGTCTCAATTTCAGTGCTTGTGATTGGTCTGTTTATATTTTCTATTTCTTCCTGGTTCAGATTCAGAAGGTTATGCTTTTCTAAGAACTTGTCCATTTCTTCCAGGTTGTCCATTTTATTTGCATAGAGTTGCTTGTAGTAGTCTCTCATGATTTTTTGTATTTCTTCAATGTCAGTTGTTACTTCTCCTTTTTCATTTCTAATTCTATTGATTTGAGTCTTCTCCCTTTTTTTCTTGATGAGTCAGGCTAATGGTTTATTAATTTTGTTTATCTTCTCAGAGAACCAGCTTTTAGTTTTATTGAACTTTGCTATTGTTTCCTTCATTTCTTTTTCATCAATTTCTGATGAAGAAATCTTTATGATTTCTTTCCTTCTGCTAACTTTGGGGGGTTTTTTGTTCTTCTTCCTCTAATTACTTTAAGTGTAAGGTTAGTCTGTTTATTTGAGATGTTTCTTGTTTCTTGAGGTAGGATTGTATTGCTCTAAAGTTCCTTCTTAGAACTGATTTTGCTGCATCCTGTCAGTTTTGTGTTGTCGTGTTTTCATTGTCATTTGTTTCTAGGTGTTTTTTGACTTCCTCTTTGATTTTTTTCAGTGATCTCTTGGTTATTTAGTAGTGTATTTTTTTGCCTCTATGTGTTTGTATTTTTTTACAGATTTTTTCCTTTAATTTCTATCTAGTCTCATAGCATTGTAGTTAGAAAAGATACTTGATATGATTTCAATTTTCTTAAATTTACCAAGGCTTGATATGTGACCCAAGAAATGATCTATCCTGGAGAATGTTCCAGAAGAAAGTGTATTCTGTTGTTTTTCGATGGAATAGCCTATAAATATCAATTAAGTCTATCTGGACTAATGTGTCATTTAAAGCTCCTGTCTCCTTATTTATTTTCATTTAGGATGATCTGTCCATTGGTGAAAGTGGGGTTTTAAAGTCTCCTACTATGACTGTGTTCATGTCAATTTCCCCTTTCATGGCTGTTAGTATTTGCCTTAAGTATTGAGGTGCTCCTAAGTTGGATGCATAAATATTTACAATTGTTATATATTCTTCTTTGATTGTCCCTTGATCATTCTGTAGTGTCCTTCTGTGTCTCTTGTAATAGTCTTTATTTTAAAGTCTATTTTGTCTGATATGAGAAATGCTACTCCAGCTTTCTTTTGATTTCCATTTGCATGGAATATCTTTTTTTCATCCTCTCACTTTCAGTCTGTATGTGTCCCTAGGTCTCAAATGGGTCTCTTGTAGACAGCATATATACGGGTCTTGTTTTTGGATCCTTTCAGCCAGCCTATGTCTTTTGGTTGGAGCATTTAATCCAGTTGCATTTAAGGTAGTTATCGATATGTATGTTCCTATTACCATTTTCTTAATTGTTTTGGGTTTGTTATTGTAGGTCTTTTCCTTCTCTTGTGTTTCCTGCCAAGAGAAGTTCCATTAGCATTTGTGGTAAAGCTGGTTTGGTGGTGCTGAATTCTCTTAGCTTTTGCTTCTCTGTTAAGATTTTAGTTTCTCCATAGAATCTGAATGAAATCTTTGCTGAGTAGAGTAATATTGGTTTTAGGTTTTTTCCATTTCAACACTTTGAATATGTCCTGCCACTCCTTTCCGGCTTGCAGAGTTTCTGCTGAAAGTTAACCTTATGGGGATGCCCTTGTATGTTATTTGTTGTTTTTCCCTTGCTGCTTTTAATATTTTTTCTTTGTATTTAATTTTTGATAGTTTGATTAATATGTGTCTTGGCATGTTTCTCCTTGGATGTATCCTGTATGGGACTCTTTGTGCTTCCTGGAGTATTCCCTTTCCCTTATTAGGGAAGTTTTCAGCTATAAGCTCTTCAAATATTTCCACAATACCTTTCTTTTCCTCTTTTTCTGGGACCCCTATTCAAATGTTGATGCATTTAATGTTGTCCCAGAGGTCTCTGAGGCTGTCCTCAATTCTTTTCATTCTTTTTTCCTTTATTCTGCTCTGCAGTAGTTATTTCCACTATTTTATCTTCCAGGTCACTTATTCTTTCTTCTGCCTCAGTCATTCTGCTATTGATTGCTTCTAGAGAATTTTTAATTTCATTTATTTTGTTGTTCATCATTGTTTGTTTGCTCTTTAGTTCTTCTAGGTCCTTGTTAAACGTTTCTTTTATTTTCTCCTTTCTATTTCCAAGATTTTGGATCATCTTTACTCTCATTACTCTGAATTGTTTTTCAGGTAGACTGTGTGTTTTCTCTTCATTTGTTTGGTCTGGTGGGTTTTTACCTTGCTCCTTCTTCTGCTGTGTATTTATCTGTCTTCTCATTTTGCTTAACTTACTGTGTTTGGTGTCTCCTTTTCGCAAGCTGCAGGTTCATAGTTCCTGTTGTTTTTGATGTCTGCCACCCGTGGTTATGGTTGGTTCAGTGCGTTGTGAAGGCTTTCTGGCAGAGGGCACTGGTGCCTATGTTCTGGTGGATGAGGCTTGATCTTCTCTTTCTAATAGTGAGGACCTCGTCCGGTGGTGTGTTTTGGGTGTCTGTGAGCTTATTATGATTTTAGGCTGCCTCTCTGCTAATGGGTGGGGTTGTGCTCCTGTCTTGCTAGTTGTTTGGCATAGGGTCTCCAGCACTGTAGCTTGGTGATCGTTGAGTGGAGCTGGGTCTTAGCATTGAGATGGAAATCTCTGGGAGAGCTTTTGCCATTTGATATTACATGGAGCCAGCAGCTCTCTGATGGACCAATGTCCTGAACTTAGCTCTCCCACCTCAGAGGCACAGGCCTGACACCCAGCCGGAGCACCAAGGCCCTGTCAGCCACACAGCTCAGAAGAAATGGGAGAAAAAAGGAAAGAAAGAAAAAATAAAATAAAGTTATTAATTTAAAAAATAATTATTAATAATAAAAAATTAAAAAGTAATAAAAAAAGAAAAAAAAAGAAAGAAAAGAGCAACCAAACCAAAAAACAAATCCACCAATGACAAAAAGCACTAAAATCTATACGCAAAAAAAAAAGTACAGACAGAACCCTAGGAGAAATGGTAAAAGCAAAGCTATACCAACAAAATTACAAAAAGAAGCATACACATACACACTCACAAAAATAGAAAAGGGGGGAAAAATATATATATATAAAGGAAGAGAACAACCAAATCAATAAACAAATCTACCAATGATAATAAACTCTAATTACTAAACTAAGATAAACATAAAAACAGAAACAAATTAGATGCAGAAAGCAAACCCCAAGTCTACAGTTGCTCCCAAAGTCCACTGCCTCAATTTTGAGATGATTCATTGTCTATTCAGGTACTCCAGAGATGCAGGGTACATCAAGTTGACTGTGGAGATTTAATCTGCTGCTCCTGAGGCTGCTGGGAGAAATTTCCCTTTCTCTTCTGTGTTCGCACTGCTACTGGGTTTCAGCTTTGGGTTTGGCCCCGCCTCTGTGTGTAGGTCACCTGAGGGCATCTGTTCTTTTCTCAGACAGGACAGGGTTAAAAGAGCAGCTGATTAGGGGGCTCTGGCTCACTCAGGCTGTGAGAGGGAGGGGTATGGATTGCAGGGTGAGCCTGCGGTGGCAGAGGCCGTCATGACGTAGCAAGAGCCTGAGGCACGCCGTGTGTGCTCCTGGGGAAGTTATCCCTGGATCACAGGACCCTGACAGTGACAGGCTGCACAGGCTCCTGAGATGGGAGGTGTGGATAGTGACCTGTGCTTGCACACAGGCTCCTTAGTGGCTGCAGCAGCCTTAGCATTTCATGCCCGTCTCCGGGGTCCACGCTGACCTCCGCAGCTCACGCCCGTCTCTGGAGCTCGTTTAGGCAGCGCTCTTAATCCCCTCTCCTCGTGCACCAGGAAACAATGGTCTCTTGACTCTTAGGCAGGTCCAGAATTTTTCCCGGACTCCTTGCCAGCTAGCTGTGGTGCACTAGCCCCCTTCAGGCTGTGTTCATGAAGCCAACCCCGGTCCTCTCCCTGGGATCTGACCTCCAAAGTCCAATCCTGAGCTCCCAGCCTTCACCCACCCCGGCGGGTTAGCAGAGAAGCCTCTCAGGCTGGTGAGTGCCGGTCGGCCCCGATCCTCTGTGCGGGAATCTCTCCACTTTGCCCTCCGCACCCCTGTGGCTGCGCTCTCCTCCGCGGCTCCGAAGCTTCCCCCCTCCGCCACCCGCAGTCTCTGCCCACGAAGGGGCTCCTAGTGTGCGGAAACCTTTTCTCCTTCACGGCTCCCTCCCACTGGTGCAGGTCCTGTCCCTATCCTTTTGTCTCTGTTTATTCTTTATTCTTTTGCCCTACCCAGGTACGTGGGGAGTTTCTTGCCTTTTGGGAGGTCTGAGGTCTTCTGCCAGCGTTCAGTAGGTGTTCTGTCAGAGTTATTCCACGTGTAGATGTATTTCTGATGTACTTGTCGGAAGGAAGGTGATCTCCACGTCTTAGTCCTATGCCATCTTGAAGGTCTCTCCAGCTTTTTCTTTTTAAAAACATGTCTTTTCTTTTTTTTTCCCCCATTCCCCATCCCACATCCCCCACTCCCATTCATAGCTCAGCTTTTTCTTAATATTAGTCAAAAGATGAAAGTACAAGTGTTTTATTCCATACACATCATGCACTGAGGCATGACAGAAAACAATGTCAGTTTCTTTCCTCCACCGATGCTCTTGACTTCACTGATTTGAGTCTTCTGTGAACTTCTTTGAGCTTTGGTGCTAATTTTGATGTTCTGTGAGCTGTTCCCCACAAGGGGTAATTTTGGCATGCTGGCGGTTCTTCCTCTTTTCCTTCCTTTAGCAATAAGTCTAGTGTGAGGTGAGGAGGAGGCGTGAGGCTGGGGTGAGTTCATTTATTCCTCAGCTCCTTGCTCTGTATTCGTCTGCAAAGGCTACCATAACAAAGTAATGTAGATGGATGGCCTAAACAACGCGGTTTTACTTTCTCGCAGTTCTGGAGGCTAGATGTCTGAGAAGAGGTATTGGCAGGGTCGATGCCTTCAGCAGCCGCTGTCCTTGGCTTGTAGATGGGCTCCTGTCCCTCTGTGTTCACACGTCTGCCATCCATGTGTGTGTCTGTGTCCTCAGCTCCTCTTCTTATGAGGACAGTAGTCATGCTGGATTAGGGCTCATCCCCATGACCAACGTTTAACTTAATTACCCCTTGAAAAGTCCTACCTCCAATGTAGTCATGTTCTCAGGTACTGGGGCTTAGGACTTCAACCAATGAACTTTGGTGGGCATGCAATTCAGCCCTTAGGAGCCCCCTTCCTCCAGATTCAAGGTTGGCATAGTCAGCCTTGGGTGTCACATCTCTCCATCTCCCTCCTCTGTTCTGCCTCCCTCTTCTGCTTTTAAGAGCTCTCGTGATTACATAGAGCCCATTTGGATAACCCAGGATAATCTCCCTTTTTTACAGTAAACTAATTAGCAACTTTAATTCCATCTGTAACCTTACTTTGCTTTTGCCATGTAATATAATATAGTCACAGGCTCTGGGATTAAGGCATGTGCATCTTTGGGGGCCATAATCCTGCCTACTCCTCTAACAAAGAACAGAATCCATCACACTTTTCAACAAACACTGATTCTCTCCTTTAAGGCTACTTGGGGCCAAACTCTGGGGGAAATTTTCTCCTTCCTCTTCGTATTTTTCCTGTTTCCATTGAGGATAAGAGTGTGAGCAGGTATACTTCTACCCCCTTCTCCACACGGGGATACGGTCTTTCTCACAGAAGCGGAAGTCACCAATCAGGCTTGTCTGAATCAGTACATCCTTTTGGCCAGGTCAGCAGAGGCTGGAGCCACGGTGTCAAGGGCAGAAACCAGACCTCACACTTCCTCTTTCCCTTAATGTCATGGATCAATAGGGAGGCCAGGAACTTTTCCTCTGGCAGAGGCATCCGTCTCTTCTCCAACCTTCACATTTTCTTCTTTTACTTTCTGCATCCAGCCTGACTGACCCGCTTGTCCTTCTTCATGAAGAGGGAATAAGTCAGCTTAGAACTTGCCCTCTACGGCCCTCTGTCTTTTCTTCAGTGCAAGAGGAGAAAAGTACCCCACTTTGTTTTCAGCTCTGAGTCACATTCTCCAATCCAGTTTTTATCCAGACTCCTGCTTTGAGATGATTAATTTTGCAAGTGCCCCATAATCTCAAAGCAGGAGTCTCTGGATAAAGGCACTTGCAAAATCATCGTCACCCATATTTTCTTTTGGAGTTAGCATATAATTCTCCTGTGATGTCTGTCAGCCAGCCTTTAGAGAGGAGGAAAAGAGCCTCTTAAAGCTCAAACAAGAACATTGACTTTACTCTAGTAATGCTGCTGTGTGGAAACTAGAGGTTTATTTGAAGTCTTCTAGTATTTTCTACAGGATAGTATGACAGGATGCTGATATAGAGGATCCCCACCTGCCCCTGCTTTATCCATAAACATTCAATTTTTATCAGTATGACTTTCACATAAGCTTTTAGTTGAACAAGATTACCTAGTGCTAAAAGCATTGTGTTAATACTAACTGATGTTAGTAAACAATCCTACTGTGATATCAGTGCAGGTTGGTATACACTGTTAGAAAGGTCTGCAGAGTCCAAAATGTCTTCCCTCACATGCCTGCCTGGTTTCTTGGTGAGGATGGGTGAAAGGTGGGGCCTCTCTCTCTCCATACCATCTCTCTTTAGTTGTTGTTATGGGTTTTGTGTTACAGGCTTTATGTCTCCCTAATTCATATGTTGAAGTCCTAATTACCCCATTATCTCAGAATGTAACCTTATTTGATGGCAGTGTCTTTATAGAGGTAATCAAGTTAAAATGAGGTCATTAGGTTGGGCCCTAATCTAATATGACTGGTGTCGCTATACGAAGGGGAAATTCAGACACAGACACGCATACAGGGAAGATGATGTGAAGAGACACAGGAAGAAGGTGACCACCTATAAGCCAAGGAGAGACCCCTGGACAGATTTTCCCTCACAGCCTTCAAAAGGGACCAACACTGCCTAAACCTTGATTTTGGACTTCTAGCCTCCAGAACTGTAAGACAATAAATTTCTGTTGTTTAAGCCACCCAGTTTGTAGTACTTTGTTACAGAAGCCCTGGCAAACTAACATAGCTGGGTAGTTGTGCTTCTTATAAAGTGGCCCAGGGCTCTAAAGACCAAGGGAGAAGCCGTCTGAGGTAGGACTCAGACCTGACATAGTGTTATTCTGCCATACTCTCTTGGCCAAAGCAATCACAGCACAGCTTGGATTCATGGAAGGAGACATAGACCCTGCCTTCAGATGAGAAGAATGTCAGAGAATTTTCAGCACTTTTTAATCTGCCACAGTGACAGGACAGATGAGGATACAGTGGGGATCCTGACTTTAGAGAATTTATGTCAATAAGAGCATCTGTTCTTACTCTGGTAAGAAATTGTAAACTTTATGTATTCTTACTAAGTTTGTAATGATTCAATCCCAGTAAATGCACGTGTTCTCATCAATGACTGGGATTGAGATAAAGCAAACCTGGAGACCTGATTCCCTTATTAGTTACAGCCTTACAGGCAGTTCTTCTAGTGAGGGGTCAAGTCAGAGTTCTAGACCCTGACTGGGAGGGCCTAGAAAACCTGCTTTCTAGTTCCAAGCCAGCCTCTAACAAGCTGAGATACCTTGGGCAAATCAACTTACCTCTTTGCATTTCAGTTTCTTTATTAGGAAAAAGAGAACAAGGCCATCTTGAAAACCTCTTCCAGCTATGAAATTTTATGACTCGATTAATTTTTTCACTGCATAATAAGAACTTGTTATTCCTAAGAAATCAAAATTCCCATAAATGCATCTTACGGAATATTTGCTTTAAGTTTGCATCCACTATTTCCTCCAACCTGCCGCATCTTTGAAGAGTAGTGTCATCTGCTACCTTAGTTCATTTTTAATATATGTGGTCTACTTTATCTGCTCTGCTGTGCCTGCAAACTAGAATATTCTCCAGTTATTTCAGTTCCAGGCTTCCTTGCTGAGGCTTAGAAACAGAGGGCTAACTGGGACAAACTGTGTCGGGAACTTTGGCCATATGCTACTTGTCCACTAAACTCCGAACAAAGAGCGCACATTTACTTCACTGTTCATGTCTATTGAAGGTAACTCTGAAACTGCCCTTGCCAGGAACTGTGACTCACAGATAAAAGATCCTGTGGGTAGTGAACTCCCCCAGAGCCATCCCACACAAAGACAGCATGCTTTTGTAACACCCACATACCTTATATTTTATGTTACAGATGGCACTTTAAGGTCCACTTATAAAGAATCATTGTCAAGCTCAGAGGTCAAATGCACTGAATAAGGTATCAATTTAAGGGGAACTAGTGTTTGAAATACTTTCCTACTTTAGTAAATTCTCTGAGCCCTATAAGAGCCTATAACAGGTCCAATGGAATGACCTCTTTAAACAACCAAGAACTCATTTACACATTCCTTGTAACAGATCCTTTAGTTCGACTTCTTTGAGCAATTGCTTTCTTTGTACAAAGCTTCAGAACATACACTCTATCAAAGCAATTTAAAAGGTCTAACATTTTTGAAGAAAACCAAATGCAGAAATCTCTCTGCTGACCTCATGATCAGTATTCTGCTTGAAAAAGATAGAAGGCTTATCAATGAGATGTGAATGTTCTGCTTCCTTTAGGAGGTTAAAGAACAGAGCTGTTTATCCTAATTTTATCCAGGCACCCAGATTCCATCTACAGATTTCTCGATGACAGAGAAGAATGGTTTCATAAAAACAGCAAGATGATTCTCAATCTTAACTTCGCTTCTCCTCCCTACTCTCTCATTATGTGTTTGAACTTGCCCTTCTTTTTCATATCGTTGGATTATGTAGTTCCTGGGTGAAGCGTATAGGTTGATGAGTGCTCAGCAAGTAAGGGCTTTCTTTTGCACATACAAATCCTCTTCCATAAAAGTCTATCCCATAACTTTCTGCCTGAACCCTGTACCACAACCTATGCTCAATGTCCAATAAGGCTAGTCTGAAGATACTCCAAAACAGTTCATGACCCTTTGCCAGGGTTATATTCTTTTCTGTCCAGTTGTTCTAGTTCATTTTTAATTTCATTCAGCTCCTGAATTTATTCCTGCTTGCTCCTGTCTCCAGGACTTCATTTTTAGTCTTGCTTTCCCTGTGTTTGATGCTACATGATCATCATTTTTGGCTCAGCTTTAAATTTCTGAGAATATTTTTTCAAAGTAACTCTTTGTGGAAAAACTTATTCCTGCTTCAGCCCTTTGGGATGGACATCTTGGTCATGGTTCCTTTGGCCAATAAATTAACTGTATCTTCCCAGTGTGTTGAGGAGAGAGATTTAGCAATCATTTTGTGTAGAAGCATGTTCCCCTCTGTACTGTATATATTCTGGGTACCCACCCTCCCAATCTTTTCACACCTTCTCTTATCAGACAACTTTAAAGGCTGCATTGACACAGACATCATGAGAGTGTTACTGGATCCCAGGCTTTATCTCTGGGCTAGGGAATCAGAGCAAAGGTTGCTTCTTACCTTGATACCTAATGCATTAGTGTAGAGAATGTTGTTGGCCACTGATAACTCAGCATTGATTTCCTCTCTGGAAGTTTCCCTCTGACTGAAGGAAGTTGCCTTTCCCAGATTATGCTTCTGCCACAGGGGCATCCAGAATCCTATGACTGGTTGATTCGGGGATACATGACCCAGCGTCCTTGCCCAGAATTGGAACAATATTAAAGGTCCATCCCAGCTTCAAATCATCCCTTAGTCTCTACTGTTACTGCATTACATTCCAGCTTCTCCCTCAACCCAATCCTGATTCCTTTGATCCCTCATAGGTATTTTTCCCTCTGATGAACAGTCTCTGATAAAACCTGCACATAAATCTCCTTACTGGAGTTTGTTCCTAAGACAGTGGTGATCTTCTCTTGCAATTAAATGTTATTTTGGGCTCCAAGGCCATGTTTCTCAACACAACCATTTCAACAGGTCATGGCATCTTCTGTAAATTCATGTTAGTGTCATAACAATGGATTCAGTATTATTGTGAACATGAATGGCACATGTTGATAAGCAGACATGACTGGAAAACAGCTGTGTTTACATGTTTAAATAATATTGAGACTAAAACAGAATGTATAAATAGCTGCATAGTGCCGTGAACGTTGATGTTACTCAATGCAAATCATTGCATTGGGAATGGGTCTCAATAGACAACCTCTTAAAACATAAGAATCCTCAGTTTTCAAAAAAAACTCGTGAAGAAGAAAATTCTTAACAATTTGATAGGTTAAGTGCAAGAAGCAAGGCACAAGTCAGGCCTCTTACCCCTAAGTATAGTAAGTAATTTTTTTTTTTTTACAGTATAGAACCTGCTTAAAAACTATAAGGAAGTTGAGTTGGTATATAGATAAATTATCTCTAATTTATTTTTAAACTTTACACCATATTTGGAGAATATGTGTGTGCATTTGGGGCAAGGGTAGGGACTCAAGTATAGAAAAATTTCAAGATAATAGTTTAGTGCTCTCTTAGTTTTATAAATTTTAAAATAGAATATAAATATTGCATAACCCTACCCCATACACAAAGTTAAAGCTCCCTTCTAGTTACGCCTATGGATGACTTGTCTCTTTAAGTTTCTCTGTCTGTAAAATGGAGATAATAATATTTACCTTCCTCATACAGTGTTGAGATGATGAATTTCCTAATGTGCATAATATGCTTTGAAGATGAAAAGCTTCATATAATTGTTAAGTGTTATTATTGTGCATAAATTTATTAGGTATCACAGGTGCACAATTCTGAAGAATACATTAAAGGTAAAATTCATAATGAATAATCTTTGAGGTTGTAAACCTGAATTAAATATAAAGGGAAAAACAACCTTCTAAACATTAAACACAGATGGTAATGATTTTGTTCAGATTTTCCTTGTATATAGATTGGTTATATTTTACAATTAGACAAAGAGCTACATAGGCATCAATTAAGTTTTAAAAATCATGTGAAGCTTGGCTTTCAAAGCTTTGTCCATTATTGGTAAAATTCTTAATTATAAAAGTTTAATAAAAGAATGCTTCTTGCGCTTCCCTGGTGGCGCAGTGGTTGAGAGTCCGCCTGCCGATGCAGGGGACATGGGTTCGTGCCCCGGTCCGGGAGGATCCCACATGCCACGGAGCGGCTGGGCCAGTGAGCCGTGGCCGCTGAGCCTGCGCGTCCAGAGCCTGTGCTCTGCAAACGGGCTTTTTATTTATTTTGTGACTTTGGGGATTGATTGGTACAGCCTTAGGGTTTCAGTCCAACACATCAACTATAAAATTTTGGCCAAAAGGCATGTGGTTATAATATTCTTGATCCTTAAATGCTCTCCTCATTGCCCAAAAAAGTATATTTTCGTTCAGTATACTCCTTCTGCTTCAGGAAAAATAAATCCCATTACTGTGGTAAAGGCCTTGTTGAAATTCTCTTGGGTTCATAATCAAAGTAACTCTTGTGTGTTTCCTGACTTTGTGCTCTAGTAATGTATTTCAAGGACAGGTGAGAGATGCATTTTTGCTTAACTTGTGACAGGCGGCATTTTATTCCCAGGCAGCTATCTGCCTGGAATATTGTCTACTTCTTCTTGGCCATGAGCACAAATCCAGAGGGACCTGGGCTCAGTCTGAACACCAGTGTCAGGCACATTCCTGGCTTATTCCACAATCTCTGTGCTGGAGCTGGGGCTCGCCTCTCATCCACCCAGAGAGAGTCAAGTGGTCTTGAGTAAAGAAAGATTTGTTTTTTAGAATGAAATAATGTCATTTGCAGGAACAGGGATGGACCTAGAGATTATCATACTAAGTGAAGTAAGTCAGACAGAGAAAGACAAATACCATATGATATCACATATATGTGGAACCTAAAATACGACACAAATGAACATATCTATGAAACAGAAACAGACTGACAGACATACAGAACAGACTAGTGGTTGCCAAGGGGGAGGGGAGTGAGGGAGGGGAGGATTGGGAGTTTGGGATGAGCAGATGCAAACTATTATATATAGGATGGATGAACAACAAGGTCCTACTGTACAGCACAGGGAACACATTCAATGTCCTGTGATAAATCATAATGGAAAAGAATATGAAAAAGAATATATATATATGTATATATATAACTGAATCACTTTGCTATACAGTAGAAATTAACACAGCATTGTAAATCAACTGTATTTCAATAAAATTTTAAAAAAATATTTATGTCTTTTTTAACTTTCACTTTCAGCTGTTTTAAATGCAGGTATTTGGGGAAGTGGGGTGGCCAGTTTGGAACATGGTGAAGAAATGTCCCACTGAAAACTGCTGCAGAGACAAGCCCCTCCCCTCCTGCTGCTTCACTGCACTTCTGTAAGGAGTTGTCATCATTTATAACCAATCTCTAGTCTGGAGGATGTTCAGGTCAGTGACGCATGTACCTGACTAACAGTGAAAAATAGTGTTCTCCCTCTTTAGAGGAGCATTGATTTGTTTTAAGGGTGAGGGCTGCTAACACAGTAGACAAAGCCATTCATTGAAATAGGGCTTCATTGTCTTGAGAGCTGATGCATGTCTAGAAAGGATCGGATTAACTCCATGCACATTGGAAGCATCAACTCTCTATTATAAAGCACCTTAAAGAAGTTCAAATGAAGGTAAGATAAAAGTTAAAGGCTTTTTGAGATAAGTAAAACTTGGGTTTGGCCAGGGTAGAGCATTAACTATCTATCTATTTTGAAGGCTGCTTCTGAATCAAGATCAGAGGTGGGCATTCATTCCCTTATTCATTCAACCAACTAATTTTTCTTATATTGTGAGACAGTGCTGTATGTCAGGACTGTGATCTATGAAGGATACAAAATGAAATCCCTGCTTTCCCAAAGATTATGTCTAGGGGAGAGAATCAAACAGTGAGGGGGGTAAAGAAATCTTGTTACTATCCATGGTGCAGGTCACCCTGTCTCTCACCTAGGATGGATCATCTGGAAGCAGAAGGAGAAAAGGAGGAAGGAAGGAAGGAAAGGAAGGAAGAAAGGAAAGAAGGAAGAGGGAAAGAGGGAGAGAGGGAGGGAGGAAGCAAAGGAGAGGAGGGGAGTAAAGGAAAGGATAAAAGGGGATCACTTTTCTCAAAATGCAAAGAAAAATCTCAATAATAGCAACAAAAACAAAAATAATTTCACTCTAGAAATTCAGGACAGATGCTAGAGAAACCCAAGTGTCCACATGTACGGCCTTTTGATTTTCCTCCCTTGGTTGTCTGTTTGGGAGACTCTTGAACTGCTGCTCTGTCCTCATTCACAGCTCTGATGAGTCCACTGAAGTTGATGAGGATCTAATTCTAAGAGAAGCTTTGAGACAGACCTAATTGCTCCATGCGGCTTCTGGGATCTTAGTTCCCTGACCAGGGATCAAACCCAGGCCCTCGGCAGTGAATGCACCGAGTCCTAACCCCTGAACCACCAGGGAATTCCCAAGACAGATCTAATTTTAAAACAGATATTATTATAGGACATGTTACTTGCAAACCAATATGCTTTTTTATATAGACATTTCATTTACATTGAGGAAATGGGAGCAAATTTAAATGAATCATATCTATTTTCTTTATCCTAATAGGATAAAATGGTATTCTTGGTTTTCAAAAATATCAAAAATGAGTAGAATAAAACGTGTCATTATCAAGTACCTACCAATGAGACAACCAGTTTTGGAAGGAAAAACATTTATCAGGGATTACATAATTATTGGGGTTTCTTACGTATTTTTCTTATTTAAAAAAATGGAAGCTTGGAAAGGAGGGGGCTATGAGTATCTATGACTATTTTGCTTTAAAATTATAAATACCTAGAGCTTGGGTGAAGAGTTCACTAAGAGCATCTCATCATTCCATCGCCTACATCTCATTATTCCATTGCCTTCATCAACTTCTCTCCTATCAAGAGGTCTGGGTTCCACAGGCTATCCCTCCCTCCTGTGCCTTCTCCCAATCCATTCATGCCCCTAGGACACTGCTGGCCCCTCAGCCAGGTCCCAGCTCTGATGGCACATAGAATTAGGATGAAGAGCTTTAAAAAAATGTAATACCTGGATTTAACCCAACATTCAATATATTATTAGCTTCTAATACTGACTAGATGAATCTTGCTATTGGTTAGCTATATATTTTAACACTGATCTTTCATAATGTAATATACATCTGTTTATCCAACTGGTATACTAGCTGCATACTGCATTAAGCACCCAATTAGACCACAAGTATCTCAAATTCTGTATCTCCCAAACTGAATGTATTGTAAAGTTTGTTCTCCTCTAGTGGATGGACATAGAGTCTGTCATACAGAGTGAAGTAAGTCAGAAAGAGAAAAACAAATACCATATGCTAACACATATACATGGAATCTAAAAAAAAAAAAAAGGTTCTGATGAACCTAGAAGCAGGACAGGAATAAAGACGCAGACGTAGAGAATGGACTTGAGGACATGGGGAGGGGGAAGGGTAAGCTGGGATGAAGTGAGAGGGTAACATTGACACATATACACTAACAAACGTAAAATAGATAGCTAGTGGGAAGCAGCTGCATAGCACAGGGAGATCATCTTGGTGCTTTGTGACCACCTAGAGGGGTGGGATAGGGAGGGTGGGGGGAGACACAAGAGGGAGGGCATATGGGGATATATGTATACGTATAGCTGATTCACTTTGTTATACAGCAGAAAGTAACACAACATTGTAAAGCAAGTATACTCGAATAAATATGTTAAAAAAAAAGAAAGCCTGTGTAGCAATACTCATATCAGATAAAAATAGACTTTAAAATAAACAATGTTATAAGAGACAAGGAAGGACACTACATAATGGTCAAGGGATCAATCCAAGAAGAACATATAACAATTATAAATATATATGCACCCAATACAGGAGCACCTCAATACATAAGGCAACTGCTAACAGCTATAAAAGAGGAAATTGACAGTAACACAATAATAGTGGAGGACTTTAACACCTCACTTACACCAATGGACAGATCATCCAATCACAAAATTAATAAGGAAAGACAAGCTTTAAATGACACAGTAGACCAGATTGACTTAATTGATATTTATATGACATTCTGTCCAAAAACAACAGATTACACTTTCTTCTCAAGTGCACACAGAACATTCTCCAGGGTAGATCACATCTTGGGTCAGAAATCAAGCCTCAGTAAATTTAAGAAAATTGAAATCATATCAACCATCTTTTCTGACCACAACACTATGAAATTAGAAATCAATTACATGGAAAAAAACGTAAAAAACTCAAACATATGGAGGCTAAACAAAACATTACTGAATAACCAAGAGATCACTGAAGAAATCAAAGAGGAAATCAAAAAATACCTAGAGACAAATGATAATGAAAACACAATGAACCAAAACCTATGGGATGCAGCAAAAGCAATTCTAAGGGGGAAGTTTACAGCTATATAAGACTACCTCAAGAAACAAGAAAAATCTCAAACAATCTAACCTTACACCTAAAGGAACTAGAGAAAGGAGAACAAACAAAACCCAAAGTTAGCAGTAGGAAAGAAATCATAAAGATCAGAGCAGAAATAAATGAAATAGAAACAAAGAAAACAACAGCAAAGATCAATAAAACTAAAATCTTGTTCTTTGAGAAGACAAACAAAATTGATAAACCATTAGCCAGACTCATCAAGAAAAAGAGGGAGAGGACTCAAATCAATAAAATTAGAAATGTAAAAGGAGAAGTTACAACAGACACTGCAGAAATACAAAGCATCCTAAGAGACTACTACAAGCAACTCTATGCCAATAAAATGGACAACCTGGAAGAAATGGACAAATTCTTAGAAATGTATAACCTTCCAAGATTGAACCAGGAAGAAATAGAAGATATGAACAGACCAAACACAAGTAATGAAATTGAAACTGTGAATAAAAATCTTCCAACAAACAAAAGTCCAGGACCAGATGACTTCACAGGTGAATTCTATCATTTAGAGAAGAGCTAACACCCATCCTTCTCAATCTCTTCCAAAAAATTTCAGAAGAAGGAACACTCCCAAATGCATTCTATGAGGCCACCATCACCCTGATACCAAAACCAGACAAAGATACTACAAAAAAAGAAAATTACAGACCTATATCACTGATGAATATAGATGCAAAAATCCTCAACAAAATGCTAGCAAACAGAATCCAAGAACACATTAAAAGGATCTTACACCATGATCAAGTGGGGTTTATCCCAGGAATGCAAGGATTCTTCAATATATGCAAATCAATCAATGTGATACACCATATTAACAAATTGAAGAAAAAAAACCATATGATCATCTCAATAGATGCAGAAAAAGCTTTTGATGAAATTCAACACAAAAACTCTCCAGAAAGTGGGCATAGAGGGAACCTACCTCAACATAATAAAGGCCATATATGACAAACCCACAGCAAACATCATTCTCAATGGTGAAAAACTGAAAGCATTTCCTCTAAGATCAGGAAAAAGACAAGGATGTCCACTCCCACCACTATTATTTAACACAGTTTTGGAAGTCCTAGCAATGGCAGTCAGAGAAGAAAAAGAAATAAAAGAATACAAATTGGAAAAGAAGAAGTAAAACCGTCACTGTTTGCAGCTGGTATGATACTATACATAGAGAATCCTAAAGATGCCACCAGAAAACTACTAGAGCTAATCAATGAATTTGGTAAAGTTGCAGGATACAAAATTAATGCACAGAAATCTCTTATATTCCTATACACTAATGATGAAAAATCTGAAAGAGAAATTAAGGAAACACTCCCATTTACCATTGCAACAAAAAGGATAAAATACCTAGGAATAAACCTACCTAGAGAGACAAAAGACTTGTATGCAGAAAACTATAAGACACTGCTGAAAGAAACTAAAGATGATACCAACAGATGGAGAGATATACCATGTTCTTGGATTGGAAAAATCAATATTGTGAAAATGACTATACTACCCAAAGCAATCTACAGATTCAACACAATCCCTATCAAATTATCAATGGCATTTTTTACAGAACTAGAACAAAAAATCTTAAAATTTGTATGGAGACACCAGAGACCACAACTATCCAAAGAAGTCTTGAGGGAAAAAACCGGAGCTGGAGGAATCAGACTCCCTGACATCAGACTATATTACAAAGCTACAGTAATCAAGACAATATGGTACTGGCACAAAAACAGGAGTATAGATCAATGGAAAAGGATAGAAAGCCCAGATGGTCAACTACCTATGACAAAGGGGGCAAGGATATACAATGAAGAAAAGATAGTCCCTTCAATAAGTGGTGCTGGGAAAACTGGACAGCTACATGTAAAAAAATGAAATTAGAACACTCCCTAACACCATACACAAAGATAAACTCAAAATGGATTAGAGCCCTAAATGTAAGACAAGACACTATAAAACTCTTAGAGGAAAACATAGGAAGAACACTCTTTGACATAAATCACAGCAAGATCTTTTTTGATTCACCTCCTAGAGTATTGGAAATAAAAACAAAAATAAACAAATGGGACCTAATGAAACTTAAAAGCTTTTGCAAGGCAAAGGAAACTACAAACAAGATGAAAAGACAACCCTCAGAATGGGGAAAAATATTTGCAAATGAATCAATGGACAAAGGATTAATCTCCAAAATATATAAATAGATCATGCAGCTCAACATTAAAAAAACAAACAACCCAATCAAGAAATGGGCAGAAGACCTAAATAGACATTTCTCCAAAGAAGACATACAGATGGCCAAGAAGTACATGAAAAGCTGCTCAACATCACTAATTATTAGAGAAATGCAAATCAAAACTACAATGAGGTATCACCTCACAGCAGTTAGAATAGGCATCATCAGAAAATCTACAAACAACAAATTCTGGAGAAGGTGTGGCGAAAAGCGTACCCTCTTGCACTGTTGGTGGGAATGTAAATTGATACAGCCACTATGGAGAACTGTATGGTGGTTCCTTAAAAAATTAAAAATAGAATTACCATATCACCCAGCAATTCTACTCCTGGGCATATACCCAGAGAAAACCATAATTCAAAAAGACACATGCACCCCAATATTCATTGCAGCACAATTTACAATAGCCAGGTCATGGAAGCAACCTAAATGCCCATTGACAGATGAATGTATAAAGAAGATGTGGTACATATATACAATGGAATATTACTCAGCCATAAAAAGGAACAAAATTGGGTCATTTGTAGAGACGTGGATGAATCTAGAGACTGTCATACAGAGTGAAGTAAGTCAGAAAGAGAAAAACAAATATCGCATATTATCACATGTATGTGGAACCTAAAAAATGGTACAGATGAACCGGTTTGCAGGGCAGAAATTGAGACACAGATGTAGAGAACAAACGTATGGACACCAAGGGGGGAAAGCAGCAGCAGGGGGGGTTGGTGGTGTGATGAATTGGGAGATTGGGATTAACATGTATACACTGATGTGTATAAAATTGATGACTAATAAGAACCTGCTGTATAAAAAAATAAAATAAAATTCAAAAAAAAATTCAGGAAGAATCAAATAAGGCAATTGGACTGAAATGCTGTAACCATTAACTATACTTGAAAATAATAATCTCTTTACTCCAACCTGTACTCAAAATGGTGAAAGAATTCAACAAAAGAGGGAAAAGTATATGTTTCTGACATATATTTTGGGTAAATAGTAGAATTTAAATTCAATGGAGACAAAAGTGATAATCCCTAAAAATCTTTGAGAATAATATAAATCGATTATTTTGAAGTAGATTTTTTTGCTTTGAAATATCTCAAGAAGTTAGGAAGTCTTCTCTAGCTCTATGATTCTACTGAAGTTATCCAAAAACATAGCATTGTATCTAGTCCACAGTAGGATAGTTGAGATGACAGACCCTAAACATCTGGTGGCTTCGGTTTCACAGTTCACAACTTACATCAGTTACCAAGATCATTTTTCCTGTAGAGAGTGATAAAAACATTTCCACTTAACAGTTCTATTGTCCATTTCATACTCTATCCTATCTGTTGTCCCCAAACTCCTCAACCACACTTACTGCAAGTACATTTTGGCAAAGGGCAGAGGAAATAATTTTATATGCCTGCAAACTTTGAGCTTGCCAGACAGCCGCCATGCTAAAATGTATCTATATCCATGGGTGAAGTTTAAAGTAGATCTCTACTTTTGCCTCATTTCCTCGGTTTATGAAGCCTGGATTTTCTGTTGTTCAGGTACAAGGACCTTATGGTTATATAAGTAAGTATGTACAAAGGAATGTATAAGTTGAATTTGGACTGGGAAATATAAGGATGAATCAAGAAATTTATGCATGAACTGAGCTTGCATCCAGTTTTAGTACATTGATTTAGGGAATAAAGTGTGGAGATAACTCATTTTCCCAACAATTATAAAATTTTTCCAAAAATAAATACTTATTTTTGTTTTTCATTTCCTTGAGAAATTAAAATTCAGACAATCAGATTTCCTCTCCCCAATTTATCTGGACTCATCATCCCTACAAATTTACTACTTACTCATAGTTAATGGTATAAAAAATAAATCTAAAAAGTTTTTATTAAATAGCAACTCTACCCAAACTATCTTACTCTTCAGTTATCTAATTGTATATATCCTGTTTTATAATTAGAAATTTGATTTGTTTGAAGTAATGAGAAAATGATTTGCTTCTCCTTGCTCATAAAAGGCTCTTGGAAAAAATTATTAGTATTCTGCAAATAATGGAAGAGGTAGAAGTTGCTGTGCAATAAGTTTCTGGTTTTAACAAAAACAACACATAGAACTATTTAATCCTCAAATGGCTTTCAAAGCATTTGTTGATGAATATTAGTTTTTGAGGACAATATCTATTAGATGTGGTTGCTGATACATTAGAGAATATATATTTGTGTATATGTGTATACTCATAAAAGGCATATAATTTTTTTTTTAATTTTTGACTTATTAACATAGTACATATTTAAGACAATTTTTAGTGCTTATTATGATTTAAAGTTTTGCCCATTTTGTCAATTTTAATGTTTTAGTTTAGAGAGGTTTTTACTTTAATCTTCGTAAAATTATGACTTATAGTCTTTCTGGGTTATCTGATATTCAATGAAGAAGCTAGAACAAAAGTGGGCTCAATCATCCTTAAAGTCATATGAGT
Organism: Hyperoodon ampullatus; assembly: GCF_949752795.1. Classification (NCBI taxonomy): domain Eukaryota; kingdom Metazoa; phylum Chordata; class Mammalia; order Artiodactyla; family Ziphiidae; genus Hyperoodon; species Hyperoodon ampullatus. Next base: position 5,265,890 of record NC_136925.1, read on the forward strand.
ATTAGAATTGTTATAAACATCAATTACAAGCCTGATTGATTGCTAACAATGTAACATAAAGCAAGTTAGCTGGAAAAATTAATATCCAACTTTTCAAGGGACTTATAAAAGAAAGTCCCAGTCACACAACTTATAATCAATGTCAAAAGGTATCCAAATCCATTAACTGAGTTTTCTGTTATGCTGTCAGAACAGTTGAGAAATGTCATTAATTTAAAAAAAAAGGCAGAACAGTGCCACTGCCTTGTTAACTGGCAACAACTTTGAGGAAAGGCTGCTCTGTGCAGAAGGCAAGGAAGTGTTAACCACCCCACTTTGTGACTTGGTCCTACACAATTACCTGGTCATCCTCACCTGCACCAAGAGGGCTTCTCAATCTTGAATTCGAGAGGTAAAAAGAATGTCATTGAAAGAGAAAGAGTTACAACAAATTTAAATAAACAGAAGCAAAGTGTTTGGAATGTGTCCAAAAGAAGGAGCTCATTTCATATAACCCTATCGGAGCCTTACAAAGATGTTGTTAGGCTCATAACTTTCGTTTAGGAAAAAAAACATGTTGCTCTCTAAGAGGAGAGTTTAGTAGAGACTTTTATCAAATATTCATTTACTCAATGTAATGGAGTTTAAATGGAGTTGAAAAACTAGATGAAATTTTAACATTATTTTGAAAAGAAGACTTTAAACAAGTAAGGTGTATAAATGTGACAAAAGGATTGTTAGAATGAATGACAAAAAGGGAGGTTAAAGAATGTCTGTAGGGCTTCCCTGGTGGCGCCAGTGGTTGAGAGTCCGCCTGCCAATGCAGGGGACGCGGGTTCGTGTCCCGGTCCGGGAAGATCCCACATGCCGCGGAGCGGCTGGGCCTGTGAGCCATGGCTGCTGAGCCTCTGCGTCTGGAGCCTGTGCTCCGCAACGGGAGAGGCCACAACAGTGAGAGGCCCGCGTACTGCAAAAAAAAAAAAAAAAAAAAAAAAAAAGAATGTCTGTAGATGTGTCTGTGAAGGTAGTTCTGAAATTTAAGCACAAGGCTCCAGGAAGCAAACCTTGGAGAATTTCTAACTGGGTAACTGCTTGAAGGTAGATGCAGCTGTCCTCTCTCTTCTCCATCTTTTTCTGTCTCTTTCCCTCTCCATTCTTTCCTCTCCTTGCTCCTGTCTCTTTCCTCCCACAAAGTTCTCAACTTCTGGTAAAATAGCTGTTTTGTATTCAATCTGTGAGTCAGTCATTGAATCACCAGTTATTTACCAGGTTTATGGAAGCAAGTCTTTTTCTGACCAGGAATGGCAACTCCTGCTATTCTTTGCCGTAAAAAAAAGTATGCTTTTAAATTTTATTGCAATATCCAAAGTTAACTATTTAATTTACCTAACTAAACAAATATTTTGACATTTATGGTGACTGTTTTTACCTTTTTGTTTTAGCACATATGTGAAGAAAATGAGTTTATCTTCTAATATGAGCCAAGCTTCCAAATATTTGGTAGCAAGATTTAAATATCTAATATGGAGAATTGTTTTACTAAATTATTGTATATTCATTAGATGAAATATTTTAAGAACCCTACTAAAATGATATTTGTGAAGTTTTTATAGAAACATAGAAACTTTATGTTATACTGTTAAGAGGAAAAAAAAGAAGAAAATGAAATTAAATTTTAACTTAAATTCTATGGTCTATGAGAAGAGTGACTTGGTTTTAAAAAGCTGGATAATAAAATGCCTGATATACTGTGCCCAGACTATGCTTATTGGTGTCACACCGTATATATCTTATTGTTCCTGTTGATGAACAATGCAGGAGTTCACTTTCACCTGAGATGCAATCTGGACCCACCCACGGGGAAGCAGAGGGAACACCATCCTGTCCCACAGCCAGGGAAGAACACAGGTAAGACAAATAATCAGACAATGGATAGTTTAGTGCTGGATCAAGAAGGAGAAACCTCCCCAGTCATAAGTAACTAGGGGTAGGGATTTTCCAATGATAATGACCTCTTTAGGAATATCATTGACAACAAATATCTGCATTTAAAAGGATCTCTGTATAATTGCAGATTTAGAGACAGATCATTTTCGGCAAATAACAAAGGCTTTGAAAGAGGAAAGTAGCATCTATATGCACACTCGGAGGCAAGATGTAGTCCATACAGAAAAGGAAATTAGGCTGAATGGAGATATTTCTCTGCCTCATTTGACTAAAGGTTTTCACTATGGCCTTAGTGGGAAGGAGTTGGAAATTAATATCAGACTCCACCATTATTCATTTAAAGTTTTACATGTTAAGTTGGGTTAATTGTATACTACTTGTCATTCCATTTTTAATGGCCATGAATTTCTTTATTGTCTTTATAAAGAACCAAAGTTAAACAATCTCTAAAGGTGGGGTTCTACAATAAATAGGTATCCAGCCCTGATTAGATTTTTATCTATTATGCAACATTTCTGTTTTTTAATTGGTAACACCACATGATCGACTCTTTTGAAGATGTTGACTTACACTTATATAGTTGTATAGCATAAGATAATTAAAATTCTATATGAATATAGATGTGGGCTGCTAGGAAGCAAGAGAAAACTATAATTCAATTAGTGGGATGAAGTTTGGAACTGATTTACTCTCCTTTTTATATTATTGTTAATCTATTAATATTTATATATTATGTTTTAGAAAAAAGTAAAACTTTATAACAATATTATCTGTGAATTATTTTTGAGGCTGGATTTGGATGTTGACAGGAAGCTGGAGTGCTGATTCTATGATTGGGTATCTCCATATATCTTATCTGTCAGATTTTAAATTTATTTTATTTTTGAAATGTATTTATTTATACTATAGATAAGATTTATTGGGATAAAGCTGTAATTTATAAAAAAGCAGCAGTCACTCATATTAGCTGGAAATGGGGGATATTTTATATTTGGCTGGTAGTAGAGTCCAAAATAGATATTGTTTTTGCCTCATTTTATGATGATCTCAGAGTAACCTTGTCTGAGGCTGGTGTTCTTTGAGATTGTTTATTTCTAACATGAGAAAAACATAGGCTAGCGGTGAACATCAGACAGGTTCTCAGATGTCAGGAGTTGCTGGTTTGTTGTTGTTGTTGTTTTCTTTCCTTCTCAATGGCAATGTCATATTCTAAAGCATTGTCATCATGTCTACTTTCACAAGCTTTAAACTTTGTGAGCTTTGGCTGAATCTGGCCAAAGACTAAGATCCCTGGAAAATAAGCTCTAAGAATAACTTAAGCAAAAAACATTTTATTAGCCAATTATATTTCTAAAGAGTTTCTATTTCCATTGGAAAAAATGCCGACCCCTAGTTATTACTGGGGATGGCTTCTCCTTCTTGTTCAAGTATGAGAGATATCCTTTGTTAGGGTATCTGTTCCGACCTTGTTTTTTCCAAGTTGAGAGACACAGTCTCAGCTGGCTTGGGAGGAGCCAGTTGCTGTGGGTCAGGCATGTACTGACCGTTTCAGCGAGCTGCCCCAAGGAGAAGGGAAACGCCGGTGAAATAAACCATAGAGCAGCAGGAGAAGGACTGTCACTGAAAGAGTGCAGAGCCAGTCAGGTCAGAGGTCAGGACTGCAAGGAATGGAAGTCACGTCCCCGTGAGGCGGCAGGGCCCAGAGATGGGTCAAAACAAGGAACAAGAATGATGTACACGGACGGGTGGGGGGGAAGGGATAGATTTGGGAGTTTGGGATGGACATGTACACACTGCTGTATTTAAAACAGATAACCAAGAAGGACCTGCTGTGTAGCCCAGAGAACTCTGCTCGATATTCCATAATAACATAAATGGGGAAAGAATTTGAAAAAGAATAGACACATGTATATGTATAACTGAATCACTGTGCTGTATACCTAAAACTAACACAACATTGTTAATCCACTATACTCCAATATAAAATAAAAATTAACAACAACAGGGCTTCCCTGGTGGCGCAGTGGTTGAGAGTCCGCCTGCCGATGCAGGGGACACGGGTTCGTGCCCCGGTCCGGGAAGATCCCACATGCCGCGGAGCAGCTGGGCCCGTGAGCCATGGCCGCTGAGCCTGCGCGTCCGGAGCCTGTGCTCCGCAACGGGAGAGGCCACGATAGTGAGAGGCCCGCGTACTGCAAAAATAAATAAATAAATTAACAACAACAACAAAAAGAATGAAGTACACGGGAGCAGTGGCCAAGAAGGGAACTTCACCTGTGAAACACGCTGCCTCTGGGGAGCTGTTTGCTCCTCCATGTTTGTTTTTCTGGGGAACGCCATCTGCTAAAAGTGGTCACGTCTTCAGGTAGTCTCCTGACTCAAAATATACAAAGGAGAGAGAATATAGAAACCTATATATATCCAGGAGTAATTTTAACAGGAAACACATAGACCTCATGAAAGATGTTCACATGAAAAAGATATGGCTGACATGTTATTTTCAAGAGACCATTTTAAAAAACCTCAGACAACAAAACAGCAACAAAAGACACCTCAGAAACAAAATAGAAGATGTGTATTGAGAGCTGAGACCATGTATGGAGTGCTTTGAAGGTGGTACCTGACATCCAGAAATCAAAGCCTTGGTTCCAGGCAGTAAAAGCTGACTATGCAGGCTTGACCTTTCCTACCTGGATTATTCCCAGGGGACTGCTTTCCCTCCCTCTAGCCCATCATCCACTTAGCATTCGGGATGACTTTTTGCCAGATAGAAATTTGTTCATATGTCGTCCCAATGTAAAGTCTGCAATAACTCCCCAGGCTCCTCTTTTCTATGGGAGAGCACCTCTCTAATTGTTTTCCATGATTATTTTTAAGAGATGTTTAAAAGCATTTCATCGTTTTAAGGTTCTCTGGGCTAGTAATTTAGAAAACCTTGGTTCAGCAATGATAAAGAGGCTTCTGTACCACAGGACTTTTTCGAGCTGTGATTCAAATATGGGACTCAGAGTTTCCTCATCTCATGTTGTACATGTGACGACCATAGTAAGACCATTTTAAGATCATGAGGACCTGGTGTATGAAAGAAAGCTGTCAGAAATGTCTCTAAGTCCAGAATCATTGATCTTGTATCTGAGGACATTCGTGATCCAATCCCTGCCAAGCACACCCATCCCCATGTCCCCAAACCTGTCTGTTCCACACATGTTTTCCTGTCAGTTCTTCAAGGCATCTTATTCACTCCGGCCATTCCCTTTATGCCTCCTGCATACATCTCTGTTTTACTGCCATTCACTTACTTTAACAGCCGTTTTATTATATGCCTGCCCCTAGCCCCAGAAGATGCATTCCTTGAAGGCAGACTCCTGTCATGTGAAGGCAGTGCCTGGCACATAGTAGGTGCCTAGTCAGTATGTGCTGACTGAATTCCACTCTAAATAGAGGGTTTCTCCTTGAAAATATCTGCCTTTTCGTACCGACATTGCCCACTGTGATTGCCTGGACAGTTGTTTTTGGAAAGAGAAAAGGAAGTAAATTTTAAGTATTCTTTTCTCCTTTATTATAGTAGAAACCATTGTCATAAGTATTGCAGCGCTTTGTGGCAGTTTCTCTCCAAAGGCTTATAGTTAGTCATTTTGGTTAAAAATGGCCTCACGGATAGGCATCTGGTGTGATAAGAGCTTTACAAGATAACAAAGAAAATGCCACCAAGAAATACAGCCACAGGAACCAAGTTCTATTTTTTTTTGCTCGTGATGTTTCAAGGTTAAATACTAAACTGATGAAAAACATAGAATTATGGAATTTCAAAATGTTTGAAGTGACTTTAAAGGTCGTTTGGCTCATCTCTTTACTGAATCCCAATATTTTTGCTACCACGTGGATGTGCATTAGGTACAACAGTTCCATTGGTAGGGAATTAAACTCAGTCTCTCTCGTGATACATCTGACTGGTGTGAGAGGTATTTCTATTGATTTGAAAACACACACACATATAATTCTTCTTTTTTATTTTCTTATTCTTCATTTTTTTTTTTTTTTTTGGCCGCGTCAGGTCTTAGTTGCGGCATGTGGGATCTTCTTTGAGGCGTGCAGGATGTTTCATTGTGGCACGAGCTTCTCTCTAGTTGTGGCATGCCAGCTTCTCTTTAGCTGTGGTGTGCGGGTTTTCTCTCTCTAGTTGTGGCACACGGGCTCCAGGGTGTGTGGGCTCTGTAGTTTGTGGCATGTGGGCTTAGTTGCCCTGTGGCATGTGGAATCTTAGTTCCCCAATGAGGGATCAAACCCACGACCCTTGCATTGGAAGGTGGATCCTTTACCACTGGACCACCAGGGAAGTCCCCTTATATATATATAATTCTAATGTTGCCCTAAAAGACCATATGAGAAAATTTCCCATCCCTTTGCCACATAGCAACTCTTCAAATAATTCCTATCATTTCTTCCTCATTCTCTTCTCTAAAAATAATCAGCACAAATCCTTCAACTCTTCTACATCTGTCCCCAGTTTGGCAGTACCTTGCCTCCTATGCTTTCTTATCTCAACAATTATTATACACTACACTTTGTTACTTTTAAAGCATGGCATACAAAAATGAATCCCAAATTCCGTGTGTGCCATAATCAGCCCTTAAAAATTAGAAACACTTTTAGTCAAGGTATTATAATTGAATCAATATTCTTTTTAGACAATGACATTATACTGTTGAGAATTTTAAAGTTGTATTGTCATCTAAAACCTCTTCAGCCTTCATTTAATGCATGCAATTTGCCAGCACACATGCTGCATTATGTGGTCATGAATTTTGACCTTTGGAACTATATGTGGAAACTTACACTTCTTCTTCTAAAATTTATTTTTTGAAACATTTTCCCAGTCTATTGTTATAGTCTATCATGGTTTTGTTTTCTATTAAACCTTTACTGAGCTTCTAAAATGTATAAGACCCCATGTTAGGCTGTAAGGATGCAAAAATCTGATAGGACATATTCCCTGCCTTCCAGAAATTAGAATCCCTTAAGGGAAGACAGACAGTAATATCAGTAATTACAGGATAACATGGAGATAACTTTAACCAAGTTATTGGCAAAAATGTTAAGCAGTCAAGAAGGATCCTGGGAGCATGACAGTAATAACTTCCTTCCAGAATCACCTCTACAAGTATTCCCTATACACGTTTGCAAAAGTACTTGGAGTACACTTTTCTTGTTAGACCTAAGTAGGTAGATGCCCTGAGGTCAGTGGTTAATTTGGGCTAAGTCACAAGGGAATGTTAACAATCTAGACCAAGCCTGGATAACATAGAGGATGGAATTTTATGTGTAGCTACCTCATCCAGTCCCTACTGATTAATTTTAATTCTTCTGGCCTAAGTTTACAATTATCTTCCTATTAACTAGGAAGAAGTGACCCAAATCTCCTTGACAGTTATCTCCTATGTACCATTAAATAACCATGCTTTATTACTAAGTTTCTAACAGACTGAACAAAATCAGTTTCATGAACTTTCAAACACTTTACTTAATGAAGCTTTCCATTTTATTTATGACATGAAAATCTGTTTTCTATTGTAATGACAAAATATAATATGAATATCATACTTTTAATGAGATCTGAAAAATGTCAAAAGGAGTGGAACAATTTTTTTTTTTAGGTTAATATGGGATATTTTTCTTTTTTGACAACCACATTTAGCTAGATTGTTTTTGAGAACTTCATCCCTGGATTTATTGTTTTGGCAATCCTTATTTTTCTGCTTCCATCCATTTCCCTACACCATCATAGGGAAGGGGGAGGGAGAGAGGAATCGGAAAAAGACTTACCATTAGCCTTTCATTATCTCAATTTAACAGTTTTAGACCATTTCTTCTACCTATTAAGCTAGTCACATTTTCATAATTGTCTCTTCTTTGCTGGAAGTTAAATGAAAGATTTTGCTAAGCTGTATATTAAGAGAAACCTGGGGAATATGTATGGGATGAATTCTGATTGTTCTAAATCGAGAAGAGGGAGAGATTAGTCTGATTGTATTCACAAGATGACACAGCATAGTGCAATTCATCAGGTCCTCAAGACTACCCTCAGGTTCAATAATTCACTAAAAAGAATCACAGAGGACTTCCCTGGTGGTGCAGTTGTTAAGAATCCACTTGCCAATGCAGGGGACACGGGTTCAAGCCCTGTTCCGGGAAGATCCCACATGCCTCAGAGCAACTAAGCCCATGCGCCACAACTACTGAGCCTGAGCTCTAGAGCCCACAAGCTGCAACTACTGAAGCCCATGCGCCTAGAGCCCGTGCTCCACAATATACTATACTGTGCATTAGATCTCTAGGACTTATTTATCTATTAGTTGCAAGTTTGTACCCTTAAACAACATCTCTCCTACTCCCAAAACCCCCAGCCCCTGGCAACCACCATTTCACTCTGTTTTTACAAGTTTGCTTTTTCAGATTTCACATATACGTGATACCATACAGAATTGTCTTTCTCTGTCTGACTTATTTCACTTAGCATCCTCAAGGTCCATTCATGTTGTCATAAATTGCAGTATTTCCTTTTTGATGGCTAAGTAATATTCCACTGTATACATGTATACCACATCTTTTTTATCTGTTCACCCATTGTTGGGCATTCTTTAATTGGGTGTTACTAATTTTCTTCCCAAAGGGATTTCTTACTTCTTCTAGTTCATCAAGGAGTTCCACTTTTGTTTTCCCACGTTTTTATAGAATCTTAAAGTCAATATTATTTAAAAGTTTTTATTTTTATGGATTTGAGAAAGAAAAGAGAGGCTGTAATCAGTTTAATCTTTTGAAACAGAAGTCATGATCTCTTTTTATACATACCTCCAAAAACTGCAACTCTCTGCAACCTAAACATTAGGAATTAGGGACAGAATCATAATTCACTCTTATGTTTTTAAAATAGCAATTATTTCTCTATGTACTCAGTGCAAAAAAATATTGAAAAAAAGTATGACAGAAATCAACAATAATCTCACCATTTAAATATTATCATTTTTGTATTAATTCCTCTCTCTCCATGTACATATAAAACAAATGTGGATATCTATATTTAAATGCTTTATATATACATATATATCTGTATTTTAAATGCATAATATTATCACTAATAAATATAACACACATATTTATGTCAATATTCTCTATGAGATAATTTTAATTGTTATATGGTATACCATTATACAAATACAATATAATCTCCTTAACCAAATCCTTGTTATAAGAAAGGTAATTAGATATTTCCAGCTTTTTGCAATTATAGATAATAGCTCTGAACCCCACTATTCATGAATATTTGCATAGGATTTTGATTAATTCCCTAAAAAATTTTTTAAATAGTGGTACTACTAGGTTCAAAAGAATTCACATTGTCAGGTTTAATACATGTTGTCTACACTGTCCTCAAAAAAGGGGTTATACCAATTGATCCTCCCCTTAGCATTATAGGAAAGTGGCAGTTTCTAAATAATTCCCCAACGCTAGGTTTTCATATTCTTTATATTCATTGATAGTATAAAAGGGAAAATGTTTTCTCATTATTTTTTACTTGTGGGTTGAACACATGTTATTATGATCTGCTTTTTTGTTTTATGGAGAATTGCCTGTTTATCATTTTTCCCACTTTCGGTAATCTTTCTTTTCCAATTGATTTTTTAAATCTTTAAAGAATGTCAGTCATACTTTGCCATGTAATATAAACATTTTTTTGTAGTTTGTGCTTTGCCTCTTAACTTAATTCACAAAGCTAATTTTTCTAATCTAATCCTTGTTTTGTTATAGTTTCTGACAGTGGAGGCAAAGGAGAAGGGGGTAAGACCTCTTGCAGTTCATGCAGAAGATGATTTTTTATTTGTTTAGTTGTTTGTTTTTCATATTCTGAATGAGTTAAGAGTATAACAGAACAAAGTAAGAGAGATTGAAGATCAGAATTCAGATGTCTCAATCTGAAATGACCACCCTAGTTTAATATCTTGCAGACAGAAAACCTACAAAAACATGCTGAGTGGATGAATGGATGCATGGATGGATGGATGGATGAATGAATGCTGGGAACTGATCTAGGAGCTGAGGACTTGAGCTCCAGCTATAGAAATAACAATGGAATTTAATCAACAACTTGATAAAATCTGAGAAAGACCATGGAGGAAATCTATGGACACTGTTCATAAGTAATTACCAGAAATGGATATATCTATCATTATTTAATGATAAGTGAGGGGCTTCCCTGGTGGCACAGTGGTTAAGAATCTGCCTGCCAATGCAGGGGACAAGGGTTTGAGCCCTGGTCCGGGGAGATCCCACATACCACGGAGCAACTATGCCCATGCACCACCACTACTGAGCCTGCACTCTAGAGCCCGTGTGCCACAACTACTGAAGCCTGCCTGACTAGAGCCTGTGCTCCGCAATAAGAGAAGCCACCACAATGAGAAGCCCACGCGCCGCAACTGGAGAAAGCCCACGTGCAGCAACGAAGACCAAACACAGCCAAAAATAAATAAATAAATAAATTTATATTAAAAAAAAAGATAAGTGAGCAAAGAGAAAACATTTTCTGCAGCACAGTAAGAATTTCATCTGAATCACTGGCGTTATATCCATTACCCTAGAAACATGTTTTAGGAATTCTGTCTTCAAAATTCCCTTGCATGATCCCTCTCCCACTTCCTTTACACAAGCAAACGCCTCAAAAGTGATAACCACTAGCAGTAAGGCCATTTCAAAGCCACTCATTCAAACCTCTGAAATCTGAATCCTTCTCCTTCCACAGGGGCTTTCAGGGAAGGCTTTATAAAGGACTTTAAAGATTTCTCATTTTATCAGCAGAGAGAACCAACTGTCTTGGATGTATAAGGGAGACTTTATTAAGGAATTAATACAGATTCTATCTAGACCCAGAATTTTAAGAGGAATCTTGGAAATAGAATTCTCAAGGAAAACGTATCTCTGCACTATCATCAATATAATCTTTCCATGAGATTAGTGTTGCTTCTAGAACAGGACATAATAATCTATTTCCATTTGTCATGAGTAATGCAGCACTATATATGCTTTCTCTCACTGCAGATCATTTGGGAATCTTATTCAATTCTTAACCCTGAATGTCATTTTAGGAATGCAGTACATAGAAGCCAAGAGATCCTCTTTTCATACTAAATTTAATCCTAATTTCATATATATATATATATATATATATATATATATATATATATATATATAAAATACCTATGAATCTTTTCCACATGTATTTTTGGTGACATCTCAACTTATGATCTCATTGATAACATACTATCTTCTTCATTAATGGACTATTTTTCCTTCTAATTCTGTCCATTGTTCAATTTCTATTTCCCTGTTCTAGCCTTATCTTTCTGTATCCATTTAGGAGCATACAAAGAATTTCAAAAGCCTTTTTGGTCTTGGTTTACTTTTACAGTTTTCTCCTTGGACATTACTATTTGCTTTCCTAATGCTTTTTAAGTAACTTTCAATTTGATTTGAAATGCTTCCCTTTCATGTATAACACTTCTTTCTACAAAAAAAATTGGTTTTGGTCACTCAGTCTTTGTTTAGTTTTGTGTTTGTGAACTACTGTTGCCTTGTAGTGAAATCTGAGCCAAATGGAGCTATTCGGTGTACTTTGCATTCACAGGGCTGTAAGAAGCCTTAAGACCATGAAATGGCCAGTCCTGCAGTGCCAGGCTCTCATGGAAACCCACTGAAAATAAGATGACCTGCTTCTCAAATGCACAAACCTCAACTTACATAGCTTTTCACTGTCTTCTAAGACACTTCTTTTCATGCCCATTAAGGAGATACTGCTTCTGCCTGCTTTTCCTCTACCATTACTCTCGAAATTTCTTCTGACCATTTGTGTCCTAGAAACATGATAAACTAAGAATTTGCAGTCTGAAGGCAGCCAGGGCTTTAAGAAATATGGATAGGTGAAATTGAAAAAAAAAACACAAAGCACTGTCATAATCATTATTAAAATAGAGTGTCATTCTCACTGCATATTTGGAGAATCAAAAAGACTCATTTAAAGAGCTTTGTGACAGGAAGATGGTTGTTCATTCATTATGTGCATTAAAGCAATGAAATATTTCTTGTAGTTTTTCTCTTTTACAAATTCTGCCTCTAAACTAAAGTTTTGTGCCTCATACTTTAATAGAATATATATATATATATATATATATATATGTCTATATACATACGTGTGCATGTGGTGGTAACAATAAAGTATGGTAGTTATGCATTAAACGAGACTTTTGATTTTCCTCAGATTAAAAAATAAAAACAAAACTAACTGAAAATGCTTTTATCTAACTTCAAGGAACAGACTCATTCAGAACTTTGGTATTCAGTCATCTAGGAATCTGTTTAATCATTACCCCTTTAAGAAGATCTAAGGATATAAAATATGTCTTTTCTTTATTCGAAAGTACATTAACTTTTTCTAGAGTTTACTTTATTGTCTTATATCTGAAGAGTATATTCAGCATCCAAAAGCTGATGCCAAACCCATAGCAAAGCAAAAATAATGAGAGTGATATTGCTTTCCAGGAGCACATATGCAATAGCAGACACCTTGGGTGAACTAGTTCTCGAATCTAATGTAGCATTTTAATTGTGTCTCTACTTCCACTCCATGCAGTCACAATACATTTTGAAATTCTCAGAGTTCTTTTTCATAGAAAATAACTAAAAACTGGTATATTTAGAGAGCATAATGTTTTCTAGTCACTGATTTGTGATTGTTCTCAATATGTCGTTCCTCTAATTGAAAGCCTTAAAATAGAAATTGCAATGCTCCAACTCTAATTTATGAAGATGACAATAATGGAATTAGAGGATGAATGCACAGATAAAAATCTCTTCTCTAAATGAAGAATAATTATTCATGCTGGAAAATTATCAGAAACAATTTTGGGCTACTCTAATAACATACTAGATAATTTGTTATATTCAGTGGGGTTGCAAATACTTACTACTTACTAAGTCCTGTAAAATTCAATGCAGCCTACAAGTAAGATTAGTGAGGGAATATGAATTTTATATTAAAATATCATATTAGAGTTTAGAGTAGAAATGAACTTAGCAATAATATAGTCTAATCTTCTCATTTATGAGTAAATCAAGTCCTCAAAAATAAGTAAAAGACTATATTAACAGGGAATTCACCAGTGGTCCAGTGGTTAGTACTCCGCGCTCTCACGGCCGAGGGCCCCAGTTCAACCCCTGGGCAGGGAACTAAGGTTCCACAAGCCACGGTGTGGCCATAAAAAAAGACTATATTAATAATCTGTGGCATGTGTAAGATTAGACGCTATTTCACCTAATTTCATGCCCAGAGTGCCTGCCACATCTTCACCAAGGACTTATTATGCCAGCAAAATTGAGAGCAGAGCTTGGTCGGTTAACAAATTAAGTCCTGGTCATTAAAACAAGAAAGGCAACTCTCATTGAATTTTTCTCTGTTCCTAGAGTAAGCTTGTTATCTCAAAAAAAAAAAAAAAAAAAAAAAAAAAAAGTAGAGCTCATTGTTTATCAAAGCGTACAAACTACCATAATTGCCTAAGCCCTTTTTGGAGATTGCTAAATTTTTGCAAATTATAAAATTGCTATTTACTTTACCCCTTCTCCCAAATTGAAAGCAATCTAAATGTGCGGTTTGTGGACAACTTGTGGATGTATCTGTGTAGTGCAGCCACTAAAATTACCTCGATCTAGATACCCAGTGGCTTAGCCATTTTCGTTCCTGTGTACATACCCACCAGAAATGCACACACATGTGCATCAAAATTAATGTGCAGAAACATTCATAGAAGCTTTATTCATAACCGTCATTAAGTTGAAACAATCCAAATGTCTAGTAGTCTTAATATGGATAAATAAGTTCTGGTTTATTCATTAAATGGAATGGTACATAACAATGAATAAATAGGCTTTCCTCTCACACTTTGCTAGGTATTTTATGGCCCCATTTATCAAGTTCACTCATAGTTTCTCCAATGTTTGCTTTTTGCTGTTCTTTCCTGCCCCATGTCTCCAACTGCAGAAAGTATAGCTCTCTCGAAGACTTAGATCAAAGGTGAATTCTTCCATAAAGACTTTCATGATTTTCTAGTAGGAATGAATCTTTCCCTCCTTTAATTTTCCAGTTTTTTAAAACCTATTTAGTGCAAATTGCCTTACACAACTGTGACTACTAAAGCAGATTACAAATTCTTTTAGGCCAGGGACTTTGTCCATCTTGTCATCCTGAATATCCCCTAGTACAATACCTTGCAGGTAGTTGGTTGTTAATAAATATGTGTAAGAATATTTTAACCAAATAAATTTGTTGAGTAAAATGGCAACTAGATGAAAAAGTTGTATCACAGTTATATTGCAAGGGTTATGATATCTGGTTTCCAGTGATGAAAACCAAATGAAAGTCCCCATGAGGTAATACTAGTTAGACAAAAACCTATCCAAAGGTGAGAAAGCAAACTAACAATCATTGAGCATTATGTTATTTTATTTTCCTGTGGCTTCTATAACAAATTACAACAAACTTGGTAGCTTTAAAACAACCAACATTTACTGTTTCACAGTTCTGGACACCAGAATTCCAAAAACAGTTTCACTGGGCTTATATCAAGGTATCAGCTGGGCAGCACTCCCTTAGGAATTTCATGAGGAGGAGTCATTCCTTGCCTCTTCCAGTTTCTTTCTGATGGTTGCTGACAGTCCTTGGATTATGGCCACATCCCTTTTTTAAAAAAATTTTTTTAATTTATTTTTTTTGGCTGTGTTGGGTCTTCGTTGCTGTGCATGGGCTTTCTCTAGTTGTGGCGAGCGGGGCTATTCTTCCTTGCACTGTGCGGCCTTCTCATTGCTGTGGCTTCTCTTGTTGCAGAGCACGGGCTCTAGGCATGCGGGCTTCAGTAGTTGTGGCGTGCAGGCTCAGTAGTTGTGGTTCACGGGCCCTAGAGCACAGGCTTAGTAGTTGTGGTGCACCGGCTTAGTTGCTCCGTGGCATGTGGGGTCTTCCTGGACCAGGGCTCGAACCCGTGTCCCCTGCATCCCTCCAATCTCTGCCTCTGTGGTTTCATTGCCTTGTCCTCTTCTGCTTTTCTGGGGACTTTTCCTCTTTCCTTTCCTTCTTTTTTTTTTTTTTTAATAAGGGCATTTGTGGTTGCATTTTGGATACACCCAGATAAATAATCTTCCCATATCAAGAGTCTCAATCAAGCTACAAAGATCCTTTTTACATAAAAGGTAACATTTAAAGTTTCCAGGGATTAGAATTTTATATCTTTGGGGCCATTATACAGCCTGTTACAAACACCAACTAGACATATTCCTATGTGTGAATCTACTCAGTCTTCACAGCTGGTCTGTGAAGTACTTTCTGCTGTTCCAATTTATAGGCGAGACCATTGAAATCCAAGAGATAGGTGACTTACCCAAAGGTACATGTGGTAAGTGGTTGAATATTTGATTCAAACCAAATTCTGTCTGGCTCTAAACTGATTTTTTCTGTTATATCCTAGCAGTAGATACACAGTAGATTCTTCATAAATGTTTGTTGATATAAAAGAAAATCTTCATTGAGATTTTGAAGTTTGCTGCTTAATCATTTTTGTCACCATTTCTAAAAGTTCATTGATTTTTAAAACATTTTTATACATCAGATGTCTCTTCAGAAAGTGTTTTCTAAAGTGAGTACAGTGTTGTCTCCAAATGGATCACCACTGAGAACTGGAGGCAGTTTTGTCCATGTAATTCCACATAAGGGATATGAAGATTTCATGTAAAAAATAAAAAAAACAATTGAAAGTCTGAGAGGGTGAAAATACACACCAAAGTCATTAGTCTACAAAAGCTGAAAGCCTCCATCTTCAATCCCATCCAAGATTGTTGAGAATTAGCTACTGTATCCCTATGAAATAATGAGGTTTCTGCAGGTACTGAACATAAGGTTAAAATTCATTCAGTGTTATATATCTCCTTGATTTCCCCTAAGTCCTAGATGTGTGTGAAGCTGTGTTACTGGACTCTGATAATTAACTATAAACTTTCTAGTGAACATTTAAAAAACATCATGTGGTAAAGTTATTTTTGA
Source organism: Hyperoodon ampullatus (assembly GCF_949752795.1). NCBI lineage: Eukaryota > Metazoa > Chordata > Mammalia > Artiodactyla > Ziphiidae > Hyperoodon > Hyperoodon ampullatus. The sequence goes on from NC_136925.1 coordinate 5,281,953, forward strand.
AAATTCAGGAAGCACCACTAGGTCATTTCCTCTCCACTAGTTTATGCTACCTAATATTAAGATACTGGTTTTCTTGGCCCATGAAGGCATGTATAATATTAATTTTCCCTTGCTGATGTAACAAATTACCACAAATACGGCAGCTTGAAATAATACCCATTTATTATCTCACAGTTAAGTCAGAAGTCCAGGCACATGTCTCAGCTGGTTCTCTGCTTCTGATTTCAAAAGTCCAAAGTTATTGGCAGAACTGCATTCTTTTCTAGAGACTCCAGAGGTGAATTTACTTCCGAGCTTATTTAGGATGCTGGTAGAATTCAGTTCCTTGTGGCTGTAGAACTGAAGTTCCTGTTTCTTTGCTAGATATTGACTGGGGGCTGTTCACGTCTTCTAGAGGCCACCTGATTTCCTTGGCTTATGGTCCTCTTCCTCCACCTTCAAAGACAGCAGTGATGGGCTGACTCTTTCTTAGCTTTAAATGTCTCTGATCTCCCTTTTTGCCTCATGGCTCCTCCGATGTCTTCCACCAAAAGCTTCCAAAACAAGCTTTTGACTGACATTTCTTCTTTCCTCTTCTTTTAAGGGACCATGCGATTATATTAGGTCCACCAGGATAAGCTTCCTATCTTAAGGTCAGTTGAATCATAACCACGCAGTCCCTTCACAGAAGTAACTAGACTAGTGTTTGACTGAATAAACGTGAGACAGGAATATCGTGAGAACATTTTTAGAATTATTCCTAAACTAGGTGTATGGTCTCAAAAAAAGTGTACTTTCAGTCTTCTATATTTCTAGGCTTTAAAGGTCAGATTACTCAGGAAGGATATATAAAACCAGAAATATGGAAATAGCTGCCTATATTCCTAAATACAATTGAAAGACACAATAACTGAAGGTTCAAACACACACAGCCACATTTTCATCTCACATATGAATAGTAGATGGTGAGCAAAGTTTAGACACAATTTAAAAAAGAAAAAAAACTTCACTTATTCTCAAAATCTTATATATGTAATGCACAAGGGATAATAAGCATGGGCTATGTTCAAATGGAAAGAACAAGCATGTACTGAAATCTTTAATGCAAGGATTGAAAAGAACAAATAGTGTATAGTGTACTGACAGAGAGTGTTAAAGCACTTTTCCCTAAGTGATTTAATGAATCATGGTAGATCACCTCAGCACTATCAACCGTCTTATCTTGGAGGCAGATCTTCTACTGCTTTCAGGTGCTTCCTTTGGAGTCATTCTAGCTGGTGATAAGGGAATTTTCTCCAGGAGCCAATTAGACATTGAAAGATAATTCTACATGTGATAATTTAGTGCTTTCATTTACCATAATAGAAAAACATTATTACCACTCAAAACCCGATATGATTCACACCATAGCATAGTGTCCTCATGTCAATGTTCTCACAGAATAAGAATGCACGTGATGTCGGAACAAAGATTTTTAGGAGCAGGTGAATTTCCTCCCCACACAATTTCCCCTTTGGTCAGTTGGACACTGAGTTGTGGATAGTGAGGAAATGCTAGGGGTTTGCTGAGCCACAATAAGGAAGGAGCCTGGGTCACTGGATGTCCACGTGGAGAAGACCTCTGAGCAATCAGGAACGCCTGCACTGGATAGTTATGTGAGCTAGAAATATCCTTCTATTGTGTTTAGGCCTTTACACACTTTGGATATGTTCTTTCCAGCAGCTGGTATCACCCACACTAATACATCCTCCACTGATCCTACCCTAGAGTTCATAACGTAAGCCACACTGCAAGTTCTCTAGTCCTTGACTCTTCAGATTACATAAATCCTTATCACTCTCAAAATTTTTTCAAGGATATCATTTATGTTGTAAAGGTTAAGAGTATATTTTGGAATTCAGAGCTAAGAATCTGAAACAAATATAAAATATTTTGTGCATTATTTCCACAGGAACAAAACACTTTAACATCATTTTCTTTAAGTTTTTGTAATGGAAGGCTGCAGAGCAAAGAGAAAAATTTAAAATAGTATAAAAAATACATGAATAAAAATGCTGAAATGTTATTCTCTTGTACAACTTAATAGTTAACTAAATAGTACAGGATGATCTTGACATAAATTCAAGATGAAGGGAAGGCAAACAGGTCTTCTTTTAAGTGGAGAGGGTCTACATTTAGAGACTGATTATAATACAGAGTTTAAACGTGCTCACACTTACAATATTTTCCTTCTGGAAAAGGAAGGGACCTTTTGGGATCTCAGTAAATAAGGTCAGTGAGAGCTAGTACCCATGATCATGGGTCCATGCTGATTTTATGACATGCAACCAGGTCATTCTTTCTGAAAAATTTCTCATTTGAACAGAAGGTTTTGCGTAAGATGTGGGAGGTAACAGGAGAGCATTTGAAGCTAATCCACATATTACAGAATTAAAAGTCAATGGTAGAACTGGGCTGACACCTGAGAAAAAGTCTACAGGGTCAATAGAGTCAATAATTATTAGTAATAACTATATTAACATTCATACTACTACTTATAACATCTTTTACATCTATAATATCTCAACAAGCATAAATGGAATTAATATTAAACATTGTAAATATATGAGAAAACAAGCTTAGAGAGATTTCCAGCAAATGAGCCAATGTCATATAGCTACTATGCTCATGTTTCAGAATTAGGAATCGTGTCCAAGTCCTTGCATCATTTTTTAAAAGTCCTGATTAGGAGTCTCTGATTCACCATAATAACCATCAACAAATAAGAATTATTGATAAACTACTCCGTTCTGAGAATTTTAGGATTCTTTCCATAGTAGCCCATTTCAGCTAGTGTTTTTACTAATTCTCATGCCACTATCCCCGGCCTCACATAAAAAGGTAATACTGCTTTCTTGAAGATAGAGTTAACTCCTCTGAAAAATAACAAATTCCCATTGGAAAAAAAAAAAAACCCATTTGGACTTACACAGAATAACATTTTAAGATAAAAGTAAAGAATTTTCCCCATTTTTTTCATTTATAATAAATACAACATCCATATTAAATGCTTTTCCTGATTTAAAGTTTCTTAAAAGTGAGTTCATATACTATTTCTGGTTACTACATTACCTAAAGTATAAGGATTTTAAGAAAGCCAAATATTGTATTAAGAAAACAGAGCAAATATGATTTGTAACTATAGTGACAGCTTAATTTAAACTTGGTCTTTTTATATGATATTCAGAATTAGGATTATTTACAAAATCACATTATTGTTATTCTAAGAAGGCAATGAAAAATTGTGTAAATGAAGGCAAATTGCATTATGCTCACACAACACTGAGTTACATTTAGTCATATGGAGACTAATGAAGGAGGGTGAGAACTCAGATTCAAGTCATTAATCAGAATGTTCATTAGCAAAACAGTCTTAAGAATTACATTATTAAATCACTCCATTTTAAATAGAATTTATTCAAGTCATTTGACAATAATTTATCGTTGTACCAGAAACAATGGTGATACATCATAGGTGCAGGAGGCATTTTGGAGAAATAAGACATACTATTGATAAGTCCCTGCTCCCCTACGGCTTACTTTCTAAGTGCTTACTTGTCTAAAAGAGACAAGAAAGAAAGCAAGGAAGGAGAGACAGGAGGATAAAAGAGTTAAATAACTGTCAAATGTTGACTGAATTAACTGATGAAAAATAATAATAGAAAAGAAGTGTACAAGTGAATACCAATGAACGTATTCTCAATAGATCAGCCAGACTTTAATCAAGGGAACAGAACCACTATGACTATGATGCAATCAAGAATTTATTATAGAAATTAGACACTGCGCAATTGTAGGAGAAATTGGGAAAGTTAAGAGTTCACAAAGGGGAAGTGGAAGTTTATTTAGCAGTCATTGTACATCATTAGGCACCCTCCTGAAGCACTGGCACAGGGTCCCATGTTAAAGCTTACAGGAGATCTGGAAACAAGGACCACCCAGCTGCTGGAGTGGGCTCCAGTGGGTGTTGGTATAGAAGGAACTCTTCGGTTACTGCCTCTGTGAGTTCACAGCCAAACATGTAGTGGGCCTGGGAGGCTGTGGTTCAGGAGGGTCAATGGACAAGAAGAAGAGCAGTATTCAGAGCACGGAAGAAGAGTGAGGATACACTGGGACCCGTCAGCACCTCCACATCTGTCTTTCTCTGCCTCAAACCTTGATGACATTTAGGGAGTGACAGCTACTGCTTCACTGGTCCAAATCTCATGCAAATTCTCTTGTGGGCAACTCCAAGCTGGGACCATACAAGGAAGAGGATTCTGAGACATGTAGTTCCAGACTAGCCAAGCTGACAAAATACAAACTCTCCCATGAGGGCTTTTGGAGTACACACAATTTCACTTTTACCTATGCTATGTGGTATTTAGATTTCCTATTTATAACATGTTATTTCTAAATAAGGTCATAAGCAAAAATAATTACTTTTAGAAATGATGTTAAAATCAAAGTCAGTAAGTGCAAAGCTATAAAGTTATAAAATCCCTTTTTAGTCTCCTTTTGGTGATTCTGAAAGTTGCTCTGCTTACTCACCTAATGCTTTGCACTTTGCATGTATCATTTCAAATTCTTATGAAATCCCCACAGAGTAGTGGCAATTTGCCAGAGCTTTTGCTCTCACTTTTCTGAAAAAGAGAAACGAAGTGAGGAGAAATGTAGTGGCTTGTGCAACATTCATGGTGGGGTGGACCCCCAGAAGATGCTAGCATGATGACTCATCTATTCATTAGTCTATGCAGTGAGGACAGTGTTCTCTGCTGCAGGAAGTCAGAACAGATATCAGGGAATGGCACCAGCTGATCTGCAAGTATAGTATGTACACTTATTCCTTAAGTGCATGGAATAGATCCATACAATTCAGATCATTTCTCCAGAGAATGTCAAGGACTGGAAACCACATGCAAAACTCTGGCAATCTTCATAGCATGAAAATAATTCATTGCACATTTCAAACTGAAAGAGTGGGCTTGTGCATGTTTTAATAAATGCGATTTTTGAATGTTTCAATACAAATTCACTTTATTTCAGTAATTCTCTGGAGCCCAGATATTGTTTCCATTCTCTAGTAATCAATAGCCAGAGTCAACCAATTTGATTTTTTAAAGTATTTATTTATTTATTTATTTATTTATTTATTTGCTTACTTACTTAGGCTGCGCCAGGTCTTCATTGCAGCATGAGGAATCTCCGTTGCAGCATGTAGCATCTTTAGTTGCGGCATGCAGAGTTCTTAGTTGTGGCATGCATGCGGGATCTAGTTCCCCGACCAGGGATCAAATCCAGGCCCCCTGCATTGGGAGCACGGAGTCTTACCCACTGGACCAACGGGAAGTCCCTTGATTTTTTTTAACCCGGTCATCTGTTATATTTAGACAGTACCTCTAAATAAAACAAAGTGATTTGAATTGGAGAGATATTTGGTATTGAAGTCAAAGTCTTAAAGCTGATTTGTAGTTAAAACCGACATTTTTATATTTCCAAATCTAATATGATCAGAATCCTGTAAGATAATATTCATACCAATGGAATTGAAGTGGAGAAATACAGTGTTTTCTTCAAGAGAATTACTACCTTAAGGTCAGGCTAAATGTATTTTTTTACTCTACAGCTATCAAGTGGATTTAGACTGTGTCATTAAACTGAAAAAAAACCCTCTATATATTATCTTTAGAGATGGATGGGAAAATGCTTTAAGAGGAAGTAAATTGCACATCAAAATAAACAATTTTACTAAAATGTGGAGTTTCAAGTAAAAAGGTATTTCAGCAAACCTGCTAGTTAGGTTCTTACTGGTATATTCTTTGATTAACAATTGAAATAGTTGGAAATCACTATTCATTATGCTAGTATTAGAAGAATGCCTCTACAGTACATTGGCAGTGACTCTCCCTGGAGTAAAAATAACCTATACAATGGTTGTCTTTGCCATAAAGTACTTATTAGGAAAATGTATATTTGGAAAAGTTTAATATGGAAGTGATTACACCAGAGAAAAGAAAGTCATCAATAACCAGGGTTGATCTGCTATTTTCATAGGAAGCATTTGGCCTCACAGTCACAGGTCCATATTTCAGAGACAATGACAATGAAGATGTCTTTATTAATACCAAAGAACACTAAGTTGGATTAAAACATTAAATAACTTTTTTTTTGCCTGTATTTTATTTTTTTTCTCTCTTTTTTTTTAACATCTTTATTGGAGTATAATTGCTTTACAATGGTATGTTAGTTTCTGCTTTATAACAAAGTGAATCAGTTATACACATGTTCCCATATCTCTTCCCTCTTGCATCTCCCTCCCTCCCACCCTCCCTATCCCACCCCTCTAGGTGGTCACAAAGCACTGAACTGATCTCCCTGTGCTATGCGGCTGCTTCCCACTAGCTATCGGTTTTACATTTGGTAGTGTATATATGTACATGCCACTAAGTACATCAGATGTACTTTCTTCATCCATAAATATGAACTAATTCTTACTTAATTCTAAGACTGTGGAGATTAAATGTGATAATCCATTAGAAAATATCTAGCATCTATTGATACATGTGTATGTACACTAAATGTTTATTTTCTTCCTTTCTTTCTTGAGATTTACTTATTATGGCACAATTTGCAAAATCAGTTTACTCGCCTCAAAGGATTCACTCAAGTATAAAAAGGGCCAGGAGAAACTCTGAGAACAAATACCAGATTGTATTAACACGCAACCCATTTTTGCTTCTAATATGCCAACTGTTTTCCTTCCTGGAGCAGAAAATCTTACTTCCACAGTATTAAAAAAAAAAAAGAAAGATGTCACTATTGAGACCTGTGTTTCCTACTAACCTCTACCAGTATGCCAATACCTAAACTTATTTGACCAAATAGGGACCCATAATCCATTTATCCTAATGCTATGTTCATGTCTCTTACCATCTTCTCTACTACTTCTGACCAAGACAAACTTAACATTCCCCTTAGCTAGACTAAACTTTAAGCAAGTTTCTTTCTGACTGTAGGCCCATGACCTTTCTTTTCTTAGAGCATTTATTTTAGAAAACGTGTAATTGCAAATTCTTTCTCTACCTCTTTGAAATGTAGACAAATCTTCTCCCAGCCTCTTACCAGTTTTACAACCCAGGGATGTCTTTTTCAAGGACCTGGATGCCATCTCTTTGATATGTAATCAAGAAAGACAGTACCCCTATCTCCCAGTGGGGGGGGGGGGTAGCAACCTAACTCAATAAGTAGCCATTAGCAAACACAGATGGCTTAATCACAAAAGAAAACATCTGAAAACTCAGGAGTGATTTTCAGTGTGCTAGACACAGCCCATTGACCAACCCCACCTTCCAATGTCCTTTAGTACTTTTCCACTAACTCACCCCAGCTCTTAAAATCCCTCCTGCCTTTTGTTTCAGTGGAGTTCTCCTCCTTTGCAGTAGTCTTGAATAAAGTCAACCTTGTCTGTTCAACTATGTCTGGTGCCATTTTTCCTTGACAGTACCCTCCTTACCAAGTGAGTTCTATGATTCATCATTAAAATAATACCCTTACAAATATCTTCAGCTCATTTGCCCCTCTTGTGCCCAAGCCCCAAATCCAGATAGCCTCTTCAATGCTTTGGTTACAGAAAAACACACAGCTAACTGATTCACTTCCCTCCATGTCTGCTGACTTCAAGTCCTAGAACACCATTTCATCCCTTTGTTTGCCTTAAATGCCCCACACCTCCTTAGCCACACTCATTTTTCAGCAGATGACATCATTTCCTATTCTACAGAGAAAATAGAAGCAACCGAATAAAATATCCACCAGCTTCCACCATCTAACCACCTGCAACTGAGACTTTATACTCTGCCTTCCCAACAACAATTGTTGATAAGCTGGCTGTTCCTAGGTCTCAGGCAGCCCTTCCACTGTGTCCCAGAAACTATTCTCCCCCAGTTTTACTCAAGAACACAGCAGTAGAAACTCTCCTCGCTTTTACCTTGTGTTACCAATTTTCACTACTCTGCTCAATCAGTCCCATCATCCTGCAACATTTTGTAGGTACTCCAATTTAAGAATAATTAATAATAACAACAACAACAGCCCTCTCTGAATTCCAAATCCCCTTCCAGATACTGAAATTGATTTCTGTTCCTCTTTTTAGCAAGTCTTGAGAAAGTGTTTATAAGTTCTCTCTTCCCATCCTCTTTTAAACTTCCTGAATTTAGGCTTTAGCTTCCACCTACCAAAACTGTTTTTGTCTAGGCCACAGATAAACTTTAAATCCAATTCTAAGTAGGCAATTTATCTGACTTGTCAGCAGCACTTGGTATAAGCGATATTTCCCACACTTTCTTCACATGGCTTAAAGAACACAAAACTATTTAATTTTCCTCTTAAATAACTGACCCGTCTTTCTCAGCATCCTTTACTCTTTCTTTCCATCTTTCTATCCCTTAGTTAGTGTGACTGGAGATTCAATTCTCTTTCTTCCATAATTGAACTTACTCCCTAGGGGATCTTATTCAGCTTAATGGTATTAAATACCATCTAGATGAAAACAATGCCTTAATTTTTTTTCTCCAGCTCAGATTTCTCCCCTGAATTCAGAGTATTTATCCAACTACTTACCAGACATTTCCATTTGGCTGTCTAATGGAAATCTCGAGCATAACATGCCGAAACCCAGACTCCTGATTTTCATTCCAAACCTGCAACTTCAGGGTCTTCACCATCTCTGTCCATGTCAATGTCTGTGTCACCCTTTCATTTGCCAGGGAATGAAGGGTGAAGGTGGCACATGGGAATTAACCTTGATTTGTCATTCTCTGTCTCACAGAGTGATGCTTTACAAATGTAAGATATTACAACTTTGTACAAAATACACTGGTAGCTTCCTGACTCATATAATGTGAAAGCCAATGGCTTCACAATGGCCTATAAGGCCTTACCTGGTCTAATCTCTCAGTTACCTCCCTGAGCTCATCTCCTACTGCTCTCTACTCTATCCACGCATGCCCCGTGCTGTCCCTTCAATATGACACCCATGCTACTGCCTCAGAATGTTTAGAGTTGTATTTATTTTGTCTGAACACCCTTTTGCAAATGTCATGGCTCACCCTCTCATCATCACTACGCCCCTGGCCACCCTATTTCAAATTTCAACTCTACCCCTGCACCACTCCATCACACTATCTTTCTCCTTGCTTTACTTTTCTCCAGAACCCTTCTTAACATCTGATGTAACATATATTGATATATGCATGTATTTATCATCTGTTTAGCTTAGTTTAACACAAGCCTTGTGAGACTAGAGATTTTTGTTTTCTTGGTACCTAGAAAAGTGTCTGGCACCTAAATATTTAAGAAGTAAGGGAAGGAAGGAGGAAAGAATGAAACTAATTTCAATTCCATAATATTAAGAATTATATATTATTAAGAATCAGTCATCTATGTGTTAGTTATTAGAGTGGTTATTTTCTTAGTCTTCTTTTTGAAACTTCGTTGCATATTTGTCAGCTCTTAGAACTTGGTTAAGATGGAAGATAGGGGGCTTCCTTGGTGGCGCAGTGGTTGAGAGTCCGCCTGCTGATGCAGGGGACACGGGTTCGTGCCCCGGTCCGGGAGGATCCCACATGCCGTGGAGCAGCTGGGCCCATAAGCCATGGCCGCTGAGACTGCACGTCTGGAGCCTGTGCTCCGCAACGGGAGAGGCCACAACAGTGAGAGGCCCACGTACCGCAAAAAAAAAAAAAAAAAAAAAAAAAAAGAAGATAGGACCCTAGCTTGAATATAAAATTCCAGGGACAGATATAAAAACACTGCATCCTCTTTCTCCCACTTATGCTGCCCTTACAACTTAATTTGATCTCAAATCCCTATCCCCTCAAACCCTGTATAACTGTTAGAAAGAGTTCTATTCTTAGAAATTATATGAATTCAATATCATCCTCTCTCAAAACTCTTAGCTACTAAGAGAGAATTAGACCAGGTGATCAGGTTGAGTTTACTGCAAGACCTAATTCACAGTAGAGTCTCCCTTGGTAAGGGTTTGCTTCTCAGTGTTGATGATTCTACATCTTAGAATTATTTAACTAAAATAATAAGCCTCAAGAACATATTGATTTTTTAGAGTAAAGGCACAATTTGTTAATGTACCTTTATTGTAATATAGAATGTATCTTTCCACTCATCAGGAAACATGCTTCTCTATATTTAACCTTTAATATCTCCTCCATAATAATCTTCTATTAAGAACTGTCATGTTAAACTCCTGCACTTAAACTCCTATAATGGCTCCGCATTATTTTGCAGATTAAGTCTAAAATTCTTTTTTTTTTTTTGCGGTACGCGGGCCTCTCACTGTTGTGGCCTCTCCTGTTGCAGAGCACAGGCTCTGGACGCTCAGGCTCAGCGGCCATGGCTCACGGGCCCAGCTGCTCCACGGCATGTGGGATCTTCCCGGACCGGGGCATGAACCCCTGTCCCCTGCATCGGCAGGCGGACTCTCAACCACTGCGCCACCAGGGAAGCCCAAGTCTAAAATTCTTATAGTTATACAATTATTATTAAATATCCAATCTCAAAATCAACTTAATTCTTTATAATTCAATTTAACTTCTGTTTCTATTTTATCATTGTGAATGAAATCTTCAGTCTCTTCTAGGGTCATCTATATATTTGTTTTTATCTGAAAAATAATATTAACTTTTACTACCATTTAATGTGGTACCCACTCCCCACATATACCATATACCTCCCAGGGATTTCTTATAGTTCTCAGGTCTTAAGTTGTGTCAAGGAACGAACTGAGGGAAGGAGGACAATGTGGTCCTTGTCTTTGCTCCAATAATTTGACAGTGTGATATACATTACCCAGTTGGTTTGGCTACCAGTGACTAGACACTATTCTGTGCCACGTGGAACACAAAATACTTTGGAGAAAGTGTCCAAGGCTTCATCTTTCTAGACACACCACACGCTGCTCTCTGGGGACACGCTAGATACCTTCTGAGATGCTAGGTGGCTGTCCTGTTCATAAGATACAAGACTCACCAACACATCTCTCTCTTTCTCCATCTATCTTTCTTATTTTTCCCCTCCCTCCCTCTCTCTCTCTTTCTCTACCTTCTCTTCTTTCCACAGTTCAAGGGATCTCTTTTGAATCTAGGGGCCTATAAGTGGGAGCTTCCTGCTCCCCTCTGGTTCTCTCAACACATATTGTTTATACCAGGAATCCTCTCCCTATTTGATGCATCTAGATTCTGGAAATTAAAGTTATAAGGACTTGTAAGTCTTGTCCTATTAGCATCTCTAACACATGCCTCCTCCAAAACAATGAGCACAGAGCTCACTAGCTTCTTGAATGGAGAGACAAGTAAGGGGAGGGGGGGAGAATTATGACTTAAGATCAATAACACAACAGTTACAGTTGGATTCCCACTCCATCTCCTCACTCATCCACACTCTGCCTGCATTCCCATAACATCAGATGGTTCAGAGCTTCCTGAATGCATTCTCTCATTCATATATCCCAATCTTTGACCAGTGTATTTGTCTTCTGTCCTGAATGACTCTTCATGTACAAACAAAAATGTGTGCAGTATGATGAAAGAGAAGGAGATAGGGATCCCAACACGTTCATACTTGGGTACATCACCCTCTTCCTAGAGGAGGATGAGAGTGTTAGCCTCTGCATTAAATAGTGGGGAAGATTAATTATTTTTTTCAGATAAAAACAAACCTATAAATGCATGTCTATATATACATATATGCACATATATATGTGTATGTGTCTGTATATACACATCCATGTATCTTTAGATGCAGGAATATTTTGTTTAACATTCGCATAGATATGTTGACCATTTTGTGGACCCTTTAACATGTATACACACTACTTTGAAGACTTCTATTTAACATACATTCACCTCTAACATTTTATGCATTTAAGGTGCCATCTTAGTGTCCTGGTACCAATTTTTCAGACATATTACAACTCATTATTACCCAACTTACCTTACATTAATTACTTGATGAGTTTTGGGAGAGAAATTAGTCACTTGATAGTAATTATGATCACATTAGTGTTCTCAGCAGAGCTTCCACAAGTCATTTCTTCCTGTGGCTTACCTCTGGAGGTGGATAAACACATATGTTTTATGAAGATGGTGATGACTTTCAATATCAGAGGGTAATATTTTCTGACCTTGCTCCTGAATTCTGAGGATGAAGCTCACTATGCCCGGATTAGAGCTCATCTGTACAAACCCCCAGTTAAACCCCTTGGAAAAGAGTTTTTAATAGTAAGGATTTGGATTATTATCATGCAAGGATATTTTTTACCCTCTATCTACAATGTACACCTTTATACAGCTTTTATTTTCAGGGTTATCAGCCACAGGTAAGCCCTCAGTACAGTCTAGAGATTCTTCTAGGTTCATTGGTCAGCTCCATCTAACTTTGTGTCCAGCATCTACTCTAAATCCTGCCAAGGTCACTAATGATGTAATGTTGCTGAAGTATGTGATCACCTTTTGGTTGTTATCTTGACCTATCAGCAATTATCAGGTTAGTTTGCCCCAAGAAGGCCATTATCTCTCTGAGAAGCAGCTCTCTCAGTAACAATACACTGACAAGTTAACCTTTACCTGTTAAGGATTTAGCAAAGTCTCTTTGCCACAAGACATTTTTCTTGATCACAGTTCTATCCATACAGCCTTAACTCTCACCATTCCCTACCTCTTACCTTTTATTCCAACCATATCCAATTTTCTCAAGTCCCTAAGTTTTTGCAAATGCTACTCCTTACTGTAATGTCCTTCCCACATCCTTCACATTTAACATGCAGCCCAGATCTCTGAAAACTATCTCTGTGCACCCACAAATATCCTCCTTCCCTTGTCTGGGTCTCAGCCTTCTCCTCTGTGCTCCAGACACCTCCTCTGTGATAACAATTTTTAACTAGTTTTATTGTCAGTTTACTTTCTGGCCTTTCCATAAGATAGTAGGTTCTTTTGTATAGTATAGGGACTTGCAAAGATTAGCCATTCAATAAATATTTGTTGAATAAATTAAAGAATAAATCTCCATTCTTTCCCCACTTTTCCTTTTTTCCTAACCTTTTCACATTTAAGTATTTTGAAACTTTAAAAGTCAAATTATTTTTTAAAAATCAGAAACTCATAACCCCATTGTGTGCTAACATTTATAAAAATAGCAAGACAAAACATTTATTTTTGCTTTTGATTTTAATACTATTGATATTGTTGATGTTGAAAACAAAATTGTTTTCCTAAGTATGTTAGAAAATGAATCAATAGATTGAATCAGATCTCTTTTAATCATTTAATGATTTAAAATTTAAAAATAAGATACGGAACATAAGTTTTTATTTTTCTAAAATTCTCTAATTTTTTTGAAAAAAGATCTTGCCACTATTCTACATTCACCACAAAGCTGCAATATAATTTGTAGGCAGGAAGTTTTAAATACTAAGCTTTGCTTATTAATTCCTTGAATTTAAACAGCTCTTAAAAGAAAAAATATTAAATTGCAGCCAGCACGAAGAAATTGAATTCAGTGATGATTGCTATCATTAAAGCTTGTGACCTTACATTATTCTGTCATATGCCTAAGGGCATTAAAAGTACTCTAAATTAATTTTAGGAGCTACCCAATAATGTTTCCTTTAATCACAGAACCCAAGAGCAGTATGCTCCTTGGTGCTCTGCTATCATATTTTTAATCTTCATAGCATGATTCTGTAATGTGTCCTGTTTATAGAAAAGTTCTGCAGATTTTTCCAGAATTATTTTCTTTTAATCTTGGTAATAATATGCACCTCTTCATACCTTCTCCCAATGCTTCACTGAAATGAGAAAAAGAAATTTTTTCTTTGCATTATATGTTCAATCAACCTGTCTACTCCCAGTGTTTAAAGATGCCTTTAAGGGCTTCCCTGGTGGCGCAGTGGTTGAGAGTCCGCCTGCCGATGCAGGGGACAGGGGTTCCTGCCCCGGTCCGGGAAGATCCCACATGCCTCGGAGCGGTTGGGCCCGTGAGCCATGGCCGCTGAGCCTGTGCGTCCGGAGGCTGTGCTCCGCAACGGGAGAGGCCACAGCAGTGAGAGGCCCGCATACCGCAAAACAAAACAAAACAAAACACAAAGATGCCTTTAAGGTTACTAATAACAGACAAGCACGGATGTTCATATATCTTAAAGATCTTTGTGTGCTTTCAAAATGGCAGAAACTTAAATAGTGTTTAATTTGTGGCGAGCAGTGCAGTTCTCACAGTAACCATTTATGCTTCATCCCTCACTTTATGGATAGGGTAGCTGAGTCCTAGAGAAGTTTAGTAACTTGCCTGAGGTCAGCCAGCTGCTCAGTAGCTGGAATACAATTTAACAGAGCCAAACTTACAGGAAATGTGGTGTGAACGTAAATAATCATCCCACCCTTACCTTCCTCCCGCAAATTCAACCTCAATGACCAAAAAATTACTAAAACTAATGGAAAAACTTACCTCAGTCTCAGACACTAGAGAATGACATTATTATGCATCCTATGTCAAATAACTTCTAGATAATGATGCAGATATTACTAAAAATAAGCTTCGGAGGAGAAACATCATCTTTTGTGGAGGAAGAAGTTCCATATCCCCGAAAGCAATAGTAGAGGCAATACTAAGACATCAGGAAATACTGGACTGTCTGCTGAGCCAGTTTCTTAAGAGTCATGGGGGCACTCAGCATCAGGCTAGTTATGGAAAACAGCTCTTAGGTGCAGGAATTTCTCTAAAAAGAGAGTAGACTCAAACCAAAGAGGAAGTAGTATCTATACAAGACCAGCTCACTCACCACTTTTATCTGGCTAGTGGATCACCTAAAGTGAAATGCTAACCCTATTAGCAGCATTTGATTCAGTTGATTAGTCCCTTCTTCTTAAATTATTTCTTTACTTGGCTTCTGGGAAATCACACTCTCCTAATATTCTTCCTACAACTTGTTTCCACCTCAGTCTCTTTACAGCTTAGCCCTCTCCTTCCTGAATGTTTAGTATTTCAGTGCCAGTGGCTCAGTGCTGCATTCCCTTTGTCATAGGCATGCTCATTCTTGGTGACCTTATCCAGTCTCATGGCTTTAAATACCATCTAATCACTGATGACTCTGACAGTATGTCTCTAGCCTGACTTTCTGTGATGAATTCAGACACATGTCCAACCGTCTACGCAATCTATCTTCTTGGATATGTTGAAGGAATCTGAAGCACAAATACCAAAAATGGAATTTCTGAGCTTTTCCCACAAATCTGCTCTACTTGAAGTCTTACCCATTACAATTAATGGGAATTCAACTTTGTATTTATTTATTTTTCATGGAAAGGTATTTTATTTTAAATATAGCAATGTGTACATGTCAATTCCAAATTCCCAGCCTATCCCTCCCCCCAACCCTTCCCCCGTGGTAACCATAAGTTCATTCTCTAAGTCTGTGAGCCTGTTTCTGTTCTGTAAATAAGTTCATTTGTATCATTTTGTTTTTAGGGTCCACATACAAGCAATATCATATGATATTTGTCTTTCTCTGGAATTCAACTTTTTAATTGCTGAGGCCAAAAGCCTAATGTTCAATCGGCAAGCAAATATTGGATTTTTAAATTTGTGCTTAAATACTAATTACAGTGTATACATAGGAGCTGGAACTGAGAGGATGGAGATATAGATGGGGAGACATTTCACTCTCTATGTTAATTTTTTTAATACATGAATGTATTACTTATAGAAAAGTTAAAGGTAAAATTCCATAGGCTGAAGTAAATAGGGGTACATTACTCATAGGGACAATGACACATAGATGTTAACATATTGCCTCCATGAGAAGAAAGAAAAGTTGCACATGTCCATCTTTTACAAGGAAAATTTAGAATTTTGTTTTCTGCATTATGATCCATACCACAAAAACAACACCCTTTTTCACTTTATCATTTGCTGCAAATAAACAGTTTATATAGATGAAGTGCTGAAAAAAAATCAGTATTAATCAATTTCTGCAACTACTTATTGCTTCTGTGTCACCAATCAATAGTATTTATCTTCTAAATAGTCCATAAAATTTAGATAAGCAATAAAACCCGAGAATTAAGGATGGCCCCAATTTGATTCTATTCCTCTTGTTTTAAATTCCATCCTTAAATTTCAAAACATCACAAACCATATATAATATTTACATTTTAACTGTAATCTCTGCTTACAAAAGTATTTTGATTATATTTTGAAATATGCAGTTGTAAGATGTCCCCAGGAAGAGAATAATACAATTCTAAGAATTAAAGATACTGAAAAAATTTCATCAATAATCCCATGGTGTAAGGTAGAGAGAATTAAGAAATGTAGAAATGATGGGTTTCCCTTCAACTTCAATCCAAAACAATCAGTGCTAGGGAAGCTGTGGAGTTCTGCTCTCAGCTCCGACATGTAAGGAGCTTGGAAGTCACCTCTCCCACGAGAATTAGGGTCCCGGGGCAAATCATCACCTGAAATCTAGAGAGAAAGGTGAATATAGATATCCTCTTACCTAGAGCAAGACATTGAAGCCATAAAATGACTGGAATATTTAAATTATTTTGACAAATTGCTGGAAGCTTATTTTGCACTAACTACAGGAGAGTGAAAAACTCCTGGAGGCTACAGTCATGTTGCTCCCCAACATTTTCATGGGTTTTATCTCCAGGGAAGCTACTAGGTTCTCATGGTGAAGATCAGAGACAAATCACCTTATGCTTCCGGCAGGGGTAGTGGAAAAGCAACCATATTGAAATATGTCCAGAGCGTGACAAAGGACTTCTCTCCTAGGGAAACAATTTTACCAGAACCTTATCTACCTGGAGGAAGGACAGTTAGTCAAATCCAGTTCTAACCTTCCTGTACCCCCTAAAGAGAGGAAAAAAAAAAAAAGCTAAGGACACAAAATGAAGGTCACAGCCCAGGTACACAGGCCACTCTTTGACATAAATCATAGCAATATTTTGGTGGAATCTGTCTCCAAAGGCAAAGGGAAAAAAAGGAAAAATAAACAAATCAGATCTAATTAAACACGTTTTTGCACAGCAAAAGAAACCATCAACAAAATGAAAAGACAACCTATGAATTGGAGAAAATATTTGCAAATGATATGACTGATAAGGGGTTAATATCCGAAGTATATAAACAACTCATAAAACTCAATGTCCAAAAACAAACAAACAACAACAACAACAACAAAAAAAAAACCCGATACAAAATGGGCAGCAGACCTGAAAAGACATTTTTCCTAAGGAAGACAAGCAGATGGCAAGCAAAATACATGAAAAGATACCCAACATAGTTAATCATCAGAGAAATGCAAATACAAACCACAATGAGATATCATCACGGACCTGTCAGAATGGCTATCATCAAAAAGCTCACAAATAAATGTTGGTGAGGATGTGGAGAAAAGGCAGCCCTAGTACAGTGTTGGTAGGAATATAAATTGATGCAACCACTATGGAAAATAGTATGGAGGTTCCTCAAAAAACTAAAAAACAGAACTACTATATTAACCAGCACATATACTCCTGGGTATATATCTGAAGAAAATGAATACACTAATTTGAAGAGACACATTCTCACCAATATTCATAGCAGCATTATTTACTATTGCCAAGATATGGAAGGAGCCTAAGCATCCATCAACAAATGATTGGTTAAAGAAGAAAAGGTGTACAGATATATCTTATGATAGCTCCAATTCAAAGACGGGTCTAGTTCTGTACAGCACTTTTCCTTCATGGGGCTGTATTTTTGTCAGGGTTGATTTCTCTTCCAACACAGCTTAACTCTGCCCTTGATCCTAAGGACACAACATTCATCACTATGATTTGGGCTATAGAATGACAGCAGGCCCAGTGCCGTTTTGCTTCCCAGGTGAGGAATGAGAGTGTTCACAGCATCTCAGAGGAAACAAAAATCCTCTTTGGGGCCAAAAAACTCACACCTACCTTCCTCTTCAGTTTTTGAACATAACAGCTGCTCTGAATTTAACGGAAGCAGGGACTATTGCCAGAATGAAAACAGTATTAACTAAAATAGCCTGTTGAGTCCCAGACCAGACTTGCTTTATAAGTTAGAGCAAAGAGAACACGAGACTGTGTTGTTTATAAGTTGGAGGTAATTTCCTGGGGTTATTTTTAAACCATGAGCAGAATTTCTCTGTGGTTGTCAGGACCTCCACGGACAGGGACTCACTTTTAGGACATACTTATTTGAGCCAGCATAATGTGTGAGCAAGAGAATTTCGTTTGATAAAGCTATTAAAGTAATGAAATGAATGTGGTTCACTGATTATTAAAACATTACTGTCTGACTTTTAAAAGGCTTGAAAAACTCAGGAAGGTATAAAGAGAAAGTGCAAATCACCTGAAACCTCGGCTCCCAGAGAAAACTACTCAGCATTTTAGTCTTTTTAAAACACTTATAATATTACGGGATTGAGATCTAAGCGAAAACGATGTTTTAATTTATCATCTTATTATGAGCATTACAGCAGTTTTTATAGCCATCACTTTCTTGGACTGTATAAAAAGTGTCCTACAATTTTTTTTATGATTCACCAATCATGTAAAGAAATTCAACTTTTTTTTTTTTTTTTTTTTTAAATTTTTGGCTGCGTTGGGTCTTGCTGCGCGTGGGCTTTCTCTAGTTGTGGTGCGCGTGCTTCTCATTGCGGTGGCTTCTCTTGTTGTGGAGCACGGGCTCTAGGCGCGCGGGCTTCAGTAGTTGTGGCTCACAGGCTCAGTAGTTGCGGCGCACGGGCTCAGTTGCTCCGCGGCATGTGGGATTTTCCCAGACCAGGGCTCGAACCCGTGTTCCCTGCATTGGTGGGTGGATTCCCAACCACTGTGCCACCAGGGAAGCCCCAAGAAATTCAACTTTAATGTATTTATCTTGATAACCTTTCTGGCATTAAAACCCTTAATTTTATCATTTATAAAATAAGCAATATAATTATTTTCTTTTCACAAATATTAATTAATAGTTTCAACTCATTCGTAAACCATATCCTCCTCAGATGAAGCAGCCACTGTTCTGATGAAAAAGATGCTTGTGTCTCTTTAATATGAAAGCTCAGTCACCACATTTATCATCAGATGGTCTCTCATGGTCAGGTCTACGCATGTGCAAAATATGTGTGCTGTTTATGTGTGTGTATTTGTAAGTGGGATCAGGATGTTTAGGGAAGAATCATATTGGCAATTTTCTCCTTTCAGTATTTTTAAAATGACATTGAGTTCTGTGAGATTGATTCACACTCTGAGTTTCTTATGGAAGAGCCCAAGTTTAAGCCTTTAGAAATAGGTGAAAATAAAGCTTTTTCTTCTTGTTTATAGTATATATATTGTGATTCCCCTCCCCCCGTAAAGATATAATCTTCATAAAATCCTTACTTATAGCTATTAGGAAAATTGGACCAAACCCCTAAGAAATACACTTATTGTTTACCTATAGTACCCTTATTTTATGCCTGTTTTAGCTGAGATTCTGCAGTTCCTTGAAACAAAATATAATCCATAATGATGTAGTTTGAAATTATGAGAAGCAAAATAAGTGTAATAGATAAAGCACAAAAGAAAATTAGTGCAGTATTAATTTAGCTAACTTTGTACTTGCTGACAGTAACAAGAGCAACTCGATAAATTAAGCATATTCACATTGATTTGAAAGTATGCATACTTAATAGAGAAGCTTAACTTTGCCTGCCTATCATGTCTGTTGGAAAAACACCAGTTGGAGCTTACTTGAAGGCTAGGAAGCCCAGAAAAGAGTTGGAGGCCTGAATAGTACATGTCAACCACAGAGGACTATATTTTTCTTTTCAGCAGAATGAGCCTTATGTGACAAGCTCTTATCCTTTCAACACTCTCTATCGCATAATTCTGCCAGTTATAAACATGTTCTTTTTTTCATATCTGTTTCCATGTCACAGAAAGTAAAATACTAACAAAATATCACAACTATAGACAGAGTCATTATGTAAACAGAGCTTCCCTTCAAATTTCCTTCTGCTTCTTTCTGGATGAGAAATCCATGTTAAAATTGTACACAGCACTCCTGTATTCCCTGTCATAGATTCTGTACATTAAGAAAAAAAAAGAAAAGAAACAAAGAAAAAGAAAAAAAAAGAAGTTTTTTCCTTCACCTTTGCATATTTTCTCCTTTGTGAGCATTTCTGACTCATCTTTTCCATGAAAGTGCTAAGCTAGTGATGTCAAGATGATCACCACTGATTAAAAGGTAACGATTTGTGATGGATTAGCTCAGTTTTATTTTGTCATATATCCAGGTGATTTTAACCCGTTTTCCACATATTGTACTTTTGACAAACTATTTTAGTTTAAGTTTAATATTCTGAAAAATGGAGCTTTAAGTCAATTAAGTGATATGCCAGTAGACTAAGCAGTGCATTTATAATGGAAAGGAGAGATAACAATGCCCTACGTATCCCTTCAGATACTTTGTATGTGTACTGATGATTATGATACTTGAAATGCTACTGGAAAAGAAATAACTCAACACCAAATCAGGTATATTTTATATACAAAATAAATGTTTATAAAATAAATTATCCCAAAGAAAATATGTCTGATACCAAAATGTAAATACACCTATTTAATTTATTTTTCTGTACTTCTGAAATGTTTAAGTGCATTCAAAAAGTCATTTGAGATGTAAGATGAAGTCATTCAAAAATGATCGTTTTCGTGCTCATGTCAGCAGCAGATATACTAAAATTGGAGCGATACAGAGAAGATTAGTATGGCCCCTGTGCAAGGATGACACGCAAATTTGTGAAGCGTTCCATATTTTTGCTGGAGAGGGTGTGGAGAAAAGGGAACCCTCTTGCACTGTTGGTGGGAATGTAAATTGATACAGCCACTATGGAGAACAGTGTGGAGGTTCCTTAAAAAACTAAAAATAGAACTACCGTTTGACCCAGCAATCCCACTACTGGGCATATACACTGAGAAAACCATAATTCAGAAAGAGTCATGTGCCACAATGTTCATTGAAGCTCTATTTACAATAGCCAGGACATGGAAGCAACCTAAGTGTCCATTGACAGATGAGTGGATAAAGAAGATGGGGTACCTATATACAATGGAATATCACTCAGCCATAAAAAGAAACAAAATTGAGTTATTTGTAGCGAGGTGGATGGATCTAGAGTCTATTATATAGAGTGAAGTAAGTCAGAAAGAGAAAAACTAATACCATATGCTAACACATATATATGGAATCTAAAAAAAAAAATTGGTCATGAAAAACCTAGGAGCAAGATGGGAATAAAGACGCAGACCTACTAGAGAATGGACTTGAGGACACAGGGAGGGGGAAGGGTAAGCTGGGACAAAGTGAGAGAGTGGCATGGACATATATACACTACCAAATGTAAAATAGCTAGTGGGAGGCAACCGCATAGCACAGGGAGATCAGCTGGGTGCTTTGTGACCACCTAGAGAGCTCGGTGCTTTGTGACCACCTAGAGGGTGGGAGGGAGGGAGACGCAAGAGGGAAGAGATATGGGAATATATGTATATGCATAACTGATTCACTTTGTTATAGAGCAGAAACTAACACACCATTGTAAAGCAATTATACTCCAATAAAGATGTTAAAAAAATGATCATTTTCTTCTTCACTTTAGATAATTGAGGATATATTTAAATAGAAGTACCTGATCAAGGATCCTTCCATTCAAATGGTGATTGGAGTAGGGAGAGTTTTGTCCTCTCAGGCCGTTCTTGAACTTCATTTTTTTAAAATTAATTTTTATTAGAGTATAGTTGATTTACAATGTTGTGTTAGTTTCTGCTGTGCAGCAAAGTGATACAGTTATCCACATACATATATCCACTCTTTTTTAGATTCTCTTCCCATATAGGTCATTACAGAGTATTGAGTAGCGTTCCCTGTGCTATACAACAGGTACTTATTAGTTATCTATTTTACATATAGTAGTGTGTATATGTCAATCTCAATCTCCCAGTTTAGCCCCCCCACTTTTGCATATGGACATACTGGATCTTAACTACTTGAAGCATGATTTCATCATAGATAGAAAACACAATTATTGCAATGCAAGTGGCATTCAAAAATTTTCTGCTATGAAGTTTTAAAGCACCCAGAGCACATCTTAATTTTGAAATGTCAACTAGAAGGAATAGATATAAAGAAAATATATTTTTATTTCCATATAAAATATGTAATATATATTAATATATATTTAATTATAAAATGTAAATATGTAATTATATAATCATATCATAATCAAATTCAAATGATGCACCTTAATTCAGGGAAAATATTTTAAATTCACATACCAGACAAATGGTTGACATCAATTTTTGACAGTCTACTTGACATTTCCCGTTGATCTCTAATAAGTATTTTCAACTTATACATAAAATTGTAACACTTGATTTGCCAAAAACCCCTTCTCCTCCCCTAGATATTTCTGGTCTCAGTTAATGGTACTTCACACATACCAGTAACTCAAACTCTGTATTACAAATGTATGAACAACTTCACTGAAGGAGGTAAGGGACAAAGGTGCTGACCTAAGTAAGTTTGGAAATCAGTGGATACTTTCACTGATTTATATATTTATATTTACATATATATGAGTATATATAAGGGTTGGTAACAGCTTTGTTCTTCGACTTGAAAGGCCTGGAAGTGATGATACCTCAGTAACATACTTAGCTCTTGGTTTCTAATGCCATTCTCCAGTTTTTCTCATGATTAGATTGTTGTTATGGGTTTGGGGAGGACACTACAGGGGTAATGTGTCATTCCCATTACATTCTATCAAGGGTACATATGCATTTATTGGTAAAAAGGCAGATCCAAAACCGTAGCAGAGAATATATAAGACTGGAGAATTTTGTACTGCCAGAAAGTAAGGTTATGCTAAAAAAAAAACAACAACAACAACAACAAAAAAAAAAACCCAAACTGAACCAAACTAAAACAGAAAAGCCCACAATAATGAGAGTATATCAAAGGAAAAGGAGCCAATTGAAAGAGCTCTGAATGGCCAAAGCTGGAATAAACTTAATACACATAGTATTGTAATGTAACTCAAATTTTAAATTTGCATGAGTTCATACTGATATAAATAAATGACTTATTAAAGAAATAAATGGGGGAGAGTAGACAAATAACTTATGGTGGCAGTCCACACTTAAGGAAGTGGTGCATGACTCCCCACTCTAAGTGTGGCTTACAGATGGTGAGTTCCTCCCAAAGAGGGCAGCTTGGAAGTGGGATGGGGTCACTTTACAATGGAGAAACCTGACCATCCACTGCCTCCGCCAGATGATTAAAGTGAATGTCAATAGTGAAGGTCATGTTGATTGAATGTGATGTGACTGACACTTTACCTCTGTGGTCGTCCTCCTAAAACCCATAACCACAGTGTAATCATAAGAAAAAGCATCACTCAAATCCCAATTAAAAAAACATTCTACAACAGAGCTGAGGAGTACTCTTCAAATCCTTCAAGGTCATCAGAAACAAGGACAGTCTGAGACACTGGCACAGCCACGAGGAGCTAGGGAGACATGACAACTAAATGCAGTGACTCAATGCGATATCCTGGATGGGATCCTGGAACAGGAGAAAGGATGTTAGTTTACAAAGGAAGGAAATTGGCATAAACCATGATTTTAGTGAATACTAATGTACCAATATTGGTTCATTGGTTGTGACAAATGCAGCATGTTAGTTACATTAGTTATGTATTAATATAAGATTTTAAGGATAGGAAAAACTCTCTGTACCATCTTTGCAATTTTTCTGTAGATCTAAAATTATCCTAAAATAAAACGTTTATTTTAAAAAAAGTTTTTAAAATGTGAAACAAGCCAGACATAAAAGGATACAACCATATAGACCCATTTGTGTGAAAGTCGAGGAAACATTGTTCCAACCTCTAGTGATAGACAGTAAGTGTATTAGCAATTGCCTGGAGCTAAGGATGGAGGCTGGGGGCTTCCTGTATTGATCTGAAAGGATATTTGAGGGTGATAAACATTCTCTATATTACTGTCACATCAGTGTGTGTGTGTGTTTGTGCGCATGTATGTATTTGTCAAAACTCATCAATATGCATTTTATTATATGTAAATTATACCTCAATAAAGTTTTTTTTTTAAAGAAAATAATAATCCCTTTCTAAAGTAAGTGCTAAGCAGTAATACAGTCATACTCCTGGGTGGAGTATGACTGTATATGACTTCATCTTCCTCCAAAAAAATGTTTTTTTTATGATTAGAGACTTTTTCTTTTGTGATTTAGCTTTGACCTTTTTATTATGTGGCTACTTCCTTTGTGAGAAAATGACCCCCTCTGAGGGCCTGGAAAAATAATTCATATAATTCATTGTGCTATACAAAATTAAGATAATAGAAATAGCAGTTTATGTGGACAGAATATATATTTCAAATAATATAAAGAGATTCGTACATGCCATTTAATCTTGGTCTAAAGCCTCTCCAATTTAATAAGATGCCAAGAGAGCTGTTAATAATGGAGAGCTGAATACCACAGTGAAGCGTGGGTGCTGACTTCTTAAACTAACAGGAAAAGAACAGCTTTTTAATTGGACTGAATGATGTTTTGCTAAAGTCACCAGGAGAAAAATGATTATGTCTTGGCAACAAAATACTTCCTGACCATACCCATGATAAAGAATGAAATAGAAAAAATTCCTTTCCTCTCTGTAGGGACTGTTGAAAATCACATGTAGTCATTCCAGTTACATGTATTTACTGGTGTCCACGAGGTGCAGAGCAGTTCACTAGACGTAAGCATATACTTTATTATTCTAGATCCCTCTAATACCTGGTGGAAACCAAGTTGATGACAATCTCAAGCCAGAAAAGGTGTGTTTTCCACTTCCTTGCAGAGCCTACAAGTGATCTAGACTTCTGTGTGGGTTAGGATTTTTCAAGAATGAGGCAATATTTGCACTGACTAAAGGTCATATGTAGTTTTACCTGAAATATAAACAGATTTTCTTTTATCCTAAAAATATTCCAGCTCCAGAAACATCCTAATCAGAAAACTGCTCATGAGAGTGAGATGTTGGAATTACCAAATGACCAGTGTAAAATCTATAGGAATGCTACACAATAGAAGGAAAATGCCCTCTTCTTTTCTATCTCCCCTGTCATAATTACATAAATAAACAAAAAGATAAAATACTTTATTTTGATAATTAATACATATTTCCCTCTGATATACTGCACTTCAATAAAACTAATGTTCAGAATTTCATTGTCATGAAAATGTTTTCATAATAATTAAGGAGATATTTATGGATTCAAATCAAACTTTCCTCAGATATAAAAGGAAGATATTTAGTGGTCTTGCTTTAAAAATGGCAAATATATAGCCTTGAAATTAGTGCAAAGATATCATTTACTAGATAAAAACTCAATAAAATAAGAATGCAAATAGAGCTATTATTCTTATAAACAGGAAATTTAATACCATGTTGCCTAATGGATTCTAGATTCAAATAAAGTGAATTAATTCAAAGTACATGTTTTTATTTAAATGATCTACCTAAGACTGAATATCAAGATATTGGAAACTATTTTCAGTGGAATGGAATAGAAGGCTATGTTTTAAAAGTAAGTAGAGGACTTCCCTGGTGACGCAGTGGTTAAGAATCTGCCTGCCAATGCAGAGGACACGGGTTTGAGCCCTGGTCCAGGAAGATCCCACATGCCGCGGAGCAACTGAGCCCATGCGCCACAACTACTGAGCCTGAGTGTCACAACTACTGAAGTCCACGCACCTAGAGCCCGTGCTCCACAACAAGAGAAGCCACCAAACTGCAATGAAGAGTAGTCCCCACTCACCTTCAACTAGAGAAAACTCGTGTGCAGCAATGAAGGCCCAATGCAGCCAAATATAAACAAACAAATAAATAAATAAAAGTAAGTAGAACTTGTAAAATAAAGTTTACAAGTAGAACTTGTAAAATTGATAAGATTTTAATCAATATTGTATTGAAAGTTCATGCTTGGGTTGTCCCCTGATCTCTCAGTTCCAATCACATAACAAGGATGGAGAAAGTTAATGAGGTAAGCATCTCAGAGCACCCAAAGTGTAAATGGAAGACAAAGCAGAAAGTCCTGCAAAAACTGTGGGCCTGCTGAGCTATGAGTCTGGAAGTAGGGTCAGGGAGAAGAGAGTTTAACTCTATGAAGTAAAAGATTACAAGTGACCACATGAGGCAGGGAATGAGATGTACTCACTATTTGAAACCAGGGCTATGATGCAAATAGAAAGAGGCTGAAAAGAGCTGGGGGTGTTTGTTGCCTGGGTCTCAGGTGTCTGTAAAAGTGCATTCCAAGGGAGACATTAATTAACTGCCTTACAGCCAGAGTCTACATCAACTCACCAGTATAACAAGAGGGTCTAGAATGAGATCCGTAGGGGCCAGATGAAGGCAACAAAGAAATGCTAAACAGCAGATATAATAGGAAGTTCCAATGCTTATTAAAAGCTTATGTGTCCAGAACTGCCTTTAGTGACTTACACTTACTACCTTATTTCATCCTAATATTCCTTATTGGGAGCCCATGCAGGACCCCACATTCCAGGTGAATCTGCCAAGAAAAACTCCAAAATGCCTTCAAAAAGCAAATACAAAGAAAGAGTGAACAATGTTTTATCACTCTAGATAGGATTAAAACCTTAGATCAATTTAAAAATAACTTTTTTCACTTAGGATTTCTTCCTTTTCCCAAAACAAACAAAAAAAAAAGAAGGAAAGAATATCTTTAAATATATATAAATAGAAATACAGGAATCAGTGCAACAGCAGCTGTTAGATATGAAAGGAACTTATTAAAAAATCCTATAAAAGATAAGTATGTTCAAAAATATTTTAAAGATAAGCTAAAATATCTGTATAAATATAAAATGTACTCTTTGTAATACATATGTATACAATATATACATGTCACATGATATATAAATATGGAATAAGGTATACTATAGTATATATAATATTATATAGTGTAACAATGTCATGTATTTTTTATATTATGTGTATATAATGTATATGTATAATAATGGCAGAGAAACTATTTTCAAATATATACTATATATGAATTCTCCAGAACTAAAACTTCAAGAATTTCAAACCCACACATCTTGGATACTTCATATTGAAACTAAAAGACATGAAAGCCAAGGAAAAATAATCTTAAAAGCTAGCATAGAGAAAAGAGATTACCTAAAAATGAAAGACAATTAGATGGACAATGGTATTTCATTTACATTGCTATATTCCAGAACTTAGAATAAAATATTCTAAGTGCCGAGAGAAAATAACTATCACCTGTAATATATTCAGCTAAAGATATATTCAAGAATAAGAGCAGAGAGTAATAGTTGACCACCTAGAGATACATAAAACCAGAGAAAATGAATAGGATGTGGTTAAGAGCAGATATTCTCTAGCTGGATTGCTGGGTATGAATCTGGGTTCGGCTAATTATTAGCTATGTAAGCTTGGGCAATTAATATTTCTGATTCTGTATTTCTCATCTATAAAATGAGGATAATGTATGCTATGGTATTTTTATGAGGATTAAGTGAGTTAATATAGGCATAGCACTTAAAATACTGCATGGTACACAATTAATATGCTATATGGTATATATATGGTGAATGTGTGTATATATGAGGATGTGTATGTACAAACATGTATACATATGTATGTATATATGATAAATGTATCTACTAAATCTAAAAATTATGCTTTTTATGTTAAAAAGTAAAAAGCTCAAGGAAATGTTACATTACAGTGAAACAATGGAAAATGTAGCAGTGAGCGCTGGTGTTGCAAAGTGGCTATGAGCACAGAAAATGAAACCAGATGGCTGGATTCAAATCCTGGTTTCCATCTGACTGACTGTATAACCTTGAAGAATTCACTTAATCTCTCTCTCTCATTTTCTTCATGGAAGAAACAATGGTAATTATAATACTAATATAGACCTCACTGGGTTATTGTAAGATTATATACAGTTAATATGACATACATCTGGCATATATAACAATATAATTGTAGGTTATTTTATGTAGCATTTAAAATAAGTATGTTGGATCTACATCTATCACATGACTGAAAATCAAAGTCAGAATGTTAAATGAATGAAAGGCAAGATGTAGAATAATACATGAATTATTCTGCTGTTGAAAACAATTTTTAATTTCTTTATTGTATATTGTTGCACTCATGTGAAGTAACACTACATAAACATGTAGGGACAAGGAAAGAAAGACATGGGATATGAAGGGGTAAAAGAAAGCTATAAAGGTTTATTTCTTAAAGATCAGAAACAAATAAAACAACTTGTTTTATATTTGTCTAATCTGAGTGGTGAATATTAGTTGTCCATTATATTTCTATAATTTCTGAATATTAAAATAGCTTATCTTAAAATACATCAAATAAACAAAATGTTCTATATTTTTCTGTACTCTATGTAGTTTAAAAATACAGGTTGTTAGAACTCTTCTATAAAATAATCTGGGTCTGGCATATTTTTCAGTAGTAGATCTTTAACTACTTGTGAATTTCATTTGTATTTCAATATGTGTGAGTATAACTAAAATAAGATTTCTGAGTCACAGTGCTGTTACAAAGAGATCCAATAGATCTTAGTACAAGGATCTGAATTTGTCTTGTTCTGATAATTTTTATATTCTTTTTTTTTTTTTTTTTTTTTTTGCGGTACGGGGGCCTCTCACTGCTGTGGCCTCTCCCGTTGTGGAGCACAGGCTCCAGACGCGCAGGCTCAGCAGCCATGGCTCACGGGCCCAGCCGCTCTGCGGCATGTGGGATCTTCCCGGACCGGGGTACGAACCTGTGTCCCCCGCATTGGCAGGCAGACTCTCAACCACTGTGCCACCAGGGAAGCCCTGTATATTCTTAATGTATAAATAAATATGTTCGGGAATCTTAGATTAATGTAAAACATTGAACCATGGCATATAGAAAAGAGGTTGGTCTATGGTACCTACTGTATAAATGGTAGTTGTTATTTATTATTTTATACTTATTAACATAATTATCATTGTTGTAGCTGATATTAACTCCTTTTTACATTTGATTTCCAGAAAATAAATTTCAGATCCTAATTTGATATACCATAATGCAAAAAGAAGGCATAAAATAGAAGTTGGGAAGAGTAGCTAGTTTCTGTGGGAGTTTAGATCTTGTAAACTGGCATTCTGACGTTTTAC
Organism: Hyperoodon ampullatus; assembly: GCF_949752795.1. Taxonomy (NCBI): domain Eukaryota; kingdom Metazoa; phylum Chordata; class Mammalia; order Artiodactyla; family Ziphiidae; genus Hyperoodon; species Hyperoodon ampullatus. The sequence goes on from NC_136925.1 coordinate 5,311,290, forward strand.
AGAATGTAAGTTTAGTCCTTGTGCCTGAATTGAGCCAGCAAATCAGTTTTCTGAGGTGGCAGGGCCTAGTACTACACTCCTGAACTTGACAGAATCACTAAGCTAATGGAGAGCCATGAAAGAGGGATGGAGAGTAAGTTTCAGGCAACATCCTAACTTCACTTCTGACCTCCCGTGAAATTTACAAAACTTCTGTAGCTTACCTTCTATAATGTCAGATTTCTCCAAACTTTTGGTATAATTAAATTTAGTTAATAAGTTGCTTTTAAAATATTTAGAAGAATATCAATCGGTCAGAATAATTGTAGAATACCAGTATGAAACAATAAAAATCTTGATCATAAAGTTTTAACATTATACTCTTTTTATTTATGTAGTCATTCAAAATAAATACACTTACAATTAAATTTTATTCTGTACCTACCACATCTAAGGCACCATGCTGGGTACAGCGACCATGAAGCTGAGTAAAACAGAGGTGATCAGAGAGTACAGATGTGTAAACTAATAATCACAAGTTGTGATGTTAGTAGCAGCAATGGACGTGCACAGGAGGAAAAGCAGCTTGAAAATGCTAAAAGCCAAAGCTAGAAATAAGCTAATAAGATCCTGAACCATGCTTACATGATGGTTCATGCTTTAGTAAAAAGATAAGAATGAATTCTAATTAGTCTTTCAACTGCTTGGTTTTAAATGTATGCTTCCAAACTACAAAAGTGTGCTTAAAAGCAGTTTCTCTCTTCATTAAATTAAATTAAGTACCTTCTCTAATATTCTTTAAACTACCAAATTTATTTTAATAAAGCTTTTCTTCTTAGATAACATTAAAGGTAAATGAGGAATTTGAGTTAATGGAAAAGTACAGCCTTTCTCATATTAATCACTTTCAGCGATTAATGTCCTGAGTGTAGAGAGCCACACATGCCTCTGAACTCAAGGCCAGAATTCTCCCCGAAATATGCAAGACCAGAGTGTAAGGTTTTAGTCATTTCTGAAACCATTCAATTAACTTCTATAAAGCTATTACAATATTTTTGTTTAATGTAAGAATTTCTGAGAGAAACTGGAATGATAAAATATAATTTAAAGTTTATTGTAATTCTAAGACTAATATATACACTTAGTAACAAAATGTTCTGGGTTTTAAGCCTTGAATTTCCATTATTGTCAGAGTTGGTAAAATAGGAACCCTCTTATCTCAAAGTTTTAACTCTTGAGTATCATTGGTTTCCTCACGTATTAAAATTTAGGAAAAATAGTTGCATATAAACACCCAGGCTTTTACTTGACTCCTAAAAGTTAAAAGGTCATATACCAAGTTTTGGTTTCTGGTAATGGTAGAGTGGCTTACTATACTACTACTAATAAACTCTGAACAAAATATTCAAAAGGAACTGTTTAAAGAACTTAATGTCCACAGGAGCTAGAGAGCATATGACCCTTGAAGGATCCATATTGATTTTCCCTTGGGGCACTCCCCAGTCCCCACAGCAAGCCAAAGATAATACTCAAGTACAAAGTCATAACTTATTGGATTTCAGGACTGTCACCAAGCCTGGAAAACTAGGAAGGCAGTATCTCAGAAGGCAGGGCCACAGACAGAATACCCAAAAAGTCTTCATTCAAACTCTCCACCCATCCTTGATGGACTTATGGGCTGGGAGGCTCCAAGGAGCCCAGAGGGAAAATGATAACTAGAAATGAAAGTCTTGAACAAGGATATTAACAGCTTCCTAGCGAAAGAAAGACTGCGTTTGAAGTTGAATCCCTCCAAGTTAAAGAGGTTTGGTAAACACTCCAGTTTTTTCATTAATGCTGCAGGTGGGTTCCAGCCCCGGACTAAGGGATTCAGGCATGAAGTCAAACCTACTATCAGATATTGTGGAAGGATCCTGGGAAGAGGAGAGAGAAATGAATGCTGAGAAATAGAGTTTTCCAGTTGTTTCCTAAAACATCAGAAATGGTTTCTGAAAACAGTAATTAGTGATTTTTACTTCAAACTAAAGGAAAATTCTAGAATGAATTATGAAATACTTCAGATGGATTGCATACTGTACAGGGAACTCAGTTTACACTCCCACAGACTCTCACACGGTATCATTGTAAGTCCAAATGTATACCTTTTTATGGTAAATTTGGAAATATCTGGAAATTGTAAAAAAAATAGAGGCTCATAAATACCTCTTTTAGAACATTTCCTACACTAACTAAATTGTGCACAGATATGTGTAAAACATAGCTCACTGAAATTTTTTGAAGTAGTAAAATATTGTAAAGAATCTAAAAATCGTCAATAAATATATCTATCAGAATTCTTGTCAGAAAGAGATCGCCCATTCCATTTGATGAAGGAACAATTTAAATATGTGTTGGCAAGGTGTTAGCAAGGTATAGGGGAAATGGTGCTAGAAACAACAGGAACAGTTATCATCTCTGTGCCTAAAGGGGAAAGAGACAGAGGGTCCCCAGAAGACAAGAAGAGAGGGCCACCTTCACAGGAGCTAGGACCTTTGGTCGAGGGAGGTAGCCAGTGCAAGACAAACCTTAAGAGAGGCAAGGGTGACTCTTCCCCTTCTCTCCAGTGTGTTGCTGGTGCTTTCTTGTGGTTCAACCAAACTGAAAGTCAAAGGGTAAGGGAGCCTGTTGATGTGGTCCATGCATGCCAGCCTCCCAGGACACAGAAGAAGGTGAAGAAGCGTGGCAAATAAATCTGGAAAAGCAAATAGAAGTTATCTACACTTGATGTAAATTACAATGTAACTTGAATTATTCCATTAAAATAAATCAGTGTATTTAGAGTAAAAAAGGCCATTAGCTGAACAGGATGAAAGCGTTGGGTAGTTAAGTGGGTGTATTCATAAACAGTAGATGTATGATGGATGGTATAAACATATATATGTTCTATCTATATCCAGACTCACAGATACAGGGTATAACCATTCCTCTATCTGTTTATATGAATATGAATATAACATGAAATATGTTTGAGAATATATATGCCAAACTCTTAACAGTGTTACTTCTAGGGAGTTGTTGTGTATGGGCACTGGAGAGAATGAAAGTCTGTTATGTTTTAGAGTTGTGTGACTTTAAATTTTATCACGAGAACACATTACTTTTATCATTATTTTTTAAACACATAGTTAAAAGAAGATAACCTAGGACATGAGGAGAAAAAATAAGAAAGCCATGATCACTAGGATCATGCAAAATTTCAGTAAGAAGATATTCTGTTATCTAATTTAACTTTTATACGGGCTTACTAATCTTGCTGATGAGAGAAATGGGGTAGCAATATATTTCACATTTTCTCAGGTTATCACTGAGGACAAGCTGAAGAAATGTGTTTGAGTTGATCATACACCTAGGAATGTTTGAATCCCAACCCAAACCTGAGTGCCATCTTTGATGGTGTGCTCTGTCTTCTGCCCTGTTTCAATCACTTTTATATCAATGACATGTCAAGTTATTAAATGACGTGGTGGCTCAGACACTGTACTGAGCAAGATATGTGATCTAGTGACTGAATGAAGAGCCAAAAATGTCCTGACAAACAGAACAACAGACCAATAAAATAATGTATCATCTGATGTAAATGTAAGGTCCCAAACTTGAAAGAGAACAAAATTACTCATATATATCCAGGATCAAGAAAGATGGCTTAGTAGCGGCATGTGTTTAACTTGAATCAGTTCAGTAAGTGTCAACAGTGTGATATGGCTCATTGCAAAACTCAATGATTGACATCACCTTCATAAAATAATAGTGGCCAGGAGGCTAATCAGATTATACTAAGAATTTTGGATTAAGTGGAGTATGCTCAAAGAAGAACACTAATGCTGATAGCAGAGTTTTAAAATCATACCTTATGGACCCTGGTTAGAAGATTTGTCTTTATGTTACCCTGAAGTAGACCACCTGATGAAGAGCACAGTAGCTGGATCTGATGTAGAAGACTTGAGTCTTTTCATGTGGCCCTACAGTTAAGGCCAATGAGTCATGGATGCACAGGGAGAGACTCCAACTCAATACAAAGTAGACGTGTCTGACAGAATATTCTGACTAGAATGGACTGCCTTAGAAGTAATGAGCTTCTGGAAAATAATTTATAAATGAAACTCAAGCAACTGACACCCATCAGATGCCTTCAACCCTAGGATTCTGTGGTCCCATATACTTCCCATTTTTTCATAGTCGAAAATATGACTTCCTCTGGTCTCCAAGTCCGCACATTGATGTTAAATTTATATTATTCTGGTTTTTACCTTCACCATATGATAAGCACCTCAGATGTAAGGGAAATTTATAATAAAAGGACCAGTTTACTGGGCTGTTGAATTCCTGATAACCTTCAGGTAAAACCACTTCCAGTTTTCAAAGTTCCTCCTCAACTCTCCCTTCTATACATACCTAATTTTCTATCTGTAAATATCCCTGCTTGTTTTTTCTGCAACTTTTATCTTTTTCTCCTCTGGTGTCTCACTATAAAGCCTTATGTTTCTGGAACTATTTACCTCCTCTGATTTGCCAAGTTTTACTTCTGAACTTCTCTTTGACTAAGCTGTGATTGACACTCCACTCTGGGACCTTTCCCCTCTCATTAGCAATGCCATCTATTCTCTTGTCATTATAGATCACCTGAGAGAATATGTAGTTCAATCTTTTCAACTTTTAAATCTCTTCTTTTATTACTCTTTTTAAGTTTTATTCATTTATTCCCCTTTAAAAAACATTTTTCTATATGATCTGTGCACTTATCATTTTACCAAATATGTTTTAATTATGAAGTATTATTTTTTAATGTAAAATATTTTATTGTATCTGAGACATATGGCTAGTTTATGTCCCCAACCATGCTTTTTCTGTATGTTTTTCACTACTACCAAGCTTTCTTTCCATGGACAAGAGATATTCAACTCACTGATATTTAAGAACTATTAGAAAAGATATACTGAAATACTCTATAGCTTTGCTCTAATAATTCAAGCATAATCATTCAAGGAAAGATGGTACAATCCAGTGGAAAACAATCTTACTCTTGGCCAGTCGAACATATGGAGATTCCAGAAGAATGTACAATGATTCATATATTTGTTCAACTCATATGCTTCAAGCCATAAGGCGTTTGTGGGATGGGTGTTGCATGGGGCGTCCAAAGTGACTTTTCAAGTTTAAATAATTTGTGCTGATCTCCTGAGCAGACTTAGGGTCAACATTTTAGACTCTCAGGATACATCCCTGTGGTCAATAAGGAAAACGTTTCCTTTTCTTAGGGATCCCTTTCTCCAGGACACCAAAGACTTATGAATTCTGGTTGTTCTAGACATAGAGGTTGTCAGTAGTTTGATTCAACATCAAAACAACATTTACTTCTTGACACACCTCCTTATTAGATGCAGAAAGAATCATTCTCCCAATGTTGCTTTGAAATATTAAATGAGTTGAGTATCTTCAGTATGTGCTTGGGCCTCAGAAAGACAGAAAGGGATGTGAGAAAGGAAATAAAATAGGTTCGACACAGCAATAATACATAATGATTTTCTACAATCCTCAAATTAAATATCTGGAGAGCAGTTTGATACATGCACTTGTTATTCCACTAAAATCAAACCTTGAACATATAATGAGATTACCTTGAAAATAAATGTTAGAAATTTTAACAGATAAAATGCATCAAAATAAAGATTCTAACATCTAATAGAGTAAGGCTGGGAGACATACTTGGCTGTGATGGTGGAGACCAGATGATGAGGAAAGATTATGGCCGTGAAGGGACTCACGTCAGTGCTCAGAGGTTGGTGGGCTAGTGAGCATCCCCCAAAGATGCCCTTTTCCTTCTTGCCTCTGAATTTTTCTTCCTTGAAAGTATTTATCATAGTGTACTTACCAGCAAGTTAAGATTTACCTTCAAAGTTATTGGAAAGGTGGTATTTCTACTTCAGAAAAATAACAAAAACACTATAAGCCAAAACTCTACCTCAGCTTGTTTGTAAGCTTTCATGCTATATCATTTTTGTTTGTTTAGAGTTGTTGTTTGTGATCATTATCCATCAGAGAACTTTACAGCATATTAGTTTTTTTTTTAACAGCTTTATTGGAGTATAATTGCTTTACAATGGTGTGTTAGTTTCTGCTTTATAACAAAGTGAATCAGTTATACATATACACATGTTCCCATATCTCTTCCCTCTTGCATCTCCCTCCCTCTCACCCTCCCTATCCCACCCCTCTAGGTGGTCACAAAGCACTGAGCTGATCTCCCTGTGCTATGCGGCTGCTTCCCACTAGCTATCTATTTTACGTTTGGTAGTGTATATATGTCCATGCCAGTCTCTCACTTTGTCACAGCTTCCCCTTCCCCCTCCCCGTATCCTCCAGTCCATTATCTAGTAGGTCTGTGTCTTTATTCCCATCTTACCCCTAGGTTCTTCATGCTTTTTTTTTTTTTTTCTTAATGGAAGTTTTGCTGAGTATGGACCTACAAATAAAGCCCAGTGAGGACTTGATAATAAAATGAATATGCATAATGTCTGAATTAAAACAAGAAAAAATTTTAATTTGTATGGAAACACAAAAGACCCAAAAAAACTAAAACAGTCTTGAGAAAGAAAAACGGAACTGGAGGAATCAGGTTCCCTGACTTCAGATTATACTACAAAGCTACAGTAATCAAAACAGTATGGTTCTGGCACAAAAACAGACATGTAGATCAATGAAACAGGATAGAAATCTCTGAAATAAACTCACATATGGTCAATTAATCTATGACAAAGGAGGTAAGACTATTCAATGGAGGAAAGACAGTCTCTTCAATAAGTGTTGCTGGAAAAACTGGACAGCTACATGTAAAAGAATAACATTAGAACATTCTCTAACTCCATATAGAAAAATAAACCCAAAATGAGTTAAAGACCTAAATGTAAGAGCAGATACTATAAAAGTCCTAGAGGAAAACATAGGCAGAACACTCTTTGACATACATTGCAGCAATAGTTTTTTAGATCTGTCTCCTAGAGTAATGGAAATAAAAACAAAAATAAACAAATGGGACCTAATTAAAGCTAAAAGCTTTTGTACAGCAAAGGAAACAATAAACAAAAAGAAAAGACAACTTAGGGGCTGGGAGAAAATATTTGCAAATGATGTTAGCAACAAGGGATTAATTTTCAAAATAGACAAACAGCTCATACAGCTTAATACAAAAAAAAAAAAATCAAAAAAATGGGGAGAAAACCTAAATAGGCTTTTCTGCAAAGAAGACATGCAGATGGCCAAACAGGCACATGAAAAGATGTTCAGTATTGGTAATTATTGGAGAAATGCAAATCTAAACTACAATGAGGTATCACCTCTCACCAGTCAGAATAGCCAACATCAAAAAGTCTACAAACAATAAATGCTGTGGAGAAAAAGGAACCCTCCCTCCTACATGGTTGTGGGAATGTAAATTGGTACAGCCACTATGGAAAACAGTATGGCTGTTCCTTAAAAAAAAAATAAAAATAGAGCTACCATATGATCCTGCAATCCCACTCCTGGGCATATATTCTGAGAAAACTCTAATTCAAAAAGATACATGCCGGCCCTGGAAGGCAGAAGTGGAGCCAGTGGGTAGAAGGGACAGGGAGGCCGACTTTCCTCACGTCCCTGTAAGGACGGCTTGGTTAGCGGTGAAGCTGTCCCACTGGCTGCAGGAATTAGAGGTTTTTCGGGTAGTGCCTCCAGCCATGCCTGCGGGTGTCGTCCCCCCGTGCCCACTGTGCCGCCTGCCCTTCGACGCCAAGAAAGTAGACAAGACCGCCCATGTGGAGAAGCAGCTTTCGTCCTACAAGCCACCCTACCGGGGCTGCAGTAAGAAGGTGATGCTGGCCAAGATGAGGGTGCACGTTGCCTCCTGCCTGAAGGTCCAGGAGCAGATGGCCAACCATCCTAAGTTCGTCCCTGTGGTGCCCATGTCCCAGCCCATCCCCAGCGCTGTCCCCAACAGGTCCACCTTCGCCTGCCCTTACTGTGGTGCCCGCAGCCTGGACCAGCAGAAGCTGGTGAAGCACTGCGTGGACAACCACCGCAGCGACCCCAACCGCGTGGTGTGTCCCATCTGCTTGGCCATGGCCTGGGGCGACCCAAGCTACCAGAGCACCAACTTCCTGCAGCACCTGCTCCCCCGGCACAAGTTCTCCTACGACACCTTCGTGGACTACAGCATCGACGAGGAGGCTGCCTGCCAGGCCGCCCTGGCCCTGTCTCTCTCCGAGAACTGAAGGCGCAGCCACTGGCCCAGGCCTCCCACCTCAAGGGACAGGCCCCGCCAGCTCCTGCAGCCCAGGCCCGCCTGGGAAGGCACCTTGAGGGCCAGGTGGAGCCTCACCACTACAGGAGGAAGGCCACGTCCCCGTCGTCACCGGTTCTTCAGTGCTTCGGGCTGAGCAGGTGGCTTCGGGGGGCAGGCCACTGAGACGGAGTGTAGCCACTGTCTGTGTCTCAAAGCCATGATGTCCTCCCTTCAGAGAGGACCCTTCAGGCCCTGACGCGTCCACAGGCCCCGGCACTGAGCAGGGAAGCACGGAGGGGGCCCCGGCCCAGCACCTGGCAACGCTTCCCCCTTGCGTGCTCTGTACTGGCTTTTGTGATACCTAGATACCTAACTATATTATCTGGTGTGATGACCTTTTCACATTTTCTAGAGCAAAGACAGAGCAGTTACCCTTCATATTGCAATATCTGTGTTTGACTAGGAATAATAGTATTTTTATGGAACATTTACAAAATTATATTAAAAAAAACAATAGAAAACAAATGGTTGTGGGATTGGTAGGGGGAGGAGAGGAGAGACGGGGCAATCGCTGTGTGTGGGGACCGAGGTGGCCATGTCCCCAGGTCACCTCGCCGTTCCCCAAGGTCACTGTGTTAATAACGGGAAGAAGTCCCAACGCCCGGCCACTTGCAGTGGCGCTGTGTCTGCTCCTGGCCTCCCGCCTGGGTCTTGGCCTCGGCCCTGCTGTCACTGTTCCAAAGCTGACCACCTCCCACCCCCAGCAGGGCCACCCCCAACAGTGGCAGAGCGCAGGGGCCGGGGCAGTGACCAGGCAGTTCAGAAGATGCTCATCGGCACCCTCGTTTGGTTCATGGCATAAATTACTGCTGTCTTTAAAAAAATTTAAATAAAGTGTCTCAAAGCATAAAAAAAAAAAAAATGCATGCACCCCAATATTCATTGCAGCACTATTTACAATAGCCAAGGCATGGAAGCAACCTAAATGGCCCTCAACAGGTGAATGGATAAAGAAGATGTGGTACATATACACAATGGAATATTACTGAGCAATAAAAAGAATGAAATAATGCCATTTGCAGCAACATGGATGGATCTAGAGATTATCATACTAAGTGAAGTAAGTCAGACAGAGAAAGACAAATATATGATATCACTTATACGTGGAATCTTAAAAACTGATAAAAATGAACTTATTTACAAAACAGAAGTAGACTCACAGACATAGAAAACCAACTTATGGTTACCAGAGGGGAAAGGGTGAGAGGGATAAATTAGGAGTTTGGGGTTAAAGTATACATACTACTATGTATAAAATAGAAAAACAACCTACTGTATACCACAGGCAACTATACTCAATGTCTTGTAATAACCTATAATGAAAAGAATCTGAAAAAGAATATGTGTGTGTGTGTGTGTGTGTGTAACTGAATCACTTTGCTGTACACCTGAAGCTAGCACAACATTGTAAATTAACTAGACTCCAATAAAAAATGGATAAGAAATGAATATACATAATGCCTTTATGTTCTCCGAAGTCTTTCTTTCTGCATGCTTTTTTAACTAAACAAGCATTAAAAGGAGTTTTCCCAGGAAAGTTAATTAAACAGAGACCATGATTTCAGTATTTAGAAATTCTTTGATAATTTAAAATATTTTAAAGTTAGTTATGTCAAAAGCAATACTTTTATTCATAGATTATTCTAAGTAGAACCAAGTAGGGGGAAGTATTTCCCAACACATGCTGAGAAGTTAACATCTGGAGGGAAGATTTCTAAATTTGAAATTACATCTACACATATTATGCCCTTGATCACAAACATTCAGGAGCTTCTCAGGATAAAGTTCACATTTTGGTGAATGATTTTATAGTCTTAATTGCCACTACTTTCTTGTATCCCATTTATCTCCCAACAGATTGCTGCTGCAATTACTACCTGCTTTCCTATCAGGTTTTTGCACATTCCTGCTTTGGACATTACTAATAGATGTTTCCCTGTCTGGATTATCTTCACTTCCTGCTGCCACCCTCAGTTTAGAACTTTCCTACAAATCTCAGTTCAAATCACATTTCCTGCTTGAAGCCTTCCTAGATCCTGGGTAAGCATATGTGATATCTACTTTTTGGAATCAGCACATTTATTGCCTATATCACTGATTTTACCTTATAAATATATTATTTTTAGCCTGTCTTAAATTTCTGACTTTACTTTTTCTTATTTTGTATCATATCTTCCAAGCAAACCCGTGTGTTCCACAGGGTTCCACATAACTTATGGCTCTACATAATTTAGTCTTCTATGAAACCCTGGAGGAGCCATCACAGTATTATTATGTAGGAGATGTTTAATAAATATCAACATTAAGCCAATGAATGGATTTCTCTGAGAGAAAAAAAATATATATAGTATTGTCAAGCTTTATAGGAATAAATTTAAATATATACTATAGTATTATAAAAATACACAAAGAGCACCCAAATGAGAACAGAGGTTATTTATGCAGATTTGCTTTAGCAAAGTCACTATTACTTCATTCGGCAGAGATTCAAAGGCAGGCAGGTAACAGAATTGAAAAGTTGTATAGTGGAAAAAATGAGAGAAGTTTTTAGAAATGCTTTTATTGGAGGTTGCTGGCAAGGGAAGTTGAAGGTGGGCTAACTAGAAAGGAGGAATCCTATTTGGCTTTCTCTATCTAGTTCTGAATTGGAAGTGGGGGAGAAGGATTACAAAAATTGGGGAAGCTAACGATTGTTGACCAAGTTCTAACCCTTTGGAGCCAATTGCTACAGAGCTTGTGGTTTGGATTCCTTGGCTGGTTGCTGCACAGGTTGTGGGTTGGAATTTTATTGTTATATGTGGTTGATATATTTAGTCTTAGTAAAATAATAGCTAACATGTTTATAGTACATTATCATGTCCCTAGCATTGTACAAACCCTCTTTCATTTGGTCCTTATGACAGCTCTGTAGGCCCAACAGATATAAACACTCAAATTTTACCAAAAAGAGGACTGAGGCTTGGAGAAGCAAACCATCTTGCCCAATGTATCCAATCTAGTAAAAGGAAGTTTTTTTTTTCCATTTGGACTCACATATTATGAATCTAAATTCAGATTTAAGAGGAAATAATTGTAAATACATATGGATCCGACCAGGCTAGTACAAATGAGAAGAATAAAAACCCAGGGAAATTCCATAAAATTGCTGAAAGTTAGGAGGATAGTATCTTGAAAATCTAAAGGATATCTGGAAAAAATGAAGTGTCATTCAGAACATAAGTGGAATTCTGAGAATATTTGGAAGGAGGAGACTAAGTGATAACTAAAGATTACATATTTCTAACAGGGGTGAATAGAAGGGAAGGAAGCATCAGCTTTTCCATTTGGAATTTCAGTTTGTTTCTTTCAACGTGGATGTACCATCTACAGTGGGCAACTCTGTGCCCTCTGGGGGTTTGCAGGAAAATAGGAGGGAGACACTTGGAAAAGGGGTGTTTCAGCGCACTCTTCCAACTTGATGTAAGAAGAGTGTTAGAATTTTAGGGATATGCAGAGAGAAGAAAGGGGCCAGGCAGGGGCTTCCTATTTATCAAAGTGCTGTTTACCAAAGTCTAGTTAGCAGAAATAGTGCCTGAAGTAGGAAGAGTTGCAGAGAGGCAGCAAAATGATTTAGTTACTAACTGATCCTGCTGCTAGTAATTACTGCCTTAAGGCTGGAGAGGAAATAAGAGAGATATAAACGCTTGTGAAAAGAACAAGTGGGCTTTTACACCAGCCTGGCTGGGGACATAGAGAGCAAGGAGCAAGAACATTTATTTTAGGATTGATCAAAATTATAGTGGCTTTGCTTCCTTGCATCGTGGGTCAGCTGCCACCTCCTTTACGAAATGTCCCCTAATTACTCCCTCCCTCTCTACCTCCAGAAGATGTATGCATGTTTTTCTTAGAATTTGACCATAACTATTTACCAATACAGGCAAGTATAATGATAATGATGGTGTCATTACCATCAACACCATATTCATTCCTGCTCTAATACGTCCTCCTCATCTTCTTTTTTTTTTTTTTTTTTTTTATTAGTTTCTGCTTTATAACAAAGTGAATCAGTCATACATACACATCTGTTCCCACATCCCTTCCCTATTGCGTCTCCCTCCCTCCCACCCTCCCCATCCCACCCCTCCAGGCGGTCACAAAGCACCGAGCTGATCTCCCTGTGCTCTGCGGCTGCTTCCCTCTATCTATCTACCTTACGTTTGGTAGTGTATATATGTCCATGCCTCTCTTTCACTTTGTCACAGCTTACCCTTCACCCTCCCCATATCCTCAAGTCCATTCTCAAGTAGGTCTGTGTCTTTATTCCCGTTTTACCCCTAGGTTCTTCATGACATTTTTTTTTTTTAATTCCATATATATGTGTTAGCATACGGTACTTGTCTTTCTCTTTCTGACTTACTTCACTCTGTATGACAGACTCTAGGTCTATCCACCTCATTACAAATAGCTCAGTTTCGTTCCTTTTTACGGCTGAGTAATATTCCATTGTATATATGTGCCACATCTTCTTTATCCATTCATCCGATGATGGACACTTAGGTTGTTTCCAGCTCCGGGCTATTGTGAATAGAGCTGCAATGAACATTTTGGTACATGTCTCTTTTTGAATTATGGTTTTCTCAGGGTATATGCCTAGTAGTGGGATTGCTGGGTCATATGGTAGTTCTATTTTTAGTTTTTTAAGGAACCTCCATACTGTTCTCCATAGTGGCTGTACCAATTCACATTCCCACCAGCAGTGCAAGAGTGTTCCCTTTTCTCCACACCCTCTCCAGCATTTATTGTTTCTAGATTTCTTGATGATGGCCATTCTGACTGGTGTGAGATGATATCTCATTGTAGTTTTGATTTGCATTTCTCTAATGATTAATGATGTTGAGCATTCTTTCATGTGTTTGTTGGCAGCCTGTATATCTTCTTTGGAGAAATGCCTATTTAAGTCTTCTGCCCATTTTTGGATTGGGTTGTTTGTTTTTTTGCTATTGAGCTGCATGAGCTGTTTATAAATTTTGGAGATTAATCCTTTGTCAGTTGCTTCATTTGCAAATATTTTCTCCCATTCTGAGGGTTGTCTTTTGGTCTTGTTTATGGTTTCCTTTGCTGTGCAAAAGCTTTGAAGTTTCATTAGGTCCCATTTGTTTATCTTTGTTTTTAATTCCATTTCTCTAGGAGGTGGGTCCAAAAGGATCTTGCTGTGATTTATGTCATAGAGTGTTCTGCCTATGTTTTCCTCTAAGAGTTTGATAGTTTCTGGCCTTACATTTAGGTCTTTAATCCATTTTGAGCTTATTTTTGTGTATGGTGTTAGGGAATGATCTAATCTCATACTTTTACATGTCCCTGTCCAGTTTTCCCAGCACCACTTATTGAAGAGGCTGTCCTTTCTCCACTGTACATTCCTGCCTCCTTTATCAAAGATAAGTTGGCCATATGTGCGTGGGTTTATCTCTGGGCTTTCTATCCTGATCCACTGATCTATCTTTCTGTTTTTATGCCAGTACCACACTGTCTTAATTACTGTAGCTTTGTAGTATAGTCTGAAGTCAGGGAGCCTGATTCCTCCAGCTCCGTTTTTCGTTCTCAAGATTGCTTTGGCTATTCGGGGTCTTTTGTTTTTCCAAACAAATTTTGAAATTTTTTGTTCTAGTTCTGTGAAAAATGCCAGTGGTAGTTTGATAGGGATTGCATTGAATCTGTAGATTGCTTTGGGTAGTAGAGTCATTTTCACAATATTGATTCTTCCAATCCAGGAGCATGGTATATCTCTCCATCTATTTGTATCCTCTTTAATTTCTTTCATCAGTGTCTTATAATTTTCTGCATAAAGGTCTTTTGTCTCCTTAGGTAGGTTTATTCCTAGATATTTTATTCTTTTTGTTGCAATGGTAAATGGGAGTGTTTTCTTGATTTCATTTTCAGATTTTTCATCATTAGTGTACAGGAATGCCAGAGATTTCTGTGCATTAATTTTGTATCCTGCTACTTTACCAAATTCATTGATTAGCTCTAGTAGTTTTTCGGTAGCATCTTTAGGATTCTCTATGTATAGTATCATGTCATCTGCAAACAGTGACAGCTTTACTTCTTCTTTTCCAATTTGGATTCCTTTCATTTCCTTTTCTTCTCTGATTGCTGTGGCTAAAACTTCCAAAACTAGGTTGAATAAGAGTGGTGAGAGTGGGCAGCCTTGTCTTGTTCCTGATCTTAGTGGAAATGGTTTCAGTTTTTCACCATTGAGGACAATGTTGGCTGTGGGTTTGTCATATATGGCCTTTATTATGTTGAGGAAAGTTCCCTCTATGCCTACTTTCTGCAGGGTTTTTATCATAAATGGGTGTTGAATTTTGTCAAAAGCTTTCTCTGCATCTATTGAGATGATCATATGGTTTTTCTCCTTCAACTTGTTAATATGGTGTATCACGTTGATTGATTTGCGTATATTGAAGAATCCTTGCATTCCTAGGATAAACCCCACTTGATCATGGTGTATGATCCTTTTAATGTGCTGTTGGATTCTGTTTGCTATTATTTTGTTGAGGATTTTTGCATCTATGTTCATCAGTGATATTGGCCTGTAGTTTTCTTTCTTTGTTACATCCTTGCCTGGTTTTGGTATCAAGGTGATGGTGGCCTCGTAGAATGAGTTTGGGAGTGTTCCTTCCTCTGATATTGTTTGGAAGAGTTTGAGAAGGATGGGTGTTAGCTCTTCTCTAAATGTTTGATAGAATTCGCCTGTGAAGCCATCTGGTCCTGGGCTTTTGTTTGATGGAAGATTTTTAATCACAGTTTCAATTTCAGTGCTTGTGATTGGTCTATTCATATTTTCTATTTCTTCCTGAGTCAGTCTTGGTAGGTTGTGCATTTCTAAGAATTTGTCCATTTCTTCCAGGTTGTCCATTTTATTGGCATAGAGTTGCTTGTAGTAATCTCTCATGATCTTCTGTATTTCTGCAGTGTCAGTTGTTACTTCTCCTTTTTCATTTCTAATTCTATTGATTTGAGTCTTCTCCCTTCTTTTCTTGATGAGTCTGGCTAATGGTTTGTCAATTTTGTTTATCTTCTCAAAGAACCAGCTTTTAGTTTGGTTGATCTTTGCTATCGTTTCCTTCATTTCTTTTTCATTTATTTCTGATCTGATCTTTATGATTTCTTTCCTTCTGCTAACTTTGGGGGTTTTTTGTTCTTCTTTCTCTAATTGCTTTAGGTGCAGGGTCAGGTTGTTTACTCGAAATGTTTCCTGTTTCTTAAGGTGGGATTGTATTGCTATAAACTTCCCCCTTAGAACTGCTTTTGCTGCGTCCCATAGGTTTTGGGTCGTCGTGTCTCCATTGTCATTTGTTTCTAGGTATTTTTTAATTTCCTCTTTGATTTCTTCAGTGATCACTTCGTTATTGAGTAGTGTATTGTTTAGCCTCCATGTGTTTGTATTTTTTACAGATCTTTTCCTGTAATTGATGTCTAGTCTCATAGCATTGTGGTCGGAAAAGATACTTGATACAATTTCAATTTTCTTAAATTTACCAAGGCTTGACTTGTGACCCAAGATATGATCTATCCTGGAGAATGTTCCATGAGCACTTGAGAAAAATGTGTATTCGGTTGTTTTTGGATGGAATGTCCTATAAATATCAACTAAGTTCATCTTGTTTAATGTATCATTTAAAGCTTATGTTTCCTTATTTATTTTCATTTTGGATGATCTGTCCATTGGTGAAAGTGGGGTGTTAAAGTCCCCTACTATGATTGTGTTACTGTCGATTTCCCCTTTTATGGCTGTTAGTATTTGCCTTATGTATTGAGGTGCTCCTATGTTGGGTGCATAAATATTTACAATTGTTATATCTTCTTCTTGGATCGATCCCTTTATCGTTATGTAGTGTCCTTTTTTGTCTCTTCTAATAGTCTTTATTTTAAAGTCTATTTTGTCTGATATAAGAATTGCTACTCCAGCTTTCTTTTGATTTCCATTTGCATGGAATATCTTTTTCCATCCCCTTACTTTCAATCTGTATGTGTCTCTAGGTCTGAAGTGGGTCTCTTGTAGACAGCATATATATAGGTCTTGTTTTTGTATCCATTCAGCCACTCTGTGTCTTTTGGTGGGAGCATTTAGTCCATTTACATTTAAGGTAATTATTGATATGTATGTTTCTATTCCCATTTCCTTAATTGCTTTGGGTTCGTTAATGTAGGTATATTCCTTCTGTTGTGTTTCTTGCCTAGAGAAGTTCCTTTAGCATTTGTTGTAAAGCTGGTTTGGTGGTGCTGAACTCTCTCAGCTTTTGCTTGTCTGTAAACGTTTTAATTTCTCCATCAAATCTGAATGAGATCCTTGCTGGGTAGAGTAATCTTGGTTGCAGGTTTCTCTCCTTCATCACTTTAATTATGTCCTGCCACTCCCTTCTGGCTTGTAGAGTTTCTGCTGAGAGATCAGCTGTTAACCTGATGGGGATTCCCTTGTGTGTTATTTGTTGTTTTTCCCTTGCTGCTTTTAATATGATTTCTTTGTGTTTAATTTTTGACAGTTTGATTAATATGTGTCTTGGCGTATTTCTCCTTGGATTTATTCTGTATGGGACTCTCTGTGCCTCCTGGACTTGATTAACTATTTCCTTTCCCATATTAGGGAAGTTTTCAACTATAATCTCTTCAAATATTTTCTCAGTCCCTTTCTTTTTCTCTTCTTCTTCTGGAACCCCTATAATTCGAATGTTGGTGCGTTTAATGTTGTCCCAGAGGTCTCTGAGACTGTCCTCTATTCTTTTCATTCTTTTTTCTTTATTTTGCTCTGCATCAGTTATTTCCACTATTTTATCTTCCACCTCACTTATCCGTTCTTCTGCCTCAGTTATTCTGCTATTGATCCCATCTAGAGTATTTTTCATTTCATTTATTGTGTTTTTAATCGATGCTTGATTCATCTTTAGTTCTTCTAGGTCCTTGTTAACTGTTTCTTGCATTTTGTCTATCTTATTTCCAAGATTTTGGATCATCTTTACTATCATTATTCTGAATTCTTTTTCAGGTAGACTGCCTATTACCTCTTCATTTGTTAGGTCTGGTAGGTTTTTATCTTGCTCCTTCACCTGCTGTGTGTTTTTCTGCTTTCTCATTTTGCTTATGTTACTGTGTTTGGGGTCTCCTTTTTGCAGGCTGCAGATTCGTAGTTCCCGTTGTTTTTGGTATCTGTCCCCCGTGGCTAAGGTTGTTTCAGTAGGTTGTGTAGGCTTCCTGGTGGGGGGGACTAATGCCTGTGTTCTGGTGGTTGAGGCTCGATCTTGTCTTTCTGGTGGACAGGTCCACGTCTGGTGGTGTGTTTTCCTCCTCATCTTCTTATCAAATAACAAGCCTGTCACACTCCAAAATTTGGTCATTACTATAATTTATGGAAATAACAAAAGCCAGGCAGCTTTTTATACATGCTAATTCCTCCCCATCCAAAAGAATTCTGTTTTCTTAACGGTAAGGAAATTCTCTAAAAGCCCCTGGCACAATTCCAGCACCACAGTGACAGCTGTCTTTCCTATAGATTCTTGAGCTGTGGCTCCAGGTGGTGTGTCCCTTCCAAAACCCCAAATTCCAGGGAACAGTCAATCTTTCTTGGTACATGTCAGGATGCTCATAATCTAAAAGTGGCTGCTCTGAGACAAATGGCTTACAGACTCCAGGCCGGGGGGTGACAGGGACTTTTCACATTAGTGCAACACCACCTCTACAGTTCTTACAGCAACACATTCTCTGCCCACAAAATACCAAGCGAAGTGGGTATTTGGGGACTTAGTGGCTTCATTTCATCCAAAAGAAAGTTAAGCTGAAACCACTAGACCAGAATAATATATCAGGTAGAAACATTTCAGTTTTAGTTACCACTCGCATTCCCACTTGGTTCCCAGAGCACAGTTATCTGAGTGGATGGCTTTCAGTTATCCGGGCACCCTCCATTTACCCAAGTCAGAAGACCAACTTGCACATTAGGACCACTGCGGACCTCCATCAGGGTAAAGTTAGAAAGGTGGAAAGCACAACACACAAGCTAGCTAACAGACGTCTCTAACTGTGCTCTGGAAATCAAGTCTTCCGCCATGTTCCTACTCAGTGGAGCAACCAGACAGTAACAGGGAAGATAATTTAGTTCAACCCTGTTGATGTGCCATCTGGAGAGGGACACATTCAGTGAAGCCATGACCCATCAGGATAAACTGAAAGACATGGCTTCAAGAATAGGATTCTTTGGTGTGGATATGCAGCAGTTCTGTTGTGTTTGCTTCACAGACATCACATTCCTTACAGCTTTAAGACACACAAGTATGGTTCCCTTTCCTAATGCACTTCTCAGTAAGAAAATATCAGTAGAATACAAACTTTTCTAACTAAGACGACATCCACTTCCCATGACTAATCACACCCCACCCCTTCCTGCAGCAGGAATCTTTTGTTCTGTTACTATTGCTGCAACTGCTACACCAAGATCAGCTGCCCCTCCATTGATTATATTGTTAATTCTTATCTGAATCCTGAAGGTGAGAGGTTATTATTCCCATTTTGCAGGTTGGGGAGGAGAAGCTGAGGCAGCCTCACAGTGGGGAAGTCATCTGCCCCCAGGTTCCCAATGTCTGTAGTGGAGTCTAGATGCCCCTCTTTTAAGCCCTACATCCATACCTCTGTGTCAGGCTGCCTCTTACTACACACTTAATGACATCTAGATACTCATGTTTTATAAAGAATTATGGTTGCTTAGAACTAGGGTAAAGATATGTTTTAAGAGATTGCTTCTGCTCTTCAAGCTATGGAAATATTAAATGCAGATTTCTTAAGATGGAGAGAATCTTTTTTCTTGTCTGTTTGTTTTGGGGTACCACATCTTCTGGATGTCTTTAAGGCAAGTGGGCTTTGCTTCAGCAACTGACTTCCTCAGGTGCATTTACTAGGTGCGTGTGGTTGAAAAAAAATCAGTCAAATCGTGGGCAATTACATTTTTAAAGCATCGTTGCATACAAAAGTTTAAACAAAAATTCTGTAAAAAAGACTTCCAGATGAAAATATGCACACCTTTTAATGTTAGAAAGACAGTACTGGAAAAGATTAGTGTGGCTGAAAATTCAGTCAAATACTCAGGAATTTCTTTTTCTAAGACAGAATTATATACAAGGGTTTAAACAA
This sequence comes from Hyperoodon ampullatus, assembly GCF_949752795.1. NCBI lineage: Eukaryota > Metazoa > Chordata > Mammalia > Artiodactyla > Ziphiidae > Hyperoodon > Hyperoodon ampullatus. Next base: position 5,330,779 of record NC_136925.1, read on the forward strand.
AAAAATATTCTGAAAATAAGAATGAAAAATGCATGAAAATAAGAACAGAAAAATATTGCAGAAAATGTTGTAACTAAACAGTAGTTCATTAAACTGATTATGTGGGAAACATTTAAAGAAAAAGTTTCCAGAGCAATAAGAGGCTTACTTTTTTTTTTTTTAAGTCCGATATATTCTTCTGCATGTCTGTGAGGCAGTAAAAGACTATGTTCTTTAGCTTTGTCATCTTTCTTCTAGGACAAATTGAAAAAGGATATTTGAATTAACTTTTATCTTCTTTATCGATTTTCAGAATCATTAATATAAACTCACATAGAAATTTCTGAGACATCTGATCCTTTTCACTTCTCTCTTCATAGCTGCTGCAATGGTAAGTGTATTACCTTGCAGAGACAGAACTTTAACTTTGATGAAATGCATTATCCAGTTGTAAAGCCAACCAAATTGAAAATAAACTACGAAAATGGACTATGGTGAATTAGGGTCAAAAAAGTTAAACAATTGAGAGAAAGGCTATTCCAGGTGGAAGATGATTAAATCCATGGTTTGGAGAGGAGAGTTATTCACCCTATATAACTATAATACATGTTAGACTATATGGTGCCCCTTCCCTCAATAAACTGATTTTGAAATGAACAAAAAGATATCTCACACACAGGAAAGATTTCGTGGAAGAGGTGGCATTTGAGATGTGCCTTGAAGATGAGTAGGATTCAATAAATAGGGATGATGCTATGTGAATGTTACATTAAATGCTGAATTAAAGTTCTGAGGAAAGGAAGCAGATTAGTCCCAAATCAGTGAATCACTTTTGCCAAGGAATCCAGTAATCAGCATAGAAGGATCAATCTAGCAGCATGGTTAAGCCAGACCAGTGAAAACAGGAGGCAGAAAAACCAGTTCTCTTAGTAAAGAAACTGACCATTAGTTCAAGTGAGAAGAAATAATGCCTAGAAAGAGAGCAGAGATAATGGAAATGAAATGGCAAAGGCTGCTGCTAGAATATTGTAGGAAGTCCCATGATGGCAGGAAGAAGGACTGGTTGGTCGTCTCTGTAGCTCAGCCTTGAGTTTTATGTCTGGAACTTAGCAGGGACTGATTATGTTTTGAAGGAATGAATGATTGGATGACTAGCTGAAAGCCAGAATGTATATGACTTTATATCTATTTTATGAATGTACCTATTGGAGTTTGAATATGAGCTAGGCTTACCCTGACATTAACAGAATTATTAATTTAGGAGAAGGAGCCAGTTTCAGGGAAAGGGGATGTGTTCATTTTGGACAGGTTAAGTTAAAAAAATCCAACGGGATATCCAGGTGGAAGTGTCTAACAGAGAGTTGAAAATATGTTTGTTACTAAGAAAAGAGTATGTTTGTTGAAATAAATGAATGAGTCATCTTCCAAAAAGTGATGACTTTTTATTATTTAGGTATGAGACCCTGTTTTTACCTTATCTTGATTACTGTAAAATAAATTTTCCACTTGGATTTTTCTACCCTTTTCACTCACATTCTGTTCAAGTTATCTATTGCTGCATAGCAAACGACCTCAAAACTTAGTGGCTCAGATGTCAACCTCAACCATTCAGTTATTTATACTCTAAGGAAATTAAAAGAGAGGTTAAAAAAAAAAAGAGGTCAAAGACAAACAATCCCAAGATTACACTGAGAGATTATTACAGTGCCAATATGTCATAGAGTAGAATAAAAATAGATTTTAGAGTTGAACTTTACTGAATCTCTTGGTGTATATATATATATGCCCTATAGCCATTTATTTAAGCAAAGGAAGGATGACAAGTTTACTATGATCTTAATAAAATATGTTTTATGGCCAAGTTTTTTTGAAACTTTTAATGGAGTTAGCTTCCGAGGTTTTATTTAAAGATACTTTAAATGTTTTTCACGCTATTACCTAACAACACTATAATCCCTGTGTGAACATTGTAAGGGTCCATTATTGTACTGGAGAGGAATAGTTCTTTATCGCTTTGTACTTCTGTGCCTTCCCTCAAGTAGCAGGCTGTCAAGAACCTTTCTAGTGTAATTGCAACTGTGAGTAATGGCACCTCCTACCACCTGTAGTTTTCTGTTTCTTATCTGGTCTGTGTTCCAAAAACACATAAGAAAATCTTCTTTGGAATTTCATGGTAAAAAGAATCTAGAAGTTTCTGAACATGCTTGATCCTACTGGCTAAAAAAAAGAGCTAATATGTTCAAGTTCTACTTTTGGGCCAGTGTTTAAAAATGCACATGTCTCATGTTATCTGATTCTTATCTCAATCCTATAAGATAGATACTATCATTCCCCCTATTTTATAGATGAATTAAATGAGGCTTGGATAGGTCATTCTCATATAAGCAAGAATTTTGTGTGAAGTCTTTTTTTCTTTATGAATCCTCCCTCAAAAATGGATAGAACAACTATACAGACAAACAAATAAGTAAAACATCCATGGACAACATCTACTACAAAATATGATAAGAAATTCTCATGAACCTGAAATATGAATGGGAGAGGACTAACTACTATTAGCAACTGGATCCATATGATACTAGAGACTGTGCGTTGGAATGCAGCAAAAAAAACAAAAACAAAAACATGGCCCAACATAAGCAACGGAAGTTTAGATTGGACAATCTATGAACAGAGGTGGAAACTGGGAGGGGACTTTGCAGGCTCCAATTCTAAAGTGAGGGGAAAGGGTCTGCAGGAAGACCTAATGATGTTGGTGGGTCTGGACCCTTCCAACTCACAGAACTAGCCAAATGGAGCTACTTGCAATTCACGGTCCTACACTGAAGAGAAAGTACTGGGCGGAGAATTCAAGTTGAGTTTGTTAGCTTGATTTACATCTCTAAAATAATTAAACACAAGATCCGTGAACCCGCATTTGGATTATTGCCCTGGGCCTTGCAAATGTCAGTGGTGGGTCTCGTCCTGAATATTAAGCAGGAAGCTACTCTCTACCTTCATGGTAGGGGTGTCAAGAAATTGCAGTACAGGTGCTCCAAAAACCAGGGGATGTGGTGTCTAGGCTGTACCAGAAAATCCATTCTACTTAGCTGATCTGAGTTCGAGAACATAGAAAAATATCAGGTTTTTTCTAACTATATAAATATAGGTCATATTTGAGTGGGTTTTATTTTTCAAAAAGTAGAAAAAGAAACTTCTTTTTAAAAAATTCCATAGTTTGTCTCATATTTTTTAAAAGGCTTTAAAGATATTCAGAGAGATAAAAATGTGATGCAATGATATTTTGCCGTAATGTGAAGAATTTTCTCTGTAGTTTCCCATAAAGTGGACCTCATATCATGAGGAAAGTGATTCTTGGCCATATCCTCTTCTTTCTGCACATACACACTGTTGCAGTTTAAAATCTTCTTATTTATAAGTTAAATTCATTTTCAAGCCATAGTTGTGATGGAACTTTATTTTTTCACTTTCCCAAAGAGGATTCATTTGTTCAGTAAGAAAAAAAGAAGGTATGTTAGCATAGAATTTTAAAATTGTCTTCACTATTTTAATTAAAAAATACATGACTGAAAAAATATTTAAAAATCATCTAGTGAGTAAGTGTCCAGGCTAGGAGCTGGTGTCTTTAATTACAGGGCTCTGGTTGAGCCTCCCAAAATATGTGATTCTAACAAAGGATGGCTTTTCTCACATATTTAGTTTTAAAGATTTGTCCTGAAGGGCACAACCTCTAGCCGACTCTATTAGTTTCCTAGGGCTGCCATAACCTATGACCATGTACTTTATGGCTTAAGACAACAGAAATTTATTCTCTCACAGTTCTGGAAGCCCAAAATCTGAAATTAAAGTGTTAGTAGGCTGCACTCCCTCTGAAGGCTCTAGGGAGAATCTTTCCTCACCTCTTCCAGCTTCTAGTGGCCCAAGCATTCCTTGACTTGTGGCAGCATCACTTCAATTTCTGCCTCCATCTTCACATTCTCTTTTTCTGTGTGTGTGTCTCTGTGTCCTTTCTTCCTATAAAGACACCTGTCATTGGATTAAGATCTAGGATGATCTTATCTCCAGATTCTTAATTTAATTATATCTACAAATAAAGTCATATTGGGAGGTTGTGGGTGACTTATCTTCCATAACCCATTATGGAAGCTGATCTATAGATAAGTAAGAAATGTTTTTTCATATACTTAAAAATCTATTAGTGAGAAAAATTATACTGTACTCTTTCAATATCATAATTAAAAACATAAAAACTTATCAACCCATGATATTTAATGAAAGGAAACATTTACATCTTGAGTTGATTCCTAGTCACAGTATAAGTAAATACAATTTTATTAGCATGAAACAAATTTTGTTTTAGAGAAAATTGATACTTCAGAATTGTGAAAATCAGTTTCTTATACTGGGATATTGAGGGGATAATCTTGTACCCTAAAAATTAAAGCAAAGTCAGAAAATGTCAGAGGTATTTTTATAAAAGAATTTAGCTTAATGTTTTCATACTGAGCCATAGCTATATTATTATTATTCAATGTTTTTACATAGTTCTCATTTGGGTTCAGTCAATTGTGAGATCAGTGACCTGTGAATATGAAATACAACCAGGGACTTTTAAAATAAGTGGAAATTTTCTATAATATAAAAAGGAAATTGAAGAGAAAAAATTGTTCCCTTCAATTTGAGGATTCTTTTTTATATTTTCCAAATAGGAAACCTAAACAAAAATTACCAACTCATGAATAAAAGGAAGACATCTCATTCCTAATGTGATGAGGCAGAAGAAAATTTTAAATAAAAGAGTAACAGAAAGGAGAAAATGATTGCATGTGTCATTTGTGTCTCTAAGAGAGCATAGAGTCTTCAAGTGCAAAAGAGTAAGAGGAGGGGGAAAGAAAGAGGGAAAATTATGGAGGTAGGAAGAGAGACAGAGAGACAGAAAGAGAGCAGAGAGATGGGGCAGGGAATGCGGGAGAATTCTTTCTGTCACATTCAGCAATGTTATGTTTGCCGCTCCTCTTGTAGCCTAGTAGGAAATACTTGTGTTTCTCCTCCCCAAGAAGGAAAACTAGCTAAAAGGGAAGAAGGCAGTAAAGACTAGAACACAGAATTGGTGAGCGTCATTTGTTTATAAGTCTGACTACCCTCCTTTTTGATTCTTTCTCCACCAATAAGTTCCACATAATCAAAATCTTACCCTATCTCATAGAACTTTTTGCATGTAAACTCTAGGAATTAACCTTTTGGAAAGAGAATATTGGGAACCTGTGCTCTTTTTCAGAGCTGGCTCTTAAAATGTCTAATAATCTAATTTAACAAAGACACAGATGCTCAGCTAACATTTTATCTGTACCCCCATTTTCCAGTCCCCTGCAATGAGAAGGGACCATGCAACTAGTCCTGGTCAATGAGATGTGAGCTGAAGCAATAAGTGTCATTTCTTATCCGAGGCAGGAAAAAAAGCCCTCATGATTCTCCAGTTCTGTTCTTATACCTTGAGGGTAAGAAGAAAAGTCACGTGTTATTAATAGCAGAGCTACAAGTTTTAAACAGCCTGGATTTCTGAGTCACCACACTTAGTTTGTACACTGCAGAGTTCTAAGGCCCTACAGTGCATTTTACATGAGTGAAAAATAAACTTTATATTTCAAGTCATCAAGATTTGGGGATGGAGTATAGCCACAGTGTAAACCTGTCTTAATATGTCTAATATTTCTAAGCTGTTTGGGATTTGCTGAAGTTAGCCCTTAATAGATGTGAATCAAAATCGAAAGCTACAAAGTAGGCAGCCATTAGATAAATTTGCTTTTTACAAACTGCACTCTCTTTGATGCTTTTTGATATTTTACTTACTGTTAAAAAGAAAAATATTCTTGTGATCCTGGGCATGGTTATATTAGTAATAATTATATTCAATTTTACTGACAGGAAGGTCTGTGATTGCAAATTCCTCTTATACTTTTCTTAACCCTCATTAAGTGATTTTCTGCCACTTTTTAAAAGTTGTCTGGGAAAGAAGAGAAATCATAAATTTCTTGATATCAAAATTTTCTTCTGGATATTTATAAATACTATATAGTAAACTTCATAATCTGGCATGGCTGGGTGGTATTTTTAGCACAACCAAAATTTAAACTCACATAAAAGTTTTTTTAACTTTGATGAACCTAATAGGATGGATTTGGGAAAATCACCAAATCCCTGACCCAACCATAAAAAATCATTCTCCTTTTTCATGGGATTATATGAGAACTATAGAATATGGTCATTGTTCCTAAGCCCTGTGGGCCATTTAAGTGACTGAACCCCTTTGATAAATTTTTGTATCTGCATTGAAACATCACCCATTAGATATCTGGATAGAAAACAGACATATGACCCACACCTACCCACTTCTAACCAGTGAAGATTACTAATATTTACCAAAATAACTTGCAACCCTAAGGTCTTTTGGGCATCAAACTGCACATGTACCTCAAAGCAATGATAACTATGTGTTGTACAGGCTCTCTTAGTAAATGTTGGTAACCTCCACTGGTTAAAGATAAGTAAGTCAGAGCTGTATATACTTTTCCTTCCAAGATCTCTTGGTTAGATGAATATATATCTCAGACTAAATTCTCCCAAGCAGGGAGAAGAATAGTCTGTCCTATAGGTAATGGAAGTCCCTCACTCCTATACACCCTTATAATACTGTTAAATTATCATATACACAATTTAACACTGTTCTCAAGAAGTTATATTATCAAATAGGCAGGTGCCAATTTTAAAGGGCATCCCCTGCTGCTTCGTGTAGACATTATGAACGGGAATCAGGGTGAGGTGTGGGAGGAGACTATCCCTTTGCTTCTAGAATTCTTCTAGAGCCCCCAGCATCTTTTTTTCTACTGATGACATATTACAAGGACTGGAACAATATATACTTGTATTATAATCCCAGAAGTTAACGTCTGTTGCAGGTTTTCTTTTTGCTGTGAATGTCAGGAAAAAGTAACCATCTCAAGCCTTTTAGACTAAGCCATAAATTAAATAAAAATGTCAACAGCTAAGTGTACTTATATGCACATTTCCATGCCTTCAAATGTACAAATAAATGTCATTCTAAAAAAGTGTTTTATTCATTTAAATGAGAAGTGAATGGAAGCTTTTGGAGACATGAGGACTTCTTATTCCAACAAAAAAAATGTTATTTTTGAAAGATAAAAGGAAAACTATTATTATTAAATCCATCATGTGTGCTCTGAAAGTGCCTCAAAAGCTACATTCCCCCGCCAGGTGGATGACTGACCCACTACTGACTGTATCTATGGATTGACCTCTTTTGCAGGAGAATTAAGGCAATATGGTACTAAAATGAATAATTAGATCTTAATTAAGCTCCTGGGCTGGTAATTAGTAGGCACCAGTGGTGGCCTGCTCTTCATTATAAACAGGCAGGTGCATGTTCATTTATTTTGGTTGTCCAGTGTTTTTTGCAGAAAAGACAGGGTAAATAACCTGGGGAAATTAGTAGCCTTTTTGACTTTGCCTACCTCAATTCAGCAAGTTAGTTTTACTGTTTAATTTCAGTTGAGGTCAGAATACTGAGGGTGATTTTAAAGATCAAGGAGAGAAAATTTTCATACAGAATATTTAACAAAAGAATAAAACCAACAAACTTTATCCTATTGCTATCCCCGTTTCTAATTTACTCCTGACTCGCCCCTGCCTCCACCCTATACACAAACTACTGATAGCTCCAGCTCATTATAACCTGAGCTTCCCTTTCCCTTTAAGCTTTCATACCCTAAGAAGTGAAAGATGATCTGAGACCACTGAGAAACAAGGAAAGCTCCATAAATAGGAGCATATGTTTTGTAGCATGACCTGGTCCTGCTATTGAAAAGGAGGTTCTTGGTAGATGCAAGTCTCAACAAAAAAAGAATCTTTCTCCTGATGTGTTCTCTCACAAGAATGGAAGATTTCACTCCCTTTTAACAGGCTGTCTATGAATACTCTTTAAAGAGAAAATCATAGTGCTTTTAATAAAAGTCCTTTCAGTTTCCTTCCCAAACTGCCTCTGTTGCTTTTCCTATTGCCTGATGGATCACAGTTTATTAAAAGGATCCTGTCTACAAAGGATGAGAGAATTATAAGGCTACTTCAGGACCTGTTTCTGGAGGGGGCAAGAATGTCATAAACTAGTATCTTTCTTCTATTTTAACTTGATTCTACCCTTCAACTTGAGTCTCCTTGAATCAACAATAATAAAATAAACAGACTTCTACATTCTGAAGAAAATCATTCTAGTTAAGTTCTCTGAAAGGTGAATAAAATTATAGCTAGAATATGTTTATAATGTGCAAAGCGTTATATACACATATATGCAAACATATATCTGTATAGATAGGTAGCTATTAATAATTACCTAGTAAAGTAAGTTATAACCAACAGTTGATTTTGAAAACATGATAAAATATAAACATTAATATAATAATAAAAGAATAAGAGCTAACATTTTGAACTGATACATATAAACCAACTACAGTTTTGGGTGCTTTATATGCATAGTTTCATTTAAACTTCAAATTAATGCAATTAGTGGATATTTTCATTATCTTAGTCTTACAGGTGAGGGAACAAGACACAGAAAAGTTAATTAATTATGTAGAATAGGGTTTAATAAATACTCATTTTTGATTGATCGAATTAACTCTTTACCAAACAGGTTTATTTAAGCATATACTTATATATGTATATTCTATTTGAAGTGTACATTTACATTATATATTACTTATGTTTTATATATTTATATATTATATGTTAATATATACTTACATATTATGTTATATATTTCTCTATATTTAATTAGATTTCTAGTTGCTAAATAGTTAATTCAATCAGTGAAAAATTAGTATTTATTAAACTCTATTCTACATAGTTAAATAACCTTGCTGTGCCTTCGTGTGTGTGTGTGTGTGTGTGTGTGTATACACATACACACACACACTAAGTAGAGAATATATAAAGATATATATAAATATTTATATATACATACTAAGGAGAGGGAGAGAATTCTCATGTCCACGAGTGTCTTGCATTTTACACATCTTGCAAGTTTGCCCCTTTTATTCTGAACTCTTTTCTTTTCAAGGATGTCTGTATAGTAAACAGCCTTTGACAGTAGAAATAGTGTCTTTGTCTGGACCAAAGGTAGGCTGGCTTACAGCCTTGGAAGATAAAGATAGTGTTATCCTCCAGAGCAAAGGACTAGCATGCTATCCATTATGAAAGATGCATATTCGCTAAGCTCAGGGTTCCTCTCCTGTAAGGCAGTCCGTTATGTGTGCAAGTATTACCTCAGACTCTTCACATCATTGTGGAAATTAAATATCATGCTGATACTCTCACTACTGATATTGGTACAAATAAGTCCCGTTGCCTCTGACCCAGGTGTCTTGTGTCTTTTGCCAGCATCAATAAAACTGTAAGAGGCTAACTTATTAGCTTACAAATGAGGTAAACCCTCAGACCCTTCATAGGTTCTTTCCTGCTTTCTGATACACAGATATATTGTGCCTCCTTTCTGACCTTTTTCAAGTTTCCAAAAGTAGCAAAATTCACTTACTGATAATACCTTTATCACTTTTTTAAATCCCTACCAAACAGTGGAAAGGGCAAATAGAGGGGAACATAAGAGGGGAATATAACAAACAAAGGGCTTAAGAAATGACATCTTGGTCTAACAGAGACACACAGACTCTGTGACTCTGCTTTGGGTGTCTTACTCTGTATTACACGCTCTGGGAGCATTTAGGACTGACTAATCTGCTAACAAGACCCATCTTCCCCTGAAAAGCTCATCTATCCCACCTTCCTTCTCTAATAAGGCCCTGAATATTTCCCCCATTAAGCATAAGCTGCCAGCATGGATCTAATATGGTGATAGGAAAGCAGCTCTTTAAAAGAGCTATTCTGTTGAACCATAGCAGTTCCCTGGAAACCAAGTAATAAATGCCACTCTTTTTTTATGGCTAATGAAACTGATATCCTTCTTAAACCCTGTCTTTCATAATCCTAGATGTATTAGAAAAATGATACTTCTAACAGCAATTGCCTTTTTTAGGTTTGTAACTATAATAACAGGTGCCTTCTATGATCATGTAAAGATTATTTTACTTGCACCAAAACATCACTATGATTTTTAAGGGTGATAATATTTAAAGATAATGGTAAATATACATAAGTCTATCTAGCTGTAGGAAACAGACCTTTAAAACATTTAGGAAAATTCTATAGTAACTTTCATGTTTTTTATTTAGACCTGAGACAACTGGTTTATTGTGGGTTTGTCTGCATGGGTTGATTTAACTGTTTTAATTAAAGGCCAGTGCTCAAGTTTTCTGTACCCTCTGCATACCTCAGATTATCACTGACTTGTGAAACAGTCTCATCTTTTTCTGGAGGTTTGGGTAAAATGTGTCTTTGCTGTGTTAGCAAAGGTAACAAAGTAGGATAATGTCTGTTGTTCTAACAAACCAACGTCTGCATTTCAGTGCCCTAAAACAATAAATATTTATTTTTTCACTGATATAAAGTCCTATGCAGGTGCTTTCAGTTGGTGGGGTAGAGAATTCTACTCCATACAGTCATTCAGGGAGCCAGAATATTGGAGATTTTACAATCATCAACACACGTCTTCTAAGATCATCCTGGGTTGATATTCAGCTGGCAGAGAGGGAAAGCAAAAATACAAAAACTATTCTCACTTCAAAACTGCCTTGACGCCAAAGTGTCATATACTACATCTGCTCATATTCCATTGGCAGGAATTAATTGCAAGGCCCTAGTGATGTGTAAGGGTGACTGGTGAGTAGAATCCATGATGGCGCAGTCACTTCTCAAAAATAACTTCAAACTACTGAATTGGGTTATGACTTATTGATGGAAGAGCTGTCCCTGCCTTATTCCCCACTCTTAGCAATTACTTCTCAAGCCACCTTTAGAGACCTCTCAATACTTTAATAATCTATTCATTTTATTCTTATGAAATATTGTGAATGAGCCTGTAAATCATTCTGTAGAAACACTGATTCATTATACTACACATAAAGTATAAACTTACACAGGCTTACACTGGTTATGATCAATGCAGTCACAATGGAGCCACCTGCACAAAATAGTATGATGTATGATACTACTTTCATGTACCCTTACCTGTAGTAAGCATGATTTGAAGTCCATAAAGTAAATATGTATTGCTAACCTTGTTTATATAATATATCCTTCTCTAAAAAATAATTCTAAAAAATACCTTTTCTAGTTATCAATCTGTTTTTTCAGAACAATAAGCTAATGTACATTTTCAAGAAAGGAAAGGGAAATCAGTAGAGTATATTCATTCATAGAAAAACATAGCTTAATTCTCACGGTATATAGTTATTAACTACTGAATGAATGCATTGTGTTTTACAGTTAGGGAAACCAAAACTAGAGATTCAAGCTGTCGCCCATGATCATGCCACCTATGGCAAAATAAGATCTGAGAATTAGCTCTTCCAGCCCTGTGCTTCCTCTGAATACAGCTGGCATCTTAGGCAGCTTAAGGCTGTCTAGAGCTGCTGTGGTGGAGCCCTCGGGTCTTCTCTATGGCTACCTCTGAGTCTCTGTGTTGTAGGCTACAATGAATTAGAGTGCCATTGGCTATGAGGATTAAAACTAATAATGGATTTTTGTGGGAAGTGTTTTTATTGTTCATCTCTTTTCTTGCTATTCAACAAAATCTATTAAAAAATGAAGAGTGTAAAACTCTTCAAGAGAAGAGAAAAAATATTCCAGATAGTCATTGCCATATGCAAACGAATACAATAGCAATGGTTTCCATTCCAGTAGTAGGTGCTTTACATAATGTTAGCTCAAGGAATAATCAAATAATCCTTGGCAGTACGTACTGTCAGCACATATTACCTATTTCACAGATGAGAATATAAGTAACTGAGTAAATAAGGGACAGAGTTGGCATTCAGATTGGGGAATGTCTCATTCCAGGCCACTCCCTTTCCCACACTCCTACTTTATTCTCATGAATTTCAGAGAACATGCAGCTAATCTGGTATGTGGTTCTATTCGTGGGAGATTTTAGGCATACTGGAGCAATCACTGACTGTCGTACATGCAATTAAATTTTTGGTGCTGAGGCTTGAATTGACTGCTAAAGTACCTGAAACATTGAAAAGGTTGTGTTTTAGAAGGTGCCCTTTGATTGCCCATATGTAGTAATACAAAGGTATAAGATAATTTTTAGAATAAACCTGTTTAAGGAGGTAGAAATGAGGTTCAGTTAATATGTTCATTCGCATAAGAGAGCTTTCCTGAAAGCACAACACAATTTCAAAAGTTAAGTTTTAAAAAAGATTTAGAGTAAAATAAAGATACAACATGAAAATGATACCTGTCAAAATTCAATTTTTGGAAAACTAAGAATTGTCATTACAGTCTTGAGAATAACTCCCTTTGGCCAACACCTTTATTTCCTACTTACATTAGTTCTTGATATTATACGTGTAATTATTTGTCTATTATCTGCATGCCCAGATAGACTGTAAGCTGCATGAGGACAGCACCCAAGTCAGGGTTAGTCATCAACATCTCTGCCTCTGGCACAAGTTTCTTCCTCATTATGTTGGCTATTAATAATACCTGTTAAATGAATTGATGGACAAGGTACTGAAACTCATTAATAGTATTTAAATAAATTAATACAGGCTAATGGTAAAATTCAAGCAACACAAAAAAGTATAACGTACTTCCTACCAGGCTTCTATCACCCAGGTGAATCCCCCAGAAGAACACTTGTTCATCATTTCTTATAAAATTTTCTGAACATTTATAAGCATGCATTTACGTCTCTTTTTTTATTGAAGTATGGTTGATTTACAATATTATATTAGTCTCAGGAGTACAGTATAGTGATTCTGTATTTTTACACATTTACTCCATTAAAAGTTATCACAAGGTAAAGGCTATAATTCCCTGTGCTATACAGTATAAGTCAGACAAAGAAAGACATATACTGTATGATATTACTTACATGTGGAATCTAAAAAATAAATGAATGTATATAGTAAAACAGAAACAGACTCACAGATACAGAAAACAAACTAGTGGTTACTAGTGGGGAGAAGGAAGGGGGGAAGGGAAAGATAGGGGTATGGATTAAGAGATACAAACCACTGTGCAGAAAATAGATAAGCTGCAAGGATATACAGTACAACACAGGGAATATAGCCAATATTTTGTAATAACTATAAATGGCATATAACCTTTAAAATTTTTGGATGTTGTACACCTGAGGCATATAATATTATATATCAACTATACTTCAATTAAAAAAAAGAAATACGTATAAGCAAAAAAGGAAAAGGATATACAGATAAGCTACAGAGGTATAATGCATTTACTTCTTGGTACACTTAATTACCAGATAAATATAGTGACTTGCAATGTAAATGTATTTATTTGTTTATATACTGTCAAATCAACAATCAACGATCTAGACAAAAGATGTACCATTTGGTTGAATTCTTCCAGTCCCTAATAAGTCATAGTCTACGTATTTCTACAAACAAAATCTTTATATCAACTCATTTGTTTATGATTTATCTCTTTCTTATAAAGGCAGTAAGCCGAAGGTAGACCAAGACAATTGCATTTCATTAGTTGAGCTTTCGGGTTGTTTGGAGTCAGGAGAAATAACAATAGACATAAAATTTTACACATGGCTTACAACAGAGGTTCTTGATTGTAGCTCTTCTACAGTTTTAACAATGACCAAGAAATTTATTGTATCTGGGTCATGTGGGCGTAAGCAATGGGTTCATTAACTAACAAGTAACCCAGTCGATGCAAACAACTCTGGCAAAAGGAGCCACAGGAGGGCGCTCTGACACTGCACAGATCTTAGTGGACTTTCTTAAGTCGAATCCTATCATTTGGTATTAGACGATTTAACTTTTTTTTTTTTTTTTTTTTTTTTTTGCGGTACACGGGCCTCTCACTGTTGTGGCCTCTCCCGTTGCGGACCACGGGCTCCGGACGCGCAGGCTCAGCGGCCATGGTTCACGGGCCTAGCCGCTCTGCAGCACGTGGGATCTTCCCAGACCGGGGCACGAACCCGTGTCCCCTGCATCGGCAGGCGGATTCTCAACCACTGCGCCACCAGGGAAGCCCGCGATTTAACTTTTTGTTGTATGTGTAGGAATATTTTTATGAATTATGATTTAAAATAACAGGAGAATCAGTTGTGACCTGGAAATTTTGGTTCTACATTGGTATAATGTGGTATGGAATTATTTCAACAGAAACTAAACTATAGATATAGGATCAGTATTATCTAGTGACATGTAAAAATATATGTAGAAAAACTAAAGCTATATTTTTCCTTATGAATGTATATTTGCAACCACAGTAGAGTTCATCTTATAGCATAATGTAGGACACTTCATAATCTGTAGTAGTTGTACACAAAACATTCTTTGATGCACACCCAGATCTGAATCACTCTGATCTCTTTTTAAAATTCTTTTGTTTGTTTGTTTGTTTTTGTTTTTTAAAACATCTTTATTGGAGAATAATTGCTTTACAATGGTTTGTTAATTTCTGCTCTATAACAGGTGAATCAGTTATACATATACATATGTCCCCATATCTCTTCCCTCTTGCATCTCCCTCCCTCCCACCCTCCATATCCCACCCTTCTAGGTGGCCACGAAGTACCAACCTGATCTCCCTGTGCTATGCGGCTGCTTCCCACTAGCTATCTATTTTACATCTGGTAGTGTATAGATTGTCCATGCCACTCTCGCACTTTATCACAGCTTACCATTCCCCCTTCCCGTATCCTCAGTCCAAGTTCATCCTCTAGTAGGTCTGTGTCTTTATTCCCGTCTTGACATTAGGTTCTTCATGACCACTTTTTTTTTTTTTTTTTTTGGATTCCATATATATGTGTTAGCATACGGTATTTGTTTTTCTCTTTCTGACCTACTTCACTCTGTATGACAGACTCTAGGTCCAACCACCTCACTACAAATACCTCAATTTCGTTTCTTTTATGGCTGAGTAATATTGCATTGTATATATATGCCACATCCTCTTTATCCATTCATCTGTTGATGGACACTTAGGTTGCTTCCATGTCCTGGCTATTGTAAATAGAGCTGCAGTGACCATTGTGGTACATGACTCTTTTTGAATTTTGGTTTTCTCAGGGTATATGCCCAGTAGTGGGATTGCTGGGTTGTATGGTAATTCTATTTTTAGTTTTTTAAGGACTGCTCTCCATAGTGGCTATATCAATTTACATTCCGACCAATAGTTCAAGAGGGTTCCCTTTTCTCCACACATTCTCCAGCATTTATTGTTTCTAGATTTTTTGATGATGGCCATTCTGACCACTGTGAGATAATATTTCATTGTAGTTTTGATTTGCATTTCTCTAATGATTAATGATGTTCAGCATTCTTTCATGTCTCTGTTGGCAATCTGTATATCTTCTTTGGAGAAATGTCTATTTAGGTCTTCTGCCCATTTTTGGATTGGGTTGTTTGTTTTTTTAATGTTGAGCTGCATGAGCTGCTTGTAAATTTTGGAGATTAATCCTTTGTCAGTTGCTTCATTTGCAAATATTTTCTCCCATTCTGAGGGTTGTCTTTTCACCTTGTTTATGGTTTCCTTTGTTTTGCAAAAGCTTTTAAGTTTCATTAAGTCCCATTTGATTATTTTTGTTTTTATTTCCATTTCTCTAGGACGTGGGTCAAAAAGGATCTTGCTGTAATTTTTGTCACAGAGTGTTCTGCCTAAGTTTTCCTCTAAGAGTTTGATATTGGCTGGCCTTACATTTAGGTCTTTAATCCATTTTGAGTTTATTTTTGTGTATGGTGTTAGGGAGTGTTCTAATTTCATTCTTTTGCATGTAGCTGTCCAGTTTTCTGAGCACCACTTCCACAAGAGACTGTCTTTTCTCCATTGTATAGTCTTGCCTCCTTTATCAAAGATAAGGTGACCATATGTGTGTGGGTTTATCTCTGGGCTTTCTATCCTGTTCCATTGATCTATATTTCTGTTTTTGTGCCAGTACCATATTGTCTTCATTACTGTAGCTTAGTAGTATAGTCTGAAGTCTGGGAGCCTGATTCCTCCAGCTCCATTTTCTTTCTCAAGATTGCTTTGGCTATTCGTAGTCTTTTGTGTTTCCATACAAATTGTGAAATTTTTAGTTCTAGTTCAATGAAAAATCCCATTGGTAGTTTGATAGGGATTGCATTGAATATGTCATTTGCTTTGATTAGTATAGTCATTTTCACAATGTTGATTCTTCCAATCCAAGAACAAGGTATATCCCTCCATCTATTTGTATCATCTTTAATTTCTTTCATCAGTGTCTTATAGTTTTCTGCATACAGGTCTTTTGTCTCCTTAGGTAGGTTTATTCCTAGATATTTTATTCTTTTTGTTGCAGTGGTAAATGGGAGTGTTTTCTTGATTTCAATTTCAGATTTTTCATCATTAGTGTATAGGAATGCAAGAGATTTCTGTGCATTAATTTTGTATCCTGCTACTTTACCAAATTCATTGATTAGCTCTAGTAGTTTTCTGGTAGCATCTTTAGGATTCTCTATGTATAGTATCCTGTCATGTGCAAACAGTGACAGCTTTATTTCTTTTTTTCCAATTTGGATTCCTTTATTTCTTCTTCTTCTCTGATTGCTGTGGGTAAAACTTCCAAAACTATGCTGAATAATAGTGGTGAGAGTGGACATCCTTGTCTTGTTCCTGGTCTTAGCGGAAATGGTTTCAGTTTTTCACCATTGAGGATGATGTTGTCTGTGGGTTTGTCATATATGGCCTTTATTATGTTGAGGAACGTTCCACCTGTGCCTACTTTTTGGAGGGTTTTATCATAAATGGGTGTTGAATTTTGTCGAAAGCTTTCTCTGCATCTATTGAGATGATCATATGGTTTTTCTCTTTCAGTATGTTAATATGGTGTATCACATTGATTGATTTGCATATATTGAAGTATCCTTGCATTCCTAGGATAAACCCCACTTGATCATGGTGTACGATCCTTTTAATGTGTGGTTGGATTCTGTTTGCTAGTATTTTGTTGAGGATTTTTACATCTATGTTCATCAGTGATATTGGCCTGTAGTTTTCTTTCTTTGTGACATCTTTGTCTGGTTTTGGTATCAGGGAGATGGTGGCCTTGTAGAATGAGTTTGGGAGTGTTCCTTCCTCTGCTATATTTTGGAAGAGTTTGAGAAGGATGGGTGTTAGCTCTTCTCTAAATGTTTGATAGAATTCGCCTGTGAAGCCATCTGGTCCTGGGCTTTTGTTTGTTGGAAGATTTTTAATCACAGTTTCAATTTCAGTGCTTGTGATTGGTCTGTTCATATATTCTACTTCTTCCTGGTTCAGTCTCAGAAGGTTGTGCATTTCTAAGAATTTGTCCATTTCTTCCAGGTTGTCCATTTTATTGGCATATAATTGCTTGTAGTAATCTCTCATGATCCTTTGTATTTCTACAGTGTCAGTTGTTACTTCTCCTTTTTCATTTCTAATTCTGTTGATTTGAGTCTTCTCCTTTTTTTTTTTGATAAGTCTGGCTAATGGTTTATCAATTTTGTTTATCTTGTCAAAGAACCAGCTTTTAGTTTTATTGATCTTTGCTATCGTTTCCTTCATTTCTTTTTCATTTATTTCTGATCTGATCTTTATGATTTCTTTCCTTCAGCTAACTTTGGCGTTTTTTTGTTCTTCTTTCTCTAATTGCTTTAGGTGTAAGGTTAGGTTTTTTATTTGAGATGTTTCTTGTTTCCTAAGGTAGGATTGTATTGCTATAAACTTCCCTCTTAGAAATGGTTTTGCTGCATCCCATAGGTTTTGAGTCATCGTGTTTTCACTGTCATTTTTTTCTAGATATTTTTTGATTTCCTCTTTGATTTCTTCAGTGATCTTTTGGTTATTAAGTAGTGTATTGTTTAGCCACCATGTGTTTGTATTTTTACACATTTTTTCCTCTAATTGATACCTAGTCTCATAGCATTGTGGTCGGAAAAGATACTTGATACAATTTCAATTTTCTTAAATTTTCCAAGGCTTGATTTGTGAACCAAGTTATGATCTATCCAGGAGAATGTTCCATGAGCACTTGAGAAGAATGTGTATTCTGTTGGTTTTGGATGGAATGTCCTATAAATATCAATTAAGTCCATCTTGTTTAATCTATCATTTAAAGCTTGTGTTTCCTTATTTATTTTCATTTTGAATGATTTGTCCATTGGTGAAAGTGGGGTGTTAAAGTCCCCTACTATGATTGTGTTACTGTTGATTTCCCCTTTTATGGCTGTTAGTATTTGCCTTATGTATTGAGGTGCTCCTATGTTGGGTGCATAAATATTTACAATTGTTATATCTTCTTCTTGGATTGATCCCTTGATCATTATGTAGTGTCCTTCTTTGTTTCTTGTAATAGTCTTTGTTTTAAAGTCTATTTTTTCTGAGATGAGAATTGCTACTCTAGCTTTCTTTTGATTTCCATTTGCATGGAATATCTTTTTCCATGGGTTTTCCATAGGGTTTTTCCACTTTCAGTCTGTGTGTGTCCCTAGGTCTGAAGTGGGTCTCTTGTATACAGCATATATATGGGTATTGTTTTTGTATCCATTCAGCCAGTCTGTGTCTTTGGTTGGAGCATTTAATGCATTTAAATTTAAGGTAATTATTGATATGTATGTTCCTATTACCATTTTCTTAATTGTTTTGGGTTTGTTATTGTAGGTCTTTTCCTTCTCTTGTGTTTCCTGCCTAGATAAGTTCCTTTAGCATTTATTGTAAAGCTGGTTTGGTGGTGCTGAATTCTCTTAGCTTTTGCTTGTCTGTAAAGGTTTTAATTTCTCTGTGAAATCTGAATGAGATCCTTGTTGGGTACAGCAATCTTGGTTGTAGGTTTTTCTTCTTCATCACTTTAAATATGTCCTGCCACTCCCTTCTGGCTTGCAGAGTTTCTGCTGTAGGATCAACTGTTAACCTTATGGGGATTCCCTTGTGTATTATTTCTTGGTTTTCCCTTGCTGCTTTTAATATTTTTTCTTTGTATTTAATTTTTGATAGTTTGATTAATATGTGTCTTGGCCCGTTTCTCCTTGGATTTATCCTGTATGGGACTCTCTGTGCTTCCTGGACGTGATTAACAATTTCCTTTCCCATATTAGGGAAGTTTTCAACTATAATCTCTTCAAATATTTTCTCAGTCCCTTTCTTTTTCTCTTCTTCTTCTGGGACTCCTATAATTCGAATATTGGTGCATTTAATGTTTTTCCAGAAGTCTCTGAGACTGTCCTCTATTCTTTTCATTCTTTTTTCTTTATTCTGCTCTGCAGTAGTTATTTCCACTCTTTTATCTTCCAGGTCACTTATCCATTCTTCTGCCTCAGTTTTTCTGCTATTGATCCCATCTAGAGTATTTTTTAATTTCAATTATTGTGTTGTTCATTGTTGCTTGTTTCATCTTTATTTCCTCTAAGTCCTTGTTAAATGTTTCTTGCATTTTCTCTATTCTATTTCCATGATTTTGGATCATCTTTACTATCATCCTGAATTCTTTTTCAGGTAGACTGCCTATTTCCTCTTCATTTGTTTGGTCTGGTGGGTTTTTGCCTTGCCTCTTCATCTGATTTGTGTTTCTCTGTCTTCTCATTTTGCTTAACTTTCTATGTTTGGGGTCTCCTTTTTGCAGGCTGCAGGTTCGCATTTTGCGTTGTTTTTGGTGTCTGTCCCCAGTGGCTAAGGTTCTTTCAGTGGGTTGTGTAGGCTTCCTGGTGGAGGGGACTAGTGCCTGTGTTCTGGTGGATGAGGCTGGATCTTGTCTTTCTCGTGGGCAGGTCCACATCTGGTGGTGTGTTTTGGGATGTCTGTGGTGTTATGATTTTAGGAAGCCTCTCTGTTAATGGATGGGGCTGTGTTCCTGTCTTGCTAGTTGTTTGGCATAGGGTGTCCAGCACTGTAGCTTGCTGGTCGTTGAGTGGAGCTGGGTCTTGGTGTTGAGATGGAGATCTCTGGGAGATTTTCGCCATTTTTTATTACGTGGAGTTGGGAGGTCTCTTGTGGACCAGTGCCTTGAAGTTGGCTCTCCCACCTCAGAGGCACAGCCCTGATGCCTGGCTGGAGCACCAAGAGCCTGTCATCCACACAGCTCAGAATAAAAGGGAGAAAAGAAAGAAAGAAAGAAAGAAAGAAAGAAAGAAAGAAAGAAAGAAAGAAAGAAAGAAAGAAAGAAAGAAAGAAAGAAAGAAAGAAAGAAAAATAAAATAAAGTAAAATAAAATAAAGTTATTACAATAATCATTAAAATTTTTTCAGTAATAAAAATTTTTTTTTAAAAAAGAAAGCAGAGAGCAACCAATCCAAAAAACAAATCCACCAATGATAACAAGTGCTAAAAACTATACTAAAAAAGAAAACGGACAGACTGACCCCTAGGACAAGTGGTAAAAACAAAGCTATACAGAACAGATGTATACACACTCCCAAAAAGAGAAAAAGGGAAAAAAATATAAATATCTTTGCTCCTAAAGTCCACCTCCTCAGTTTGGGATGATTCGTTGTCTATTCGGGTATTCCAGAGATGCAGTGTATATCACGTTGATTGTGGAGCTTTAATCCGCTGCTGGGAGAGATTTCCCTTTCTCTTCTTTGTTCGCACAGCTCCCGGGGCTCAGCTTTGGATTTGGCCCCGCCTCTGCGTGTAGGTGCCGGACGGCGTCTGTTCCCCTCCCAGACAGGACGGGGTTAAAGGAGCCGCTGATTCGGGGGCTCTGGCTCACTCAGGCTGCGGGGAGGGAGGGGCACGGAGGCGGGGCGAGCCTGCGGCGGCAGAGGCCGGCGTGACGTTGCACCAGCCTGAGGCGTGCCGTGCGTTCTCCCGGGGAAGTTGTCCCTGGATCCCGGGACCCTGGCAGTGGTGGGCTGCACAGGCTCCCGGGAGGGGAGGTGTGGAGAGTGAGCTGTGCTCACACACAGGCTTCTTGGTGGCGGCAGCAGCAGCCTTAGCGTCTCATGCCGGTCTCTGGGGTCCGCGCTTTTAGCCGCGGCTCGCGCCCGTCTCTGAAGCTCCTTTAAGCAGTGCTCTTAATCCCCTCTCCTCGCGCACCAGGAAACAAAGAGGGAAGAAAAGGTCTCTTGCCTCTTCGGCAGCTCCAGACCTTTTCCTGGACTCCCTCCCGGCCAGCCGTGGCGCACTAGCCCCTTCAGGCTGTGTTCACGCCGCCAACCCCAGTCCCCTCCCTGCGCTCCGACCGAAGCCCGAGCCTCAGCTCCCAGCCCCGCCCGCCCCGGCGGCCGAGCAGACAAGCCTCTCGGGCTGGTGAGTGCCGGGTCGGCACCGATCCTCTGTGCCGGAATCTCTCCGCTTTGCCCTCCGCACCCCTGTTGCTGCTCTCTCCTCTGCTACTCCGAAGCTTTCCCCCTCCGCCACCCGCAGTCTCCGCCCGCGAAGGGGCTTGTAGTGTGTGGAAACCTTTCCTCCTTCACGGCTCCCTCCCACTGGTGCAGGTCCCGTCCCTATTCTTTTGTCTCGGTTTATTCTTTTTTCTTTTGTCCTACCCAGGGACGTGGGGAGTTTCTTGCCTTTTGGGAGGTCTGAGGTCTTCTGTCAGCGTTCAGTAGGTGTTCTGTAGGGGTTGTTGCACATGTAGATGTATTTCTGATGTACTTTTGGGGAGGAAGGTGATCTCCGTGTCTTACTTCTCCGCCATCTTGAAGCTCCCTCTCATACCAAGTTTTCTATAATTCTTTTAAAATTTCTCTTGTTATATGTGTACTTGTGAAGGACTGCTCCTGTTTTGATTCAAAATTTATATTTCTTTCAAGAATGTGTTTCTAAAACCATAATAATGGAATATGTCTAAACCTGTTTGGGTAGTTTGATTGGTGTCTGTTTGTTGCCTTTGCCTGATCTGTATCTTTGACTAAATAACAGTGGTTTTCAAAGTGGTTCCCAAACCAACAATATCAACACCACCTGTTATCTTGTTATAAGTTCAGAATTTCTGGTCTCACCCTGACTTGTTAAATGAGTATCCACATTTTTAACAAGGTCCTCAGTTTGATTAAATATACATTAAAGTTTGAGATGCAGTGCTGCTGCTATACCACTACTCACCTATACCTGAAGAGCTCCTTGGTTTTGGGTAGAGTTGATCATGTTTTTTCCTGGCACCACAAAGATGGCATGTGACCCAGCCTTGGCCAATCAGAGCTCCACAATTGTAAGAACTCCTTGCTTGATTCAGAGATGCTTAGGCCACCCAACCTATGCAAATCAGCATCTCCCAGGAAACCTTTGCCAGGGCTCTCAAAAGCAGCTCTCTTTCTATTAAGGTTGCTCAGCTTTCAGAATTAAGTTCCATAATTCTGATGGCCAACATTTCATTATAAAGGGAGAGCCCGCCCAAGAATGAAGCCAACACAGAAGAAATTAAAGCCAGGAGATGAGGAAGGAGCAATGGGCTAGACAAAAGAGAAAGAGGAGAAGGGAAGAGGGAAGTGAAAGAAAGAAAGGGGAAGATAGCAAAAGGGAAGAAGGAAGAGGGAAGAAAGATCTATCATTAAGCTCCTGAAACTATCTGTGCCTTAAGCCAGCATCACCTATGGGATTTCTCAATTACATAAGTCATTAAATTCCATTTCTTCAGTTAGAATTGGCTTTCTGACACCTGCAAATGAAAGTGTCCTAATTGTACAGATGATGAAAGTGTTTCTATGAGGAATTTAATTACTAAACTGCCAGTCAGCAGTCTCGTAGTGTGCCTTACATTTAGAAACATGCTTTAAAATTGTCAGCCTCCTCCTAATTTACTCTCTAATGTATTCAACAAAGCAAGATCATGTTTTACATTCTTGAATCTCAAAACATGTGCTTTATCTTGAATAATTAAAAATGTGGTTCCTGGTGATCTTGCTCTAATGGCTGCCTTGGTAAGGATTGACAGAAATGCCAGGGATTAGTGTTTTCACTTGGTTATTAAAAATCCTTAGCCTGAACTACTTCTCACTATCTTCATGATTTTTAATTCTCTTAACACTTTCCGAAAACCTGTTTCATGATATTGACATACTGCAAGTAAATAGATTTAAAGAAGCAGATGGAAAAAACAAATCTTCCTTTCCTTCCCACACTTCCTATTCCTTGCTTTCTCCTGACTCACTTCCCATCTTTCTTCACTCCTCATCCTTTCTTTCTTTCTTTTTACTTTTATTCTTAGGCCACATAGTGGGCATCCTCAAATACCAAATTCTATTTTTTAATCAAATTAAAATTAAACAGTTTTTCATTTTTCCTACACTATGAAATTCTAGTTATCAAATTGTCCAATGGATGTTAGATATTACAGGTCCTCTTCATGGGAAGGTTCAAATAGATGAAACATTGCAAAGGAGGGATTAGTGTTAATTAAATACATTTACATTATTGAACTAATGTATTAATTTGGAACTTATGCTGTCGATTCTTAAATTGTTTAATTTTTACATAACATTTTCACAAAAGTTGATTCATCACAAAATAGAAAGTTTCAATGTGCCACAGATATATATATATATATATATATATTATAATAAAACACATATATATTTTCCATAATAAAATACATATATGTTACTATAGTAAGCCAAACTTTTGAGTGTTGAGTGAGGCTAACAGCAGTATTAGTTCTGGAACCTAGAAAGAGAAGGTCTCCTTGCCTACATCCTATAAATCCATTTTAAGTTAGAAATACATTCTGGAGAGGAACAACAGGCGCTATTTTTCATTTAGTTAGTCAAGAAGAATTTATTGAATACTTGTAATGTTTTTAGGTCCTGTGGTTAGAGCTAGGGACAGCAGATGGTTAAGCCATTGTTCTTTCTTCTAAAACAATGTAATATGTTAGGGGAACTGTTGGGGGTTGGAGAGGTCTGGGAGGAGGGGGCCTTATAAATCTTTCTGGGGATTTGTATCAAAATATCCAGAAGCTTGGATTTTCTCCTTTCTCACCTCAATCTAAGGATGTATCAAAATTTGGAGTGGTCTTCCTTAAGAAGTTTTCCAAGACCTGGGTCCTTCCAGTATACTCCAAACTTGCCACGATTCTCACCTACTTGTAACGAATTGATGGTGTTTCCAAGGTGTTCTGGGAGCAGAGAAGAGGGGGCAATTAGTTCTGTGCAGAGTGGAGTTGGAGAACTCAGAGGAATTTCTAAATTCTATTACGATTATTACTCTTGTATTTGAAGTGGGCCTTGAAGGATTAGAACAATAAAAACAGGTGGAGAAGTAAAGGAAACAGCATTTCCGCCTATGGAAATAGAGACACAATGGTTATTAAACTTTTTAAAGCTTTTGTCATTTGCCGTGCACACTCTTCAGGTCATAGACAAGAAGATAAAGGACAGAGATTACACGATTTTCCTATGGTTTCATAGGAAATGAAACATAGGGCTGGTATGTGAAGTCCAACTTTCCCGTCCAAAAAGTATGCTCTAAACCTCTGCACTTGGCTTCATAAAGGTTTAAAAACCATAAAGTTCAATGCACCAGGGTTGATTTTTGCTCTTTCACAGCTTACTATCTAAATTAAAGCACTTTCCTCAAAAATCTATTTCTTTTCTATGCCATATTTCTTCCTCATAATGAGTTCTCTGTGTGTATGTGTGTGTGTATGACCTTGTGTGTATACTCACAAATGTATACATGTATGTTTGTGTGTATTGTGGGTAGGATCTCCATAACCTGGGTGTCGACCCTCGAGTTGCTTCTGTCTGGATGTATTCTGTTACCAGGCAGATGGTGTGTTCTTGACAAGGCACATGCTATGGGCTAGCGCATGGACAGATGTTTCGCAGTTTGTCAAACTGTGGATGAATGAACACCCATGAAATGATCGTTCAGAATGGAAATTTCTTTCCAAAGAAAGAAAGTCGGGTGGTTTGGTTTTTTAAAACAGATTTTGATATGCAGTATCTACTTTGTAGAGGAAATAAACATCTGTTCTCAAAATGTTTTTTCACATGTGAAAGTCAGGCCAAGGAATCTTCCTTTGCTCTCATTCTTCATAAGCCACTTTATTCAGTCCCTAATTCATTTTCAAAATCCTCTGACGTTTTGTTATCCATCCCTCAATTTTATTGCATGCAAACTTGAAAGGACAGAGGAAATTTCAAATATGAATAGAAAAAGGGTATGTGGTGGTTAAAGTAGGCCAGACACCTTATCTAGCCCTCTTTGGAATTTCCACCTCACTGCTCACTGGGACTTGGAAAGAGGCAGGTTTCACCCAGCTCGAAAATTCCACACTCTGCCTTGATCACCCACCCTGCTCTCTCTCTGTCAGAGATGGCTCTAAACGCAATGAGATATGATTTAAAGGAATGAGCAGTGCTATTTTCAAGGATTTTTTTAAAGACAAAATAATCTGTACATTTATTGTAGCCAAATATTACATTCAGCTCATTGAAAAATAATTCAAGTTGTTGAATAATTCATGAAAATAGTTCATACCATAATATATGCTAAGGTCAAGGAGATACATGAGAAATCCTCAGTAAATGTTAGTTATGTAAAGTGAAGTTATTTGTACAGCTTTCATTTATTTGCACTTCCATTCCCACGATGAAAACATTTGATATCATAAGTAAGTTTAACCTTTCCATTTTGATCAGGTTTTCTCTGGGGGGCAGGGCCATCTTGTATTTTCACTTTCTGCTTGGTTATTATATTATCCTT
Organism: Hyperoodon ampullatus; assembly: GCF_949752795.1. Lineage (NCBI taxonomy): Eukaryota > Metazoa > Chordata > Mammalia > Artiodactyla > Ziphiidae > Hyperoodon > Hyperoodon ampullatus. The sequence goes on from NC_136925.1 coordinate 5,356,555, forward strand.
ATAGAACTCACATGAGAAAAAGGATTGTTTTGCCTAAATTGACTTTAAAAAGGTATTTTATGCTGCTTTCCCATACAAATATGGTTAAAGGCTAGGCTATTTCAAGGAAAAAGGCAAGGAAACATATAGCCTCAAATCCCAGTTGAGAGAAAAACCCTGTTTCAGTGGAAGTAGTTCATTAGTATTCCCCATAAATATTATCACTAAGTGAGATTAGATCTGTTAAGTTATGCATTTTTAAAATTCTACATTTGCTTCTTTTTCCATTTAAAATTCTGGCATGTGCTGTTTTGCCATTTGCTTCCACAGGATACTTTCCCTTTGGAAGTAGATTTATGGTCAGTGAGTATCTTTTCTGTTTATAGAATTGTGCTTTCTCATGTAAATGGCTTGCACTAATGAAAAGCAAGGCAGTTCTACTTCTATGCAGTAGAGAAATATGAGAAATTTTCTAGGGACAAAACAGAGAGAGGAGAGGCAGAATAGGGCAGAAATAAACAGAAATTCTTTCTATTTATTTATTTATTTTTAAATGTATTTTTCTTTGAAGTATAGTTGATTTACAATGTTGTGTAGTTTCTGGAGTACAGTAAAGTGATTCAGTTTTATATATATATATATATTCTTTTTCATATTCTTTTCCATTATGGTTTATTACAGGGTATTGAATATAGTTCCCTATGCTCTACAGTAGGAGCTTATTGTTTATCTATTCTATATATTCTATATATAATAGTTTGCATCTGTTACCCAAAACTCTCAATCCCCACACACCCCTTCTCCCTTGATAACCATAAGTCTGTTCTAAATAGACATTCTCCAAAGAAGACATACAGATGGCCAACAGGTACATGAAAAGGTGCTCAACATCACTAATCATTAGAGAAATGCAAATCAAAACTACAATGAAGTATCACCTCACACCAGTCAGAATGGTCATCATCAAAAAGTCCACAAATAACAAATGCTGGAGAGGGTGTGGAGGAAAGGGAACCCTCCTACACTGCTGATGAGAATGTAAATTGGTGCAGCCACTATGGAAAGCAGTATGGAGACTCCTCAAAAAACTAAAAGTAGAACTACCATATGATCCAGCAATCCCACTCCCGGGCATATATCTGGAGAAAAACATGATTTGAAAGGGTACATGCACCTCAGTGTTCATTGCAGCACAGTTTACAATAGCCAAGACATGGAAGCAACCTAAATATTGGCAAGTTGATGCTCATAATTTTTCATTTATTCTTGACATGATCATTTCATTGGTTTTGAGAGCTGTGGTGTTACCAGTTATTCCAACAATTTGGCCAGAGTCCTCTTTGTAGATAAAATCCTCTAGAGTCCTGTTCACACTGCCTTTTGTTCATCTGTAGCTATGTTCCTTGTTATTTAATCAAACTAGTTTCTCAAGGCATTGAGCATTTATATATGCAGAAATAAATATAAGCATTATTAGACGCAGTCCCTACATGTATGTGTTCGATCTTATGACTTATGCCATTTTAAATTGAATTCTTTTTCAGTCATAAAACTGAAGACTTACTTTAGTAAAACATCATTAAATTGGGCTTCTCTGGTGGCGCAGTGGTTGAGAGTCCGCCTGCTGATGCAGGGGACATGCGTTCGTGCCCCGGTCTGGGAAGATCCCACGTGCCGTGGAACAGCTGGGCCCGTGAACCATGGCCGCTGAGCCTGCACGTCTGGAGCCTGTGCTCCGCAATGGGAGAGGCCACAACAGTGAGAGGCCCGCGTACCACAAAAAAAAAAAAAAAAAAAAAATCAATAAATAACACAAATACAGAAGAAAAGAGGTTAAAGGGGAAAATAGGGATTGCAGAAAATGCTTTCTCAGTGTTTATTCAAAATAGACTTTTTATTTTAGAATACTTTTAGATTTACAGAAAGCTTGTGAAGAGAGTACGGGGGTTCCCATATACCCTACACCTGGGTTTCTCTGTTGTTAACATCTCATATTACTGTAGTGAGTTATTTGTCACAACTAATGAACTGATATCATTACATTATTATTAACTAGAGTCCACACATTTTTCAGATTTCCTTTTTCTATGGGAAAAAGGGATCTTTTTTGGGGGGATCTTCAGGATCCCATTCAGGCTACCACGTTACATTTAATTGTGATGTCTCCACACCTCCTTTTGGCTGTGCTAAGTTTCTCACTTTTCCTCTCAGATTTGGACTGCGGTGATGGGTTTTGGGGAGGTGTATGGTCAGGCCACTCAAGACGGCTGTTCTCTTGCTCTCTGTACATCCTCGGCCCAATCAGTGCCTGCTTCACCTACACCCTATGCACACGACTGACCTTCCTACGTACTTACCCCACGTCCCAGCTGCTGCTATTTTTCTCAAAGGGGCTGTGAAGGGCGTGCCGCTCTACTGGTTTCCCTGGTAACTGATGAGCCCACCTGACATCAATTCCCCTATAAAACCCCCTTCCTCCCCTGAGTTAAGCCTGCTGCCATGTCCTGTCCGCTCTCCACTACACACGGTGGGGTGTTGCTCTAGGACCTTGCTTCAGACAGGTAAGCTCCCCCATCCATTAAACCATTGAGGTCTCTGTCGCTGACTCAGCTCTTTCTTTGGTCTTGAAGCTGGGTAAGCACAGGCCTTGTAGGCCTTCGGGGTGCAACCCAACAATTGGCAGAGAAGCCAGGAGACCAAGGAAACTCCCGTGAGCACGGAAATGTTGGGAAATACAGGACGGGCAATGGAAAGTTGCCGAGGCTGCCCACTAACACAGGGGGCCCAAAAATTCCAGGGGGTAATCCCAGAGGTTTCAGGGGTAATGCCGGGGTGGCTGTCCACTAAAATACGGGGCCCAAAAATTCCAGGGGTAATCTCAGAGGTTTCAGGGGCAATGCCGGGGTGGCTGTCCACTAAAATAAGGGGCCCAAAAGTTCCAGGGGTGATCCCGAAAGTTGCGGGGGAAATCTTGGGGTGGCTGTCCACTAGTATGTGCGGCCTTGTGGTGGCTTTCCTTGATGAACGGGAGCTGCCAAGAGATCTGGAGATCAATGGCCTTAATGGCTCAGATATTGAATCCACGTGAGACGTTTGCAATTGGTTAAGCTAGCTTTCTATTTATAGAAGGAATTGGTATTTCTCTTGTGCCTTTGAGATGTAAATGATCTACCTGGGTTCTTTGGAACTTTAATCTTAAGTGGAAAGGAGAAAAAAGAGCTTTTAGGTAAACTCTATAGAAATAATTATGCTTTGGGAATGTCTGTCTAAATTAGTCTCTCTAGATTTCGGTAACTTGAAACTAAGCCAAGTTAAATAAAGAAAATTCATTAACTCAGGAATCTCAATACTTTGGGAATGTCTAGAAGAGAAAAATCCACAAAGGCAGAGCCTGATAGCGGGCCTTTGGCATGTCCTTCCTGGCCTTGAGAGGCCTTTGGGGAATTCAGTCTGAGACGCCTGAGGAGTTGCCCCTCAGCCAGTTTGGAGAAGCCTATGCGGTCAATTGACAAAACTTATTTTGCAAACAAATTAGTTTTGATTTGGCTGTGTTTGGTGGAGATGAGGGTAATTTTAGCACAATATTATGTTTCAGTGGATGTTAAATTCTAGTTCTGTTAATTGAGGTCTGTAGCTATGAAAGTTATTGTGTTAGCCATACTTTTGCCATGATGCTCTGGATGGAAAGAAAATTATCTAGTGGCATTGTCACAGAGTATAGCTGTTAGGGGAATCACTGTCCGAAGCTGCCCGCCCTGGCCAGGCCCAGTAGTAGCCACTTTCATAAGTTAACTCACAGCAGGAGGTCCTCATAAAGATTGTGGAACTAACAAGCTACCACCAGCTGGAAGAATTTGGGAAAAGTTAAAAGAGAGAGGAGATGCCAGTCCGTATGTCCTACCAACATCCCAGAATCCTCCTCGCTGGAATCCATCTTGGCTGAGTGATGTGTGCGCCACCAGGAAGGACCCTGAGTCAGAATGATTGGCCAGAGACAACCTGGAAACTAACCCAATTCTCATAAAACCTGAGACTGCGAGCCACGTGGCAGAGCAGTTCTCCTGGCTTCCCTCACCCCCCTGCTCTCCACCGAGGTGCCCCTTCCCAATAAAGTCTCTTGCTTTGTCAGCACGTGTGTCCCCTTGGACAATTCATTTCTGAATGTTAGACAAGAGCTCACTCTCGGGCCCTGAAAGGGGTCACGTTTCCTGCAATATAACTACTCATGAAATGTGACACTGCTTGCTTTAAGTCTGCTGCTAAAAACACATGTACAATGCTTGTGTGACAGTTGGGTATAAGGGATAAAATGTGTAACCTATAAAGTGTTTCCCCATTAACATACCTTGGGCCTGTTCAGGAGATCTGATTAGTTTTCCCCCAACGTGAATGACTAGGCAAATGTAAAGGAGGCCTAGCACCAAGGGACATGATCTGAACCTGGGGTAGGAGCCAGCACCCCAGCATTGAGGGATGGATATTTTGATCATCAATACTTTCTATTGGAAGTTTTACAGTCAAAAAGGGAAATGATGGAAAAATCTGTACACATTGAGGTGTGGGGAAGTCATTCTGGCTTATATTCAATACATGGTTTAACTTCAATTTACTGACCAGAGCAGCCTGTTCTGTGGTTGTTCAGACAGGCGTTGTGCATCTGCTTTGGCCATTGAGGAGGAGAATGCATTTGAAAGTCAAAATGGGGTTGCTGTGGTTCAGACATCCAAGGTAAAACTAGGTGGCCATTGTATACATGGTTTTGGACATGTTATTGTATTACTGAAAACTTAAGTTTTCTGAACTGTATTGCAAACCTGGACAAAAACCACAGGCAGGTGTGGCATTATCTCTGAATGCAGTTACTGCTTGTATTTTGCTTAATTGTCATGATGTCCCCTGTGCCGTACCTGTTAGATGTCCCACATTTCATCCCTAGCCCAAGAGGAGGAAATCTATTTGAAGTCTGAGCAGCAACACTGGCCTCACTGCAAAATGACTTGAATTGCTGGGTCTGCCCAGCCCTCCCCATGCAGGTGGCTCTGGGTTTGTGAAAAACAGGGGTGGCCTTGCCTTCCTTATAACTGGACGGGGCACTGCTGCTATTGACTCCCTTTCCATTGACCCGGTAAGCACTTGGCTCCAAAATTTGCCCACATCCTGGCAAATTACTGTTCTGAGCGTGCTAGGTGTCTTACTCTTGATGCTCTCTGGCTGCTGCTGTCTGTAGTGTATTTGTGGTGTCTGGTTGCAGTGGCCCTACAAAACTGACCCCAGGGATATTGCGGAAGAGAGGTGGACCAAGATCATAAGGGTCGGTCGTGCAGGGTGTGTGAGCGTGGAGTTCATGGTCAGGCCACTCAAGATGGCTGTTCTCTTGCTCTCTCTACACCCCCTGCCCGACCAATGCCTGCTTCACCGATACCCTATGCACATGACTGACCTTCCTACCCACTTGTCCCAGGCCCCAGCTGGTGATTGTTCTTATCCAAGGGACTGGTGAGGGCGTGCCCCTCTACTGGTTTCCCTGGTAACTAATGAGCCCACCTGACATCAGTTCCCCTATAACTGGTAATTTCTCCTTCCCTTCCAGAACCAAGGCTGTCACCTTGTCTCGCTTGCCTTCCGGTAAGAAAGCCACAGAGTTAAAGCACCGTTCTCATCACAGCATATTAAGGTAATGTCCTATCAATATGACTATCACTCTTGATGTTAACCTTGAACTCCTGGCTGAGGTAGTATTTGTCATGTTTCTCCATTGTTACATGCTCTTTTTTCCCCCTTTTCCTAAGGAATGGGGAATTATGTTCCACCTCCGTGAATGGTATTATATAAATTACTGGAATTCTTCTGGATGGGAGATGTATCTGTTCTACTGATTTATTTATTCAATCACTCGTGTGTATCAATGTGGACTCATGGATATTTATTTTACATTTTGGACTATCCAATTCAAGTTTATTTGTTGTTCAAGTGTTCTAGCTTTGGCCATTGGGAGCTCTTTCAGCTAATTCCTGTATCCCTTTGACATAAGATCATTGGGGGTTTTTGGTTTGTTTGACTGGTTTTGTTTTTTAGGGGTTTTTTAGCACTACAAGATACTCGAAGTGTATCTTACATATCCACTGACCCAGTCCTCCAGGAAGTCATTTCTCTAAGGGGCCCTACTTCCTTTTACTGAGAATTGTATTAGAATCCAAGATCTGTGTCCCAGTTGTGCTCATTGCGACTGGAGTGTCAGTACCACTAGGCCCTCTCAATGGACAGAGCAAGGAAATATGTGTGTGTGTAGTGACACTGTATACACACATATCTATAAGTCTTTATATTAAGCTAAACATGAGTTCATGCTAACACGCTCAACTCTAATCTCTTACCACATGGGTCATTCCAGGCTTCTCCCCTTGCTTGTCCGTAACTCCCCCTCCAACAGTAAGAAACCTGGCCCCTAACATCTGCCATCCTTTACACTCTCTTGATGACTGTAACTTCTTAATAAGTCTTGAAATCAGAGAATGTGTTGTGGTTCTTCAATATTTTGTTGAGCCCTCTAGATCCTTTGCCTTTCCATATAAATTTTAGATACTATGCTGATATCAGATTTTGATAGTGATTGGGTTGAATAAACAGATTAATTTGGGAAGAAGTTTCATCATAAGACTATTGAGTCTTTCAGTGCAGGAACATGGAATATCTCTCCATTTATTTAGATATTTGATTTCTTCCATCAATGTTTTAGATTTCTGCATATAATTTTGTACATGCTGTTACATTTACACCTAAGTACTTCATTTTTGGTGCTATTGTAAACATTTTTTAATTTCAAACTTCAATTATTCATTGCTGGTATACAGTAAAGCAATTGAGTTTTGTATTGATGTGTATGTTGTGATCTTGCTGTATTTGCTTATTAGTTCCAGGAGTGTTTTTCTGCAGATTCAGTGGAGATTTCTATACAGTCATGTCCTCATCAAAGAGTTTTATTTCTTCCTTTCCAATCTTTTCTTGCTTTATTGCACTAGCTAGAACTTTCAGTATAATGCTGAACAGAAGTAGTAAAAGAATCTCTGCCTTTTTCCCAGTCTTAGTGGGGAAGTATCCAGTCTCCTATCATGAGCTACCATGTTAGGTGTAGGTTTTGTGTAGATATCCTTTATCAAGTTGAGGAAGTTCCCCTCTATTCCAGAGTATTGAGAGTTTTTATCATGAATGGATGTTGAATTGTGTCAAATGCTTTTCAGCATCTTCTTTTTCTTCTTTTGCCCACTTATGTGTTGGCTTACACAGGTAGATTTTTCAAATGTTATACTAGCTTTAGATACCTGGAATAAATCCCACTTGTTCCTAGTGTATAATTCTTTTAATACATTGTTAGATTCTATTTACTGATGTTTTGTTGAAGTTTTTGCATCTATGTTCATGGAAGATACTGATCTGCTTTTTTTCTTTCCTTGTAATATTATCTGCTTTACATGTTAAGGTAATTCTGTTTTCAGAGAATAAGTTAGGAAGTATTCCCTCTGCTTGTATCTTTTTGGAAGAGATTACAGAGAATAGGTATTGTTTCTTCCTTAAATACTTGGTGGAATCATCAGTGAAAACATCTGGGTCTGGTAATTATTTTTAGAAGGTTTTAAAATATTATTTCAATTTTAATAAGCATAGAGTTATTCAGGTTATCTATTTCTCTTTGTATGAATTTTAGTAGTTTGTATCTTTCAAGGAACTGGTTCAGTTTTTCTACATTATCAAATTTGTACAAATAGAGATTTTTGTAGTACTTCCTTATTATCATTAGTGTTGTTCCCTTTTTCATTTCTGGTATTGGTAATTTCTGTCTTCCCTCATTTTTTTCTTGGTTGGCTTGATTAGAAGTTTATCAACTTTGTTGATTTTTTCAAAGAACCATATTTATAAAAGCAGTGTTCTCTGTTGGTTTCCTTTTTTCAATTTCATTGATTTCTGCTCTAATTTGCATTACTTCTTGCTTTTTCCTGCTACCTAAAGCTTAAATTGCTATTCTTTCTCTAATTTTCTAAAGTGAAATCTAGGTTGTTCATTTCAGATCTTTCTTATTTTCTAATATAAGCATTTAATGCTATAATCTTCCTTCTGTACACTACTTTTGCTGCATCTCTCTAGTGTTCATGTTGTGTTTTTGCTTATATTTGGTTCAAAATATTTAAAAAATTTGGGGGGGACTTCATTTTTACTCATAGGCTCTTTAGAAGTATGTTATTTAATTTCCAAATATTTGTGGATTTTCCAGCTATCTCTCTATAATTTTTTTCCACTGTGGTTTGAAAACATGCTTTGTTATGTTCTTTCAGATTTGCTAAGATGTGTTTTAATGGCCTGGAATTTGGTATATTTTGGATACTATTGCATGTAATCTTGAGAAAAATGTATATTCTGCTATTGAATGAAGTATTCCATACATGTCAATTAGATCAAGTTGATTGATAATGCTGTTTAAGTCATCTGTATCCTTAGTGATTTGTTGCCTGCTTGATCTATCACACAGTGAAAGGGGTGTTGAAATCGCCATTGAGAATGGATTTGTCTATTTCCCCATTTAGTTCTATCAGTTTTTGCCTCGTGTATTTTCATGCTCTTTTGTTAGGTGCATACACAACTAGGATTACTATGTCTTCTTAGAGAATTGACTCTTCATCATCACGTAATGCTTCTATTTATCTCTGAATCTTTTCCTTGTCCTGAAGTCCTTTTTGTCTGAAATCAATATTGCTTTCTTTTTGTTAGTATTAGTATGATGTAGCTTTTTCTATTCCTTTACTCTTAAACTATTAAAATATTTGTATTTTAAGTAGGCTTAACCTAAATGGGAAAAGAATTTGAAAAAGAATAGATACATGTATATCTATAACTGAATCACTTTGCTCTACACCACAAACTAACACAACATTGTTAATCAACTATACTCCAGTATAAAATAAAGATTAAAAAATAATAAAGTAGGCTTTTACAGACAACATGAACTGGTCATTTTTACTTTTAAAACCACTCTAACAGGGATGAAGTGAGAGAGTAGCATTGACATATATACACTACCAAATGCAAAATAGATAGCCAGTGGGAAGCAGCTGCATATCACAGGGGGATCAGCTTGGTGCTTTGTGACCACTTAGAGGGGTGGGATAGGGAGGGTGGGAGGGAGACGCAAGAGGGAAGGGATATGGGGATATATGTATACATATAGCTGATTCACTTTGTTGTACAGCAGAAACTAACACACCATTGTAAAGCAATTATACTCCAATAAAGATGTAAAAAAAAAAAAAAACACCAAAAACACTAACAACCTCTGTTTTTCAATTGGTTTATTTAGACTATGCACATTATATGTGAATTTTAATTGGATTAATACCTACCATATTTGAAATTCTTTTTTATTCATTGCATTTATTTTCCCCCTTTCTCTCTGACTTCTCTAGTTTTAATTGATCAATTTATATCATTTTGTCTCCTATCTTAGCATATTGATTATATTAAAAATTCACTGATTGCCCTACAATTTACAATTTACATTTTTATCTACTTTAAGTCCAATTTACAGTAATACTATGCTCAAAGCAAGTATACTCCAATAAAATTTAATTTTAAAAAAGCAACTATACTCCAATAAAAATTAATTAAAAAAAAACAAAGACAAACAAAAACAAATAATACTTTACTCTTACCAAGTAGTTTAGGTACTTATAAAAAATTATTCTCAATTTCTCCCTGCTTTCCCTGTGACATTGCTGTCACTCATTTCACTCATTTATAATCACCTAATACATTGTTATTATTATTGTTCTTAAAGGTATCTTTTAGATCAAATAAGAATTAGGAAAAAAAGATTTTATTTTACCTTTATATGTTCCTTCTTCAATGCTTTCCTTTCTTTATGTAGATCCAAGTTTCTGACCTTTATCATTTTCCTTCTCTCTGAAGAAATTCTCTTAATATTTCCTGCAGAGTAGGTTGGCTGGTGATGAATTCTAGTTTTTTGGTTTTTTGTAAATTTCTAATTCACTTTCAGAGGATAATTTTGATAGATACAGAATTTTAGGTTTGGTTTTTTTTGTTTTTTTTCAACACTAACTCACTCTCTTCTTGATTTCCTGTTCTCTGATGAGAGGTCCACTATAATTCTTATCCTTGTTCCTCTTAAGTAAATGTTTTCCCCCCCTTTTCTTTTTATGATTTTTCTTCTTTTTTTAATTTCCTGTGGTTTGAATATGACATACCTAAATGTAATGATCAGAACTGAAGGAAGGAATATAGAGTCTCTCATTTGAAGAGTAGGTCATCTGTAGGATAAATACTTGAAGAGAGATGGATTTATGGAAACTACATTGTACAATTCTTGCAGGTCTCACTCATGCAAAATGCTATGGGATTGACGTGTCCTGGACTTGTGGCAAATCTGGGGAGATATGACTCATTTTTCCCAGAAATAGGACTGAGGAAGAAAAGCAAAGAGAGTGGAAAGATCATGAGCTGTCGAGTAGGATAGGCTCCCATTTAATCTCAGCCTGATTCTTATATCTGTGTATCCTTGGGAGAGTTATTTCACCTCTGAAAACTATGTCTCATTGTCTGGAAAATAATACTCAACACCCATGTTTATTTTGAAGATCATAATACTATATAGACATACTGGAAATAAAGCAGCTGACACATAGTATTGATTAAAAAATTTAGGTTTCTCTTCCCCCCTGCCTCTTCATTCAATTCTTCCTCTTTCTCTCCTTCTTCCTCTTCATCTCTTCCCTCTCCTCCTCCTTCCTCTTCCCCCTTTTTCCTCTTCCTGTTCCTTCTTTTCCTTATCCTCCTGTTCTTTCTTCTCCTGTAACCTAAAGCACTGAATCTTCTTATCTGGGATTTAACCAGAGAGATATTGTGTAGAATAGAAAGAGATCCCATGTGGCCAGACTATGCAGTTACCATACAGGGGATAGGTAGGGTAAAAGCAAAGGAAAGAAATTAGCCAGATATTTACAACTTGTGCCTGGATTGGAGGGCGGGAGTGTAGTTGTCTCAAGGCAGCGGGTGGATTGGAACAGTCTTGGCAAATAAGCTGACAAGGCATAAATAGATTTTTGAAGTTTGCCAACATGTCTGGGATTACACTCTTTAGATCTTACTGCCTTATTCTTATTCATTCTGGGAGTTCCAGCTTGCTTCCAAAGAGAAAGGACACAGATTTGAGCCAAAGTGCTGGAAATGGGATCAGGGCAGCGTCCTTCTATGTCCCAGACAGATGGTGTTGGCATCATAGTAAAAAATGATACAACTCTAATAAGCAGGTGAATCTCAGGGTGGCAGAGTCAGAGCTACTTAGTAACCTAAAGATTACTCTGTTTCTGGTAGGTTTAGGAGACTGTGTTTGGTTTTATAATGATTAATCCCCTACGGGAAGCAGGAACATTACCTCGACTCCATGTCTAAATTCTGGATCTACAAATGGCACTTGTATCCTTCTGAAGTCACGGATATGGAAAAAATTTGAGAGCTTCCTCTAGGGCTGAGACTTGAAAACAAACATCTTTAGAGAACGACGGGCATGTTTTCTTTGTCTCTAACTTATTTGCTCAATTCTTAATATGCTTTAATGACATCATTTCATAGAACATTCTTGTCTCACACTTGCTCTCAGCCTTACCTGTATATTAGCATATCCTGAGAGACTTTAAAAATACCAGTGCTTAAGCTGATTTAATTTTTCTGAGGCATTGGTAATTTTTTAAATTTAATTTTTATTGGAGTATAGTTGCTTTACAATGTCGTGTTAGTTTCTTGCTGTACAGCAAAATGAATCAGTCATATGTACACATATATCCCCTCGTTTTTAGATTTCCTTCCCATTTAGGTCACCACAGAGCATTGAGTAGAGTTCCCTGTGCTATACAGCAGGTTCTCATTAGTTATCTATTTTATTCATATTAGTGTATACATGTCAATCCCAATCTCCCAATTCATTCCACTCCCCCTTTCCCCCTTGGTAACCGTAAGGCAATGGTAATTTTTTAAAGCTCCCAGTTGAATCAGTATACACCTAGGATTGTAATCTACTGGCTTACACACTTAGAAATGTGTTCCCATGTTTCTACTGGAATTTTAGCCCATTGTCTCTTGGTTTGCCCTTTGTGGCAATGAAAGACATCTGGCCACTGGCATCCTAGAACAGTTCTCCAAATGTTTGAAAGTAAATCCACCCCTCAGGCACTTCCCTGAGCTAAATCAACCTAGTGCCTTCACCTCACGTCTTAGAAGCCTTTCTATCCTTTTCATTATTTTTGTAAGTCTCATGAGGAATTCTTGCAACTTTAAATCTCTTGGAAGGCAAAAGACAAAAGTTTAGGGAAAAAATAGGCTTTACTGTAATTATAGTGGTAAAGTTTATTACCAACTCACACCATTATTCCCTGGTCAAAACATTCTTAGAGTGTATCAATAGTTTCTATTTTTGAAGTAGTTATTGTCTATTGGTGTCTGATATAATTCAGTTTTTCCCAAAACTTATGTTAGAGATTTTCTTAGTATTTTGAAGCCTTCTGTTGAGAAGAGACGACTTATACATTTCATTAAATTTGGGGGGATAAGAGAAGGCACTGTTGAGCAATAAGTCTCAAGGAAAGATTCTATGGAAAGCCCATTTCTATCTTATTATAGCAACGTTTAGGTGTACTGTATTCCTGCTTTAAATTCTGCCTGAAGCTTGTCAAATGGAAGTAAAAGCTAGGTGGGAAAAGTATCTTAAATTTCAACTATTGAACAAAGAGTAAAATTTCCCCCAAAGCAATGAACCATTTAATTTCTACCAATGTAATCTGAGGGAAAAAATATCAATAGAAGAAACTTAGAAACCAGAATATGCACTCAGCCTTCAGAGACTCCAAAAATTCTGGTTCAGGGAAATCAGAAAAGAAATCTTCTCAATACAGCCTTGATTGAATTTTTGGCCTTTATTTACAAATTAAACTTAATTTGACAGAAGATTGGCAAGGACACATAGCTCTTGGGAATTCAAAATCTGCTCCAAAATCATCATAGCACTATGTAAACTGGACAAGCCCTGTACTATGAAGGGGTAAAGAGACTTATCCTAAAATAAAGAGTGGATGATATTTTAAGATGCCACATAAATGGCAGTTAAAACTTACTATATGTTAGGTTTTAGGCAAGAGATCAAATAAGAATTCCTACCTGTGAGCATGCACACTATAAACTTAGAAATAAACTTTGTTTATTTTTTAGATCAGCCCTAAAATCGAACTTTCAGAGACTGGGTGGTGAGACAAAGTAGATCGAAGAATCACAGTAATATTTTTCACAGTTAATTTTAAAATAACTAATTACAAAGAAATGTTATTGAGCACATAATAAGAAAAAGTTTTAAATTAGTCCATATCTATTTCTGTCGAGGAAATTTTAGTTGCGCCCTTTGAGGCAGATTGAACTGGAAGAGGATTTTATTTAATGTGGGGTCTGGGTTGTATGGGGGAAAGCATACAAACTGATTTTTATGACCTATAAAATTAAGTTGTAAAAGTTACTGAGATCAGTATTGACTGAACAGATAGTATTTTTTTTTTTTTTTTTTTTTTTTTTTTTGTGGTACGCGGGCCTCTCACTGTTGTGGCCTCTCCCGTTGCGGAGCACAGGCTCCGGATGCGCAGGCTCAGTGGCCATGGCTCATGGGCCCAGCCGCTCCGCGGCATGTGGGATCTTCCCGGACCGGGGCACAAACCCATGTCCCCTGCATCGGCAGGCAGGCTCTCAACCACTGCGCCACCAGGGAAGCCCTGAACAGATAGTATTTTGAGGGTCATCTAAGATTAATTATCATGTCAGTAACATGCCATTTGAATTAAAAAAAAAAGAATTACTGATCTTAATATTGGTGATCAAAGAGTCAAAAAAGTATTATCTACCTAGAATGCTCTCCATTGTGTGATGTCAAACTGGTGCTGATGTCAAACCTACTGTTTTAGATTCCCTGGGATGGAAGGTTTCAGTAGACACTCTGAGGAAGTTATTCTTGGTCCTTTTCTCTGAGAACAGTCTCCCATCCATAATGGTTGGTCCACAGGGACCATAGTTTTCTCACATCACCCTGGTTCTCTGGCAACATCAGGTTGGCCCTGACTCACCTTGGTTAGTCATATTACCTCAGGAATGTGAACCGAGGGACAGAGCCTGGGCCTTGGGTGCTGAGTCCCCTTAATGGCAGTGCTCTAGGGAAAGACTCACAAACTCTTGATGCTACGAGCCCTAGATCCAGTTTCATCTTTTCTTAAGAGTTGCTTCTCCAATATTTAAAAATTTTTTCTTACCATAAATTTCCTTTTAATAGTGAAGATTTCTCATGCTGTATCTATTATTAAAAAAAATTCTTTACTAAGTAAGTAATCATGACATTAGAGCTTAGGAAAGGCTTCAAGGAGTCAGCTAGTTCAGCTCCTTCATTGCATATGAAGAAACTGACTTTAAGTTTTTGAGTTAATTCTAACATCTACAAGAAGTAGAGATGAGGGATGAGAGCTTGGTTCTTACTTTTGCTGAGTGTTCCATTCTAGTTCCTGTGGTTTACCGAGGTTACAACAAAGACTTATGGAACACAGCACAGACTCTTGGTCCACATATTATGATTCCTTCTCCTCATGCTAAATTTCTCACTTTTCATATTTCTTAATTTTTTATTGCTTTCACTTTATGACTGAAGCAAAAGAACCAAGGATTTTCATAAACACTCTATCTAGAAAAAACCCAAAATTAAGTCTCATAGATTATTATTTGTAAATAAAATGTATTTGGATAGGGAGAATTCAAAATTATAAATTAATCAATTAATTCAAAATTATTTATTACGTCTTTAGCGTGTACCAGGCACTCTTCTAGTGTCTAGGGGATACAGTGGTGAATATAGATAAATCTCTGTCCTCTTGGAGTTTCTATTCTAGTAGAGGAAAAGATAATTATGAAATGTATATAAAATATACAGTCTACTACATTGGAGTGAATACCAGGAAGTAAAATACAGCAGGAAGGGAGATAGGCACGTGTGGTGTGGTATGGCAATTTTAGAGAGGGTGGCCTCACTTAGAAGATGACTTTTCAATAAATCCTCAAAGAAATAAAGTAACGAGCTATGCAAATACCTGGAGACAAGCAAACCAGAAAGAGAGAATAGCATATGCAAAGGCCCTGAGGCAACACCATATCTGATTTTTGCCAGAGACATGGCTGGTGCAGAGTGAATAAAGGGGAAAATCATAGGAGATGAGGTTAGAAAAGTAAAGGAGTCTAGGAGACACAGGTCACATAGTGCCTTATATTCTACTGACTTTGTCTGTTACCCTGATGCAAAACCATTGTGGGGACTGAGGAGAGGAGAGATGTATTTTTACCTGCCTCCCTGTGGCTGCTGAAGTCAGAAGCAGGGAGACAAGCTAGGGAACTTGAAATATTCCAGAAGAAAGATAATGATGGCAGCAGAGCAGTGAGAAGCAGGAAGATTCTGGGTGTATTTGAAAGATGGAGCTGACAGGATTTATTGATGAATTAGATACAGAGTATGTGAGACAAAGAGGAGTTAAGGAGACCTCCAGTGTTTCCACCCAAACAACTCAAAAATAGAATGGCCATTTACCAACAAATCCCCTAAGGTTGAAGCAGATTCCATAGGCAATGTAAAATGTAAAAATAAGACTGTGATGTAGGGTGCCAGGGATTAAGAATATTCCAAGAAGGAGTTTCTTTAGTGTCTATCATGTGCTCAGACATCACTGAGTGTGTACTGTAAACCTGTGTCTGAATGTGGGTATGTTTTTACCCCAAATTCTCAGAGACATTATAACCATCTACAGTTACTCATCAGGACATCCTTAACCGTCTTTCCAGACAAGGTGAATTGCATGCTTGTGACTCAGGCACAGTGAGACTGCCCATTTTTTCCTGATTTTCCTATCCAAAGGCTTGGTTTATGAGTGAAACTGATTGTTCAAATGTTAAATTTCTTGTGGCCGGGACTGAATTGGAATTTTTAAATGAAGTCCTAAACACATTCTTGTTACAAGTGCTTCTTGGGTGATTAATCAATGTATTTAGGACGAAAGTTTATTCTTTATTGTTATTTTGCCAAATATAGCAGAAAAGCATTTGACTAATAGATAACAGAAAACATAAGGAATCAGAGAAATTGATTTAAATTCAACATGTTCTCATTTTTGTGCCAACTTCAAGTACGTCTGTGAAAGTGAAAATTTTCTTCTCAAATTAAACTAATTTCAGATGAGAGATTTGTTTTCCTCTACCCCAATAATGGACCATCTGCTCAATGGCCTTGGCTTTCTGTAAGCCCAAAAGAGCACAGTACCACCCATTAAGAGAGAAGGAAGAAGTATTTCTCTCTGGTTTAGAAACATCGCCCACTTCCAATAAATGTGAGCCATTCTTTCTTTCTGTTTCCAATAACTCTTAAAACCAATTGGTCAGTTTTTGCAGAATGAAGCTATCTTCATGGCTGTACATTCATTTTTGGTGTCGGAACACGAGTAGGACCCAACTTTTCCAATTTTCTAACAAAAACCCAAATTTGTTCCTTTCACTGAAAAATAAGGAAGAATTTTCTTTTTGTATTGTTGTTCGGAAAGAGCCACACTTTCCCATCTGAGTTGCTTCTGACTAGATTCAAGAATCATCATATTCATTAATTATTTACTCAATGCTTCCCTCCTTCCTTCCGTAAGCACTTATTAAACATCTACTAAGTGCCAGGCATTTGCTGGATACTGACAATAAAAAATGAACAAATCAAGGTCCACCTTTAAGCAATTTACAGTAAAAAAAGCATAAGCAACTAAATACAAAATAAGTGACACCAGTATTTCTCAGCAGGGATAATCTCCCTCTGAACTTGCTGCTTCCAATCCTGTCCCCCTCCAGTCTCTTCTCTACATAGCGGCCAGAGTAATCTTTTAGATGGTGTAATTCTCATGTCCAAAACCTTCCTATGGCCTCTCATCACACTTAAATTCTGAAGTCCTTGGTAGGGTCACAGTATGACTTGGCTCAACCATCTCTCTGAACGCCTCCCCCACCAATGTGCCCAGGACACATTAACCTACTTACTCTTCTTAGAGCTCCCAAACATGTTCCTGCCTCAGGGCCTTTGCATGTGCTTCTGCATGCAAAGCATCCCTTCAAGTATCTGCTCAAATGCCATCTCCTCAGCATCCTTCCTTGATTATCCCATTCCTTTGTATATAATGAGGAAATCAGGGAAGGACTCTGATGGTGTTACACCACTTTATTTTAAATACCATTTATCACCACTTGACAACATATTTATTTCCTTATGGCATAAACCATGTTCCAGATTTTAAGTGTCATGCAGGAAGGAATTTTCTTTCTGTGTTGTTTATATTTACAATCCCTTACTTTAGAGATAGGCCTGACATAGAGGAAGTACTCAACTAATACTAGTTAAGTGGTGTCACAAGTTATGGAAGCACAGTTGGGTAAGTGGATTGAGTGGCAAGCTAGGGAATTCAGGGGATAATTCACTGAAGTAGCATGTGAATAGGGTATAAAAGATGAGCAGAGATTTGATTGATGGGGAAGGAAAGAAAGGGAATGTCATGAACAATATATGCATACAAAGCAGGTACCCAATAACGTGATGAATTAAATGAACTCAGAGCATGGTGTGCTTGGGGGAAATTGTGTATCCAGAAGATACAGATATGGCATTCATTACTGTTAGAGAAGTGACTGAGAACAGTGGAATTTCTTTGAGGTTAAGCATCAGGGAAAACCAAGAGAGATTCTAACTCCGGATAATGCATTTGCTTTAAGGCAGTCTGTCCTTTCCCCTAACCTTCTTATTGATGACAAGTATCTCCATGAAGAATTTGCATTCATCTCTAATGAGTTTATGGTAATTAGCAGTTTTAAGGAATAAGCCTTCTGCCATTCTATTATTAAAATTATCTATAAGCAGACAGGTATACTCTCTGCTCCTACAGTCTTGAAGTTACATCCTCTTTATCTTTCCTTCCCTCCTAGCTCCAAGCACAATGCCTGACACATGGTTAGGAGCTCAGTAGATAATGACTAGAGCAGAAGTTTAAAATTTTTTATTTCAAATGTAAATATTTTAAATGAATCAGGAGCACTATTTTGAGCATCTCTACGGCGTTTTTGTAAAAGGACTAACCATCTTCATTTATCCATCTGAATTATCAATTGCCGTGAGTATTTAAAATGGGGCTGTTTCGGACTGGTCAGAATGTCCGTTCATCATGTTTGCAATGACTTTGTGTCATTGCCATCCTTTAGTGACCAGGAGAGGGGCCATCTCCTCTGAGAGGGACATTCTGTTCTCAAGAGTTTTAGGAGTCCTCAGCACCACCGTAGAGCTTTAAGAGTCCTCAGCACCACTACTTTGGTACAAGTCACCCCACCTTTTTCTAACAACTTAGATTTACAAGTTTGTGTTGTAAATATTGGTTCTGCCACCCACCTGTATATGGCATTCCCCAGGGATGGGAATAATTATTGATGCTTAACTCTGTGTCAAGCATCTAATGGAATGTCTTTCATTTATTCAATGAACACATATTTCTGAGGTCTGTATAAGTTAGGCACTATTTACTGTGTTTTATATGGGGCATAAGACAATGAACAAAAAACCAAAACCCCTTACCTCCAGTGTCTTATATTCTAACGGGAATAGATAGGAAATAAAAAATAAATAAATAACATATGTGGTGTGTGAGAAGTCGTTAAATGTTAAGAACACTAAAGCAGGGAAGAAAGTTGGTGATGTGGTCAGGAGGAAGCTTGCAAGTTAACATAGGATGGTCTGAGCGACCTCAGAGAGAAGACAGCATTTGTGAACGGACCTCAAGAATGTGAGGTTGTATGTTTATCTTTAGCCATTTTCAGTTGCCTGGGTACAGATGGATATTTAGGAAGAGAAATCTGCAGATATGGAAAGCAACAAGTAGAGAAGACTTGAGGTGAGGGTGTGCCTGGAATGTTCTTGAACAATAAGGAGGGCTGCAGCAGAAGTGAGGAGGAGAAGGAAAGGAAATAGGTCAGAGACAATGGGTGTTCAGAAGGTAGAATATCTTGTGGGTGACACAAGGATTCTGGCTCCTCTTAGAGTCTGTCTGGGCCACCGGAGGATTTTGAGCAGAGGTGTGACATTATCTGACTTCCAGGATTACTCGGACTTCTGTGCTGAGGATCAAATGTAGGTGGGTGAGGCAGGACTGAGAATCGTAAGTGCTCATGGGATGCTGATCAAGCCAGATCTCCACCAGAGATGGGAGACGGCTTGTGCACGTGAGCAGGCTTCGTTATGGGCTCCTGAGTTCCAGAACTCTCTTAACTGTAGTCTCTGGACACTGAGCTGCCTGCCCTTTCAGATCGCCAGAACCTCTAACCTATCCTGAGCTTTCTCTCCTGAAAGCTGAATTCTGGCAAGTTTTACCTCATACGTCTAAGACATCTTTTTTTTTTTTTTTTTTTTGACAGGAAAGTAGGATTTATTGGTGGGCAAGAGTAAGGAGGGGACAGTGCCAAGGCCCTCATGAGCTCGGGGCCCGCCATGTGTCCAGAGGGTCACGATTAGGGATGTATCCGACCCCACAGCCATCGGGGATGAGCTACTTTTCTCCCACCATGTTTTCAAACTCGTCTGCATTAAACTTAGTAAATCCCCACTTCTTGGAGATGTGGATCTTCTGGTGGCCAGGGGACTTGAACTTGGCCCTGCGGAGGGCCTCAATCACATGCTCCTTGTTCTGCAGCTTGGGGTGGATGGACATTATGACTTGGCCAACGTGGACCCTGGCCACTGTGCCCTGGGCTTTCCAAAGGCACCGTGCATACCTGTCTAGAGCCTAGATTAGGGACAGCATGCCGGTCACTAATGTCCACTGGAAAGGGCTGTCTCCAAGGTCCCTTAGGGCAAACCATACAGGCAACAGGCTGTGTACACTATACCCAGGAGGCTGCTGTTTGCAGACATTGCACACTGGGCCCTCATGGGGAAAAGAGCGCAGTCAACTTAATTGGCTGCAAACATCTAAGACATTTTTTACTTTACATTTGTTTCCTTTGAGTGTGGGCAAGGCACATTGGATTAGCAAATTAAAATGTACTAATTGTACATTATCTCTCCTAAGAAAAACAGATGGTTGTGTTATTTAAAAAAAGAACGATTTTAGAAAAATATCCAGTTGTGAATGAAGAAGTGTCTGAAGATAACCTAATGCCAAGGTTGGGCCTTATCTAAAATGTGAAACTGTCAACATTTACCTGGAGCTCCTGTTCCCTCTTTTTTCTTGCTCATCCCTTCTGCAGTTAGGCTCCTGGCTGCTCAGGGCTCGCACGCCTGGATATCTCCACCTTCCTCACTCTTACGTAGATCCACACATTACAGCCCCCTGTTTACATCTTGTGCTCTGCTAGGTGCCTAAGAGTTAAGATCATTTTCTCATGAGATACGGCTAAAGGAAAATGACTACATTACCACTCTCAAACAATGTCATTCCTTAATCTAGTTAAAATTACTAGTATATATTTGAGCAGGTTGGTTGCAGGTAGTTTTGATTTAGAAAACTTGTTGACACCTTTCAAATCACCTAGAAAGGAGACACCCACTCGGACCAAATGAATGACCATTAGCATCCCCGGGAATACTGTGCAACCTAGGATATTATTTTAAAATGTAGGGTTTGTTATTATTCAGGTGTGAGGAGGCCAACAGGTCAGAGGATGATTGTTCTTGAAAAGACAGATCATTAAAGTCGCAGATGCCAAGAGGAGAGGGGCGTGCTGTCCCATGAGGGGCCATGTGTGGAAGCCGCGGGGTTAGGTAAGAGGCTGACAGAGCAGGGAACACAAGGGCGATAGCCTTTCCTGTGGTTTCCATAGGACAGTATGGGCAAGCAGTGTAAGCATGTTCAGGATTGGTTAGTTTGGATCATTTCAGCAGGCTCTGGGGTCTAGGGACTGTCCCTAGTTATCTGGCACCTGGCCCTGGAGTGATTCGGGCAGGTGGAGGGTACCCAGAATGTAAGAGGCCTGTGAAAGCCCCTACAGGAGTGTTGGGGTATGGATTTTGGATTGGATGGTTTGCATATGAAAGCTGTGCTCTCAGCCTAGTAGTTCCCTACCTTTAGGAATTGGCTAGCCCTGGCAGGGACAGTCTCTCCAGGATCAGCAAGGGCCCAGATGTCAAAGATTCAGAGACATGGTAAATATAGACATTGATGCATATGTCCTGACTTCAGAAGATTTCATGTCTCCTGAACTCTCAACAGAAGAAAACATAAAGTGGATCTTCCCTGAGTGTGAACCATGATAAGCAAAGCAGATGTACTGATGAGGTTTTATGTATTTATTTTTGGCTGTACCACATGGCTTGTGGGATCTCAGTTCCCCAACCAGGGATCGAACCTGGGTCCCTTGCAGTGATAGCGTGGAATCCTAACCACTGGATCGCCAGGGAATTCCCCTGATGAGGTTTTAAATTTCCTCTAAATTTCACTACAAGAGAGATTTTTCAGAGGTTTCAGATTATCATTATACTCTTTTGGAACCTGCCAGGCTGTAAACCTCTCTACTTGGAATAAAATCCTTAAAAGGATCTTTGACCTACTCATGATGGTAGACAAATAGTCTTGTCCACATAGAAGTCTAAGTAGTTTCTGACTCATACTTGCACCTAAGAGTTATGTGTCCTCTAAAAATCTCTTCATATAGAAAAATTCATTGCAGACAATACTTCAGTTACACTAAAGTGTTCTGTAAAGATGTGGCAAATGCAACTGCATTTTAACTTCTCCCCCTTGATGTTTGCTGAGAAGCTTGTTATTTCTTTATTTCTCTGAACAATATCCAGGCAGCTTCAAGAGAAAATCCATTAAGGCCCCTAAATTTGCATTTGTATAGCAGTTTTCTCAATTCTTTAACACAGTATGGAGGAAAACATTATGACAGCTGCCATGCACCCCTAAAGAAACACTGTGTTGGAAAGTAAGAGAGGTCTGTGGAGGATTTGGACTCACTTGAAAAAATCAGCTGCAGGACCTGCCAAATTGCTGCTAGCTATCGCAGACACGATGCTCATTAAGAAGCCCCACTGGCTCACGATTTATTGATTAGAGACCAAATATCCTGGAAGACTCATAAATTACTCTTTAAATGGGCTTTTAAACATCCCTCCTACATCCCACCAATGGATTATGCTTCAGATACATTTGCAACTGACTTAATCTATGTGAAAATTTACCCGTTCTTCCTATCTCATTACTTAGATTGTTATATAAAAAGATTATGTAACTGGAATATATTTAAACAACAGAGTTTTTGTTAACAAGATATTATCAGTCCTATTAAATTCTAAAAACGATTTTCAGAGAGATGTTATTTCAAATCTAGGTTTTAATATTTGAGTGATTTGCTAAAATGCTTTCTGGATGTAGGGGTTAGGGCATTCACACGGATCAGGCTACGGATATTTTTATTGTAAAATAGCTTTCTTTAATTTGGAGGAGAAAAAAAATCAAAGTATCAGAATTTTCTCTACCTCCCCAGATATGAAGGATATTTAATAGTTTCTGCAAAAGCTTGAATCCAAAAAATTGTCAGCATTCTGTGCATGAGGTATGAGAATTAAAGAAACCAACCCCTGGTTTCAAACAGTTTAGAAAATTGAAACTAAAATGATTCCATGCTAGCAGTAAACTGGACATAGAAAAATAAAACAAAATAAAGAACAGATGGGCAAACAACATCATGTAAACAACAAACTGGTAATTTTTAAAACTATGAAGTTAAAAAATAGCTGGATATGGGCTTCCCTGGTGGCACAGTGGTTAGGAGTCCGCCTGCCAATGCAGGGGACACAGGTTCGATCCCTGGTCCAGGAAGATCCCACATGCCGTGGAGCAACTAAGCCCATGTGCCACAACTACTGAGCCTGCGCTCTAGAGCCCGTGAGCCACAACTACTGAGTGTACATGCCACAACTACTGAAGCCTGCATGCCTAGAGCCCATGCTTCACAGCAAGAGAAGCCACCACAGTGAGAAGCCTGTGCACCACAACAAAGAGTAGCCCCCGCTCGCTGCAACTAGAGAACGACCACACGCAGTGATGAAGACCCAACGCAGCCAAAAATAAATAAATAAATACATTAATTTTTTTTAAAAAAGAATTTCCTTCCTTTTAAAATAAAATAGCTGGACATAGACTTAAGTAGGTAGAACAACTGAAAAACTGGAAGACGATAAATGTGTTAAAGCATCTTCTAAGTGTCATTCATTTATTCAAAGACAAACCCTTATTCAGAACTATACTATTGATGGCCTTTGTCATGTTAGACATTGAAGAAACAGTGGCAATCTAGCCAATGTTTTCTTTATCATGGAATGTAAAGACTATTTTGAGAAAACAAAGATAAGGTACAACAAAAGGATGGCATGAGTGAACATTAAGTATGAAATACTTTGGGAGCATATCACTGGTCCAGAGGACCAAGGATGAAGACTTGTTTCCTGAGGCAACAGCATTGAACAGAGATGTAGATGAGGCCCTGGCATCAGAGACTGAGTGATGTCGTAAGATAGAGGTGGTGGTGGTAGTAGTGGATGTATTGGGTGGTTGGGGAAGTGACTACAGATAAAGGACACAACAGCAGAACAGAAGCTCTGAGCTGAGGAAAAGGATAGCAAGTCTTCAGAACTGAATGCCAGTCAGCACTTGCAGAGAACAGTATGAAGATCTGATGAGCAAAAGGCTAGACCACATAGAACCTTAAAGGTCTCAGTCAGGAATTCCAACTTACACTAAGAGAAATGAGAAGCCATTGGTTGGTGGCTTTAATGAAGAGGTTTTAAATCTATACTTAAAACTAAACAAATCACCTGAAGAACCATGTTGGCAGTAGCATGGAGGCTGGCTTGTAAGGCAGTGATAAATGGGGGGTAACTAGGTATGAGGTTATTTCATTAAATTATGTAAGAGATGATGGGTTTTTTTTGGACTAGGCTATTGGAAGTAGGGTTCAGGACTAGAGAAACATAGAGGAAGTGAAAAACCATAGCACCTGGACATTGACAGCATGTGAGTAATAGAAAATAGGAAGAATCAGGAAAGATTCTTAAGTTTTTAAATTGAGCAAACGTACAGTTGTTGGAGGATTTATTGAGGTAGGAAACACTGGAGGAAGAATAATTTATGGAAGAGTTCATGAGTTCTGTTTTGGACATGTTGAACTTGAAGTGTTATACAATAGTCCTGTGTCATGACTTGCAAGCTGTTAGCTATGTATAGTATAAAAGGTGCAGTCAGAAGAGAGGTCTGGGCTTTGTCAGTCAGCATGGGCTGGATTATGTCACAGCAAAATTTCAGGAAATTAGAACAAGTTTTTGTTGTTGTTGTTGTTTTTTTGCGGTACGCGGGCCTCTCACTGCCGTGGCCTCTCCCGTTGTGGAGCACAGGCTCTGGACGCGCAGGTTCAATGGCCATGGCTCACGGGCCCAGCTGCTCAGTGGCATGTGGGATCCTCCCGGACCGGGGCATGAACCCGTGTCCCCTGCATTGGCAGGCAGACTCTCAACCACTGCTCCACCAGGGAAGCCCAGAACAAGTTTTATTTCTTGCTTTTGCTACATGTCCATTGTAGATCAAGAAGGGAGTTTTTCAGATCATTTAGACACCCAGGCTGATTGAAGACTTACTTTGTTATGATGCTGCCACCTCTATTGGGGGCTTCAGTGTTGACCGTGGCAAGGCAAAAGAGTACATAGAAGGCATATCAGCTCAAATATGTCTTGTCCTGACATGACACTTGTCACTTCCATTTACATTACATCAGCCAAGGGAAGTTATATGACCTCTGCTGCAGTTTCCAATTATCTTCTAGGAAGAGGAAGAGATCCATAAATTTTTTTGCGAGTGCTAGTAATGGCTACCACAGAATTGATGATGTCATTTTAGGTGATCTTAACATATGGCGCATGTAGTGAATACTTATCACGTGTGATGCCCCAGTATTTTGCCTAAACTTTGGTAACTCCTCATATTATTAATCTATCTTCACAAGACAGAGGACAGAATATTTATATTCCAGACCCTCTTGCAGTTTTAGATGCAGGCGTACGACTTAGATTTTTCCAGTCATTTGAACCCACTTGAGATTTGCATAAGAAAGTTAGAACTGTGAAGAGGTGACCATGACATGAAGAATACACACTCTAGCACATGTGATGACCGAGGCTCTGGCTCTTTCTGGGTGTGGAGGAAAGGAAGGGAGTGGAGCATCAGGCTTCCAACCCTGAGGGCAGTCAGTCCCAAGTGGCATATGGCCGTGGTATCTTTTCCAGAGCCGCCCCTTTGGTGCAGTGTCATTGCCCCTGGATGGGTAGCTTCAGAATCTGATCCTCTGACTCTTCCCTAATTTACATTAGCTCATAAGTTCCCTTTAAAAATCCATTTTCTCTTTAAATAAATCAGAATATTTTATAGTATTTGCAGTTACAAGCCTGACCAATATGGTATTTGATTCCAGGAAAGGCAACAAGCCCTCAAAGAAATGGAAATCAGTGAGTGGGTTATTTAACCTGGTTGAGCTTTCGGGTATTGAAGATCTAGCTAGTCCAGAACTGGGGACTCTGGTGGTTAATGGCAGAGCAAGTTAAAAAGTTACTTAAATCATCCTCTACAATGAAATGGCTATTGAAGGCAAGACTTCGGAAAAGCATGTAGCTGTTGATAAAGAATGAGTAGGGAGGACTGAGGATTACCAGGAAGAGAAGGAAGACTGGCTGCTTCTAGCTGGACTGGGGAGCTTAGGGACAGAAAATGATTAGATCAAAGTTTTAGATTCTTGGCTCAAGGCAGATGTTAAGAGAATCAGGGACTTGCTGTGCCTGTCAAAAGTATTTGTTGCAACAGCAAGATTGACATAGTTAAGAATAAAACATCAGGCTTGATGCGCTGGGTTGCTGAAATTCAGATTAGCTTGAATTCACCTCTTTGTCAGACTCCTTAGTAACAGCATGGTGAATGGAAAAGATGTGGACACTAGAATCAAAAAGAATGCATTTGGGAGAGCCCTAAAGGAAGAGAAATACCTGGACATTTTGTTGAGTTTTGGACACCAACTCTGAGTTTATACTACTGGCTGAGCCACTTCTGTAATTCACTAAAAATGCTGGGTTTATTGGGGGTCAGGTGATTAATGGATGTCTCAGCCAGCTTGGTCTACTACAACAAAATACCACAGCTGGGTGGCTTAAACAACAGATTTTTTTCTCACAGTTCTGGAGGCTGGGATATTCGAGACCAAGATGCCAGTAGAGTCAGTCAGCCCACCTTCAAGACTCATCTAAATGTAATTACCTCCCAAAGGCTCCGCCTTCCAATACTGTTGCATTGGGGTTTAGGGCTCCAACACAGTAATTTGGGGAGGGACACAAACATTCAATCCATAGCAAGGGAGGTTGGGCGCGAATATATTTCAAAGTAGGCCCTGTGGGTTTGCAAATATCCTGTTGCTATTTCCCTAGTTCCTTGTGATAGTTGGAATAAATATAATCAGTAAATGGAACGATTTGCATATTGGATTCATAACTCATGGAGCAAACTCTATTATGGCTGGCTAAGTAGAAGTTCCTGGACCTATTCTTTGCCTTTAAGTTTAAATTTTAAAATTAAAAGCCAAAGTGTTATCATATCTCAGGTGGAATTATAGGGATTTATATTCCCACCAAAGTAGACTTTCCTACATTTAATTAGGTATTAATTCTAATTTCAAGTACTGTTTTAGATTCAGTCTTATTTCATGAGGAAAATTTTAAAAAACAGGCTTGGAATAGCACTTGGAATGCAGCTATTGATATAGTAAATACCATTTCCTATCCTAATAGGAATACTAGAGAACAACAGTAACAGTTTGCTTTTACCTGGTACAAACAGCAGTACATCTTTAGTATCTTGTCTTCAGAACTGCATTACATCTATGCCTCTGTACCATAATTTATTCTAGGGGGACCTTGATCTTCTCACAATGTCAGGGAGCATCAACCAAGTTCACTATATTGACAACATCATGAGGAAAGGAATTTGAAAGCAAGTACTCTAGATTTTAGGTGGACAAATTTTGTATGCATGCTAAAGTCTGGGTAATAAATACCATGAAAATACAGAGGTCTGCCGCCTTAGAAAAGTTTCTGATTATCCTGTGGTATAGGACATGGTACGATATACTATTTGAAGTGAAAGGCAAGTTGCTGTACCTTGCCCCATAGTTCTCTAAAAAAGAAGTCCAGTGAATTTCTATGGATATTGGAGAAAATTATCACCACATTTGTGTTGGCTGCTTGATTGATTTGCCAAGGGACTCCAAGGATGCCTTTTTTAAAGGGAGTCTCAGCAAGAGAAGGCTTTTTAGTTGGACCACATGCCATGAAAGCAACCCTCCAATGGGCCCTATGACAACCAATCCGATTGTGCCCAAAGTATCTGTGGCAGAGGAGATGTTGTATAAAGCGTGTGTCAAGTCTTAATAGGAGAATCATAGTATAGGTACCCAAGGTTTTGAAGCAAAATTGCAACCTCTTTGCCAGTAACTCTTTCCTTTTGATTAACAGTTTTTGGTTTTCTCATAGAAACAAGATCATGATAGGCACTGGACAGCTAGCAATAGAGCACCAAATGACCTGATCTTATATTCATAAACTCGGTGTTACCTAATAGTCCAAGCTCTAGAACTGATTACGCCCGGCAATAATCCATCAATTAGAAATCATATATACATGTTTGACCTCAAACAGGTCCTGAAGGACAAATAAGTTGCATAAACACATTCGTCAATCAAAAATAAAAGAAGCTGGGAATTGAAGTGCGGCCAAGATGTCAGAGTAGGGTGTCCCTGACCTTACCCCCTCCCATGGGCACACCAAAATTACAACTATTTACAGAGCAACTATCTATGAGAATGACCTGGAGACTAGCAGAAAAGATTTTCCACAACTAAAGATACAAAGAAGGAACCACAACAAGATGGGTAGGAGAGGTGGAGATGCAATATAATCAAGATCCACAGCCCCAGGGAAGGATAATGGTAGGATAATCACAATTGCAGAGGTTCTCCCCAAGGAGTGAGGGGTTTGAGCTCCCCAGCATGGGGGGCTGCACCAGGAAGATGAGTCCCCAGAATGTCTGGCTTTGAAGGCCAGAGGGACTTGCATACTGGAGAGCAATCCCTATCAAAATACCAATGGCATTTTTCACAGAACTAGAAAAAAAAATTAAGTCAGTTATTCTTTTATTTTAAAAAGGGCATCACATGTAGCTACAAAAAGACAAGTAAAAAATAAACAAACTGGACAATAAAGTGATAAACAGTTTTTAATCAATATACTATATAATACAGCATAATTATTGCAATAGGGAAGGGGGTTCAGGGTAAATTAAACTCAACTTCAAGTTTTACAAACGTGACTGGGCAGAAGAGCAGAATGAGGGAGTGAGGTAGGGGCCTGGAGGAGGCTTGAGCAGAGCCCGGGAAGTGAAAACATTGCAAAGGGTTGGTCAATATAAATGCATTGAGGCCAGCTGTGTCTGTCAGCTGGCAATTATTGAAGTTAGGATTCTTTCCTACCACAGAGACCTGGAGACAGAGGCACTGTCCTTCCTAATGGTGATTACATTTCAAAAGAATGAACTTTCAGGACCTTGAGAAGACATTCCTGAGTTCAAGGACATACCTGTATATCTCAAGGGAGTAGGGGAAGGGTGCACAGTTGTAAGCTCTGTTTAGCAAATGCTCTAAGAAAGTCAGAGGCCTACCTGATGAGGTATTGGCTAGAACACACAGTATATTCTTTGAGCAGCCTTGAGTTTTCTTTCATCCTAGGGGGTTAGGGTCATCCTACGGATGCAGCCTTGAGCTGTTAGAAATTATGCTAGTGCTGTTCAAGTCTTTTAATGGGGGGTGTGCATGCGCGCGTGCATGTGTGTGTGTGTGTAGGTGATGAACTAAATAATTTGCGCTCAGAGTCTGTAGTCCTTTTGGCCAAAGTTGAGGCTTTGTCAAAGAGAGAGATCAGAGGAGACTGACTAGAGTTTGGTCAAGGAGAGAACTTCTGTAATGTCATAATCCCAGTGTCCCACTGGTTTTCTACTATCATTCCCCATCAACTTGCTTTCATAACTCATGAGGAGGTCCTATAACAAACAGATTGAGAAGGAAATAATCTGAGCCTAGTTCACTTGGCACCACATGGTGGCACTAATCAGAACTGGACAGTTGTCACATTAAACCCATTCAGAGGTGGCCATAAAGACAGTAGAAAAGGAATATCCTCTCAAAATACAGAAGTTCAAGTGTTCAAGTTCAAGTTCATATTTTGTGTTCTGCTTAGAGAGAGATATGGCTGAAGGCTGGCTCCATGCTGACTCATGAGTAATAAGCAACAGTTTGACTGGTTGGTCTGGCACTTGATGGAAGAAACTTGAAGTGTTGGTGAAAAGGAAGTTTGGGGTTAGATTTATGGACTTATTTCTCAAATGTATTCCAAGTGAATACTTTGTAAAAGGTCCTCACCGTGGAAGAGGCTCTCAGTAATCAGTTGGACAAAATGACCTTCCTGATGGATGAAGGTCTGATCCCTTCCCAGTCACCCCAGAATCTGCCCAGTACACTCAGGAATAAAGTGACCATGGTGCCAAGGACAGTGAATTTCGATGGATTTCCCCACAACAAGGCTGACCTGGACACCACAGCTGCTGATTACCTGATTTTTCTGCATCAGGAAACAATCCTAAGGCCCCAGTAGGGTTCTATACCCCAGGGAAGCTATTCAGTTTGGGGTGGTAAATTAATTATGTAAGGCTGCTTCCATTATGGAATAGAAATTTGTCCTTAGTAGGATAAATGCTTAATTTGGATTTATTTTTTCATCCATGCTTATTCTCCTTCCTCCAGCACTGTCATTCACAGACTTTATGAAATATCATATTTAGTGTTAAGACTTTGCACATAACAGTTCTGCCTTTTTGAGAACTCATTTTTCAGTAAAAGAAATAAATCAGTGGGCCAACTGTGATGAAAATCACTGGTCCTATGGATACTATGATTGACGAAACGCTTGCTTCCTTCTCGAGAAGGTGATGATATATTTGTTTATAGGTAGTTGCAATGGGATGGGTGGTGGCCTGTGGCTATTTGGAAGATTAATTTTGAAAGAAGGATATTAATGTCGGGTCAGTAAGAGTGGACTGCTGTGGATCTTTGCCATTTTTGGTCACCTGAGGTCTTAGAATACTCTCCCTATTTTTTATAATCTCTATATTATGAATCCTGTCCAGCTAGGAATCAGAAAACTCACATTTGTTGACTCTTTGCTGTCTGAGTGAGGACAGATGCAGACATGTGACCTAAGTTCCCCTAATTAGACACAATTTTTTTTTTAAATGTTGAGCCTTCTTTTAATTTATTTATTTTTATTTTTGGCTGTGTTGGGTCTTCGTTTCTGTGCAAGGGCTTTCTCTAGTTGTGGCAAGCGGGAGCCACTCTTCATCGCGGTGCGTGGGCCTCTCACTGTCGTGGCCTCTCTTGTTGCGGAGCACAGGCTCTGGACACGCAGGCTCAGTAGTTGTGGTTCACGGGCCCAGCTGCACTGCGGCACATGGGATCTTCCCAGACCAGGTCTCGAACCCGTGTCCCCTGCATTAGCAGGCAGATTCTCAACCACTGCATCACCAGGAAAGCCCCAGACACAATTTTGAGAGACTTGGATGCATACGTGAGAAATGTGAGGAGGTTGCTGTGTAGGGGGAAGCATAGTGGCAGAGCCCTCCCATTCTTCAGAGGCACCACTAGCATTTTCACTAACACATTTTCCTAGCATGGGTCCTATTTCTGGGATTACCTTTACAGACTGTCTCTCTCACCCTCCTCCAGATTTTGTGAGCACTCGAATATGAATAAATTCCTTTTCTGCTTAAGCTAGTTGATATGCAGGTGTTTTCAACTAGGCACTCTGACCCATAGGGCAAAATTATGGTCACTAAAACCATGGGGACAAATATTTCTCCTAGAGAGAGAGACTGTATGAAGTGAAAAGAAGGCCTGAGAGTAGAATCCTGAGGACCTTCACGGTGACTCATCAGGTAGAGGAAGAGAAGCCAATAAGGGAGAAGGATATAGAGGTGTCAGGGATGTGGGGACACCATGCAAAGAGCGTGGATCACTGTGTCCAGAAAGGAGAGTGTTTCCAGAGGAGAGTGGTTGTCCTGAAAGAGTAATGGGGAATAACAATCATCTTTTATTGTGCTGTTTACCCGACTACCACATTTCATCATCACAAGAACCCTATCAGAGAGGCAATATTTCCTAATATGAATTGAGGAGAATGAGGATGATAGGGAAATAATAGTAGATACCACAGAAAATTATTTAAATTAATGAGAAATAGAGTGTTAGAGGAAGATGTGGCACACTGGGAGGCTGTTTGTTTGTGGTGTGGAAATTTGGAAAAATTTAAAGACACTGGAGAGAGGACATAGAATGACATAGAGAGAACGTGATACAAAATGTAAATAACCTCATTACCTTTGATAGGAGGAGGCCAACATAACTTCATTATTATAAAATTGATAAAGAGAAGATGGTTGTAGATGGACAGGCTTACGTTTGATAGCAGGAATTAAAGAGAATTCCTGTTTTTTTCTTTTTCTTTTTTCTAATTTCTATGTAAAGTACAAGATAAAGTTATTTGCTGAGAATGAGGAGAATTTGTTCAAAATTCTGAGGAAAGAAGAGGTGCTTTGAGAAATTTCTTGAGGACGAGAGTTGAGGACAAAATGAGAAAAAAAGAAGAGGTTCAGGGTGCAGCTACGCTGAAATTGGTAACAGTGAAAATATAGCAGCACGATTAGGTCTTCCTTTGTGGTTTTCTCCAGGAACACTCAGCAGGTGGGTATAGGACACAGAAGATGGATCACAGTCCTCATCCAGAGTTGGAGAAATGGAGATGTAAGATACCCGCCACCGTCTTTGTCAGTAGGACAGAGATATGCACACCCTATGATAAAACTCAGTATGGGCCATAGTGGTGGCACAGAGCAGGAAGTGATCAACCCCACTGGGGGACCACTTCATAGATAAGGTGCCCCTCGACTTGGTGCTTGGAAGACTTGAGGATGGGCTATGTGTGACGTGAGGAGTGTACTCAGGGCAAAGGTAAACTTTTATGAAAACGTCTTGGTTTTGATAATCGACTCTCTGTGCATTCTGAGTAATGTAGGGAAATAGGTCATAAATATTTCTCACAAAATAAATATTAAACTGGGGTTGCACATCCAATTCCAGTGATTTAGTAATCTTGTATTGCCATCTTGTCATTGATACTGGGACCAACTGGAGAGACTAGGCCAGCTTACACAAGACGTTACTGCTACATTCAGGTGTGTAGCTAGTATCAATAAATGATATTTCACTGTGCCTATGAAGCTCCAGGTGGACAATAGTGACCCACTGCATAACAAACCCATCAACCAGCATTTAACCTTAGATGATTGCAAACAAAACAAACAAATGAACAAACAAAACTGTGTTTCTCAACACATGCTAAGATTTTACTTTCTAGTGCTAGGTTAGTGATGAGTGTATCAGTAACTTAGTTTCATATGATGTCTCTCATATCCAAAGGCACTATGGTAAAAGGTACCAGTTATGGTATCTGGAAACTAGTCTATAATTTAAAGTGATGGAGGTAACACAGAGAAAGTAAAATAGTCTATGGATATTAAGTTAAATTTGCTGAAATAGTCAAAGGCTGTGAGTGCATGTCTGAATGTCTGAGGTATTTCCATATATGTTGTTTCTAATGTATACTATATATTTTTTAAAATAAATTTATTTTTTGGTTTTGGCTGTGTTGGGTCTTTGTTGTTGCACACGGGCTTTCTCTAGTTGTGGAGAGCAGGGGCTACTCTTCATTGTGGTGCGCGGGCTTCTCATTGCGGTGGCTTCTCCTATTGTGGAGCACGGGTTCTAGGCATGCGGGCTTCAATAGTTGTGGCACGTGGGCTGTAGAGCACAGGCTCAGTAGTTGTGGCGCATGGGCTTAGTTGCTCCACAGCATGTGGGATCTTCCTGGACCAAGGCTAGAACCCGTGTCCCTGGCATTGGCAGGCAGATTCTTAACCACTGCACCACCAGGGAAGTCCAAGCCTATATTTTCACACTTGCTTTATTTTCTTTTTTTTTTTAACAGTGAGAATAGATCACTTTCATTGTTAGTATTTAGGGAATACTTAATGAGTGTTGTATCAGAAAATTAATGGACTTTAAATGTTAAAACGTTTCTTGACTTCTCAATTATAGAATTGCATGTAGGATTAACATTTCTTTCCAACAAATATTATGTAAATTATTATATCATTCAAAATAGAAGTAAAGGCTTCCCTGGTGGCACAGTGGTTGAGAGTCCGCCTGCCGATGCAGGGGACACGGGTTCGTGCCCCGGTCCGGGAGGATCCCACATGCCGCGGAGCGGCTGGGCCCGTGAGCCATGGCTGCTGAGCCTGCGCATCCAGAGCCTGTGCTCCGCAACGTGAGAGGCCACAACAGTGAAAGGCCCGCGTACCGCAAAAAAAAAAAAAAAAATCTGGTGGCTCACAGACCGAACTGGAAAGCTGAGGATCAGGTTTAGAAAAAGGCAGAAAGCAGGCAGCAGTGGGAATCTAGGAGCAGGAAGTGTGCAACAATCTCATCAGCGTGCTGTGGCTGGGAGCAATGAGCTACAGCTTGTTTCAGTGATTCTGCACAGGAGTCAAATGTTAGAGAGGGAGTTTCCAAATGGTTCAGCTTGTGTCATGCGAACACCTTTCAGCTAGATAAAAAGGCATCTTGATTTTTTTTAGTGTTAAAAAAGACTGTACACAATGGGACAAGGAAATTCACAAAAGAAAATTAAGATGCTCTTTCCAAAAGATGAGGAACTAACATCCTCTCTCCAGATCCCATTTAGGAGAAGGACCCAAATTCAACAGGAAATCAGAATGAGAATCAGGAGTCAGTGCAGGAAGCCTGGCATGTGAACCACACACAAAAAACTGTCTGTCTAGGCTGCAGGCATGTGAAAGCCAGAGTCCCTGGCTGGCAGGAAAAGGTCTCCTAAATTTACCGCTATTTCAGAATGTCACTGGTTCTAGACTTCTGCATGACTGGTTTGTCTACGGCAGGTCAGCAAATTAAATTACAGAATATAGTGAAGCATGTTGCAGTTTCTAGCACACATAACTTATGGCTGACATTTGTTGATTATCATAAATATAATGGGAAAGATTCAGCCAGAGATTGAGTTTCATTACGGCTCAGCTATGAGTCCACTTAGAATTCATGTAGAACATTTGGAATCAAAGGGGATAGGAATAAATAAAACTTGTTTAATACGATCTCTGTCACATTCTTTGTGACTCTGGAAAGTTCTTAAACTCTCTGTGCCCGTTTCCTCATCTGTAAAATAGGACTAATAGAAATAATAGTACTGGCCTATGTTAGAGAGTTGTTATGAGGGTTGAAGGAGGAAGTACATGTAAAGTGCCTGGTGCATAATAAACACTAAGTGTTCACTCATCTGCTTCTTAGTGTCATTATTTTTATTATTATTATTATTATTATTTTTTGCGGTATGCGTGCCTCTCACTGTTGTGGCCTCTCCCGTTGCGGAACACAGGCTCCGGACACGCAGGCTCAGCGGCCATGGCTCACGGGCCCAGCCGCTCCACGGCATGCGGGATCTTCTTGGACCGGGGCCCGAACCCGTGTCCCCTGCATCGGCAGGCGGACTGTGAACCACTGCGCCACCAGGGAAGCCCCTTAGTATCATTATTTTAACTGTAGAGTTCACAAAGTAGTTTTCACAGATATCATTCCATTTCATTCACACAATCCTATGGTGAGATTGTCCTTGTTAAAAAAAAAAAAAATTAACAATGAAGAAATGGAGTTTTTATTTATATGACAGGTATAGAATGATACCCTCATCTTTTAACCCAAGTACTAGAACCTGTTGCATGTGTAAAAATACATATCAAGGGAAGACTTCCATGAAGACAGAAAAGAGACAAAACTTCCAATGCTGGGCAGTCACATTTAGTAATAAGGGGTAGGTACCGTGAACAATTTTAGTCTAATCATTTATGCATACATTCAGAGAAACACATTTTCCAAGCAGAGATACAGATACTTTTTGTTCTTTCCACTTGAAAACTGAAACACAGATGCTCTGTATTACAAGGAGAAACCGAGAGTATTAATTTACTTGTCCTAAGTCACACGATGGCTGGGCCCGTGATGGCCCTCTGTTCTCCGTTCTTCCGTCCACTCCACAACACATTCCCCTGCATCTGTGCCTTCCACAGCCTGTTCCTTTCTGGGCTTCACTGTTGTCTCCCTGTGGGAAAAATAGAAAAGCTCTCAAATGAAACGGGGAGCAGTGAGAGCTGATGGACAAGGCAGATGGCCAGTCAAGTCCCCATATCTCTTTTCCCGGATCAAAGGAAAATGAGTCAACAAGAACTGCCTAAACTTTTTGGGGGAACATGTCACTGAAATGCTTTATTTATTTATTTATACATCTTTTTCCTGTGATGTATAGAGTTATAAAGACATTTTCTGTCTACTTCATAGGATTGTTGAGAAATGCCAAATACTGTCAACAGGCTCATACTCATCAATTTCAATCATGAAATGGAGATATTTTTCTTTACACTTACAACAGAAAAGTATGATTTTGGAGCCAATATAGAGAAACTGTGCTTCACATGTATTATTTATTTCCATGCCTAAGACTTAGGAATTAACTCTAATCCATATACGGTTGTCTGATCTTGATCCTCGCATTTTGAAAGATTTAACCTCCTTTATCCTCGGAAAGTGTTACTCATACTGGCTTACAAAACAATCAGATACTAGAGCAGAATTTATATCTATTTCATTTAAATAAATGCCACCAATTGGATATCGCTGGTGTCTTTCTGAACTTCTTTTATTCTTCCAAATATAAAGGAATGTTTCAATCATCCCAGTTTTACTTAATGGAGTGTAAATTGCCCACCACTGTAATTATCACAGGCACATGCTCTGTATGTCTAAAATGAACTCCTAAAAAGAGTGCACACTGGAGTTTTACTGTCAGGGTAACTTTATTCTGTACACTTAGTTTCCACTTTTGCAGAGCACATGGCAGCTGAGGGCAGCTGAGTGCTCAGAATGCAGGCTCTTGACTCAGTGGCTCGTTACCTCTTTGAATCTTGGCTCTGATTTTTTTTTTCCCAGCCTTTTGATTATGAGCTAATTACTTACATGCTCTGTGCTTGCTTCCTGAAGCAAGCACAGAGCATGTAAGTAATACATGCATTACTTACAACATACACAGAGCATGTAAGCAATGCATGCATTACTTACAATACTCTCAGTTTCTCCTTGTAATATAGCATGTAAGTAATGCATTCCTAAGTATATTATCATCCAACTGGGGATGATAATATACTTACCTCATAAGGTTGTTAGAAGGATTAAGCAAAATAATAAATGTCAAGAATTGAGTGGAGTGCCTAGCACATACCAGGGGTTCACTAAACGCTGGTTATTACAACCTGCCTTAATAAAGTGATGGTGCAAAGGCACATGGATTAGATGGTATGTATGAAAGAGACTCTAATTAAAAGGAAAGTGTGTCATGAGCCAAGCTCATACTAACCTTAGAAATTATTTTTAACTTTTCACATGGAAATAATATCAGTATATTCATTTGGAGTTGGAGACATCCTCACATTTCTATAGTAACTTCTAGCTCTGTTTTTTGGTTTGTTGGTTGTATAATTGGAGTTGCTATATTTTCTCAGCCCAGTCTCTGGAACTCCCTCCTAGATTTTATCAAGTTGTGAGGTAAGATGCCTAGCCAGCTGTGGCGAGCTACACTTCTTGGTCATGAGCCACTGTGGAAGGGGACAAACCACACATTTTAATGGACCGTGGTCACTCCTCCCAGGAGAGTGCCCTAGCTCTGGAGTCCTCGCAGAGGGGAAGATCATGTCAGGGTAGTTCCAGGACCTGCACCCCGTCCTCAGTGCAAGTTAGCTATCAACACTTAAGGACCACGAGGTAAAATATAAGAAAGGATAATTTGTTTTCCAAACAATAGACTTAGTTTCAAGAGGTTTGGATCTCTTTTTACAAAATGAATGTTGAAGTCGAGTGTGAGTTTGAAAGAGAAATAAGAACAAATACATCCTTTTCCATGCTGGTGGAGTGTCTGGTGTTTCTAGTGTTCCTGAAATGATTAATCATTCATGAAAATGTCTTAGCAAGTCATTAAAGCTAAAAGGAGTGATGGTTCTGTTCCGTCATCACATCATCACATCATCGGGGGTGCTGTCTTTAGGTCACTCTGGAGATTACAGTAACATGGTAAAGCCTCAAAGTGGTGAAAATAAATTAAGCACAAGAGTTGAGAACAGGCCATTGTTTATTATACATCTCACCATATTCCAGGATTGAAAGAAGATAGAATTTCATCTCTAGGGTTGAGAAATAGAATCATATATTTATAACTAAACTATATTTACTGTATGTATAAAAACAGAACTGGAATAAGAGAAATATTCTGATACTATTTGGGATGCCCAATATCTCGACTTAAAAGTAACATCCTGGGGGCTTCCCTGGTGGCGCAGTGGTTGAGAGTCTGCCTGCCGATGCAGGGGACATGGGTTCGTGCCGCAGTCCGGGAAGATCCCATATGCCGCGGAGCGGCTGGGCCTGTGAGCCATGGCCGCTGAGCCTGCGCATCCGGAGCCTGTGCTCCGCAACGGGAGAGGCCACGGCAGTGAGAGGCCCGCGTACCGCAAAAAACAAACAAACAAACAAAAAAACATGTAACATCCTGTCTGCATCTCTCTGCATGCTCCATACTGGGACTAATGCAGAAAGCTGTAATTAGTTTATATCTCTTAAACTCAGATTATAATAATTTTTAAAAATACCATCAACAGAGAGTATTTTAGTGAAGGAACTAAAAGCTAAGTGTAAACATGCTCATTTTTAAAGTGCTATTAAGGTTGATATGTTTATAAATTTGCTACTCATTTTAAGTAAATCATGAATAATTTAGGTTCCCCAAATCCTCCTTTGGAATTTTAAAGCACTCACTGGGGAAGTTTAAAAATTCAGTAATTTGGGATGACTGAATTTCTACTTTCTGAATGATCTTATATGTGGTAAGCCCTCCTGTTCAGTAAAAAAACAATGATTATGGCAGTGGTTCTTATTTTTTGTTTTTTAATTTTTATTGGTGTATAGTTGCTTTATAATGTTGTGTTAGTTTCTGCTGTACAGCAAAGTGAATCTGTTATACGTATACATGGCAGTGGTTCTTAAACGTTGGTGGAGGGCTTGATCCAACACAGATTTCTGGGCTCTACCCCAGCCTTTCTGATTCTAACGTAGGTCTGGTGTGGGACCCTAGAACATGTATTTCTAACAGCTTCCTAAGAGTTGCTGATGCTGATGGCCTGGGGCCCACATTTGAGAACCACTGCTTTACATCAGAGACAATTGAGTTTAATGTTATCACTGTAAATCTGGTTGCTTGAATGGATTGGCTATGGAACACTTAACAACTACGGAATAAAATACAACAGAAGTTCACCAACCAGTTAAGCAGCCACAAGAGAAATTAGATTAAAATATCAAAAGAAAATATTACAAATTCAGAATGTACACCTATGAATTATAAAATGGAGTTTGATGTCTTGAATATTAGATTCATATTTTCTTTTTACAAGCTTTACTTCCTATTTGTAGTTGATTCTTAAAACAACTTAGAGCACTTTCATATTAAATGAAAGACAAATAAGAGGCCAACATCATTTCCTATGTGTCAATCATATTCTATAATATTTAGACAATTCTTAAAAGAGTAGCCCATTCTTTAGCCAGATAAATTTAGTTCTGTCCAATTCTATAAATACTTTTAAAAGAATAAATGGACTTTAAAAAATAATAAAAATCCTATATATATTTTTTTCAGTATTGGGTAAATATCATCACCCTAATAATCTCCTTCAGCAAATACAAGCTGATTTTTTATTTGGTGTTATATTGACTGTTGGGTTGTTATATTGGCTGTTAAAAGAAAATTTCTGTTTTATAATCATGATAAAAGATAAAGTTTAGTACGCTTATTTTTCATATGTACAAATAATTCATTTGCACAAAGTTGGTGCTTAATAGTTGATGAATAAATGAAACCACATTATCACAAACCAGAGCCATCAATATTTTTTAAAAATCTACAAATGTACATAAAAATATGGAAACGTGAAAGGCTTTTTTTGCTTGCCTCTGTAGGAATATCCTGCCCTTACTTATAGGACGACAACAGACATGATTAATCAGTACCACAGGTTGTGAAAGAATTGCATCTATTTATAGATTCAAGAACAAAATAATCAGATTTGTTTCCTCTGACCACTGGGCTGAGCACTGCACCCTGACAGCCCACCTACCCTACCTTTAGAGAGAGCTTTGCACTTTTTGAACATTATTGTTGGAAGATGCTCTATAACATATCTAAAGAGTCTTGACTATGGTAAAATGCTACAATCCAGAAAAGGACAGCTGCTCAGCATAGGTTGAAGAATCCAAAATAAGCTAAAAATGAACCGCCACGCTATAAGAGTTGTAGTTGAGGGCTTATAAAGCTTTGATGACAATCACAAAGAAGTGGTATTTTTGAAAGTTTCATGAAGTGCCAGGACAGCTGATTAGGGGAGTCGACTGCAAAGACAGAATTCCTGGGGGTGAAACCCAAGTCTTCCCTTCCTGGTTTGCCTGAGTTCCTCATCTCTAAAACGGAGGTAACAATGTTACCTATCACATAGAGTTGTTGGGGGAATCGAATGAATAAATATATGTAAAATGCTTAGACCAGCGCATCTGTTTATTACATATATATGTATACTACATATAATAAATACTATATGAGTGTAAGCCCTTAACATTTTTATTATTTCCTCCATTTTAGGAGTGTTCTATGGTCATTATTTCCCATCCTATCCTACATCCAATTTCATCGCTGCCTAAATGCTAATGTCTCCATTATTATTATCCCCCAAGTCTTAATTGCTACACCATTCTTAGATATTGTTAATTCTAGCTTAAATCATTCATTCATTCATTCTCTATCTTTCACCATTTTACTGAAACACAGAGATACAAATATCTCATTTGATCTTTTTCACCAGCAGGCAATTTAGACCTCAATACTATTGGGTTCACCAAGTAGTTACTTGGGTCAACTTTTCAGCCAGCCCAACACATACACTGCACAGTTAACAGTGTTGTAGACCTAAACACAGGAAATGAAGGGTTAGGTATTGTAGAAATGACTGAAGTTAAGTGTTTACATAAACCTAATACCAAATAGAAATAAAATGTATCTCCATATTGTACCTTAAGGATGACCCCCAACACCTTGTCTCTTCTTCTGTAAAAAATACATTTTCTAGGCTAATTTTCAGACCATGAAGCTTTGAAGATTACTGGAATTATTCTTAGGGTCACTACATTGTTTGACTGCAGTGGAAAAAGGGCCACTGCTGTTGCTTGTATATTTATCCACCTTGTCTAATCATTACAGCAGAGAGATGATAGGGTGATGTTGTGGGTAGTGAATTTGTACAAATCTTCAGAGGTGTTCCCAGGAATCAAATAATAGAAAAAAATCCATCTAATTCAGGATCGGGAATATCTTTCGTGTGTTCAACTAGGAAGTGTGGTGCAGAAAATTATCTGCCCCAACTCTTTAGCCTCTCGTGTATCCATACCCTTTGACATGTAACTAAATTTGCAAGTCTTCCCACTCAAGGTGGAGTGTACTTCCCTGTCTCTTTCCTCTGGGCTTGACCCTTTGAAGTACTCGGCCCAGGCATGTAGGCAGGAGTAACAATGTGTGCATACTCAGCCTAGACCTTTTGCTCTTGCCCAGGGTAAGCACATGTGGAAGAGAACAAAGCCCAATCTATAAAAAGGAAACTTGCCCAGGGGGAGCTGCCAAGTGAGGAGAGATTTCCAGCAGAGCCCAGATGAACTGACCCTGAAGCAACCCACAGATATCTGAGAAGAAACACTTATTGCCATATACCACTAAGATTTTGAGGATCTTTGTTACATAACAATAACTGACACATTTTGTTTCAGTATTATAAAAAGGGCTTTATCTTTTCTAGTGATAGAAAGCTAGAAATAACTCCACAAATGTGTGTCAAATAACGATACGATTTTATATAAATTGTTTTTTAATACCAATGACATTCAGGAATGGTAATTAAATTATAAACAATATCACATACAATTAATAAAGCAAATTTGTAGTGCCCTAAATTGCACTATAGGAAAGTAAATAATGTTTTCGCAT
This sequence comes from Hyperoodon ampullatus, assembly GCF_949752795.1. Classification (NCBI taxonomy): domain Eukaryota; kingdom Metazoa; phylum Chordata; class Mammalia; order Artiodactyla; family Ziphiidae; genus Hyperoodon; species Hyperoodon ampullatus. Next base: position 5,398,058 of record NC_136925.1, read on the forward strand.
TAAGTTAGTTGGTTATGATTTTTTTAAAAACTTTATTGGAGAATAATTGCTTCAAAATGGTGTGTTACTTTCTGCTATTTTTTTTTTACAACTTTATTGGAGTATAATTCCTTCACAATGGTGTATTAGTTTCTGCTTTATAACAAAATGAATCAGTTATACATATACATCTGTTCCCATATCCCTTCCCTCTTGCATCTCTCTCCCTCCCACCCTCCACATCCCACCCCTCCAGGTGGTCACAAAGCAGCGAGCTGATCTCCCTGTGCTATGAGGCTGCTTCCCACTAGCTATCTACCTTACGTTTGGTAGTGTATATATGTCCATGCCTCTCTCTCGCTTTGTCACAGCTTACCCTTCCCCCTCCCCATATCCTCAAGTCCATTCTCAAGTAGGTCTGTGTCTTTATTCCTGTTTTACCCCTAGGTTCTTCATGACCATTTCTTTTTCTTAGATTCCATATATATGTGTTAGCATACGGTAGTTGTTTTTCTCTTTCTGACTTACTTCACTCTGTATGACAGACTCTAGGTCTATCCACCTCATTACAAATAGCTCAGTTTCGTTTCTTTTTATGGCTGAGTAATATTCCACTGTATATATGTGCCACATCTTCTTTATCCATTCATCCGATGATGAACACTTAGGTTGTTTCCAGCTCCGGGCTATTGTGAATAGAGCTGCAATGAACATTTTGGTACATCTCTTTTTGAATTATGGTTTTCTCAGGGTATATGCCTAGTAGTGGGATTGCTGGGTTATATGGTAGTTCTATTTTTAGTTTTTTAAGGAACCTCCATACTGTTCTCCATAGTGGCTGTACCAATTCACATTCCCACCAGCAGTGCAAGAGTGTTCCCTTTTCTCCACACCCTCTCCAGCATTTATTGTTTCTAGATTTCTTGATGATGGCCATTCTGACTGGTGTGAGATGATATCTCATTGTAGTTTTGACTTGCATTTCTCTAATGATTAATGATGTCGAGCATTCTTTCATGTGTTTGTTGGCAGTCTGTATATCTTGTTTGGAGAAATGTCTATTTAAGTCTTCTGCCCATTTTTGGATTGGGTTGTTTGTTTTTTTGTTATTGAGCTGCATGAGCTGCTTATAAATTTTGGAGATTAATCCTTTGTCACTTGCTTCATTTGCAAATACTTTCTCCCATTCTGAGTGTTGTCTTTTGGTCTTGTTTATGGTTTCCTTTGCTGTGCAAAAGCTTTGAAGTTTCATTAGGTCCCATTTGTTTGTTTTTATTTCCATTTCTCTAGGAGGTGAGTCCAAAAGGATCTTGCTGTGATTTATGTCATAGAGTGTTCTGCCTATGTTTTCCTCTAAGAGTTTGATAGTTTTTGGCCTTACATTTAGGTCTTTAATCCATTTTGAGCTTATTTTTGTGTATGGTGTTAGGGAGTGGTCTAATCTCATACTTTTACATGTCCCTGTCCAGTTTTCCCAGCACCACTTATTGAAGAGGCTGTCCTTTCTCCACTGTACATTCCTGCCTCCTTTATCAAAGATAAGTTGACCATATGTGCATGGGTTTATCTCTGGGCTTTCTATCCGGTTCCATTGATCTATCTTTCTGTTTTTGTGCCAGTACCATACTGTCTTGATTACTGTAGCTTTGTAGTATAGTCTGAAATCAGGGAGTCTGATTATTCCACCTCCGTTTTTCGTTCTCAAGATTGCTTTGGCTATTCAGGGTCTTTTGTGTTTTCATGCAAATTGTGAAATTTTTTGTTCTAGTTCTGTGAAAAATGCCATTGGTAGTTTGATAGGGATTGCATTGAATATGTAGATTGCTTTGGGTAGTAGAGTCATTTTCACAATGTTGATTCTTCCAATCCAGGAGCATGGTATATCTCTCCATCTATTTGTATCATCTTTAATTTCTTTCATCAGTGTCTTATAATTTTCTGCATACAGGTCTTTTGTCTCCTTAGGTAGGTTTATTCCTAGATATTTTATTCTTTTTGTTGCAATGGTAAATGGGAGTGTTTTCTTGATTTCATTTTCAGATTTTTCATCATTAGTGTACAGGAATGCCAGAGATTTCTGTGCATTAATTTTGTATCCTGCTACTTTACAGAATTCATTGATTAGCTCTAGTAGTTTTCTGGTAGCATCTTTAGGATTCTCTATGTATAGTATCATGTTCTCTGCAAACAGTGACAGCTTTACTTCTTTTCTGATTTGGATTCCTTTTATTTCCTTTTCTTCTTTGATTGCTGTGGCTAAAACTTCCAAAACTATGTTGAATAAGAGTGGTGAGAATGGGCAGCCTTGTCTTGTTCCTGATCTTAGTGGAAATGCTTTCAGTTTTTCACCATTGATGATGATGTTGGCCATGGGTTTGTCATATATGGCCTTTATTATGTTGAGGAAAGTTCCCTCTATGCCTACTCTCTGCAGGGTTTGTATCATAAATGGGTGTTGAATTTTGTCGAAAGCTTTCTCTGCATCTATTGAGATGATCATGTAGTTTTTCTCCTTCAGTTTGTTAATATGGTGTATCACGTGGATTGATTTGCGTACATTGAAGAATCCTTGCATTCCTGGAATAAACCCCACTCGATCATGGTGTATGATCTTTTTAATGTGCTGTTGGATTCTGTTTGCTAGTATTTTGTTGAGGATTTTTGCATCTATGTTCATCAGTGATATTGGCCCGTAGTTTTCTTTCTTTGTGACATCCTTGTCTGGTTTTGGTATAAAGGTGATGGTGGCCTTGTAGAATGAGTTTGGGAGTCTTCCTCCCTCTGCTATATTTTGGAAGAGTTTGAGAAGGATAGGTGTTAGCTCTTCTCTAAATGTTTGATAGAATTCACCTGTGAAGCCATCTGGTCCTGGGCTTTTGTTTGTTGGAAGATTTTTAATCACAGTTTCAATTTCAGTGCTTGTGATCAGTCTGTTCACATTTTCTATTTCTTCCTGATTCAGTCTTGGCAGGTTGTGCATTTCTAAGAATTTGTCCATTTCTTCCAGGTTGTCCATTTTATTGGCATAGAGTTGCTTATAGTAATCTCTCATGATCTTTTGTATTTTTGCAGTGTCAGTTGTTACTTCTCCTTTTTCATTTCTGATTCTATTGATTTGAGTCTTCTCCTTTTTTTTCTTGATGAGTGTGGCTAATGGTTTATCAATTTTGTTTATCTTCTCAAAGAGCCAGCTTTTAGTTTTATTGATGTTTGCTATCGTTTCCTTCATTTCTTTTTCATTTATTTCTGATCTGATTTTTATGATTTCTTTCCTTCTGCTAACTTTGGGGGTTTTTTGTTCTTCTTTCTCTAATTGCTTTAGGTGCAAGGTCAGGTTGTTTATTCGAGATGTTTCCTGTTTCTTAAGGTGGGTTTGTATTGCTATAAACTTCCCTCTTAGAACTGCTGTTGGTGCATCGCACAGGTTTTGGGTCCTCGTGTCTCCATTGTCATTTGTTTCTAGGTATTTTTTAAATTCCTCTTTGATTTCTTCAGTGATCACTTTGTTATTAAGTAATGTATTGTTTAGCCTCCATGTGTTTGTATTTTTTGCAGATCTTTTCCTATAATTGTTATCTAGTCTCATAGTGTTGTGGTCGGAAAAGATACTTGATACAATTTCAATTTTCTTAAATTTAGCAAGGCTTGATTTGTGACCCAAGATATGATCTATCCTGGAGAATGTTCCATGAGCACTTGAGAAAAATTTGTATTGTGTTGTTTTTGGATGGAATGTCCTATAAATATCAATTAAGTCCATCTTGTTTGATGTATCACTTAAAGCTTGTGTTTCCTCATTTATTTGCATTTTGGGTGATCTGTCCATTGGTGAAAGTGGGATGTTAAAAGTCCCCTACTATGAATGTGTTACTCTCGATTTCTCCTTTTATGGCTGTTAGTATTTGCCTTATGTATTGAGGTGCTGCTATGTTGGATGCATAAATATTTACAATTGTTATATCTTCTCCTTGGATCCATCCCTTGATCATTATGTAATATCCTTCGTTGTTTTTTCTAATAGTCTTTATTTTAAAGTCTATTTTGTCTGATATGGGAATTGCAACTCCAGCTTTCTTTTGCTTTTCATTTGTATGGAATATCTTTTTCCATTCCCTTACTTTCAGTCTGTATGTGTCTGTAGGTCTGAAGTGCGTATCTTATAGACAGCATATATATGGGTCTTGTTTTTGTATCCATTCAGCAATCTGTGTCTTTTGGTGGGAGCATTTAGTCTATTTTCATTTAAGCTAATTATTGACATGTATGTTCCTAGTCCCATTTTCTTAATTGTTTTGGGTTCATTATCGTAGGTCTTTTCCTTCTCTTGTGTTTCTTGCCTAGAGAAGTTCCTTTAGCATTTGTTGTAAAGCTGGTTTGGTGGTGCTGAACTCTCTCAGCTTTTGCTTATCTGTAGAGGTTTTAATTTCTGCATCAAATCTGAATGAGGTCTTTGCTCAGTAGAGTAAACTTGCTTGCAGTTTTTTCTCCTTCATCACTTTAAAATGTCCTCCCACTCCTTTCCAGGTTGCAGAATTTCTGCTGAAAGGTCAGCTGTTAACCTTATGGGGATTCCCTTGTGTGTTATTTGTTGTTTTTCCCTTGCTGCTTTTAATATGTTTTCTTTGTATGTAATTTTTGACAGTTTCATTAATATGTGTCTTGGCGTATTCCTCCTTGGATTTATTCTGTATGGGGCTCTCTGTGCCTCCTGGACTTGATTAACTATTTCCTTTCCCGTATTAGGGAAGTTTTCAACTATAATCTCTTCAAATATTTTCTTAGTCCCTTTTTCTCTTCTTCTTCTGGAACCCCTATAATTCGAATGTTTGTGTGTTTAATGTTGTCCCAGAGGTCTCTGAGACTGTCCTCAATGCTTTTCATTCTTTTTTCTTTATTGTGCTCTGCAGTAGTTATTTCCACTATTTTATCTTCTCTGCCTCAGTTATTCTGCTATTGATCCCATCTAGAGTGTTTTTAATTTCATTTATTGTGTTGTTCATCGTTGCTTGTTTCATCTGCAGCTCTTCTAGACCCTTGTTAAATGTTTCTTGCATTTTCTCTATTCTATTTCCAAGATTTTGGATCATCTTTACTATCATTATTCTGAATTCTTTTTCAGGTAGACTGCCTATTTGCTCTTCATTTGTTAGGTCTGGTAGGTTTTTATCTTACTCCTTCACCTGCTGTGTGTTTTTCTGTCTTCTCATTTTGCTTATCTTACTGTTTGGGGTCTCCTTTTTGCAGGCTGCAGGTTCATAGTTCCCATTGTTTTTGGTGTCTGTCCCCAGTGGCTAAGGTTGGTTCAGTGGGTTGTGTAGGCTTCCTGGTGGAGGGGACTAGTGCCTGTGTTCTGGTGGATGAGGCTGGATCTTGTCTGTCTGGTGGGAAGGTCCACATCTGGTGGTGTGTTTTGTGGTGTCTGTGGACTTATGATTTTAGGCAGCCTCTCTGCTAATGGGTGGGGTTGTGTTCCTGCCTTGCTAATTGCTTGGCATAGGGTGACCAGCACTGTAGCTTGCTGGTCGTTGACTGAAGGTGGGTGCTGGTGTTGAGATGGAGATCTCTGGGAGATTTTCACTGCTTGATATTACGTGGAGCTGGGAGGTCTCTTGTGGACCCGTGTCCTGAAGTTGGCTCTCCCACTTCAGAGGCACAGCACTGACTCCTGGCTGCAGCACCAAGAACCTTTCATCCACACGGCTCAGAATAAAAAGGAGAAAAAGTAGAAAGAAAGAATTAGTAGAAGTAGAAAGAAAGAAAGGAAGGAAGAAAGAAAGAAAGGATGGAGGGAGGGAAGGAGGGAGGGAGGAAGGAAGGAGGGAAGGAAGAAGGGAAGGTAGGAAAAAAGAAAGAAAGAAGGTAAAGTAAAATAGAAGTATGTTAAAATATAATAAAGTTATTAAAATAAAAAATAATTATTAAGAATAAAAATTTTAAACAAAACAAAAAAACAAAACAAAAAAACGGATGGATAGAACCCAGGGACAAATGGTGGAAGCAAAGCTATACAGACAAAATCTCACACAGAAGCATACACATACACACTCACAGAAAGAGGAAAAGGGGAAAAAATCATAAATCTTGCTCTCAAAGTCCACCTCCTCAATTTGGGATGATTCATTGTCTATTCATGTATTCCACAGATGTAGGGTACATCAAGTTGATTGTGGAGCTTTAATCCGCTGTTTCTGAGGCTGCTGGGAGAGATTTCCCTTTCTCTTCTTTGTTCTCACAACTCCCGGGTCTCAGCTTTGGATTTGGCCCCACCTCTGCGTGTAGGTCACCGGAGGACATCTGTTCTTCGCTCAGACAGGATGGGGTTAAAGGAGCAGCTGCTTCGGGGACTCTGGGTCACTCAGGGCAGGGAGGAGGGAGGGGTACGGAGTGCGGGGCGAGCCTGCGGCTGCAGAGGCCGGCGTGACGTTGCACCAGCCTGAGGCGCGCCGTGCACTCTCCCGGGGAAGCCATCCCTGGATCACAGGACCCCGGCAGTGGCGGGCTGCACAGGCTCCAGGGAGGGGAGGTGTGGACAGTGACCTGCGCTCGCACACAGGCCTCTTGGCGGTGGCAGTAGCAGCCCCAGCATCCCACACCCCTCCTTGTGGTCCGTGCTTTCAGCCGCGCCTCGCGCCCGTCTCTGGAGCTCCTTTAAGCAGCGCTCTGAATCCCCTCTCCTCACGCACCAGGAAACAAAAGGGAAGAAAAAGTCTCTTGCCTCTTCGGCAGCTCCAGACTTTTCCTGGACTCCCTCCCGGCCAGCCGTGGCGCACTAGCCCCTGCAGGCTGTGTTCACACCGGCAAACCCAGTCCTCTCCCTGTGCCCGAGCCTCACCTCCCAGCCCTGCCCGCCCGGCGGGTGAGCAGACAAGCCTCTCGGGCTGGTGAGTGCCGGTCGGCACCGATCCTCTGTGCGGGAATCTCTCTGCTTTGCCCTCCACACCCCTGTGGCTGTGCTCTCCCCCGCAGCCCCGAAGCTTCCCCCCTCTGCCACCCGCAGTCTCCGCCTGCGAAGGGGCTTCCTAATGTGTTCAGTAGGTGTTCTGTAGGAGTTGTTCCTCGTGTAGATGTATTTCTGATGTATCTGTGGGGAGGAAGGTGATCTCCACATCTTACTCTTCTGCCACCTTCTCCGGAAGTCACCCATCTTCTGGTTATGATTTTAATAATTGAATGAAAGTCAATGAAATTGTGTGACTTGAAAATTAAACCAATATGTTCATAAGTATAAATATACTTTTAATAAATATAAAGTATATTTCTAGACAGATGTTAGACTTCATTTCACATAACAACTACATTTTAACAACAGGAATATTTTATATAATCAATAGAATCAAAACAAACAATTTGAAAAACAAACAGAACATTTTTAACTAATTAGTACTTTCAAAAGGACTTGACAAATATGTTGATTAGATGAAATTAAAGGCCGTTAGTTTTACAAATGTTAAAAACTTTTCCCCTACATGAGTCCCCTCTAAGACAACAGAAAATTATATAAGTGAAACTATTTAAGAAAGAAAAGTTTAAAAAAATCTTATTTATAACCACTTATTTTAAATGCTCTGTTGATAAAGTAACAAAACATAAGATCTCTTCTGTTACTTTTTAGCATCTATTACATGAAAATCTTTTAAAATGTAATTTTTTAATAAAAGGCAATTAATGGTCCATTTTAGAGAATAACAGAACTAGGCTGTATTGAGTAACATATTGTAAGATACCATTCCATAAGAATAAGGAGGGCATTCTCAACTAAAACTGGCTGATTTTAGTATAGAAATATGACTCATAATCTTTTATACACAATTTAAGACTATTAAATTGATTTAATGATTATATTTAGAGATGCATTTAAAATGCTCATTTAAAAATATTCTTGAAAATCTGTTAAGCACAAGATCTTCATATATTCAACTTTAGTATGCTTCTGATATTTGGTAAATTGCTAAGGAAGTGAGTTATTTTCAACAGTTCCCATCTCTACTGAGTTCAAGAGAGTGCCCAGTCTCCATAAATAAAAAGTAAATAAAGGAAATGCATCAGAGAGTTGCAAAATAGTTTCATCATGCTTCTGAAGAAATTTCTTGATTTCTTGGTCCTCATGCCCTATTCTTGAAGCGTTGCCTTCTTCAGTTTCCTTCTGAAGAAGTTGTTCCAGAATGCAGAACACAGAGAAAATATTTTCATAGCGTGTCACATCGTAACTGGCTTGCACCTACAGATAAACAACAAACTAATGAGAACCTACTGTATAGCACAGGGAACTCTACTCGGTGCTCTGCATGACCTAAATGAGAAGGAAATCCAAAAAAGAGGGGATATATGTATATGTATAGCTGATTCACTTTGCTTTACAGTATATACTAACACAATGTCGCACAATACTGTAAAGCAACTGTACTCCAATTAAAAGAAAAAAAAACTCCTTTAAAAAAATACTGGTTGTAGCTCAGATCAGCAAAAGCCAAATAAAGAGGTCAAATTTTTCAACAAAAAGTAAAATATTTGGCTTATTTAACACCTTCTATCTTCCCATTCCGCTGATTGGAGTAGGGGGAGAGAGGAAAAAAAGAGAACATTTCCGCTTCCAATCTTGGTGAATGACTTTTCCTTCTCACGGTTTACAAAGTTCTGAATCCTTTCTCTACGGTGCTGCTATAATTTGTTACTGAGATGAATCTGCGAATACTCGGCAGAGAGTCTAACACACAACAAATCTTGTGTGTTGAATTCAACGTTTCACCAAAGACTTCCAATGCCTGATACTCCTGTCAATGATAACAAAAGGATCTTTGGTGGTAGGACTTTAGGAACGTGTTTCGAAGTATAACTCAGTCCTAAAGCAGTTAGGGTTATGACCTGTAAGCGACTGGATGTGATCTCATCCTGAGACTACACAAACTGGGGAGGAGAAGGATTAGACTGTGTGGAATCAGACAGATGGTCATGAGAAGAAATGTAGATGTTTCTTGTAGAAATTATTTGGCCTAGATGCCTGAAAGTGAGAAAAAAATCAAAGGAAGGCCTAAAAAGTGCACAATGGAAAGCAGAACATGAGGGGATACAGGAAGCATGTAAAGATATAAACTGGCTTTATCATTTGCTTATTAAGAAATATGTTGGAAACATTCCAACAAATTTATCCACTGTAATAACACATAAATAAATAAACATTCTGTTAGAGCCCAGAGGAATTATCTTCAACAAGGTTGTCTGATAAAAGAATCAAACATATACAGATAACTGATACTTTCTTTTTCTTGATTGAGGTATATAATTGACATCACATTATATTAGTTTCATGTGTACAATGTAACGATTCAATATTTGTATATGCTGCAAAATGATCATCACAATAAGTCCATTTAAAATCCATCAGCCTACATAGTTACAAATTTTTTTTCTTGTGATATTTTAAGGTTGACTCTCCTAGCCACTTTCAAACATGCAATACAGTATTATTAACTATAGTCGTCATGTTGTACATTACATCCCAATGACTTATTCATTTTATAATGAAATCTGCACCTTGTGACTCCCTTCACCCATTTTGCCCCCTACACTCACCTCAAGCAACTCCCAATCTGTTTTCCATATCCAGGAGCTCAGTTGTTTGCTTTTCGGTTTCACATATAAAAGAGATCACACAGTGATTATTATTTTTTTACAACTTTATTGGAGTATAATTGCTTTACAATGGTGTTAGTTTCTGCTTTATAACAAAGTGAATCAGTCATACATACACATCTGTTCCCACATCCCTTCCCTCTTGCGTCTCTCTCCCTCCCACCCTCCCCATCCCACCCCTCCAGGCGGTCACAAAGCACCGAGCTGACCTCCCTGTGCTATGCGGCTGCTTCCCACTATCTATCTACCTTACGTTTGGTAGTGTATACATGTCCATGCCTCTCTCTTGCTTTGTCACAGCTTACCCTTCCCCCTCCCCATATCCTCAAGACCATTCTCAAGTAGGTCTGTGCCTTTATTCCTGTTTTACACTTAGGTTCTTCATGACATTTTTTTTTCTTAAATTCCATACATATGTGTTAGCATACGGTATTTGTCTTTCTCTTTCTTACTTCACTCTGTATGACAGACTCTAGGTCTATCCACCTCATTACAAATAGCTGAATTTCGTTTCTTTTTATGGCTGAGTAATATTCCATTGTATATATGTGCCACATCTTCTTTATCCATTCATCTGATGATGGACACTTAGGTTGTTTCCATCTCTGGGCTATTGTAAATAGAACTGCAATGAACATTCTACTACATGACTCTTTTTGAATTATAGTTTTCTCAGAGTATATGCCCTGTAGCGGGATTGCTGGGTCATATGGTAGTTCTATTTTTAGTTTTTAAAGGAACCTCCATACTGTTCTCCATAGTGGCTGTACCAATTCACACTCCCACCAGCAGTGGAAGAGTGTTCCCTTTTCTCCACACCCTCTCCAGCATTTATTGTTTCTAGATTTTTTGATGATGGCCATTCTGACTGGTGTGAGATGATATCTCATTGTAGTTTTCATTGCATTTCTCTAATGATTAATGATGTTGAGCACTCTTTCATGTGTTTGTTGGCAGTCTGTATATCTTTTTTGGAGAAGTGTCTATTTAGGTCTTCTGCCCATTTTTGGATTGGGTTGTTTGTTTTTTTGTTATTGAGCTGCATGAGCTGCTTATAAATTTTGGAGATTAATCCTTTGTCAGTTGCTTCATTTGCAAATACTTTCTCCCATTCTGAGGGTTGTCTTTTGGTCTTGTTTATGGTTTCCTTTGCTGTGCAACAAAGCTTTGAAGTTTCATTAGGTCCCATTTGTTTATTTTTGTCTTTATTTCCATTTCTCTAGGAGGTGAGTCCAAAAGGATCTTGCTGTGATTTATGTCATAGAGTGTTCTGCCTATGTTTTCCTCTAAGAGTTTGATAGGTTTTGGCCTTACATTTAGGTCTTTAATCCATTTTGAGCTTATTTTTGTGTATGGTGTTAGGGAGTGGTCTAATCTCATACTTTTACATGTCCCTGTCCAGTTTTCCCAGCACCACTTATTGAAGAGGCTGTCCTTTCTCCACTGTACTTTCCTGCCTCCTTTATCAAAGATAAGGTGACCATATGTGTGTGGGTTTATCTCTGGGCTTTGTATCCTGTTCCATTGATCTATCTTTCTGTTTTTGTGCCAGTACCATACTGTCTTGATTACTGTAGCTTTGTAGTATAGTCTGAAGTCAGGGAGCCCGATTCCTTACTATTTGACTTATCTCACTTAGCATAATGCCTCAAGGTCCCTCCATGTGTTGCAAATGGAATGACTTCATTCTTTTTTTTACAGCTGAATAATAGTCCATTTTACATACATATATATGTATATGTGTGTGTGTGTACATATATGTATATGTGCATGTGTATATATACCCCACCTGTTCTTTATTCATCCATCGATGACATTTAGGTTGTTTCCATGTCTTGGCTATTTGGCTGTTGTAAATAATGCTGCAATGAACACAGGGGTGCAATGCACATATCTTTTCTAATTAGTGTTTCAAATTAGTTAAGACTAATACTCAGAAGTGGAATTGTTGGATCATACAGTAGTTCTATTTTTAATTTTTTGAGGGATCTCCATACTGTTTTCCATAGTGGCTGCACCAGTTTTCATTCCCACCAGCAGGTGCACAAGGGTTCCCTTTTTCTCTACATCTTCACCATCATTTGTTATTTCTTGTCTTTTTGATAATAACCATCCTAACAGGTGTAAGATGATATCTCATTATGGTTTTAATTTGCATTTCCCTGATGACTAGTGATGTTGGGAATCTTTTCATGTACCTATTGGCCATGTGTACATCTTCTCTGGAAAAACATCTATCCAGCTCCTCTGCCCATTTTTTAATTGGATGGTTGTTTGCTATTGAGATATATGAGCTCTTTATATATTTTGGATATTAACCTCTTAACAGGTATATGATTTGCAAACATTTTCTCACATTCAGTAGGTTGCCTTTTCATTTTGTTGACTTTCTTTGCTTTGCTGAAGCTTTTTAAAAGTTTGAAGTAGCCCCAGGTTGATTTTTGCTTTTGGTGTCAATCCAAAAAATAATTGCCAAGACCAGTGTCAAGGCACTCAGTGCCTATGTTTCTTCCAGGAGTTTTATGGGTGTAAAGCAGGCAGAGTATGTCTTGGTCCCTTTCCATTTGCTTGGAGAATCTCACTTTGGGCATATTTAGCTCTGCTTCCAGGTGGGCTGGGGTTCCCTGTAGTTATCGCATTTCTCTACATTGTTTGGGACTTTGATTTTACCAGAATTTATCTGTCTTGAGTTCCACCTTTATCCCAAATGCCTATTCTCATAATATTAATTGGATAAACTCTTTTTGCTCCAAGATATTTACATGTCATGGAATGTTAACTTGAAACTAACTCCTCCATTTAGAGACAGTATACATTTAACTTACACCCCTTAGCAGCCCTCCTGCTCAACGTGACTCAGATGGCATGTCTGTGGGGGAGGTCTTTCCTGTAGTTCCCAAATTTTATCACACTGGCAGCTGCCTGCTCTGCCTAATCATATGTTCAGACACTTTCTGAAATAGTGCATGATCTGAATAAAAACTAAAATAAATGGAATTAAGATGACAGCTGATACCCTTCTACTATATTTTGATGTAATTTTTACATTCTCACTGTCAAATTAGACTGAACCACACCAGTGCTGGAAAATCCGCAACACAGATGAAACATACTCACCTGGAAAACGCCCACGTGTTTTTGCCTGAACACCTACCAGGAAGACTGAATGAAGCCCGATATACAAGCATGATGGCTCTATACCTCCAACAGAAGGCTATCAATTTGTCTCTCTATCTGGGTCTTTCTGAACTGAAGGACCCCTGAGAGGCAGCTTCGATAGTCCCATGACTACTTCTTATACCTAATCCCATTTTATACAGTAGGGGACCTTCAGAAGAGGAAATACTTTCCTGGTAGGAAAATCACCATGTATTTTTGTAGGTCACTTTTAGAATTAAATATTTCTTTATTTTTCTTTTTCTGAGTTGGGCTTGAGAAAGTCAAAGTATCCAAATATTTATTTAAATAATAAAAAAAATAATATTTCTTTACATGCTGCAAAATTTTACTTCAAAACTTAGATTATGAAATTAAGGCTATAGACAAATGGTGCCAGTTTCCTAATTGTTGTTTCAGTTGAAATTCAGTCAAGGTTAACTTGATATTTTTATAAAGACTTATTATCCTTGAAGCAGACATATGTACTTGCTTACTCTATACCCACTTCTCCCTCATTTTTCATCAACAGAACCCCAGTTTTGTTCAGAATGACAACAGATGAACAAAAAATGTATATTTTCCAGTCTCTCTTAAGGCTAATTCTGGTCAAAGAAATGGAAATATAAGTAATTGGGTGGAGCTTCTGGGAAAGTGCTTTAATAGCAGGCAAAATCTGGTGGAATGCACTTTTGCCTTCTCTCTTCACCATTGGTCCTGCTTGGAAATACAGATGTAATGCTTGGAGGTCCAGCAGCCTTGTTGTGAGCCTGAGGATGAAGGCTGCCCATGGATAAGTAGGAAGGGCCAGATTCTGGATGGAATCGTGCCGCTCAATATACCCACGCAGGATGGCTGTACCTTCCTGCACTGTGCTGGGGCTCCCTTCTTCCATTTTGTCTTTAAAATCGGAAGCTTGAGACTTGATCTAGGCAGGAAGGAAACTCTTACGTTTCCTTTGTCTTGGAAAGGTGCTGCTTGCTGCTGTCTCTGACACAGAAGGGACAGAGATGGCTAAAGGGACAAAAACCGTCACACTCCTTGGCAGCTGATCATGTAGCAAAACGTACTGTACATTTAAGGTGTGGCTTGCAGTTTGGATGCTTATATTTAATGCTGAAAAATATGAAAATGTAAATAGTTCACTAAATTCAATAATTTAAGTGTGCTAACCAAGGCCATGCAGAAGTGCAGTCTGACTCTTTCAGAAATAATCATGCTGCTATGGAAAGGGTAAAAACACAACACGACATTTTTCTTATTGCTCCAAATGTAAGAGATGAAGGAGAAAACTGGATCGTTAAAGGGCAGAAAACCAAGTCAAAGAGTACAGGTGCATGGCCTAAATGTTAAATTAAATGTTCACGGAATATAATATGCCACTGGCTCAGTATCCCACATGCCAGATTTTATTAGACAGAAGCAATAAGTAAGATACAATTAAAACAAGCAGTTTCTAAAAGAATGAGTTCAACACAGTACTTTAAAGGAAAAGGTCAGTTGTCTACCTGATAATTAAGTGAAAAACTTACCCCTAAGTTTTAATAACTTAGCATTTTTTATCTACTAGAAGGCAGTAGATTTCAGTCAAGGAGCTGAGGAGGATGAAAGTTAACTCTCTAGCAGCTGTTTACTAAGCAGATTGCAGCTTCTGAAGCACACGAAAGGTACTGAAAGAGCCCAGTGCAATACTGCACATGACCATGCTAGCAACAGTGCCTGAGAACAGAGTAGCAGAGCCACATGCATCTTATATATCATCTGTATAAAATATAAATCTCTCACACACACACACACACACACAATCAAGGAACTTATGGCTGCAACAGAACCCTGGCAACCTGGGTGCCAGACCCATACCGAGGGAGTATAAGGCAAAAGGCTGATCAGAGCAGAGTGTAGTTAGTTAATTAGGGAAGATTTCCTAGAGATGATTTGTGAGCCAAGGCCCAAAGGGAGCGAGGGGTATAGACTGGTGAATCACCTTTTGATCAAAGTGTCAGGTCAAAAAGAATAAAAAGGATTCAATGGATATTAATCCATTTTGCTTTAACAGATAATGGTATAGTTATCTCCCTAAAATGTTGCATCCTAGAGACTGGTTCTAAGGGGCTTATTACTAATTTGTAGGTAACTTAGATGAAAAATTCTAAACTATTAAACTATTACAATGACTAGCATTTAGGATCTTGATATTTTGCCATGTTTCCAGTGGGAAGATTTATACATAAAAATATCAATGAAAGAAAGACATAACAGAATTTTTTAAAAATCTGTCATAATTAGCCTTGTTTAAAGATGATGGTTTTCTCATTAACCAATTTTACCTACTTTTCTCAAATCTGTTTCTTGAGGCTGAATATTAAAAACACAGCACAGGATCACAAATTTTCAAATAAGTATTATCTATTATCATTTATCATCATCATCATCGTTATGTTTTTACCCAAAGTGAAAAAGATATCATCCCTATCCCTACCCATAAGGTACTTTGAACCTAGAGGAAAGCTACTGGTATTATTCAAGTACTGTACTATGGTCAACTGTTGGGGGCATTTCACGTTTACTGTGAACTGTTCCTGTAGAGATGTGTGAGAACCTGATGATGCACCTTCATCTACTTTCCTCTACCAAGGAAATCCTTCATGAATAGCAGTCATCTAGCAGACAACTCCTTTTTGCATAGAAGGGTGGTAACAAGGAACCTAAGTGTGAGACGATCGTCTTTCTGATATTAGAAGGCCCTGAAGTAGGCATAGGTGTGGGTTAAAGATGGCATCTTATAGGAAATAGAAAAAGGTCCAGTTATTTGACTAGTGTGAGATGAATCAACTTGTTCATCTATTCTAGTGGTAGGTTGGTAAAAATGACCTTCTAAGCAGTATGCCCTTTTGGTGACTAACTCAATAACATCACAGATTAAACCCCAAGTGCTTTAAATTTTATATTTGCACATTTCTCTGGGGAAATCTCCTGTGGTTTGACTCCAATTCATCCCTTTCTTGGTCATCAGAATAGCAGATTGTTGGACATAATAATAAGATAGATCCCACATCATTTTTAATTCTCAAATCTCTTCGTGTAAAGAACAGAGAGTTCCCGATACAGGGACAAAGCATTTCTTTGTTCTATGAGATCCCCTGAGTCAACTTGAAGTAGCTTTACCCTGCATCCCCACTGCTTTCCTTAGGATCTGCGCCCTTAATTATGGGGTCATCAACCCCACTCAGAGAAACTTTTTCACTACTTTATACCACAATATTAAACTTAGTCTCAGGCTGGAAATGCCTTTCAAGCATTTTGAGAAGCAAACAGATCATTTATTTGTCTGGACTTCCATAACAGCAGTTCTTGACAAAGCAGTACAAACCGGATGACTTTGTTATTATTATAAGAGTCTATTAAGTGAAAGAACAGGGCTCACAGACTGGAATAAAAGTAGCTGAATTCATTAAGGATGAATTTAGCTGCGAATACTTAGCACTTTATGACGTTATGTTTCTGCCTGCCTCACGCGCCTCCTCTCTTGCTTCAGTCCTGTTACAAGCACTGACTGGGTACCTTCGAATGCCAGACCCCACGGTGAGAGCTGAGAACGCAGAGGTGGACAGGACAGGATACCTACCTGTAGGAGAGCTCCTCGTATGCATCTAGGGAGACAGAGAAGTAGAAAATAATGGCAATGCAGAGTGCGTGCATGCTCTAAGGGCTACGGAGGAACGCTAAAGATAGCTGAGTCACATGTGTGAGAAGACACTGAAGGGCAGGAAACGAGTTAGTCACGAGTGATCACCCTGTAGGCTCAGCTCCTTCTGGATGGGCTAGCAGGATTCTTTTGGAGAGATGACTTGAAAGTTATTGTCAGCACAGGCCAACGCCGAGTTAGTCACGAGTGATCACCCTGTAGGCTCAGCTCCTTCTGGATGGGCTGGCAGGATTCTTTTGGAGAGATGACTTGAAAGTTATTGTCAGCACAGGCCAACGCCTGTTTGGCTTCCACCACAGGGCTCTCAGTCTCTGGTCGTTCAGGATGCACTGAGGCAAGGGAGCAGCAGAGAGCTTAAAGGGGGAGTTGGGGGCTGTCAGCATTCTCTGCAACAGCTCACTCGGCACAGACCCCACCTCTCAGCCTTCTTTAAGGCAGTGGAACCAGACCCATCTGACCGGTGCATGCAGTCAGAGGCCAAGTCAGGTCTATACGTTAAGAAAATCTTAAAGACTGTGAGTTTGGTTCCATGAGGTCTATAGTCACTTTCATGCCTGACACACTTACCTTCCTGAAGGAAGGCACAAAGAACAAGAGAAATGACGAAAGTATAATTTGTCATTATTATACTTTATAGCAGAGAGAATGCACTGCTTCACTAAGTTAAGCCACCACCGCCATGCAGTTCAGACACCGCGTGAGTAGAAATCAGAGCTGGTGAAATGTCTGATGTATATTAGAACCAGAGATCCAGATGGCTATTATTTACGGCAAACACATGTCCAAATAGCCAGTGGGGATAAAATCAACAAGATACTTTCTTCTTTAGGACTCTAAATAAAGACTATCCAAGATCGCATCAAAACCTGCGCAACCAGGCAGGAACCAGATTTGCTGGAGTAGAATCGATGACCACCCAGACTAAAAAAGAATCTCCTAGAGGCTGCTTAGCTAAGCACTGATAAATGTGCCAAAGTAAGCAAGAAATGTAAGAGCACTGGATCCAAAGCCTAAGATTAGTGGCAACAAGGGGGTGGACTCATAGTGACCAGATCTTTTCCAATGCTTTTGTTTGGAAACTGAAAGCTAACTTTGGCCTCAGATAAATCTACTAATTATCTCCCAAAGCACAACTGAACGGGATTGTATTTATAGAAATTAAAAGCCAACACATTTGTCCCTTTTTCTTCCTATTTTAAACATGTGTCACCACTGATTCAATGAAATCATTTTATCAGAACTTGCTTTCAAAGGCTAAGTGGAACTGCACAACACCCAGGAAAGTCTGGAAACACAAAAGAGAAAAAACTGAATGTGTTCTCATGAACATTTATTGACATAGAGACTGTGTCTATAGCAAAGTGAGTACTGCATTTCTTGTTCTTTTGTTCTTTTTAAAAAATCAACTGACCACCATTTCTCTTTTTTTTAAAATCAGATTTTTTGAGATATAATTGACATACAGTAAAATTTACCCTTTTTAAGTGTTTGGTATCGTGAATTTGATAAGTTACTTTTAAGAACAAAGAAATGTCATAATAGAAATAATCTTTGAATAAAAGAAAAAGCAATCATGCTATAGCCATGTGATATTGTTTAACAACATTTTAAATGTTTTGCTACCTTCTAGTTGATTTATTAAAAGATATATAAAACATTTAGTGTTTTTTTACTATTATATGAAATACTTCTATAACCATGATTATAATAACTATAATTTGTTACTTGAAGATACTCTAGAGAATTTTTTTTAAAGTAAAGATCCATATGCAATGCAGAAAGTTTAGGACAAGGCACTAGACTTCAAACTATGAGACAGTTATCTGGTTTGACTATTTTCATTACCTTTGTGCTGAGAGGCTGCTGGGGAAATTTATCTGTTACAAAAGTGCTAAGTGGTTCTACAGAAAGCTTTGGTATGTTAGTGCTGGTGAAAGTCACTGCCTGATAACAAATGTAAAGAAAGGAATATAGAACCAGAGGACCTAACCTTCTGTCTCTCCTTCAAAGAACATCTCCTCAGTAGCTACAGCCAACCGCATGCTGAGATGGAAATTATAGAAAGATGACTAGAAGTATGGCTTCATATCCTTTAGGCATCACGGTTCAAGGTAGAATTACATATGGGAATAAGCATAATACAATGGGATGTATATTGTAAGAGTGTTATTCTATTTGCATTGCTCCTGGATGAGTTACAGTCAAAAACATGAAGAATGCGCTCAGCACATATTCTCAGTGGAGAATGCTAAATGCCTCCGTTTTAAACTAGCAGTGGCTTACAAGGAAAATTAAATACGTTACGGGGAATTAAGTTAACTTAAATGCACTGAAAATAAAACAAGTGGGAGAACAACTCAGTATACGTATATTAATACACAGGTTATAAAAGTCTTTTTTAGATACATGTTGCAAAACGAAAATTGGCCAGTTGGTCAGAAGTGCAGACCCCTGAACCAGTGGCTGGCATCTGAAACGAGGGCAGTCTTGTTGGGGACTATGTCTTTGCCCTGTGAAGTCTGCACTAAGTCCAGGTGACTAGCATCAGGACTGAACTGATCTGGAATACACCAGTCTGCCTTGAAGTTGAGGCAAGTTACACGAAGGTATTCAAAAGTTATAAGAAGTCACAAGAATGTAAAATAAATTTCCCAAGATTTCTTCCTCATCTTTCACACTTGTTTTTACTGAGGTATAACATCTAACGTTATATTAGTTTCAGGTGTACAACATCATAATTCAATATCTGTATATATGTGAAATGGTCACCACAATAAGTCTAGTTAACATCCATCACCACCAAACAGTTACAAATGTTTTTTTCTTCTGATGAGGACTTTTCAGATTTACTGTCTTTGCAAGAGGGAAGGGATGTGGGAACAGATGTATATGTATGACTGATTCACTTTGTTATAAAGCAGAAACTAATAAATAAATTTAAAAAAACAAAAAAATAAAAAAAAATTATATGGAGTTTATGTAAAAAAAGAAGATTTACTGTCTTAGCAATTTTCCAATATGCAATACAGTATTATTAACCATAGTTACCATGCTGTACATTACATCCTCATGACATGTATTTTATAACTAGGAGTCTGTACCTTTTGACCACCTTAACCAATTTCACCCATCCCCCCCCCAGCCTGTTGCATCTATGAGCTTGTTTTCGGTTTGCTTGTTTTGTTACCATCCATCACCATACAGTGGACCCCTTTCACCCATTTTGCCCACTCCTAACCTCCTTCCCCTCTGATAACCACTAATCTGATCTCTGTATCTATGAGTTTGTTTGTTTGTTTTGTTCTTTTAGATTCCACATATGAGTGAAATCATACACATTTCACTTAATATAATACCTCCGAGGTCCATCCACATTGTGGAATATGGCAGGGCTTCATTCTTTTTAATGGCTGAGTAGTATTCCACTGTATTCATATACCACATCTTTATCCATTCATCATCCATCAATGAACACCTAGGTTGTTTCCATATCTTGGCTCTCATGAATAGTGCCACAATGACATTGGCATGCATGTATCTCTTTGAATTAGTGTTTTGTGTTCTTTGGATAAACACCCAGAAGTGGAATAACTGGGTCATTCTTTATTTTTTGAGGAATCTCCATACTGTTTTCCATTGTGGCTGTACCAAGTTACAGTCCTTCCAAAATGTACAAGCATTCCTTTTGCTCCACAGCCTACCAACTTTGTAATTTCTTGTCTTTTTGATAATAGTCATTCTAACAAATGTGAGGTGATCTCACTGTAGTTTTGATTTGCATTTCCCTAATAATTGGTGATGTTGGACATTTTTTTCATGCACCTGTTGGCCATGTGTATATCTTCTTTGAAAAAAAAGTCTACTCAGATCCTTTGCCCATTTTTAATCAGATTGTTTTGTTGTTGTTGCTGTGTTGTATAAATTCTATATATTTTGGATATTAACCCCTTAACAAATATGATTTGAAAATATTTCTGATTCAGTTGGTGGCCTTTTAATTTTAATCATGGTTTCCTTCACTGTGCAGAAGCTTTGTAGTTTAATGGAAACTCATGTTTATTTTTGCTTTTATTTCCCTCACTTTTGGAGCTAGATTCACAACAACATCGCTAAGACCAATGTAAATGAGTTTCTGCCTATGTTTACTTCTAGAAATTTTATGGTTTCTGGTCTTACATTCAAGTCTTTAATCCATTTTAATTTTTGTGTATACTGTAAGATAGTGGTCTAGTCTCATTCTTTCACATGTGGCTGCCCAGTTTTCCCAACACCATTTACTGATGAGATTGTCCTTTCTCCACTGCATGTTCTTTGCTCTTTTGTTGTAAATTAATCATCCACACATGTGTGGGTTTATTTCTGGGCTCTCTATTCTGTTCCATTGATCTGTGTGTCTTTTTTGTTGCACCAGTACAATGCTGTTTTTATTACTATAGCTTTGTATTACAGTTTGAAAAACACGGAGTACTATATCTCCAGCTTTGTTCTTTTTTCTCAAACTGTTTCGCTTATTCAGGGTCTTTTGTGGTTCCATATGAATTTTAGGATTATTTGCACTAGTTCTGTGAAATATGCCATTGGAATTTTGATAGGGATTGCACTGAATCTGTAGATTGCTTTGGGTAGTATGGGCAACATTTTAACAATATTAATTCTTCTAACCCAAGAACGTGGAATACCTTTCCATCTACTTGTGTCTTCTTTGCTTTCTTTCATTAGTATCTTATCATTTTCAGGATACAGTTCTTTCACCTCTTTGGTTAAACTTATTCGTAGGTATTTTGTTCTATTTGATGCCATTATAAATGAGATTTTCTTAATTTCCCATTCTGATAGCTCATTATTAGTATATAGAAACAACATCATTTCTGTACATTGATTTCATATCCTGTGACTTTCCTGAATTCATTTATTAGTTTTAACAGATTTTTTGGTGGAGTCTTCAGGGTTTTCTATACGTAGTATCATGTCACCTACAAATAGTGGCAGTTTTACTTCTTCCTTTCTGATTTGGATGACATTTAATTCTTTTTCTTACATAATTAGTGTAGCTAATAAGACTTCCAAAACCATATTGAACAAAAGTGATGAGAGTGGGCATCCTTGTCTTGTTTCTGATCTTAGAGGAAAAGCTTTCAGCCTTTCACCTTTGAGTATGATGTTAGCTATTGGTTTTTCATATATGGTCTTTATTTCGTTGAGGTACATTCCCTCTATACCCAGTTTGTTGACAGTTGTTATGATAAATGGATGTTGAATTTTATCATATGCTTTTTCTGCATCTAATGAGATGATTTTTACTCTTCATTTTGTTAATTTGATGGATCATGATGATTGCTTTGCAGATGTTGAACCACCATTGTGTCTCTGGAGTAAATTCCACCTGATCATGTTGTATGAGCCTTTTAATGTATTGTTGGATTCAGTTTGCTAATATTTTGTTGAGAATTTCTGCATCAGTGTTCATCAGGGATATTGGCCTGATATTGCTCTAACTAAGTGACAAGAATACAAATAAAATTTGCAAAATTTTCACCTCATATTTCATACTCTAGTGACCTCACATGGTACTGTTTAATTAGGTGCCCCTTGCTATTTAAAACCCTTTCACACCATCACTTAGATGTCTATTCCTCCAGCTCAAAATCTTTCAATTAGATGGCACAAACAGTCCAAAAGGTAAGTAAGTATTTATAACTAACAAACAAAGGTAAATATTCCCACAATATTTATGTCTGCTTGTTGTTCTGCTTCTCTGGAGCTTTTCTGTTTTTCATCAATAATAAAATCTATGTCATTCTAAGGCACAGCTGCCCCACCAGAATAGCTTTTCTGGGATAGTGGAAGTGCATCGAACAGTGTCTGTTCTCTTTGCTCTGGGTTTGCTCTAGACACTTTCAGGGTCCAAATATGGATTCTGAGGGATCGAATGTGAGCCTCAACTACTCAGGGAAGAGCAGTCCTTAAAACAGACCCTGAGGCCCTTGTTCTCATGAACTTCCACAGATCATTCCTAGCATGGCATGTCCTCGTTGTACAGACAGAATCCAAGACAACTTCTAAAGCAGCAGCACAAGTCTACACTGAAGATGGCTACAAAGGTCACTGGTAGGAGGGCGTTCTTCTCTCTTCAACCACTAACGGGGCAACTGCAGCATGTAGAGAGGAACTTCTCAACCTTTATATGAGACAAGGATGCTGTTTACTGTGAAATGCTGTGAGGATGCTATGAAATCAAAGATGTAAGTTTGCATGGCCTATGTGTTCTAAATTCAGCCCTGGCACAGTTTCAGAGAATACTCAGAAGCTTGATTTAAAGGGGGAATAAAACACTTATGATTAATTTCGAGTTTGCTTGAATTTAAGCCTTGTGATTTGGTGTTTTAAGTGTTGTTGATGTGCATGGTGTTTTCTCTACATAATACAAGACAATCCCTACATGTACTTTTCATGTCATCATTTTCTAATTCTAAATGTTTGACTCAGTTTTAGAGACACAAAAACAGGCAGTTGATATTGAAACTTGAAAAATTTGATAGCCTATAAATATAAAACAGCATCATATTTTGCTTAATACATTTACTTAATATGAGGAAATATTATATACATATTTTATTTTGAATCCAAAAGAAGTAAAATGTTTTTTTTTGTGTGTGTGTTTATTTGTTTTGGTTAATTTGTTTTCCCAGGTTACTCATGTTTCAAGAGACATGATAGCCTTGTCATGCCAAAGGAATATCCGGTATCCTGAACAATTCTATCCTCAGTATCACTGAATAAATTTGGATTCTGATTGTTTTTAAATGTTGACAATTGTAGAACAGATATTTAGGTCACTGACTGTGGGATCCTCATGAGATTTCAAACGTTTTCCACCTTAAATGTCTATATGTTGCCACATCATACAGATTCTTACACAAAAACCTGGAGTGTAACCTAACCTTTAGGAGATCCAGACCTAGACCTATATCCTTGTTGTATTAGGTTAAGCCATATCAAATTTTCTATATTTGACAGTTGTGACCTACAAAAACAGCAGTTTTATATGGTTCAATACTATATGTATGTATCCCTATACCAGTAAATAAACTTTAATGGTTCATTTGATTAAGAACAAAATGAAAACAAAACGAAAAGACAACCTACGGACTGGGAGAAAATATTTGCAAATCATGCGGCTGATAAGGGCTTAATTTCCAAAATATACAAATAGCTCATACAGCTCAATATCAAAAAAACAAACAGCCCAACTGAAAAATAAGCAGAAGACCTAAATAGACATTTCTCCAAAAAAGATATACAGATGGCCTATAGACACATAACAAGATGCTCAACATCACTAATTATTAGAGAAATGCAAATCAAAACTACAATGAGGTATCAACTCACACTGGTCAGGATGGCCATCATTAAAAAGTCTACAAATAACAAATGCTCAAGAAGGTGTAGAGAAAAGGGAACCCTCTTGCACTGTTGGTGGGAGTGTAAATCGTACAGCCACTATGGAGAACAGTATGGAGGTTCCTCAAAAAGTAAAAAGAGAGTTGCCATATGATTCAGCAGTCCCACTCCTGGGCATATATCCAGACAAAACTATAATTCGAAAAAATGCACGCACCCCTATGTTCATAGCAGCACTATTTACAATAGCCAAGACATGGAAACAACCTGAATGTCCATTGACAGATGAATGGACAAGGAAGAAATGTTAGGTATATATACAATGGAATATTACTCAGCCATAAAAATGAATGAAATAATGCCATTTACAACAACATGGATGGACCTAGAGATTATCACACTAAGTGAAGTAAGTCAGAAAAAGAAATACAAATGCCATATGATATGACTTATATGTGGAATCTAAAATATGAAGTAAATGAGCATGTCTATGAAACAGAAACAGGCTGACAGACATAGAGAACAGACTTGTGGTTGCCGAGGGGGAGGGGGTGGGGGAGGGATGGATTGGGAGTTTGGGGTCAGCAGATGCAAACTATTATATACAGAATGGATAAACAACCAGGTCCTACTGTAGAGCACAGGGAACTATATTCAATATCCTGTAAAAAACCATAACAAAAAAGAACATGAAATAGTATATATATATATGTATAACTGAATCACTTTGCTGTACAGCAGAAATTAAAACATTGTAAATCAACTATACTTCAATAAAAAATGAAATAGAAAAAATAAAATAACAAACCTCTGATCAAATAGCTGTAGGTCATCTGAAATTAAAACATCCACTATAAAGTGACTATTTCTGACTTAGCTAGCTAATGGTCAACAATTAACTGCATGAAACTAACTTTTATAAAGATTGCCATCTAAAGATTTCACCATGTCCCTTTACAATGTATTATTATGCTTACCTTTTCCGAAGACTTCTATGCTCATCTCCTATTAATTGTGCATTTTAGACATCTATTTCAAATCATTTCCAGTATTCATTAGGAAGAGTCCTATGATGATTATTTATTGTTGAACACTTCAAGTTTGGAATATTGACAATCAATGGTACTTAATATACTAATTAATTCCTTTTTATTTGTCACCTACAGGTAGTCAGGCTTTCGAATCAGGGGGTTATTTATTTATTCTAGTAGGGTGTGTGTGTGTGCGTGTGCGTGTGCGTGTGTGTGTCGGTCGGGGTTGGGGAGAGAAAGCGCACGTAAGCAAGAGAGCTATAAATGACAAAACACAGGCAGAAGCCCATGGAATCAGCTCTTCCCCACCCAGCGACACAGCACTGCTGCCCATGATGACCACTCAGGGCCCGGTGCAAAGCAGTCTTTCAAAAGTGGTCACAGCAAAGGAATTAATTGTTTGATGCATTTTATTGCTAATTTGCTATATTAAATTTTAATTATTAAAGACTGAATATCATTAAATGCTCTCTTACCACTTACTTGCATCAGGTTCAACATATTATGACTTCACTTCTATTTCACGGTGAAAGTAGTAATGCGGTTTTCAAAAAAGTCATACCATGGATTATCTTCTCCAAGCAATCTTCTGATTCTCACATCTTTTTTTTTTTAATGATGTTTCAATAAGAATAAGAGATTTTTGAGAGGAGGAAGAATCATTCTCACATTTTCCAGTGCCTCAGGGAAAACGGCATAATTTCTTTCCTTTTGAATACGGGCATTTCAACCGTCGAAAGATTATCTTCCTAAATATTTGGCCAAAGAAACCTGAGCAACGCCATCTGCTAATGGGCTCTTATCAATACAACCTGGAAGAATCGTAAGAAACTTGGAAGGAAAGCTATATATATCTTCTGTTTGTAGCTAGTAACACTAAGAGTTAAGTGTGATTCCATTTTATTTGCTTCAGACAAAAAATAAGTATATATATTATATATATATGTAAAATTATATATTATATATATGAATATATAATATATATGAACAACATGAATAAATAAGCAGTTAAAAGCAAAGTGGGTATTTCTAGGATTTCCATTGGAATGTACTTTAAAACTCCATTTTTTCTTAAATGTTCCACATTCCATCCTGAGCCTTAAATCAGTGCTGCTTCATAAGTAGTATCCATTCTACAAAAGATTAACAGAGTCCTTGTACTAATGGGCATGACCCTAACATTTGACAATTTCACTGTGCATTTCCGTTTTCTTTTCTTTCTCTTCCTTCTTTCTCTCCTCTTCACCCCCACTTCACACTTTTTCTATTTCTCTTCCTAATTTGAGAAGCACTGCCTGAGACATTTTGTCATTGAAGTTGTTATGGTATTTTGTCTCATATTTTGCTAAGTCATTATGTTTTATATTTTTAATGGCTTTAACTGATCAGTAAACAGCTTGTCTTGGCAGCAACATTGTGGGGTTGCTATTACTGGACATGGTATGAGGAGAGGTAATATGTAGGAGAAGGCAGAGGAAACTGATATTTATTGTGATGCCAGGGACCTGACATATAAACTCTTATTTAAACCACACTGGGTTAGGCAGTTAGTATTATCATTGTTATTTTATAGACCAAGGAACAGTGCAACTGACCTGGGTCATGGTATAGCTGTGATCCTCCATAGGTCTCTATGGCTCTGAAGCCTGTTCTTTTATATCCTAAACTCCAGTATCTGGTGGTGAGACCTTGATTTACATCATCACATTGCAGAAAAAGAATTTGAAGTAGATAAATTACCTAATCTCTCTGGATTACAGCTTCTTTGTCAAAAAATGAGGATTTCCATTCAACTATCCCTTGAATACTGTGGTTTGATCACTTCCATATGGACTAGCGCTCCCAAAGTGCCCAGATTAAGTGGTACATGCGTCTCTTATGCTGCATGATTGGCATTTTATCATGAAATACATAATTTAACGCAACTCTTAATTCTTTCAGCAGTCTTAAGATCTGTTAAATTCTGTTGCCACAGAACAGTATTACAAAATTTATTTAGTATAAAACTATATGGATCAGTATTAATCCAGTGCTTGTCATTTAGTATAGAAATCCCTTTCCAAGATTCTGAATTTCTGAATTTTGAAGCCCTAAAAATCACTGACTATGGTTAAAACTACTCTTTGTCCAGTTTGCAGAACATTTGCAAAGCTTGTTTCACAATTTCAGAGATGTCTAATGGGGTTTAAAGGCTCCTAGATCTTCTGCAGTCATGTCAAATAGAGCAAAAAACTAAAGCTATTGTTAAACTACACTTTGTTCATACTTATCATACAGTCAGTTATTCAAGGAGTCATTCATTCACATAACGTTTCCTAACTGCCGATGGGCCACATAAAATTCAGGGCCTCTATGTAGTAATGAACCGAAAAGATGTAGACTGTGCCTCGTGGAGTTTACAGTCTAATTAAGGAGAAAGAAAAGAAACAACTAAACGTGCACGCGCACACACACACACAGTGATGAGCACCACGAAGAAAACATGGAACGCTGTGACAGATCGGCTTAGGGGATGGGGAGCTACCCGTGGTGGGCCCAGCAGGGGAGGGGGTGCCTATGGAGGGGCCACCCTTGTGAAGGGCGTGGGCCGAGCACGCCAGTACATGAGCTGGGCTGGGTACCTGGGTCCATGTACACACCTGGACAAGCTGAACCCCATCCTTTAGCCATGACCCTTCAGCTTTTTTTTTTTTTTGCGGTACGCGAGCCTCTCACTGTTGTGGTCTCTCCCGTTGTGGAGCACAGGCTCCGGACGCACAGGCTCAGCGGCCATGGCTCACGGGCCCAGCCGCTCCGCGGCATGTGGGGTCTTCCCGGATCAGGGCACAAACCCGCGTCCCCTGCATCGGCAGGTGGACTCTCAACCACTGCGCCACCAGGGAAGCCCGACCCTTCAGCTTTTAAAGGAACCAAATTGCTAACAGGCAAGACCTTCCACCTCCCTGCCTCCTTCAGGGCTCACAGAAGACAATTTTGCCTTCCTGTGTAAACATTTCTCCTGAACGTAACTTTTTATATTATGGTGTAACATCTGTTTCTAAATCTACAAAATTAAACTGAAATTAAAATGAGTATATTCTACAGCATGATTATAATTTCTCAAGGTTTTTTTCAACGGACTTCGGGTTCTTTCTGGTCTTTTTTTTTTTTTCTAGTAGGACAAAAGAGCACCAGATGTCAAAAGCTTCCAATCCTAGCTCTGACTTTGCAACTTGCTGGATGAAGTCCTTTCTCTCCCTTGAGTTTTGTCTCTTCATTTGTAAAAAGAAGGATTGGCTGTGAGGTATGTAAGTACTTTAAGTCATCTCCAGCTGTAAATTCTATGATGATCAAAAACGAGGTAAGGCTCTGTCTGAATGTTAAGGAATCCACCTCATGGTGCTAAGTCTACAAATACGAAAATATGTGTAGGAGGTGTGTTATTTACTATAGAAGTCTTGTTTAAACATAATTCATAGGCATTTGCCAAAAAAATGCTTAATTAACTGATGAAATCTCCCTCAAAGGAAACCTACAGTTTTGAACCTAATCTAAAATGGTATTTCAGTAGTTAATTTAAAAGGAAGAACTAGTTTCAATAATTTATTATCAGAAAGCATTACGCTAACCAGATATTCACTACAAATTCAGGACATGTTTTAGAAACTACACTGCCCTGCTGTAAAAAAAAGAACTTTTAATAATGCAGCTACCTGATGAAAACCAGCACATCACAGCTTCGCTCAGTGTAATTACAGTTTTGCTGGCTCTGTAACAGTCATGTTTGTAAACTGTTTGATTGGCGTGTAATTATGTTTTCTCCTAAAACTCTCCCTGAACCTCTCTGTTAATGTCAAAAAAAAAAAAGGCGTTCCAAAATTAAAGGCAGTCAAATTGAAGCGACATCCGTTTAACTTTACAGTTTGGGCACCTCGCTTTAGGAAGTAAAGTGATGTTGCGCAGTGTTGCATAACTCACTCTACACTTTATTGGCGATTCTTTTGTTCATCCCCCATGGCGTTTAAAACGTGGGTTTAACACGCATCATTAGAATGTTTACATTGGAAGGGAACCAGTTTACCCATGTCCCTTCTGTCTCTCCTCGCCCCATCTGCTCTTCCGCCTGCAGCCCCTGCCCGTTGCCCCTCCGGGGGTGGCAGGACGGCCCTCAGAAGCCTCCCCGCGGAGCCGTTCCACATCGTGCCCAGCCTGACCTCGGAGCCCTCGCCAGGTGGCGTGTCCGGCAGCCCCACAAATCCCGATTCGGCAGGTACCCGCTGCAGACCCATGTCCCCCCTCCACTCCGCCATTCACACGCTCACCAGGTATCTGCCCCCAGCACTCTGCAGCCTCAGGACGTCTGTGCTCGCTGCCCCCTCTCCCTGACGGTCCCCGCACTGAACAGTCACAAGAGTCCATGCCCTTGCTTCACCCAGGCTGGTGTTCAAACGTCACCTCTGCAGGGAGGTCCACCCTTCCTAATGACAGCGCCCCATTCCGTTCCATCTCCTCCTCTCTGCAACTGACTTCTCTTCACAGCACTTACTAGGGGACATTATTGATATGTAGCTTTTTTTCATTTAAGGTCCAGGAAATACTTTGGCTCACTGCACAGTATTCCCAGCATGTAAACTGGTCTCCAGTATGGAGTCGCCATTCAGAATATAAAAGCTGAATGGGGGAGTGACTTTTCTGAGGACCTCCGCTGCCTAAGGCAGGGGTCCCCAACCTCCGGGTTGTGGCCTCTTAGGAACCGGGCCGCACAGCAGGAGGTGAATGCAGACGAGGACCGAAGCTTCACCTGCCGCTCCCCATCGCTCGCATCACCACCTGAGCCATATCCCAGTCCCCTCACCGGCCCCTTCCCGTGGGAAAAGTTACCTTCCACAAAACCAGTCCCTGGTGCAGAAAAGTCTGGGAACCGCTGGCCTAAGACACTGGACTGGGCCAAGTGGGAGATGCAGCCAAGAGGAGGCTGCATCCCAACAGCAGGGGAGCAGAACCCAAACAAGGACAGGGGCTGCGCCAAGCACAGGGCTCCTCTTCAGCTGCCCGTCCCTGATCTTCCACAGCGGGGGCCACACTGTGCTTCATCTGGGCACTGCTGGTGGGGACCTTGGGATGACCCCAGAATCCAGGCAAATGTGAACACCTACTTCATACGTAGCCTAGACGTTAATCCAGTCTTAGACTCTTTCTCTAGAGAGTTTGCTCAAGAGCTCTGTCTTTTGACTTAAAAGGCAGGGAACAAGAACTTTAGAGGTGGGTTCTTACCTTCCTTTCTTTCTCATTACCTTCAACACCTATACTTTTTCCACTTTTGAGTAGAAATCACATAGCTGTTCTTTTGGAGAAACAAGGGGGCATTGAGAGAAGAATTTATTGCACAGTGCTCTAGATTGTGCCTTTAATAGCTTGTTTGTTCAATTTTGCAAGGTAAAAAAATATAGTTTTAAATATATACACACACACACATGTATGGACATGGAAGACTTCATTTACATATATGTTACTGCTGGTGTGTAATGGTTTAACCTACCCAAGTTTTCCTTTTCTTCAAGTATGTGTAGTGCTGATCTGTTCACAGAGGCCCTGCAGTCTGATTGCCAAAAGCACATAATATCAGTGTCTGAACATATACTGCTACTAGGGAAAGCAAGGCAAACGGATAAATGTTCTGTATCCTGAGTTTTCTTATATAATCTAAAAAATTAAAAGTACTGTACTTACTTGCGTAATTAATGAAATTAGTATAATATTTGTAACCAGAAAAATGCTACTTCTACTCATCAATTGCATATCTTTCCTGCTATTGGCAACTTTTCTTTTTAAATTTTTCCTGCACATGTGCCTAGGCTTCTGAAACTCACTGGCCACAAAACATGTCCTAGAGTAGTGTTTCCCAAACTGTGTTTGATTAAAAGATGCTTCATCCCAAGAAGATAAAAAGATTTCATGGTCAATAAGCTTGGTAATATTCATAGTAAAGGCTCCGATAAGTTCTTCAGCAAATACATATGAATAACTTTCTTTAAACCAATGTTTCCTATACTTTTATTTTGAATGCCTTATTCACAGAACAACAAGATCTAGTGAGACAATGATCTGTGGGGTATTGATTTGGGAAATGCTAGTCTCCAAGCCTTTTGGATCATACTCTTCTTTCTGTTATCCTTCCCCTTTTTCCTTCTCCCAGGTCGTTGCACCTGCCATGACACTACCCATCACTTAGAGCCCATTGCAAACACTCTCCTGGGGATTACCCTGCGTCCCTTCCTCCACCCTCTCTGCCCTCCTTCCAATAACTATTTTCCCCACATCTACTGTGTGCCAGGCTCTGTGCTTGGCTCCCACGATGTAAGATCAACAGACTGATTACCCTTGAGGAGTCCTGCGGATGTGGAGCAACACGGAACCCAAGCTGAGCTGATAACTGGGCTGAACAAGGATGAATTAGGGAAGTGATCCAGATGAAAGGGGACACAGGACCGTATGTGTGTGCAGAGGAGTAACTGGGGGAGGGTTATTTGGTGCACATGACACATTATGTGCAAAAGTAGCTTGACCTACAGGAATCTGCGGATTTCCCTGCCCTCTCTAGAACTCTCTCTAGGGAGAAAGTAGGGAGGTGGGCTGCGAAGGAGAATGATGGAGAGGTAAGAATGACTGTGATCACAGAGGGCTCTGCATGTTAGGCATATTGAATTTATCCTCTAAACCAGAGGTTCTCAACCTAGACTCCGCTTTTGCATTACCTGGAGCTTTTAAGAAATGCTTATTCATGCAGCCGGCATCAATTCAGGGGGCGTCGAGAGGACACTCTACTGCATAATGCTCTAGATTTTGTCTTTAACAGTTTGTTTAACTTCGCAAAGTTAAAAAAATAAGGTTCTATATATCTTTTTGGGCACGGAAGATTTATTTTATTTACATGTATATTACTGTTGGTATATAAGGGCTTAACATACCCAAGTTCTTCCTTTGCTTTTAAGTATCTGTATCGCTGCTCTGTTCACAGAGGCCCTGCAGTCTGACTGCCAAAAGCACGTTATATCACTGTCTGGAGTAGGGCCTGTCTTTCTGTTTTGTTGTTTAAACTTCACAGGTGATTTAATAGGCAGCCAGAGTTGAAACCGCTGTTGGATGCCTTGGAAACTTTGAAAGCTATTGAAAGATTTTGAAAAGTATGAAACAGGATCAGATTTATATTTCAGAGATATTACTTTAAAGGAAAACAAAAGATGTCTATGATTACAGAATGATGTTTAACCCCGAGAATCCCTGGCATGCAGAAGCCATCCAAGAAACATTTGGTGCAAGAATAAATAGGAAGCAAACAAAACATTTGTGGTAGACACTGGAGCCCTTGCTTTCCAAGCTGGTCAAGGGAGGAGTGACAGCAGCAGGAACAGAGCTCTCTAATAAGGACAGAGAGCAGGAGAGTATTGTCTCAAATCTGACCCTTTTTGTCAAAACCTTTCTCTAAGGGCTGTCTGGTACCCAGGGTAGGGGCATGAGGTTGGAAGCAAACAGACCTGGTTTCTAATACCTACCTAATACATACAACTGTTTACTTTTGGATGAGTTATTTATTCTCTTTAAGCCTCAGCTTTAAGATCTGTAAAATGGGGATGAAGATAAGACAAATGAGGTAATGGTTAAGAATCATTTAGTCTAATGCCTGATATAGAATGAAAACTCATTAAGTGTTCACGGAAAAAAAACCTTATGACTGACACGTACTTCCTGGGAATTCATGGAATTTCTCCCCTTTCTGTTCTATGTGTAGCCACCAAACACACCAACTATAAAGAGAAGTTTCACCTACAAAGTATAGCTGTTAGCATACCCTAGGCATATGCTTAGTCTTTCTTAAAGCAAACATCTTGGGATGCCAATATGGCAACACAAAAACATGTACATAGCTCAAAACTTCGCCCAAATGCACTTCTAGGTGAACAGTGAATGAGTAGCATGGTATAGAGAGATTGTGGGAGGCCTGGAGAGGTCAGGCCAGTAGACGGTATGGCAGGCTGCAGGACCCAGCATCAAAGGGTCTAAACCAAAGAAAGCTATAGAGAATATGAATATTATAAAACTTTGTGGCTGTTTTAATCATTATAAAATGTCAACCTCATAGAAAATATAGTATTTATTCAACTGTCTATGAAATATTCACAAAAGGTGATCATATATATTATATATGATTCAATATATAAAGTAAACACAAAAAGAAATACATAGGCCGCATGATCTAACCAGAACACAATAGAAATAGTAATTAATAATAAAAATATAAATAACCAAAAATAATAGTTAAGATTAACTAAATACTACAAATACTGCTTTGGGCGTTTTATATGTTTTTGTTAATTTAATGCTACCAAACACCCCTTGAAGTATTTATTACTATCGTCTGCATTTTACAGATGAAGCTTAAAAAAGATGAATGACTTGTCCAGCTAATTAGAGGTGAAGACAGCACTGAAATTCAAGAAGTCTTATGTCAAACTTTGTTTAACCACTATTCTACACTGCCTCTCAAACTCTTGGAAATGAAATTTTCTTTCTCAGAATGAAACTTTAAGTTAAAATAGTTTTTTTTTAAACAAAAGAAATGCAATTCAAGAAAGAAGAAAAAATAAAGTCAAAAGCAGAAGTTAATGAACTAAAGACTGAAAACCAATATACATACTAAAGATTCAACATGTTTTTTTTTTGAGATGTGCACAATAATAACAAATGACCACATACTCTAATTATAGAAAAAATAATTAGCAGCATTGCTTCTACTAGTAAGAGTAATGACAATATGAGAGCCAACTGTTACACAGAATTTACTATGTGCCAGGCACTGAGCTAAGTGCTTCAATTTGTACTACATCAATTAATCCTCACAATAAACCTTCATGATAAACACCCTAAAAAAACTCATTTTACAGATGAGGAAACTGAGTCTCAGAGAAGTTAATTAACTTGCTTAAGTTCACCCAATTACTAAGTGCCTGCATCAGGTTTTGAATTCATGTCCTTTTGATTCCGGAACCCAATCTCATATGATTATACATGTAGCTACTCAGAGAAAACAAATATCTAAAATTACGAACAAGAAAGTACATGTAACAAAGTAAGTGAAGAATATTAAAATTTATTAGAGAATACTAGGAAAAAAAATTGTGTGGCACAGAAGTCAAAACCTCTATTAAATGACTGATTTTTACCAGGAAAATGGTATTGACTCAAGCTGATGTAAGAAGGAGTTTAAAAATGCATAACCATAAAAAAATGGGAGGTGCTGTTTTAAAACAAAACAAAAACCTTTCAATAAAAGAACCCGGCCTAGATCGTTTTATATGTAAATTTTATCAAGCTTTAAGAGGCAGATAATTCCATTACTATGTAAATCTTTGCAACCCATCAAAAGGGCACTAGGGAACAAGACAGACAAATGAAGATGGCATTACAGGGGGTGAGGCAGACAATAAAGTAGCCGTTACAATGAAGTAACTTTAGATAAGTTCTATGAAGGCGATGGGGTTGAGAGGAATTCTGCTTCAGATGCTACTGCCAGTACAGCCCTCTCCGAGAAGCGGCTGGACATGACCAGATAGGCAGAAAGCGGCATTCAAGGGAATAACAGAGAGAATAACAAGGAAAAACACCCTGCGGCAGGAATGTAAGGAACATGAACGGGAGACAGAAGAAAGGACAGAACAAAAATATTAACAGTGAAGAGGGAGGAGGGGCTGAGATCCTTCTGGAGAGGCAATTCAGTCATCCAAGTGACAGAGGGTGGTAACCGGGGAGACGGTGAGACGGGAAAGTTGTGAATTGTATTTTGGAAATGCTGACATTCAATATACACGTGTAATATGTTATATATATTGTATATGTATATATACACACACATATATCTGTTTTACTCTGAACATGGTCAGGGAGGCATAATGAAATGCAAAAAAATATTTTTCTATAAGTGGTCTGATATAATGATATGAAATGTAATAAAAGAAACTCTGAGTTTAGACTGAGACATGTGGTTTATTAATGAAAAGATGCTTCTTTATGAAATAAAATCATTCTACAGCATTTCAATCCATCATGATGACCCCTGTTCACACCTCTCTGAGTGGGAACAGATCTCCTAGTAAAGTACACTGACCAGAATGTTGTTTGGTGGAATGGAAAAGAATAGGCAACAAACTGTGCCACAGAATCTTTGAAACTGTCAGTTCTAAGGAATCAATAGGAGTACCTTCAAATTATTGTCTGTGTAATTGGAGAATCTGTATCAAAGCAATAGGAATCATTCTTCTATGATGAAGTCAATGTTCCACTCCTTTGAACAATGCTTTCTCTAATCAGTTCATCAGTAACAACTTCCTGTCCCTTTCTTCCAACTATTTGCTGAATAGCAACCAAAACGAAAATGTATCCATATTTTAAAAATAGGTCTTCTTTTTTTTTTGTGGTACGCGGGCCTCTCACTGCTGTGACCGCTCCCGTTGTGGAGCACAGGCTCTGGACGCGCAGGCTCAGCGGCCATGGCTCACGGGCCCAGCTGCTCCACGACATGTGGGATCTTCCCCGACCAGGGCACGAACCCGCGTCCCCCGCATCGGCAGGCGGACTCCCAACCACTGCGCCACCAGGGAAGCCCTAAAAAATAGGTCTTTTAAGAAGTCCGTGATTACCAAAATGAGAAATTCTGTCCTGAAGACGACTCATTGTATTATAATTTTGAGATATAGAGATGTTCCAGATTATCACAGCATAATCTGAAATTTCTGCTCATGAACCTTCTCTAAAAGAATTGCTTGAGGATCTGCTTCAGCAAATGAAAAAAGGATTCTAAAAAGTGGATATAAAAATGGAATACATACTAAGGAAGGCTCTGATGACTATTTTTCAGCAATAAAGTATTTTTAATTAAGGTATGTACATTGTTTTTTTAGAAATAATGCAATTACACACTTAACAGACTACAGTATAGTGTAAACATAACTTTTATATGCACTGGGAAATCAAAAAAATTGTGTGGCTGGCTTTACTGCAGTTGTCTGGAATTGAACCCGCAATATCTCTGAGGTCTGCCTGTCCCTAACGGTAAGACACAAAACAGCACATCACTGTTTACCTTATTTAACCTGACCTCCATTTAGGTCTCCAATTGCTTTCTTAATAAGGCTTACCAAAATGTGTAATTATTTTATTCTTTCTTGTTCAGGGTCTCCCTGTTCCACTAGAATGTAAGCATCACAAGGGAAGGGATTATCACCTTTTTATTCACTAATATATTCTTAGTAACTTGCAGTGTTATATGCTGTTTACATCAGATAAATAATAAATAAAACTAACAAAGAAAAGTACAAAATAATTGGTTGGAACACAGATACAACAGGAAAATGCTAATAAAAATCAAGTAAGCATGGACATATAATAGACAAAACAGAGTCAAGATGAAAAGTACTGAATAAGACAAAAAAGGCTTATTTTGTATTGAGCAAAATTATAATTCACCACAAAGATATATTGGTCATTTATCAATATAGCTGCAAAAAATGAACAAGCAATAAAAACCTGTCAAAAACAGAAGCAACAGATGTGCCTACAATCAGAATAATTTAACATTTCTAAGGTTGTGATAGATGAAGAAGACAAAACATAAGTAAGCCTATAAATAATATAACCAGATAATTATAACACAGAACTTGTTACCAGACAAAGAGAATACAGTCAGCCCTCCATATCCGTAGGTTCCACATCTGTGGATTCAACCAGCTGTTGGTTGAATCTGCTGGATGCAGAACTGGCAGATGTGGACGGCCGACTGTACTACATCTTTTTCTATGAGGGACTTGAGTGTCCTCGGATATTAGCATCTGGGGAGGGGGAGAGGGGTCCTGGAACCAGTCCCCCCCAGAGATTGAGGGATGACTGTGTATTCTTTTGAAATAACCCTGGAACAGTTTTGTTCTTTTTTTTAAGTCATGTATTAGGTTACAAAGAAATTCCAAAACACACCAAAAAGTGTAAGTCATAAAGGTCTTGCTAAACCATAATATAATTAAATTGGAATTTAAAAAGAAAAGGATAGCAACAATGCCCATAACCAATTCAAACCACTTGGAAATAAAGATACACAGCGTGTAGCTGGAAGAAAAGACAATACCGTAAGAATGAATTATCCTTATATCAAACTAAAGAATCACTGCAGTACCAGTGAAAATCCTAAGAATATACTTTAATGACCTCACCAAGCTGGCTGTAAAGTTCACTAGGAAGAGAAAATTAAACTTATCAGTAAATAGATGAGTGAAATTAAAAAAAAAAAGAACCCTATTCACATAACAGCAGAGTTCTACAAAGTCTCATGCTGTCCATCAGATACATGGCAAATCAGCTGTATTCAAAAGGCCACACACCATTTAGGATTCAGTTTGAGACACCTTTGATTCCCTCTATAAAAGCAATAACAGTAACACCAATTGGTTGTAAGATTTAAAATTTTAAAATATTCGAAAAATATCAAAATTAGTACTCTCTTTGAATTCTATATAACCTGATTAAGTAATGTGTCTATTAATTTCTTGAATTTTCATTATTTGCCAGATATTTTCTCCTTTACACTTAATGACCTTCATTTGAATCTTACTGTAGGGTGTCCAGTGTCCTTTCACATACCTGATTTTAACATCTGCGTGCAATAGGTACATTAAGATTATCCTGCTTTATAAATAAACAAACAGCCCCAAAGTTTAGTTTGCCCAAATCTATGTAGCTGTGAGTGACACAGGTCTAAGCTTAGCTCTTGCACTCCACACTCTGAAGCCCTGAGGGGCCAATGCAGAAGATCTTGATGTACGGTTGGAGATCAAAGGGCATTCCCCAAACCACATGACATGCTCCTGGGCTCTGTCTCTAAACGGGTTATCATCGGTCTGTTTCCCTTCTCCATCTCTCAAATAGTTACCAATGTTAATTTCATGAAGCCTGTCCTTCTTTATACCTCTGGGTAACCCTTCATGTGTACAATGGCATAAACAGATGGGGTTTCATGGGAACATAAGACAGGGATACGCAACAGAGTCTGGGGAGAGTCAGGTAGGCACCTGAGCTGAATTTGAAGGATGAGGAGTCAGCAAAGAGAAGGAAGGCTGGGGTTAGGGAATGACATTCTAGCAGCGAGGGAGTAACCAAGGCAAGGATGTAAGAAAGAGAACACCGCCTGTCAGTACAAACTGTGCCAGACTGGCTGGAAGGGCCAGTTCACACAGCGGCTTGTCTATCATGCGAGGGAGCTTGGGTTTAACCAGGGGACTAATGAGGTGCCGGGGAATGGATGCAGGTGCAAGAGAAGCACTGTTGATGGAGGCCTGTGGGAGCTGGGTGAGGAACTGATGCCCAGGGTAAAATGATGAGAGTAAGGAAATCCTATTAGGAGAGAAATAGCAACTTCTTCTCCCAAGAATACAAAGCGCCTATTTTGAATTCTAATTCTTTGTTAAAGTTAGAGTTAAGCCAGCTGTCTCAATTACCAGCTCCCGATTCTACTGAGATGAGTAAACCATTACAGTTATGTTTCCTTGACAGTGTGATTTCTTTCCAAAGGGAGAGTGGGGAGGAGACTTTTTTGAAGCTACCTTTTTAGCGATCGCAGAGTTTTTCTCCATTTTATCTTAGCAAACCAGAAAGTCTTTTAAAATTTATCTGCTTTGACCTCTCCCAAGAAGAAAGCTTACTAGTTAAGGGCCCTGAGTTTGGAGTCAGATAGGCCTGAGCCTTAGTATCCATGTGACCTAAAGCAGTTTATCCCCCGTCTCTGAACCTCAGCTCCTGAGCAGTAATGCGAAAATAATATATATCTTGGGGGGCTTGTAATGTTTAAAAGCAGTACTTTTCTTAAGTACTTAGCACAAGTTCCATACATAGAAAGGGCTCAAAAAATAACAGCAGCTATTATTATTATTATATTGACGTAGCATAGGTTGATACCTAAAATCATGAGGCTTTGAAATTAGTAAGGTTTGAATTCCAGCTCAGACACCAAGTTTCTGATCTCAAAAGTTATTTATCATCTCATCTGCAAATTGGAAAAAAAAATTATACCTACACCAGAGGGTCGTTTTGGAGATTAAATGAGACAATGTAAGCCCAGCACATCTCTGGGCTGGCACACAGCGAGCAGTCAGGGCATGTTTACACTACCATGTGCACCACCACTACCACGACCCCTGTTGTTAGTAACCTCTTCCCAGCTCAGTCATGAGTCTAACAGGCCAGACACAAACGTTTTCACATAAGCTCTTTACATAAGCTACTGCAATATGGCTATTACTGGGGCAAACATATATTTTGGCCAAAATTACTTCCTTTCTTTCCTCCTTATCTTTGTTTATAACCATGTGTTTTAGTCTTTAAAGAAAAATAATACTTTTTTTTTCCTTATTAAAAAAGACATACCACATGATCCATGAAAGAAATAATTGGTGAGCTGGAGTTTATTAAAATTAAAACCTCTGCTCTCAGGGCTTCCCTGGTGGCGCAGTGGTTGAGAGAGTCCGCCTGCCGATGCAGGGGACACGGGTTCGTGCCCCGGTCTGGGAAGATCCCACATGCCGCAGAGCGGCTGGGCCCGTGAGCCACGGCCGCTGAGCCTGCGCGTCCAGAGCCTGTGCTCCGCAACGGGAGAGCCACAAGAGTGAGAGGTCCGCGTACCGCAAAAAAACCCCAAAAAACAAACAAACAAAAAACAAAAAAACCCCACCTCTGCTCTATGAAAGACAATGTCAAGAAAAGACAGCAAGCCAGAGGCTGGGAGAAAATATTTACAACAGACACATCTGATAAAGGACTGTTAGCCAAAATATACAAAGAACTCTTAAAACTCAACAAGTAGAAAACAACCCAATTAAAAAATGGGCCAAAGATCTGAATAGACACCTCACAAAAGACACACAGATGGCAAATAAGCACGTGAAAAGATGCTCAACATCACATATCATCAGGGAAATGCAAATTAAAACAACAGGAGATCGTTATGCACCTACTAAAATGGTTAAAATCCAGAACGTTGACAACACTAAGTGCTGATGAGGAAGGAATTCTCATTCACTGCTGGTGAGAGTGCACAGTGGTACAGCTACTTTGAAAGACAGTTTGGTGGTTTCTTACAAAACTAAACATATTCTTATCACATGATCCAGCAATTGTGCTCCTTGGCATTTATCCAACGGAGTTAAAAACATGTCTACACAAAAACCTGTACACAGATGTTTACTGCAGCTTTATTCATAAATGCCCAAACTTGGAAGCAACCAAGGTGTCCTTTAGTGAATGAGTGGATAAAGAAACTGTGGAACATCCAGAACATGGAATGTTATTCAGCACTAAAAAGAAATTAGCTATCAAGCTACGAAAAGACATGGAGGAACTTAAATGCACATTACTAAGTGAAAGAAGTCAATCTGAAAAGGCTACATACGGTGTAATTCCAGGTATATGACATTCCAGACAGGGCCAAGCTATGGAGACAGTAAAAAGATCAGTGGTTTGGGGAAGGGGAAGAGGTGCAGAGGCAGAGCACAGAAAATATTCAGATCATGAAACTACACTGTGTGATGCTACAGTAGTGGGGACCTGTCGTCAGACATTTGTCTAAACCCACAGAATGCACACCACCAAGAGGAAATCTTAATGTAAGCTCGGGACTCTGGCTAATAAAGATGTGCTAGTGTAGGTTCATCAACTGTAACCAATGTACTGCTCTGGTGGGGGCACTGATCATGGGGGAGGCTGTGCATGAGTGGAAACAAGGGGGTACATGGGAAATCTCTGTAACTTCACCTCAGTTTTGCAGTGACTGTATAACTGCTCTAAAAGTAAAGCATATTAAAAAAAGGCATGCATAGTATAATGGAAACAGAGAATGTAGATTAACAAAGAATAAATAAAAATCATTCATAATCCATCACTCTACAATTACTGCTGACATTAACATTGTATTGTACATTATTTCACTCATTTTTACATTTGTTTCTGTTTTTTTCTTATTTAAAAAAAAGATTAGTTCTAGGGCTTCCCTGGTGGCGCAGTGGTTGAGAGTCCGCCTGCCGATGCAGGGGACACGGGTTCGCGCCCCGGTCCGGGAAGATCCCACATGCCGCGGAGCGGCTGGGCCCGTGAGCCATGGCCGCTCAGCCTGCGCGTCCGGAGCCTGTGCTCCGCAACGGGAGAGGCCACAGCGGTGAGAGGCCCGCGTACTTCAAAAAAAAAAAAAAAAAAAAAGATTATTTCTAGACAAAAGTCTTATATTGAGCACGATGGCCAAGGCTTTCATCTCAAACACTGAAGCAAACAGTTGGGGTGAGTGATACCATCTCTCGTTTACATTTAAAGGGTAAATTTAATAGCATGTCTTTAATAGAGCAAATTCTCAAACAAAAACCTTAACTAGAATCCAAAGGATTTAGAATCCTCATTTAACTTGCTCCCCCCTGCCTCCATGCTGTGCTTTTAGGAGAAATATTACAATAAGAATAAGAAGAGAACACATGATTTATTTTTTAAGAGGAAGTTCACTGTCACAAAGAATCACTATTAACGCAGTCTCTTTAGTTCAGCTAAGTCCAAGGACAAGTGATATTCACCAGCATCACACTTTTCAAGATTATCTAGAAAATATTTAATTATGTTGAATTGATTCGTAGTTAAACATAAAATCCAATTAACCAGAATAGCCCATTACTTGGATATTCCAATAAAATATTACATAGTCTTTGAAGAATGAGTCATTAAAAATGGATCTTCTTTAACATAGCTACCTTTTAGATTGTACTTTCTAAGACTCTCATTATTTCATTTGCTAATCTTCTAACAGAACCTATTTATTTATTTTTGTCTGTGTGCCGTGCAGCTTGCGGGATCTTAGTTCCCTGACCAGGGATTGAACCCATGCCCCTCCCAGTGGAAGCAGGAGTCCTAACCACTGGACCACTAGGAAATTCCCTAACAGAACCTAATTTAGACCCTGAAATAGAAAATTCCTGAGACGTACATTCAAGGATTCAGGCCAACCTTCGGATTTAACTCTTCTGGAAGAGACGGAGCTTTAGTACTTTGACAGAGAATAAGAATTCCGCAGACCTTGATCTGTCACAGAGTTTCAGTATAGTTTTCAAAGCACCCAGATACACACTGTCTCATGTGCTTTTCACAGCCATTTAAGTTATGTAGTGAAGATATTGTTATCTTTCACTTACAACAAAGACACAGATTCAGAGATATTAAATGGCTTTTTTCCTATGGGCACAAAACACTGAAATTGCAGAGTTAGCACAGCCTTCTTGTTTTTCCTACTGTGAAAATGAGCAACCTTGGGCATGTCACAGAATCTCCTAGGAGTTCTTCTTTCACTAGTAAAATGCAGGGATCAGGCTAGATGACCTTTTCTTTCCCACCCAGCGGGATGATTCTATGAGCTATCACCCTCTAGAGCACAATGCTCCTGGGCCCTAACAGTTAGGTAGTAGGAAACCTTATTTTGCTGGAAATAACCTTTCTTACTGACTTTATTGATCCCTTTTCCTCTCAAAGTGTGGTTCACAAATTCCTGGGGGCTGAAGACCCCTTAATAGTGTCTGTGAGTTAAAACTATCAGAATAAAAGTAAGAAATTATCTTTTTCACTATCTTAATATCTGTTAAGATTATACAAAAGTGATAATGGGTCAAATTGTGAGCACCTGAGCACCAAATCAAAGCAGTGGTACCA
This sequence comes from Hyperoodon ampullatus, assembly GCF_949752795.1. Classification (NCBI taxonomy): domain Eukaryota; kingdom Metazoa; phylum Chordata; class Mammalia; order Artiodactyla; family Ziphiidae; genus Hyperoodon; species Hyperoodon ampullatus. Next base: position 5,440,712 of record NC_136925.1, read on the forward strand.
AACTGTCTAAGCAGGTATTGTTTTCTTCATCATCTAGCAGTACAAACAAAAGTAAAGAACAAAACAAAACAACAACAACAAATGCTACCTTCAAGAATGTCCTTCACGGAGCAGTAAACATTATCCATCTTATTAAACAGCCATTCCTGAGTGCACATCTGTTTAATCATCTATATGACAAAATTGGAAGCATGCATAGAGCACTTCTGCTGCATGCCTAAGTATAATGGTTTTCACAAGAAAAATGACTTGGGTGATTGTCTGAGTTGTAAGCTGAACTAACTTCTTTTTAGATGGAACAACATTTTTACTTGGAAAAATAGCTATTAGAAAACTATGAATGACGTGAAACCACCATTTCAAAGAAAACAAATTACAGTATTTGCTGCTGATGCTAAATTCTAGCTTTCAAGCAAAAATTAGACGTTTGAAAGATTTGTATCCACCACAATGGGCTGGTAAGTTTTCTAATATTTAGAGACTTTTCTAATGAGATCAATGGTAATATTAACAGAAATAATTTTTTTAGTATTGTATAATGAAATGTGTCAACATTTACAAACTTTATGTAACTCAGTGAACCAGTATTTTCCAAATAATTAATGCATGGGTACAAGGTCCATTCAAAGTGCAAGCTAGACCAAAGGATTTGAAGATAACACAGTATGAAAAGTTCACTGTTGTGATTTCAAATCAGTTGATGCCCAGAGCAAACACGTCTGGTGTTTCTCATCTTTCTTCTTGTGTGCTTCTCCATTCCTACAATTCCCTCCCATTTTTCACTGTGTCTCTATATTCTCATTCTTTAAGGTCTATCAAATCGTGCATATAGGAAGCGCTAAAGAAGCATGTATTAATTTGTGTTAAATTATAACACAAATACACAACAAGCCAAATCTTTCAAATCTCACCTCACTCAAGAAAAACAAGTACTTACTGCCCATTTCCCATAAGGAATTGGGGATTCAGAGGTGCATGTAATACACATTCTCCCTGGAGGACAGACATGCCTCCTGCACACTCTCTACCTGGGAACCTCCCACGGCAGCCCAGTCCCCTGTGGTCTCTTAGTCCACATCTTGGGCAGCAATCACTTGAAGCCTCTGAGTTCTATGTCTATGTCTATGTTAATATATGTTGGCATACACTTCACTGCTCGGGAAGACCAAGCCCTTTGAATGCTTGCTTGACTGGTTTTAGTGCAATGAAAAATTCACTTGCTCCTTGTCCACAGTTTAGACGTGAAGACTTTTCAATTACTTAGTTGCTGTCTTTCTGTAAAAGTTTTTGCATTTATTTGTATCGCATCTTGATTCAAAAAGGAATCAAAGCATACCAAATTGTTACATGTATATGCTTTACACATACTTTGAATTGTGAACTTCGACTTTTTCCCGGGTAGGGACACGTGCTACAACACTCTCATGATGCTGTGCAGTGGCTGCTACTCCCATTCAGTTGGCCACACCATCACAAGGGAAAACAATCAGGACACTTAACACCATTCTGTGTCCATAAGACCATTCTGTTTTTCACTTTCAGTATAGTATTCAACAAATTATGCACGAGACGTTCAACAGTATATTATAAAACAGGCTTTGTGTTAGACGATTCTGCCAACTGTAGGCTAGTTTAAGTGTTCTGAGCACATTTAAGGTGGGCTGGTCTAAGCTCTGAGGCTCCGTAGGGTAGGTGTCTGAAATGCATTTTCAACATACAACATGTTCAACTTATGACAACCCATCGTAAGTCCAGGAATATATGTACCTCCTCCTCTGTGACCCCAAAGAAACCTGGCTCTGAACTAACAGTGGCACCTCCAGAGTTTCCTTGAGAGAGGAGCTTAGGCAAAGAGAAGGGGGTGGGATAACATAGCAGATCTGGATGTGCTGTGTCACGGCCACCAAGCTCACCTTCCCAGACATCCTAGCAGAGCTGAGCCCAACGCCCACAGCAGCGACCTTCATAGCGCTCACTCACCACCCTCTCTTCTCTACTTCTCATCCAAAGATTTTTCATTCTTTCATTCATTTTCTGAGCTTAGATGTACCCAGCACTCTCGCAGGCACTGATCAAAGAGTCAGGTACCTGTCTCTCAGGCCCCTTTCCTTCTGCTTTACTGTCATTTGACTGATTCCTATGCCCACTGAATGAACCATCTTAGAATAATGAACCATACCTCGAATGATTTCTCGGCCTTGTCAATTGCGATAAACTTCACCACCTTCACCATAACCGAAAGCTACAAGTGGGTGCCCCAATTCTAAAATCTTAAAACTCTAAACTTCCATACGCAGGACACAGCTTTCCTTCTTTTTGTTTCTCTCTTTTATTCACTAGACTTGACACTTGACACCCCAGGCCATCCAAAACACCTCTCTTTATCACTGTACCTTTTAGTTGCTTTTGTTTTTTCCCTGTTTTACTGTGATATAATTGACTTATAACTTTGCATTAGTTTAGGTGTTTTGCCTAATGATTTGATAGATATTTTTATCATGAAATGATTACCACAGTAAGTTTAGTTAACATCCACCACCTCACACAGTTAGAAAGTTTTTTTTCTTCTTTTTTCTATATATATATTTATTTATTTATTTATATTTTTGGCTGCATTGGGTCTTCATTGTTGTGCTCAGGCTTTCTCTAGTTGCAGCGAGTGGGGGCTACTCTTCATTGTGGTGCACGGGTTTCTCACTGCAGTGGCTTCTCTTGTTGCAGAGCACAGGCTCTAGGTGCGCGGGCTTCAGTAGTTGTGACACGTGGGCTCAGTAGTTGTGGCTGGTGGGCCCTAGAGCGCAGGCTCAGCAGTTGTGGCACATGGGCTTAGTTGCTCCGCGGCATGTGGGATCTTCCCCGACCAGGGCTTGAACCCGTGTCCCCTGCATTGGCAGGCAGATTCTTAACCACTGCACCACCAGGGAAGTCCTAGTTTTTCTTTTTATAATAAGAACTTTTAAGGTCTACTCTCCTAGCAACTTTCAAATATACAATAGAGTATTGCTTACTATAGTTAACTATATTGTATCTTACACCCTAGAACTTATTTATCCTGTAACTGGAAGTCTGCGTCTTTTGATCACCCAGCCCCTATGTGACAGTATGGTATTTGTCCTTCTCTGACTTATTTCACTTGGTATAATGCCCTCAGGATGCAACCATGTTGTCATAAATGGAAAGATTTCATTCTTTTTTAATGGCTGAATAATATTACATTGTGTGTGTATTGTATGTACATGTACACTATATCTATATATATTTATACCCCATTTTCTTTATCCACTCATCCACGGATAGACACCTTGTTTCCATGTCTTGGCTACTGTGAATAATGCTGTAAAAAACATAGGAATGCAGATTCCCGTTCGAGATCCTGATTTCATTTTCTTTGAATATATACCATAAGTGGGATTGCTGGATCATATGGTAGCTCTATTTTTAGTTTTTTGAGGACCCTCCATACTGTTCTCCACAGTGGCTGCACTGATTTACATTCCCACCAACAGCATACATTTTCTTCATGTCCTTGCCAGCACTTCTTATCTCCTGTCTTTGGATGATGGCCATTCTAAGAGGTGTGAGGTGATGTCTCACTGCAGTTTTGTTTTCCATTTCTATGATGATTAGTGATGTTGAGCATCTTCTCATGTACACATTGGCCATCTGTACATCGTCTTTGGAAAAATGTCTATTCAGATCCTCTGCCCATTTTTCAAATCAGATCTTTTTTTTTTTTGCTATTGCATTGCATGAATTCTTTATGTATTTTGGATATTAACCCTTTATCAGGAATAGATTCGCAAATATTTTCTCCCATTCCATAGGTTGCCTTTTCGTTATGTTGATGTTTCCTATGCAGGAAGCTTTTTAGTTTGGTGTAGTCCCAGTTTATTTTTAATTTTGTTGCCTTTGCTTTTGGTGTCAAATTCATTTCTTTCTATTTCTTCAATAAGTACTTTTTAAAGTACCAAATATGTACCTTCTCAGAAAAATACAGAGAGCCATAGATCAGCCTTTCACCTGAAATCATTCTTTTTAGGTCCTCAGAGGATTTCTGCACAAAGTGAACATGGTGAGATTTAGATTCCAACATCCTTTTCTTTCTTTTTTTCCTTTTTAATTTTGAGTGAATCACAGCTTAGAAAACAAGTGGTGTGTGTTTCAGGGTCAGTGAGAGTTGCTGATTATGGGTTGATTCCTTTCTACTTAAAGTGAAAAATCCTGATTTGATCAACACATTTCTTTCTTTCATAGGTGAGTTACAGAGAGAGAACAATGGATAAGACGTTTTCGCTAACCTCAGTACATTAAAAAAAAAAAGCATGTAAATGATACTGGATTCTAATGATTTCCAATAAAATGTGTTAATATCTATCATACAGAGACAGGAGTGGGAAGGATTTGGGTGCTCTTGCCCTTGGTGATTAGAGAAGACTTCCAAGAAGGCATTAGGTTTCAAGTGCATCAGAAAATCGTTCAGAACAAATATAATTTTACTTGCCACAGGGAGCAAAAGCAAAACAATCAGGAAAGGATGCATTATTGAAATACATTTGGATTTTCTCATGACACTGAAGTGACTCTGATAATTTCTTTTCAGTACTGATAGATCTCAATCTGACAGCCGTTAAAACTGCAGCAATACATTCTCCCGCTTATGGAAAAAAGAAAGAATCATATTTAATTGACATTTTATTGCTAGCCTAGCCAAGTACAGTGGAAATAACTGGTTTTATTTTCTGTACTTACTCAAAACTTCTCTTATATTAATTGTACTGTAAGGCACAGAATTGTTGTGACAGCCACTGGTCACCTGGTCTCCCCACAACATTTTGCTCCTGCATATAACAAATGACTCCATATACCGCCTCAGAACTTGTAGAAAGAGCCCCAATGATTCTTTTATTTAAGCACATTTAAATTTTTTTTATTAACTTTCCAAAATAAATGAATAAGGAAATGTCCCCTCACTCCTTTCAACTCCTTATAAGGGCACAGAACCTTTAAAGGTGATAGGAATTCTTGTTAAAAATGACTTCCCCAAGAGTCCTCCAGTTTCGCACTAAAGAATCTGTGATGGCAAAAGAAACTCTAAGCAAGAAGCCGACTGAGCAGAAGAGAGAAACATAATCCATAACCTCCCCCTAAATTCTCCTGTACTTGCCAAACAACAGGCTGGGGGATTGGGGGCACTGGTGCCATGTACATGGCAAGATGTGGCAGAAGCTCTGGAAACCGTCAGTGCTTGGCACTCTAGTCCTACTGTTTCTGGTTAACTCATCAAAACACTATGGTCAAGGCTACCGGAGTCCATGTCGGGTCAACAGAAATGCGCTGACCACAGGTGCCACAATCTGCTCTCCAGGACAGGAGTGGGAGGGGTGTTTCTCCTGTCATTGAGTGCACTGACCAGGGAGAAAGGACACAGGCAATTGTGGGAAAATTCTGGTCAGATCCAATGATAATTTTCTCCTTATAAGGGAAAAGGAAAAAGGCAATTAAACAAACGAAAATATAGATCCCATGAGAAACACTGAGGTGACACAAGAAAAGGGATAGCATCCTAAATACAAGGAGGAAGAGCACAACGGAAAAGACTTACCAAGGAGACCAGAGTAAACAGAGGGAAGCGGATGTGGTAAGCTCGGCGGTAGGCAAGGATGTGTATGTACCATTATGAGAGGGGGAAGCCAAGAGAAGATAAAAAGGCAAGCGTATTTAATTACGGAAAGCATGTAAAAACTGAAATAAAAATGGAATGCGGTGAAATGATGAAAATTTATGAGAACTAAAATTCCAAAAGGAAAACTGAAATCCACCATTGAAGATAATAAACTGAAGAAGCAATACTACAGAAAGTCAAATAAACAATGAAGGAAGAACTTGAAAAGTTCTACTTGACATATAATGGGTAAAGACAAAGAAATTAAAATAATAAGAAAATATGATACATATAGAGAATGTCAACTATAAACTACAATGACTGGTCTTTTTGAAGACATAATTTTTAAAAATGTTTCCTCGAAAAAATTCTCAATGAAATTCTATATAGTTTTATTTTTGAACTTGAAAAAAATTATTCTCAAGGCCATTTAGAAGTATGAACAGGAAGAACACCTAATAAAAAGTAGTTATAACAATTGGGTATTAAAATATCTAATAAAACTAAGGTAACTAAGTTAATGTGGTGGTAGCCTAGGAACCTACAGGTTAGATTAATAAACAAATGCTGTATGTGAAAACAAAGTATAAACTAAAGGAAGCATCACAAACCAAAGGAAAGTCATTAGAGTGATTCAACAAATAACTGGGAAGTTGATTTCTTTTTCCACTTGGAGCCTCAGTTCACTCTATGCATCAATATATTTTCCAAATATATTAAATAAAGGTAGAAAAGTAAGATATGAGATGAATCAATTTTTAGCAATATGATGAACCAGGCTACCAAATTAACCCTCATGCTACAGAATACCTAAGAGTATTAAATAGATACATTCCCCCTCACTGACCCATACAGACACACAAACCTAGAATTAACAGGAGGAGGAGAGGGGCTGAACTGTCTAGAAAATAAGGATCACTGTGGGAGTCTGAAATAACAAGAAAGAGCAAACACGAAGAGCTGGTCTGCCCGACACTGCTGAAGCTGTGCTACTGGGGAATTTACCAATTCCTTGCTGACAAACATTTTGGGTTTTGCCTGGCTACCTCCACACAGGACGGAAGACAAAGGCTGCTGCCTGTACAGGGTGAGATTTTGGAACTGAGGCAACCACACGAGGCCGAAGCCATCAAAAGTCACCGTAAGTAGGTGAACTAGGGAAAAAAAACAAAAGGAGAGTGTGAAATCTTCTCTGCTTCACTTGGTTCCCAGTGGATAAGACAAAGGGAAAAAGAATTTCTGAAAATTCGGAGTTGTAAACCAACCCTCACCCAGGTTGGAGACCAAGTTCGCATCTATTTTAACATTTATATGGACTGTCTTATTCCTTGAAGGTTAAGTAGTCCTAGGTCCTAAAGCCACTTGCATGTATTGCTTTGTCCAGGAGTCTAGGAAAGGGTGTGGAGATCTTGGCTTCCCTTTCATTTTTTACTATCCATATAATATAAATATATTTGTGGATTATATTAAATCCACATAATATAAATCTATATAATAAAATATAAAACCATTGCCTTTAACTTCCTTCCTCAATGTGTGGCAAGGAGTGGGGGATGGATTCAGGCATGGTAAGTGTTGTAAATATAACAATAAATATACTCTGATATATTAACTGCATATTTTAAATTTTTGCCTCAAAAATTTTACCAAATTACTGATTTCTGTGTAATTATTTAGTGTTTTGTATTTGTCCCATCATTCTTTAACATAAAGATTTCAATTTTCAATACACACTTCTGAATTAATAAGCAAAAATTTAGAGAGCTGAGAAAGCTTGATCAATCATGGAGAAATGACTAGCCTAGATCTTCAAGACAGAGGAAATTAACCCCAATATGTTCATGTATTGCTAGAAGGCTTCTGTTAGGTTTTCAGGGTTTGAAAGACGGTGACCTTTCAAGGTAGACAGAGAGATTTGGTTTGCAGGTGTGAAAATACTCAGAAATTCCACATTTAAATTTTAGGACATGGCTTTGTGATCACGAACTCTACTTTTAAAAGAATTATTCATATCATGATTCAAAAAGTTATGAACAATGTTTGTGTCAAGAGAAAAACAAACAGAAACAGATTCATGATCCATTCTAACAAGCATCAGTAATGTCGCTATGCTTTGTGTGGGCATCTGCTCTATACAACCCTTGAGATGTTCTCCAAACTAAAATGGTAAAATGGCCAGAAAAGTGGAGTGACCATGATGCAATCTGTTTGAAGAATACCCATAAACCACATGTTGGATTGGCTGCCACTCTAAGTCTTTGATTCAACTGCCTGAACACAAAAAACATACTTCTCACCAAACAGCAACTGCATCTGATTTTAGAATTAAGCTCAGAGGAGTGGATTTTCCAAAGCCACTAAACTAGTTAATGATGGAGCCAGACCAGAACCCAGGGCTCCCAGCTGGCACTCTGCTCTATGTCCCCACATTTCCCCAATTCTATTACATCTCTGTCTTCATTATGATCAAATCATGAGTAAATTAATAATTACTTGAAAATGTCATTTTTAAGAATAACTCATTTTCATACTTTGAGTTGCCTTGTCACAGCCTCTTCAGATATGGCTTCTGAAATTAGAACATAGAGGCCATCAAAATACTCACAAGTACATAGTAATGTATGGCCTTTAGTGATAAATCACCCTAGCCTTTATCTTTCTTACAAACTGATTATGCCCTCTAGCATGAACTACACAGGGATTCAAATGGTTATTTTGAACTACTTGTTCTTTAATAGGTTTTTTTAAATAAAAAAGTCTGCCTATCTTTTTATAGCTTTCTCCTTGGTTTTTTTTTTTCTCAACAGGCCTATGGCTTTGAATTTTTTTTTTTTTTTTTTTTTTTTTTGCGGTACGCGGGCCTCTCACTGTTGTGGCCTCTCCCGTTGCGGAGCACAGGCTCCGGACGCGCAGGCTCAGCGGCCATGGCTCACGGGGCCAGCCGCTCCGCGGCACATGGGATCTCCCCGGACCGGGGCACGAACCCGTGTCCCCTGCATCGGCAGGCGGACTCTCAACCACTGCGCCACCAGGGAAGCCCTGGCTTTGAATTTAAAGAGAAAAAATGGGTAATTAAAGTTACCAAACATTTAATGAGGATATTATGGTAATAGAGAAGATTATGCAAAATAAGGCATCTTAAACAGATCTTAAGAAATTTTACTTTTAGATAAAAATAAACGAAAACATCCACTTATTTATCCAGTGTTAACTTCTCAGTAATATTATCTAAGTGGAAGCCATACTCCATAGAAATGCTGTAATGGTGTTTTATTTTAAATACTCACCACCTGCACGCCATTCTACCATAAAGCATTTATGTGAAGTAAGCACAGTGTCCAAAGCTTTAGCAGGTTTCTAAAAGGCTAATTATTTTTACATCCCACCACCGCAGAAACTTATAATAGTCAAACCTGTGAAACCAATCTTGGAAATAGAAAAAAACAAAAACAAAAGCAAAACACATGCTACCTAATGTCTCTCAAAGACAATCAGAATTTATGTTTACTCCTCCCATCTCCCCCCTACCCTCTCCTGCTCTCATTTCTCACTGCTTTTTGCCAGAGACACCAGGTGTCTCTCAGTTTTAACCATTCATGCTACTGGTGCACATTGACATGACCGTGACCATTACAGAAGGCACTGGAGAGAAAGCAGATACAAAACCAAACGTCTATAGGATTCCTGCCACACTTTCCAGCTCATCAAGGCCCTGTTCCCAGTCTGCTTGCCAGAGATGTTTCTGCCCAAGCTTTTGGGCAGACGCTGTCTTAAAATAGAGCCTCCTTATTCCTCTCTTTCCCCCCCTTCCACTTCTTCTCTCTATAATACAATCTATTTGTTGGGAAAATAAGTTGTTTTTCCTATATAGGCTGGATTTTACCAAAGGTTTCCTCATGGTTAATTTAACAGGTTCCTCTGCATTGCCTGTAAGTTTGTAACTCATTCTAGAGCCTTCAAGTTCGATGTGTTGACAAGACAGACTACTTCAGAAGTCACGTGGCATTTTAACCAGGCATCTGATTCCAAAGCTCATGCTCTGAGCCAAAATAATTTCACTTCCCCTTGGAGCCATCTCTTAAAAAGATCTAGTCTCCATGTGGCAAATGCCCCAGTTAACGTTCATCTTTGTTGCCAGTTGAGCTGATAGATAGAAGTTTTTTCTTAATAAGCAGTAGCTACAAAAAGGCATTCAGTGATGTGGACACGTTTAGGCCAATAGTATATTTTGACAAATTTTAAGCCTTATTTCATCCTTACCTAATAAATTATTATTTGCATCAAAAACACTGGTAAAGGAAAAATTGCGCTAATCTAAAATAGAGCTCATTATTGGGAATTTCTAAGTCCTTGTTAAAAAATTCAAAATAAAAAGGGAAAAGCCATACTGAAGACCCCTAATCCCTATATTGTCCACTTGAGCACAGTTTGATGCAAACTCTATTCTCACCGATGGACTGACTGCTGACTGCATCAGGCTTCCCAGATCTTAGAGATGATCAAAATATGCATCATTTGAGAAAACAATATGGTTTCTCTCTCAGCTGAAATAGGTCAGCTGTTTCTTGCTCTGAGCTATGATTACTTTTCTCTTTATCTTACTAAAAATGATTATTTTGTTGCCACATTTTGCCCTGATGTAAAAAATTAGTTTACTTTGGAGAAAGTATGCATAAACTCATTCCAGATTCAGAATCTTTAATTTGCATGTTCTATTTTTATAAATGAGTTGCTTAGCTTTTATTTTAATTAACAAGCTAAACAGACATTTGAAAAGTAAAAATGCTTCCTGATGTAAGCAGGCGAGTTTTTCTGCTTTCTTTTGCTAATATGCTTTACTTCCAATTAAAAAAATCTGTTTTCATGTAGAAATTTCATTTACTTTGTAAACATTAGGCTTATAAAGTATTTAACATGAGTAGGCATATAATACTCTAAATTCAGATTTCACCCCAACCTTATCAATATTCCAAAAGCATTGCCATTTCTAATAGCTTGGCTACTATACCCAAAACATGCTGAGAGGTATGAACTGTAAATAAGGAGAAAATATTTCTGTAAAAAAGCCATTAAAAACTGAAGTTTCATTTTAAATGAATATTATAGTTCTGATGCTCAGAGACTTTTCTTTTAGAATCTATTTTATATTTTTAATTCTGAAATATTTTTTCAACATAAAAATATTTCACAATATAAAAAGCATAGCTCTTGAGTACACAAACTATATATTTTCAACACTCATTGATATTTTTCTTATATTTACTTCAGATTCCATATTTTTAAAAGAAACTTTAGAAGTATGAATATACTGGAGAACTGTTTCATGTGTTTGTGTGTTTGTTAGAGTTGCTTTGTGTATATAATTTTCAAAACTGGTTTGAGAATCTCTCCTCCTTGGATACTTCCTTCTTCCCTATAAGTCAACATTTATGCTTTCAAAATTTATCACTGTTGACACATGAAGACCTAATTTATTCATTTTAACTGCTACAGAATATTCATTTTTACCATACCACATCCAGCCATCTTTTGAAAAGGGACAATGTTATTTCCAAGTTTTAGCTACTTCAGAAATGTTAACATGCACATCCCTGTACAGGTGTCCTTTGTACAGTATACAAAGTATCTTAGAGCATATATATCTTTAACTTTACCCAGTGATAAACTCCATTTCCCCACACAATCACTAACACCTGATATTGTTGCTACGTTATCTTTTTTTTAAAGTTAATATCAATAGAATCGGTATGAAACATCTCATTGTTTTCTAGACTTGCATTTCCTGGAACTGCTGAGGTTGATCATCATTCAGGTTAATTTTCCTTCTGTGTTTTCCCTTCTATTAAAGTGCCTTTTCATATTGTTACCTCACTTTTCTATTGGATTGTTTACCTCTTCTTATTGGTATGCAGTTCATTGTATAATATACAATATTATATAATTATAATGATAAATTTTACAGATTTTTTGAGGGAAATACCATAACTCTATTTACCATGTGAACAACTGAAATATACCTTTATAAAAACATTTTCTTTCTCAGCTGTCTTGGTTCCATAAACAATTCTAGCACACCGAGGCCTTGGGAACTTGACAGCCAGTTGGGAGGAAGAAGACAAAGCTGCTGGTACTTACTGGGGATATGCCCCCCGGGAGAAAGACAAGAAGTTGATGACTAGGCCTATCTCCTCCTCAGGTGGACCTCCTGGTATTTGCTAGTAGGAGGAAATTTTATCTATGGAACATTCTTAGTTGGACATTCCTAGCAAAAGAATTACTTATTTAAATGGACCCAGAATCTATGAGACATAGCTCCTTGAAGATGGTCATACAAGCTGTAAAATTCTCCGGGTTATAAAATGGAGATGCTTAACAACTTAAAGCTCCCTCTGTGTGAGACACCCCACAAAATCTCACTTGGGGACCTCATCTACTGTTCGAGGATAGAGAGACACATCTCTCAACAAGGACCCTGGGAAACACAGAGAATGTCCCACATTTCGTTCTGATTCACCTTTGCCCTGTGATTTTCTGTCTCTTTGAAATAATTAGTTAAGCTGGTATTGAATAAGGTCTCTCTGATTCATAGGATCCAATCTGACAATCCAATCATGAGTGTGCTCACATGTATGGGCAGCGATTTTGCCTGGATAAGCCTGACCCTCTCTGAACCTCTGTATTATCTACTTTCTGCCTCGTTTCTGGACTCCATTTCTGCCTATCTGATTTTACTTGAAACAACATAGAAATGGTCTTTCTATTGATTTCAGTTTCTTCAAAAAATACTATCTTTGCCACCTTCCTACTTATTCTCGCCTCAAGGCAACTGGTTTGTTAATGAGGCCCAAATTGGAGCCAGGATTGGAGTTAGGATTCTTCAACATTCATATAAAGTATAAACTAAACAGTTATGCCTCTTTTTCCATATTGCCTTTCTGCATTAACAAAACACTCCACTTGTGTTAAAATTTAAAAATAAAATATACTGATAAACCAGCTTTCAGTAGTATAATATTTTTGTAATGCCTGATCAAAAGGATGATTCTGTGAAAATCAGGTACCATCTAGATCTAGACAAACCTATAAACTTATTAATAAAATTCTAATAAATAAAACAGGAAACTTACTAAAAACATGTGTATTGTTTTTTATAGAGATATCCACCCCGTGCATTCTCTGTAACTATTTGTGTACTGGCTGGCTTTTCCTAGATGGCAGCTGCTTGAATTCTATCTGAAAAGAGGAAGAAAGCTATTCAAAGAAGGAGTTACAGAATTTTCCAACACAAAGTCCCAATGGCATAAGGATAAAAAAATTAAAATCAATGTCTTGATTTTGTTCTCTGTTTTGAACAGCCAAACAATGCAGGCCCTTAGAAAATCAATATGTCAGCAGTCTATGGAATCCTATGGGAGCCACCTTTTCAAAGTTATTTTAAAAACAAATAGAAAATAAAGGTGATTATGTCACAAGGTGGTGAATATACAATAACTGTGGTGAGAAGATTCTGTCACTCCAAAAATGAATGACAGACACAAATTCTTAATTTTAATCAATTGATAAAGAAAAGACTCCAACAGGAGAATACAAAAAAAATAATTTGTCAAGATATTAGGACAGTTTTATGCTCAGCATCATGTAAACAATTTTTTCAAGACCTAAGAAAACTGCATTCAAATAAGCACAGCTATAGAAAAGGGTAACAAAATAAAAGGATACAAGCCCACTTTATCATAAATCTGGTTCACAGATTACAGATGAAGGATATATTAAAATTGACACAAATATATTATCTACTATAATTTTACCTCTATAAAAATAGGTGAGACAGTATACATATCAGATGAAGACAAGTTAAAATAAAAACTGTCAGTGAAATACAAAGAACTAAGGTGGGCAGTCAGTGGCTTATTTATTTTATAACTGGAGGTTTGTACCTCTTAATCTCGTTCACTTATTTCCCAGCTGCCCTGGCAACCACCCATTTGTTCTCTGTATCTGTTCCCTTTTCATGAAATCTTTTCAGGACTTGCAACCTACCTTGATCACTTCCTTGATCTTGGAGCTCCTACAAATGGCACCATGCATTTTAACACTTCACTGTTTTTTTTTCCACTAGTAAATGTGCCTTAATTCTTTCTCAAATGGATTTTTAGCTCCTTGAGATCAGTAACAACTACTTTTTAAAAATATATCTAACAGGGGCTTCCCTGGTGGCACAGTGGTTGAGAGTCCGCCTGCCGATGCAGGGGACACGGGTTCGTGCCCCGGTCCGGGAAGATCCCACATGCCGCGGAGCAGCTGGGCCCGTGAGTCATGGCCGCTGAACCTGCGCGTCCATAGCCTGTGCTCCACAATGGGAGAGGCCACAACAGTGAGAGGCCCGCGTACCACACACACACACACACACAAATATATATATATATCTAACAGAGCTCTTACAAGGGGTCACCATTTAACAGTCACTTGAAAAACTGCTGACTAGACGATTTACCATGACATTGATTGAATTCAAGTAGATTATATAATATTTTGGAATATGTTATTAAATGTAGAGAATTTAGACGTAAGAACTTGGTTTAAAGCATTTAATATTATATAAATATATATATATTTCTCTTATTAATTTATTCTCTTTACCAAAACATTTCTGTCTCTGATTTCCTTTATTTGTGTTTAATTCTAACCACAGAAAGAATAATATTAAGTGAGCTGAGAAAGTGAATACGTAATATGTCACTGTCAACATTAAAACATGGGAATGACTTCTGTTCCTTAGACACATTTGTCAGCAGTGACATAAGATTTTGCACAGATAAAAGAGCACTGTTTTCAACCTTGGTTGCACACTGGAATCATCTGGAGAACTTTAACAATACCAATACCTGCATCTTAACCCCAGAGACCTCCATTTAATTGGACTGGCATATGGCTTGGCAACGGAATATTTAAAGTTAGCCACGTGAGTGTCATGAGCAATTAGGAGTAAGAACCACTGGTCAGAGGCTGTTCTCCATTTATCATCCTCTCCTGTTCACTTTGCTCTCACTGCTTTGCTTTAGGAACACATTGCCTTCTTGGAGAGGTTTAAGGCCATTCCTTTGCCATCACTAGTGACACCTCTGGCACAGATATACCAGTAGGGATGATAAAACGGCATTACTCTGAAAACTATTTTCTGAAAATATCCTTCTGTAATTTCAGCAGGCAGCAACAGTATTCATGTACATTAGAAATAAGGTAACGACTAAAATATCAGCCTGGCAAAAAGAGAGGGGAGGAGAAAGGGAAAGAAAAGTTTACAGCTGCATTAACTATAAGTGAAAGTTACAGTGTCAAGTTATATGTACCTGATTGATGGCGCCCAGATCATCAGCGAAGCTGTTTACTTCTGACAGAAGCAGAGACATTATAGATTTTCTCAACAAGCTGCAACTTCCCAGGGTTACCAGACTCTGAGAGACGTAACGCTGCACCTGAAACTAAAGATCAAAATGAGTTGATTTCTATTTTCTATCAAGTTAGCTCAAAATATATTTAATGGGCACTTTCTAAAATTTACTGTTGAGCTCCATGCTGCAGGGAGTACAAAAAGTGTCAACATAATTCTGGGTCAGTCTCAAGCAAAACTGTGAAACAGACAGACTATCATAATAGAAGTAATGAAATTTTATAGCAGTTAATATTTTGAAATGTGTGACAAGGTGCTAAAATGGAAGTCTTAGCTGAAGAACCAAAAGATCATATTATTTAGAGAGAGTACATACAGAATGAATCAAGATGATAAAACAAGACTCTCAAGCCCTTACCCACTAAATATATTGGGTGGGCCAAAAAGTGCCTTCATTTTTTTAAGTAAAAATAAAAGACACAGCTTTCCTTTTCACCAAGAACTTTATTGAACAACGTATTCACCCTTTTGCTCCACTACCTTCTGCCATTTTTCAGGCAACTTCATAATTTCATCTATCCAAAACTTTTTATCTTTTTGAGCAAAGAACTGTTCCAGGTACCTTTTACAGTCTTCCAGGGAATGGAAATTTTTTCCATTAAGAGAATTTTGTAAAGACCTAAATCAATGGAAATCTGAAGGTGCAACATCTGGTGAATACGGCAGATGAATCAGAACTTCCCAGCCAAGCTGTAACAATTTTTGCCTGGTCATCAAAGAAACGTGTAGTCTTGCGTTATCTTGATGGAAGATTATGCGTTTTCTGTTGACTAATTCTGAACACTTTTCATTGAGTGCAGCTTTCAGTTGGTCTAACTGGGAGCAGTACTTGTTGGAATTAATCGTTTGGTTTTCTGGAAGGAGCTCGTAATAGAGCATTCCCTTCCAATCCCACCATATACACAACATCACCTTCTCTGGATGAAGACCTGCCTTTGGTATAGTTGGTAGTGATTCATTTCACTTGCCCCACAATCTCTTCTGTGCCACACAGTTGTACAGTATCCACTTTTCATTGCCCGTCACAATTTGTTTTTAAAATGGAACGTTTTCATTACATTTCAGCAGAGAATTGCATGTGGAAATATGGTCAAGAAGGTTTTGTTCACTTAACTTATGTAGAACCCAAACATCAAAGCGATTCACATAACCAAGCTTGTGCAAATGATTTTCACGCTTGATTTGGATAAGTTGGATTTGAGTATGTCGGCTATCTCCCGTGTGGTATAACGTCTCAATTATTGTTTCAATTTGATCGTTATCAACTTCAACTGGTCTACCCGACCGTGGAGCATCATCCAGCGAGAAATCTCCAGCAAGAAACTTCGCAAACCACTTCAGACACGTTCAATCAGTCACAGCACCTTCTCCACACACTGCACAAATCTTTTTGTGTGTTTCTGTTGCATTTTTACCTTTCTTGAAATAATAAAGTGTAATATGCCAAACTGTTGCTTTTTTTCTTCCATCTTCAATATTAAAATGGATACACAAAAATTCACCAATTTTGATGTCTTTTTTTAAAAAGCACGTTGATATGACAGCTGTCACATACAGTCTTAACAAAATTGTTTCGAATGAAGTTAAAGACAACTAAGTGCTACTAAAGCCATCTAACGGAGAAAAAATCAAACGAACCTTTTGGCCCACCCAATAGATATGGAGATATAGAGGTAGAAGTGGATAAACAGGGTAAGAGAAAAAGTTTGAAGACGTTTTTGAGGAGAGTCCCACCTCCAGGTTGCAGAGGGACAGGTGTGGGTGTGGGCGTGGGCGTTTATTTTCCACTAGCCAAAAGTCTAAAGTCACAATGTTTTAGAGTGAGGAGAAAGAAATGTGGGACTCTGAATTTTCATCTAGAGGCAGCAAAAGAACTCGTCATTAAATAAATTTCAAAGGATTGTGGGAGACAATAAACTATATCCCCTATAGTTAGTAGGAGAAAGGCCATTTGACTATAATTCACATTAAGTTGAATATAACTCTATCTGGAATTTCATTAAATCTTTCCTTTAATATATCTGGGAGAAAGGAGGCTCCATGGAGTATCTCAAAACACAGAAACAGCATCTGCCTTGCCACTGTTCTCTATGGGCTTAAAATCAGATTGAGGAGACACTGCTTTTATATGTAAAATGTTTAAATGACAATGCTTAAATAACTAATGCCATATGAAACTAGGAAATGCCATCTGTGTCCTTTACGATGTATACTTAATATAGATATTTCTCAAACTGATATTTTAATAATATACTTTAACTTTCAAAGTTAATCAGTGGGGCTTCCTTGGTGGCACAGTGGTTGAGAGTCCGCCTGCCGATGCAGGGGACATGGGTTCGTGCCCCGGTCTGGGAAGATCCCACATGCCATGGAGAGGCTGGGCCCGTGAGCCACGGCCGCTGGGCCTGCGCGTCCGGAGGCTGTGCTCCGCAACGGGAGAGGCCACAGCAGTGAGAGGCCCGCGTACCGCCAAAAAAAAAAAAAAAAAAAAGTTAATCAGTGACACTAAGAAAGTGAATGGATTATAGACTTCAAAAGAAATTTCTATTATAAATCTGGACATGCGTAACTAGCTGTTAATAATAATTTTTGAAATCGACTTATCAAATTTAAAACTAAAACCACATCAATTTATTATCATAGAAAATCATAGTTATTTATTATTGTTATTTCCTAACAATGTAATCAGCTAAGACTCCCATCTTTTGTAACTCTCCAGTATGACTTATTAGATGTCACATGTTTTACAACATTTTAATTTGTACCTGAAAAAAGAGTACTTTTACCTAAGCCCTAAAAACTTCGGTTGAGTATTTCACTGATGCTTTAATTGTTTATTTATCTTTTTTCCTCAATATTTAATCTTTAGGAGATAACTTAAAGAGAAGAAAAATTTCACCATAAACTGAAAGGGACTTTACAGAATGGGGATGAAATGAAAGTGTGACAGGGTAGGCTACAGACTCTGGAGCCCAACACTGCCTGAGTCAAATCCCAACTCCATGCTTACTAACTTGTACTAGCAACTTACTTAACCTTTTATGTCTCAGCTTATACATCTGCAAATCAGTGACTGGGACAGCACCCACTACCTAGAGCCGTGCATATTAAGTTAGACAGCAAAACTGATTAACATAGTGTCAAGCCCCTAGCAAGTGCCCAATAAGTGTTAAACGTTATAATGTAGGATAATAATGTAAAAGCATTGAAGGTTATACGTGTAATTCATTGACTCTTAAGAAGTTAAATACTAGAAGTAAAATCCATTTGTCTAGAGTTAATACAGTCCTCTTAGAGGACATTGCTGAGAAGGAAAGTTCACCACAAAGAGATTTTCCACAATACAGCTATGAACTGTGACTGTCTCCCCAGTATGACTGAGGTTCAAACGAGAGCAAAGACTAAGTATAGAGCCATTAAGGTGATTTAAAATTCTGTGGAGCCGGAGGAAGATGGTGGAAGAGTAAGACGCGGAGATCACCTTCCTCCCCACAGATACATCAGAAATTCATCTACACGTGGAACAACTCCAACAGAACACCTACTGAACGCTGACAGAAGACCTCAGACCCCCAAAAGGCAAGAAACTCCCCACATACCTGGGTAGGTCAAAAGAAAAAAAGAATAAACAGAGACAATAGGATATGGACGGGACCTGCACCAGTGGGAGGGAGCCGTGAAGGAGGGAAGGTTTCTACACACTACAAGCCCCTTCGCGGGCGGAGACTGCAGGTGGCGGAGGGGGAAAGCTTCGGAGTAGCGGAGGAGAGCACAGCAACAGGGGTGCGGAGGGCAAAGCGGAGAGATTTTGGCACAGAGGATCGGTGCCCTCAGGCACACACCAGCCCGAGAGGCTTGTCTGCTCGGCCACCGGGGCGGGCGGGGCTGGGAGCTGAGGCTTGGGTATCGGCTTTCAGTCGGAGCGCAGGGAGAGGACTGGGGCTGGCGGCAGGAAGAGAGCCTGAAGGGGTTAGTGCTAGCCCAGAGGGAGTCCGGGGAAAGGGTCTGGAGCTACCGGAGAGGCAAGAGACTTTTTTCCCTTTTGTTGCCTGGTGCGCGAGGAGAGGGCATTCCCCTCCCTCCCCTCTGCCTGAGTGAGCCAGAGCCCCCGAATCAGCGGCTCCTTTAAACCCGTCCTGTCTGAGCGAAGAACGGACGCCCTCCGGCGACCTACGCGCAGAGGCGGGGCCAGGTCCAAGGTGAGAGCAGAGACAGGGAAATCTCTCTGTGCAGCCTCGGAGGCAGTGGATTAAAGCTCCACGGTCCATTTGATGTGCCCTGCGTCTGTGGAGTGTATGAATGGACAGCGAATCATCCCAAATTGAGGAAGTGGACTTTGAGGACAAGATTTAAGACTTTCCCCCCTTTTTACAACGAATTATCCCAAATTAAGGAGGTGGACTTAGCAAGATTTCAGACTTCTCGCCCTTTTCCTCTTTTTACAACGAATTATCCCAAATCGAGGAGGTGGACTTGGAGAGCAAGATTTTTGATTTTTCCCCCTGCTCTCTTTTTGTGAATGTGTATGTGTAATCTTCTGTGTAAGATTCTCTCTGTATAGCTTTGCTTCCACCATATGCCCCAGGGTTCTATCGGTCCGTGTTTTTTTTTTCAATAATTACTTTTTAATTTTAATAACGCTACTATATTTCATACTTTACTCTATTTTACTTTACCTGCTCTTTCTTTTTTTCCTACCTTCCCTTCCTCCCTCCCTCCCTCCGCTCCTCCTTCTTTCTTTTTCTTTCCTCCCTCCCTCCCTCCCTTCTTCCATTCACTCTTCCTTTTGCTTTCATTCCTCCCTCCCTCCCACCTTTCTTTCCTTCTTTCTTTCCATCCTTCCTCCCTCCCTCCCTCCTTTCTTTCTTTCTTTCTTCCTTCCTTCCTTTCTTCCCTTCTTCCTTTCTTTCCCTCTCTCTTTCTTTCTTCTACTAATTCTTTCTTTCTACTTTTTCTCACTGTTATTCTGAGCCGGGTGGATGAAAGGCTCTTGGTGCTGCAGCCAGGAGTCAGTGCTGTGCCTCTGAAGTGGGAGAGCCAACCTCAGGACACGGGTCCACAAGAGACCTCCCAGCTCCACATAATATCAAGCAGCGAAAATCTCCCAGGGATCTCCATCTCAACACCAGCACCCAGCTTCAGTCAACGACCAGCAAGCTAGAGTGCTGGTCACCCTATGCCAAGCAACTAGCAAGGCAGGAACACAACCCCACCCATTAGCAGAGAGGCTACCTAAAAACATAATAAGGCCACAGTCACCCCAAAACACACCACCAGACGTGGACCTGTCCACCAGAAAGACAAGATCGAGCCTCAACCACCAGAACACAGGCATTAGTCCCCCCCACCAGGAAGCCTACACAACCTACTGAAACAACCTTAGCCACGGGGGACAGATACCAAAAACAACGGGAACTACGAATCTGCAGCCTGCAAAAAGGAGACCCCAAACACAGTAACATAAGCAAAATGAGAAAGCAGAAAAACACACAGCAGGTGAAGGAGCAAGATAAAAACCTACCAGACCTAACAAATGAAGAGGTAATAGGCAGTCTACCTGAAAAAGAATTCAGAATAATGATAGTAAAGATGATCCAAAATCTTGGAAATAGGATAGACAAAATGCAAGAAACAGTTAACAAGGACCTAGAAGAACTAAAGATGAATCAAGCATCGATTAAAAACACAATAAATGAAATTAAAAATACTCTAGATGGGATCAATAGCAGAATAACTGAGGCAGAAGAATGGATAAGTGAGGTGGAAGATAAAATAGTGGAAATAACAGATGCAGAGCAAAATAAAGAAAAAAGAATGAAAAGAACAGAGGACAGTCTCAGAGACCTCTGGGACAACATTAAACGCACCAACATTCGAATTATAGGGGTTCCAGAAGAAGAAGAGAAAAAGAAAGGGACTGAGAAAATATTTGAAGAGATTATAGTTGAAAACTTCCCTAATACGGGAAAGGAAATAGTTAATCAAGTCCAGGAGGCACAGAGAGTCCCATACAGAATAAATCCAAGGAGAAATACGCCAAGACACATATTAATCAAACTGTCAAAAATTAAACACAAAGAAATCATATTAAAAGCAGCAAGGGAAAAACAACAAATAACACACAAGGGAATCCCCATCAGGTTAACAGCTGATCTCTCAGCAGAAACTCTACAAGCCAGAAGGGAGTGGCAGGACATAATTAAAGTGATGAAGGAGAGAAACCTGCAACCAAGATTACTCTACCCAGCAAGGATCTCATTCAGATTTGATGGAGAAATTAAAACGTTTACAGACAAGCAAAAGCTGAGAGAGTTCAGCACCACCAAACCAGCTTTACAACAAATGCTAAAGGAACTTCTCTAGGCAAGAAACACAACAGAAGGAATATACCTACAATAACGAACCCAAAGCAATTGAGGAAATGGGAATAGAAACATACATATCAATAATTACCTTAAATGTAAATGGACTAAATGCTCCCACCAAAAGACACAGAGTGGCTGAATGGATACAAAAACAAGACCCATATATATGCTGTCTACAAGAGACCCACTTCAGACCTAGAGACACATACAGATTGAAAGTAAGGGGATGGAAAAAGATATTCCATGCAAATGGAAATCAAAAGAAAGCTGGAGTAGCAATTCTCATATCAGACAAAATAGACTTTAAAATAAAGACTATTAGAAGAGACAAAGAAGGACACTACATAACGATAAAGGGATCGATCCAAGAAGAAGATATAACAATTGTAAATATTTATGCACCCAACATAGGAGCACCTCAATACATAAGGCAAATACTAACAGCCATAAAAGGGGAAATCGACAGTAACACAATCATAGTAGGGGACTTTAACACCCCACTTTCACCAATGGACAGATCATCCAAAATGAAAATAAATAAGGAAACACAAGCTTTAAATGATACATTAAACAAGATGCACTTAGTTGATATTTATAGGACATTCCATCCAAAAACAACAGAATACACATTTTTCTCAAGTGCTCATGGAACATTCTCCAGGATAGATCATATCTTGGGTCACAAATGAAGCCTTGGTAAATTTAAGAAAATTGAAATTGTATCAAGTATCTTTTCCGACCACAATGCTATGAGACTAGACATCAATTACAGGAAAAGATCTGTAAAAAATACAAACACATGGAGGCTAAACAATACACTACTCAATAACGAAGTGATCACTGAAGAAATCAAAGAGGAAATTAAAAAATACCTAGAAACAAATGACAATGGAGACACGACGACCCAAAACCTATGGGACGCAGCAAAAGCAGTTCTAAGGGGGAAGTTTATAGCAATACAATCCCACCTTAAGAAACAGGAAACATTTCGAGTAAACAACCTGACCCTGCACCTAAAGCAATTAGAGAAAGAAGAGCAAAAAACCCCCAAAGTTAGCAGAAGGAAAGAAATCATAAAGATCAGATCAGAAATAAATGAAAAAGAAATGAAGGAAACAATAGCAAAGATCAATAAAACTAAAAGCTGGTTCTTTGAGAAGATAAACAAAATTGACAAACCATTAGCCAGACTCATCAAGAAAAGAAGGGAGAAGACTCAAATCAATAGAATTAGAAATGAAAAAGGAGAAGTAACAACTGACACTGCAGAAATACAAAAGATCATGAGAGATTACTATAAGCAACTCTATGCCAATAAAATGGACAACCTGGAAGAAATGGACAAATTCTTAGAAATGCACAACCTACCAAGACTGACTCAGGAAGAAATAGAAAATATGAATAGACCAATCACAAGCACTGAAATTGAAACTGTGATTAAAAATCTTCCATCAAACAAAAGCCCAGGACCAGATGGCTTCACAGGCGAATTCTATCAAACATTTAGAGAAGAGCTAACACCCATCCTTCTCAAACTCTTCCAAACAATATCAGAGGAAGGAACACTCCCAAACTCATTCTACGAGGCCACCATCACCTTGATACCAAAACCAGGCA
This sequence comes from Hyperoodon ampullatus, assembly GCF_949752795.1. Lineage (NCBI taxonomy): Eukaryota > Metazoa > Chordata > Mammalia > Artiodactyla > Ziphiidae > Hyperoodon > Hyperoodon ampullatus. Next base: position 5,463,807 of record NC_136925.1, read on the forward strand.
AGGATGTCACAAAGAAAGAAAACTACAGGCCAATATCACTGATGAACATAGATGCAAAAATCCTCAACAAAATACTAGCAAACAGAATCCAACAGCACATTAAAAGGATCATACACCATGATCAAGTGGGGTTTATTCCAGGAATGCAAGGATTCTTCAATATACGCAAATCAATCAACGTGATACACCATATTAACAAGTTGAAGGAGAAAAACCGTATGATCATCTCAATAGATGCAGAGAAAGCTTTCGACAAAATTCAACACCCATTTATGATAAAAACCCTGCAGAAAGTAGGCATAGAGGGAACTTTCCTCAACATAATAAAGGCCATATATGACAAACCCACAGCCAACACTGTCCTCAATGGTGAAAAACTGAAACCATTTCCACTAAGATCAGGAACAAGACAAGGCTGCCCACTCTCACCACTCTTATTCAACCTAGTTTTGGAAGTTTTAGCCACAGCAATCAGAGAAGAAAAGGAAATAAAAGGAATCCAAATTGGAAAAGAAGAAGTAAAACTGTCACTGTTTGCAGATGACATGATACTATACATAGAGAATTCTAAAGATGCTACCGAAAAACTACTAGAGCTAATCAATGAATTTGGTAAAGTAGCAGGATACAAAATTAATGCACAGAAATCTCTGGCATTCCTGTACACTAATGATGAAAAGTCTGAAAAGGAAATCAAGAAAACACTCCCATTTACCATTGCAACAAAAAGAATAAAATATCTAGGAATAAACCTACCTAAGGAGACAAAAGACCTGTATGCAGAAAATTATAAGACACTGATGAAAGAAATTAAAGAGGATACAAATAGATGGAGAGATATACCATGCTCCTGGATTGGAAGAATCAATATTGTGAAAATGACTCTACTACCCAAAGCAATCTACAGATTCAATGCAATCCCTATCAAACTATCACTGGCATTTTTCACAGAACTAGAACAAAAAACTTCAAAATTTGTTTGGAAAAACAAAAGACCCTGAATAGCCAAAGCAATCTTGAGAACGAAAAACGAAGCTGGAGGAATCAGGCTCCCTGACTTCAGACTATACTACAAAGCTACAGTAATTAAGACAGTGTGGTACTGGCATAAAAACAGAAAGATAGATCAGTGGATCAGGATAGAAAGCCCAGAGATAAACCCACGCACATATGGCCAACTTATCTTTGATAAAGGAGGCAGGAATGTACAGTGGAGAAAGGACAGCCTCTTCAATAAGTGGTGCTGGGAAAACTGGACAGGGACATGTAAAAGTATGAGATTAGATCATTCCCTAACACCATACACAAAAATAAGCTCAAAATGGATTAAAGACCTAAATGTAAGGCCAGAAACTATCAAACTCTTAGAGGAAAACATAGGTAGAACACTCTATGACATAAATCACAGCAAGATCCTTCTGGACCCACCTCCTAGAGAAATGGAAATAAAAACAAAAATAAATAGGACCTAATGAAACTTCAAAGCTTTTGCACAGCAAAAGAAACCACAAACAAGACGAAAAGACAACCCTCAGAAGGGGAGAAAATATTTGCAAATGAAGCAACTGACAAAGGATTAATCTCCAAAATTTATAAACAGCTCATGCAGCTCAATAGCAAAAAAACAAACAACCCAATCCAAAAATGGGCAGAAGACTTAAATAGGCATTTCTCCAAAGAAGATATACAGACTGCCAACAAACACATGAAAGAATGCTCAACATCATTAATCATTAGAGAAATGCAAATCAAAACTACAATGAGATATCATCTCACACCAGTCAGAATGGCCATCATCAAGAAATCTAGAAACAATAAATGCTGGAGAGGGTGTGGAGAAAAGGGAACACTCTTGCACTGCTGGTGGGAATGTGAATTGGTACAGCCACTATGGAGAACAGTATGGAGGTTCCTTAAAAAACTATAAATAGAACTACCATATGACCCAGCAATACCACTACTAGGCATATACCCTGGGAAAACCATAATTCAAAAAGAGACATGTACCAAAATGTTCATTGCAGCTCTATTCACAATAGCCCGGAGCTGGAAACAACCTAAGTGTCCATCATCAGATGAATGGATAAAGAAGATGTGGCACATATATACAATGGAATATTACTCAGCCATAAAAAGAAACGAAACTGAGCTATTTGTAATGAGGTGGATAGACCTAGAGTCTGTCATACAGAGTGAAGTAAGTCAGAAAGAGAAAGACAAATACCGTATGCTAACACATATATATGGAATTAAAAAAAAAAATGTCATGAAGAACCTAGGGGTAAAACGGGAATACAGACACAGACCTACTTGAGAATGGACTTGAGGATATGGGGATGGAAGGGTAAGCTGTGACAAAGCGAGAGAGAGGCATGGACATATATACACTACCAAACGTAAGGTAGATAGCTAGTGGGAAGCAGCCGCAGAGCACAGAGAGATCAGCTCGGTGCTTTGTGACCGCCTGGAGGGGTGGGATGGGGAGGGTGGGAGGGAGGGAGACACAATAGGGAAGGGATGTGGGAACAGATGTGTATGTATGACTGATTCACTTTGTTATAAAGCAGAAACTAATAAAAAATAAATTAAAAAAATAAAAAAATATAAAATAAAATTCTGTGAATATTATTATAAAATGGCCTCTCTTCTTCCTTACATTTAATTAATTTATTTATAAATAAATAGGCCTCTCACTGTTGTGGCCTCTCCCGTTGCAGAGCACAGGCTCTGGACGCGCAGGCTCAGCGGCCACGGCTCACGGGCCCAGCCGCTCCACGGCATGTGGGATCCTCCTGGACCGGGGCACGAACCCGCGTCCCCTGCATCGGCAGGAGGACTCTCAACCACTGCGCCACCAGGGAAGCCCTTCCTTACATTTTAATTGTCACTTGCCCTTTTGTAAATGCAGTGGAACTTTGAGGGAGGCTGACGTGGAGGCCTGGGCTCACATTACGCACGAGGCAACTGCAGCGGAAACCGCGGGAGGACCTGCCAACAGCCACGCCATCATTTTCTCCTCTAGCACATCTTTCTGCATTTCAGGGACAGAGGAGATAGAAATCAATTTCCCCAGATTCCTCTGCAGTTAGGATTTTGGAGGAGGTTTGAGTTCTGCCAATCAGAGCACTCATTTGAGAACCGGATTTAGCCGTGCGTTACGGAAGAAGAGGAGGGGGCTCAGGGCAAGCGTTTTGCTGGCGCGGACTGTAGCAGAGGCGGCACAGTTCTGGGTTATCCTGCAGCTGGTCCAGAGGCTTCCTGCGCTTCCAGGTTCTCAATCCTAGTAGAAGCAGCGGGATGCTATCTTGGTGACCCACTGGTTTAGGGAGTCATTGCTGTAAGCTCAGTCTTCCCAAAGGTGCTTGGATCTATATATCCACCTGGAAGATTCACAGAGCTCAGTGCCACGTTGAAGTCTTGAAATATTCAGGGGTGGAAATTCCTACCACATGCCCAATAAATGTGCCTATTTGACCTGTTCAGGACATTGAAGGATCTTGGAGAATAACAGTGAGTTATCACAAAATTAATCGGGTGGTGTTTGTAATTACACAGTGCTAATTACTGTTCCAGATGTAGCTCCCTGCCTCTGATACATATTAGACAGGTCTTGATCTGGGGGTTTGCATTCACCTAGGAGACAGCAGGGCACTTTTCCTGTCCTATTAAGGCTATGTCAACTTGCTGGCTCCGGGCCATTATTTAATAGTTCATAGGATTCTGATCATTGAAACGTTCCACAGGACATTGTGCCAGTGCACTGTACTGATGACATCATGCTGATATGGCAGGGGTTTTGAGGGCCCTGGTAAATCACATGCATTCCAGAGAGGGAACCCCAGAATTCAGGTGCCTGATACACTTGGGCAGTTTCTCGGTCTTAGGCATGTTGGAATACACCCCTAAAGTGAAAAACATGTTGCTTTAGATGTACTTACTATCACTAATAAACAGATACAATGCTTGATGGGTCTCTGGATATTCGAGGCAACATATATTTCTTTGGTTTTCTACTCAGATGCACATATTGAGAAACCACAAGGCTGTGAACTTTGAGAAAGGCCCAGAGGAGCATATTAAGATCTCTAGCTGGTCTACGTTGGGGAACAAGAGGCTCTGCCCCATGGACCTTATGACCAGTAAGAGCCACTATTCCTGGAGCTAATCAGTACACCTGTAGCTGACCCTAATGAGACAATCACGGGGCGGGGGGGCACTTGGGTTTGGGAAGAAAGTCATAACTTTCTTAACAAGTAAATATTACCCTTTATAGAAAAAAAGAAAAACTCCTTGCTTATGCTATTTGGCCCCAGTAATGACTGAATGCGTGCCTGATAGTGGGACACCACGTGACTATACGCCCAGAGCTGTGAACTGGGTATCACCTAAGGTTAGGTATACACAGCGATACTCCATCATCAAGTAGTTGTACTAGATACAAAATTGGGATCAAGCGGGAACTAAAAACAGAAGTAAATTTTCCTTCAACAGTTAGTTCCAACTGGAATACCACTTCTTATAAGGTTGAGGGACAGGAAACTTATGTTCTAAACCAGTGACCAATATCCGATGCTCTTTCTCCCACATCCAGAATATACAGGTTGAGGAGCCAAGGTATGAAGGTCAGACTGGGAACTCTCGATATTACATCTAATGGTTTATTGGCAAAGTGTTATTGCCATCCTTGTGGCATTGGATTTTGTCTTAGAGGTCTACATAACCACGTGAAAAGGGTTCCGACCAAAGGACCAAACAATGGCTCCGTGGACTGGAAGCTGAGATTGCCACCTGGCTACATGGATTTCTTCATGCCACTGTACCAATGGCAAAAAAGAAGTTCCTGTGTTGGCTGGTGCAATTGACCACTATGGTGGAGGAAAACAGGCATTTACAGTGCCGTGTCAGCAGGGAAGATTACATCTGGAAGCCAGGGATTGCCCTCTATTTCTGACATGTCCCAGTGGCAGAAATAAATAGAATACTACAGCAACCTCATGAGGCAAGATGACCAAAAGGTCAGATCCTTCAGGGATGAAACTCTGGGTAGATCAACTAAGTGAGGTTCTGGCTGAGGACAAAGGGAGAATGTAATTGGCAGTGGAGGGAGAAAATCAATACAAATTATGGACTTATAACCAGTTATAGAACCGAAGGCCATGATGGGTTACTTTATTCCTTCTTTGTGGGTATGTGTGCGTGTTTGTGTATTTTATAATTTAGTCCATGAATTACAAAGTATCAAACTAGAACTGTGACTGAACTAGCATAGGGATGATCATCACATCACACTATATCACATGAAAAGATCGAGACTGAATCCCTCCTTTTGATAAGAGGTCTACAGGTTTTTGTTTCTACAGAGCACTGGTGCATTATGTTTTCACAGCACATTGCTGTTGCTATTGAGATTTGGTGGAAGTTTGAATACGGGAAAAAGGGAGTCTATGAACACTGAATAATTAGAGGAGCAGTCCACAGCAGGTAGACTGGGATCACCACTCAAATATTCTTCAAGCATTCTTCCAGTGCTGAAGAGGCTAAAACTCTTTTTAGAGAGGGTTCTGGATATAACGTAAATGTTTGTAGTAAGTCGATCTTATGTAAGACATAGTCAGAATTACTTGAGGTGAAAGGCAGGTTGCAGGGCATCCCTTTTGAATGATGATACAGTTCCTAGAAGATGCAGCATGATTCTGGAACAGGTGGCAGAAGTGTTCCTGATTCAGGAGATTCCTGATGATGACAGAAGTGCTTTCGATCTGGGACTGGCAGCTTTGGAAACTTCTATCTCTGTGCTGCCTCGATCATGGCAGAAGCAGCAGAAACCGTGATTCTGTGGTGTGGTTTACAAGAGGAGATTTTAAGACAAATTTCAGAACTGTGCTTAATGTGAGCACTGATCCCAAAGATGCAAGTTCAGTAGAGAAAGAGAAAAGAGTAAAGAGAACCAAGCAGAGATTCAAGAACGTGTGAAATAAAAACTCAAGGCAGATGAGCTCAGGAGCAGAATGAAGATGACTGAGGAAAGAGTCTATGTACTTGAATACAGGTCAGTAGAATTTATGCACCCTGAGGAATGAACAGAATCTCAGGGGCGCATGGGACAATACACACACGTCTATCAAGTGTAACTGGGATCCAGAAGGAGAAATGGGTCAGAACAGGCAGAAAATGTTTGAACAAATAATGGCTGAAAACTCCCTGAATTTGGCCAAAGACATACATTAAAGAATCTCATTGAACCCAAGCAACAAATATAAAAAGAAAAAGTAAAGCCTAGGCATATCAGAGCCAAACCCTTAAAACTGTGGTTAAAGAGACAAAGTTGAGAGCAATCAGAGAAAAATGACACCTTACAGGGCACATAATACAAATAACTGTGGACTTCCCATCAGAAACTAGGGTGGTTTGAAAAGACTAGATTATTATCTTTAAATTGCTGGGGAAAAAAAGAAATGTCAACCTAGTATTCTATATCCAGCAAAAAATCCTTCAAGAATGAAGGTAAAATAGATATTTTCAGGTAAAATAGATATTTTCAGATAAGAAGTAAAAGTAAGAAAATAGGTAACCCACAGAGCCACAGTATAAGAAATGCTAAGATAAATTATTTTTATGCTTAGTAGAAATGATACTAGTGGAAAATTTGAATCTTCATGAAGAAATGAAGGCCATCAAAAATGGTAACTATTTGGGTAAATATAAAAGTTTATTTCCCCCTTAATTTCTTCAAAATACAAGTAAAAATATATACAATATTGTCTTGGATGTGGATGTAATATATGGGACAATTATAGCATAAGAAATAAGGGCATGAGCCAATGATCAATTTATCGCCTCCCAGCTCCAAATTCACCCTTCAATATATGATCAGCGACAGCAGACACCATTTTTTAAAATATCTCTCCTTTACATGAGCAACACAGTAGGTTTCTCAGCACAGGATGCTGAGAAAGGATTAACTGCATGAGAAAGGTTTCCTGCTCTTTCTGGCTGCTGCACAGCGGGCCGGCGGCGTCGATGGGAGGACACCTGGTGGAGCTCAGCCCCAGCTGCCCATCCAGAACATCCGGCCCCCTGAAGACCTTGCAAGCTCACCGTAGCCTGGCGATAATCCTCCCACAACCCTCTCTCCGCAGAAACCAGCAGCCTGAAGTCCTCCTGCCCTGGGTGCCTTCTGCAGGCATCAGGGTGGCTTGTCTGCAGCCCAGAAGGTTCCTGCCAAGCTGACCCTTCCTCTGTGGCTTTCCTGTGACCTGGAGGGTTTCCTCTGAGCCCTCACTCCCTGTGTACACTCACTCCACTAATTGCTGACCACCTGAATCCTGCTGCATGAAAATACAACATATAGACCCTCGTGTAATACAGCTGAAGATGCTCTTGGAGGCAAATTTAGGGGGGGAGCATGGGAAGAAAAGCCTAAATCAAAGTAACTGATCGTTCACTATTTCTTACCTTCATTCATCTGGAAAGCAGAAGCTAAGCTGCCTTTGAGGGCCTTAGAGATTACATTGCCCACCTCTCATCAGCCAACCATGATTTTGCAATTTGATCTTTTTTTAATTCTGGATAACAGCTCTCCCTTTGCCACCCCTCCCCCAACAGCCCCTGGCAACCACTAATGTACATTCTGTCTCTACTCTGTCTCTATAGATTTACCTATCTGGACATTTCATGTAATAGAATGCTACTACATGTGGTGTTCGTGTCTGCCTCGTGCCATTTAGAATATTTTTTCGAAGTTCATAAATTCTGTAGCATGTATCAGTATGCCATTCTTTTCCATGGCCAAATAATAGTCCACTGTATTTATGAATATACCAGTTTTGTTTATCCACCCATCAACTGACGGACATTTGGGTTGTTTCCATTTTTTGGCTATTAGGAATATTGATGCTATGAACATTCATGTACATGTTTTTAGATAGATACATGTTTCAACTCTCTTGAACACATACCTAGGAGTGGAACTGCTCAGTAACATGATAACTCTATATATAACTTTTTGAGGAAATGCCAAACTGTTTTTCAAAGTGACTACACCATTTTATATGCCCGCCAGCCATGGACAATGATGAGCTTCTCCACATCCTTGTTCCATCCTCATCAACACCTGCCATCTTTTTTATTTTAGCCATCCTACTGGATGCGAACTGGTATCTCATTGTGCTTTTGGTTTGTACTTCCCTTAAGGACTAACACTTCTGAGCATCTTTTCATGTTGTTTATTGGCCATCTGTATATTTCCTTTGCAGAAATATCTACTCAACTCATTTGCCTATTTTTATTGGTTTATGTATCTTTTTTTATTACTGAGTTTTAAGAGTTCCTTATATAGTCTGGATATAGATCCCTTATCAGATATATGACTTGCAAAAATTTTCTCCCATTCTGTGGGATTTCTGTCTATTTTCCTGTTATCATTAGTAGCACAAGTTTATTTATTTTTTGTCTTTTGGCATCTCTGTGTTTGGTTTCACATCTAAGAAACAAATGCCTAGCCCTAGGTCAGAAATAATTACTCCTATGTTTGCTCCTCAGAATTTACAGTTTTAGTTCTTTAACCTACAATCCATTTTGAGTTAGTTTTGGTATATGGTCCATTTGCATGTGGATATGCAGTTGTTCCAGGACCATTTGTTGAAAAAACTATCTTTACCACACTGAATTGCTTTAGTACCCTTGCTGAAATCAACTGTCTACAAATTTAAGGGTTTACTGACAGATCCTCAATTCTATTACATTAATATATATACGTATCCTTACCCTTACTCTTTGCTATAGATTTGTAGCAAGTTTTGTATTTAGGACATGTGAATCCTCCAACTTTGTTCTCCTTTTTGAAGATTATTTTGGTTATTCTGGGCCCTTTTTTTTTTTTTGGCGGTACACGGGCCTCTCACTGTTGCGGCCTCTCCCGTTGTGGAGCACAGGCTCCGGATGCTCAGGCCCAGCGGCCATGGCTTACGGGCCCAGCCGCTCCGTGGCACGTGGGATCCTCCCAGACCAGGGCACGAACCCGTGTCCCCTGCATCAGCAGGCGGACTCTCAACCACTGCGCCACCAGGGAAGCCCTCTGGGTCCTTTTTATTTCCATGTGAACTTTAGTGTCAGCTTGTCAATTTCTGCAAACAAATGTGGCTGGGATTTTAGTAGGGATTGTGTGGAATCTCTAGATCAATTTGAGGAATATTACCATCTTAAAAATATAATTCCTGAACATGAAATATTTTTCTCTTTGATTTCTTTCAACAATGTCTGGTAGTTTTTAGCAAGGATATCTTGTACTTCTCTTGATAATTCATTCCTAAGTATTTTGTTATTTTCATGCTAATATAAACAGAATTATCTTAATTTCATTTTAGAATCAAATCACTTTTTGAATATGTATTTTATATATAACTTCCCTTAATATATTTTTTTCTTAAACATGTGCAAGAAACTTGGGTCAGAAACAACTAAATTATCAATACATTCTTCCTATAGTATATAAGATAAGTCAATAAACCTAAGAATTGTGGGTGGGAAGCAAAAAAAAAATTACATACAGCATCTCCTTTGGTTCCCTTTTTGCTTCAAAAAAAATTAACTTCAGCCATTAAAGATAGGAAATGAAATTTGTAACAGAATTATATCATCGAAGTGGTACTGCTGTGTAGCATTTTCATGAATATTTGGGATATACAATACTATGGATTCTGTAATCATCTCTATATTCTCTAAAATGTCCATCACCTAACCTCTCAGGAGGCTCCCATAACTTGGGGTGTAACTTGCCTATCCCTCTGCTGCTGCTATAGCTACTACTAGGATACTTACAACTATTACTACTACTACTACCAGAGATAATCTGGTCACTAAGAGTTCAGACTCTGAAGCCAGACGCCTGTTCAAAACTTGACTCTGCAAAGTACTCCCTATGTGACCATTGGGAAGTTACCACACTTCTCTTCACCTCAGTTTTCTCACTTGTAAAAGGGGGATAAGAAGAGTTAAAATTTCATAGGTTTGTTTTGAAAAATAGATGAGTTAATACACATAGGTACTTGTAACAGTGCTTGGCACATAGAAATGCCCAATAAATGTCAGCTATTTTCAACTCCAAGAAAAGAAGATAACAAAATGGAAGTATGGAAATGTCTTTCTTTCATCTCACCTGCAGCTTTATGAAGTGCTTACATCTCCTCTACCCTATTTCTTTTCTCAAGGAGGAGAAGTGCAGGAATGACTGGGCTCTGGACTGAAGTGCCAAAGAAGGAACAGGCTGGGTGAAGAAATAACAGGATCTGTGCCTTTGGCTTCAGCTCTCAGGGAACATCATCTCTTTGTGACTGCAGTGATAAGAGACTCTCAGAGGGTGCCTATCTCCTGACTAAGAGTACACCCCAGTTAAAAAAAAAAGAGGGCTTCCCTGGTGGCACAGTCGTTGAGAGTCTGCCTGCCGATGCAGGGGACGTGGGTTTGTGCCCTGGTCTGGGAAGATCCCACATGCCGCGGAGCGGCTGGGCCTGTGAGCCATGGCCGCTGAGCCTGCGCGTCCGGAGCCTGTGTTCCGCCACGGGAGAGGCCACAGCGGTGAGAGGCCCGCTCAAAAAAAAAAAAAAAAAAGGGTAAAAGGGTGACAATTAGGAGGAACAAGGTATGGCCAAGAATGCCTAGATCAAGCACTGTTGTTGGCCAGAGATATGCACATATGCCTGACACAGGTACATCCCAGTCCTTTAAGGCAACGTAACAGGTAGGCCTTCATTATAGTAGGGCTTTTGCTCTAAAGACAGTGCATAGGTCTGTGGGCAGAATTCTGGAAATCTTCTCCTCAGAGGTGCCGCTAAGGAGAAATCTACAAACTAGAGCTTAGCAGGTTTCCAAAGGAGAGACCTAGTGTTGGATAACACTGGTCGGTGGGAGGGATAACTCCAACCAAGTGTGTTTAGAAAGACAGTAATAGTAGACAAGTTCAGACCTTGTCAGAAGAACAGCAAGAAGTGACAGGCACCCTGGCAATCAAGTTCAATACAAGAAAGAAGGGTCTGAGAAGAGGTCATGTTTGAAAATCCATGATCAGCTGTACACTGTAGGATCTCAGTTTTGAGGATAAAGTAAGAAATTGGGAAGGCTGACAATGCAGGGAACCAAGCAGAGAGAAATAAGACAGGAACTCAGTTCCCATGCCTGCCAGACACAGGCAAAGCACAAAATATGCTTACTGGGATTAGAATATGAGGTCTGCAGTTCTAGAAGCACTACTGATTTGAGATGAAATTATCCAGGGCTCCTCGAATCCTCGCCATGGAACAGCTGGGAGCCCAGGGCTTGAGGAAGAGTTAAGCACACAGATATGGGTCAACTGACTGCTGGGGAAATAGGTAGAAGGGACAACGTCCCACTATGTGAAGATGCTCAAATACTTCGTGTATCATGGAGCTTCAAAATAAAGCAAGGCTTTAAAAACAATCAAAAGGTAGGCAAACGTTTGATTAAGTTTAGGGCAAGGAGTAAAAAATGTAAAAAATAGTGGTACAGGGCTAAAAGATGACCAAAAAAACCCTTATGCATTTACTTCCCATTTTTCCCATTCAAAGGGATGATCTTCAATCTGGAGATAATAAAAAATAGTCTAAATAGAAGATAATATAATGCAGAATTAGAAGTTCAAATTCAGTGATTACTGGGTAGAGCAGATGTAAGTGCTTTATAAAGCTGCAGATGTGATGAAAAAAAAGACATACTGTGAGAACTGAACTACCTGAACGGAGCTCAATGTTTAAAGAATTTTATCCTAAAGTACACAAGGTACTTGTAAATGTAACTGATAATATATTCATGATAACTGTTGAGAAATCAGAAAAAAGGCCCTAAGGAATAGAAATGGGCAAGTGACACATGGATTTTAAAAAAATATGAGAGTAGACGTCTTGATTCATAGAATAATACATATGTGGGTACTGGGACAATTCTAGACATTACTATGCAGAAAATTTTTGACAACTAAGAACCATACAGAGTCCAGGAGAAAAGTGCATCAATTAATAAATGTCAGGCACACTAACCTTAATTCCTGTCCTGTTATGATAGAGTTGGTATACTCAATCAAAAGAAGTCCCAGACATAGAATGTAGTGATTTCAACAAAGGCTCTGAGCAAGCCTTTAGGATTTCTTGTGGTTATAATAGGGGCCGTATGAGTTTCAGGCTGGTTGAATGAACTGCATATGAATTGCATGTGTGGATTGTAACTGCAGGGGCTCCTCTAACATCATGCCACAGTATTGGTCCTTTGGTCACATTTTTAATGAATAATTTGAACAAAATCTTGCAAATCAAAATTTAAACTATGCAATACTGGAAGAAACAGCTTGTGCTGTGGTACCAAATCAAGATTCAAATGAACTCCCTCAGCTACAATAACTAGCCCTAATTACGTGAAATTTAATAGGGATGTGTGAAAAGTTATGTTTATTTAAATTTCTATAACTGCTGAAAACAAGAATTGTAACTACAGATATTGAAAATATCTTTTAATATGCTAAGTACCTACTCAGGTTGGTGCTAAGGACAATTAACATTCAGAAGAATCCAAAAGGTCCCAAAAGGGAACAGTGGTACCTTCATAAAGGTCTTCATATTTCCTATAAGATTTTCTCACGTAGGCTCAGACATGGGATAGGCAGTGATTTCTGTTAGACTTTGTCATTTTGTTCAAGCCAATGTGACTGAGAATCTGGAAAGGTGTGGGGCCCTACCCAATAAACTTTAAAACAGCCATCTGCCTATATGCAGAGCGGGTCTTGCTTATTTATGAAACTTCTCAAAGGTAGCAGATTAACTGAACAAAATTTCATTTCCTTATCACTGGGGACTGTGTGACATTTGAATGGAAGTCAAAAGTAAATAATAATAATAACATGGCATTTTATATGCTCAGCAGGATCTGAGGGGGTTGTAGAAATTCTATGCTTTGTCATTTATTCAAATGGTTCCTATCCTTGAGTCACTGACATGTGTTTAAAGATGTACATGCTAGTAAGAGATACATCATATCACACTTCACAAAAGAATAACAGCAAACATGTAAGTGTTAGCAAGTTCACACTGAATTCTGGGAAACAATCTGAAGAAAACAGTTTGAGATCAAAGGTACATAATTATCACTGAATAACCAAACAAGTAGTAGAGATTGGTTATATGGAAGGACTGCCTTGGACATGCATTAGGATGCTGAACCACGCCTTCTATTTCTATGATATCTATTTGTATAACTCTACTAATGAAGGAAACTAAGTTAAACCAACTAAAAATGTCTATTAGAACAACAAGAACTATGCTAGTTTTTTCTGCCTAAGAATTTAGGCAAAAGGCTTGGGATACTCCATTTACTATCCTGACAATACTGATAATGGCATTTCCCATTTTTAAAAGAATTTGAAAAATGAGGCAATTAAGACTCAAAAATGTTAAGGTTACATGGTGAGTGGTAGAGTCTAGTACTAGATTTAGATTGTTTTTTCAACTTGAATGCCTAATATCTCTGCTGCGAGTAAAGTAAAACTTACAGGATAACATGGCAACAGAGTAGCAGAAAATAATATCAGTAAAAATACACTGCAATTTATTAAGCTTTTATGTTGCATTATGCACAATGCTTAGTGTCTATATATTATATCATTTAATCCTCAAAACAATCCTAGGAGGAGGTGTAATCTCAATATAAATAATAGGAAATCGTTTGAGAGAGAGTAATCTGTTCAAAGTTAGATCAAATACACATTAGAATCAGAATTCTCCTGTGCTCTTAACCATTGCATACCTAAAGCTATCATATCCCAATCTCTCTTGGAGGCATAATTAATCTGAAAGCCTCCAAGAGCATTCATGGAGAATGTTCAACCACTTGCCATATTTTGATAAGAATGTTATTACCACTTTGAATTAAAGATACACTTGCTGGACTATAAAGTATTGATTTCTGTTACTAGACCAACACTGGAAACAAGCTGAACTGTAAGGGAAAAGAGACTCAAATACACAGGTACAGATGGTATCAGCCCTAAATCTGGGTGGACAATGCACTGATAATTGTTTCCTACTTCCTGAAACATCTAACATTATATTTCACCCCTTTATTTCCCTAGTATTCTACAGTTAACATGCATTAATTGTATAAAACAAGAAAACCAAAAGTCTATGTAGAACAAAATATATATACTTTAGGGAATGTTACTCCAGGAAAGCTGGGGAAATAAACAGGTATGAAAACCCTCTTCCCATAAATGTTACAAGCGTACCTATGAAACTTCTGAAATAACCAAAATATTCAGCAATATAAACTGTAGCTATTAATATAAATCTGGATTATCAGAATTGAGGTGACCACAGTAGTCAAGCAACTTAGAGGTAGAAATGTCCAGAGAATTGACCTCTGGAACTAACCACAGCTTTACACAAACCATATGAAGGGCCCTGCCACCGCCCTAGCCCTCCAGGATCTGAGCAGTGCCAATCTGTGGAAGAAAAGCTGTTTTACAAAGATCTTAGAACTTCAGCGCAACAAGAGTGAAGGTTAGCAATCCAAACTCAATCGAAAGTAAATCACAGTAAAAAATTTTCAAGGCTCTCACTCATATGAAAAAATATATACTACAAAAGTAAATATGTTGTACAGTTTAGAGTAAAAGTTACTGCTGCAATTAATTACATAAAATGATTTTTTTTAAACTGCATGTGTTAAGATTTCCTATGAGGTAGGAGATTATTCATGAAAATGCCATGATTCTAAATAGGACACAACAAAATTAAAGCTATAATAGTCAAAAGTAAATGGTCATACATTCATTCATTCTTTATAGCAAACTTTGACTGAGTGTAGACATTGTGCAAATGACTGAGCTAGTCCCCAATGTCACTTAGAATTCAATAAAGAATAAAATAAGATTACTTTTGCTTTAGTGGTTACTTCTGCCTATGGTGGGAAGATAATTTAAAAAGCTTTCAAAATGCAATCCGATTTGATCCTGATGTGAAAGGATTCTTTTCAAAAAGTTTAAAACGTGACTCCTACAAATTTGGAGTGAACACATCAGTGGTGTATTTGTATCATTAATGAGGGTAAAGAACATTTGAGGAATTGAGCATTGGCTTTAAAGAAAGAATACTGTAATAAGACTGCTAGGTTAGATACAAAACTGGTTAATACCTTACAGAATAAATCCCTAACGTAACCTCCAGGATAATCTTTTTCTTTTCTTTTTATAAGGTTTGAGAGAGTTTATGCATTTATGCATTAACACAAATGGCTGTGCCTAGTAGGGCTTATCTTTTCAACTGTACAGAATCATTTGCATCTATACTAGACAAGAATCAATGTGTTAATACAGAACTTTACAGAGTCAGGGCTCTGATGAAGTACATTCCCAGACATTTCAATACTCCTTGGGTTAGCCTATTAGATAAGGCCCTAGTATGTCACTAAGAGGATGATCAGCCAACCTCTTGTCTTATTTCTAGCTCTTGATAATGTATCTTAACACTAGATAAAGCAGTATATTTTAATGCATTGTTGAATTCTTAAGAAAGAAAGAGGGATCCTCAGAGGCCAAAAGACAAAGAGGAAATAAAGAGAAAAAAGATGAAATCAGACAATTAACTTTTAGAAATGGATAAGCTGGGACTGCCTTGTCAGTAAACAAGTACTAACAGCACAGAATTCTCAACTAATGACTGGGCACTTCTGACGCAAGCGAAAGCCTGAGATTCCCTAGATTAAGTCTAAAGGGTTAAAGTACTAATGAAAGGCATCCTGGGAAACATCTACTAGCAAAAGAAACTTCCAAATTAGTAATAATAATACCAGTGGAAGAACTAGTAATAATCATCTCTAAGGACATGCAAAGTCAGCTATGTCTACATGGGGTCTGCAGTTCAAATTTATACTACTGAGTATTCCAGGACCCCAAGCTGAGAAAGTCAGCTAATTTCTTCTGGCAACTAGAAGATGCAAATATAAAAACACTTTTTTTCTAGTTTTACTGAGATATAATTGATATATAATCTTGTGTATGTTTCAGATATATAATTTGATGATTTGATGCACTTACATATTGTGAAATGATTACCACTGTAGGGTTAGTGAACACCTCCATCACCTCACATAATCACCGTTTCTTTTTCTGTAGTAAAAGTTTAAGATCTACTCTCTTAGCATCTTTCAAGTATATAATACAATATGATTAACTATAATCACCATGCTGTACATTAGATCCCTAGAACTTGTTCATCTTATAGCTGAAAGTCTGTACCCCTTGACCAACATCTCCCAGTTTCTTCCACCCAACAGCCCTTCATAAACACCGTTCTAATCTCTTTCTATGAGTTCAGCTTTTTTAGAATTCACTTATAAGTGATATCATATGGCATTTGTCTTTCTCTGACTTATTTCACTTTGCATACTGCCCTCAAGCTCCACCCATGTTGTCAAAAATGGCAGGATTTCCTTCTTTCTTGTGACTGAATAATATTCCATTATATGTATATATGCCACATCATCTTTACCCATTCATCTATAGACAGACACTTATGTTGTTTCCTTCCTTATCTTGGCCATTATGAATAATGCTACAATGAACATAGGAATAAGGATATCTCTTTGAGATCCTGATTTCATTTCCTTTGGATATATAACCAGAAGTGGAATTGCTGGATCATATAGTAGTTCCAATTTTAATTTTTTGAGGAACCTCCATACTATTTTCCCTACTGGCTGTACATTTTACATTCCCACCAACAGTGCACCAGGGCCCCTTTCTCTACATCCTCATCAACATTTATCTCTTGTCTTTTTTATGACAGCTGTTCTAACACGTGTAAGGTGATATCTCCTTGTGGTTTTGTTTTGCATTTGCCTGTTGATTTGTGATATTGAGCGTTCTTTCATGTACCTGTTGGTCATGTTTATGCCTTCTTTGGAAAAATGCCTGTTCAGTTCCTCTGCCCATTTTTAAACAGATTGTATGTTTTTTTTGTTATTCAGTTGTACAAGTTCTTTATTTTCTCCCATTCTGTAGGTTGCCTTTTCATTTTGGTGATTCTTTCTTTTGCTGTGCAGAAGCTTTGAAGTTTGATGTAGTCCCACTTGTTGAATTTTGCTTTCGTTGCATGTGCTTTGGTGTCATATCCAAAAAAATCACTGCCAAGACCAATGTTAAAGAGCTTCTTCCCTGTTTTCTCCCAGGAATTTTATAGTGTTAGCGCTTATGTTTAAACCTTTAATCCATTTCAAATTAATATTTGTGAGTGGTATAAGATAGGACTAGGGGTCTGATTTCATTTTTCTGCATGTGGTTATACAGTTTTCCCAATACAATTTGTTGAAGAGACTATCCTTTCCCCACTGAGTGCTCTTGCCTCCCTTTTCAAATATTAGTTGACCATATGTGTGGAGGATTTATTTCAGCTCTGTATTCGGTTCCATTGGTCTATGTGTCTATTTTTATGTCAGAACCATACTGTTTTAATTACTATAGCTTTGTAGCATGGTTTGGAAATGTGTGATGCCTCCAGCTTTGTACTTCTTTCTTAGGATTGTTTTGGTTATTTGGGGTCTTTTGTGGTTCCATAAGAATTATAGGATTGGGGTTTCTATTTCTGTGAAAAATGCCATTTGAATTTTAATAGGGATGCCATTCAATCTATAGATGGTTTTGGGTAGTATGGACATTTTAACAACATTAATTTTTTCTGAGCAATGAATATAGAATATTTTTCTATTTATTTGTATCTTAACTTCTTTCTCCAACATCTTTAAGTTTTCAGTGTACAGATTTTTCACTTCCTTGGTTATACTTATTCCAAACTATTTTTTGGTTTAATTTATTTCTGGCTGTGTTGGCTCTTTGTTGCTGTGCAAGGGTTTTCTCTAGTTGTGGCGAGCAGGGGCTACTCTTCATTGTGGTGCACGGGCTTCTCATTGTGGTGGATTCTCTCATTGTGGAGCATGGGGTCTAGGCACACAGGCTTCAGTAGTTGTGGTGTACAGGCTCAGTAGTTATGGCTTGCAGGCTCTAGAGCACAGGCTCAGTAGTTGTGGTGCACGGGCTCAGTTGCTCCGTGGCAGGTGGGATCTTCCCAGACCAGGGCTCAAACCCATATCCCTAAAATTGGCATGCAGATTCTTAACCACTGTGCCACCAGGGAAGTCTCCAAAGTATTTTATTGCATAATACATTTGGGAGTGCTCCAGCCTCTTCAATTATTTGGAAGACTTTGAGACAGATTGGCATTAATTTCTTAAACATTTGGTAGAATTCATCAGAGAAACTACTACAAAACCACTCTTGAGGAAAACATTCCCAACTTAGTTCTTCAGGATAAACACAGATTAAATTCAAATATGGGCTTATAATAAAAACTGACCAAATAAACTTGAAAATAAGCCATCATCCATTAAACAGCAATAACAACGTAACAAATTTGGATCTCTGATGACTTCAGACATAACTAGATTTATGAAATATAGGCTATAAAATAACTATGAATGAAATGATGAGATTTGAAAAAATAAAAGTAACTGAAAAATAAAATATTAAAATTATACACAGTTAATGAGAGAAATAGCAGTTTAGTCACAGTTAAAGGGAAAGGTAGTAAGTTAGAAATGGATATAAAGAAATCATCCAGAATATAGAAATATAAAAAATAGAAGATATTTTTTGGCCATGACATGGCTTGTGGGATCTTATTTGCCTGACCAGGGATTGAACCTGGGCCACAGCAGTGAAAGAACTGAGTCCTAACCAGTGGACCATCAGGGTATTCCCAAGAAAGGATGTTTAATATGTGAATAGAGGTTAAGAGACATAGAGAATAGAATGACAAGATATATGTTTATAGAGTTGTTGGTTTTTTTTTGTGGTATGCAGGCCTCTCACTGTTGTGGCCTCTCCCGTTGCGGAGCACAGGCTCCGGATGTGCAGGCTCAGCGGCCAAGGCTCACGGGCACAGCCACTCCATGGCATGTGGGATCCTCCCAGACCGGGGCACGAACCCGCATCCCCTGCATCGGCAGGTGGACTCTCAACCACTGCGCCACCAGGGAAGCCCCTGCTTTTTCTTTTAAAGAGAGAAATCTGGACAGGAAACAATATAGGAAAATATAAAGGAAGAAAGTTTTCCAGGCATAAGGAACAACAAGAATTTATAGATAAGGGAAGCATAACGTATACTAACAGAAAAGAACAGACTGACAACATAATTCCTCAATAGCAACAATTAAAGCCATAAGTCTTTGGTATATTATCTTCAAGATACCTAGAAATAACTGTGTACCTAGCAGAACTATTCTTCAAGAACAAAGACAAAATAAGACAATTTTAATGACTAAAACATGATTTCAACACTTAACTGTACTGAAGGCACCTCTGAAGGTTGGACTTAAAGAAAAAGGAAAATGGTCCCAGGAGTCTCTTTTTGTTTAGTATTCTGAAGAGGTCTGTTTCCCTTTTCTTATGTCTATTTATTTAAAAGTTTTTTTTTAGACATACTTTTATATTCATTTTAACCTGCATCAAAAGAAAGCTTATCCCAATACTGACATTCGTTGGATGTGTTAAGTAAAGCCACACACTGCATAGTGAAAAAAGGGATAACATGGTAAAAAAAAAAAAAAATAAGGCTTATGTTCTCAGAAAGCTCAGTAAAAAGCAAACACAAACTTAAATAATACATGGAGGAAATAAATGAAGAAAATAAAATAAGAAAAGCAGGTACATATAAAGGTTAGATATTGTGAAAATCAGACTTTCTTAAAGAAGAAAATAGAACAAATGAATCAGAATAAATTCTCAAAGATCAAAGTAAATAAATCTTCCTAGAAGAAAACAAAAGATCAGATATAGGAAACTGAAGGACCTCTTCTTCCAAACAAAATTGATACACTGAAACCAACACCAAGATATATGTAGGAAATATTAAATCCCAGTTAAAAAGAAAGGCTCTTATTATTTCCTTCCTAAGGCAGTTGTTGGATCTCTTTAATGGAGGAAAGCTACCAGCCAATTTCCAGTTCTCAAGCATCACTTAAAAGTATTTCCCACATCGCAGGTTAATGTATTCATAGGGGGAAGACAAGGGCAAAGTGAAGAAAACTTTGGATGGAAAGAACTTGGGGTGATCAATGGTTAAACATAGACAGCCTTTTGGGGAAGAGCCTGGACTCTAGAGCAGGAGCTCGCACCTCTTCATTCTTTGATCCATGAGTAAAGCTTTCCTTTGCTTCTGAACCGAACTTGGTCTCACTCTACTGACGCAAGCAACACCAGACAGAAGGACCAACTCAAGAGGATCCCATTAGACTACTGCATTTATTTTTCTCAAGTTTGTTTTTCCCTTCAGAGAAGATCTCTTAACAAGCATGAGCACCAAAAGTACTTGTTTTTGGCTTTAATCTTCACTAGCTCTTTAAAAGAGCCATTACAGGGGAGAGACCTTCAAGATGGCGGAGGAGTAAGATGTGGAGATCACCTTGCTCCCCATAAATACATCAAAGATACATCTACATGTGGAACAACTCCTACAAAACACTTACTGAACACTGACAGAAGACCTCAGACTTCCTCAGAGGCAAGAAAATCCCCACGTACCTGGGCAGGGCAAAAGGAAAAAACAGAGAGAAAAGAATAGGGACAGGACCCGCACCTCTGGGAGGGAGCTGTGAAGGAGGAAAAGTTTCCACACACTAGGAAACCCCTTCACTGGCGGGGATGGGGGGAAGCTTCAGAGCCAAGAAGGAAACGCAGCAACAGGGGTGCGGAGGGCAAAGTGGAGAGATTCCTACAGAAAGGATTGGTGCCGACCAGCACTCACCAGCCTGAGAGGCTTGTCTGCTCACCCGCTGGGGCAGGTGGGGGGTGGGAGCTGAGGCTCAGGCTTTGGAGGTCAGACCCCAGGGAGAGGACTGGGGTTGGCTGCATGAACACAGCCTGAAGGGGGCTAGTGCGCCACAGCTAGCCAGGAGTGTGTTTGGGAAAAAGACTGGACCTGTGGAGAAGCGAAAGACCTTTGTTTTGGGGGTGCGCGAGGAGAGGGGACTCCTTCTCAGTGTGCCCACAGAAGCAGAGTACCAACTAAGTGAGCTCCAGAGATGGGTGCGAGCCGCGGCTATCAGATTAGACCCCAGAGATGGGCATGAAATGCCAAGGCTGCTGCCGCTGCCACCAAGAATCCTGTATGCAAGCACAGGTCAATATCCACAACATCCCAGGAGCCTGCGCAGCCCGCCACTGCAAGGGTCCTAGGAACCAGGGACAACTTCCCCGGGAGAACACACAGCACACCTCAGGCTACTGCAACGTCACTCTGGCCTCTGCTGCCTCAGGCTTGCTCTGCAGTTCAATTGGACAACTGTACCCCTCCCTCTCCCTGGCCTGAGTGAGCAAGAGCCCCCTAATCAGCTGCTGCTCTAACCTCCTACCATCTGGGCGGGTAAGACTCCTGCAGGCAGCCTACACACAGAGGCGGGGCCAAATCCAAAGCTGAACCCCAGGAGCTGTGCGAACAAAGACGAGAAAGGGAAATATCTCCGTGCAGCCTCCATGCAGACTCAGGAGCAGCAGATAAAATCCCCACAATCAATTTGATAAACCCTGAATCTGAAGAATACCTGAATAGACAACGAATGTTCCCAAAACTGAGGTGGTAGACTTTGGGAGCAACTGTAGAGTTGGGGTTGCCTTCTGTATCTGATTTGTTTCTGGCTTTTTATTTATCTTAGTATAGTATTCAGTGCTTTTTATCACTGGTGGATTTGTTTATTGATTTGGTTGCTCTCTTCCTTTATATATATATATATATATATATATATAGTGTTTTTCCTTTTTCTCTTTTTTTGAGTGTCTATGTGTAAGCTTCTTTGTGTGATTTTGTCTGTAGAGGTTTGCTTTTACAAACCTAGGGTTGTCCTAGGGTTCTGTCTGTTCTCTTTTGTTTGTTTGTTTCTTTTCTCTCTTCCTTTTCTTCAGAGCAATGTAGCTGGCAGGGTCCTTGGTGCTCCAGCCAGGTGTCGGGCCAGAGACTTCGAGGTGGGAGGGCCACATCCAGGACACTGGACCACCAGAAACCTCCCGGCCCCACGTAATATCAATCGGTGAGAGCTCTCCCAGAGATCTTCACCTAAACACAAAGACCCAGCTGCACCCAAGGGCCAGCAAGCTCCAGCGATGAACGCCCCATGCAAAACAACTAACAAGACAGGAATACAACCACACTCATTAGCAGAGAGGCTGCCTAAAGTCATACTAAGTTCAAAGAAACTCCAAAACACATCACTGGACATGGCCCTGGCCACCAGAAGAACAAGATAAAGTCCACCCAGCAGAACACAGGCACAAACCCACTGGGGGCAGACACCAAAAATAACGGGAACTAAGAACTTGCAGCCTACAGAAAGGAGACACCAGAAACAGTAAGTTAAACAAAATGAGAAGACAGATATATATGCAGCAGATGAAGGAGCAAGGTAAAAACCCAATAGATCAAACAAATGAAGAGGAAATAGTCAGTCTACCTGAAAAAGAATTCAGAGTAATGATAAAAAGGATGATGCAAAACCTTGGAAACAGAATGGAGAAACTACAAGAAACGTTTAACAAGGACCTAGAAGAACTAAAGAGCAAACACACAATGATGAACAACACAAGAAGTGAAATTAAAAATACTCTAGAAGAAATCAATAGCAGAGTAACTGAGGCAGAAGAACGGAGCAGTGACCTGGAAGATAAAATAGTGGAAATAACTGTCACAGAGTAGAATAAAGAAAAAAGAATGAAAAGAATTTAGGACAGTCTCAGAGACCTCTGGGACAACATTAAATGCACCAACATTTGAGGTATAGGGGTCCCAGAAGAAGAAGAGAAAAAGAAAGGATCTGAGAAAATATGTGAAGAGATTATAGTTGACAACTTCCCTAATATGGGAAAGGAAATAGTCATTCAAGCCCAGGAAGCACAGAGAGTCCCATACTGGATAAACCCAAGGAGAAACAGGCCAAGACACATATTAATCAAACTATCAAAATTTAACTTCAAAGAAAAAATATTAAAAGCAGCAAGGGAAAAGCAACAAACAACACACAAGGGAAACCCCATAAGGATAAGAGCTGATCTTTCAGCAGAAACTCTATAAGCCAGAAAGGAGTGGCAGGACATATTTAAAGTGATGAACGGGAAAAACCTACAACCAAGATGACGCAGCAAGGATCTCATTCAGATTCAATGGAGAAATTAAAACCTTTACAAACAAGCAAAAGCTAAGAGAATTCAGCACCACCAAACCAGCTTTACAACAAATGCTCAAGGAACTTCTCTAGGCAGGAAACACCACAGAAGGAAAAGACCTACAATAACAAACCCAAAACAATTAAGAAAATGGTACTAGGAACATACATATTGATAATTACCTTAAATGTAAATGGATTAAATGCTCCCATCAAAAGACACAAACTGGCTGAATGAATACAAAAACAAGACCAGTATATATGTTGTCTACAAGAGACCCACTTCAGACCTAGGGACACACACAGACTGAAAGTGAGGGGATGGAAAAAGATATTCCATGGAAATGGAAATCAAAAGAAAGCTGGAGTAGCAATACACACACCAGACAAAACAGAATTTAAAATAAAGAATGTTACAAGAGAAAAAGGAGGACACTATATAATGATCAAGGGATCAAACCAAGAAGAAGATATAACAACAGTAAATATTTATGCACTCAACATAGGAGCACCTCAATACATAAGGCAAATGCTAACAGCTATAAAAGAGGAAACTGACAGTAACACAGTAATAGTGGGAGAGTTTAACACCCCACTTTCACCAATGGACATATCATCCGGACAGAAAATTAATAAGGAAACACAAGCATTAAATGACACAATAGACCAAATAGATTTAAATGATATTTATAGGACATTCCATCCAAAAACAGCTGATTACACTATCTTCTTAAGTGCACATGAAACATTCGCCAGGATTGATAACATCTTGGGTCACAAAACAAGCCTTGGTAAACTTAAGAAAATTGAAATAATATCAAGCATCTTTTCCAACCACAACACTATGAGATTAGAAATCAATTACAGGGGGAAAAAACATAAAAAAACACAAAAACATGGAGGCTAAACAATACACTACTAAAAAATCAAGAGATCATTGAAGAAATCAAAGAGGAAATCAAAAAATACCAAAAGACAAATTACAATGAAAACACGATGATCCAAAATCTATGGGATGCAGCAAAAGCAGTTCTAAGAGGGAAGTTTAGAGCAAATAAGCTAAATCTAACCTTATCAAATAAAAAATAAAATAAAATAAATAATCTAACCTTACACTTAAAGGACCTAGAGAAAGAAGAACAAACAAAACCCAAAGTTAGTAGAAGGAAAGAAATCATAAAGATCAGAGCAGAAATAAATGAAATAGAAACAAAGAAAACAATAGCAAAGATCAATAAAACTAAAAGCTGGTTCTTTGAGAAGACAAACAAATTTGATAAAACTTTAGCCAGACTCATCAAGAAAAAGAGGGAGAGGACTCAAATCAATAAAATTAGAAATGAAAATGGAGAAGTTACAACAGAAACTGCAGAAATACAAAGCATCCTAAGAGACTACTACAGGCAACTCTATGCCAATAAAATGGACAACCTGGAAGAAATGAACAAATTCTTAGAAAGGTATAACCTTCCAAGACTGAACCAGGAAGAAATAGAAAATATGAACAGACCAATCGCAAGTAATGAAATTGAAAGTGTGATTAAAAATCTTCCAACAAACAAAAGTCCAGGACCAGATGGCTTCACAGGTGAATTCTATCAAACATTTAGAGAAGAGTTAACACCTATCCTTCTCAAGCTCTTCCAAAATATAGCAGTGGGAGGAACACTCCAAAATTCATTCTATGAGGCCACCATCACCCTGATATCAAAACCAGACAAAGATACTACAAAAAAAGAAAATTATAAGCCAATATCACTGATGAATATAGATGCAAAAATCCTCAGCAAAATAGTAGCACAAAGAATCCAATAACACATTAAAAGGATCATACACCATGATCAAGTGGGATTTATCCCAGGGATGCAAGGATTCTCCAATATATGCAAATCAATCAATGTGATACACCATTTTAACAAATTGAAGAATAAAAACCATATGATCATCTCAATAGATGCAGGAAAAACTTTTGACAAAATTCGACACCCATTTATGATAAAAACTTTCTAGGAAGTGGGCCTAGAGGGAACCTACCTCAACATATTAAAGGCCATATACGACAGACCCACAGCAAACATCTTTCTCAATGGTGAAAACTGAAACCATTTCCACTAAGATCAGGAAAAAGACAAGGATGTCCACTCTCACTGCTATTATTCAACACAGTTTTGGAGTCCTACCCATGGCAATCAGAGAAGAAAATGAAATAAAAGTAATACAGATTGCAAAAGAAGAAGTGAAACTGTCATTGTTTGCAGATGACATGATACTATACATAGAGAATCCTAAAGATGCCACCAGAAAACTACTGGAGCTAATTAATGAATTTGGTAAAGTTACAGGATACAAAATTTATGCACAGAAATCTCTTGCCTTCCTATACACTAACAATGAAAGATCAGAAAGAGAAATTAAGGAAACAATCCCATTCAACACTGTAACAAAAAGAATAAAATACCTAGGAATAAAACTACCTAAGGAGACAAGAGACCTGTATGCAGAAAACTGTAAGACACTGATGAAAGAAATTAAAGATAATATAAACAGATGGAGAGATACACCATGTTCTTGGTTTAGAATAATTAACATTATGAAAGTGACTATACTACCCAAAGCAATCTACAGATTCAATGCAATCCCTATCAAACTACCAATGGCATTTTTCAGAGAACAAGAACAAAAAATTTCACAATTTGTATAGAATCACAGAAGACCCCGAATAGCCAAAGCCATCTTGAGAAAGAAAAACAGAGCAGGAGGAATCAGGCTCCCTCACTTCAAACTATACCACAAAGCTATGGTAATCAAGACAGTATGGTACTGGCACAAAAACAGAAATATAGATCAATGGAACAGGATAGAAAGCTCAGAGCTAAACCCACACACATGTGGTCACCTTATCTTTGATAAAAGAAGCAAGAATATACAAGGGAGAAGAGACAGCCTCTTCAGTAAGTGGTGCTGGGAAAACTGGACAGCTACATGTAAACGAATGTAATTAGAACACTTCCTAACACCATACACACAAAAAAAAAACCCTCAAAAGGATTAAAGACCTAAATGTAAGGTCAGAAACTATGAAACTCTTAGAGGAGAACATAGCCAAAACACTCTATGACATAAATCATAGCAAGATCCTTTTTCACCCACTTCCTAGAGAAATGGAAATAAAAACAGAAATAAATGAATGGGACCTAATGAATCTTAAAAGCTTTTGCACAGCAAAGGAAACATAAACAAGATGAAAAGACAACCCTCAGAAAACGAGAAAATATTCGCAAATGAATCAACGGACAATGGATTAATCTCCAAAATATACAAGCAGCTCATGCAGTTCAATATCAAAAAAAAAAACAACCCAATCCAAAAATGGGCAGAAGACCTAAATAGACATTTCTCCAAAGAAGATATACAGATTGCCAACAAACACAAGAAAGAATGCTCAACATCATTAATCATTAGAGAAATGCAAATCAAAACTACAATGAGATATCATCTCACACCAGTCAGCATGGCCATCGTCAAAAAGTCTACAAACAATAAATGCTGGAGAGGGTGTGGAGAAAAGGGAACCCTCTTGCACTGTTGGTGGGAATGTAAATTGATACAGCCACTATCAGAACAGTATGGAGGTTACTTAAAAAACTAAAAACAGAACTACCATATGACCCAGCAATCCCACTACTGGGCATATACCCTGAGAAAACCGTAATTCAAAACGAGTCATGTACCACTTTGCTCATTGCAGCACTATTTACAGTAGCCAGGACATGGAAGCAACCTAAATGTCCATCAACAGATGAATGGATAAAGAAGATGTGGCACATATATACAATGGAATATTACTCAGCCATAGAAAGAAATGAAATTGAGTTATTTGTAGTGATGTGGATGGACCTAGAGTCTGTCATAGAGAGTGAAGTAAGTCTGAAAGAGAAAAACAAATACCATATGCTAACACATATGTAATCTAAAAAAAAATGATTTTAATGAACCTAGGGGCAGGACAGGAATAAATATGCAGAGGTAGAGAAGGGACTTGAGGACACGGGGAGGGGGAACGGTAAAGTGGGACGAAGTGAAAGAGTAGCATTGACATATATACACTACTAAATGTAAAATAGATAGCTAGTGGGAAGCAGCTGCATAGAATAGGGAGATCAGCTTGGTGGTCTGTGACCGCCTAGAGGGGTGGGATAGGGAGGGTGGGAGTAGGGCACAGGAGGGAGGGGATATGGGATATATATATACATATAGCTGATTCACTTGTTTTACAGCAGAGGCTAACACAACATTGTAAGGTGACTATGCTCCAAAAAAGATGTTAAAAATAATAAAAAATTTAAAAAATAAAGTAAAAAAAAATAAAAGTGCCACTATCAAAAAAAAGGTTAATCATAATATCCCCATCACATTGAATTAAGAGTAGATTAAGGAGTTAATGTTTTAATCCTTGGAATAATACCAGAATGTAATACTAATATCCATTAGAGTTCTGATCAGGTAATAATTTTTCTAAGTTTTGAGCAGTAATATGATTAAGAAAAAAATAATCACCTATATAAAATGTTTAAACTACAGTACCACAACTTTAAGTAAATTAAAAGTGAAAAACAATTGTGAGAAAAAACACCTACTAAATATGACAAAAGAGTTAATGGTGCTAGTCAAAAAGCACTTAAACCAGTTAAAACATTATTGAGTACCCAATGATTAACAGCAAAATGTTACTAGATAATTCATACAGAAGTAAACAGAGATAATACACCCTACTATATATAGATAACTAATAAGGACCTACTGTATAGCAGAGGGAACTCTACTTAGTACTCTGTAATGGCCTATGTGGGAAAAGAATCTAAAAAGAGTGGATATATGTATACATATAGCTGATTCACTTTGCTGTACACTTGAAACTAACACAAGATTGTAAATCAACTATACGCCAATAAAAATAGAAAAAAAGAAATAGAAATAGTAAATACAGTAAATATATATAAAAAATGTTCTACACCTCAAAATAACCAAATTTAAATTAAAACAAGGTATCACACTCATTAAATTGGAATATAATATTTAAATGTGAATGAATGAAAATACTGTATATTTACACTGAAACTGTATTTTTTAAACAGCTAAATAACCAACAATGTAGGAACAGTAAGATTAGGTTGTATCCACTAAATAAGTACCATAAATATTAAAATTATATAATAACACAGAATACTTATAATACACAGCAGAAAAGTATGAAAAATAATAGTGTAAAAAACTAACTGATGGTTTTTAAAATAAATTTTTAAAATGTGTGTATACTAAAATGACCAGGAAGGAAATTTTAAGTTTCTAACGAAGAAGGATTGTGAAAATTAATTCAGTGTAATTTGAGAGTTGTATTGATGTTGACATTTCTGTTTAAAAAGCTCAAGAAATCGTGAATTTAAGAAACCAATTAGATTGATATAAATGTAACTCATATACTGCTGTACATCTGAGACATACAAATGTTTACCTTATGAAAAGATATGAAAGATAAGACTCCTATTTTGACAGATCCTCTAATGCTTTCCAAATACGATATAAAGGAAAATTAGATATAAAATAAACTTTTCCAGGGACACTGATTATAAACACTAGTTTCAAATGAAAACTTAAGGTAGTAAACATACAAAGCACCAAAACATAATGAAAGTCCTGAAACATAGGCTATGCAGCAAAGTAAATTTTCCAGACTAGTGGGTAGGTGGCAGAAATCATATTTAAAAAAAAAAAAAGACAAGCTCTAATTGAATAAAACTTTGAAAAAGCCTTGTTCTGTTGGCTTCAATGACTTGGTTTATAGATTGTGATGAGCAGGTTCTTACACACTGGCTAAGGGCTCTTCAGCCCGTGAGCAATGAGGCTCAAGTCATTACCAAGACGACAAGGCCAGTGAGCAGCAGGAAGACGGCGCTGCCCGAGTGAGGGACAGGAGCACTGCCTAGTGCAGCCCTTAAGAGCACGGTAAGCCACGGGATATGTGAGATCTCTTCCTGTGTTACCTGAGCTCTGGGCCCTAAAAGCCAGTCTGCTTGAATTATTCTGGCCTATTTCAGGGAGGAAAAGAAAAGAAAAAGAGCGAAAAAGTAAAATGTTTTTTCAAGAAGAACCAAAACATTGTCAGAGTAGTTAAGAGTAAGACTAGAGAAATAAGAAGAGGTTGTAGAGCCTACAAAGGCTAAGCTAATTATTGCTTTGAATACGGCACATGGCAAACTTCCTTCAAGATGGTACAGATTCATGGGGAATGAACAGAGAGCAGGCCAAGTCCAGAGACAACCCAACTGGCCATGAATGACAATCAGAACTCAGGTCTGCAGAGGTGTAAACAGAAAGGCAACTCTGATAAGGATTCAGTATCAGGTGGCGAAGGTTACCCTGGATGTAAGAATTGAAATCTAGGGATCCTAAGCTCATGGATGCTCCTCGCCCCTCAGGGAACTTTAGCATTCAATCCTCACAAAGGGAGACATCTTTCAGAAGGATGCAGGAGACCGTCAAGGACAACTTACCCCACAGGGTGCGAGAAAGTGTTGCCTTTATTGCCTATATTTTTTTCAGTACCTGAGTTATACCAAGGATAATGTACATAGAGTAATAATAAAACTGAGCTACAGATAAAATGCTGGAAAGCAGGAATATTTTAAAAAGTAAAATAAACAGGCACACACACACACACACACACACACACACACACACACACACACACACCAGTGTCATCCAGCAACAAATACAGGATGAATTACAGCTTCACTCAATAACATGATCAGATCTTACAGACATAACATTTGTCTCAACACATTAAAGAATGTTTATGGTATTTTATTTGCAAAAAGTTCAAAAACAGACAAAGCTAAACTATATTCTTTAGAAACACATGCATAGGTAATATAACTATTTCAAAAAGGAAAGTTATTGGTGTAAAAGTCAGAAAAGTGTCTATGTCTGGTGGAGAGGGGTGCCAGTTAAATTTTATTTCTTGACCTGGGGTGGTGGTTACATGGGTGTTCATTTTCTAACCATCTGTTAAAATGTGAATGTGCGTGTGTGTGTGTGTATAACAAAGCACTTTTCTGTATGTAAGTTAGTTGGAAAGAAGAGGCCTAAAATTGAATAATGCCGTCATCATACTCTTGCAAATTCAAGAGAACATGACAGAAACTGAGCCCAGGAATGTGTGGGTCAGTATAAAGGGCCAGCCACTAAGAAGCTTGGTAGAAGACCCGGGCCTTTAGCACATTCGACAGTGAGTCTTCTTGTGAGATGACACTGAGCACCATTTTAATGAGGAGAATAAAATAGGAGTCCTGTCTAGTGAACTCAAGTAGAAAACCATATGGGAAAAGCATGTACAGATTTGATGTTTGGGTGTACACTCTTCTGGATACTTCTGACAGATTTTGCCCATGGTCTGAATCTAGAATTTTGGCCGACATGGTGTTGTTTCACTTAGCCACTCCACTGTCCCTCCACCACCACACAGGGAAAGGGAGCAACTAGGAATCTGTTCACAGCTGGAACACGGTCTAGCTCTTTTTAAGACTCCACCCACCTTTTAATCAGCATTCCCTGTAATTGGCCCCTTGTTCTTCTATAGATGAGAAAACAAAAGATAAACTGATAGTGATTATAAGAAATGGAAGTGATGTTGGCTTCTCTAAGGTACTGATAACTTCTTTTATGTATCCAGGATGCAGCAAAGTCAGAGTTTGGGGTCAAAGGTAACAGCAGTAACAGTCTGGGAGGTTGTGTCAGGAGAGGGGCTTGGGAATGCCTGGGATGATTTCCTCTGACTCCTGGGGCTTGATATGATTTTGTTTCTCCTCATCTGGGTCTCCACTTTAATTTGGTCTGTGGGCTGATTTCTACTGAGCTGAAGGAGATTCACTGTCCATCAGAGGCCAAAACTAATATCCAAATGTGCCCTCACTATGTACAGGACTGCTCAGAGCCCTGTAGGATGTCCCCATAATACCTTTTAGGTCACATCTTTGAACACTTTAAGTATGGAGCTAATATTTTATGACCAAGACATTTTTATTAACAAAAAGTGTTACTGCTTCTTTTTCTTAGTGGTATTTTAGACTATGAAATCCTCTTTCTTATTTATAAAAGTTTGCTTTGTTTTGCTCTTGATTTCCTTTTTTTTTTTTTTTTTTTTTTTTTTTTTTTGCGGTACGCAGGCCTCTCACTGCTGTGGCCTCTCCCGTTGCAGAGCACAGGCTCCGGACACGCAGGCTCAGCGGCCATGGCTCACGGGCCCAGCCGCTCCGTGGCATGTGGGACCCTCCCAGACCGGGGCACGAACCCGCGTCCCCTGCATCGGCAGGAGGACTCCCAACCACTGCGCCACCAGGGAAGCCCTTGATTTCCATTTATTCTAGTGTAGCAACTCATCACTTCTTTCCATTCTCAAAATTTCTGTATACTATCTTGCTGCCTTCATTAGGTAGCTTCAGTTTTATTGTTTCCTCCTTACCCATACATAGCAATGTGCGTTGTTATTCTCCCTTCTGTAGGCACTTAACTGTAAATACAATTAACTTCCTAAATAATATAAGTAGCTGAACTAAGCTAAAATACTACCTTGCCTAGATGTTTTAATACACTGTCAACCTGACTTTGGCTTTTTATTCATTCTCTTGTAAGTAGATATTTTAAATTATTAATAGTAAATATTTAAACTACTGTTGGCAAATTTTGAGCCTAAAATATATCATTTCATAATTAAATAACCCATATCCAATTCAATCCAATCCAATTTGATTTTGTTATTTAGAATACTAAATCAAAGCTTTACATCAAATAAGAGCCAAAGATGGACTGTCAATACAAGTACTCTAACATGACTTCAAGTAAGCATTTAAACAGTTTATTCCCTAAGTGATGTTTTGAGCTGTAAACTTATTGCAATTGTGAATACCAATGCTTGGAATACTCTAGTGTTTAATGTTCAATTCCAACTTGTCCTAATGAAATTCTCACCATCATCTGAATACTGTCATCATCATATTTATCTTTTAAAGACTACATTTGCTTACTCCTTCAGGCTATAATTCATATAACTGCTCTTTTTCACAAAAAATCAAAGACTCTACTTATTACCTGGTTAGAGACTACAGAGAATAAAAAATAAACATTAACTTTGTTATTCAACATAAACTCCCAGGCACCATTATAATTCTGTGCATTATTACAGATCTTCCTTGACTTACAATGGGGTTACATCCCAATAAATCCATTGTAGTTGAAAATATCATTATGTCGAACATGCATTTAATACACCAAACCAACCAAACATCATAGCTTATGCTAGCCCACCTCAAACGTGCACAGAACATTTGCATTAGTTTACAGTTGGGCAAAATCATTTAACACAAAGCCTGTTTTACAATACAGTGTTGAATATCTCATGTAGTTTATTGAATACTCTACTGAAAGTGAAAAACAGAATGGTTATATGGGTACAGAACTGTTGTCAATCACTAAGAACTTCAACAAGGAGAAAATATGAGAAAGTTCATAACAGAAGTCACAGACCTGAAGAATACAATAACTGAACTGAAAAATACACTAGAGGAGTATATGAACCAGTAGACTATATGAACAGCAGACTACATGAACCAGGAAAGGAACATGAAGGCAGAGGAACTCACCCAATCAGAGCAAGGAAATAAAGAAAGAGAGGGAAGGAGGAAGGGAGGGAGAGAGAAGGCGGGGAGGAAGAAAAAAAGTGAAGACAGCCTAAGGGACTTTTGGAACAACATCAAGAGGACTAACTGTCAAATTACAGGAGTCCCTTAAAGTGAAAAGAGAAAGGGGCAGAAAACTTATTTAAAGAAATAATGGCTGAAAACTCCCATAACCTGGAGAAAGAAAAAGACATCCAGATCCAGTAAGCTCAGCAAGTCCCCCCAAAAAATAAATCCAAGGAGGACCACAACAAGATACATTATAATGAAAAAGTCAAAAATTAAGGACAAGAAGAGAATCTTAAAAGCAGAAAGGAAAAAAAACATCTTGTTACATAAAAGGGAATGCCCATAAAACTATGGGCAGATTTCTCAAGAGAAACTTTGCAGGCCAGAAGGGAGTGACACAATATATTCAAAGTGCTAAAAGAAAAGAATTCCAACCAAGAATATTCTACCCAGCAAAGATAAGAGTTTTCCAGACAAGCAAAAGCTAAAGGAGTTCATCACCACTAAGCCAGCCTTACAAGGAATGTTAAAGGGATTTCCTTAAGGTGACTAGCTAATAAGTAACAAGAAAATATATAAAGTGTAAATCTCACTGATAAGGTTAAATATATAGTATATATAGTGTATTAATCACTTATAAGGCTAGTATGAAGGCTAAAAGACAAAATTAGTAAAACTGTAATTACACAGTTAAGGGATATACAAGGTGAAAGGGGCAAAGTGAGACTAGCATTGGCATATATACACTACCAAATGTAAAATAGTTAGCTAGTGGGAAGCAGCAGCATAGCACAGGGAGATCAGCTCGGTGCTTTGTGATGACCTAGAGGGGTAGGATAGGGAGTGTGGGAGGGAGGCTTAAGAGGGAGGGGATATAGGGATATAGGTACGCATATGGCTGATTTACTTTGTTGTACAACAGAAACTAACACAGTATTGTGAAGCGATTATACTCCAATATAGATTTATTAAAAAAAATATAAAACATGGTTGGGGAGAGAGGAAAAATGTAGAACTTTAGAATGTGTTCAAATTTAAGTTTTTTATGAACTTAAAATAGACTTTTATAAATATTAGTTTTCATATAGAAGCCTCACATTAACCACAAAGGTAAAACAATGGATAAACAAGAGACAATGAGAAAGAAATCTAAGCATACCACTAAAAAAAGTAATCAAACCACAAAGGAAGAAAACAAGAGAAGGAACAGAGAAACTGCAAAACAGACAGAAAACAATGAGCAAAATGGCAATAAGTACATACCTATCAGTAATTACTTTAAATGTAAATGAACTAGATTCTCCAAACAAAAGACAGAGTGGCAGAATGGATTAAAAAAAACAAGACCCATCTATACGCTGCCTATAAGAGACTTACTTCATATGTAAGAACACACACAGACTGAAAGTAAAGGAATGGAAAAAGATATTCCATGCAAATGCAAACCAAAGGAAAGCTGGGATAGCTACACTAATATCAGATAAAACAGACTTCAAAACAAAGACTGTAATAACAAAGAATGGCATTACATAATAACAAAGGGGTCAATCTAACTACAGAATGTAACATTTGTAAATATTTATGCATACCATACAGGAGCACCTAAATATACAAAGCAAATATTAACAAATCTAGGGGAGAAATAAACAGCGATACAATAATAGTAGGGGACTTTAACACCCCACTTACATCAATGAATAGATCATCAAGACATTAAATCAATAAGGAAACATCACATAATAAATAACGCATTAGAACAGATTACCTTAACACGTATATACAGAAAATTCCATCCGAAAGCAACAGAATACAAATTCTTCTCAAGTGCCCTGGAACATTCTTTAGGATAGATCATACGATAGTCCAAAATACAAGTCTTAACAAATTTAAAAGGAATGAAATCATATCAAGCATCTTTACCATTGTGGTAAAGATGGTATGAAACTAGAAATCAATTAGAAGAAAAAACTGGAAAATTCATAGATATGCAGAGATTAAAAAACATTCTACTGAACAATCAATGGATCAACAAAGAAACCAAAATCAAAATCAAAAAAATCTGAGACAAATAAAAATTGAAACACAATATACAAAAACTTATGGGATGCAGCAAAAGTAGTCCTAGGAGGGACATTCATAGTGATAAATGCTTACCTCAATTAACAAGAAAAATCTCAAATGAAAAACCTAACTTTACACCTCAAGGAACTGGAAGAAGAACAAGCAAAGCACAATGTTAGCAGAAGGAAGAGAATTACAAAAATTAGAACAAAAATAAAGACTGAAAAAAATAGAAAAGATCACTGAAAACAAGAGTTGGTTCTTTGAAAATATAAAATTGACAAACACTTAGCTAGATTCACCAAGAAAAAAAGAGAGAGGACTCAAATAAATAAAATCAGAAACAGATGATGAGACATTACACTGATACCACACAAATATAAGGGATCATAAGATGGTACTTTGGTATCAACAATGGTAAGATAGTATAAACAATTATATACCAACAAACTGGACAACCTAAAAAATGAAAAAAAATCCTAGAAATAGACAATCTTCCAAGACTAAATCATGATGAAGTAGAATATCTGAACAGACTGATTGCTAGTAAGGAAACTGAATCAGTAATTAACACTCTCCCAACAAACAAAGGTCCAGGACCAGATGGCTTCAAATTCTACCAAACATTCAAAGAAGAATTAATACAAATCCTTCTCAAATTCTTCTAAAAAGCATTAGGGAAGGGAATACTTCCAAACTCATTTTATGAGGTTAGTATTACCCCACTACCAAAATGAGACAAGGACACCCACCAGAAAAGAAAACTACAGGCCAATATTCCTGATGAACATAAATGTAAAGTTCCTCCAAAAAATACTAGTGAACTAAATTCAATGATATTTTAAAAGGATCATACACCATGACCAAGTGGGATTTATTCTAGGGATGCAAGGATGGTTCAAAATATACAATTCAATGGGATACATCACATTAACAAAATGAAGGATAAAAGTCATATGATCAAATGTATGGACACCAAGGGGGGAAAGTGGCATGGGGTGGGTGTGTGATGAATTGGGAGATTGGGATTGACATGTATACACTAATATGTATAAAATGGATAACTAATAAGAACCTGCTGTATAAAAAAAAATTAAATAAAATTCAAAAAGAAATTTTTAAAAAAAGTCATATGATCCTCTCAATAGATGCAAAAAAAAGCATTTGTCAAAATTCAACATCCATTTATCATAATAATTATCAACAAAGTTGGTATAAGGGAATGTACCTCAACATAATAAAGGTCATTTGACAAGACCACAGCTAACATTATATTCAACAGTTAAAAGCTGAAAGCTTTTCCTCAAAGATCAGAAACAAGACAAGGATGACCACTCTTGGCACTTTTATTCAACGTAGTATTGGAATTCCTAGTCTGAGCAAAAAAATAAATAAAAGACATCTAAATTGGAAAAGAATAAGTAAAACTGCCACTATTTGTGGATGACATGATATTATATATAGAAAACCCTAATGAATCTACAAAAAAAACTGTTGGAACTAATAAATGAATTAGGTAAAGTTCCAGGGCACGAAATCAATATTTAAAAATCTTTTGTGTTTTTATTCACTAATAACAAACTACCAGAAAGAGAAATAAAGAAGACAATTCCATTTACACTTATATCAAAAAGAATAAAATACCTAGGAATAAATTTGACCAAGGAGGGTGAAAAAAACTGAACACTAAAAACTGTAAGACACTGATAAAAGAAATTGAAGATGACACAAATAAATGGAAAGACAGTCCATGCTCATGGATTAGAAGAATTAATACTGCTAAAATGTCCATACTACTCAAAGCAATCTACAGATTCAATGTAATCCTTATCAAAATTCCAATGGCATTTTACACAGAAATAAACAAACAGTACTAAAATTTGTATGGACAGAAAAGACCATGAATAGCCAAAGTAATCATGATAAAGAAGAAGAAAGTTGGAGGTATCACACTCCCTGATTTCAACCTATATTGCAAAGCTATAGTAATCAAAACAGTATGGTACTGGCATAAAAACAAACACACAGATCAATGAAACAGAAGAGAGAGCCCAGAAAGAAACTCATGCATATGTTGTCAATTAATTCATAACAAAGAAGCTAAGACTATATAATGGGAAAAGGACAGTCTCTTCAATAAATGTGTTGGAAAAACTGTACAGCCACATGCAAAAGAATGAAACTGGACTACTGTCTTACACTGTATGTAAAATTTGGCTCAAAATGGATTAAATATTTAAATGTAAGATCTGAAATCATGAAACTCCTACAAAGAAACATAATTGATAAGCTCCTTGACACTGGTCTTTTAGATGATTTTTTTAAAAATTTGACATCAAAAGCAAAGGCAAAATTCAACAAGCAGATTACATCAAACTAGAAAGCTTCTTCACAAAAAAGGAAACTATCAAAAAAAAATGAAAAGGCAACTTACTGAATGGGAGAAGACATTTGCAAAGTATGTATTAGAGGTTAATATCCAAAATATATTAAGAACTCAACACCAAAAAATAAATCAATTGAAAAATAGGCAGAGGATTTTAACAGAAATTATTCCAAATAAGACATACAGAAGGCCAGCAGGTACATGAAAAGATGCTCAATATCACTAATCATCAGAGAAATGCAGAGCAAAACCACATTGATATATCACCTCACACCTAGTCAGAATAGCTATCATCAAAAAAACAAGAAATGACAGGTGTTGGTGAGAATGTGGAGAAAAGGGAACTATTTTGTGCACTGTAGGTGGGAATGTAAATTGGCATAGCCTCTATGAAAAAGAGTAAGGAGTTTCCTCAAAAAATTTTAAATACCGTATGATCCAGCAATTCCAGTTTTGGGTATTTATCCAAAGAAACAAAAACACTAACTCAAGAAGATATATGCACCTCTACGCTCACTGCAGCATTATTTACAATAGCCAATTTATGGAAACAACCTAAGTGAATGGATAAATAAAATGTGATACACACACACACACACACACACACACAGAGGAATATTATTCAGCTATTAAAAAAGAAGGAAATCCTGCCACTTATAACAACATGGTTGAACCTTAAGGGTGCTAAATTTGAAATAAGTCAGATAGAGAAAGACAAATACTGTATAATCTCACTTATATGCGGCATCTGAAAATAAAATAAAACCCAAGCTCAGATACAAAGAACATATTGATGGTTGACAGAAGTGAAGGGTGGGGAGTGGGTGAAATGGGTGTAGGGATTCAAAAGGTACAAACGTCCAGTTATAAAATAAATAAATTATAGGGATGCAATGTACAGCATGGCAACTACAGTTTATACTGCATTGCATATTTGAAAGTTACTAAGAGTGTAAACCTCAGGCACATTGTTTAATATATCTTTTAATTTTCTCCTTCAAAAGTTCTATCTGCTTACATTTTTTTCTCACCCAAATTAATTCATTAATAATCAGTGATCAGCATGGATTATATAATCAAAATAATACTTAGTACCTTGCATATTTAAACTTTTGATAATTAAGGAATATAGGAAATGTTTCTTTGTGGATTCCCCAAAGAATAGTTATTGTATGGGTTAACAGCAGCTGTTATATATTCCATTGCTGTGCTTTCCAAATCATTCATAAATATTAACCAGAAACTGAAAAGCAACTACTCAGGGAAAACATAAAGAAAAGAAAACTATAAGTAATATGTTTTAGCTCTAACTTCACAGAAAAAGGTTGTTTGTTACCATTATGTAATACCCCCTTTTGAACAAGAATGAGATATATTTCCATACACACCTCCCAGGATTCTAAAATGCACAATTTCATAGAGTGTAAGAGTTTATTAACTGCCTTCAAAAAGATCTGAGAAATCAAGTACACACATTAAATAGTTATTGTGAATGTCCAAAAGTAGCAAAAATTAGCTAAGTGTTGCATATCCTTACTTGCATACATAAATACTGTTTTAAAGATATTACATAGGCATTTTTACCAAATATATCTTCATACTGCTAAAATACATTATTAAGATTTACTCCTAAGGTGACTTATTTTAAATGCCCTTCTAGAGAATATTTTGAAATTACTTCATCATCTCTAAAGCAATAAGCTTATCATAAACAATAGCATCAAAATACACTGTATAGAATTCATTATGCTAGGTAGCATTTTGAGTATCCTCTGTAGATTAACTCATTCAATCCTCACAGCAATCTTATGAAGTAGATATGATGATTTTCCCTCTTTTACAAGATTAAGGAATTGAAGTTCAGAGGGGTGAAGTGACTTTCCCAAGGTCACACAGTAAACAAACGGTGAAGCCAGGATTCAAACCCAGACCATCTGACGTCTGATACAAGAGTCTCTTTTCTTAACTACATGCCGACCTACCAAATACATATGTATGCTTGAATAAATTTGTTTTCCAATACTGGAGATGCATCTATAAACAATGGAATGATGTCTCTGATGCCTATTTACACAGCTTTAATCAATTGTTAAAAGAAAATTAGAGTACAACTGAGATTTAATTAAACACTCTTGAATATCCAATCATGCAATCAATTTCAATATAAGCAGTTCTGATTTTAAGTAGATAGATTTTTTCCCTTCTCTTCCTGCTCACAGCAAGAGATCTAATCAAGAAGATATATCCAAATGCATTAATTTGGAGACAGATCATGGATTGTTACGATATAAAAGGAAACCATTTGTCACATCCAAAGGACAAACAAGGATAGATTCTGCTGCTTGTGCACTAGAAAAAAAATGTATTTCATTTCTGGACCCTTCCTTCTATATTTTGTGACCTATTTATGTATTGACCTTTGATGATTAAGAATTCAGGGTGTCTATGACTTGCATTTTCCCTTTGATAGCAGTAAGACTCTACTAATGGGGCCAAAACTAAAATGGCCCCCCAAAATCTGAGTTTTAATTACTTTTTTTTTTTTTTTTTTGTGGTACGCGGGCCTCTCACTGTTGTGGCCTCTCCCGTTGCGGAGCACAGGCTCCGGATGCACAGGCTCAGCAGCCATGGCTCACGGGCCCAGCCGCTCCGCGGCATATGGGATCCTCCCAGACCGGGGCACGAACCCGTATCCCCCGCATCGGCAGGCGGACTCCCAACCACTGCGCCACCAGGGAGGCCCCTTAATTACTTTTTACATTACAAAAATAAGAGCCTAGGAGCTTTGTATAAGCTTTACATTAACAATGATGTTCAAACAAATGCTTGCAAAATGTATTGAATAACTTGCCTTTACCTTTTATTCGCTGGCACTAGGCAAATGCCTTCTTTACCTCTTGCCAAGCTCATAAACAGCTGTATTCCTATGATCATACTCCTCAAGATGCCTTCCCTGGCAGCAGCTGGCCTAGAGATCAGTGTCCAATCATGGTGTACCGAGACACACCGCTCCCATTCCCTTCTTTCCAGGACAGTTACCGTTCTGAGGTCAAAACAAGGCTGCCAGAGTCCCGAACAGGTGGCGGAAGGAAGATTTGGAGATCCACTCAAATGTTAACCACAGAGTTTCACTGCTTGGCACTAAAAATGCTAGACCATCTGCCAGGTACACCTCCACACTCATGAAAGCCATTTTGTCATGTCTCTCCTCACCTGGGAAGGTTCGGTGGACATTAATGAGATTCCACATCTGATCGCAGGCAACATATACAAGCTGGACTTGCTCAGCAGGCACTGATTTAGCTCACTCTAACTTACATTCATGTATGCATGCCCAGCAACATGGCTCTTCTACTTGGCAGGTGTTACATTTCTAATGTCACCAATTGCAACTGCATATGCTGTGAGGGAATTCCTTCCTTCCTTCCTTCCTTCCTTCCTTCCTTCCTTCCTCCCTCCCTCCCTCCCTCCCTCCCTCCCTCCCTTTTTTTTGGCACAGACTGTAAAGGCAGCAAATACCATCGTGTCATACAACCAGAGCTGCCAGACTTAGCAAATTAATAGAGGAAATCCAGTTACTTTGAATTTCAGGTAAACAAGGAATAGTTTTTTAGTATAAGCATGTCCCAAATATTGCCTTTCATTTGGTAACTCTACAGGCAACATGATTATCTGAATTTGATCAAAGATGTTTAAGCCCTGGTTAGTAGGTCAGCTTGATTTAACAGATTAGTGGACAATATGTCAAAAGATGGGTTTCTCAGCCTCATTCCACCTCTTCCCATATGCTAACTCTCAGTTTATCCCCTCCCTCTGTGAACTCCAGTCTTCCTTATAAAATAGGCTGAATGATGATTTTCCTGTCAGTCTTACAGGGCAGAAAATGAACTAAATGAACAGAAGTGAAAGAATTCTAAAAATTGAATGTAAGACAACCTTATCTATGAGTCATTATTAATCAGTATGTTTTTAATAAGAACAGTTGACATACTATCTTTCCACATAGAAACAATTCATAACTTACCTGTTTGAAAATAAAACTATCCCATTAATTGTTCAAACTACTTCAGTCTGTTTCTCTCCAAACCATGCCATCCAACTACTATTGTAAAGGTCACAAGGGCCTCCTTAACTACGCTAAGTAAATCCTAACCCAGCAGTCTCCATTACTTATCTCTGTTCCCTTTGTTCACTACAACTTATTACAATGTGTGAAATTGTTTTACGTATTTATCCACCAGCACGAAGCCCACTGCCTGGCATACTAGAGATGTTCAATAAATATGCTAATTAAGTAAACAAAGGTCACTAATTGGTCCTCATCTAGCTTGTCCCTTGTAGTCGACACTAAGATGGGTCCCCAGATCCCCATCCAATGAAACAGCTGTTGCCCCAGCTGTGAGGAATGCTCTTGGCAGATAGCCTTCAACGGACAGTGTCTTCAGACACTGCCTCGGCTACAGGGAGCTACCTCACCCAAAGTATCAGCCCTTCTCTGGGTGCCCACACTCCAGTGGGAATACGATGACCTGGCTTTTTGGCCCAGCCTGGGAGAGCTCTGAAGGACCATCCCAGCTGCGGAGCTCCACTGAGGGGTCAGCCGAGGTTGCTATCGGGCCTACACAGGGGCTCCACTTCTCCTGTAACCCTCCTTCCTGACCCTCTCTTCCACAGATTCTGATCCCAAAGACCTCCTGGATAGACATCCTGCACGTTACACTTCTCAGAATTTGCTTCCCAGAGAATTCAACCTGCGATAGTCTCACAATAGCTTCTAACAGAGATGAAACTCCCTCTTAGAAACAAGCGCCGCCCAAGATTTTCATCTTTCGCCAGTTCTCTTTTCCCTTCTTACAAACATGAAGGTGCCAGAATTACCAGAGCCAGTCCTCCTGGTTCTCTTGCTTTTTATTTTATTTTTTAAATTGTTTTACATTCTCTCTTTAGTCGATCTCAACCATTTCTATATTTCTTGATGTTAAGGGTTCCCA
The DNA here is from genome assembly GCF_949752795.1 of Hyperoodon ampullatus. Lineage (NCBI taxonomy): Eukaryota > Metazoa > Chordata > Mammalia > Artiodactyla > Ziphiidae > Hyperoodon > Hyperoodon ampullatus. Next base: position 5,506,247 of record NC_136925.1, read on the forward strand.
CACTGATCTCTAATCCACACTGCTCTTCTGAAGTTCACATTTGTACACTTCATCTGAATGGCATCCCCATTTGGCACCGTCATCTGGAAGCAGGGACACCTTTGCTGCCTTTCAATTAATTCTTCACATGCCGACCACTGATCTTTGAAAAACAAATCAAACCACATTTTTCTACTTCAGTGGCTTTCCATTGTATTTTTAGATAAAAATTCAAATTATTTTCATGACCTAAAAGGAAGCTGAGGGCTTCCCTGGTGGCGCAGTGGGTGGGAGTCTGCCTGCCGATTCAGGGGACGCGGGTTTGTGCCCCGGTCCGGGAAGATCCCACGTGCCGCGGAGCGGTTGGGCCCATGAGCCATGGCCGCTGAGCCTGCGCATCCGGAGCCTGTGCTCCGCAACGAGAGAGGCCACAACAGTGAGAGGCCCGCATACGCAAAAAAAAAAAAAAAAAAGAAGAAGCTGAATACTTTTCATATCAGTGAACATTTGCTCTTCATATTCAATCAGATTCATAATTACCCAAACTGGGATGCTTTAGCGAGTGACACAGAGTGCTATTAACAATTACTCCAAGACAACACACAACAAGCAAAACAAGCCCAGGAGATCGGAGACGTATGTTCAATCTACGTATAAGATGTCCACTACATTGTTTTCACTTTCTGAAGTTAGAGAATGCCTACAGCTAGTTCTAGTGTCCTAATGTTCACAGCTCTCAGTACTAATTTAGGTCCCAAATGCAGTAGCTACATACATGTTGTGTGTGAAACCATAAAGATAAGATGTCTCGTGGAGACATGGTGTTTAACTAAGCCGGTGCTTCACAGCCTTTGGTGTTCTTCAACATCACTGCTGGGACATTTTCAAAATGTATGACCGTAGGATCTTTCCAGAACCACAAAATCAAAATGTCTGGGGATAGGGCCAGGCATGTGCATTCTGGAAAACCTTTCCAGGGTGAGAACCATTGCACAACTCTATGACTGCTTCAGCCACTTTTTAAGTTAAAAGGCAAATACACTAAAATTGATTGTGAACCCATATCTGCAGTGAGAGTATTACCAGACTTAGCAGTACTGATTACGCTTAGACTAGTGCTTGGCTTTGCTTTAGAATACTCCAGCAATAATAGTATTTTTTTAGGAGTGAAGAGAGATAAAACATGAATGGCAAATGTTGATTACTGTTGAAACCAGGGGCTCATTACATGGCTGCCCACCCTTACAGTAAGTCCCCTACATATGAACCTTCAAGTTGCGAACTTTCAAAGATGCGAACACATGTCCAATCACATAAGTTAGTTCACGTGTCTGGTGTATATTTTCAGGTGTGTGCATCCTCTACAAGTGGTTGTGCTTTTGTGTACTTTATTGCACAGTACTGTATAGAGTACAGTAGTACAGTATCTTTATTTCAAGCCCAGGATGTCCAGAAGCAGTGGTGATGAGGCTGGTACTACCGTACTTTTCAAGGCACTGCACTGTAAGATTAAAAATGTTTTCTTTATTTTTTGTGATTGTTTGTTTTTTATGTATTATTTGTGTGAAAAGTATTATGAACCTATCACAGTACAGTACTATATAACCAATTGTGTTAGTTGGGTACCTAGGCTAACTTTGTTGGACTTATAAACTGGACTTATGAACATGCTCTTGGAACAAAACTCCTTCTTATATAGGGGACTTACTGTACTTTTGCATATACTTAAAACTTTTGATAACTAAGTGCTTAAAAAATAAGATCCATTGGTAGAAACAAACAAATGACTGATTTACTAAAATGAACAAGTGAAGTCCAGCTATTTCTATTTCTCAAATAACTTTAATTTAGACCCTCTCTTTCCACTATCCTTATTTAAGGCTTTTATTAACTCTCACCTGAAATCTGAATTTACTTTTTTTTTTTTTTTTTTTTTTTGCGGTACGCGGGCCTCTCACTGTTGTGGCCTCTCCTGTTGCGGAGCACAGGCTCCAGATGCACAGGCTCAGAGGCCATGGCTTACGGGCCCAGCCGCTCCGTGGCATGTGGGATCTTCCCGGACCGGGGCACGAACCCGTGTCCCCTGCATCGGCAGGCGGATTCTCAACCACTGCGCCACCAGGGAAGCCCCTGAATTTACTTTTTAACTCACTCTAATATCCCATAATGAATAGAGTCATTCATTTTCTCATTCATTCTTCAAAATGCCTTTATGAAGCAGCGTATCTATTTGCAAAGAACTAGGATATGACAAGAAGCTACTACCCTTTTAAGGCTGCCAACGTGATAAGTCATAAATCCGATGAAGCCATTTCCCAGGGAAAAGAAAACAAAACTATCATCTGTGAAAGAGGTGGGCAAACCTTTACTGTAAAGGGTCAGATAATAAATATATTAGGCTTTGTGGGCCATAAGAGCTCTCTTGCAACTACCCATTCTCCTATTATAATGCAAAAGCAGCCATAGATAATATATAAACAAATGTGTTGATGTGTTTCAATAAAACAAGGTGACAGGCTGAATCTGACCCACTAGCATAGTTTTCTAACCCTGACCTGTATTAAACAAAAAAATTTCTTTAAAATAGTAATCTAAGGTACTTCATGACTACCCCAAACCGCACTTATAGTTGTATTTCCTACTACTACCCCATGTCTGGAAGCTCACATTTTTTATGTTGCCACAGATTTGGGTAACTCTTTGGTTGAGCACATATTAATACTCTAATACCCAGAACAAATATAACTCTGTAGGTGAATCCTGCCCCATATTTCAAACATTCCTTGAATTCTGGTAGAGTTAACAGCACCCCATACATGTATATGTAAAATGCTGTGAAAGTACTTATTACATATTCTTTAAGTTCTTATCTCCACCATCACTGACCTGGTTAATCTGTAATCATAGGGTTTCTGAAGGGAATTTCTGGGTGTTTTAAAACATCAATAAATATAGAATCATAGACAGTACCACTTCAGCCTCTCAGATTAGATACTGCACTTCTTCTAGGAAAAGACAACCAAACAGTACTGATAAAATTGAACTTTATTTCTCTTTCTTAAAGGCCAAAGCAATATATATATGCAGAAATAGGACTTCATGGAAATTAACAGCATGACTCATGTGCACTTTATGTATGTGCTTTCTAAAATCATTCCTTTAGTCCTCTTTTTTTTTTTTTTTTTTTTTTGCCAAGACCCTAATGAGGTTTCTGAGCATGTTTTTTCCTCACACTCAGTAACCTGAAACAGGCCAGGTGAAAGGGACAGTTACAGTCAGGTTATTCATCCCTCTTCTCTTAGGAAGAAGCATTCCTAACATACCAGGAAAAGGAGAAATCATTCTATTTTTAGGGATCTCAAGAGAAAGCGATTTTACAAACTCCTCTGGTAATCTGTTCTAATGCTTAACACATTTTGCTGTCAGAAAACAATCTTCGTAAGTCCCTTATGCTACAGAATAAAATGATTTTTTCTTGCTCTGTTCTTGGGGGAAATGGAAAACAGCTTGTATTACCTGTGTAAGAGACGTGAATATGTTTAAAACCTGTATGAAATTATCCCTAACCTATCTGCCCTCATCCTTATAGAATTTTTCATTTCTTGAAGCAATAATCCTGGTTCCAAACTGCAAGGTATTTGAAACTTAATTCCAAATATTTATTTTTCTTGTCTAACGTACTAGTACTAAGTAACAGCTTATACTGGCTTTCTTTCCCTACATTTTATAAAAATAAGAATTATTCATCAGACTGTAAAGTTCTAATTATTATTTAAGAGAAATTTAAAAAATTAGAAGTTAAAATTCACCTCCTATCTTTTGCTTAGCCCCTGAGCAATAATGTTCCCCCAGCAAAGTTTTTTTTTAACTTGAGAAGATTCTTCAAATATCCTTTTTTTTTTTCTTGTGGTACGCAGGCCTCTCACTGCTGTGGCCTCTCCCGTTGCGGAACACAGGCTCCGGATGCGCAGGCTCGGCGGCCATGGCTCACGGGCCTAGCCTCTCCGCGGCATGTGGGATCCTCCCGGACCGGGGCATGAACCCGTGTCCCCTGCATCGGCAGGCAGACTCTCAACCACTGCGTCACCAGGGAAGCTCTCCATTTTTATATAATAATATCTAACTGAAAATAAATGAACATGGCATTATCTAAAGTAGGAGGTCTGAAAGCACATGAAGTTATAACGATTCACCTTGAATAAGAAAAACATATAGCGGTATTGAGATAGTTTGCAGATACTATTTCATTCATATTCAACACACCATTGTCTGAGTTAATCAGAAAGCTAAAGGGATGACAGAGGGAAGGAATTCTTATTTGTGTCTAAGTCTTATCATTCTTCACTACTTATACTTTACTTTTCCAGCCTGAAGATATTTTCTTTATCTTTCTCATGCAAGATCAAAATATCTTCTATTATTTTATTCTACTTTATTGTATAATAACAAAAGTTACAAATAACACACTGCTCAACAGGATTTCAAAGTGTTTTATCATTAAAATGTCATATGCCTAATAGTGATGCTGAAAGTACAGATAAAGCCTGCTGATCGATTACCCATAAAATATATTTGATTGGCATATTATACCAGTATTAAGATCTGTAGGATCTTATAGGATCTCTATGAAATAAAATTGACAGATGATTCTATCATAGGAGACTAGAAAACTATCATGTGTAGATCAGTGCCTCTCAAGCCTGGATATACTTCAGAATCACTTGGGAAGCTTTTAAAAGTAGGTTGATACCTGAACCACATCACCCAGATATTTTGATTTCTCTGAGATGCATCCTGGACATCAATATGTTTAAAAATTGGCCAAATAATTCGAATACACAGCAAGGGATGTGAACCACTGATGGAGCTACGTAACAGAGAAAGCACTATACTAAAAAATGGAAATAGAAAGGAAGGAAAGAAGGAGAGAAAAAAAAAAGAGAAAGAAATGGTCTGGTAGAAAGGGGCAGTGTGCTGAATTGAATAGACAGGCCAATGAGAAATGAAGTTGTCAATGGCTAGTTTCTCTGTCTCTGCTGGGAACCACTGCCTTTATTGTTTCTACTTTTCTGTTTACTCCATTCTCCTCTGTAAAATCTGGATGCTACTATTTCCCCACAACTCAACATTCTGATCAACCCCTGGATTGTATAACCCTAAAGTTCTAGTGTTCACCATCAGCTGACTTCAGTATCTTGTTCCAGTTCTAAATTCCTAGAGAGCAAACCTGTCTTTACTCACTTGAATTAAGCATTCTCTCCTGGTCAATTTATTAGTTGTAACCAAGAACGAAGCAGGTACAAACATGGCCACCTACACCTATCCATCACCATGATCTGTGGATAGGGGAAGCTTTTCTTAAATGATGTTAGAGAGATGAACTAGAATATAAGGACTGTTTTCCATTCTGAATATATTATTATATACATTATTATATATTTTATTATATATTTATTTTATATATTATATATTTATATATATATAAATATATAAATATATAAATATATAAATATATATTATATATATTATATATTTATATTATATAATAATTTATTATATATATATATTATTATATATATTATGTATAACATATTATTGTATATTTTATATATATATATATATATATATATATAAAATAGTATATTATATATATTCAGGTTTAGCCTGAATAGGTTTGTCCACTTTGCCAAACTTTGCTATTTATGGCTGACTCTAAAACTCACAGAGTGCACAATATGTATGATCACCTTGAATTTTGCAAGCTCAAACTGCAATGTTCCCAACTGGTCCATCCATAGTTCAGCATTCCCAAGGGTCAACTGCCTCTAGCTTGATTCTTTGGCTTTTATTTCTTCTGCTTATATTCTCAGTTATTACACTCCTACTAACTGCATAAAATCTAGTCCAATAAAGCTGGAATGAAACCTGAATGGCTGTAATTTTGGTACACCAGGTGGACTAATGCTCAAGTAGTCACACTGACAGCGCAGATAACAGAATATTTCCATAACTGCAGAAAGTTCTATTGGACAGTGCTGGAATCCTGTTCTATTATCCAGGCATCAGTATTTTACTGTATTGTAGGTTTTCTATGCTGTATGTAGGTATCCAAAATTATTTTCTTCAGTTTTAGTTTTGGTTACCGTACCAGAACATAATGAAAATACAAAATGTTTCAAATGCTTGGTCCAGATATGATCAACTCCTGATTTTTTTTAATTAATTAATTTGTTTATTTATTTTGGCTGTATTAGGTCTTCCTTTCTGTGCGAGGGCTTTCTCTAGTTGCGGCGAGCGGGGGCCACTCTTCATCGCGGTGCACGGGCCTCTCACTGTCGCGACCTCTCTTGTTGCGGAGCACAAGCTCCAGACGCGCAAGCTCAGTAGTTGTGGCTCACGGGCCTAGTTGCTCCGTGGCATGTGGGATCTTCCCAGACCAGGGCTCGAACCCATGTCCCCTGCATTGGCAGGCAGATTCTCAACCACTGCACCACCAGGGAAGCCCAACTCCTGGTTTTTTGTGTGTGGATATCCTGAGAGCTTTGCCCAAAAAGCTGTCCAATTCATCAGCACTGTTTCCAATAGGACATGTGACCAACCTATCTCATATCTTGGTTTAAATTGTTTCCTAAAACACTATAGCTTCCTCGTGTTTGGAAGCTTTAAATAAAAACGTTTTTAAAGAAAGCTTTAAGCAAAAACACAACATCTAAAATAATAGCTAGGAAATAAGCAGTCATATTATTTAACAGTCTTTTCAATACTCACCATATATTCTTCCCAAAGTATCACAAGTCATGGCTACCTTTCTGAAACTAGAATGCAAATGTCATACTATTCTAAGTCTACACTAAAAACCAGAAGTTTTCTTTTTACATATCTCAAATGTAATATATAAAAGATGTTAATGTCCCACTTTCAAGTTGGTTTGTAGCTTGGAAATACTGCATGGAATTTTTACCACCTACATGTTTCTTGTTTTAATTATTGAAGTATAGTTGATTTACAGTATTACATTAGTTTCATCTGTACAACATAGTGATTTAGTACTTTTATAGATTATACTCCACTTAAATTTATTATAAAATATTGGCTATATTCCTTGTGCTGTACAATATATCCTTGCAACTTATATATTTTATACATAGTAATCTGTACCTCTTAATCCCCTACCTATATTTTACCCCTCCCCCTTCATATATCCAGAATAATGTTCAGAAACTTGCCAACTTGGTTTCATCAATAATAGGTAAATGGGATCACTCTGAATAAAAGTGTCAAAAATCTATAGATCCCTAGTGAATAATTTAAATTATGGAAAAAGATAACACATAACCTGTATATTCTGAAAGGTAAAAAGAAACGACTTAAGAGGTAAGTGAATTTAGTTACTCACAGTTAAAGCAATTTCTTCTAAAACATATAAGAAGTATATTTTGAGCTGAATTTTTTTTTTTTACCGATGTGAGTGACATCTTCCTATTTTGAATTTGGTAACACCATTAACCATGTCAGAAATAAAAACAAAATACTACTACTAAAACAGTAAAGAAATATTTGTACAAAACTGATACTAAAAGAAAAAGACATACATATGGTAAGTTAATCATAGACAATTTTTAAAAACTGATCTAAAACTGAGGAGAGGGGTTGGAGCAAATCAGTAAGACTAGTCTCATTGATTTGAACCTGCAAGTGATGACTATTAAAGACAATTTTATAAAATTCATGACTGTCTTAGTATCAAAATAATCATTTTTATCCCAAACAGTTCTGTTAAAGACATAAGGTATTCAATCCACACTCCCTCACCACCATCCTGAGGTAACCACTGGCCTTCTTTCTGTCACTATAGTTTGGCTTTTTTCTAGAAATTTCATATAAGTGGAATCATACAATATGTAGTCTGTTTTTGTATGGAATCTTTCACTTAACATGATGTTTTTAAGATTTATCTATGTTGTAACATACAAGTAGTTTGTACCTTTTTATTGTTTAACAGTATTTCATTGTGTGGATATACCACAATTTGTTCATTCACAAGCAAATGTACATCTGTGCTGTGTCCATTTGGGGGTTGTTATGAAAATTCACAAGCAAGCACTATTATAGTCTAGCATATAGCCTATGTTCATGAATGTATCAGGTGTACTTAAAAAGAATGTGGAGTCTGCTGTTGTTGGATGGGGTTTTCTATATATGTCACTTGGGGTTGGTGTTTGATAGGCTTATTGATTTTCTACCTACTTGTTCTATCATTTATTGCAGGAGGAGTATTAACTTGTCTTACTCTTTTTAATTCTGAAAGTTTTGTGGTTCCGTTATTCGGTGCGTATACATTTATAAATGTTATATCTTCCTGATGTACTGACACTTTTAACATTACGAAATGTCCCTCTTCTCTCTAGTATTATTCTTCCCTTAAAGTCTATTTTGTCTGACATTAACGTACCCACTCCAGGTCTTTTATGCTTACAGTTAGCATAGTGTATCTTTTTTAATCTTTACTTACAAACTATTTATGTCTTTGAATTTAAAGTGCCTCACTTATATTATAGATACCATATAGTTGAATCTTACATTTTTGTCTAGAATGAAAATCTCTTAATTAGAATGTTTAGTCCTTCACATTTAATGTATTTAAGGTTATTTATTAATAATATTTAATAAATTTATGTTCAATGTTTAATATAATAGTTAAATGATATTAAATATATAAAATAAATTATTATTTAATTAACTATTCAGATGTTGGGATTTAGTACTGTCATCTTGCTTTTTGATTTATATCTGTCTCATCTCTTTTTTGTTCTACTATTCCTTCTTTATTGCCTTCTTTGTGTCAAATGTATAGTTTTTTATTTACCTGTCAATTTTTTAGTGGCATTTATGTGTTTGTTTTTAGTGTTATACTGAAAATTATAATATGCCTCTATAACTCACCATGATCTCCTTCAAGTTACTACTGACATTTCCAGTACAATACAGTAAGTTTCCTCCAGTTTAGCTCCATTTTCCCCTTCTTGTACTATTGTTAAAACATACATATTTACTTATATTAGAAACACATTTATAGTAGTTTGTACATAAGTGTGTGTTTATAATTTTTACTTTACTGAGTCATTAACAGAAGAAATTAACAGGAGAAAACTATAAATATATTTCCTCACACATTTGATACTTCCAGTACTCTTAATTCCTCCTAGGATCCCAGTTACATCTGTAGTCACATCCTTTCAGCCTGAAGAATTTCCTTTAGTGATTCTCTTTTTTTTTAATTGAAATACAGTTGATTTATAATATCATGTTAGTTTCAGGTGTACGGCACAGTGATTCAGTTATTTCTTCAATTTATATTCCATTATAGGTTATTACAAGATATTAAATATAATTTCTGTACTATACAGTAAATCCTTGTTGCTAAGCTATTGTTTGTATCTGTTAATCCTACATTCTAATTTGTCTCTCACTATGCCCTACCTTTGGTAACCATAAGTTTGTTTTCTGTGTCTGTGAGTCTGTTTCTGTCTTGTATATAGATTCACTTGTATTATATTTTTAGATTCCACATATAAGTGATACGATATAGTATTTGTCTTTCTCTGTATGACTTACTTCACTAAGCATAATATTCTCTAGGTGCATCCATGCTGCTGCAAATGGCAATGTTTCATTATTTTTAATGGCTGAGTAATATTCCATTGTATGTATATACCACATCTTCTTAAGCCTGTTGATGGGCACTTGGGTTGTTCATAGTTTTTGTCTTTTCTGTATATATAACCAGGAGTGGAATTGCTGGATCATATAATAGCTCTATTTTTAGTTAGTTTTTTTTTTTTTTTTGTGGTAGGCGGGCCTCTCACTGTTGTGGCCTCTCCCGTTGCGGAGCACAGGCTCCGACGTGCAAGCTCAGCGGCCATGGCTCACGGGCCCAGCTGCTCCATGGCATGTGGGATCTTCCCGGACCGGGGCATGAACCCATGTCCCCTGCATCGGCAGGCGGACTCTCAACCATTGCGCCACCAGGGAAGCCCTTAGTTTTAGTTTTTTAATGAACTTCCATACTGTTTCCCAATAGTGGCTGCACCAAATTACATTCCCACCAACAGTGTAAAAGGGTTCTTTCTTTTTCATACTCTCTCCAGTCATTCTGACAAGTGTAAGGTGATACCTCACTGTGATTTTGATTTGCATTTCTCTAATAATTAGTGATGTTGAGCTCCTTTTCATGTGCCCGTTGGCCATCTGTATGTCTTCTTTGGAAAAATGTCTATTTAGATCTTCTGCCCATTTTTTGATTGGGTTCTTTTTTCAATAGTGAATTGGATGAGTTGTTTGTATATTTTGGATATTAACCCCTTGTCAGTTGCATCATTTGCAAATATATTTTCTGATTCTGTAGCTTGTCTTATTGTTTTCGTGGAGGTTTCTTTTGCTGTGTAAAAGCTTTTTGGGTCCATTCAGTAATTCCTGAAGTGCAAGTATGCTAAAAACAAATTCTCTCCATTTTGCTTTATCTGTAAACATCTTTACTTTACTCTCGTTTTTAAAATTCTGTTATCTCCTAGATACAGAATTTTTGTTGTCAGCTTTTTTCATTCAACACTTTGACTATGTCATTCCATTGCCTTCCCGCCTCTTATTTTTGATGAAAAGCCAGATGTTCATCATGTCATTGTCTTTCTTCTCTTGCTGCTTTAAATATTTTTCCCTTTGACTTTGCTGACAGTAGTTTGACTATATTCGGTCTATGTGTGTTTTTATTTATATTTATCCTATTTGACATTCAGTGAGCTTCTTCAATCTGCAAGGTAATGTTTTTTTCATCAAATTTATATTGTTTTCTACAGAAAGCCTCCATTAGCAGAAGTAAGAAGTGGTTCCCAAAATTTTAACTGGAATCATTTATGAATCGATGAATCTAGTAACCAGAACATAAATCTTGAACAAATACACATAATTACAAATCAACTGGAGAGAACTGACATCCTTACCATATTGAGTTTTATTATTCATGAATATGGTGTAGCTGTCCATTTATTTTACTTCCCTTGTTAATGTTAATCTTTTTTCCACAGAGATCTTACATAAATCTTCTGTGTTTCTTCCTGTTTGTTTTTTGTTGCTATTGCAAGTGGACTTTTTTCCTATCCAATTTGTTAATTAATCATTACTAGTATAAAAACCTTTGAATCTGAATAATGACTTTGCATCTAAGAACCTTCTTAAACTCTGACTTTACATCTGAAAACCTTGTCAAATTCTAATATTTCTAATCTGTACGTTCTCTTGTATTTAGTACATAGATTAATCATATTAACTACAAATATGGACAGTTTTACCTCTTCTCTTCTAATCCTTAGTACGTATTTCCTTTTCTTGTCTTACTACATTACTTAGCACCTTCACTAAAATGCTGTATAGAAGCAGTGATACTATTTCTTATTTTAAAACAGGCATGTTTGAAATTGATCATCAAACACTTCTACTTATAACAATGTTAGAGTGTTTATTAATATAGGTTTATTAACAAATTTTTGACTGGAGACATACTACAGCCATAGGCATTAGTTTCTGCAAAAATCCCCCAGTCAATAACATGTTAAGGGAGACCTTCAACATGCTGGGGGAGTAAGATGTGGAGATCACCTTCCTCCCCACAAATACATCAAAAAGACATCTACATGTGGAACAACTCCTACAGAACACCTACTGAACACTGGCAGAAGACCTGAGACTTCCCAAAAGGCAAGAAAATCCCCACATACATGGGTAGGGCAAAAGAAAAAAGAGAAAACAAAGACAAAAGAAGAGGGATGGGACCCACACCTGTGGGAGGGAGCTGTGAAGAAAGAAAAGTTTCCAAATGCATATATATGGGACCTAGAAAAATGATACAGATGAACCAGTTGGCAGGGCAGAAATAGAGACACAGATGTAGAGAACAAATGTATGGACACCAAGGGGGGAAAGTGGCAGGGGGTGGTGGTGGGATGAATTGGGAGATTGGGATTGACATGTATACACTAATATGTATAAAATGGATAACCAATAAGAACCTGCTGTATAAAAAAATAAATAAAATAAAATTCAACAAAAAAAGTTTCCACACACTAGGAAGCCCCTTCACTGGCGGGGACGGGGGGTTGGCGGGGAAGCTTCAGAGCCTCGAAGGAGAGTACAGCAACAGGGGTGCAGAGGGCAAAGCGGAGAGATTCCCGCACAGAGGATCGGTGCCGACCGGCACTCACCAGCCCGAGAGGCTTGTCTGCTCACCCGCCGGGGCGGGCGGGGCTGGAAGCTGAGGCTCGGGCTTCAGAGGTCAGACGCCAGGGAGGGGAATGGGGTTGGTTGTGTGAACACAGCCTGAAGGGGGCTAGTGCGCCACAGCTAGCCGGCAGGGAGTCCAGGAAAAAGTCTGGACCTGCCAGAGAGGCAAGAGACCTTTGTTTTGGGGGTGCATGAGGAGAGGGGACTCCTTCCCAGTGTGCACAGCAGGCAGAGCACCGCCTAAGCAAGCTCCAGAGACAGGCTTGAGCTGCGGCTATCAGCACGGACACCAGAGATGGGCATGAAAAACTAACGCCACTGCCGCTGCCACCAAGAATCCTGTGTGCAAGCGCAGGTCACTATCCACCTCCCCGTGGGAGCCCGTGCATCATGCCACTGCCAGGGTCCTGAGATCCAGAGACAACTTCCCTGGGAGAACACACGGGTGCCGCAGGCTGGTGCAACCTCACGCTGGCCTCTGCTGCCTCAGGCTCACCCCACATTCCAATTATGACTGCAGTACCACTTCCCCCCAACGGCCTGAGCGACTAAGAGAGCTGTAATAAGCTGCTGCTTTAACCCCCTCCTCTCTGGGCGGTAACAGACTCCAGAGGGCAGCCCATATGCAGAGGCGGGGCCAAAACCAAAGCTGAACCTCAGGAGCTGTGCAAACAAAGAAGAGAAAGGGAAATTTCTCCATGCAGCCTCAGAAGCAGCAGATTAAATCCCCACAATCAACATGATAAATCCTGAATCTGAAGAATTCCTGAACAGATAACGAATGTTCTCAAATTGAGGCGGTGGACTTTGGGAGCAACTGTAGATTTGGGGTTTGCTTTATGCGTCTAACTTGTTTCTGGTTTTATGTTTATCTTAGTTTAGTATTTAGTGCTTAATATCACTGGTGGGTTTGTTTATTGGTTTCATTGCTCTCTTCCCGTTTTTTTCCTTTTGTTTTATAAATATATATATATATATATATATATATATATATATATATTTGTGTCCTTTTTCTCTTTTTGTGAGTGTGTACGAGTATGTTTCTTTGTGTGAGTTTCTCTGTATACGTTTGCTTTTATTATTTGTCCTAGGGTTCTGTCTGTCCGTTTTTTTGTTTCTCTTTTTGTTGTTTTTTTCTTTCTCTCTTCCTTTTCTTCTGAGCCTTGTGGCTGGAAGGGTCTTGGTATTCTGGCTGGGTGTCGGGCTTGAGCCTTCGAGGTGGGAGGGCCGAGTCCTGGACACTGGACCACCAGAAACCTCCCTGCCCCACGTAATATCAATCAGCTAGAGCTCTCCCAGAGATCTTCGTCTCAACACAGACCCAACTCCACCCAAAGGCCAGCAAGCTCCAGTGCCAGATACCCCATGCCAAACAACTAGCAAGACAGGAAAACAACCCCACCCATTAGCAGAGAGGCTGGCTAAAGTCATACTAAGTTCACAGACACTCCAAAACATACCACTGGATGCAGAACTGCCCATCAGAAAGACAATATCCAGTCCACCCACTAGAACACAGGCACCAGGCCCCTCTAGAAGGAAGTCTACACAAGCCACTGAACGAACTTCACCCACTGGGGGCAGACACCAAAAATAATGGGAACTATGAACATGCAGCCTGCAAAAAGGAGATCCTAAACACAGTAAGTTAAACAAAATGAGAAAACAGAGAATTATGCAGCAGAGGAAGGAGCAACGTAAAAACCCACCAACAAACAAATGAAGAGGAAACAGGCAGTCTACCTGAAAAAGAATTCAGAGTAATAATAGTAAAGATGATACAAAATCAAGGACACAGAATGCAGAAAATACAAGAAACATTTATCAAGGACCTAGAAGAACTAAAGAGCAAACAAAAAAAAATGAAATAAAAAATGCTCTAGAAGGAACTGATAGCAGAATAACTGAGGCAGAAGAATGGATAAGTGACCTAGAAGATAAAATAGTGGAAATAACTGCCACAGAGCAGAATAAAGAAAAAAGAATGAAAAGAATTGAGGACAGTCTCAGAAACCTCTGGGACAACATTAAACATACCAACATTTGAATTATAGCGGTCCCAGAAGAAGAAGAGAAAAAGAAAGGGTCTGAGAAAATATTTGAAGAGATTATAGTTGAGAACTTCCTAACATGGGACAGGAAACAGCCAATCAGGTCCAGGAAGCACAGAGAGACCCATACAGGAGGAGAAACACACCAAGACACATATTAATCAAACTATCAAAACTTAAATAAAAATAAAAAATATTAAAAGCAGCAAGGGAAAAGCAACAAATAACATACAAGGGAAACCACATAAAGTTGACAGCTGATCTTTCAGCAGAAACTCTGCTGAAGCCAGAAGGGAGTGGCAGAACATATTTAAAGTGATGAAAGGGAAAAATCTACAACCAAAATTACTCTACCCAGAAAGGATCTCATTCATTCGACAGAGAAATTAAAACCTTCACATACAAGCAAAAGCTAAAAGAATTCATCACCACCAAACCAACTTTACAACAAATTCTAAAGGAACTTACCTAAGCAGGAAACACAAGAGAAGGAAAAGACCTACAAAAACAAACCCAAAACAGTTAACAAAATGGTAACAGGAACATCCATATTGATAATTACCTTAAATATAAATGGATTAAATGCTCCAAACAATAGACAAAGACTGTCTGAATGGATACAAACTCAAGACCTGTATATACGCTGTCTACAAGAGACCCAATTCAGACCTAGGGACACATACAGACCGAAAGTGAAGGAATGGAAAAAGATATTCCATGCAAATGGAAATCAAAAGAAAGTTGGAAGAACAATACTCATACCAGACAAAATAGACTTTAAAATAAAGACTATTATAAGAGACAAAGAAAGACACTACAGAATGATCAAGGGATCAATTCAAGAAGAAGATATAACAACTGTAAATATATATGCACCCAACATAGGAGCACCTCAATACATAAGGCAAAGGCTAACAGCCATAAAAGGGGAAATCGACAGTAACACAGTCATCATAGGGCATTTTAACACACCACTCCCACCAATGGACAGATCATCCAAAATGAAAATAAATAAGGAAACACAAGCTTTAAATGACACATTACACAAGATGGACTTAATTGATATTTATAAGACATCCCATCCAAAAACAACAGAATACACTTTCTTCTCAAGTGCTCATAAAACATTCTCCAGGATAGATCATATCTTGGGTCACAAATCAAGGCTTGGTTAGTTTAAGAAAACTGAAATCACATCAAGTATGTTTTCCAACCACAACCCTATAAGACTAAATATCAATTACAGGAAAAAATCTGTAAAAACTGCAAACACATGGAGGTTAAACAATACACTACTAAATAACCAAGAGATCACTGAAGAAATCAAAGAGAAAATTTTTAAAAACCTAGAAACAAATGACAATGAAAACACGATGACCCAAAACCTATGGGATGCAGCAAATGCAGTTCTAAGAGGGAAGTTTATAGCAATACAATCCTACCTCAAGAAACAAGAAAAATCTCAAATAAACAACCTAACCTTACACCTAAAGCAATTAGAGAAAGAAAAACAAAACCCCCCACAAAGTTAGCAGAATGAAAGCATAAATAACAGATCAGAAATAAATGAAAAAGAAGTAAAGGAAACGATAGAAAAGATCAATAAAACTAAAAGCTGGTTCTTTGAGAAGATGAAGTTGACAAACCATTAGCCAGATTCATCAAGAAAAAAAGGGAAAAGACTCAAATCAACAGAATTAGAAATGAAAAAGGAGAAGTAACAACTGACACTGCAGAAATACAAAGGATCATGAGAGACTGCTACAAGCAACTATATGCCAATAAAATGGACAACCTGGAAGAAATGGACAAATGCTAGAAAGGTACAACCTTCTGAGACTGAACCAGGAAGAAACAGAAAATATAAACAGACCAAACACAAGCACTGAAATTGAAACTGTGATTAAAAATCTTCCAAGAAATAAAAGCCCAGGATCAGATGGCTTTACAGGTGAATTCTATCAAACATTTAGAGAAGAGCTAACACCTATCCTTCTCAAACTCTTCCAAAATATAGCAGAAGGAGGAACACTCCCAAACTCATTTTACAAGGCCACCATCACCATAATACCAAAACCAGACAAAGATGTCATAAAAAAAGAAAATTACAGGCCAATATCACTGATGAACATAGATGCAAAAATCCTCAACAAAATACTAGCAAACAGAATCCAACAGCACATTAAAAGGATCATACACCATGATCAAGGGGGTTTATCCCAGGAATGCAAGGTTTCTTCTGTATATGCAAATCAATCAATATGATAAACCATATTAACAAATTGAAGGAGAAAACCATATGATCATCTCAATAGATGCAGAAAAAACTTTTGACAAAATTCAACACTCATTTAGGATAAAAACCCTCCAGAAAGTAGGAATAGAGGGAACTTACCTCAACATAATAAAGGCCATATATGACAAACCCACAGCCAACATCTTTTTCAATGGTGGGAAACTGAAACCATCTCCTCTAAGACCAGGAACAAGACAAGGTTGCCCACTCTCACCACTATTATTCAACACAGTTTTGGAAGTTTTAGCCACAGCAATCAGAGAAGAAAAAGAAATAAAAGGAATAAAAGGAAATAAAAGGAATTGGAAATGAAAAAGTAAAACTGTCACTGTTTGCAGATGACATTATACTATGGATAGAGAATCCTAAAGATGCTACCAGAAAACTACTAGAGCTAATCAATGTATTTGGTAAAGTAGCAGGATACAAAATTAATGCAGAGAAATCTCTTGCAGTCCTTCACACTACTGAGGAAAAATCTGAAATAGAAATTAAGGAAACAATCCCACTTACCATTGCAACAAAAAGAATAAAATACCTAGGAATAAACTTTCCTAAGGAGACAAAAGACCTGTATGCAGAAAACTATAAGACACTGATGAAAGACATTAAAGATGATACAAACAGATGGAGAGATATACCATGTTCCTGATTTGGAAGAATCAACACTATGAAAATGACTATCCTATCCAAATCAATCTACAGATTCAGTGCAATCCCTATCAAGATATCAAATGCAATTTTCACAGAACTAAAACAAAAAATTTCAGTTTATATGGAAATACTAATGACCCTGAATAGCCAAAGCAATCTTGAGAAAGAAAAACAATGCTAGAGGAATCAGGCTCCCTTACTTCAGAGTATACTACACAGCTACAGTAATCAAGACCGTATGGTACTGGCACAAAAGCAAAAATATAGATCAATGGAACAGGATAGAAAACCCAGAGATAAACCCACACACATATGGTCTCCTTATCTTTGACAAAGGCAAGAATATACAATGGAGAAAAGACAGCCTCTTCAATAAGTGGTGCTGGGAAAACGGGACAGCTACATGTAAAAGAATGAAATTAGAATACTTCCTAACACCAAAAGAAACTCAAAATGGATTAAAGACCTAAATGGAAAGCCAGACACTATAAAACTCTTAGAGGAAAATATAGGCAGAACACTATGACAAAAATCACAGCAAGATCCTTCTTGACCCACCTCCTAGAGAAATGGAAATAAAAACAAAAATAAAAAAATGGGACCTAATGAAATTTAAAAGCTTTTTCACAGCAAACGAAAACATAAACAAGACAAAAAGACAGCCCTGAGAATGGATAAAATATTTGCAAATGAAGCAACTGACAATGGATTAATCTCCAAAATTACAAGCAGCTCATGAAGCTCAATATCAAAAAAACAAACAACCCAATTCAAAAATGGGCAGAAGATCTAAATAGACATTTTTCCGAAGAAGATATATAGATTGCCAACAAACACATGAAAGGATGCTCAACATCACTAATCACTAGATAAATGTAAATCAAAACCACAATGAATTATCACCTCATGCCAGTCAGCATGGTCATCATCAAAAAATCTACAAACAATAAATGCTGGAGAGGGTGTGGAGAAAAGGGAGCCCTCTTGCACTGTTGGTGGGAATGTAAATTGATACAGCCAATATAGAGAACAGTATGGAGGATCCTTAAAAAACTCAGGATAGAACTACCATAAGACCCAGCAATCCCACTACTGGGCATATACCCTGAGAAAACCATTATTCAAAAAGAGACATGCACCATAATGTTCACTGCAGCACTATTTACAATAGGCAGGACGTGGAAGCAACCTAAGTGTCCATCAACAGAAGAATGGATAAATAAGATGTGGCATATATATACAACGGAATATTACTCGGCCATAACAAGAAATGAAACTGAGTATTTGTAGTGAGGTGGATGGACCTAGAGACTGTCATACAGAGTGAAGTAAGTCAGAAAGAGAAAAACAAATACCATATGCTAACACATATATATGGAATCTAAAAAGAAAGAAAAAAAGGTTGTGATGAACCTAGGGGCAGGACAGGAATAAAGACGCAGATGTAGAGATGGACTTGAGGACACGGGGAGGGGGAAGGGTAAGCTGGGACCAAGTAAAAGAGTAGCATTGACATATATACACTACCAAATGTAAAATAGATAGCTAGTGGGAAGCAGCCACATAGCACAGGGAGAGCAGCTCGGTGCTTTGTGACCTCCTGGAGGAGTGGGATAGGGAGGGTGGGAGGGAGACGCAAGAGGGAGGGTATATGGGGATATATGTATGTATATGTATAACTGATTCACTCTATTATACAGCAGAAACTAATACAACATTGTAAAGCAATTATACTCCAATAAAGGTGTTTAAAAAATTAATGTGTTAAGATTTATTAAGATTGCCTCTTAAGAAAGATGCTGATAATTTATTGAACATATATTATTCCGTATATTCTACAATCAAGCTTACCACTATTACAATTTTCTCTTAATAAGAGTTTGTTGATAATTAAGTAATCATGCATGAACTCACTGTCATTTGTCACCATAACAGTCACTCAAAATTTGGTTAATTTACATATTCCTCATAAAAAATTCCTCTCTCCACTATTTCTCCCTTTAGTGAATTTCCTTCCACAGTTCCAATTTAAAAAAAAAATTAAGGAAACAGTTTAACTAAATAGTTCCCAAGCTGTAAGTTTTGTTTGTTTGTTTTTTCTACTTTGAAACAGAAATAGTGGATACTTGAAGAGCCATTTCCGTTTGTTGAGTAAGAGACATCAAAGGCAGAAACAGGATGAAATACTGGCTATGCATCAGATGTTTTTGTGTCTCTCATTCAAAAGTAAATATGCCCCAGGTACTAAGATCCTAAAACTGTATATGTAATGGGAACTATGAGGGCGATTCTGAGGTTTAGTGAGAACTGGGGATGTCTGTGCAAACCAACAAAGCTGATGATGACTTACATCAACTGCAGGAAGAATGACAGCTCCTTGCTCAGTTTCCTGTTTTCTATCTAGCTGCTTATTTCTCCACTTTCTCCTAATCCATCTCCTCCAAGCTACATTTGTTAGGTTATTCTTACCCTAGGGCCAAAGGTCTTCCTTATAAAAAAAGCTGAAAAGTCTACTCACCTCTCCTGCCCCCAAAATACAAAACTAGTAATTTCTCCCATATTCTCACAAAAATAAGCTAGCAGGGCTTCCCTGGTGGCGCAGTGGTTGAGAGTCCGCCTGCCGATGCAGGGGACACGGGTTTGTGCCCCGGTCCGGGAGGATCCCACATGCCGCGGAGCGGCTGGGCCCGTGAGCCATGGCCGCTGAGCCTGCGCGTCCGGAGCCTGTGCTCCGCAACGGGAGAGGCCACAACACTGGGAGCCGCCCGCGTACTGCGAAAAAGAAACAAACAAACAAACAAAAAAAACTAGCAGATGTCCAGTGGTACGTGCATACACAATCTCTGACACAGTGTCTTGCTTTTTCTTGTCCATTCTACCTAACTCCTTTATAGAATCATGTAGCAGAGTCTGATAAGAATGAAGGAAGGAATAGTGAAATGTGAGAAATTTCTAGCCTGTGTCCTACTGTTTTCCTTCTCAATGACCTCTTATTCTACTTCTATGCCTTCCCTCATTCCTTAGAGTTTACTGCAAATATGTAAAGTATGATACCTCTGGATAGCAACTTAGGCCTATTATCCCCAAGCTATGATCCGTAGTTGTGATGTGCATTGAAACAAACCCTCACAAGGATTTTAATGATGAATTGGCTTTTATGTATCATCTCTCACTCCAGAGAGAGCTGCATTAATAATAAAATAACAGAATTTGCATAAAGCTTCAAAACTTTACCAAGTGCCTCTACAAACACCATCTTATCCTTCTCTAATCCGTTTTCAAATGACAAAATGCAACGGCACAGAGGTTACGTGACTTTCTGAGACATGAAAAACTCTCTCACGTCCCACTCCAAATCCCTAGTGACTTCCTATATTCTATACTAGCTTAACCCAAATGTCTATCTGTTGGAGAAACTGTAGAGCCAGGATGTTATTCATAAAGGTAACTGGGAGAGAAGGAAAAAGTATGGACAATTTCTAATATGCCTCAATCCTGAGTCAGCAATGTGCCTTGCCACTGATTTCTTGGAAATTCTGGATAATTACCTCATTAGAAAGTAAGAGGAAGAAGTAGGATTTATGAGTTGCCTAGAATGAAAACTTAAGAGGACCCAGATGGTGAGTTATATTTCCTCTTCTATTTATCATGGGGTATAAAGGGAGGAAATAATGCATATAAATATGGTACTCTGAAAAAACAACCTAGGGCAAGTCAATTTAATTCAACATTTACATTTAACAGTGCTCGGTATCCAGCCGTTTGCTGTTAGTTACCAGACTGCAGATTTTAAAAGAGCTTCTTAATAACCTCTGTGATTGAATTGTTGCTCTGCCAGCTTTAACTGACACTCTTGCACCTAAGAATGTACAGTGTTTCTTCAGCATTAAATCCCTTGGTATTTAATTAATTCATGGAGAATGAAGCCTCATCTTCATAAACTTGAAATGCATCAAGGGCATACATTAATCTACTTTTAAATAGCATTTGTCCATGAACAGAAAATCTCTCCTGGTTGCTAACTCAGGTTTTGTCAACGCAGTAGCTGCCAGAACCAACCAGCGTGAGATGGCTCACGGTGGCTGCTTAGTAACAGCTTTAACTAGCTGACACACAAACACAGCACTGAGAGATCAGTGTTCATTTCAGCATCTGAACACTTCAGGACCCACACCCCATCATCTAAAAAAAAATGTATCTGATCAGTTACTAAATGGGGTGTGTGTGTGTATGTATGTTTGTGCACGCACGCCTGCATTTTGTTTTTTAAATAGACCATCCCTCTAGCTCAATGGTTCTCCATCATACATACAGAGTGTTAGGATCATCTGCGAAACTTTTAAAGACATCAGATGCCCAAAATTCCATTTCAGTGGGTCTGGCATGGGATTCAAGCACCAGTATTTTTTAAAGAAACAGGTTAAGGACCATTGTTAATTTCATGTAGAAATTATTTGAAGATGAATTCTACACTCAAGTTCTCTATAATTCTGTCCAACTTGATTTCTCTCACATCAATTATTTAAGATTAGTTTGCTATAAAAAGGAAGTTTCAGTACTGTTTCTAGGGAACTCATCTCTTAGCAAAAGACTGAAACTAAGCATTAGTAAACATATTTATAAGTAACTATGTATAAATCTTCATTTAAATGTAGCATGTATTAGTGTTTAAGTGTTCTTATTTTATTATTTGATTTTACTCTGAAGCAATGAAAAGAAGATCAGACTGATGATATTTACTTTCTAGTATTTTCCTCAATTTTGTGTTCTTTCTCAAAAATAATTGCTTTGCATAAAATAACAGAAATATTCATGAAAATGGCTAAAATAAAAGAAAATAATACTTTGGATAAAAATTTATGTCATATTTCTGAATAACTCTTCCACAGTACAAGGTAAAACTCCTGGTGAAGGAAATTAAGAGACCTTTCTAAGCCTTTTCTGGTTTCAATTATCTGAATACATATTATTGTTATATTTCCTGTTTGCCTTATGTTGAGAGATCAGCTTCATCAGATTTTTTCATGGCTTTTATCAAGACTCATGGAAAAAACTGAACGCATTTGAAAAGTAAACCAAGCTGTTTATCATGAAGGAAGGCGTGGGTTTTTTAAAAAATTATTTTGCCATTTTCCCCTTTTATACCCTTAGGTATATACCTATCACAGGCTAAGGATATATTATTACATATATGTTCACCTGTACTCCAAATCATCCAACTAACTCCTTCTCTTAGATGAGCCTAAATTCATTGTTCTGTGATTGCTAGGGAATAGGTTGGAGGAAAGCCCCCACCTTTCAGACAGTGATCCCAGGAATGTACATGAAAGCTCAAGTCTTCTGTTTCCCAGACAAATACATCCCATGGTTTCCCTTGAAAGTGCAAAGCTGCAATGGACAGCAACACAGGAGTGCAAGAAAACAACAGATTTACAAAGAAATATAATGACTCCTTCTGAGTTTCAGGTAAATGCCCTAAGGAGAAATAAAGTCAACTAAGATGGAGGCTTACTACTATATGTGCTATACTAACTCAGTGATAGACTGATATGAATTTGAAGTTGCTAGGCCTTTGGTGAAAAACAAAAGGCCTGTTGGTGAAAAACAGTAAGCAATTTTACATATGTTCAGTAAGTTACTCATTCAAAACTCATAATTAATTTGTTACTTTTATTAGCAAAGCAATGGATGAGCAATGGTCATGCTCCTAGTTCAGCCACAGCTACATACAACAACCCTTTTGTTTATACACATGATAATAAATGGGCTAAAACTGTCAAATTAGAGAACTGGCCCCAATCTTCCCTTATTCCAATTTCAGGTGCACCCTGTTCCTCACCCCTTGAAGTCAGCCTGTGACTTCTCTCCTCTAGACCTCTTCCCTTATCAAAACAAAAAGATTCAATATCATTTGGCCAAGATCTCAACTACTGTGGTATAAACTTTCCCACATAATTCTAATTTTAAATTTTGTGGTATAAGAGTGTTTGCCTCCTGTGAAAAGAATTGCAGACAAAACCGAAGAGATGAAAGTTTATCAAGTTGGGTATTTTAAGCACATGTAGTTTACTTTACAACTCAGTAAAGCTGTTTTAAAAACCTGAGTAGATGAAGATATTTTTCTGAGGTGGAAATCCTTTCCCTTATGGTAAAATCACGTCTTGGGCTGATACTGAAGATTCATCTACTTCCATGGTTTTAGGGTATCTAGACCACAAGGGACTCAGACTCTCTCCTCGTTTCTCATCTTTCCCTTAAGCCTAACCAACAACTCCCTAAGGGAATTATAAATGCCAGAATCCAGACCGTATTCATAACATTCCTCCCTCTCTACTCTGCCTGCTCCTGAGGGCTAACACACAGCAGGTACACAATCCATGCATGTGGCTCCAAAACCCTCAGGACCCAGGGCAGACGGAAGGTGAACATTCTCCTCAAACACTTCTGTGCTTAGGGTGTGGGGAGGAAAGAGATTCTCTGAGCTTAGAGGACAGACACCACACCAGTGGAGCACAGGTTACTAGGAGCTGGGCATAAGCAAACTACAGCTTTGGGAAGGCAGCCACTGTCTTGATGAAGAACAGAGCCTGCTGAGTAGGACTGCCTGGGTCGGATCCAGGGTCTGCCTAGCTCTGTCTATGGAAAAGTTCTTATACCTCTTTTTTTTTTTTTTTTTTTTTTTTTTGTGGTACATGGGCCTCTCACTGTTGCGGCCTCTCCCGTTGCGGAGCACAGGCTCCGGACGCGCAGGCTCAGCGGCCATGGCTCACGGGCCCAGCCGCTCCGCGGCATGTGGGATCTTCCCAGACCGGGGCACGAACCCGTGTCCCCTGCATCAGCAGAAGGACTCCCAACCACTGTGCCACCAGGGAAGCCCTCTTATACCTCTTTATGCCTCAGTTTCTCCATCTATAAAATAAGGATAATAAAAACACCTTTCCTGGGTTGTTATAAGGATTCCGTGAAATGATCTATGCGAAGAACTTAGCAAGAATTCAATAAATACGGGACTTCATTACTGGGGAGTTAGAATCAAAATTTATTTTTTAATTCAGTGCACCTCACACTTTCATATGTGTGTGAATCACCTGGGGATCTTGTTAACATGCAGAATCAGATTCTGTAGATCTGGGAGGGGAGTTGAGAGCCTGCATTTCTAACAAGCTCCCAGGTGATGTCAGCATGGCTGGTCCCTGGAGCAGGCTTTGAGGAGTAAGGCTTTAATGTATTTAGCATTCACGTGCTATGGGGGAGACCAGCACACAGTATTTGGAAAATCTAACTGCACTGATGTGAACAGATCAAAGGCATTAGGAAAATAACACGGAAGAGGAAAGGCAATGTCAGTCCAGCTCTATAAAAACAATCTCGAATTATCACATAACACAATATCAGTATAATTTTTACCATGATTTACCTTCAGAGTACATTCTGCATATAAATATTAATCTTCATGTGTGTTGATTATTTGAGCACATTTGGTGATCCTGGCATGATGGTCTTGACTTATACTTTTAACAGAAGGAACATGAGCTCCTCACTCATTAATTATTCAGTTTAGTGAGACTATATTAGAATTAGAACTATTTAATTCAATTAGACTGTAATATGCCAGGGACTGTGCTTAGCCCTCAACTTAGTTTCAAGCACAGAACTGAAAGGTCATGATATGTAGAGAAGAGATGAACAGTAAGCCAAAATTACAAGTGAGCTAGAGAAGCAGATGTGCACCTGTATAGCCTGAAAAGAGCAACCCTGAGAGGGTCACAGAAAGCACCTTGCCTTCAGCCGAAGGGGTTGAGGTTGAGCTTTAAGGAGTCTCCGTTCCTCGCAACCTCCCGAGAAGGCTGTTACCTTCCAGGACACACCCCTATCAGGCGACTACTACCTAAAACGCTAACGCCCAGACGTCCCCAAGTAACTTCAAGTAGCTACCATGCCATTCCAAAACGGTCATAGGTGTTTCTTCATTAAGACATAAGACTTTTTGTTTGAAAGTGTTAAGAATCCTTCCTGTGAACATGAACAACTATAGCCAGTTCAATGCCATGTTCTTCTGTTGTTTGTTTCTAAGAGTTTCTGAATAAAAGTGTAGAACTAAAGAATTAAAGTGTGGAAGTAAGGGGGGGTGTGAAAAGAGCATTTGACAGAGAGAACTGATAGAAGCCCAGGAAAGCGGCAAATTGTGACCAACAAAAAGACGGCTGTGGTAAATGTCGTAACATCTTTCCTTACACACTAGTCACAGAAAGAGCAATCAACAGGTTCCAATCAAAAGCCCGCCAAAAGTTAAATCCAAATATAACAACATATTTTAAAAGGATACATAATTTTAAATTATTATTTTGAATTATCTATAGTATGTTTCCCCAGCATTAACTCAAAAATTAAGGTGTTTGTGTACAAGTAATAAAGTGACCACCAGTACTTGAAGATTTGAAAGCAACCTCAGTAAATGCGTGGCAACAGCACTAAGTTATCAAGTTACATACGAACAACATGAGCTTATGATGGACACTTTTCAGCTTCCCCGTCCCAAAGCTCTGAGTGTCATGCAGCAAGGCAACAACCCCTTCTCTCTGAAAGACGCTCTTCACTTCCATGACGACACTCGCTAACTTTTCCGCTACTGCTCAGTGCTCTGATTCTTTATCTCCTTTTCAGGATCCTTCCTCGCTCCTACAACACCAAACGCCCAGGGATCCTAGGGCTCATCCTAGGCCCTGCTCAATTTCTGCTTATGATCTGTCTCCCACAGCTTTAAATAACCTCTATACGCTGAAGAAGACTCAATAATCTCCAGGCCAGTTCTCTCCTTTGGGATCCAGGCTGATAAAGCCCACTGCCTTGCTAAGCACATCACCTTACAGTCATCATAAAGCTCAGCATGTCCCAAAGGGCACTTGGTCTGCCCAGCCCCACTCCTACCCCACAGTCTCAGCCTGTCCTTCCTCCTGGCTGTCCTCCTTGAATCTGTAAACGGCACCTCTATTCACCTGGTTGTTAGTGACCAGAAACCAAGGAATACTGCTGAATGACTGCTTCTCCCTCATCCTCCACGTCGTCCATAGCCAAATCCAGTGGATTCTCTCTTTAACATACTTTTTGTTCAGTTTTTAATTTTTTTAAAGTGTTGCAAGCAGATACTGTCCAATCGTTGTACAGCATTTATCCCAAAGACAGTGGTACCCTACCCCTCTCCACCATCATTCTCATTTGAAACTATTCTAGCTGATTCTTTTGGTATTTACCTTCATGATTATAAGCAACATACTTCCTTAAAAAACACTGATTTTCCACTATGGAAGGGACTATCTTTCTTTGCCCTGTACTTATCTCCATTCTCCTCCTCTCTCTCTCTCTCTCTCTCTCTCACACACACACACACACATATTCACACACACATCCACTTTTCATCCATTTTGGATAGATATCCACTCTATGTTTATATTATTGTAACTACATAAATTCATGAACAGCCAAACCATGTAGATTACTATACATTTTTCCTTTTCTGCACATTTTCCCCTGTAATTAATAACTGCCTAGTTTTATTCATTGGTTAATTTTTTATGCACATAATAAAAATTCACCCCCACACTCTTCTTCAATTGTCTTAATCTGCTCTGAAGATGTTCCTACATACTCCACACTCTGTCAGTCTTACTTTCTTAAAGGCTTGTGCCTGGAGCCTCTGACCGACTCCACAAGGTTGCTCTCTAGGCCTTGTGCCACGCTGCCACCCTAAAATTGCCTTCAGCATAATCTTCCATCATGTGTTGTTCTTCAGTTTCCTGTATTTCCTGCCTTCTACTGCTGGTTCACTAGCTCATTTTGTGAGAGAATAGCATCAGTAGTGTCCTGAGAGAAAATACATACATGGGAGGTATAATCCGAGACCTAATATGCCTGAAAATATCTCCATTTACTCTTATACTTTTTTTTTTTTTTGCGGTACGCGGGCCTCTCACTGTTGTGGCCTCTCCCGTTGCAGAGCACAGGCTCCGGACGCGCAGGCCCAGCGGCCATGGCTCACGGGCCCAGCTGCTCCGCGGCATGTGGGATCTTCCCGGACCGGAGCACGAACCCGTGTCCCCTGCGTCGGCCCCCAGGGAAGCCCTAATCTTATACTTGATTGATAGTTTGATCAGGTACCAAATGCTGAGTTGGAAATCAATTTCCTGGAAAATATTCGGTAAGATTTCATTGTCTTCAATTCTTCCACTATTTTTGCTTTTGAAAAATCTGAAATATGTGTATTCCTGGTATTTGGCTCATAAAACTGTAAATGTGTTTCCTCTTCTCTCTGGAAGCAGCTTTTTTCTTTGAGATAGTATTTAGAAATTTCACAGTGATGGCCTTAGTTTAAGTCTATTTTCATCCAAGTACAGGGTACTTGGTAGTCTGACAACCTAAAAGTACAGGTTTTTCACCGTTAGGAAATTTCTTAAGTTGTATCTTCAATGATTGCCTCTTATTTTCTTATTCCCTCTTTCCAGAACTCTATAATTCAAATGTTCGATTCCAAAAATTGGCCCTCTAGTTTCCTTTATTTTCTATTTTCTTTCTTCCTTTACACTTTGGAAGATTTCCCTACCTAAACTTCCAAACCTTTAGTAATTTTAATTTTAAAAGTCTTATTTATTCCCTGAAATTTTTATTTTAAAGCACCATTTTCTTTTTTGTTACAAAACATGCTTTTACCTTTCTGAGACCATTAAACATATATATATATATATATATATATATATAATACATATATTTGTGTGTGTATGTGTGTGTACACAAACATATATACATACATTTTTTATTTTTAAATTTAACTTTTGCCTCTCTGCCTGCTCTCTGAATCCACCAAATTGTTTTCAGGCACTGACTTTCATATTAGACACTTTCCTCAGAAATCTGCTAATTCTGCGTCATAAGAGCCACGACTGAAAGCTGACTGGACGCTCCCATTTGTGGGTGGGGCTAGTGCACTATAAGCTTTAGTACAGGATCTACTGCTGTTTCCTTTAGGGAAACTTTGATTTCAGTGTGTCCGTGCTTTTCCTCTTGGGATGTTCAACTTCCCCAGAAAAGATTTCTCCTTTGCTGTCTGAGAGGTAAAGGTCTTATTGCCAGGGTTCTGGAGCCAAATGGGAGAAGAAAGTTGGGGAAGTATCAGCAACCGTACACGTAGGTTTATTTAATCCCCGTTTAAAAAGAGTACCTTTACCCTCAGCTCTGTCTAATTTCCAGAATAAGATGCCTTATCATTATTATTACTACTACTATTTCCAGAGGATAGATCCCCAGGCTTTTTCCGGTTGTGGGAGTGGCACATCCCTGCCATGTGTGGTAGGGGAGGGATCCAGGGCTCTAATGCTTCCAAAGCACACCTCTGACCAAACCTCCTTATTTTACCTACCGTCACCTGGTCTCCATTTCCTCTTCCAAAGGTAACTAGCAGAGCTAATTTCTGAGTCTTTGGCAAGTCTACCGTGTAAACGAGTTTGCATAATAGCTTTCTCAAATGCTCCTTTACAATTCTGTTTTCTTGGATCCACTAAGGCATTTACCAATTGTCTGAGTCTTCTCCAGCTTCTAACAGTTTGTTGCTATTGTCTGGTTTCCCATTTCCCCCATATGCTTATGCCTTTAAAAAGTCCTTCACTATTGTTTTAATCAGGTAGAAGCCAAGTTAGATGTCTGTCCTCACTCTACCAACTTTAAGGAGAAATCTTCCAGGACATAATTTGTCCCCAGTATCTATTTTAAATCTGTATAATTCTTTTCATTTCTACCTCCATCAACCTAGTGTAAGCCGTCATCCACTCTCACCTGGACTGCAACATGGCCTAAATGGTTTCTCTACCTCCACCTCTTGTCCCCCTTCTAATCAATGACCTCAGAGGTATTCAGAGTGAGGTTTTGAAACCTAAAGCAATGACTTCCATTGCATAGCAAATAAAATCCAAACTCCTTGCAGCAGCCTGTCCAAAAGATGCTGCGGGCTGCAAGTTGCAGAAAACCCAACTCAAACCACTTTAAAGGCTAACGAAATGCACTGACTCCTGTGAGTGGAAATCCAGAGACTGAGGAGGCTGCTCTGGCTGCTGACCGGCTCTGGTTGGATTTCCTGTGATTTTCTGGACTTGACCCTCCTTTATGTAGCTACTCTGCCCTTCAGATGCCAGCAGGATGATTGCGAGTCCCAGCTTTACATCTTCACAAGACAGTAGCCAGAGGAAGAGATGGAGAATTGCTTCTAGGAATCTCTCAAGAGAATGAGAAGAAACTTCCTAAGAAGCCCAGAGGAACACGTGCATGGCCTGTACATAGATAGGGATAGACATTTTAATAAAATCAAAGGGTAATAAGAGTGGAAATGAATAGTGGGTAGGTGCGGTAGGCTAGAACATGGCCCTCAAAAGATATCTACATCAAGTCCCTCTAACCTGTGAATGCCACTATCTTATTTAGAAAAAGGGTCCTTGCGGAGGTGATTAAGTAAAGGATCTTGAAATGAAGAGAGAATCCTGGATTGTTCAGGAAGTCCCTAAATACCATCACCAGTATCCTCATAAGTAAGAGGCACAGGGCGCTTGGACACACAGTGAAGAAGGCAACGTGAAGATGAAAGAGAGCAGGATGCAGCCACAACCCAGCAATGCCAGAAGCCACCAGGAGCTGTCAGAGGCAAGGAACAGACTCTCCCCTAGCATCTCTAGACAAAAACACCTTTATTTCAGATTTCTGGCCACCAGAACTGTGAGAGAATAAATTTCTGTTGTTAAGCCTTCGAGAATAGGGCAGTTTGTTTCAGCGGCCCCAGGAAATAAACACAGTAGGCATCCTACCAATCCATTACAGTCCATACTTTCCCAAACTCATTACGCAGCTCTCCGCCCTTCCCTCTCTCAACGTGAGCACACGCCACCTTCCAATCACTCACCCATCCTGTCTCAGGGGCACATGCTGCGACCACTGTCTCAACAGTCCTTACTCCAAACTCCCTCTCATTCTATTTAAAAGCTACTTCCTCCATGAGGCCTTGCCTGTCCCACCAATTTAAATTAGATCTTGTCTTTCATCCTCTCCCATTGCACCCTGCTCATTTCTTTTTTGCATACCTGTTATGTTAGTTTACAGTTTACGGCTATCTTGATTATTAGCTCCCTAAGTCAGTGACTGTGTCTCATTAGTCAACCACAGTATATCCAGCATCTCTGGCAGAATCCAGCCCATTAGAGGGGTCCCGTGTTTCACATTAGAGACCTCACACTCAAAAAATACCATGGGAAAAACAAATAAATGAGTTAATGGTTAATTATATGCTCAGAGTAAAATGTTCTGCTTCAAAGTCATCATTGCCTATAAATAAAGGGGAAGCAATTTAATGTTCTCAGAATTCTTTGATTTTCCCAGGTCTTACATTTGATAGCTATGATTTAAGCTTTTCCAACCCTTATGAGTACTGATAACTAAGTGGGGTGGGTACTTTAAGCAGATTCCGAACTCAGTGGGAAAAATAAACTAAAAAAAAATGATAGCTTCAAATTCCTATTTATAAATTTATAAAGAGCAAACTTTAAATGTATTTCACAAAACTTATTAAAACAGGAAGGAAGATATTTTAATTTTTATGTAGACACAAGCAAAACCACATAGTTTACATACTCAATTAGAAACTAGTGCTATACGACTCAATATACAATCATAAAGTCTCCAACAGACTGTTATTTATAGCCAATAAAGAATAAAAGGAACAAGTGACCCTATATTATAATGCAGAGCAGTTTTTCTTCCATTATTGCTTTTTATAAACATAAACCTTTGTACAGAATAAAATGCAGCAACTCACCGAAGCAAACTATACATATTCTTGTTATAAAATTGACAGAAATATTGCTAAGGTCTTTGATTTCCAATGAATAGTTTTTGATCCCATAAATTGAAGTCAGTTTACTTCTTTTGCATTTAGGACAAAAACATATGGATCATTTTTTAAATTAATGATGGAAATAAGATATAGTAGAAAAGGGGAAGAATTTGTGGTCACATCTATAGGTTTGAGAAGCAGGTGTTCCATGACTGGTTAATTAAGTAACTTTACTGAGTCCTTTAACCTACCTATCCTCAATCTTTTCCACTATAAACTGAAGATAGTAATAACAGCCACGACACAGAGTTGCTGACAGAAGAGATAATAAACTCCATGTGAAACTGCTTCACAATCTATGAAGTATAATATGAAGATAGACTGCTGTTAATTATCTTAGGAAGAGATAAACTATACCTTGAAGGTAAACTGAACCAAGTTCTGCTCTGTCTACTCCTGGTTCCTCTGAATGAGGTAGAAAATCCAAGGAATGTCTGATTGATGCAATGGTCAAATGAGTATTAAGATTTTAGTTTATGACACAACTTGCTTCAGTAAATGCTTATTAAGTTAAACTACAACCGCAGGAACATTAGCCCAGAATTCTTTTTTTTTTTTTAAACACAGCTCTGCAAAAAGATGCAAAGGGGCATGGAGGCTTAACCTTAGACACAACTTCTGTTTACCCAGGAGTGTCCAAAAAACAAAAAAGCAGACTGTAAGTAGCCTTAAAAATCTGGGAGGCAAACTTTAAGAAACTGATGAACACCTATGACAAAAACAGAAACAGAGGATAAGTCAGCAAAGGAGCAAAAGCCTATGTCATTACTACAATGATGCCCTAACTCACAGCAAAAAAGAGGTAAAACAAATGCTGCTACCTAGACAGAACTATAATAAAAAGTTAACAGGTTTTATTGGTTGATATGATTGTGGTATGATTGAGTTTCACATAAAACTAGGAAACACACATTGGTGAAAAAAGACATCTGATTTCATGAAACCTATCTTCAGATTTACCTAAAAACTGCCTGAAGGCCACATCATTGGTGATCTAAGCAAAAAGGACAGGCTGAGGGGAATCAACAGCGAGCATATCTGACAGCAGAAACATAACCCAGACAGGAAGGGATGGGTGCAAAGAGTGAGTGAAACCATGACACTCAAATAGTTAATTTACAATGGATTTTCTTTTAAGATTTTTTTTTTTTAATGTGGACCACTTTTAAAAAAGATATCTTTCTCGGAATATAATTGCTTTACAATGGTGTGTAACTTTCTGCTTTATAACAAAGTGAATCAGCTATACATATACATATGTTCCCATATCTCCTCCCTCTTGCGTCTCCCTCCCTCCCACCCTCCCTATCCCACCCCTCTAGGTGGTCACAAAGCACCGAGCTGATCTCCCTGTGCTGTGCAAGTGCTTCCACCAGCTATCTATTTTACGTTTGGTGGTGTATATGTGTCCAGGCCACTCTCTCATTTCGTGCCAGCTTACCCTTCCCCCTCCACGTGTCCTCAAGTCCATTCTCTACGTCTGAGTCTTTATTCCTGTCCTGCACCTAGGTTCTACAGAACCTTTTTCTTTTGATTGCATACTTATGTGTGAGCATTTGTTTCTATTTCTGACTTACTTCACTCTGTATGACAATCTCTAGGTCCATCCACCTCACTACAAATAACTCAATTTCTTTTCCTTTTAAGGTAGAGCAATATTCCATTGCATATATGCACCACATCTTCTTTATCCATTCATCTGTTGATGGACACTTAGATTGCTTCCATGTCCTGGCTACTGTAAATAGAGCTGCAGTGAACACTGTGCTACATGACTCTTTTTTTTTTTTTGCGGTACGCGGGCCTCTAACCATTGT
Organism: Hyperoodon ampullatus; assembly: GCF_949752795.1. Lineage (NCBI taxonomy): Eukaryota > Metazoa > Chordata > Mammalia > Artiodactyla > Ziphiidae > Hyperoodon > Hyperoodon ampullatus. Next base: position 5,539,241 of record NC_136925.1, read on the forward strand.
GGCCTCTCCCGTTGCAGAGCACAGGCTCCGGATGCGCAGGCCCAGCGGCCATGGCTCATGGGCCCAGCCACTCCGCGGCATATGGGATCCTCCCGGACCGCGGCACGAACCCGTATCCCCTGCATCGGCAGGCGGACTCCCAACCACTGCGCCACCAGGGAGGCCCTACATGACTCTTTTTGAATGACAGTTTTCTCAGGGTATATGCCCAGCAGGGGATTGCTGGGTCATATGGTAGTTCTATTTTTACTTTAAGGACCTTCTATACTGTTCTCCATAGTGGCTGTATCAATTTACATTCCCACCAACAGTGCAAGAGGGCCCCATTTTCTCTACACCCTCTCCAGCATTTACTGTTTGTAGATTTTTTAATGATGACCATGCTGACCGGTGTGAGGTGATACCTCATTGTAGTTTTCATTTGCATTTCTCTAATGATTAGTGATGATGAGCATGCTTTCATGTGTTTGCTGGCAATCTGTATATCTTCTTTGGAGAAATGTCTATTCATATCTTTGCCAATTAGTGGATTGGGTTGTTTGTTTTTTGACATCGAGCTGCATGAGCTGCTTGTATATTTTGGAGATTAATCCTTTGTCCGTTGATTCGTTTGCAAATATTTTCTCCCATTCTGAGAGCTTTTCGTCTTGTTTATGTTTTCCTTTGCTATGAAAAAGCTTTTAAGCTTCATTAGGTCCCATTTGTTTATTTTTGTTTCCATTTCTCTAGGAGGTGGGTCAAAAAGGATCTTGCTGTGATTTATGTCACAGAGTGTTCTGCCTATGTTTTCCTCTAAGAGTTTTATAGTGTTTGGCCTTACGTTTAAGTCTTTAATCCATTATAAGTTTATTTTTGTGTACAGTGTTAGGGAGTGTTCTAATTTCATTCTTTGACATGTAGCTGTCCAGTTTTCCAAGCACCACTTATTGAAGAGGCTGTCTTTTCTCCAATGTATATTCTTGCCTCCTTTATAAAAACTAAGGTGACCATATGTGTGTGGGTTTATCTCTGGGCTTTCTATCCTGTTCCACTGATCTATATTTCTGTTTTTGTGCCAGTACCATACTGCCTTGATTACTGTAGCTTTGTAGTATACTCTGAAGCCAGGGAGCCTGTTTCCTCCAGCTCAGTTTTTCTTTCTCAAGACTGCTTGGGCTATTCGGGGTCTTTTGTGTTTCCATAAAAATTATGGTATTTTTTGTTTTAGTTCTGTAAAAAATGCCATAGGTAGTTTGATAGGGATTGCACTGAATCTGTAGATTGCTTTGGGTAGTAGAGTCATTTTCACAATGTTGATTCTTCCAATCCAAGAACATGGTATATCTCTCCATCTGCTGGTATCATCTTTAATTTCTTTCATCAGTGTCTTATAGTTTTCTGCATACAGGTCTTTTGTCTCCTTAGGTGGGTTTTTTCCTAGGTATTTTATACTTCTTGTTGAAATGGTAAATGGGAGTGTTTCCTTAATTTCTCTTTCAGATTTTTCAGCATTAGCATATAGGAATGGAAGAGATTTCTGTGCTTTAATTTTGTATCCTGCTGCTTTACCAAATTCACTGAGTAGCTCTAGTAGTTTTCTGGTAGCATCTTTAGGATTCTCTATGTATAGTATCATGTCATCTGCAAACAGTGACAGCTTTACTTCTTCTTTTCTGATTTGGATTCTTTTATTTCTTTTACTTCCCTGATTGCTGTGGCTAAAGCTTCTAAAACTATGTTGAATAATAGTGGTGAGAGTGGGCAACCATGTCTTGTTCCTGATCTTAGTGGAAATGGTTTCATTTTTTCACCATTGAGAACAGGTTGGCTGTGGGTTTCTCATATATGGAGTTTATTATTTTGAGGTAAGTTTGATCTATGCCCACCTTGTAGAGGGTTTTTGTCAAAAATGGGTGTTGAATTTTTTCGAAAGCTTTTTCTGCATCTGTTGAGATGATCATATGTTTTTGTCCTACAGTTTGTTAATATGGTGTATCACATTGATTGATTTGCGTATGTAGAAGAATCCTTGCATTCCTTGGATAAACCCCACTTGATCCCGGTGTATGATCCTTTTGATGTGCTGTTGGATTCTGTTTGCTAGTATTTTGCTGAGGCTTTTTACATGTATGTTCATCAGTGATATTGGCCTGTAGTTTTCTTTTATTATGACATCTTTGCCTCATTTTGGTATGGGGGTGATGGTGGCCTTGCAGAATGAGTTTGGGAGTGTTCCTACCTCTGCTATATTTTGGAAGAGGTTGAGAAGGATAGGTGTTAGCTCTTCTCTAAATGTCTGATAGAATTCGCCTGTGAAAGCCATCTGGTCCTGAGCTTTTATTTGTTGGAAGATTTTTAATCATAGTTTCAACTTCAGCGCTTGTGATTGGTCTGTTTATATTTTCTACTTCCTCCAGATTCAGTCTTGGAAGGTTGTGCTTTTCTGAGAATTTGTCCATTTCTTCCAGGTCATCATTTTATTGGCATATAGTTGCTTGTAGTAATCTCTCATGATTCTTTGTATTTATGCAGTGTCAGTTGTTACCTCTCCTTTTTCATTTCTAATTCTATTGATTTGAGTCTTCTCCCTTTTTTCTTGATGAAGCTGGCTAATGGTTTATCAATTTTGTTTATTTTCTCAAAGAACCAGCTTTTAGTTTACTGATCTTTGCTATCATTTCCTTCATTTCTTTTTCATTTATTTCTGATATGATCTTTATGATTTCTTTCCTTCTGCTAACTTTGGGGATTTTTTGTTTGTTTTCTCTACTTGCGCTAGGCATAGGTTAAGTCGTTTATTTGAGATGTTTCTTGTTTCTTGAGGTAGGACTGTATTACTATAAACTTCCCTCTGAGAACTGCTTTTGCTGCATCCCATAGGTTTTGCGTCATTGTATTTTCATTGTCATTTATTCTAGGTATTGTTTGATTTCTTCTTTGGTTTCTTCGGTGATATCTTGGTTATTTAGTAGTGTACTGTTTAGCCTCCATGTGTTTGTATATTTTACAGATTTTTTTCCTGTAATTGTTATCTAGTCTCACAGCATTGTGGTCAGAAGAGATACTTGATACAATTTCAAGTTTCTTAAATTTACCAAGCCTTGATTTGTGACCCACGATATGATCTATCCTGGAGAATGTTCCATGAGCACTTGAGAAGAAAGTATATTCTGTTGTTTTTGGATGGAATGTCCTACAAGTACCAAGTAAGTCTATCTTGTTTAATGTATCATTTAAAGCTTGTGTTTATTTATTTTCATTTTGGATGATCTGTCCATTGGTGAAAGTGTGGTGTTAAATTCCCCTACTATTATTGTATTACTGCCGAGTTCCCCTTTTATAGCTGTTAGCATTTGCCTTATGTATTGAGGTGATCCTATCTTGGGTGCATAAATATTTTCAATTGTTATATCTTCTTGGATTGATCCCTTGATCATTATATAGTGTCCTTCTTTGTGTCTTGTAACAGTCTATTTTAAAGTCTATTTTGTGTGATATGAGAATTGCTACTCCAGCTTTCTTTTGATTTCCATTTGCATGGAATATCTTTTTCCATCCCCTCAGTTTCAGTCTGTATCTGTCCCTAGGTGTGAAGTGAGTCTCTTGTAGACAGCATATATATGGGTCTTAATTTTGTATCCATTCGGCCAGTCTGTCTTTTGGTAGGAGCATTTAATCCATTTACATTTAAGGTCATTATCGGTATGTATGTTCCTATTAACATTTTCTTAACTATTTTGGGTTTGTTATTGTAGCTCTGTTCCTTCTCTTATGTTTCCCACCTAGAGAAGTTCCTTTAGCATTTGCTGTAAAGCTGGTTTGGTGGTGCTGAATTCTCTTAGATTTTGCTTGTCTGTGAAGGTTTTGATTTCTCTGTTGAATCTGAATGAGGTCTTTGTTCGGTAGAGTATTCTTGGTTGTAGGTTTTTCTCCCTTATCACATTAAATATATCCCACCACTCCCTTCTGGCTTGCAGAGTTTCTGCTGAAAGATTAGCTGTTAACCTTATGGGGATTCGCTTGTGTGTTATTTGTTGTTTTTCCCTTGCTGCTTTTAATATTTTTTCTTTGTATTTAATTTTTGATAGTTGGAATAATATGCGTCTTGGTGTGTTTCTCCTTGGATTTATCCTGTATGGGTTTCTCTGAGCTTCCTGGACTTGATTGACTATTCCCTTTCCCATATTAGGGAAGTTTTCAACTATAAGCTCTTCAAATATTTTCTCAGTCCCTTTCATTTTCTCTTCTTCTTCTGGGACCCCTATAATATGAATGATGGTGGGTTTAACGTTGTCACAGAGGTCTCTGAGACTGTCCTCAATTCTTTGCATTCTTTTTTCTTTATTCTCCTCTGTGATAGTTATTTCTGCTCTTTTATCTTCCAGGTCACTTATCCGTTCTTCTGCTTCAGTTATTCTCCTATTGATTCCTTCTAGAGAATTTTTAATGTCATTTATTATGTTGTTCATCATTGTTTGTTTGCTCTTCAGTTCTTCTATGTCCTAGTTAAATGTTTCTTGTAGTTTCTCTATTCTAGTTCCAAGATTTTGGATTATCTTTACTATCATTACTCTGGATTCTTTTTCAGGTAGACTGCCTATTTCCTCTTCATCTGTTTGGTCTGGTGGGGGTTTTTACTTTGCTCCTTGATCTTTTGTGTATTTCTCTGTCTTCTCATTTTGCTTAACTTACTGCATTTGGGGGTCTCCTTTTCACCAGCTGCAGGTTCGTAGTTCCCGTTGTTTTTGGTGTCTGACCCCAGTGCGTAAGGTCAGTCAGTGGGTTGTGTAGGCTTCTTGGTGGAGGGGACTGGTGCCTGTGTTCTGGTGGATGAGGCTGGATCTTCCCTTTCTGGTGGGCAGGGCCACATCCAGTGGTGTGTTTTGGGGTTTCTGTGAACTTATTATGATTCCAGGGAGCCTCTCAGCGAATGCATGGGGTCGTTTTCCTTTCTTGCTTGTTGTTTGGCATGGGGTGTCCATCACTGTAGCTTGCTGGTCATTGAGTGGAGCTGGGTCTTAGCATTGAGATGGAGATCTCTGGGAGAGCTTTCACTATTTGATATTATGTGGGGCTGGGAGGTCTCTGGTGGACCAATGTCCTGGACTCGCCTCTCCCATCTAAGAAGCTCAGGCCTGACACCCAGCCAGAGCACCAAGACCCTGTCAGACGCACAGGTCAGAAGAAAAGGGAGGACAAAAAAAGAAAGAAAGAAAAATAAATAAATAAAATAAAGTTATTAAAATAAAAAATAAAAACAATATTAAAAATAAAATTAAAAAGCAATAAACAAAGAAGAATGAAAGAATACAGCAACCAAACCAATAACCAATGATAACAAGCACTAAAAACTATACTAAAAAAAAGAAAAAAAAATGGACAGAAAGAACCCTAGGACAAATGGTAAAAGCAAAGCTATACAGACAAAATCACACAATGAAGCATACACATACACATTCACAAAAATAGAAAAAGGAAAATATATATATACATTAAAAAAAGGAAGAGCAACCAAATCAATAAACAAATCTACCAATGATAATAAACTGTAATTCCTAAACTAAGATAAACAAAACCAGAAACAAATTAGATGCAGAAAGCAAACCCCATGTCTACAGTTGCTCCCAAAGTCTACTGCCTCAATTTTGGGATGGATCGTTGTGTATTCAGGTATTCCACAGATGCAGGGTACATCAAGCTGATTGTGGAGAGTTAATCTGCTGCTACTGAGGCTGCTGGGAGAGATTTCCCTTTCTCTTCTTTGTTCGCACAGCTCCCAGGGTTCAGCTTTGGATTTGACCCCGCCTCTGCGTGTAGGTCACCTGAGAGCGTCTGTTCCTGCCCAGACGGGACGAGGTTAAAGTAGCAGCTGATTAGGGACCTCTGGCTCACTGAGGCCAGGGGAGGGGTACGGAATGTGGGGTGAGCCTGTGGCGGCAGAGGCCGGCGTGATGTTGCAACAGCCTGAGGCACGCCGTGTGTTCTCCCAGGGAACTTATCCCTCTATCACAGGACTCTGGCAGTGGCGAGCTGCACAGCCTCCTGGGGTGGGGTGAGGTGTGGATAGTGACCTGTGGCTTCACACAGGATTCCTGGTGGCTGTAGCAGCAGTCTTGGCATTTCATGCTGGTCTCTGGGGTCCGTTCTGATAGCCGTGGCTCATGCCTCTCTCTGGAGCTCGTTTAGGTGGTGCTCTGAATCCCCTCTCCTCGCACACCCCAAAACTATGGTCTCTTGCCTCTTCAGCAGCTCCAGACATTTTCCCAGACACACTCCTGGCTAGCTGTGGTGCACTAGCCCCTCCAGGCTGTGTTCACACAGCCAACCCCAGTCCTCTCCCTGGGGTCTGACCTCCGAAGCCTGAGCCTCAGCTCCCAGCCCCCACCTGCCCCAGCAGGTGAGCAGACAAGCCTCTCAGGCTGGTGAGTGCTGGTTGGCACCAATCCTCTGTGCGGGAATCTCTCCACTTTGCCCTCTGCACCCCTGTTGCTGTGCTCTCCTCTGTGGCTCCGAAGCTTCCTCCCCGCCCACCCCCCGTCTCCACCAGTGAAGGGGCTTCCTAGTGTGTGGAAACTTTTCCTCCTTCACAGCTCCCTCCCACTGGTGCAGGTCCCGGCCCTATTCTTTTGTCTCTGTTTATTCTTTTTTCTTTTGTCCTATCCAGGTACGTAGGGAGTTTCTTGCGTTTTGGGAGGTCTGAGGTCTTCTGCCAGCATTTAGTAGGTGTTCTGTAGGAGCTGTTCCACATATATGTAGGTGTATTTCTGATGTATTTGTGGGGAGGAAGGTGATCTCCACATCTTACTCCTCCGCCACCTTGAAGTTCCCACTATGTGGACCATTTAAAAGTTTTTATTGAATTTGTTACAACAGTGCTTCTGTTTTATGTTTCATATTTTTGGCCGCAAGGCATGTGGGATCTTAGCTCTCCAACCAGGGATTGAACCTGCACCCTCTGCATTGGAAGGCAATGTCTTAACCACTAGACCACCAGGGAAGTCCCTACAATGCATTTTCTATAATTAAAATAGGAAGAAAAATCCATGATACCTGCCAATAAGCTCATCGGTCAGCGGGAAGCCGTGGCCATTGGAAGGGTAGTTAGTGACACCACGAAATGAGGCCCTGTTGCCTAGTACATGGAGGTGCTTCAGAAATGTCATTACAGTGTCAGTAAGACAGAGCTGCTCCTCGGGAAGGTTTTATACACAGAAAAATTTGATCAAAACACAGAAGATGGTATTTAAGTATATAGGGGTATATGAAGTGTAACTTGTCATTTACTTTCATTCTCTTATTTTCAATTCAGAAAATACTTCATCTTGCTCCTGGAATGAGCTCAGCATTATATCAGGAATAGTAGAGAAAATAGGATATGGCCCTTCCTCAGGAGAGCATACGATACCTGATATTATGCTAATAAGCACTTCATTTGCATCTACTCATTGAAAATTCCCAACAGCCCTGTGAGGTTATCACATTTACTGACCCCATTTTATAGATGTGGAACTCCGTATCAGTTATCTAAGGCCAGCGCTAGTAAATAAAAGTTAGGGCATGCTAACCTAAGCTGTTCATCTCTGTGATAAAAACATTTGACAGGTTTAATAAAACATTAAAAAAATTCAAGCCATACTAGATAAGTTGAAATAATATAGCATATGGCAAACTGAGAAGTGAATTATGTAGACAATAATCACTACAGAAGTTCAGAAGAGGAGCCCATTTCAGGATCAAATTGATAAGAAAGAATTTATGAGTGAAGTAAGATTTGAGTCATGTTTTGAGGTATTTATTTGGGTGGGGTGTGCAAGTCAGTCTCAATGGTTTTCCCAGATGTTGTTTACTTTGGGGATCACATCATCGTTTCAGAATCACATGAAAAGGATGAGTTTCCTCCTAGGAAAAAAAGCACATGCTCCTACACACAAAATTGTGCACATGATTTTAAATTGTACACCTTATACCTCAGGGTTGCAGAAGAAACTCAAGTATTTAACAAAACAATACAAGAACCTTCACTACCTGGACCTTCTCATCACATTAGGTGCATGTCTTCCAAAGCTCCACTACTTCCCAACCGAACCCCCCAGACCGCAGCAGTTCCAGGGCTCTCCAAGCTTCCCTCTGCCTCAGTGTCTCTTGTCAAGCAGCTGGCATACCTCCCCCAAGTTATCTTTCAGGGGGCCCTTCTAAATCTTGCCTATCTTTCCAGGTTAGTTCAAGGCACTGGAAAGCCTCAAATATGAAAAACAGTGATCAACTGAGATGGGGAAATCAAGACCAGAAGAAAATAGAGGCAAAGCAGGGAACAAGGAAAATATAAAAGTTTTACACATTATTGTACATAAAACAAGAACTGGGAGCTATGAAAAGGAACAATCAAGAGAACAGGAACTCATAGAAACGAAAAATATTTCAGCAGAAATAAAAATTCAATAGAATGACTAAAAGAAAAAGTTGAGGAAATCTCCCAGGAAAAATAAAAAGAAAAAGAATAAACAGTACAAGAAAAAAAGATAAGAAATCTAGAGGATCAGACCAAGAACTGTTCTAGAAAAAGAATACAGAGAAGATAAAAGGCAGAAATATATGAGAAAAACTATTCAAAAATTTTTCAGAACTGAAAGATGGAATCCCAAATTCAAAGACCCACCAAGGACTCAAGAAAAAGACCCACACTGAGGTACACCATCCTGTAATTACAAAACAATGGAAACAGGAGAGATCCTAAGTGCTTCTGCGGGTGTGTGAGGTTGAGGGATAGATCATGTTGAAGGAATTACAATCAGAATTACACTGGAAATCTCATTAGAAACACTGGAATCCAGAAGTTAGTAGAAAAATGTTTTAAATTCTACAGAAAAAAATGATTTCCAACCAGAAAATCTATCTTAATCCACTAATAAAGTTTAAAGTTGGAATAAAATATTTTAAGCAAACAAATATTTTTAAAGTTTACATCCCAGGAATCCATTCTAAGTGAGCTCGTAAACAATGTGCATCACCTAAATGAAGTTATAAACTAAGGAGAGGAATATATGAGATCTAGGGACTCAGAGACACAGCACAAAAAAGCAGCAAAGGGAATTCCCAGGGTGGTGATTAAAAGAAGTCTATGGAGTAAAGCTGATCAGAGACACAGGAAGCTCAGCCCAGATGAGAACAGGAAGATGAAGGGCTCCAGAAGGTGTATCTTAAAATAAATAAAAGATGGAACTGATAAATGACTTAATTTGTTTGGCCATAAAATAAATAAAAGATGGAACTGATAAATGACTTAATTTGTTTGGCCATACTGAGAGGATGTTTACAACCCTGTCAAAGTATCTGAAAGAAGCATCAATTATAGGTATGCAGAAAACTAAGCAAGTGGAAAAAAAAATCCTAAGGAAAAAAAAAGCTGTAAAAAAAGGAAATGAAACCATTGTATATTAGATGTGTTGGTGTTAAAAATTACATATTTATAATAATATAAATATGCAGTAACATATTTATAATAATACAAATACATCATGGCATATTTATAATAGTACAAATACATCTTGGCATGTTTATAATAATACAAATATGTCATGACATATTTATAATAATATAAATATGTAATATTTATTTAACCAAAACTATGACAAAACTATGATTGAGGAGTATGATTGGAAGAGAGCAGCCACATAAGACATACATTTTTGTCTTCTATGATAAAAAGTGAACAGATAAAAAAGAAAATAATCTGAGAAATAGTAGCATAAGCCTTTTGTTTAAAAGCACAGGTGTGAGTGGGGGCATAATGAGAGTACAGACCTGGCCATGGTGGTCTCGGGTAGGACAGAGGGCTAGCTCTGTCATTAGAATATGGAATAGTACATATTTAAAAATACATGCACAGGTTTCCACTTCTGGAAAGTGGACTTGTGTATCTCTCATCCTCTCACTAAGTACTAAAAACCCTAGGCATTATATTTAAAACACACCCAAGAAGACTGACAGGTGGACAGGCTATGAGCCTTAGGACCAAAGGAAGGACTAGGTGGTGAGCTCTCCGGTTTTCTTTTCCTTTTTTTTTTTCTGTAATTACTTAGTTTTTGTTTTGTTTTGTTTTGTTTTTGTTTTTTTTAATTGAAGTATAGTCCATTTACAATGTTGTGTTAGTTTCAAGTGTACAGCAAAGTGATTCCGTTATACATATATATACATGTACATATACATATATATATATATTCTTTCTCAGATTCTTTTCCCTTGTAGGTTATTACAAAATACTGAGTATAGCTCCCTGTGCTGTAGAGCAGTCCCTTGTCGGTTATTTTATATACAGTAATGTGTATATATCAGTCCCAAACTCCTAATTTATCTCTCCCCACCTTTCCCCTTTGGTAACCATAAGCTTGCTTTCCATGTTTGTGGGTCTATTTCTATTTTGTAAATAAGTTCATTTGCACCATTTTTTTTTAGATTCCACATATAAGTGATATCATATGATATTTGTCTTTCTCTGTCTGACTTACTTCACTTAGTATGACAATCTCTAGGTCCATCCATGTTGCTGCAAATGGCATTATTTCATTCTTTTTTTATGGCTGAGTAATATTCCATTGTGTATATATACCACATCTTCTTTATCCATTCATCTGCCAATGATCATTTAGGTTGTTTTCATGTCTTGGCTATTGTAAACAGTGCTGCTATGAATACTGGGGTGCACGTATCTTTTCGAGTTACAGTTTTCTCCAGATATATGCCCGGGAGTGAGTGGGATTGAGAGGGTGTGGAGAAAAGCGGGAATGTAAATTGGTACAGCCACTACGGAAAACAGTATGGAGGTTCCTCAAAAAACAAAAAAAATAGATCTGATTTCCTTTTTGTCTCATTTATCCCACATTTGGAACTAAAAAAGCCAACAACCCAGAAATGCCAATGGGTACGGACAAAAACAACAACAACAACAATAAAAGTCTGCTCTCCTAGCCACAGGATGGAAAAGGGGCATCCCAGCAAGATGGAGAGCTTTAAAAGACAACCTCCCTAAGGCTGCCAAACTTCACTGGAAAAGACTGTGGCCCAGCCCCCTGTGGGAGCCAAGGCCACGGGAGGAACCTAGACCCCACCTGCACCAGCTACAATGAGACCCCCACACCCACCCCACCAAGCACCGCATGGAGCCCTGAGGACACAGAGTGAGGACAGCCTGGCACTGGCCCAGAGCCTGGATTCTGATGGAGGAGAAATCCGAGTCAGGAGCCCCTGCACCGTGAGACGTGTGCTGCGGTGAATTCGTGGGAAGGGTATTTAATCAGCCAAAGGAAAGGGAGATGGAGGCAGGGGACGAGGGAAGCTTCTCCAGGGAGCTGAGCCTCAAGCTCCGTCTGGAAAGCCGGGTGGAATTGGCTGGACCGCAGAAGGGCCTGGCAGGTCCCGCAGCACAGAGGGCAGGAACAGAACCGCGAGTCCTCGGACAACCACAAACACGTCTGCCTGACCGGGTGAAGAAGGTCCAGGATGGAACGGAGAGAGCTAAGGCCAAAGAGGCTGGACGAGGCCGTAGGGAAGGGCCCCACGGGCTGCGATGAGGAACGTGCCTCCTCACGGATCCAGCAGGGCCACCGCCGGACTCCCAGCCGTGCGGCGGGGGTCAGACGGGGTCAGACGAGTCGGGACTCTGGCAGGAAGGGATGAGCATCAGGGAGCCGGCAGCAGGTGGGAAGAGGACTCTGTAGGCGACACCTGCAGACCTCTGGGTCTGTCTTCCGGATGTGAGGATTGTGAGGAGAGAGGAGGGAGCGAGCAAGCACAGCCACGTGCCATTCTTATCCAAGGGGCTAGTGTGCACAGCCCCACTAACTAGTTTTCTGAGCCTCATCTTTCCTATCTATCAAATGGAAATAAGAGTGGCAACCGCACATATCTCACAGAGTTACTGTATGAAAATGGGCAACACAGCTTATTACGTCCTGTTGCTGCTGTATCAAACTACCACAAACTTAGTGGCTTAAAAGAACAAACATTTATTCCGTTACAGTTCTGGGGGTCAGAAGTCTGAAGGGGTCTCACTGGGCCCAAGGGAAGGGGCTGGCAGGCCTGCGATCCTTGTGGAGCCCATTTCCCTGCCTTCTCCAGCCTGCATTTCTTGGCTCTCGGCCCCGTCCTCCATCTCTACAGCAAGCAGCACAGCATCTTCAAAATTCTCTCTGATTTGGACACTGACTCTCCTGCCACTCTCTTTCACTTACAAGCACCCTTGTGGGTACTGGGCCCAGGTGGGTAATCCAGGAAAACCTCATCCCAAGGTCAGCTGATAAGCAACCTGAAATCCCACCCACCTGCCGTCATGTAAGGTAACATATTCACAAGCTCCAGGGATTAGGATGTGGACATCTCTGGGGGACCATTATTCTGCTTACAATACATACAAAAGATTCTAATTTCATGTCTATTTGATAATCAGTTTTTTTTCTATTTCACAACTAATATGTCTAAGAGTTGTTTTATGGTTTAAAAAAATAAGAAATCTGAAGAATATGTGTTCTAAGTAACTCATTATTATGTCTCTAAGATTTAGCAATGTATGCTAAATATCTAAAAAGCTCAATGATAACTATAGGTTTTTATATTTAACTTAATATAATCATTCCCATCTCTTTAAAACAAATGAAAATTTAAGACAAAGATACCACTGCAAAATCTAAATAGAACTATAAGCATTCTAGTGTTAAACTTCCATGATAGTAGAAATAGTTGGCCATACACTGCTAGGATTAGCTCATGCTGTTTCTAATCATAGAAATAAGCACATTTTAAAGTCTGGAAGTATAGGAAAGGTCAGTTTGTCAGTCAAACAAAGGGAATTAAATAACTCAAGGGGAAACCTTCCTGACCCCAAGCAAGTACCCAGAGGAATGAGGAAGGTGCCATACTGGAGCCTGTAAGTAGAAGACAGTTCAACCCAAGTTAAGTCACAATTGCATCCCAGGACCCCTAGAACAGGCCCAGTGCAGACCCCTGGAAGCCATCTGGTTTCAAGACATATATCTTCCATGCCTGTCAAATGTTACACTATAGATTATACCTTCAAGTCCTACCTAATGGTTATCCTAAAAATATAATACAGACATGGAACTAAGATAACAATTCCTAAAAAATTTGTTATTAAATAAACATAATATAAAGTTCCTTTAAAAAAAAGCACAAAAATAAATAGGATTTATTCAAATCTAAAAAAATCAGAAATCATATACTTTCCCCTAAACTTATTAATAATTTCAACCAAGCTAATATCAGAGAATTACTCAAAATAATTTCTAAGATATCTCATTTCAATCTCCTATTTCTTGAACATATGTGTATATATATATCTATGTATATACAGCTCTAATATAACTGATATTCATCATGAAGACCTCAAGATTTTGAAAGATACCAAGTTCTTACTGGTATCATTAAAGAAAGACTAAGTTATGGTCAGAATAATTTTACTACTGAATGCGTTGAGAACATGTTGTTGAATATTTAGATTTTATTTAAAACCTGACTGTACATGAATTATAGATACATGAAATCCCTCAGTCAGAATATTAAAGTATTCATACCACACCTTTTCGTATCACATTGCACAAACATAGGTTCACTTTAATGAAATCAGTAGCAGGGCTCACGTTTTTAACCAGTATAATTTAATTAACACTTCCAATCTATGGAAACAAGGTTTTTCAAAAGAAGTACTTTTTTCCCCTAAACTAGGATATTTTGTTTTAATAAATCAAGAATAGTATCAATAAAAAATATAATAGTAGGAGCTATCCTATATTTCATGTCAGAATATATTCTTTCTTGAGATTTTGTTTATTACTCAAGGAAAGCTAAAAAAAAAACCCACAGAAAAGCATTTATAAAGAGTAATTGTTAGTCAATTTTTCTACTAAAGAAGTTTTGTGAACATATCTGGAACAAGATGACAATGGTAATAATAATAATGATGGTAGTAATAACGACAAAAGTTTGAATGATTTAGTCTAAGATGCTTTTGCTGGGGAGAAGAAAAATCCCCAGAGATACAGTCATTAAAACTTATTTATGAACCATCATCCTAACTGTGAATGCAGTGAGCAATTTTATGATCCTACTTTCTCTAAATGGCAACAATGACCTCTCCAAGAAAAGTAGAGGTAATTGCAAGCAGAGGACAGCTTAACCTTCCCAGACAGACACAGGACTAAGATAACAATTAGATATTGGCTAAACAACAAAGCCGCTCATTCACTCATTCTTCCACTGCTGACCAACTATTCAACAAGGGCTTGTACCATGATAAATGGTATGAAAATACACTTTGACCCACCTGTACCATCACAAGTTTCCTCTATACATACAGTTCCCAACTCTACTCTTGTGTAGGCCAATCCTTCAGTGAGAGAAAGACTAGACTGAAAAAAATATTTGCATCATCTGGTAACTGATAAGGAATATGAATGCTAGTATCTGGAAGGCTCTAAGTCACACAAAACCTGTTTAAAGTAGTTTTAAAAGAAAGCAAACATATGCAAAAAAACAGATTTAGGAATATTAAGTATTCGAGGTATTTACTGATGGCTAAGAAGCTGATTATGTATCTCAGATAGATACCGTGGAAAATCTGATATTTGATTCCTGATTGACCATATTAGGTAGAAAAAAATTTCAGTTCCCTAGACAGAAAATTCATGATCTTTCAAAATGCCAACAGCTTAATTGTAAAGTTTTCTATAATATTGATCAAATCACACCGTAATAGAGAAGGAAAGAACAGATGGACGTGTAACAGATTAGCTCATTAGTTCAATTTTGTCACAGTTTTGAAAATTCAGGTAAAGCTGATATTGTACAAAATCTCTGAGCATTAGATAATGACACTGGGAACAAACATGAGACAGAGAGGTATCAGAAAAAACAAGGTCCAACAACCTTGTGAACCTTTACCCAATGAAATGTAGTAAATAAGTTAAATGGACCTTTTGGTCTCCTCTGATATTTTTAGTAGTCAATTAAAAAAGATTAAAATATGAAGGCATTTACAACCATCCCAAAGGATCAGATAGTGAAGAAGATAGAAAGTAATACCAAAAAGAAACTCTCCATTATGTCTCAAGAGCCAAACAACAAAACAACTTCAGGTTGCCTCAATGTCACCTGTAAGAAAAGAATCCCTGAGTCAACTTTTCTAAGCCATGTTAAGTAAATAAGAAAAACAAAAACCAAAACAATGCCATATAGTGTCTGTTCCTCAGCCAATGTATTCTATTAACCCACATCTGCAGTGGGTCCATGGGATATTATGCCACTTACAAGGGAAATTCTAACAGAAGAGAAAAACAGTATTTGACCTTCAGGCATCTGCTAGTCAATGCCAGAAAAAGAACAAACTCAATACAGTACAGGTAATCCATCCTGAGGAATTTAATGGTCATAGACGTTACAGATTGGAAAACCATAAGTATAAGTGGTGTTCTGAAAAGCATTGAGACTTTTTGAGCAATAGGAAGTAAATGTAGGCAGGGGAAAACAAAAGAGAAGCATCCAGGGCTTCCTTGGCGGTGCAGTGGTTGAGAATCCGCCTGCCGATGCAGGGGACATGGGTTCGATCCCTGGTCCAGGAAGATCCCACATGCTGTGGAGCAACTAAGCCCGTGTGCCACAACTACTGAGCCTGCGCTCTAGAGCCCATGAGCCACAACTACTGAGCCTGCTCTCTAGAGCCCGTGAGCCACAACTACTGAGCCCACGTGCCACAACTACCAAAGCCCACGTGCCTAGAGCCCGTGCTCCACGAGAGAAGCCACAGCAATGAGAAGCCCACACACTGCAACGAAGAGTAGCCCCTGCTCGCCGCAACTAGAGAAAGCCACGTGCAGCAACAAAGACCCAACACAGCCAAAAATAAATAAATAAATAAATTTTAAAAAAGAGAAGTATCCAAAGATACCAATAAAAAAACAGGGAAGGTAACTCAAAGTGGAGAAGCATAAGCTTGAAAGCACAGGCATCTATGGAGAGAACAAAGCTATGGCATCAGAGGCCACAGCTGGGTCATGAGTACCCAAGCAGATGTTGCTGGGTCAGAACTCCAGATGGCTGCAAAACAAGGTCCAACTGGTGACTGAGCCACGAGGCCAAGGGACCACAACAGGCATTACCCAGTGGGCGTGCTCACCCAAACTACTGACATGGTATTTCATACATAGAAAAGATGTATTACTTACCCGATTGATATGGCTGCTCCTTAAAATAACCTGTAGCAGGGTCTTCTCAAATTCTTCCAACTTCTTGGAACACTTTTTAAGAATATGATTAGATAAGTTACAATCACTCATCAGTCTAGCTAAAGTATCCACAGCTTCGATCCAAAAGCTTGAACAAGGAAGTCTGGGTTCTCGGTAAAAAGCGATCAAGCCATCCAGCAACTGAAAAACGGAATCGGATACTGTGGAAGAGGCGTTTTCAAAGTGGCGTAAGTCTGTTTTCAGACTCTCTGACTCGGTCAAGGTCTTCAGTCCAAGCAGATGTTGCAAGAACCCCATGTGGGAAGACAGAGGCTTTTCCAGAGGAGCACAAGGTCTGTCCACAATGGACAGTGGTGGGAAGGGGGTGGAGATGCAGCTCTCCCCAGAATGCTCGGTCGTCTCTGAAGGTTCAGTTCTCTGATCATTTGATAAAACGCACCCAGAATCTTCCAGCGGAGTCGAAGTGTTTTCAGAACTTCTAGGTTCCTGAGCTTGCAGCTGGGAAGATGGACCTCCTGAAATAGAAAGCAACAGAAGTGTTATCTTTCTGTATCTAATTTTTTTTTTTTGCTGCACCACACAGCATGTGGGATCTTAGTTCCCTGACCAGGGATCAAACCTGCGTCCCGTGCTTTGGAAGCACAGTCTTAACCATTGGGTCACCAGGGAAGTCCCTAACATTTCTTCATATAAAAACTAGACATTGATTTTTCTAACTTAAAATACTAAATGAAGCATGAAATATGTATTAAACATTTGAAAAGCAGTAGTATAAAAACTGATAGAGGAGAAACTGTGAATGAAATTGCTTAGACTGACTGCAGACAAGGTCTTTATCTGGTAGAAAGCACAGATGATTCATACATGTTTTGTTAAGTCACTATCTCCCAGTCAAGGCCATGCTTGAAAGATACAGAGGAGAGACCACGAAACCTGAAGGAGGTCACTGTCTGGTATAGATTCCAACAGGTACCTGCAAAACAACAGGTGTATGTAAGATAGAGATATGCTCAGGGCACTATGAAAGCAGGAGGAACACTGCACAGCCCACTCCAGTTAGATCAGTGCCTCCTGGAAGAAGTGATGGTAGAACTAATTTATAACACATAAGCAAGAATTCCAAGTTAAAAAGTTGGGGGAATGGAGGAAGAGAAGAGAATTCCATCTACCAAAGGGTACGCACAAAAGCACAACTTAAGAAGGAAAAGAAAAGCACTGTATATATAAGGACCCACCAGTAGTTTCATGTTCCTTTTACAGAAAATATACGGCAAGATATTAAGTTGGAGAAATACGTAGAGGCCGGTCGCAAAAGATCTTAGAAGAGATATTAAGAACCTCAGAATTTATACGTAGAGCGTAGAGTGAGTGTAAATTGGAAAAATTATCTATATACCCACACATATACCTAATATACAAAAATAAATATACAATGTATATATGTATGTGTACTCATTTATAATTATTCAAGTATATCTATCTATATCTATGTGTATATATGTGTGTGTGTGTGTGTGTGTGTGTGTGTGTCACAGATCCTTGAAACTATATATATAACCACCAGAATTTTCTGACATCAGCTGAGACATACTGCAGTTCAGGCTTAACTTAGTAACTTTAGGTCATTCTGTGACAGAGGTGCCATCGTAAACACAAAAAGGCTGTTGTTTGTAAAATGATTATCAGTAAAACGTACACACAAAATTCTCGCTGAATGTTCTACAGCACATGCATATACCTAGGCAACCACGCTTGAGAAATACTGATGTCAGCAGTGGAAGCAGGAATAGGACAGTAAACGACTTTCCTACGTAGGAAAGTGAAAATGGTCGTATTTTCATTTCACAGATCACTCTGTGGGCTTTGTGAATGGCACACTGGAGAAGGACCCAATGAGACACTGAAAGATCAGTTCAGAGTCATTCCTATCAGTCCTGATACCAAGTGATGAGAGACATGAAACAAGCAGTTACAGTGGAAGACTGGAAAGGAAACACAAAGGGAAGCCAGCTGACTGACTGACAGGCATTAAGAGTAGAGTAGGAATAAATGCATCCCGTGATTCTGAATTAGGTGACCGGGTGGACGACGGTGCTACCAACTGATCAGTAAAAACAAAAACAGAAAAATGGCTTAGGAGAAACAAAGAGAAGCTAGTCTTGGTCACGTAAACTTGGAAGCAACCAGAGGAAATCTAGGTGAAGATATTCACCTGGAAATTGGCCACATGAGCCGATGGATGGGGAAGAGGTCTAGACTGAAACTACATTTTAGGAGTCATCAGTGTGCAGGTGGGATGTGGAAGGATGAAAATGGTAATGATCACTCGGGGAGAGGATGCGCAGTGACCAGAGCAGAGGCTCCGAGAGGGACCCTGAGAAGCATCAATCTGAGGGCTGAGTAGAGAAAAGACAATCATCAGGGAGACAGAGAAGGAACCATTAAAGAGGTACAAGCAGAATAAAAACAACAGTGTCATGAAAGGCCAGGGAATAGTTTCAAAGAGAATTACACACAGGAGGGCAGTCCAATAAAATACAGAGCTAAAAATACATGTCAGAATTACCAGCTAGAAAATCACCAGCGATCAAGTCCAGAGCAGCTTCGGTCAGTCGGGGTGGTGGGCAGAAGCCACGGTGAGCAGACTGGAGAGTGACGGGGCAAGTCACAAAGACAGTCAAGAGTGGCGAAGGCTTCTGAGGACCTGGATCGGGACGGCTTAACACAGAGAGTAACTGCAGGCAAACATGGCCGGACACACGGGGAGAAACATGAGCAAATATAGACTATGAAGAGAAACGCTGGAGAAGCAAAAGCTGGAGGCAGGAGAGAAAAGAGTTGGGGCGTGACTCGGGAGCAGGCGGAAGGAGACTGAGTCGAGGACCAGTGGATGGGTTGCACTTACTGATGAGGAAGGAGTTTCCGCCCCCCACCCAGGCTGAAGGAAATAGGATGAGAATGTACAGGGATGTAAAAATACCCCTGGCACATAGGAAGTTAAAGGAGATCTCACCCAACAGTCTTTTTTAATTTTTTTTTATGTTGGAGACAGGGGACACTGGTTGAACAGGACATAAGAACAGTGGCAAAAGCAGCATCCTCTCCCTGCCCAGCATAGACTGGAGATCTATCTAATTTACTGCTCTGTTTTCCTTCAGTAAAATGAGAAGCTGATGAGGCAGAATCAGAGGATTAAGCTTTAATTTAGCATGCATTCATTTAACAAGTGTCTACTATGACCACTACAAATGTGCAAATGTGTGCTTGGGAATTATCACTACAGTATCTGTACTCCAAGTTAGGGAGGTGATGCAGCAAATTCCCAAATGTGGTGGTACCCAGAGCAGTGGACTGTCAGCAACATGTTTAACGACAAGTGGCTATTTCTATATTAAAACAGGCAGACAGGGCTTCCCTGGTGGCGCAGTGGTTGGGAGTCCGCCTGCCGATGCGGGGGGCATGGGTTCGTGCCCCGGTCCGGGAAGATCCCACATGCCGCAGAGCGGCTGGGCCCGTGAGCCATGGCCACTGAGCCTGCACGTCCGGAGCCTGTGCTCTGCAGCGGGAGAGGCTGCAGCAGTGAGAGGCCTGCGTACCTCAAAACAAAACAAAACAAAACAAACAAACAAAAAAAACAGGCAGACAACATGTTCATTTTAAGCCAACAGACACTTTCTTTTTCTTAGGAGCAAGGAAAAACATTTGAAATAACTTCTCAAGACATGCATCTCACTCTTCACACAAGTAAAACAGGGGGTACTATAGTAATTATTCAGGTAGATTACATATTTCTTTCACAAAATTCAAAAAGGTTCTCCACTAAGAAAGTGAACATAAGTTTAAATATTTTATTAACCTACTCAATTTTCCAGCAAAGTAAGCTGAACTTCACAGGTGATGATTTCAGGGAAGACTCGTGAAATGAATTCTCCCAACAACTAAGTTGGGAAGGGAAAGCTGCTTTCTTGTTTCTGCTTCTCACTCACTCCTTACTGAGGTGCCTTTGGGCAAGTAATCATCATGCCATCTCATCTGAGGTGCTCACAGGTGCAAATTTGAAGGGAATAGTTCTAACCACGCATGGGCTCTGGTGATAGGAATACACAAAACCAAGTACCATTCTTCCTCTCTGGTTTGTTTCTGTGTCCTCAGAGAAGAGTGAGAAGGCCATACGCTGAGGATGACAATTACTAAGGTCATGCTACCAAATCGAAGAAAGGAATCGATATTCACATTTCACTTTACAAAGTAGCTCCAGGGAATAATTCAATTGTTCAGAGGAACCCTGGAAAGTATGCTGTTATCCCTAATTTACCAATAAGGACATAAACACAGACTCAACTTGATGAAGAGGCCTGAGAAAAGCCACACAGTGAGCAAGGAAAACCAAGCCTTCTGTTTCAAGGCCTTCCAACCACAGCAAAGAGGCCTGTGTGTTTCCATACCAGCTTCTGTATATTTCCACTATGGCATTCATCAATTTCTTTTTTTTTTAAATAAATTTATTTATTTACTTATTTTTGGCTGCATCGGGTCTTCCTTCGTTGCTGCGCGCGGGCTTTCTCTAGTTGTGGTGAGCAGGGGCTACTCTTCGTTGCAGTGCGCAGGCTTCTCATTGCGGTGGCTTCTCTTGTTGTGGAGCACGGGCTCTAGAACACAGGCTCAGTAGTTGTGGCGCACAGGCTTTGTTGCTCTACGGCATGTGGAATCTTCCCAGGCCAGGGCTCGAACCCGTGTCTCCTGCATTGGCAGGCGGATTTTTAACCACTGCGCCACCAGGGAAGCCCCCATCGATTTCTATATGTTATCCACTTGTTTCTGGGCTCCTGAATGGCAGAAGTCCTGTCTCTTGTCATCTTTGTGGTCCCCTCACTGAGTAATGTTTTCATCTGTAGAAGACACCTTATCAGGGGAAATGCTTAGGGCGACAATCTGCTGCTGGCTGAGACAGACCCCGCCTCATCCCTCAATATTCACGGCGCAGCACGACCTTACACCAACCCGTGACAATTACATACATGGATAAGAGAAATCAAACAGAACAGATAAAGACAGTCAGAAATATGGTTATTCCAATAATAACTGATAATGTCTCAGGGTACTTGCTAACAAAAAGCCAATAATTTACTTTTTACAGTATCTACTACTTCTGGTAACCACTAACCAATTAATTTCCTCTTCTATTTGTCCTCAGTGATGAAGCTGTGCAGAATGCAAACAGCATTAGCACTGGAAACCAACACTTTCAGGGTGGAAACCCCTCACTGCCTACTAAATAAAGTAAATAATAGTGGGCAAATGTTCCTATTGTATATATTCTTATAAAATGGAAAAGACAAACAGGGGGAAAAAGCTTTCCTAGAGAGGATTAACCATTTTCAGTGATACTGAATATATTAACAGGTTATAATCTTGCAATAGTCATAAATGAAATATTTATTCATAAAACAAGATTTTTAAATATCCACCCTTATTTGGGTAACACAGAGCATGGAAACAGAAAAGGATCCCTGTCTCTTTAAATGAATCTTACATAACCACAATCAGATTTCACTCATTTGCTTGGATGACTTTTCTCAACATAAATCGCAAAGCATGGCTAACAAAGCATCATACCCAAAGGAGAGGAGAGAAAATGAAGCCATGCTCCTGCAACTTTTTGTAATTCCTGTCATTCCAGGAGGGATTAAGGTAAAGCAGAAGTCCAATGATGCTTCTTTCTTAACTTCTTATTGGGCTGAAGGGACTGAGGACTGTAATTTCCCTCCAAGTCACTGGATATGATCTAATTAACACGTGTGTTATTAGATTTAAAAGAGATAATAAACTACACACACACACAAACTGATCAAGCACAGTCCAGTACATATGAAATGCAAATTTTATCTATTATTGTTAAATGCTTGTAGATATCAAGAATCTAAATTATGCTGAAGTGTGAAACCATATACAAAAGGACATGAAATAAGATAGCAATTAAAACTACAGATACTCCCTAAAATATTCTATAGTCTCTCCCATACACTGGATCCCAGAGACCTTCTATTCCACTTTACTGGACCCTTAACTCTTCCATTTTCTTGCAGTTGTTAACTTCCACTTTAATCCACTTACCATTTCAGAGTGGATCGCAAGCATACTTAACAAAACAGAGCCAGTGCCCTCTTGCCAGACATCCTGCCCTAGAAATGCTCACCCTTGAACAGTAAGTATATATTCTGCTGCCCCCCCCAAAATATTCACACCCACATCAACTTTCATGCCTTTTCTCATCCATTTCCACAGTTCCTACTTCATTTATAAAAGAACCAGCTGTTTAAAATGCATCTGTACACCTTGCAAACCCCATGAACTCTATGTTTATAAAACTGAACAAGTCATCTTCACACTCTGCACACACAAACAACACAATTTATGTTTCTCCTACGTACTATCTATGTGAGCTGACAGCAGGACTATTCCTCCAGTCACCAGGCCTGGGGAGAGGGACCAGCCTCACCCCCCTCTTTTTCCTATCCTACACACACACTGCAATGCCACATTATGTTGGTTCTACCTTCTGCATGTGTTTAAGTCAGGACAATCCAGAGAAACAGAACCAATAGGGTAGAAAGAGAGACAAAGAAGTCAATTTATTATGAGGAATTGGCTCACATGATTATGGAAACTGAGAAATTCCTAGATCTAGAGTCAGCAAGCTGGAGCCCCAGGAGAGCTGATGGTGTGAGTTCCCGTCTGAAATTCAGCAGGTTCCAGACCCAAGAAGAGCCAAGGTTTCAGTTCAGTTTGAGTCCAAAGGCAGGAAAATACAGACATCCCAGCTCAGAACCAGTCAGGCAGGAGGACTTTTCTCTCAATTTTCTTAAATTTACCGAGGCTTGATATGTGTGACCCAAGATGTGATCTATGCTGGAGAATGTTCCATGTGCACTTGAGAAGAAAGTGTAATCTGCTGTTTTTGGATGGAGTGTCCTATAAATATCAATTAAATCTATCTGGTCTATTGTGTCATGTAAAGCTTGTGTTTCCTTATTAATTTTTTGTCTGGATGATCTGTCCATTGGTGTAAGTGTGGTGTTAAAGTCCCTCACTATTACTGTATTACTGGCGATTTCCTATTTTATAGCTGTTAGCATTTGCCTTATGTATGGAAGTGCTCCTATGTTGGGTGCATATATATTTATAATTGTTATATCTTCTTCTTGGATTCATCCCTTGATCATTATGTAGTATCCTTCCTTGTCTCTTATAACATTCTTTATTTTAAAGTCTACTTTATCTGATATGAGTATTGCTACTCCAGCTTTTTTTTGATTTCCATTTGCATGGAATATCTTTTTCCATCCCCTCACTTTCAGTCTGTATGTGTCCCTAGGTCTGAAGTGTGTCTCTTGTATACAGCATATATATGGGTCTTGTTTTTGTATCCATTTAGCGAGCCTATGTCTTTTGGTTGGAGCATATAATCCACTCACA
The DNA here is from genome assembly GCF_949752795.1 of Hyperoodon ampullatus. Lineage (NCBI taxonomy): Eukaryota > Metazoa > Chordata > Mammalia > Artiodactyla > Ziphiidae > Hyperoodon > Hyperoodon ampullatus. Next base: position 5,562,946 of record NC_136925.1, read on the forward strand.
TTTAAGGTAAGTATCGATATGTATGTTCCTATTACCATTTTCTTAAATGTTTTGGGTTTGTTTTAGGTCCTTTTCTTCCCTTTTGCTTCCCACTTAGAGAAGTTCCTTTAGCATTTTTTGTAGAGCTGGTTTGGTGGTGCTGAATTCTCTTAGCTTTTGCTTGTCCGTAAAGCTTTTGATTTCTCTGTCGAATCTGAATGAGATCCTTGCCGGGTACAGTAATCTTGGTTGTAGGTTCTTCCCTTTCATCACTTTAAATATATCGTGCCACTCCCTTCTGGCTTGTAGAGTTTCTGCTGAGAAATCAGCTGTTAACCTTATGGGAGTTCCCTTATATATTATCTGTCATTTTTCCCTTGTTGTTTTTAATAATTTTTCTTTGTCTTTAATTTTTGTCAGTTTGATTACTATGTGTCTTGGCGTGTTTCTCCTTGGGTTTATCCTGTAGGGGACTCTCTGCACTTCCTGGCCTTAGGTGGCTATTTCCTTTCCCATGTTAGGGAAGTTTTCGACTATAATCTCTTCAAATATTTTCTCAGTTCCTTTCTCTCTCTCTTCTCCTTCTGGGACCCCTAAAATGCAAATGTTGGTACATTTAATGTTGTCCCAGAGGTCTCTTAAGCTGTCTTCATTTCTTTTCGTTCTTTTTTCTTTATTCTACTGTGCAGCAGTGATTTCCACCATTCTGTCTTCCAAGTCACTTATTCATTCCTCTCAGTTATTCTGCTATTGATTCCTTCTAGTGTATTTTTCATTTCAGTTATTGTATTATTCATCTCTGTTTGTTCTTTAATTCTTCTAGGTCTTTGTTAAACATTTCTTGCATCTTCTAGATCTTTGCCTCCATTCTTTTCCTGAGGTCCTGAATCATCTTCATTATCATTACTCTGAATTCTTTTTCTGGAAGGTTGCCTACCTCCACTTCATTTAGTCATTTTTCTGGGGTTTTATCTTGTTCCTTCATCTGGTACATAGTCCTCTGCCTTTCCATCTTGTCTATCTTTCTGTGAATGTGATTTTCATTCAACAGTCTGCAGGATTGTAGCTCTTGCTTCTGCTGTCTGCCCTCTGGTGGATGAGAATATCCAAGAGGCTTGTGCAAGCTTCCTGATGGGAGGGACTGGTGGTGGGTAGAGCTGGGTGTTGCTCTGGTAGGCAGAGCTCAGTAAAACTTTAATCTGCTTGTCTGCTGATGGGTGAGGCTGAGTTCCCTCCCTGTTGGTTGTTTGGCCTGAGGCAACCCTGCACTGGAGCCTACAGGCTCTTTGGTGGGGCTAGTGGCAGACTCCAGGAGGGCTCATGCCAAGGAGCACATCCCAGTACTTCTGCTGCCAGTGTCTTTGTCCTCACGGTGAGACACAGCCATGCCCCACCTCTGTAGGAGACCCTCCAACACTAGCAGGTAGGTCTGCTTCAGTCTCCTATGGGGTCACTGCTCCTTCCCCCTGGGTCTTGATGTGCACACTACTTTGTGTGTGCCCTCCAAGAATGGAGTCTCTGTTTCCCCCAGTCCTGTCGTAGTTCTGCAATCAAATCCCGCTAGCCTTCAAAGTCTGAATCTCTGGGAATTCCTCCTCCCGCTGCTGGACGCCCAGGTTGGGAAGCCTGACGTGGGGTTCAGAACCTTCACTCCAGTGGGTGGACTTCTGTGGTATAAGTGTTCTCCAGTTTGTGAGTCACCCACCCAGTGGTTATCAGATTTGATTTTATTGTGATTGCACCCCTCCTACCATCTCACTGCAGCTTCTCCTTTGTCTTTGGATGTGGGGTGTCTTTTCTGGTGTTCCAGTATCTTACTGTCGATGATCGTTCAGCAGTTAGTTGTGATGCGGGTGCTCTTTCAAGAGGGAGTGAGCACACGTCCTTCTACTCTGCCATCTTGAACCAATCTCTAAGTTTAATAATAATCCCTCACTTGTACATTGAACAACTTAAAAGTAATGTTTACATTACCTGGAGGCCAATTTGGAAAAGTTATTTTAAAGTGAATTCATCTTCTAATAGACAATTTTCAGTTTAAAGGAATTGTTTGACTTCTACCTCTGGAAGGATATATTTTAGCATATGACAAAGCATGTTTAAGAAATTCTGACCAAGAAAAGGCTGCAGTTTTGTTTAATTCCTCTCTTGAAGCCTGCATTACAATTCTAAATTTGAATACACCAAGACAGGCAGTAGTATCAAATGCATGAAATTATAAACTAATGAAATAATTGCCTTAGCTGGACTGTCTTCACTGCATGAGATTCACAAAGCAAAACAGTATATTTGTGTGCCTGGCTGGTTCAGGACTATATGACAGTATGATTCCTCCTGCCTTCGGATGCTCAAACTCTGGACTTTCCTGGTTATCCCCATACTCTTTCTCCCAAGTCATCCTCTAGTTCCCAAAGTAAACCATCCTCATGGCTGTGCCTTTGGCTTTTCCCCTCTGTTCTAACTTCCTGGACATCCCCACCTTTCCTACAGCCTCAAAGAATTCCTTTGGTCGGATGAGTCTCAAATCTCTATCTCCAATCCTACTCCTCTCCCAAGCTCAAGCCCCTAGGTATCTTGATGTGACTTGCCCTCTCAACATTAAACCACAAATGTCCAAAACAAATCGTCACCTTCACCTACACTTGGTCCAGCTTCCAAACAATGGTGCTACGACGTTCCAGACTCCAATGTTTGAACCCCAAGAGTCGACTCTGTCTTCTTCCTTGACCCCCCCTTTACACTCCACTGACAAATAACACGACCCGGCCTCACCCCTCTGCTCCTCGGAATCCCTCAGTTGGTTCCCCTTTTAGGGCCTTTGTGCTAAACATTCGCTCTACCTCCGTTGTTGTCCCCACAACCCATTCCTAATTTTCTCAAGGCTGGTTCCTCCTTATCATTCAAGTGTCTGTTTAAAGTCACTTCTTCAGGGAGGCCTTCCCTGACCACTCAATTTAAAGATGTCACCAGATCAGCCTCTGTCACATCTCCCTGTTTTAATTCTCTGAATCTCCCTGTCACTGCCTGATCATTTCCTGCTGGTAAAATCTGTCTCACCCACAAGAATGTGGGCTCTATGAGAGTCTTGGACGGCCTGGTTTACTGCCATAGCCCAGAGCCTGGAATACTGAGTAAGAGTTCTATAAATATTACTCAGTAAATAAAAATCTTTTTATATCACCTCTTTATTTCTATGCCAAAATAATTACATGCCAGACATGGGCTGTGACAATGATGTTCCCATCTCCAATCTCTTCCCTCCCCAAACGATTCTAAACACGCAGCCCAATTACATTGCCTGAATAATATTATCCCTCAGGTCACCTAGAGGAATCACTTTCGGAAAGAATACTGCTTGGCACGTGCAGAGCACACACCCAATCAATGTTGGTTTCTCTTCTATTCTTCTGCTGGAAAATCTCCAAAGGCCCCTTACTGCCTATAGAATACTGCCGTTTCCCACTGGCTGTCACACCTCTTCTTAATATGCTCCAACCTTTTTTTCATCTTATTTTCCAGAATACCTCTTCATGCTCCACATGCCCTAGTCAAATTAAACCATTTGCCAGTAGTAGATTCTCGTGTCCCTAATTTACACTGTTCCTTCTTGCCTGAAATACTCTAGTATCCATAGCTTTCTAAATCCTACCCATCCTTCAAGGTCAGCAACTTCCTCCAAAAAGACATTTAAGAGTCCTAGTTCTCTAAGGAAAAAAAATCACTTTCTCTCTCCTCTGAACATCAGTATCAATCTTTGGACCACAGAGTCTCACTGGGTACAAAAAGTGATATGATTTTGTTCCCAATAGACTGAGCAGGGCTCAGACCTTATCCCTCTCTGTAATCTTCACTTTGTAACTGACAGCTAGTGAATAAAAAGGGGCTGATTAAATGAACAGGAGAATTTCTCCAAAGAAAAAGAATGACTGGGATAAAATTAGGAGCTGATAAGAAGTGCCTTCTCTTTGGATGCAATCATTTAGGGGTCAGAGACGTGCAGTATAGGGAATATGTATTGTCCTAATTCCTAACAAATGGGAAGTGTGAGGCTGAGAGATGGTGGATACTTCTACTGATGCCAGTATCACAGCCCCATAGAATAACATGAAAACTATGAAAAGACAACTCACTGTCAAGGGAACTGATGACTCTACTGGCATAACTTCCACTCATCAGTGGGTGGGTGCTATGAACACCACGGGGAACTGGGAGAAACAATAAAATGACTGAAGTCAGCAATACATCACATTCACTGGCCTCCTAATACTGTGGAAGCCAAACCACACAGCTCTCTGCCATCTTGCCCCTGTTTGTTACCTTTCCTGCTGAGATCCCACATACCTTCAATCTCTCCTTGACCAAGCCTCTTCCAAGAGAATTTGCCTGAATTTGTCTTCCACCAAACCGCTGAAAGCACTGCTTTGACTTCAGCTCTTGGCCTCAGGGCTCCCCCTGCTCACAGGGTACACTGCTGAGATGGCACCTTGAAGCTGGCTTGGTCCCCTAGCCTTCCTGCTAGACAACTGAAATTGACATTCATTTCCACCCGATGTGTCCTCTTCGCTCTCTTTATCAGAAAACAAAAGCACTGAGATCTGTTACCCAGTTCAGTGTTTCCACAACCATAAAGGGAACACACTAAACACAGGCCTTCCTAGGTACGGTAATCAGAGTTTCCATGGGAGGACTCTAGGAGCCTGGGTTTTACATGAACCTCTCAGAGGAGTCCCATAATTGAGAAAGCTTCAAAAGCACTGCTTTGCTCTCCTCCTAAATCATGCACTCAGCCCGCTTCGTTAGGTTTTTGCTAGGCTCAAAGCCTCCTGCCTGGGTCTAAGAAGCTACACTGAACTATCTTACAGCAGTGGTTTTCAACCTTGCTGCACATTACAGTGACGTGCATACTAGACCACACCCCATGCCAAGTACATCAGAATCTCCAGGGCTGGGGACCAGATATTAATATTTTTTTAAAACTCCCCAAGTGATTCCAGTGTCAGGAACATGACCTTAGATCAGTTCATGTTTGTTCTGCTTTCTTAGGAGAGCAGAGGAGTGGGCTGTGCCCCCTTCACGGCATCTCCACCCCTGCCTGCCAACCTCCTAGAAAGGCCTTTCTCCTTCCTCTCTACATGTTCATGTTTAATTCATGTGGAACCTTTCAGAGTTCAGCGGGGATGCCACTCCCTTTTCAGGGTTCACCTTTGCCACAGAATTTGCTCTTTTGTAATCGGAGAGCCTCATATAGCCTAGCTGTCTGCTTCCTGCCTTATCCTAAGACAGCGGCACCTGACTTAGGGACCGCAGCCTTGGATTCTATGCAGCAGCCCTGCCTCTCCTCCCACTTATGTCCTCCACACAGCAGCCAGTGCAAGAAGCTTAACACTCCTGCTCAATACCTACCAAAGGATTCCACTCTCCTTAAAGTGCTACCCCCTGGAACAAGCCCGACGTGACCTGTGCTCCTGCCCTGCAGCAGGCCTCCTCCCCCGCCCTCTATTGCTCACTCTGCTCCGCAGCCATGCCATCCACTTGCTGCTCACTGAGTACACAGGCTCCTTCCTGCCTCGGGGCCACGTGGATGACCCTGCTCCTTCAGGAGTCAGCTCCATCGCCTCTCCTCCTCACGAGGTCTCATTAGCAACACAGTCTAAGTCTGCAGCCCTGAAGCATCCCCAGACACATCACTTCAACCTGGTTTAGCATCTCCACAGCTTTAACACACTTGGAATTTTTCTTGCTTATAGCTTTACTTGCTATTGTCTGCTCCCCCCAACTCCATAGGAATATAAATTCTACTTCTTCTGTTGTTTTCATCACCACTCCAGAAATTAAGTTTCTGTGGAATAAATAAATTAATGAATTAATCAACGAATGAATAAACATGAATAAATATAACTTAAGACAAATTTATATACATCACATGTAGTATCTTTACAAGTGACTATCTCAAGAGCTCTTGCCTCTCTGATCATACTATAAACTCATAATGGCACCAAATAAACCTCTTCTCCTTTTCCAGCCTTGAAAGTCAAGCACTGTACTGAGAAAATATCATCTTTAGTATGTACAAGTTGATATTTCTTGCTATTGTAGAAGATCCTCTGTACTGTATTCAAAAAGATATGTGTTTTTCAGCATATCTTCTCAACTGCTCATGGAACATTCTCCAGGTTAGGTCATATCTTGGGTCACAAATCAAGCCTCAGTAAATTTAAGAAAACTGAAATTGTATCAACTATCTTTTCCAACCACAATGCTCTGAGGCTAGATATCAATTACAGGAAAAAATCTGTAAAAAATACAAACACATGGAGGCTAAATGATACACTACTAAATAACCAAGAGATCACTGAAGAAATCAAAGAAAAACTAAAAAAATACCTAGAAACAAATGACAACGAAAACATGAAACCCAAAACCTATGGGATGCAGCAAAAGCAGTCCTAAGAAGGAAGTTTATAGCAATAAAATCCTACCTCAAGAAACAAGAAACATCTCAAATAAACAACCTAACATTACACCTAAAGCAGTTAGAGAAAAAAGAACAAAAAACCCCCAAAGTTAGCAGAAGGAAACAAACCATAAAGATCAGAGCAGAAATAAATAAAAAAGAAATGAAGGAAACGATAACAAAGGTCAATAAAACTAAAAGCTGGTTCTTTGAGAAGATAAACAAAATTGATAAACCATTAGCCAGACTCATCAAGAAAAAAAGGGAGAAGACTCAAATCAATAGATTTAGAAATGAAAAAGGAGAAGTAACAACTGACACTGCAGAAATACAAAAGATCATGAGAGATTACTACAAGCAACTATATGCCAAGAAAATGGACAATCTGGAAGACATGGACAAATTCTTAGAAAAGCAGAACCTTCTGAGACTGAAACAGGAAGAAACAGAAAATATAAACAGACCAATCCCAAGCATTGAAATTGAAACTGCGATTAAAAATCTTCCAACAAACTAAAGCCCAGGATCAGATGGCTTCACAGGCAAATTCTATCAAACATTTACACAAGAGCTAACACCTATCCTTCTCAAAGTCTTCCAAAATATAGCAGAGGGAGGAACACTCCCACACTCATTCTATGAGGCCGTCATCACCCTGATACCAAAACCAGACAAAGATGCCACAAAAAAAGAAAACTACAGGCCAATATCAATGATGAACATAGATGCAAAAATCTTCAACAAAATACTAGCAAAGAGAATCCAACAGCACATTAAAAGGATCATATACCATGATCAAGTGGGGTTATCCTAAGAATGCAAGGATTCTTCAATATATGCAAATCAATCAATGTGATAAACCATATTAACAAATTGAAGGAGAAAAATCATATGATCATCTCAGTAGATGCAGAAAAAGCTTTTGACAAAATTCAACACTCATTTATGATAAAAACCCTCCAGAAAGTAGGCATAGAGGGAACTTACCTCAACATAATAAAGGCCATATATGACAAACCCACAGCCAACATCGCTCTCAATGGTGAAAAACCAAAATCATTTCCACTAAGATCAGAAACAAGACAAGGTTGTGCACTCTCACCACTATTATTCAACATAGTTTTGGAAGTTTTAGCCACAGCAATCAAAGAAAAAGAAATTAAGGGATTCCAAATAGGTAAAGAAGAAGTAAAGCTGTCACTGTTTGCAGATGACATGATACTCTACATAGAGAATCCTAAAGATGCTACCAGAAAACTACTAGAGCTAATCAATGAATTTGGAAAGTAGCACGGTACAAAATTAATACACAGAAATCTCTTGCATTTCTATACACTAATGATGAAAAATCTGAAAGAGAAAATAAGGAACAAATACCATTTACCACTGCAACAAAAAGAATAAAATACCTAGGAATAAACCTACCTAAGGAGGCAAAAGACCTGTATGCAGAAAACTATAAGACACTGATGAAAGAAATTAAAGATGATACCAGCAGATGGAGAGATATACCATGTTCTTGGATTGGAAGAATCAACACTGTTAAAATGACTCTACTACCCAAAGCAATCTACAGATTCAATGCAATCCCTATCAAACTACCAATGGCATTTTTCACAGAACTAGAACAAAAGATTTCACAATTTGTATGGAAACACAAAAGACCCCGAATAGCCAAAGCAATCTAGAGAAAGAAAAATGGAGCTGGAGGAATCAGGCTCCTCGACTTCAGACTATACTACAAAGCTACAGTAATCAAGACAGTATGGTACTGGCACAGAAACAGAAATACAGATCAATGGAACAGGATAGAAAGCCCAGAGATAAACCCACACACATATGGTCACCTTATCTTTGATAAAGGAGGCAAGAATACACAATGGAGAAAAGACAGCATCTTCAATAAGGAGTGCTGGGAAAATTGGACAGCTACATGTAAAAGAATGACATTAGGATACTCCCTAACACCATACACAAAAATAAACTCAAAATGGATTAAAGACCTCAGTGTAAGGACAGACACCATAAAGCTCTTAGAGGAAAACATAGGCAGAACATTTTATGACATAAATCACAGCAAGATTCTTTTTGACCCACCTCCTAGAGAAATGGAAATTAAAAACAAAAATAAACAAATGGGACCTAATGAATCTTAAAAGCTTTTGCACAGCAAAGGGAACTACAAACAAGATGAAAAGACAACCCTCAGAATGGGAGAAAATATTTGCAAACGAATCAAGGGATAAAGGATTAATCTCCAAAATATATAAACAGCGTATACAGCTCAATATTAAAAAAAACAAACAACCCAATCCAAAAATGGGCAGAAGACCTAAGTAGACAATTCTCCAAAGAATACCTACAGATGGCAAAGAAGCACATGAAAAGTTGTTCAACATCACTAATTACTAGAGAAATGCAAAGCAAAACTACAATGAGGTATCACTTCACACCAGTTAGAATGGGCATCATCAGAAAATCTACAAACAACAAATGCTGGAGAGGATATGGAGAAAAGGGTACCCTCTTGCACGCTTGGTGGGAATGTAAATTGATACAGCCACTATGGAGAACAGTAAGGAGGTTCCTCAGAAAACTAAAAACAGAACTACCATACGACCCAGCAATCCCACTACTGGGCATATACCCCAAGAAAACCATAATTCAAAAAGAGTCATGTACCACAATGTTCACTGCAGCTCTATTTACAACAGCCAGTACAATGTTCATTGCAGCTCTATTTACAATAGGCAGGACATGGAAGCAACCTAAGTGTCCATCAACAGATGAATGGTTAAAGAAGATGTGGCACATATATACAATGGAATATTACTCAGCCATAAAAAGAAACGAAAGTGAGTTATTTGTAGTGAGGTGGATGGACCTAGAGACTGTCATACAGAGTGAAGGAAGTCAGAAAGAGAAAAACAAATACCGTATTCTAACATATATATGGAATCTAAAAAAAAAATGGTTCTGAAGATCCTAGGAGCAGGACAGGAATAAAGACGCAGACGTAGAGAATAGACTTGAGGACACAGGGAGGGAGAAGGGTAAGGTGGGACGAAGTGAGAGAGTGGCATGGACACATATACACTACCAAATGTAAAATAGGTAGCTGGTGGGAAGCAGCCGCATAGCACAGGGAGATCAGCTCGGTGCTTTGTGTCCACCTAGAGGGTGGGATAGGCAGGGTGAGGGAGACGCAAGAGGGAGGGGATATGGGGATATATGTATATGTATAGCTGATTCACTTTGTTATACAGCAGAAACTAATCTTTGTAAAGCAGTTATACTCCAAAAAAGATGTTTAAAAAAAGTGTGTTTTTTTAACCAACTTTCAGTTACCTATAGTCCTCCAACCCCTAAACATGTACCTGAATTGTTACATTTACTGTATCACACCTGAACAAGCACAGCAAAAGTCTTTTATTTTAAATCTTCCAATGTTGCCACCTTCAATCCCACTCTCTAAATTACATCCATCTTATTAGGTCCTGAACAACTTCTGAGTTTGCAATTGCAGGCTTTGCCTGGATGTGGCCATTGATCTGCCTGATATAGAGCCAAGCACATTTCTGTCTAACTGACGTGCACCTGTTCAGATCAAACAGACAGAGACCTCAGCCAGGACACTGCTACAGGGATGCTCCAAGTCCGAGCTGCGTCTATGGAGATAAGGCCTTCCTCTGACTAGGATATCTCTGAAAGCTTGCCTCAGATAGGCTATTGGTTCTGGTTTCAAGATTTTATTGTATTTGTTAGTTTCCATCTGACATATCAAAACCAGTCTGTGAAATCTAGACTTTATTAAGAAGCAATCAAAAACTTATTGGGCAAGAAGATAATCATTTATTTTCCCTAAAACCTTGCTGACAATCTCAGATACTAAGGAAACTGCTTTTGATGAAATAGAAGGAAGAAAAAACCCACAAAATTCAGGCAATTTTGTTAGGATCACTTAAAATATAATTTTATTTATGCCCATAATGGGCAATACTGCCTTCCAATGCCTCCTTCTTATTTACTTCAGAATCAGTAACAGTTCAGTCTTTCCCCAGATAACTGCTAAACATGTACTTCAAATAACTCAGGCTTCTCCAAGGAAATAATCTCATAGTCTTAGGATACACAAAACATTCATAAAATCCCCTTTAATCTTCAGTCCTGATGACTAAAGATGATGTTTCTCCCTAGGGCAGATGATTATAATACGAGCCATAAAACACACCAGTCCTCCTACTAGTATCTTCCAGAGCCTTGATGTATGTACTTATTGTCCCCCAGGTTCTGGGAGGCCCCATAAATTCTGTTGACCCAGGTGGGGGGACTCTGCCCCAAGACCCTCACTGACCCTGCAGGGCTCAGAAATCAGCACTCACATCCGAGACATCCTCTCCCCCTTTCACATGGAGACGTCACTCCACCAGGACTCTGACAATGGATCTTGCTGGTACCAAAAAGACATTTTTCAATGTTGGTTCATTAAATACGTGTTTCCTTTCCCTCTCAAAATGCGAAATATTTTTGACCTCATAATCAACTAAATCAATAAACAGCATATACGTGTATCACTGTTATCACTGTTAAATAAAACGTTCTTTCTTCAAACCACCAAATTTCAAAACGTTGAATCCAACTTTGAGCACTCTCTTTTTCTTCTCTCCCTACAGCCAGTTATTTGATAAGCTGTATTATCTTTGTTTCAGAATGCATCACTTTGCCCCTTTTCATTCCCTCTTCCAGCATCCTAGGCCATGCTCTTCTCATTCATCTACCATCTTCTCCCATCAGGCTTTCCTGCCCTCAGTATAGTTTCTCCCCCTCTTCTGCAATCAATACTTTGCTGCTGGACTAACACCAGTCCTAGTGCATAACTTTTAATGTCTCCTCATTATTGGAAAATAAAGCCGGAACTTGATAAAAGCAATCATATATTCTGGTCCTGGACACACCACACCCACACCACGGGATGTTCTTTTCCTCCTGGGTTGTGTATTCCCATTTACTGAAGTTCTACGTGTCCTTCAAGGCTCACTCACGTGCTCTTTCTTCCCTTAACGGTTTCCTGATCACATTATACCAGTTACTTTTCTATTATTATTCAAGGAACTCATTGCCTACTGCATGTGGATGGGTCTTTCATATATATTCTACTTCTCTAGGCAAAGATGCTACTGAACAAAGGACCTCCTGGTCACTTGAATAAATGGACAGTCAACAGTTTCCACATTGCTTGATCTCTCACCTCATACATTTCCTCATTCTCAAATTACTCTCTTCATTTGGTTTATGTGATATTAACTTCAGATTTTCTCAGAACTAATTGGCCTCTTTTCTCTTTGCCAACTGCTGTGGTTTGAATGTTCATGTCTCCTCCAAAATTGATAGGTGGAAATCCTAAGCCCCAATGTGCTGGTTTAGGAAATGGGACCTTTGGGAGGTGATTAGGTCATGTGGGTGTAGCCCTCATGAGTGGGATCAGTGCCCTTACAGAGAGGCCCCGGAGAGGTCCCTCAGCCCTTCCACCATGTGAGGACACAGCGAGAAGGTGCTGCCTATAAACCAGGCAGCAAGCCCACACCAGAAACCAAATCTGCTGGTGCCTTAATTTGGGACTTCTGAGCCTCCAGAAGTGTGAGAAATCAACGCCCGCTGTTTATGAGCCACCCAGTCTGTGGTATTTTTGTTATAACAGCCTGAAAAGTCTAAGACACCAACTTTTACTCTCACCATTGTTCTTCATCCCAGCTGACGCTGAGCTGTTCCCCTCTGTTGCCCAGTTCACGGCAGTGCCTCTCAGTGGGTCTGTGCCCACCCAGCCTCAGCCCTCTGCAATCTGTCTCAGGCTGAAGCCCAGTGATCTCCTCCCACAATCAGACTGTGTCACCCACCTGCTGAAAATACCTCAATAATGGTTTTCCAAGTATCCAACAGTGTCTCTCAGAATGGGATCTAAGCAGTGACTTTTTTCAAACTCTTCAGGTGATTCTAATGTGCACCCAAGTTTAGAAACCACTCCTCTAACTATATTTACCTCCACACCTCTGTGTTTTGCTTTGTTTTTATCTAGAACATTCTCCTACCCCTTATAAACCCACCTATCCTGACTACTATTCAATCTTCAGATTTTAATTTAAATGCCTTCTCGGATGCTTGGATCAGATCAGATTCCTCTGAAATGGGCTCCACAGGAACTGTTATTACACATTAACTGTCTTCTCTTTGTGACTGTAAACTCCAAACATCAGTCTTACGCTATATCCTAAGCACTCAACACAGTGCCAGGCACACGGTGGGTGGTCAGAGGTCCCTGATAAATGGATATTATAACAGCATTACAAGAAAAGGGTTAGGAAAGCTCAGAGGTGAAAAGATTATTTCATCATGGAATCACATAAATTATTCTTTTCTTTAAAAACTCACAAGACTATCTGAAAATATGAATAACAGCCCTAGACAGACAGACAATCCAGAAATAGAAAAACACTGTAATTGGCCAATTTTGAATTTCATTTCACTGTGGAATAAAACATTTGAAGGATGACATAATAGCTCATCATATGCCTTAAGTATGTGAACTAATTATAAGCTTATTACAAAGACCAAGAGTCATTCACATGCCACTGTCTGGAGACATATGCACTTTCAGAGCTAACATTCTCTTTTTAAGTACAGTCTATCTGCCAGTAAAGTCCCAAATGACAACTCTGTAAGAACATATGGATATGGCCAAAAGTCACATACTTAATTCTGTAGAGTCTGTTCCCTAGTATAAGGAGACAAAGTAAAAATAGTCTTAATTCTGATAAAAGAGGCATAACCAGAGAGAGCTCAAATAGTCAATTATTACACTGTCAATTATGATTAAAATTTATTCTTTGGTAAAAAGGAAAGCTCAAAGACAGTTTTCTGCAGACACCTTACTGCTAACCAAGCAGAACTCATTTCCACTGCTCTTTACTATTGTGATATTCCTGAAAATAAAGTCCACTCTCAGGAGTTCTGGTTTCCATAACTTGCAAGGCTGGGTTATAAAGCAGTACAGCACAGCTTTAGTATTACAGTTCATCCGTCCATCACTCATTGTAAAAATCAGTGGTCTAGGAAATTAAATAAACTTGACCAAAAGTGCAGCATAATCTCTTGCCATTAAAAAAATGAAATGAACACACATTTTTCAGGGAGAAAATAAACCAAACTAAGTATATCCTGCCTTGCCAGATCAGAGGATTTCACAGAGCTTATACTGTATTCAATTTAATTCATCAGATATGTGTTGGGTGCCACAATGTAAAGGCACTAGAATAAGGGGTGAGAGGACTCAAAGGGTAAAGAAGGCAAGGCCTCCTACCAACACGTAATAAGAAAAAGGCAGGCCAAGAACGAGCTCTACCACAGGCAAAAATGCATCACTGTCAACTGAGGTCCCTGTGATGGAACAGGAACCTGAAGGAATCAGTTCTGACCAGGGAGAAGCCAGAAAGACCTGATGTGGTATGAGTGTCAAGGGATCACAGAGCTTTCCCCAGGGAGTCTTTTGCAGAAGCAAGGAGCATGGAGGAAGGGCACAGAGGCAGGTGCGTGGGCAAGGGCTGTGTGAAGGTAGAGCTGGAGCAGAGGGAACGAAGAGGCACGTAGAGACGTGCATGTGGGGCTGAGAAAAAATTCTGGGTTCACGACAGGAAAGGACCTGAATTACATCTGTTCTGACACAATGGAACGCCATCACTGCTTAAAAACTGATCTTAACTGTGCCTTAGGAAAAACCGCAGAGGCAAAATGGGTGGTAGATGACCTGCAGGGTGCTCCTACAATGTTCAAGGGGAAATAACGTTTTCAGAAAAGACAGAACGCACAGGGCTCCTTGTGGAAGGAGTACACTGAAAATTATATGATTGAGAAATGAGAACAAAAGAATAGAAACGAGATTAGAATTTTTAATAACAATACAGAGACAGGGCAGAGAATGAAAGTCCAGTTCCATTAATGTAACTCCCAAACTAATGAGACAGGGTAACAGCTAATTCCTACAGAGTGTTCTAAAGCGTTTACTTATTCCTAACAGAATCAGACCTCCAGGGCTGGAGCACACCAAGGAGCTTCCACTTTTGCTTCCGGACCAAACTGAAAACACGGCAATGATGCCAATCATTCAATTTTACTACTGGAAAAAAGAAAACTTACACACACCCTTAAACCTTTGGTCTTTCCTTTCCCTCCAGAATAACCTGCTAAAAAGCTAGATTCAGGTCTTTGCAAGATAGAATTAAACAATAAAACTCTCAAGTCAAAAAACAAAACACAAAAAAACAAGAAACTTAAGTTCTTCTGCTGTTAAGGAATCAATGACAATTCCCATCAGACTATCAAGCCGAGGAAGAAAACTAGTATTTATTTTCTGTCTTCGTGTCAAGAAGCTTGGGGCCAAGCATTCCCCATTAAACCTCACCACTGCCCATCACTATCCTCCTCCTCCTCCTCCTCCTCATTTTACAGAGGAGGAAAGTGAGACTCATAGAAGGAAAGTGAGTTGTCTAAAGGAACTTAGCCAATGTCGGTAGAACTGAGATTCAACCCAGATTCCTCTAATTCCCAAATCCATGCTCTTTCCAGTAAGCTATCCACCTCCAGAATTTGTCCTCAGCAACCTTCCCCCCATCAATAATACCTCCTCTTCCTGTGCTGGTTCTTTTTTCATTCATTTATGTATGTTCATTCTTAAATTAATCACTGAGCACCTACAGGGTACTAGACTTGCACGATGACCACTCATTCGTGTATTCAGGTGTTTTACACCAAGCATGGTGCTCTAGGCATTGCCCTTTTCCTTATTCAAACATGTCAGAATGGATGTTAAAATCACATCATTTCCACTTGCTTACAAGATGCCTTCTGGTAAACATAAATCCATGATAGTCAAGCCACAAAAAGTCAGTATCTACTACCTTCCAGTAAATATTGAAGATCTTAGCTAGTTGGGGGGAAAAAAGCACTTACTTCAGAACTATCTGGAAGATAACATCCTAATTAATTCATTTTCGTAGCTGAGAATTCTTGGTAAAATTGTTCACAGCATTAAAAGCAGAATATATGAATTAAGACCATGCTGCCACAACGTTTTTAGTGTAATTTTAACTAAAGCATTATGTAGTTGTGTGCATATATATATTAAGTACTTTATTAATTAAATAGTTATTTATGAATCATACAATAGAAAACATCTCTGCACCAACGGGTATAGGGTTTCTCAGTAATATACCACAGTATTGCTAAGACTTCATCTGCAAATGTTAGTCAAAGGGAGGAATAATACTTGATTCTTTCCTAAGAGGTACCTTAACTCATCGTGAACTGCGGAGTATTACTGCTAATTCAAGGACCCTGAACAGTACAGTAATTACAGCAATAACCTAAGAAGAAGCATTTTAAAAGCATACCACAGATTGTTCAATAAGCCATATACTAAAGTGAACAAATAATACTGGAGAAAGAGCAGAAATACAAGTATTCCCTAATTTTAAAAATGATATGCCTGTGATATTGCTTTCGGAGCTAGAAGAAGCTGTCTACTACTACTGCTCTCTGCCCTTACAGAATAAAGGAAGAGGAGATTGAAAAGAAATGCCATTTCATTTAATAGTTGCTTACCGTCCCCACCAAAGAGCTTGCGAACCCCACCAAGGCGCCGGCTCCAATCCTAGTTAGGTCACCAGCACATCCAAACACACACACAGGCAACTGGACAGTCCTTCCCCAGCTGCCTGCACACCCACCACCCCCTCCACGGGTACCACCCATGCTCCCAAATCCCATAATTACAGTAAATTAGTGTGGACTAAACCTATCACCAGGTAACTCCCCCAAAGGGCCAATATCAGCGTGTTCTACTCTTTCCAGTCAATAACTGCAGCATTCCACAGAGAATATGCCAAGAAAACAGGGGCATTAAAACTACATGGGATTAGTAATGAAAACTGGAAATAAGGGCATTTGGTTGAACACAGAAAATAAAAGTTGGCCTTAAAGCAGTGTTTCTCAATCTTGGCTGTACTTTAGAATAACACAGGGATAGTGAAAGAATAAGGATACCTCAGTCCAACCCCTAGAGATTCTGATGTCATCCGTCTGGGATGCAACCCAGGCATCAAGATATTTTCACAGCTCCCAGGAGATCTGAATGCAGGGGCAAGATTTAAGCCACTACCAGGAACTCTGGCCTGATGTCTACCAGCTCTGAAGAGGAAAAGCCTTTCAGAAAGTCACTTAAAAATAAAAACAAAATTTAAAACTGTACATTGCACGTCTGATTAAACATACTTTTCTTTTTTACACAGACCTGTGGGTACAAAAGGCCTAGGTGCATGTGGCATTTGCTGTCTATAAAGGAAGTGAGCAGCTAAGTTTGTCATCACTGTGTTCACCGTCACAGATGCCTGTGCACAGACTAAGTGCTTCTTTAAAGAAAAGCTTCAGAAGGCCTGGAAAAGTACAGCTCACTGAGGCCCAGAGCCCTCTGGGCCACCTCCTCTGTCTCCCTCACACCATCAGACATGAGAGAGCTGCGTGACCACACAGAACAGCCACCAGCATGGACCTGGTCTACTTTGGACCAACTCCTGCTTGGAAATTACAGATATGAGGAGACGCTCTGTGGTTCACAGGGGCAAAACTAATCAGGTCAGGATAAACACTTCATAAAATACACAGACAGAAATAACTGCAGAGTTATTAAAGGCATAATGATCATCAAAATTAGATATTAAATATGCAAAATGCCATCTTATCTGTATGACCTGGGTTGAAGAATAAGGTCATTCTAACAAAAATATTATCTTAGATAAAGAATGGACAAATTACTCCCTCTTGCGAGGGCACCAGAATCACAACTAACTGTTGAACAATCATCGAAAGGAAGACACTGAAACTCACCAAAAAAGATACCCCGCATGCAAAGACAAAGGAGAAGTCACAATGAGACAGTAGGAGGGGTGCAATCACAATAAAACCAAATCCCATAACTGCTGGGTGGGTGACTCACAAACTGGAGGACACTTATACCACAGAAGTCCACCCAGTGGAGTGAAGGTCCTGAGCCCCACGTCAGGCTTCCCACCCTGGGGGACTGGCAACGGGAGGAGGAATTCCCAGAGATTCAGACTCTGAAGGCTAGCGGGATTGGATTGCAGAACTATGACAGGACCGGGAGAAAGGAGACTCCACTCTTAGAGGGCACACACAAACTAGTGTGCGCATAGGGACACAGGGGAAGGAGCAGTGACCCCACAGAAGACTGAACCAGACCTACCTGCTAGTGTTGGAGGGTCTCCTGCAGAGGTGGGGCATGGCTGTGTCTCACCGTGACGACAAGGACACTGGCAGCAGAAGGTCTGGGAAGTACTCCTTGGTGTGAGCCCTCCCAGAGTCCACCATTAGCCCCACCAAAGAGCCAGGTTAGGCTCCAGTGTTGGGTGCCTCAGGCCAAACAACCAACAGGGAGGGAACCCGGCCCCACCCGTCAGCAGACAAGCAGATTAAAGTTTTATTGAGCTCTGCCCACCAGAGCACCAGCCAGCTCTACCCACCACCAGTCCCTCCCATCAGGAAACCTGCATAAGCCTCTTAGATAGCCTCATCCACCAGAGGGCAGACAGCAAAAGCAAGAAGAACTACAAACCTGAAGCCTGTTGAACAAAAACCACATTCACAGAAAGAGAGACAAGATGAAAACGCAGAGAGCTATGTACCAGATGAAGGAACAAGTTAAAACCCCCAAAAAACAACCAAATGAAATGGAGATAGGCAACCTTCCAGAAAAAGAATTCAGAATAATGATAGTGAAGATGATCCAAGATGTCAGAAAAAGAATGGAGGCAAAGATCGAGAAGATGCAAGGACGTTTAACAAAGATCTAGAAGAATTAAAGAACAAACAAACAGATGAACAGTACAATAACTGAAATGAAAAATACACTAGAAGGAATCAATAGCAGTATAACTGAGGCAGAAGAATAGATAAGTGACCTAGAAGACAGAATGGTGGAATTCACTGCTGCGGAAGAGAATAAAAAAAAAGAATGAAAAGAAATGAAGACAGCCTAAGAGACCTCTGGGACAACATTAAATGCAACAACATTCGCTTTATAGGGGTCCCAGAAGGAGAAGAGAGAGAGAAAGGAAATGAGAAAATATTTGAAGAGATTATAGTCAAAAACTTCCCTAACATGGAAAAGGAAATAACCACCCAAGTCCAGGAAGTGCAGAGACTCCCAGACAGGACAAACCCAAGGAGAAACACACCAAGACACTTAGTAATCAAATTGGCAAAAATTAAAGACAAAGAAAAATTATTGAAAGCAGCAAGAGAAAAATGACAAACAACACACAAAGGAAATCCCATAAGGTTTAAAAGCTGATTTCTCAGCAGAAACTCTACAAGCCAGAAGGGAGTGGCATGACATATTTAAAGTGATGAAAGGGAAGAACCTAAAACCAAGATTACTCTACCCGGCAAGGATCTCATTCAGATTCGCTGGAGAAATCAAACGCTTTACAGACAAGCAAAAGCTAAAAGAATTCAGCACCACTGAACCAACTCTACAACAAATGCTAAAGGAACTTCTCTAAGTGGGAAACACAAGAGAAGAAAAGGACCTACAAAAACAAACCAAAACAATTAAGAAAATGGTAACGGGAACATACATATCGATAATTACCTTAAATGTGAATGGATTAAATGCTCCAACCAAAAGACACAGGCTTGCTGAATGGATACAATAACAAGACTCATATATATGCTGTCTACAAGAGACCCATTTCAGACCTAGGGATACATACAGACTGAAAGTGAGGGGACGGAAAAAGATATTCCATGCAAATGGAAATCAAAAGAAAGCTGGAGTAACAATACTCATAACAGATAAAATAGACTTTAAAATAAAGAATGTTACAAGAGACATGAAAGGACACTACATAATGATCAAGGGATCAGTCCAAGAAGAAGAAACAACAATTATAAATATATATGCACCCAACATAGAGGCACCTCAATACATAAGCTATAAAAGCTGTAAAATACAAAAGCTATAAAAGAGGAAATCGACAGTAACACAATAATAGTGGGGGACTTTAACACCTCACTTACACCAATGGACAGATCATCCAAAATGAAAATTAATAAGGAAACACAAGCTTTAAATGACACAACAGATCAGATAGATTTAATTGATATTTATAGGACATTCCACCCAAAAACAGCAGATTACACTTTCTTCTCAAGTGCGCACGGAACATTCTCCAGGATAGATCACATCTTGGGTCACAAATCAAGCCTCAGTAAATTTAAGAAAACTGAAATCATATCAAGCATCTTTTCTGTCCACAACGTTATGAGATTAGAAATCAATTACAGGGGGAAAAAACATAAAAATCACAAACACATGGAGGCTAAACATTATGTTACTAAATAACCAAGAGGTCACTGAAGAAATCAAAGAGGAAAACAAAAAATACCTAGAGACAAATGACAATGAAAACAAAATGATCCAAAACCTATGGGATGCACCAAAAGCAGTTCTAAGAGGGAACTTTATAGCAATACAATCCTACCTCAAGAAGCAACAAACATCTCAAATAAACAACCTAACCTTACACCTAAAGGAACTAGAGAAAGAAGAACAAACAAAACCCAAAGTTAGTAGAAGGAAAGAAATCATAAAGATCAGAGCAGAAATAAATGAAATAGATCTAAACAAAGAAAACAATAGCAAAGATCAATAAAACTAAAAGCTGGTTCTTTGAGAAGATAAACAAAATTGATAAACCATTAGCCAGACTCATCAAGAAAAAGAGGGAGAGGACTCAAATCAATAGAATTAGAAATGAAAAAGAAGTCAAACAGACACTGCAGAAATACAAAGCATCCTAAGAGAGTACTACAAGCAACTCTATGCCAATAAAATGGATAGCCTGGAAGAAATGGACAAATTCTTAGAAAGGCACAACCTGCCAAGACTGAATCAGGAAGATATAGAAAATATGAACAGACCAAGCACAAGTAATGAAATTGAAACTGTGATTAAAAATCTTCCAACAAAGGTCCAGGACCAGATGGCTTCACAGGTGAATTCTATCAAACATTTAGAGAAGAAATAGCACCCATCCTTCTCAAACTCTTCCAAAAAATTGCAGAGGAAGGAATACTCCCAAACTCATTCTATAAGGCCACCATCACCCTGATACCAAACCAGACAAAGATACTACAAAAAAAGAAAATTACAGACCAATTTCACTGATGAATATAGACGCAAAAATCCTCAACAAAATATTAGCGAACAGAATCCAACAACACATTAAAAGGACCATACACCATGATCAAGTGGGATTTATCCCAGGGATTCAAGGATTCTTCAATATACGCAAATCAATCAATGTGACACCTAAATGAAAGACAAGACAGTATAAAACTCTTAGAGGAAAACATAGGAAGAACACTCTTTGACATAAATCACAGCAAGATCTTTTTTGATCCACCTCCTAGAGTAATGGAAGTAAAAACAAAAAGAAACAAATGGGACCTAATGAAACTTAAAAGCTTTTGCACAGCAAAGGAAACCATAAACAAGACGAAAAGACAACCCTCAAAATGGGAGTAGATATTTGCAAACGAATCAACGGACAAAGGATTAATCTCCAAAAACTATAAACACCTTATGCAGCTCAATATTAAAAACACAAACAACCCAATCCAAATATGGGCAGAAGACCTAAATAGACATTTCTCCAAAGAAGATATACAGACTGCCAACAAACACATGAAAGAATGCTCAACATCATTAATCATTAGAGAAATGCAAATCAAAACTACAATGAGATATCATCTCACAGCAGTCAGAATGGCCATCATCAAAAAATCTAGAAACAATAAATGCTGGAGAGGGTGTGGAGAAAAGGGAACACTCTTGCACTGTTGGTGGGAATGTGAATTGGTACAGCCACTATGGAGAACAGTATGGAGGTTCCTTAAAAAACTACAAATAGAACTACCATATGACCCAGCAGTCCCACTACTGGGCATATACCCTAAGAGAACCATAATTCAAAAAGGCACATGCACCCCAATGTTCATTGCAGCACTATTTACAATAACCAGGACATGGAAGCACCCTAAATGCCCATCGACAGATGAATGGATAAAGAAGATGTGGTACATATATACAATGGAATATTACTCAGCCATAAAAAGGAATGAAATTGGGTCATTTTTAGAGACGTGTATGGACCTAGAGACTGTCATACAGAGTGAAGTATGTCCGAAAGAGAAAAACAAATATCGTACATTAATGCATATATGTGGAACCTAGAAAAATGGTACAGAAGAACCGGTTTGCAGGGTAGAAATTGAGACACAGATGTAGAGAACAAAAGTATGGACACCAAGTGAGGAAAGCAGCGGGGGTGTGGTGGTGGGATGAATTGGGAGACTGGGTTTGACATGTATACACTAATATGTATAAAATGGATAACTAATAAGAACCTGCTGTATAAAAAAAATAAAGAAAATAAAATTCAAAGATTCAACAACAACAACAACAAAATAAAACAAAGAAAATACCTCTAATAAAAAAAAAAAGAATGGACAAATTATACTAAATTCCAGGGGAAGTTCTAGATATAATCTGTTACTAGAATAACAAGGGAGGGAGGAAAGATGCTTAAATTCTGCATATTCTGTTTTATTAATAATTTAGAAAAACTCCAAATACAATTAGAAGTATGTAGAAGTAGAAGGATCAGAGGAGGCATTACTTAAATTTTTACCAGTTTCTTTTTCACCAAGTGGTTACTTTTCAAATTGATACAAAATGTTAACATTTTACTTTTTCACCAAGTGGTTACTTTTCAAATTGATACAAAATGTTAACATTTTGTCTGTATTACATTACATTTTACACAGAAAATCCCACGTTAGCTGGAAAATTATTTCTGCTACAAATATTTACAAGCCTAATCAGAGTCAATAATTTAAAAATCAAGCCAAGGAACGTCTTTGAAAATCGACTGTAAGATGGTACTGAATGAAGCACCAAGGGAGGACACAAAGGCAACTTAGTCTTTGTGCTTCGTGTGACATTAATTAAAAGAGTAACGAGGAATGTTTAGAGCTGGGCTTTGAAAGCATAAGAACTAGCTTGCTCTGGCAGCAATCTTTTTCTTGTTTACGTCAAAGCACAAAACTTGGCAGACGTGGTCTGAATGAATTAAGAACACACAGGCAATATTTCTCTCTGACTCTGAGAGAAATGGGAGAGACCGAAAACAAGAAAAATTATCACACGCTTATCATGAAATAACTGACTATGTGATAGGACGGATCTGCTGGCGGCTGAGAGCAGCTCCCAGCCTCGTTGTCCCCTTCACAGTGCACACTCCAGCCAGGCACTCACCCATGGATTTAATTTTCACACTAACTCTAAGAAAGGCTTACAAGAAATTTAATTTTTAAAAATCACGGAAATGAGGTCTCTAAAACAGGAGATTCAATTGAAAAGACCGCAGTTTAGGTGCAGTATGAGAAATATGTAATGATGTCCTTCCTCCTGAATGAGGGCTGTATCTCCATATTCCATTTAGGAATTCATTCAAATTCATTTGATAACCAGGTCACCTGGTTCGGCCCTCAGAATCACCCGGAATACAATGTAAGTACCTGTGTTTATAGTTGGACACGTGTGACAGGCTTTATTTATGACTCAGTGTTTTTTGTCTTGTTGCCTGCACCATGCTAGCATTCATTGTTGGCAATATATTTCTTTTTAGGTATGTTACATTATATTCTTTTTGAAGGATTGGTAAAATATTATCAGAATTTAAGGTTTTCTACAAGTTTTTAGAATAGAGTATATTGCTCCTCCTATGCAACATTTTCCCCTACAATGTATTTCCAAAATTACTTGAAATAGATATAAGAAATATCTTCCCCTGCAAAAATGGGAGCTGTCTTATACAACTGTACATCTTATATACAGAAAACATGGCATATATTCAGGATTGCACATAGGATGCTTATGAAGAAGAGATGAGGGAAGCAGGATGGAGGGAGGAGGAGAGGAGAGAGGGATAAAGAGGGAAGAGAGAAGCTCTCCTAGAACAAGAACGTACAATACTCATGCCTTGTGTTCCTATGATGCTTCCATACGTATTTCACTGAACGGTATGGAATAGTATCAAACACACTTGTTAGAGTCATGTTAATGTTACAATTTTATATTTTTATTCATTTTCTCTAAGTTCTACTACCTGCCTCAGCTCAATCAGGCTCTAAATGAACATTTTCTCAGTTCTTTGGTGACTGAGGGTATCAGCTGGTATTAAGGAATCTTTCAGAGTCTTGCCAACAAATCCCTTGATGTGTGACATTCGGATGGTGTGACCCCTTTTCTGGAGAGGTCTCGTTATGCTCCCTGAACATATATTTCACATTTATGTGTTTAATTCAGTGGTTTCAGTGGTTCTCAAACTTCAGTTTTCAGCAGAATCACTGGGGGAGCTAGTTAAGCCACAGATGCTGGCTCTCCCACCAAGGTTTCTGATTCAGGTCAGGGGTGAGGTCTGTAAATCTGTCACATCTCCACCTGATGCGGACACAGCTGGTCTGGGGACCACAGTTTGAGAAATACCTGTTTAAGAAAACACCTTCAAGTACTAGAAAGGCATGGTTCAAGGATCCTACAGGAATCCCACTCCATTTACCATCCACTTAACCTCAGGCGAGTTAGCCAACTTGCTTTCCTCATTCCTTTATCTATACAACCAAAGCAAGAGGTAGGGAGGTCTCAGACCAGAGTTGAAACAGCAGGGAAAGAAATGTGAGGATGAGACTCCAAAGGCAGTTTGAAAAAAGAAACAACACAACCAGAAGTCACTAGGAAGCAGGGGCGCTGGGTGGGACGGGAGAGCTTTAAAGGGAAGGAACTCCTTGAAGAGCTGCCAGGAATGACTCAGAGAAACACAAATCAAGGGGCAGCGACTCCCTCCTTCAGAAGAGAGGGCGGCTCCTTTTGGGGCCCAGGGCCCGTCTCTCCGTCTCTCCGTGTGTGCTCTGTAATTCTTCTAGGTTTAGGGCCCCAAGCCACCTGGGATTCCTTTATTATCTTCCTTTTGTATCTTCCCCTTTCCTCTCCCTGCTAATTCCTTCCCACCAAAGTACCAGTGGGCTAATGTCTTTTCCACCCTAAAGAGAAAACTTTCCCTCCACCGTGCACGCCCCGCCCCCAACTGCCAACCTATCACTTCTCCTTCCTTCACAGACAAACGCCCCACCAGGGATTCCCCAGCCCCGCGGCTCCTTACACTGTGGTCTTCAGAGCAGCAGCACGACGTCACCTGGGAGCTCATCAGAAATGCACAAGCTCAAGCCTACTCCCATTTACCCTCATCATCTGATCTCCTGGCTTTGATAATGGAATTGATATTATTCCATTAATTTTCCCACTCCAAACTGTAGGTCACAGCTACCTACCTGGATTCTCTTCACTGCACACTGAACTTATCCAAAAAAATAAATTTTAGGATGTTTAGGATCCAAGTATTGAATCCAGAATCCTCAAGGTACTTTCATATTTCTAACAGAATCTTGAAATTTGAAAACCAACAGCAGGGCATTCAAAAAACACAAATAAAACCTGCAAAAAATTAAATATAATCCTAAATGAAAGGACTAGATTAAAATTTGCTACAGGGTAAACTATTCCAAAAAAACCACAATGAGCAAAGACCTAGGAATACACAAGTACTCTGAGCAGTTTTAGCTTTTGTTCCGCAGAGGGGCCCCCAACATTGTCACTCTTCATTTATTCTGCTCTGATTACATGACTGTGTGCCTGCACAGCTCCCTCCGAGGAGGAGCCCTGACACTCACCCTACCTGAGTGGGTTCCCTTTCCTAGGATGCTGGACCTCGCTCTCTGATTCTCCTTCCATCGTTACAGGGGTTTGGTGGATCTCCAGAAATGACAGATCAGCCAGGCCACTTTGTTCGAGGAATTAACACCCACATAAACCTTTCCTAAACATATTAATTCAAAAATGTCGCCAAGGAGCCCTTCCCTGCCAGGTACTGGGCTAACCTAGGAGTACAGTGGTAATGAGAAAAGACACACTCCCTGAAAGCATGGAGTGTAGGCCCTACAGGGAAGACAGGCTGATTAAACTATTGTAATTTAGCTCAAAAATGCCATAAACAGTACAGAATATCATGGGGACCCCAAGCAGAGGAATCTCATCTAGTCTAGGGAGGTAGTCAAGGAAGGCAGAAGAGATTTTAAAACTACATCAGCAGAAAAGAATACTGCAGTGCACAACTAGACCAAAAGGAGAGGGAGAACACATCCTCCAAAGAGAAACCACGTGTGCAAAAGCCTGGAGCTGAGAGAGAACAAGCTGGATTCAAGTAAGTGGAAGAAATTTCGCATGTCGCCGAGCAGAATGTGGAGGACACAGTGGTGAGAGGCTGGGCTGGAGAGGGAAGCAAGTGCCACACTGTGGAGAGGCTTGGAGCCCGTTTTATGGGTTGAGGACTTCATCCTAAAGTAAGTGAGAGGACCTGAGACTAGGCTGCAACATGGACTTGAACACAGCAAGGCTACAACCACAGACATGGAGTCCAGTTGGGATTTTTCAGACAAGACCAAGACAGTGGTACTGGGAATGCAGAGAAGTGGAGGGAATCCAGAGATGCACCCCAACTAGGGCATCACCTGGACATGCCAGATACCTACCTGAAACCCAGCTTAGGCTGCATCACACAGTGACATTCGGAGCCTGGTACAGGAAGAGCATGGGAGGACGGATGGCCTCCACCTGGAACACTCCACACGTGAGACGTCAGGCTGCCTTGCCCAGGCCCAGCCTCTGGGGCTCCCTCAGGCCTCGTCCACGTGCCAGGACTTGTGCGGCCCTCCTGATTCCCTATCTCCACCATTCCCACCAGAGCCACCGCCTGTGATAAGGAAGGTGTTCACATTTCTAAATTATCGCTGTTACTGTTAAAGCCATTTGATACTGAGCTTTTTCAGTCTTAACCTTAATTTCTTTGCATGTTGACAGTGGTCTCTAATATCAAAAGTTTAATTCAGTTTTTATATATAATGAGTAAAGCATTTCTAACGTACAATTATAAGTTTACTTTAAATTATTTTACAGACTTTCATTAGAATCCATACTAAATTAAGGGCGTATTCTCTGATGTGTATGTACATTATGCATGTGTGCTTTAAATCAACTGCAATTTTAGGCAAATTCCCATTATTATTATATTTGACAATTTATACTCTGGGAGCTCATGTGAAGAAGGAAATGCTATGCATTCACAGTCTATGCTCTTTCAGCCTCTGTAAAACAGGGAAGGCCCCAACACATAAATGCTGAGCTCCACAACTGTGTCTGCAAGTCTGTTATTTGTGGTGTCTCCCCATTATGTGGTCGGGAACAGGGTGAGAAGGAAGGGAGGGCACAGAGGCTGAGTAGGCGGGACCAGAAGAGTGGCAGCCGGCAGCCACGACAAGCTCCGAGCAGGGTGGTGGCGATATCCAGCCCCTGCTCCGACACCTCACCAGCACCAGTCAGCTGAGAGCCTTTGCCTGAACGCAGACTTACAGGGAATGAGAAGTGGGGTCTGGGGCAGGCAGTGCTGCAGTAATGGGAACTGCAGGGGAGGCTGGACAAACCTGAACAGTGTCAGCAAGAAGGACGGGGAAGCTTCCACAGCCATCTGGTTGTGCTGGTCCTGCTCCCAGGCCCCCAAACGGAGAAGAGCTGAGTTCAACCTAAACTGACGGTGCTGCCCTGCCCACCACGCTTCCCAGCCCCAAGCCCGTGACACCTGAGCCCCAGATTCAATGAGTATTTACTAAATAAACAGACAAATCGATGAGCTAATTTGGTTTGATTTTCTTGTACTGTTTTACTTTAGCTAGTTGCTCATCCAGTAACCTATGTAACATGTATGAAGATACTGAGTGCCTATGTTGTAGGGGAAAAAGCATATGCCTGACAGGACATCCATCTCTGTCCCTCCTGTAAATGCCAAAGCACTGTGCAAGTCTCACAACAACCGTCCAGGTCCCACCAGCACATTCACACACACACTCAAAGCTTAGATCTAAATCTGCTCACTGAAGTCCTAGGCCAGTCTTCCCACTAACAAGGCCCTGTGCCTGTCGTCACATCCCTTTCAAACCCTGGTCAACATTTAAGAACAACCACTAATGTCTTCCTGGCCGATCTCTATGCTCTGTGTCTCCCTCAGCTACCTACTCAGACCCCACCTAAATCCTCGCAACGTTATAAGGCCATCACTTAACAGGAAGCTGTTCTAGATAAAAGAACACTTTTTTCTCTCTCTCTCGTTTTCTCCCGTATAAATCAAGAAGTTTCTTGGGGAAAAAAACAGCTCTCTAATTTACTCATTATCCCTACCACTTCCCCACTCTTTAAGTTAGGATGTGTTCAGTTACAAGGAAGAGAATTATGTGGATAACAGTGGCTTAAACCATTACTTATCTTTTAAAAAAAATTCCTAATAAAATAATCCTAGAGTTGCTTTGGCTGGTCAGCAGTGACAAGAAGGACCAAGGCTCTTCTCACCCTCCTGCTTATATCATCCTTACCATGTTGACATTAATTTTTCAATATTGCCACATGGTTGTAAAACGGCTACCGCAGTTCCAGGCATCACATCTTCATGTGGCAGTGCCCATACAGGAAGCAAGTGGTTGAGGTAAAAACATTTCAAAATTGCTACCTTTCACGGGCCTCAATCTCTTTATACAATGAGGTGAATCTTTACCAAAAGCTCTAAAGATTCCTCTTTAGCTTCCACTGCCCAACCATAGAACAATACTGGCAAAACAAGTCTAAGCCTTTCATAGATTAACCCACTAGGCATGGGCACATGTCTGTCAAAACAAAAGTGGAGTGTCTTAGTAAAGACGAAGGAAGCTCGCTATTGAGTAGACAGCTAACCTGTCTGTCACACATCACCTAGAAGTTTTTAAGAAATGTGATACCGGATGTCTGGGCTTCTTTCATCCATCCATCCTCCCTCCCTCCCTTCCTTCCTTCCATCCTTCCTCTAATAAGAAGCATTTAGGTAAAATTAAAATGTGGCATAATTCCAAGAGCAAGTTCTATGTATCCCTTCTCTATATAGTCTAGCCCCTTAATAAATACAATAAAGAAGAATATTTCCCTTTAAGAAACTACAGAAAAGTAAATCAGAATAAAGAAATAGCTGAGTTCCTGAAATGCTGTATAAACCATATCATACTTCCTTATTTGTTTACTTTGCCATTTCAGCTCTGCTTTATCTAATTCTGGGTTGTTCGGTTGCTTCAATGGATAGCGGATGCTGTAGATTAAGTTCCTCAGACTCTCAATCCATCAGGAAGGATTCCATTAACCATTTTTTGAGGGCCTGTGGTCTCTGAACACTGGAGAACATGCATGTGTAAAGAAACACATAATATAAATACACCTATAAAACAGTTTGATTTTCAGCGATGGAGTTTTCTTAGAGCAAGGCATGTCAGTCTTTCAAGTCATACATCTTTAAAAACCAACTATGTCCCTCCTTTATTTTCCTATCAATCTAATACCCCCTTTTCTTAGGTTTTTTTTCCTTTCCCCTTTAATACTGACCCTATTTATCTGAATCTATCCATTTATTCCTCATTTTTCAAGGTTAAGCTAACAGAGGGAGAGTCAGACTACTTCCAAACATCTGCACTGAGACGCTTTACCTGCAACTCTCACTGTGAGTAAAAGAGATTTTAATTACATGATATTTGAAAATTCCTCTCACAGGCACTGTAAGTGAAAGGTTTCAGCATAAAAACAAGTCACCCTGGAGGCTCTCACCGTTAGGTCCACTCACGTCCCAAACAAATCACACACCCCACCGTATTGGTGTTGTAAACAGACCCTTGATGGTAAACAACAGTTCTGATACCATGGATGTTTATGATATAGTTCAATATTACTGGGAATTTTGACATGTGTGCCATTATATCAGTCATATGACTGCACAAAAAAAGTTAAAAATAAGTATGTTTGCCATTCACAGATATTCTCAAAGAGGCCATTGCCTAGAAAGACGAGAGAGACTAAAATGTGGCTATAAATCATGTAACACTGTTTCTGGTCACACAGTGATGAGATCTAGTAACACCACGGGTATTGCGTTAGCAGGGTTTGCCTGAGTCTAGCAGGTACCCAACTAGCACCCACGGCAGGCACCAGTCCACTACGCCTGCACATCCTATATGACAGTCACGCTCTTTCCAACGGCCCCTTTCCCTCTGCCCACCCTGCAGTGTTGGAACCTGCAGCCTCCCTGTCAAAGCTGCATCCTCCCCATAGCCTCATCCATGGTGATAACTTCACTATCACTTAAATACCAGGAAATCCCTACTGTCAGTCTGTATTTCCAGTCTGCTCATCCCCTTAGAGATTTAGGACCATACTTCCACCTTCCTTCTAGGTAATGCCTATATACTCAGGGATATGTTCAGAACACTCTCAGACAGACCTGGACTCAACCTGTTATCCGATAAGCTTTTTTCTGTGTTCACTATCTGGATTCAAAGCATCACAATCAATTTAATGAACGAAAACTAGAAACCTCAATTATCCTACACGCCTCCAGCTCCCTTAAAACCCCCTCTTAACTCATTCACAAACTTCTGAAGTTTGTACTCCGAAACTGTGCATTTTGGTTCTCCCTATCAGAGATCTAGTTCAATGCATCACTCTTTTTGGGGGGTGGGGGTTTGCGGGCCTCTCACTGTTGTGGCCTCTCCTGTTGCGGAGCACAGGCTCCGGACGCGCAGGCTCAGCGGCCATGGCTCACGGGCCCAGCCGCTCCGCGGCATGTGGGATCTTCCCGGACCGGGGCACGAACCCGCATCCCCTGCATCGGCAGGCGGACTCTCAACCACTGTGCCACCAGGGAAGCCCCAACGCATCACTCTTCACGTGGGCTTGGTAAACCCTTTTAGAACCTGCCTCCTTGCCTCCAAACACTGCCACAGCCGAAGCAACCTCTACGCCCCACTTCATTTGACAAATACGGATTGAGCACCTTCTGTGAGGCAGGCTTTGGGGTGGGTCTTGAGTAGAGAGTGGTGAGCAAATCAAAGACCCTCTCCCTCAGCAAATCCAGACTCAAGTCAAAGAGATCAAGCAGCAACCAAGTAAGCAAACAGAGACATAACCCACAGTGGCGGGGGTTTGGGTAAAAAATAACTGTGCGTGGTGCTATACCTGTAGTGATCACTGAGCAGGGGTCACTTAGAATAAGACCCCTAGGAAGGCAAGAGGCAGCCACACGTCAGAGAGACGAGCATAGCAAAGACCCGAGGCAAGGAGAGCCTGCCCAGGCTGGAAGGAAGCCCAGGGAGACTGGAGCTGTGTGCACAGCGGGGAGGGTATATGCGTGCGGGGCAGCAGAAGTGAGATCACCATGGCGTCAAGAGCCACGGCCACAAGGGGGAGTCTAGTGCCAGGCACAACGGGAAGTCAGGGAAAGGTGTTAGGCAAAGGAGTAACACGATCTGATTTACATTTTCAAAGAATCGGCAGAATTATGTTTCATAATCACAACGTGAGGGTCAGTCCTCTGAGTCAAAAAGGTGAACGGCTCCTGAGGAAGGAGGTGCCCACGTGCTCTGGTTTGTCCTAGCGGGTCCTGGTCTTCCCTGCTGTCCTCGCGTCATTATCACAGTCCCCCTTTTGCTCTCTCTCACGGGTTCTATGGAGATCACACATCGTTTGCCAGCTCACTGATAAGGAACATTCCTCAGGCTGACACCCAAAGCCCTTCTGAGCCTGGTCCCCACTCACCTCTCTGCCTCTCCCTGTCAGGTCTCTACCTTACAGCGTTCTGGGCTCTGGGCTGTCCCGCTGGCCATGGTGAATGGGGCATATATTCTCCCTGCTGCCCAGCTCACGCTGCTGCCTCTTGCTGCAGGCTCTGACCACCTCCCTATTATGGACAGACCCGCGAGGGGCAAACCTGAGAAGCCTTTCCAGAAACCAGGCAGAATGAATGGCTTCCTGCTCTGCACTTTGTCACTGACTCTATGGGTGAATTATCTATATACAGGTCTGTTTTCCCTGCTGGAATGGTAGGTACTTCATGGTAAGGACAGCACCTCTCTCTATGTGTTTTTGGGTCCTCACCACCCACTGCATGCCTGGTCCAGAGCTGGTACTTGATACAGGGCTGCTGGATGAATTATGTAATATAAAAGCAACATAAAATACAGAGTAAAATAATATGGATGAGTGAGATTTTTTAATTAATTTCTCCAGTAAACTTAAAGTATTATTGCCTTTGCATCTAGACAATTTATTCTCCAACTTCATCCCCAGGTGTAATGCAGCCCCATCCATTAGAAAGTGACAATAAGTTTTTCATGAATGATTAGAAGTAAAAAATCTTTATAGGGTAAGAAGAAGCAGTCTAATTTTAGGAAACTAAACAATGGTGTCTTGGTAACAAATTTCTAAATAACTGTGAAGCTGAAACAAAACAGGCTGATACATCCCCAGGTTTCATCCACTCACCACTCTCAAATGATCCCGGACAAATACTGCTCAGAAGTTGCTTTTGACGTAATTGCAGAACTTCAGCTTCCAAGGCTTCGACTTTTGCTCTCCACTTTGATTCCTGCCCAGACACCATCCTTGCAAGATGCTCTGTGTGTTCTCTGCTGCTTTTGTCTGCTGGTTTTGAGTGGATAATTGCCAAGGCCAGAGCCAGCTTTGAAGTTCTCAAATACCATGCTTGATCATCCATCCTGGCTTTTGTCCCTATCATGTAATAAGAAAAAAAAGTTACAGAAATTCCTTGCAGTACATTTCATTTGCTCAAAATGGATTTCGCAGAATAACACTAACTAATAAGGTTACAACTTGAAACCAAATAGCAGAAAAATTTCTCAGGAACTGAAGACAGTTTGAAAAAAACACGCAGAAGAGAAATGCAAACACATGCACATTAAGTGTATTAAGATTCAAAACAGTAGGTGAGGATAATCTGACAATTTCTCGGAATGCAAAAAACACCAATTAATTCATTTAGTGGTTTCTAACCAGAGACACACATTGAAATCTCTGAGGTACTTTTTTTTTTTTTTTTTTGCAGTACGTGGGCCTCTCACCACTGTGGCCTCTCCCGCTGCGGAGCACAGGCTCCGGACGTGCAGGCTCAGCAGCCATGGCTCACGGGCCCAGCCGCTCTGCGGCACGTGGGATCCTCCTGGACCGGGGCACGAACCTGCGTCCCCTGCATCGGCAGGTGGACTCTCAACCACTGCGCCACCAGGGAAGCCCTCTGAGGGAGCTTTTTAATATATATACCTGGTCTCATCCCTCCAAAATTCTGATTCGGCAAATCTGGGGTAGGCCCGAGGCTTTTATATCTTACAAAGAGTTCACTGTGTAATCAGAATCACTAAATTATATCCTGCGTTTAAATGTAAGCCCTTCTATGCCTCTAACCCACTCTAAGTCTTGAAGTCAGTGCCCCCCAATCCTGAAGGCCTTAGTGAACCTTTACCCACTATTCCTGCTTCTCACCAAGCCCCTCTGATCTATATTTAGAACAATCTTCCAAATATTTGCATCATTTTAGCTATGACTCTGCTCTGACTCCACACCTCCAAAGCTTTCCAATTGCCACCGTGAGGATACTTTTCCAAACCAACACTGTACCACAGTCTGACAATTATGAGGACAACATGACACTACGTTCATTGGTTTAATACCAATGAATATTCATTGGTTTAATACAAATGAAGTATAAGCCCCTGTGGACCTCCACCATGCTTTACTGAATTTAGGGGCTTTGCACATAAAACATGCTACATAAACATTTTTAATGAATGGTTAAGAAGTACAATGGTGCAGAAAATTCAGGACTTTTAGTTGCCACATCTACATACTAACATAATTTCAAATTCCACACTTCCACCTTCATTTCCTTCAGTTTCTCAAGGCTATTCTCCACCATGGTTGGATCACAGTCATACAAATAGATGTACACAGCCCAAGGTCATTCCCATTCACTTCTCTGCTCATGAATTTTCCCCAGTTATGACTCCCTGACAGTCTTACAGCTGCCAAGGCCCTGTGTACACCTTTCAAAGAACAGCTTGAAAGGCTGCATATCCAATCTTACCAGATGTATTCCCACCCTCTACAATGAGTATCTATCTGATATCCTAAAAATTTTCACTGAAAACATACAATCTAACAGGTAGCATAATGCTGTTTTATTATAATCAGAGATGAACACAAGAATGTATGTACAGTATGTTCATTACAGGATTATTTATAATATTTAAAACTGGGACCAACAACGAGTTAAGTAAATAATCATATACCATACAAATGATAATTACATATCCATTAAATACTGAATTTTCAGAGAAATCTTTATTAGCATGGGAAAGTGTTAATGATGTGCTGAGGGGAAAAACAGTGAGTTCATGAAATTATATGTAAAACCCAATTATGTACAAAAATTAAGTAGTACTTCCCTCTACTGTAGAATTATTACTGATTTTTTCTCTTTTTCTCTAAATTTTCCTTATTTTCTGCATTGAATATATATCTACTATAATCAGAAGAAAATTTATAAAAAATGGATTTCTAAAAGCAAAATACAGCTGCCATTTTCCAAACTTTCGCAGCTGGAGAATACACCAAGGACTAGATACTGTTAAGATGGACAGACTAATAGGAGTTACAGCTCCACTGATTTTAGCTGTCACAGCACCCCTTTCACTTGGCTGGTTCATCCTCCATCTGTTGTGTCGGCGCGGGAAGCAGGAGAACCCACCTCTCAGCGCTCCACAAAGGCACGCTGTGCAGAAAGCGCACAGGGACGGATGCCTCTCCCTAAGGAAGGTTAACACGTATGTACAACAGTACTGACAGAAGATAACAACGGTAATAGTAATTAATAATAAGTGACCTATTTAAAGTGTTTCTGTTAGAAAAGAATCTGACATTCAATTATGAATGGTGGGAATCTTGGCTAAAAAAAAAAAAAAAAAAGAAAACAGTTTATTAGCATAAGAGGACAAACTTCTCTGATAATAAAACACAGCAAACTCCCTGTCACTTTGTGGAAATATTTAATTAATTGATTCAAGCAAGCTGATTAATTAAATGTTCTGATTTTTAAGTCATCATATGTGATTTGTTAATAGTCTTAAAACCATGCTGAGTATCAGTGAATGGAAAAAAGATCAAATTATAAAGTGCTTCTGGATCATAAATATCCCAGGGTCACTTTTCTGAACATTAGTCAGAAAGAAATGTATCATAAATAAGCAGAATACGACTGCTAATAGACATCTCTGGTACAGACTCTATGGTATAAATCACACTCAAAACGCACACAGAACCACAACCTACACCCAAACAGAGCAAGCTTTTAAACTCCTTCTTCATGTTTGTTTGGGTTTTTTTTTTTGTATGTGTGTATTATAAATATATACCTTCTTTATTTTAGGATAGCATTCCTATCCTCAAAGTACCATTTGCAAGGTGAAGATAATTCTATTTCCCCTAAAATTTCATGGAGAAAAAGATGAGCTTCCTAGATATATCCTCTGTTTAACTGAGAAAAAAAATCTGTAGTAACTTTCAGAAACACTTTTGTAAATTCAATTTATGCTCAAATAATTATACTAAACAATTAAAATGAACATTTAATGTTCCTCAATAAGGTATTTAGTGTCTTTGAATTCTTAATAGCTTAAAATATAAAATTTTAACAGTCTTTTTAGAATAGTGCATTTGATCAAATGGGCTTTCTTTTTCCTGCATTTGGGAACAGTCCTCACCATAACGAAGTCCCCACTGGGCTACGGAAAAATCTAGTCATTTTCCCTCTGTCCTCTACTCGCCTTCAGGCACGCGTGCAGAAACAGCTACTCGGCAAACAGTATTTTAGCAATTTTTATCTACCCTATTTCTGCTACCCTCATCTTCCCCTACTGAACTTAAATTTGTTATCAACTAACCAATTCTCTGTACTGTCAAAACTGTTTTAAATTATAATCCTGAATTCTGAAGTTAGTTCATCTCCAAGATCATTGACGAAAATTCTATGAAGAGCCCCAGATCACTCATATATAAGAATAATGGAAGTTTAAATTAGATAACCATTCAGGAAAATATTTTCCTAATATGTACCAAACATCTTCAAAACATTTATCCCCCTTTGGCCCAGCAATACAAGTCCTAAGATTTTATCTTAAAGAAATGACCAGAACTGCAACAAAACTTTATGCCCACAGATGGTCTTACAGGATTATTTATAACTACCAAAAAAAAACAAAAACAAAACAAAACCTGTCACCAGCTTGAACATCTAACAATCAAAACGTATTAATTAAATTGTCACATATTATACAATTTAATTGAAAATGTTTTTGAAAACATTTAAAAGTATGGGAAAATATTTCCCACATGATGTTAACTACAGATGCAAATGTTAACTACTAAATGCAAAACCACAATGAGATAACACCTCACACCTGTCAGAACATCTATCGTGAAAAAGAACACAACAAATGTTGGCAGGGATGTGGAAAAAAGGGAATCCTTGTACACTGTTGGTGGAACTGTAAATCGGTGCAGCCACTATGGAACAGTATGGAGGTTTCTCAAAAAACTAAAAATAGAACTATCGTATGACCCAGCAGTTCCACTCCTGGG
This sequence comes from Hyperoodon ampullatus, assembly GCF_949752795.1. Classification (NCBI taxonomy): domain Eukaryota; kingdom Metazoa; phylum Chordata; class Mammalia; order Artiodactyla; family Ziphiidae; genus Hyperoodon; species Hyperoodon ampullatus. The sequence goes on from NC_136925.1 coordinate 5,599,170, forward strand.
TATATATCCAAAAACAAAAACAATAATTCAAAAAGATACATGCACCTCAATGTTTATAGCAGCATTGTTTACAATAGCCAAGATATATGGAAAGCGACCTACGTGTCCATCAACAGATGAATGGATAATGAAGATGTGGTACATATATATGCAATGGAATACTACTCAGCCATAAAAAAGAATGAAATTTTGCCATTTGCAGCAACATGGATGGACTTGGAGGGTATTATGCTAAGTGAAGTTAAGTCAGACAGAGAAAGACAAATACTGCATGACATCACTTATATGTGTAATCTAAAAAAATACAACAAACTAGTAAATATAACAAAAAAGAAGCAGATTCACAGATATAGAGAACAAACTACTGGTTACCAGTTGGGGGGAGGGGCAGTATAAGGGTAGGAGAGTGGGAGGTACAAACTACTGAGTGTAAGATCGGCTCAAGAATGTATTGTACAACACAGGGAATAGAGCCAACATTTTGTAGTAACTGTAAATGGAGTGTAATGTTTAAAAATGGTATAAAAATAAATAAATTTTTAAAAAGTGAAATAAAAAAAGAGTAAATGCAATAAAATCAGAAAAAAAAAGAAATAACCACACATTAAACATGCTCAGAAATGTTTAACTGTCCAAGTGCTTTCAGAATTGAGGAAACACAGCCAACGGAATGAGAATTCTGCCTCCTAGGTTTTCTAGTCTCCCTTCCTGATCAGCCTTCACCAAATTCTACTAATGAAACCAAGTCCCCCTAAAGCGGAGTTCCCTTACCGAGTTTATTACTAATCTCTCTGTCCAAATCTTTATTCCCTTTCTTGTCCCCTCTGACCTCCGTCCTGTGCTAACTGAACACTAATCAACCAGAGTCAGATGACTAAGATTTCTGCTGCCAATAACAGCGTTAATGTCCTAAAATTGCTCTAACAGTTATCATCATTAACGTACAAACTCAGGTTGTTTCTCCTAACAGGCCCCTAAGCCGTGGACCATCTGGCCAGAGAGTAATAAACCAGAGTCATCCTGACCCCTGAAACTATGATTAAGGACTAAGAAACATCACAGAAATGTCACAAAACAATGATTAATCCCTGCACCTTTGTTCTTTGCCTTTAAAACATCCCTAACTCAAAGACGAAGCTAAAGTGGATCTGAGGCTTGTCTCCCATTCCCTTGCCTGGTGCCCTGCAATAAATGCTGTGCTTTCCTTCACAACCTGGGGTCAGTAGATTGGCTTTGCTGCACATCGGGTGAGTGGACCCAAGTTCGGTTTGATAACACTTAGCCTGTGGACTTCAGATCTTTCCATGTCCATAGGAGATGCATGTCCTTTCGTTACATGTGTTTTGTGTTCCTTCTAATTCAAAATACACAGTGGATTTTGGAGGTAGTGGGGGCAGAAAAACTTTCCAGTGTGACTAAGCAGCAAGCTACTAGCCACTGTATCCCCAGTGCCATGATAGCTGACTGGCTCATAGCAGGCATTCTACTGAGTACCTGAAGGACTGAATGAGTGAGTGACTGTATCGGTGCGGGTCAGGCAGTCACAGAGGGCTGCTTGGCCAGCGCTTATCCCGGCGCTCTGCTAGTCCTTGTTAATTACATACTAGGAAGAATGGCACTGCAGGGAGAATGGATTAGGAGGGGAATTTAATTAGTTAACCTGAAGGTCACATCTGTCTCTCTTCACTTTACAAAGCCTCCTTTCTTGACTACCTCCAATGGGTCTACTCCCTCTAAACATATGCCTTTCTAGAGTACACCCTTAAACTTTCACCAAGATAACTCCTGAGTGAAGAAAATACAAGACAAAATCTAGTTCATACACAGGTTTAGGTCAGAGGGTAAGCTATAAGGAAGAAAACCACATTTTATCTCATGTAAACCCTATGATAAATACTTGTTTTCCCAGTAAAGCAAGAAACTGAAGAACATTGGCTGAACATTCCCTAAATGACTGAGCTGACTACGATAAGATAAGCCCGGATGTTGGAGGAGATCCCAAGGACCATACGCCATACGCATTTATCAAATACCAGTCTGGGGACAGCTGAGCTATGGCAATGCCAGAATGGTAAGACATTACAAAACTTTTTCGATAGGTTCAGTAAAGTTTGGACAAGGCCTAACATGCACTTTTTAGATCAGATCCGGCTGACAAATTCTCTAATTACTGTTACAGTTTCAGCACATACTGTACTGTGAATTGTTCTGCAGATTAACATCATGTGAAATTTTACATAAAAGAATCAGGAGTTCCTCAAGATTTCAAATCTCTCCACTTTAATTATTAAGGGGGTCTTTAAAGCCTTCTCAGCAAAGAGTCTGTGCATAACAAGAGGCTTAGAAAGATAAAAGGATATGTGCTTTTTTTCTTTCTGTTTCATTCCCATCATAACAGGCCAACTACCTGTAATCTTCCTCTTGTTGAAAGAATTAATTAAACATAGATTTAAATTGTCTACAGAGTCTCTTAACATGGTTTTCTTTTCATGCAACCCCCCAACTCTCACCTTTTGATTCCTCAATGCCTCTTTTTTGTCCTAGAAAAGATTTTCTCTGGATTTTGGCAAGAAATACTGCAGAATTTCACACAGGAAAAGTGCATCACACATATTTCATAAGTCAGCAAAAAGTACACTGATTCAGAAATTTAGAGTCATGTATATTCATCACAATCAGTAATCATCTTCCACTATGCAAATCCACAGAAGGAACGGGGATCTGATACATACTGTTAACACGTATTTAGAAAATAAATTGGAAGAATTATAGGTATTTCCTAGTTCCTAGTTACTTCACACATTGATAAAGACATAATGCTTATCACAAAAACAATCATATTGTTCTATTAAAAAGTCTGACAATCTACATAACTCAAATTCACAAACTGCACAAATTTGGAATCTTTGTTAGTCAGAAAATGAGGAAGACTGCAGAATGAAGCCAGAAACCAAAGAAACCACCAGAAGAGGCAACTGAGAGAGGATCAGTCAATCCCAGGAGAGAGAGAGGAGCAGCTGGGACCACTGAGCCAGGGCCTGAGCTTCAAGGAAAACAGAAGACTCAAGAGGGAAGATGGTGCGCACAGAGTACCCTGCAGAAGGTAAAAGGCCCTATCCAAAGAAGTCCCCTTTTGTAAATGACACATAAGGAAATACGATGTGTTTTCACCGCGCCATCTTAGACTTCACCTGTGCACTTGAAATGTGAACTCAAGGAAGCACAAGCAGCAGCACAGAAACATTTTCTTCAAGGCTCATCTAAACTCTGAACAAGTGCCCCGATTCCCATCTATCTCACTCATGTAAGTCTCACCAAGGAGACCGCCACAAATTTCACAGAGCAACTGACAACGCTTCATGGCCTCTCACAGGGCCTCATTTCACAAGTAAGTCTTTGTTAAGTAGAAAGTTCTTTTACTTTCTACTTAGATTTGCATTTAAAATATTGATAGATTAGAGTTCTACTTTTTTACTTGCCTTAGAATGGCCCACAAAAAAGGGAGACCGTTTCACAGATACTGAGCACTTTGATGCTAGACATCCTCTAGCACTTGATGTTCTTTGCCCTTTTGTCCCTTTAAACTCAGCCCCTCAACTTGCTGCAGACAACAAAAACAGAGGCAATGTAGCCCTTGCTGTAGGGAAGCCGTCACTCAGGACTGGTCCCCATGCATTCCTCTAGTATGCATTTCTACCTGCTTCTGCCCAGACTCTCAACCTACTCCAACTGTTCCTCCAAAATCAGACAGTGACAAATATCTATATCAATATAAAGCTCTTCTCTACCAAGAACCTGTCAATTCACAGGGTCCATACTACTTCCCCTCTGAGTACGACTGTGACCCTTAACCAACTAAGCAACACCAGAAGGAGCAGCAGGCCATTCCACAAGACCAGCATGCGACCCTCCAGGGGAACAAGACGGAATAAGGCACACGTCTCTGGGTACCAGGTGCGGGAATGGGGCTGGAATTGGTTCCCGGCTTTCCTCCCATCATTGTAACCAACACCTACCTCCACCCATGTAACAGGAACCTTTCAAGGTCAAAGGCATCAGCAATCCTGTGGCATAACGACTGCTGTCTAATTTTCCCAGGCAACTATACCACACTTTCCAAACTCCCTATTTTTTCTACCATCAGAACTTGCCTCCCTCCTTAAAATGTAGACCTGACCAACCTGAGATTACCAACCCAAACAAAGTCATGATAGCTAAGAACTGGCCTCATGATGACACCATGGCCAGGTCTGAACCTTGGTGCCCATGGAAAATATAGGCAGAACAGCAGCTGCATAGGCATCTTTTTTTTTCTTTTAGTAATATCATTTGTATTAAGAATTTCTAGAACCTTTTATTATGCTATGCTATGGCCATGGAAGAGGCCTTTTATTGAAAATAGTATCAATCTACTTCATCTTCTAAATGGTATACTCCAACAAAAACTAGACTTAGCTGTATCAGGAGTTCAATTTTACTCCAGGGTAATCAAGTAAAGTCATTTGTTTAAAGCCATAGGAATTTCCCAAAGTAACTCAGGCTGTAAAATAAATTCAGATCTTTAACTCATCATGGTTTCTGTATCTATTTATCCTTTCAATTACTATAAGAAAATTGTAAGATTTGGGTTTTACTCCCTAATTTTTCTGAAATAAAGAAAATAAAGGAGGATCATTAATTTACACATATATTTGGCAATTTATCTCAAAGTAAAACTTTTACCTGGATGCTCTACCTAAAGTTATTTGATTTGTGTCTGAAGGGCTAAATTGAAAATATGTAGGTTAAAGCAATTAACTATTTTCAAACAAATACGGGCTGAAAGTAACTGAAAATGCAAACAGTAAACATAAGAAATCTGCAACAGGTATATTAATGTCAGACAAAAGAAACTTCATGACAAGAAAATATTACCTGAGATGTAGAGGAGCATTTCATAATAATTTAAAAAGGTCAATTAATCATGAAGATTAACAATCCTAAATCTGTATGCACATAAAAGCAATAACAGAACTTCCAAATATATGAAGCAAAAATTGAAAGTACTTAAGGAAGAGAAGGACAAATCCACAATCATATGAGAAGATTTTAACACATTTCTTTCAGTAATTGGTAGAATAAATAGACCTTGAATCAAATGACGATTATATAAGATTTGAAAAATACTACCAACCATCTAGAACTCACTGGTATTTATAGAACATTACGACTTATAAATGTGGATGTATGCATATTCTTTGCAAGTTAACATGGGACGTTCAACAAGACAAATCATATGCTGAGACAAAATAATTCTCCTTAAATTTCAAGACAGAAATCTTACACAATATGTTCTCTAACTATAAGAAAAACAATTAGAAATTTTCTAGAAAATCTCTCAACTATTTGGAAAATAAGCAATACATGTCTAAATAAACTAGGGGACAAAGAAAAACTTGTAAATGTAATTAGAGTACTTTGAAAGCATATTTCAAACTGAATAATAATGAAAACACAGCATATCAAAATTTGAAGGAGGAAGCTAAAAGAGCCTGTAAAGGAAATTTTATTTTAAATAAATACTTATCTTTATAAAAGAAAAGGAGTTTAAATTCAATGACCTACATTTCCACCTTAGAAAATTAGAAAAAGAATAGCAAATTAAAACCAGAGAAAATAGAAGGAAGGATGTCATAAAGATATAATCAGAATGCAGTTAAATAGAAAATAAACAATTTTTAAAAGGCAAAAGCTATTTTTTAAAGATTAATAAAATTGATAAATGTGTAGAAGGAATTATCAAGAAAAAAGAGAAATAACACCAATCATATCATGATCAGGAGTAACAGAAGTGATTTCACTATATATCCCTTCAACCATTAAAAAAGCAAAATTATGAACAATTTATTTTAATAAATTTGAGAAGTTATGATGAAATAAATACATCTCTTGAAAAAAATATACTGACCAACACTGATAAAAGAAGACAAAGAACTCTGGGGAGCCCTATACCTATTAAAGAAATTCAATGTTTATTAAAAACCTCACCCACACTCATACAAAAATTCCATTCCCATATGGTTTCACTACTAGATTCTAGTTAACAATGAAAGAATAAATTGTACTAAGTTTATCTCTTTCAAAAACTATGGGAATTCCCTGGAGGTCCAGTGGTTAGGACTCTGCACTTCCACTGCAGGGAACACAGGTTCAATCCCACGTCAGGTAACTAAGATCCCACAAACCGTGTAGTGTGGCCAAAACACACACACACAAAAAAAAACAAAACAAAAAACTAATGGAAGTAGGGTAGAACAAACTTCATAAACTCTTTCTGTGAAAAACAGAAGAAAGAGAAAACACCACACATTGTTTTATAATTTGATATGTATACTGCTATAACCCTGATACTAATATTATAAAAATATTACAGGGGAAAAAATAAACACTACAAACCACTATATTTAACGAACAAAGATTCAAAAATCCTTTACACAATACTAACTAGCAAATCAAACAGCAATTTATAAAAAGAGTAATCATCATCACCAAGAAGAGTTTTTCCAAGAATGCAAGATTACTTTAACATTCAAAAATCAATCACTGTAATTCAACATATTAACAAAATAAGTTATTTTAAAAGCAACTTATGATCATCTTAATAGTTTCATAAGTAGCTTTTAAAAAATGCAAACTGATTCGTGATAGAAAAAAACTTCTTCATAAACAAACAAAAACAAACAAACAAAAGAATAGAATAGAACTTACTCACTGTGATAAAGTTCTATAAAAGTGCACAGGAAATATTATACTTAATGATGAAACACTGAATGCCTTACCACTAAGACTGGAAATACAACAAGGATACCCACTCTTCTCAACTCTATTAAATACTTTACTGGATATAACAGGGAGTAGAATACAGAAAAAAGTAAGAAGATATATAGATTGGAAATAAAGAAGTAAAATTCTACTTATTAATAAAGAGCATGAATGTCTACAGAAAACCCTCAGGAAGCTGAGAACAAACAATTATTAGAATTTATGAATGAATTTAGCTAGGTCTCAGGACACAAGGTCAATATGCAAAAATCCATTTAAGTCAGAATAATAATAATGATGATGATGATGATGAATAAATTTAACAGCAGATGTGAAAGACTTCTACCTTGAAATCTATAAAACATTGTCCAGTAAAATTAAAGACCTTAATAAATCAAGAGATGTACAATGTTCATTGACTAGAAGACTTAACACTACTAAGATCTTAATTCTCCTCAAATTGACCCATATAAACAATCCTAAATCAAAATTCTAATCAACTACATTGTAGAACTTGATAAGTTAATTCTAAATTTTATACTGAAATTAAAAAAAAAAACTAGAATAGCCAAAATAATCCTGAAAAAGAACAAAGCTGGACAAATCAAACGGCTTTAACTGCAACACAATATACAGACAAAGCAATCAAGACAATGTGGTATTAGAATAATAATAGACAAATATATCGATGGAACAAAATAGCGAGTTTAGAACTAGATCCACATTTTTAGAGTCAATTCATTTTTGACAATGGCAATTGGGAAAGTAAAGTCTTTTCAACACACAGTGCTAGACCAATTAGTTAAATATACGGAAAAAAGGAACACTGCCATCTATTCAGATCTTACACAAAAATCACATCTAATTAAATCACAGGCCTAAACATAAAAACTAAAATGAGAAGAAAACAGAATGAATTAGGGAATGAGAAAGATTATTGATAAAAGTCATAAAAAACACTGATCATTGAAGAAACATTGATAAATTAGACATCATCAAAATTAAGTCTGCTACTCATCAAAAGGCATCATTAAGAAAAGAAAAAGCAAAACCACAAACTAGGAGGAAATATTCACTATATATTTACCTGACAAAAGACTTGGATACAACTCTATAAAGAACTGCTAAAAATCCTTAAGGAAAAAGACAAGCAACCCAACTAAAAAATGGCCAAAAGACATAAACATATATCATAAAAGAAGCTAGAAAAATAGTCAATAACCACATGAAAAGGTATTCAAAGTTATAAGTTATTAGAGAAACACAAATTAAAATCACAGTGAGATACCACTTCACATCCATCAAAGCTAAAATTAAGAAGTGTATGAAGTAATTGAGGCTCTCATACCTGGCTGGTGGAAATGTAAGATGGCTTAACCATTTTTGGAAAAGGTTTCACAGTTTCTAAGAAAACTGAACATATAATCTCCCTATAGTCCAAGAAATCTACTTATTTATTTACCCAAGAGATAATATAAATATATGTCAAAAAGACTTGTACCAGAATGTTCATAGCAACTTTATTTGTAATAGCCCGAAACTGGAAATGGCCCAGGTGTCATCAGTAACAGGATGGAATAAAATAAATTCTGGCATATCCATACAATGAAATACTACTCAGCAATAAAAAGTAATGAACTACAGATACACTCAATATCACGAATGAATGTCAAAACATTATACTGTGTGAATAATGGAAACATACATAGAAGTATACATACTCTAAGTTTCCATTTAAATGAAGTTCTAGAACACTCTTAGCAATGGTGGAAAAAATAACAATAATGTTTTCTCTATGAGATGGGGAAAGGGATTAACTGGGAAGAATAATGAAGGGATTTTCCAGGGTGACAGTAATGTTCTATATCTCATGGGGCTGATATACACGGGTGTGTTAATTTATCAGAGCCACCAATGGTACACTTAATCTTTTCCATTTCCTTGTATTTAAATTTTACCCCCATAAAACAGGGGCTTTCTAGCAAAGATGGAGTTTAAAAGGACCCGATTTACACTCCACCTTAAACAACTAGACAGCAAAACAAAACTGGACAGAAAGCATGCAGGGCTCTAATTTCCTAGAGAAGGAAACCAAGGTGAACCCCACACTGCACCAGCTTCTTGCTTGAAGGCAGTTTCCAGGCCACAATGCAAGGAGCTGGAACCCAAACAGAGCCTGAATATCTCAGAGAAATGAGCAGACTGAGGTCAGAATTCAGAAGCCAGAGATACAAGAACTGTCAGGGCAGAGTCCCACAGAGGAGGGAACTGCACAGAGAGAAAGCTCTGGAAATCTGCAGGAGTCCCTCAAAACGTCAGCTACTTATTTGTGCATGTGTGAAATCAAACTATCCCAAGTCCGGTGGTTCCAGTGTTTTTCCACTTAATGGTAAGTGACAAAGGCAAATCCTTCAAAAGAAGAATATGAAGAAAGGTTAGACAAACATGATAACCACTTGCAGCATCCACTTTGACCATGTGTGGCCACCACTGTGGGCAAAACATCTGATAAAGGAGGGTCAAGAAAAGGCAACAGATGAAAAGGCAACCCACGGAAATGCCACAAACACGAAGCAGTCCAAAAAATAACAGAATTGGTGCTTCCTTCTCCTTTATCCTGTTTCAGTAATTCCTACACTTGAAGCTGCCTTGGAATCACCTGGAAGCCTTGTAAAACACAGATCCCTTGGGGCCACAACCAGAGTTTCTGATTTAATAGGTCTGGAGTTGGCCTAATAATCTGTATTTCTTACATGTTCGCAGGTAATAGTGATGTCGCTGGTCTGAGGACTACACTTAGAGCATCATTACCATACTCCATTCCTGGAATAATACCACTTTCAAAAGTCTATAAATACTTCCTCTAAGCAATGGTCCATTCCAAAACTGTTATGACTTTCAGCCCCAAAACAAGAATAAAACAAACAATAAAAAGCACTCATATTTTAGGTAGTTTCATAGTTTATCTCACAATAACCCTGAAAATATTTCTACCTTCCACTCCTCTCTAACATATTTTTTTTCTTTTTTAACAGATTAGGAATCTGGAATTCAGAGATATTTTTAAGAACCCATCCTTAATCTCACAGCCCATCTGATATCAAAGCACATGCTCTTTTCTATATGTCATGCTGTCTCCCTCTGAAATCCCCAAGTGCCAAGCCTCTTATGGGGGCCTTGGCTGTTGATATCCACCCACACTGAGGCTGTACCTAGTACGCTGTTACATGAAAAAGTCCAAATTCCACTTTGTATTGGAACAATACATATTTGACTAAACTACTGAGAATGGTAGGTGAGATTCTTTCGAACTTTAGGAAGTTCTCACAAAGCTCAACTTCCTAAAAACTTACTTTAGGCAGACCTTTACTCCTCCCACCCCAAGAACTGATAACAGCCAACATTTAATGAGTATTTCCTATGTGTCTCTTAGCAACTTTCAAATATACACTACAGTAATTTTAACCATAGTCACCATGTTGTACATTACATCCCCAGAATCAACTGTTATCTCAAGATAAACCTCATAATATTTCTCATAAAATTTTCTAGGGTAAGTGGTTTAAAGTAATGCAAAGATCTTAACCATAGTCCAAACAATTTGCCATTCTATAGCCCATTAATCTTATATTTTTACCCACAAAGACTAAACATGTGGTCAGTGTTCTAATAACCATTCTGTGTGGTACAGGGCAACTTGGTGACAGCAGTTTAGTTCGACAAACATATTGTGAGTGTGTATAACACTCAAGGCCAAAACTGTATTAGAATTTGACCAAAGATGAATTATATGTATTCTCTGTTTTCTTAAAGTTCATAATAACATCTGTTTTCTTGGGGGGAAGGGGTCAGGGAGAGAGAGAAAAGCATAATTCAATCTGATAAGAGACTTTTCAGAGTCAGAGCACAAAAGATGATACCCATGAGGTCATCATAACTTCTGGCTCCGATCCAAAAGCTCTTAAACGCATACTCAGTGGGTCTCTAAGAAAGACAATGCCTGGAATACTGAAGCCAGCATCCAACTACATCACTGCTGTACAGCAAAGCCCGACAAGATCATTTGGGAATCTTACTGAGGGCTTCACTGGGGTTTTTCATCCTCTTCTGAAATCCAGTAGTAGTTTAACTTTTACTGTTAATGGTAAATCATTACAACAAATACAACCATTTCATAGTAAACTGTAGCTATACTTTATGACTGATGATTTAAAAAAAGGAGATAAAACAAATAACTGAGACATGATAGATAAATTCAGACACATCAAGAGATACACCAGTGGTTTTTACCAGCATCTCTCCTTACAAGACTTCACACTTGTGAACAGTTTCACGAAAGACAAGATTTCAGGAGTTCTGGACACCGAGGATTAAAGCATTGTGCAACTAAGATCAAACTTATCAAAAAAGATGATGACAAGTAAGCAGAAAAGCTTGAGAAGGCTACGAGAACAGCCGTATGAATGAAACACTTCAGGGTCACTCCACCAAAATTACATCCAAAGCCTCTTCTTCCTTCATTACAGCGAGCAATGGCCTATCTGAATTATTTATGGTTACTATGAGCTTTCTGTACAGGAAGGAATGTGCACATGTGTGAATAAACACTTTACTATAAATGAAAAATGTTTTATTAATAAACAGACTGATAATTCTGTAAATACTGAGGTTTTACCATGGTTTCCTCTCCCTAAGCTCTCATTTTATAAAATGAATTACTGAGTTTGGGCAGAAGATTTATATATACAGTAGTTATGGTACAATGGTGGGCTCTGTTTTGAGTAAACTGGTATTGATAAAAGATATGTCAAACTGCACTGAGCCAGTTTTGACTTTTGACTTTTTAAAAAAATCATGCTTTTCATCTTTACATTTAAGGATTACTTTAAATTAAATTTCCTTCCCTCAATATGGAAGAATTCTTAAATTAGACACATATGGTATAAATGATAAAAGAGAAAATGACAAATTTTACATCAAAAGTAAGTCTGTTCATAAAAAGACACCACAAAAAAGCGAAAAGGTAGCCCACAGTCTAGGCAAAGACATTTTCAACATATATAGTCAATAAAGGGTAAATATTCATAACATATAAAAAGTCTATAAATCAATAAAGAAAAGATCATCCATTATTAAAAAAATGAGCAAAAGAGATGAACAAGCAAGTCACAGAAAAGGTAAGAAAATGGTCTGTAAACATATAAAAGACTTGCACATATATACACAAAGAGACATGTTCAAAACTGTTTATAACTCATTGCTTGTAATAAAAATTACAAACTAAATGTCTGCTAATAGAAAAATAGCTAAATAAATTGTGATATACTAATGCAATCAAATACTATTAGGTGATAAAAAAACAAATGAACTAAAGCTATACACATCAAAATGAATGATTTCATAGTTAAAAGAAAAAACAAGAATTAAAAATGCATATAACTTAATATAATTATTTAATATAAAGAGTACTATATATTGCTTAGAAATATAACCATATGTAGGAAAAATACAAAGAAATGCATGGGGTGATACATTCCAAATTTAGAACTATGATTACTCCTGCAGGGGAAGGTGAAATCAGAAAGAGGAAGGTTTTTTTCCTGCCTTGCAAAGATCTAGTTTTGTAAGCTGGAAGTTGAGTACAGTGGTATTTGTTATATTATTCTTTATGTTTTTTTTGTATGTCTTAAAATGTTAGAGCATATGTGTATTTTAAAGATTATTTTCTGTTGGAATGATTGAATGATCTTATATGTGAGTTAAAAACAATGGTTCAAAGGTGAGATCTGAATAAACAATTCATGTAGTTAACGCAGTCAAGACCAACCCAACTGCTAAAAGAAGGAGGCATCTGCTCTGGGTGTCACCACAAAACATGGAAAGTTGTCTTCGTAAAGCATTGTTCTCTCTTGCAGCAGAATACTACCTTTCAGTTCTTCCTAAACACCTCTCTGAACTCTGTTTCTTCCACATCTATACAGAAGACACCATTAATAAGCTAATATTGTCTGCTTCCACTTTTAGAAGGCACAAGCAATAAGTTATATCAATTTTCAGAAATGAACTACATCGAAAGTATACACATATTTGAGCTATTTTTAGAAGTATCCAAAACCCGTTTAAAGATAAACAAGGCTATAATTTGTTAGGGTGCAGTTCATAAAATTCTTATCAGAATCTGAACACTAGAGGATACAATATGCTGTGGCAAAAAGCTTATTCAGCACTTAAGGGATAAGCCAAAGTCCACCTCTTCCAGGAAGCCTTCCCTAATCAGTTCAGCCCATAGTCATTTTTTGTTTTCTCAGCAGTTGCTGGAGCACTCATTACCTGAACCACTGATTCTGGCTCTTAATCAATAACCATCTGCTTGTCTTTTCTCTCTGGCAGGATTAAGTTCCTTGGGGCTCACGGGCTACGTCTCCTTCCCTTTCTTCACTCCTCCACCAACACCCGCAAGAGGGTCCAGAGAAGTAGGTACACGTTTTCTCAAATGAATTATACAGCAGAGGGACTAAGAGCCAGATGTCAAAACAGAGGATTTGCATTTGGCCTTTGCCAGAGCTGAATGACAGAGTAATTTCTACATCTCGCTTCATCCATAAAATGAAAAATATATTAGTAACATTCTCATAAGACTGTCTTAAAGACTAAAGTAAATCATGGTTGAAAAGCACATACAGTAGTATCTGGCACTCATGGCCTGGTAGAACTCAAAGAGTTGTTAGTTATTTTTATCACTATGAGTACCAGTACTATTATTACAGCTATGCTACTACACCACTATTTATGTGGAGGAAAGAAATGAGTCTTGGAGGGCTTCCCTGGTGGCGCAGTGGTTGAGAGTCCGCCTGCCGATGCAGGGGACACAGGTTCGTGCCCCGGTCCGGGAGGATCCCACATGCCGCGGAGCGGCTGGGCCCGTGAGCCATGGCCGCTGAGCCTGCGCATCCGGAGCCTGTGCTCCGCAACAGGAGAGGCCACAGCGGTGAGAGGCCCGCGTACCACAAAAAAAAAAAAAAAAAAGAGTCTTGGAAGCACATAATTCCTAATGTTGTGCTCTCCTACCCAATTTTATCAGTTTAACCATTACATTGATCAACGTCTTCCTTGACACCCAATTAATAAGCATGAATCCAAATGCAGTTCTGGTGTAACTAGAAAAACAATTATTTAATTCTGTGCCCAGATGTTCACTTCCCTAGACAGGGGTATTCATTTACTTAACAAAAGCTTCTACCATGATTGCTGCTATTGATAAAAGTTTATACTGACCTTGTATCCATGATATATTAATTTTGTTTAATTACAATATCCTTTATAAAGTCATAAAGACATTTTCATGCATTTCGTACAATACAGATTCTTCTATAAAACACCCCCCTTCCCATTTAAAACAGAATGTAAATAAACAACTTGTTCATTTGGTCATTATTCTCCCATGCCAAGTATATTTGCAACGTTTGGTACTTAGCAATGATAGACTTATAGCATTCTGCTGAAAGCTCCTCAGTGATTAAAATACACTATAGAGCAAATTAAAAATTAGTTTAAATAAGCAGCTGTGGGATTCTTCAGGCACTCTGACCAAACATTATTCTGCAGCTTTAAATTCAGGACAGTTTGGCCCAACACTAACTGCTGACAGCATTATTTGATCTGGGTAGACATGCAAACGTTCAACAACAAAAAAGCGTGTGTCAATAATTCACAGCTCCTGGGGCTTCCCTGGTGGCGCAGTGGCTGAGAATCTGCCTGCTAATGCAGGGGACACGGGTTCGAGCCCTGGTCCGGGAAGATCCCACATGCCGCGGAGCAACTGGGCCCATGAGCCACAACTACTGAGCCTGCGCGTCTGGAGCCTGTGCTCCGCAAGAAGAGAGGCCGCAACAGTGAGAGGCCCGCGCACCGCGATGAAGAGTGGCCCGCGCTTACCACAACTAGAGAAAGCCCTCGCACAGAAACGAAGACCCAACACAGCCAAAATAAATAAATTAATTAAGCACATTTCGTAAAACCTTAAAAAAAATAAAATAAATTCACAGCTCTAGAGTCAACTCTCTGGGGGAAGGAAAGTGGATCTTTTTATTTTGGTTTCCCCGTACCCCAAGACTTTTTTTTTTTTTTTTTTTTTTTGCTGTGAGTTAATTCTTCCCTCTTCAGTCTGCCAGGAGTCAGATCACCTGCTACAATCAGATGTTCCGTCCAGGACAACCAGGCAGCCAGCTAGTTCAATGTGCAAGTCTCTAAACCACCAAAGACAGCCATCAGTCTGGAAATGGGACACTCCTTGCACTCCCAGTTACCAGAAGCCCACCACCTCCTTCACGTAGATGAATGAAGTTTTCCCAACCCAAGCCCGAGAACTCTATCTAGGCAGAAAACATGTTTCTAGACTCTGCTCATGCAGGAAGGCAAGCTAAGACCTCAGCACCCTTCCAGTCCCGCTTAATCTCCCATTTGTAGGATCTAAATGCGTTTGCATTTCTGCCTCCCTTGCCCTGTTAATTCCCCTGCATCCAGTAACTCCAAAAACCATATTAACACAGAAACAGCCAGCAAGTGGCAGCTGTAAGATACACTGTCAGTCAGAAACTGGGATGGTGAGCAGCTACAGTGAACATATAAACAGAAAACCGAATGATCTGTTGTTACTTTAAAATAAAAACGAGTACGCATTTACCCATCAAACTGTGACCTTGAGTCATTAGAAACTGAAGCCAGTGATTAACTACATTTTCTTCATTTTCAGTAACATGCTTTAAGTTGAGAATTTTAACATTTCACTCCAGGAGTCCAGCTCAGATAACTGTTCTGTGAGAAAATACCCTTGAAGCACAAGGAAATCAACTGACAAATTAATTTATGAAACTGAAATATTAGAAGAGCAATTAATAAATTTTCCAGCTGTACTTTTATTCTGTTAAAAAAAAAACTGAGAAGCACCTCACTGGGTTTTTTGATGGTAAGACCACATGAGAAACATAAACATGATGGTAATTCATTCATTTATTCACCAAGTATTTTTTATGACCTGCTCTGTCCAGAGAATATATAGCAGTGATGAAAACAGATGCACTCTTGAGCTCACAGTTTTTACATTCTGGTTGGGGGAGTCACAAAATAAATACATGTAAAATAGATGTACATTGAATTGTCATAAACACAGCTGAGAAAACTAATGCAGGCAAGATGGAGAGAGAAGGTAAGGGATTAGTTGCCATTTAAAATACAGCGGTTAAGAAAGGCCTCAATTAGCAGATGACTATTGAGGGAGCAAGTCATTCTGACGCAGAGAGCATGAAACAGGGGGGCCAAGGAGAGGCAGGGGCTGGGGTACACAGAGTACTCTCCCCAGCACCAGCTTATTTGACCTCCATAATAACGCTGTATTTTAGGGCCGTTATCATGCCGGTGTTACATCAGGGTCTGAGGCTCAGCTATGTCACCACCTGCCCGAGGTCACACAGGAAGCAGCAGTGCTGACACCTTAACCCAGGGGTTACAGCTCAGGCCAGAAGCTTTTCCACTGCGTCCAATTCCGTTACTACAACTTGTCAGAAACGACCGATTAAACTAGGATGTCAGAAAGGGCGACTGTCGTGGTGAGGGCTCTAGGGCACAGCAAGTGGAACTGAAGAAGCCTTGGAGAAGCACAGCAACTGAAGGGCTGCCAGACAGAGGAGGAGAGAGAGGTGCTCAGCACTTCCCCAGAAGGCCAAACTAGGCCCAATACCTGGAAATCACAGTAAGACAAATTTCCAATAATTAGATGAATAAGAGATCTAGTGGTAGGAGCTGTCCAACGATGGAATGGGTTGGCTTGTGAAGTTATGAAGCTCCAATTACAGGAGTTACTCAAGCAGAGGCTGAATGGCCACCTGCCTGAGATGAAGACAGGTTCTGGCACTGATGTGAAGGCTAATGACCGACAGCTTTTCCAATTCTGAGTCTGTGGTTATCCAAGCATCTGCACAGTATGGTGTGGCACTGAGAAGTTCTAGCTGTGGAGTCAGACAGCCTGGTTAAAATCCAGTCTCCACCACTGATACGCTTTGTACCCTTAACCTCTATAAGCCTCGGTTTGCTTACCTGAAAAAGGAAGCAAATAATAGAAGCTACTTCATAGCGGTTGTTGTGAGAATTAAATGAGATAATCCATGTAAAGGACTTAACACAGGGCCTGGCACACAATCAAAGGTCAGTCAAGTTTAGCTTATCCATACATGTATATTTGGGAGCATGTGTATAAAAAGTAAATAAATATGTATAGAATGTGTATAAATTTGTTTTTCTATTTCTGTTTTTACTCATATTCAGTGCAAGAAGAGGTCAATGTCCAAAGCTGAATCGTTACAGCACATTAAATGACAGCATGGTGATACTCACCATAATAGTTATAATAAGCATTTAAACTGTCAGCTTCTTAGCATAATCATTTCATATGAGACCTCTTTTAAATACCAGGAAATATGCAGAAACATTCGTCTTTTAAACATCTGAGGTGCCAGTTTAAAACTTATGAAAGAAACCATCAACATTTTCTCAAATGAAACAACTATTAAAAATTCGGTATTTTAGCATAAGAAAGAATATCTAACAACCTGCACCTGTATTTAATATGCATTTATATGCAAATACATGAGTGCACCAGTGTGTGTGTACACAAAGATACACACACACACACTCTTACACATGCTTTCTATTTTGAAATTATAAACTAGCAAGCCCACAGTTACTTTTAAATTACTTCTTAATAAGCAAAATGATTCCAGATATTTCTCATCAGGGTCAAGTATTTTATGCATATGTGTCTGTATTAATAGAAAATGAAGAAGAAATAACCACAGAATGTTGCCTCTATATGCTAGAATCCAGAGATGCTCCCAGATGGCAGAGAGTGAGTTATAAGTTTAGATTAATTTGCCAGCACTCTTTTTTTTTTTTTTTTTTTTGCAGTACACGGGCCTCTCACTGTTGTGGCCTCTCCCGGTGCGGAGCACAGGCTCCGGACGCGCAGGCTCAGTGGCCATGACTCACGGGCCCAGCCGCTCCGCGGCATGTGGGATCTTCCCGGACTGGGGCACGAACCCCTGTCCCCTGCATCGGCAGGCGGACTCTAAACCACTGCGCCACCAGGGAAGCCCTGCCAGCACTCTTTTGTCATTCCGGATAAACTCACATTTACTATTCGTTGAAAAAACATTCAAGAATGGACCTGATTGATAAAAGGAAGCCTCCACTTTAGGAAAAACTCAGGCAATGTTTTATTTCTTCACTAAGGTACTCAATGCTTTTAGAAAGTGATAGCATGATACGTTACAGAAAGAAAAAAAATACTTCCAATGATGATGATAGTATTTGTATGATCCAACGGTATACGTATGGATGTATATCCACCATCACACTGATCCTCCCTCTGACATAAGTGCTATTATTCCTGCTCTATCAGTATGCAAACAGAGGCTCAGGGAGTCACTTGCTCAGAGCCACACAGGAAGAAATGAAGATACAATCTGACTCTAAAACCTTTCATCTTTCTGTATTGTCTGCCATGTGGGTACATTAAATTAACATATTTGGGCACAGATAATCTCTATTAATAAATGCATTTGGCACCAAAACTCTGTTGAATCTATTTCCTGGACTCTTAAGAGCTTGGTGTCAGAAGGGATGATGCAGTCTGTCACCCAATGACAGCGTCAGGAATCCAACCCAGTCTCCACAGACAATACCATAAGGAAATGTGGTTACCTAACCATCAGTTCTTAGAAATTCCTGCCAGACACTCTATAATGTCTGCTTATATTAATCCCAGGTCCACCCTTAAAGCAAAATAATATAAAGTCCACTTTCCCAAATCACCCTTCAAGGATCTGAAGGGAGCACTGTCTCCCCTTATAAAATCCCCCAGACCCTCTCTCATGACATCATAACATTTAGCCTCTTTTCATTCTGGCAGCCTCTCCTGGCTGTTCTTTGATTTGTCAAAATCCCTCTTCAGTGACACCCAGCACTAAACCTCCAATTCCACGATGAACATAATCAGTTACAACCCTTGAACCCTTTTCTTAATGTCACCCAAGATGGTATGAAGTTGTTGAACTGTCAGGTCTCAGTGATGGCTCAGATGGACATAATGGAAAAACAATTAAAATCTTTTTTCCAAGAATCTTGCTTTTAAGCTAGATCTCTAGTTGCACAACTGATTCTGCTGAGAACCAAAAACCTGACTTATCTCCAGTGCCCGTGGGCCATCTAGCCATAGAGCAACACACCATTCTCATGACTGTGCGCCTCTCCCGTGATGCATGATGCTCACTCCTGGACAGAAACACCCTTCCCCAAGCCGCTGTCTGCGGACTCTCCGCTCACCCTTCACTGCCTTGTTCAGCTGCCTGGTCTGAAGTCCTCTGGGTTCACCCCTCCTTCCTTCCTCACCCTGGGCTACCCGCTGCTCCTTTACCTGCATTTCCACAGCACTCTGGAAACACAGAAACTTGTTCTTACCACAAGGTAGGATCAAGAGCCATCTGGGGGTCCCGCTCCCCTACTAGAACAGAGAGGGAGCTCATCAGACATGTGGACTCTGCCCTCATCTATTATTTCCAGCGCTGGGCTCGGTGGGAAAATCAAGCCACGCTGTACATGAATAACTACAGAAAGGGTCAGAAGTGGAAGGAACAGTTCACAGAAAGGAGAGCTAAGACAGGAGAAGTTCAGGAGACGTAGCTACACGGAATTGAGGGCCTGCTTGGATATATGGACCAAGGAAAAGATGTCAGCAGAGGGGAGAAAGCCTTGAGCCTGGAGCATGAAGCATGAGGAAGCATGAAGCCTCAAAGGGAAATATAAACACCTCTTGGACACCTCTGCACACCAGACACCACACATTCACTTTACAGCCAGTACCTCGTGTAATGACCTCAGTTAATAATTCTGTGATTGCATAAACAACAAGGTCCTACTGTAGAGCACAGGGAACTATATTCAATATCCTCTGATAAACCATAATGGAAAAGAACATATGTATAACTGAATCTCTTTGCTGTATAGCAGAAATTAACACAACATCGTAAATCAACTGTACTTCAATAAAATTTAAAAAAATAATTCTGTGGGGCTTCCCTGGTGGCGCAGTGGTTGGGAGTCTGCCTGCCGATGCAGGGGACACAGGTTCGTGCCCCGGTCTGGGAAGATCCCACGTGCCGTGGAGCGGCTGGGCCCGTGAGCCACCTCCGCTGGGCCTGGGCATCCGGAGCCTGTGCTCCGCAATGAGAGAGGCCATAACCGTGAGAGGCCCGCGTACCGCAAAAAGTAAATTAATAATAATAATAATAATTCTGTGATGTAGAATTTAGTATCACTTTTTGGAGCTAAGGAAATTGAAGTTCAGAGGGTAGCTTTCTCAAGGATATCTGGTTAACAGATGGTAGAACTGGACTTTTTAATATTTCTCTCTCGGCATGTATTCTTTCTACGACACAGCTCTGGATAGGACTGGGCCTCCCTGAACTGCCCTGTGTTCTTGCGTCTACCTTCACACGCATCTTAGCTTATCACTACAGCAGCGCACACACACACACACACACACACACACACTGACAGGCCCACTAACTCCATAAGCACTGCTAGATAAGGGATTTTTACCCCCAAGCACAGCCCAGTGAGACAGGAAAGAGAAACACTGCATATTAATCAACTCTAAAACACCCCATCAGAAATCATTTCAAATATGTCTTCAAGAGGCAAGGATAACATAGGGAATAGGAGAGCAGGTTCAGGAGCCAGGCTTCCTAGCTCTGTCCTGTACTAGCTGTGTGACCTCAGATAGGTTACTCAACCTCTCTGTGCCTCAGTTCACGCATCTGTAAAAAGGGACTCAAAAGAGTACTCAACTTACTGTTACTGAGGAGATGAAATGAGTTAAGGCACGTGACCCCTGTGAACTCTGCTGGGCACACAGGAAACACTCAATTCAATGCTTGGTCCACTTAAGACTGGTATGTGGCCATGAGTCAATCCCAGGCCCAGTGTCTCCAAAGGCTGTGCCTCTACACGGCGTAAATCTAGTAAGAGCTCAAGGAAAGAGACGTGTGGGCTGACGTGAACAGGAGAAGAACAGACCTCTGGAGCCAGTGTGGAAGATCCAAAGGATGAGTAGGACTCAGAAAGGCAAAGAGGGGGCAAAAGAGCCCCCCACATGGGGTGAACAGTACAACCAGCTGGCAGATAATGCCATGCATATACGTGGGAGAGTGCACGGATCTCTTTGACTAAAGAATAAGGTATTTCAGGGAAGAAAAGGAAATAATATAGAATAGGGAAGTTGGGATCTTGAAGGTGAGTTAGAGGAGTCTGAACTTACTGCCGTGGACGGCGGGAAACAGGCATGGTCTTCTGAGTGGATGAGTGCAATGGTCCCAGTGATGTTTCCGGAAGAGAATATTGCTGGGTAGGAAGGACTTAGGGCCTGTTGATGCCCCGCAGGGAAGAAGGGATGGAAGGAGAGGCAGGCCAGGACACTAACGTGTCACACAGAATACGACATGCCCTGAAAGATGTCTGTGACATGGTAGGGCTCACTGCCAGATTGGAAAGAGGGAGACAAAGCGAGGGGATACTTGAATACGACTCCAATATTAGGCCAGCAATGTGACGGACTCCAATCAGAAACTCATACTAAAATTACTGGGAAGTAGAAAACATACAAAATAACGCTGATAAAATATTTACTCAGACCACTGGAACTATTCTCGGGAGCTGTTTCCTTAATTCTTTACTGAGCCTTCACTTCTTAACACATGAGTGATGAAAAGGAGGTAAGCACATTAATAATTAAAGAAGCCGGCTTCCTGCCAAGTGGTTTGAATCAGTGCCTTTCTCAGTGATCTTATGCAGTAGTCACATGCTGGGAAACTGGGAAACTGTCTATTATTTATCACTAAAGAGTTTTACATCAGCAACCTAGTATGAAATGTACCTTCAGGGTCTTTGAGCTGAAACACTGCTTCATTTGCTATCCACAATGATTCTGTAGTTACCTGCCTGTGTGCATGCAGCACTTTTTAAATCACTACAGTTTTGGTTTGGGGAAACTGATTTTGATGAAGTGTTTGTTGGTAATATTCACAATTTTAAAAATCTGTGCATTATATAGATGAAATAGTGCTTAGTAATTGTCAAATAAATAGATGAATGATGGATGGTGGATACATTTTTTTTAGTTAAAAGACAAGACAATCTTATAAGAGTGGATGCTTTAGGAGCCATATTTATTAAAAAAATCATTTTTTAGAAAACAGCGACCTTTTGAGAACTACATAAGCGTTTTGTGCACTGTCATAAAAAGGCGGATTGGCATGAGAAACTTATATTCTGCCCACTAACATATAACACCATTTATCGGTTATGCCAGGCATTGGAAGTAAGGATGTCCCTTCCCTCAGGAGCGTTCTCTCGGGGGCAGGCCAATAAATAAGAAAACAGATAAAATACCAGCTAATGCATAACAACTCTGGATAAAGTATAAAACAGTTCAGAAGAGAAAGAAAGGTTTCTCTTACCATTGTTGCAAGAGATAAAAGTAAATGGGTCATAAACAATCAGCAATTACAAACCCATTTGGGGGGGTTTGTAAAGAATCATAAGTATATTTTGTTTTGCTTTTTAATCTTTCAAGAGAAAGCTATTCGTGAAAGTAGAAGGAAGGTGTGGGAGAAGGGTCCATCAGCAAGCAGCCTCTGAAATATATTTCCTAGAAATTATTAAAGATTAAGAAAGTCACATCTCTCTCTCCAACAATCAAAATTACTTTCTAATGGGTTGTTTTCATTCTTTTATTCATCCAAATTAAACCAAAGCATACATTAAATACAAAAGGATTTATTTTCCAGAGTTCTGCCAAGGTGAAAGCCATCTAATCAAAAACGAAATGGGGAATGAGCTCACTGAATAAATCAGAAGGAAGAATTAAAGAAACTGACAGATATTTTGGAGGCCAGTTAAAAAATAAATTGGACTTTCATTATAAAAATTGACTTAAATGAATGATACACTTAAGAACCTACTTCAGAACATTTCCTTAAAGTCAATTTGATGATAGACCCCAAGATACTACATTTCAATATATTTTGGTATATTTCCAAAATGTAAGAGGCACAGTAATGGGCATATATACACAGTAAATGTCCAGAAAATAAAAGGAACGAAATACTAAAAGAATCTATGAGTCTGCTGATATCTGCTGTTCAGATTTGAAACCTAAATAAAAATTTAGGCAAAATACTTTAAATACTGCCTCCAAAGCAATTAAAGGATAATTAAGGTACATTTGACATCTGAGGAAAAGCAAAAGAAAATGGGATAGTAGACACAGCCCTCTAAAATCTATAATTTATAAACTACTTTACCCTCTTGATGGGTAACCTGTAAGTATAGATAAATCTAATAACAGGGACAAAATTAAGCCTTCATCAAAGACATCAAAGTTCATATGACGTATGATACTTACATCAGCAGACGTGGGGCATGTAGAGGGGGGTCGGATCTGTCCCCCTTATATTTCCAAGCAGGGAATGAGGAAATGTAGATCTTCTCATAATCACTGGAGGTAGTAAGCCTTCCAGATAAAATTATCATGTTCATGCTCACTCAGCATGATCAGACGACACACGAGAAAAGAGATTCTGTTCTAGGCACCCTGCTTTTAAACAGACAGAGCTGGAAAAGGAACTCAAAACCTGCTGTCTGAAGAACAGAGGAGTGAAATGTAAATTGGACTTGTTCATGAAACCCCAAGGAACAGGACAACGGCAGGGGCTGGACGTTGCGTATACATATTCTATTAGTCAGATGTGTCTAAAGATGTGTGAGAGAGCTTTAGGAGGAGTGAGTTCCCTGCTGTGGAAGGTATTCAAGCACAGAGAGAGATGACAGGGATGAGGCAGAACGCACCCAAACTCTGAAAAGTTAAATGGATCACCTTCCAGGACAACTTTCACCCTGAGATCTTGTGATTATAAGAAATAGAAGCCACAGTCACCAACTCTGGGGGACTTAAGAGTCATTCAGTGACAGTGACATACAATAGGTGCCTTTGAAAAAAGTGTTAAGGACGCTATACCCATCAGGGTCCAGGCAGAAAGCTAACGGTACCTCAATTTGGGTAATATGACGAAAGGCTAATAAAAGAGACAATTTCTAAAGGCGTGGGCAACCTAAGGGGGTAACCCAATGTGCTAAGGGCCAGAAGGAACAGCAGTGGGCCAGGGGTATCCTCCACTTCCCCAGGGCCTAAAGGGAAGAGAGGGAGGAGGGAGCAGTTACCAGAACGGGGAGAGAGCACAGTGAGGACAGGACCACCTGGCAGGAGCTGTGACTTTCCATCCTAGGACCATCCTCATGACAGGGGAGGGATCAGGGGCTGGTGTGCACCTGCAGGGTGGGGTGGGGGGAGGAGATCTGGGAGGCCAAACAGAAGGTATCCAGCACAAATGCCAGCAAAGCCACAGGAAACAGAGCAGACGTGAAAGCCCTGGACTGGGGAAGAGGCTGGACTGCCTTCTCTCTCAGGTCCCTTCCAAAGAGAACAACATGCATTTTTACCGGTGGGGAGTCACAGACCTGTGTTCTTTATCATCCTTTTACAGCGCTGGCTGTTTTTCATTCTTCAGGCACCCCCTGCCCCCATGGATTTGTTTTCTGAACTAAGCACTCAACTGCAATACATTTGCTCTGCCCAAAATTGGTAGTGCCATAGAATACATGTTATAGGACCTGAAAATCTGAATATAGAACCATCTAGCCTACCTTAGTCGGGTAGTTTTCCATCTGATATCCTTGCTACTCATTCCTTTATTCAACAGATATGTTTAATGATCTCCTATCTGTCAGGTGCTGTGCTAGACCTGGGGACACAACAGTCAACAAGAAAAGTCCATCACTGCCTCCTTAGAGCTTTCAGCTGACTATCAATCATTCCAATCTACAACACCCTCTGCTCAGTAAAGAAATCTCGTAAGTGCTGTGGATCAGACGTTGGCAAACTATGGCCCACAGGTCAGATCTGGGGGGCCTTGCTTCCATCAACCATGTTTTATTGAAACAGCCATGTCCATTAGCCTATGTGTTGTCTATTGCTGCTTTAGTGCTACAACCTCAGAGTTGCTACAGGTAGATTGCAAAGCCTGATATATTACTAACTGGTCCTGTACAAAAAAAGTTTGCCAACACTTGCTTTAAATAAAACCTAATGTTTTAAGGAAAAACATATTAAAGGATACATACTGTCACTCATAAAACATCCCTGGGGGCCCTAGTTACAAACCAAGTCATCATGAGGGGGTTTGGCTTCCTGCAGGGTTGCATTTCTATTGTTGTAAGTTTTGTTTCTTTTATTTTTTCTTCTTTCATTATAAAGGCAGATAACAAAAATGTGTCATGTGGCTAATGTCTTCTATTAACAGCTAGCCTTCTTCAGATGATGCTCACATTCTCTTACGTTATATCTAGTCTTTTGATTGATCAGAGTTCTTCCACATCATGGAAGGCCCAGTTTTACAAAGATCTTTTTCCCTGAATCACACCAAACAAAATTTGACAGGGGTGATTTTAGGCTGTCTTCTAAATTGAACAATAAAATTGATTGTAAAAGCACTTAGCCAACACTCAAGTGCTATATAAAGGCAAGATCACAGCAGCAATAGTACCTTCACTTCCCTGCAGAGAGAAACATGAGTGGATGCTTATTCCCCAATCACTTGACCCAGAGAGCATTAAAATTGTAGATGTAAGAAAAACAACAACAACAACAACAACAACTAGCTTTCATTGGCTGTTACCAAAAATTCCTAAGAAGAAGTGACAGGATCTGTGCTTGTTGTGGTCCCTGCAAAGGCTGTTAAGAGGCTCAGTCCCAAAACCCTTTTCATCCCCTAATGGGAATCAATGTAGCATGAATAAAATTAAACGGCCATTTAGTTCCTATTTAGTCACTATAACGAAGCAATAGCTGGCTTGAGAAAGATCCTTGCCAAGCCTTGGTTCCTGAAAGTTTTCCCACCCGCTAACCCACTGGAAACGTACATTTCAAGTGTCAAGAGAAGGGAGACTGAGCCCACCAGGAACCAAGAACCGGGAATAAGATGATTACAGGAGGCAGCATGGGGAAGGCATGGCTGAGCTGGTAACCAGGGGGGTTTCTGCCAGGTACCAGCTTAAGCATTCTACCTTGAGAACGGCTTCCTTGATACCCTTAGACCACATCAGTTCCCTTTAATACACGTGCTCTTAATATTCCATACTCTTGCATCGCAATTGCAGCTGGGTAATTCCTTACTTCATTGGTCGTTTGATGTCAATGGCCCTCAGGGGCAAGTGAGTTCCGCTGAGCTCATGACCTGCCTGTGCAGAGCAGCAATCGCTACCGTGAACACACGATGAGCACTGAAAAAAACATTAGCTGGCTGACCTGACGAATGAATGGATGGGTAAGCAAGCTAGATCCTAGGCACTCTGCTAGCATATAAGAACACCTGGTTGTCCTGTGACATGCTCCTCAAAACTAACGGCCAATGTCTCCTGTCCTTACAGACCCTGAGCTAGGCTCTAGGAATATGCGCGAACTGCAGACCAGCTCCTGGTAGCTTCACCCTCCACCATCTCTTCTCTGCTCTTTCAATCTCTTCTTCTGTCCTGACTTCTCTCAATATATAATCATGCTCAGATTGCTCCCAGCTGTAAAAAAGAAGAAAAAAAAAGCTATCCCATCACCCCCACCCCACCCAGGTGTTGTTACTAAGGCTGAAAATGAAATCATCACAGTGGCCAAACCTGATGCCTATTTATAAACTCTCATTCCACTTCTCTGCAGACCTGACCCTAAGACCACGCCTCTATTCTTAAAACGCTTTGCTCTCTGCCTTTAGTGCCACTATTCCCCTGATTCTCCTTCTAGACCAAGCCTTGTCAATTCTATAACCCGATATATCTAAAAACGTGTCTACTTTTTCCCTCAAACCATTAACAACTCTTGCCTTTATGACCGCATCAGGCTGCTGCCGGGCCTCTCAGCTCCCTTCAATCCATTCTGCACAGTGAAGTCATATGTTCACCCCAATAATGCTCCAAAGTAATTTAACTGGTTCTATTAAGTCGTGACTCTGACCCTCAGCTTCAAGTGCCTTTGGACAGCAGAGCTTAATGTACATATGACATACACAGGCCCCATGAAAAAGCTAAAGTATTCAGGCTGATCTTCACCACAACACCCAGTGGACTTGTAACATCTTTACATATGTCAAAACATATTTAAGGTAACGTTTTCTAAATCTTAACCAGGCCTCCAAAATACCGGTTTGGGAAAGCTGGTTCCAAATACTGGTATTCCCACCATCACCCAAGAAAAAAAGAATAAAACCCTTACTCAGAGTCATCAATCTGTGCTCCTGACCTTCATTCCCAAATTTTACCTCTGAATTTTGTCATCTGTCGTCCATTTCCCTGCTCTGAAAGTCATCCGGATTATGCACGTTCCAAATTACAAAGTCTCTTTATTGCACTTGATCTAAAACCCTTCTAAGGCAGTAAGTCTTCACAAAGAAAAACAAGTAGAAGGGTAGATAGCAACACACAATTCTCTGCCAAGTGACTGCGTCTCATTGCAACCACGTGATACACTGTAAATCTCTCGATTTTAAGTAGAAAAAAGGCAATGCAAACAATCCCAAGAAAGTGATCAATGTGCGTGTAATCAGACACAAATATTGCTCTTGAAAAATACATCCTGCTCATGAACACAGTCTATGTTATCCTGGGTTTTTTCTACATTATGAGCGTTTTGTGAATATTACACAACGGTGTCTTTATAATCTACGGATCCTGATGGAACGCAAGTCCAAAATGTGTTTCTGCACTTCCATAATAAAAAGCCTTTCATAATTCGGTACAAACCACTTTCCCACCTTATTTCCTGCCACTTTCGACACCGTAGTTACACTAAAATACTGTTTTCTCCATGCTTCTTGCCTTTACTCTTACCCTCCGTTTCATCTGTAATAGAGTCCCCACTTCTACCCCTATTTCCCAAATACCTTGTACTTAGGCCTCCGTTGAGGTGCCATCGTCTCCAGGAAGCCTCTCTGTCCCACAGCATTTTATCTGATCCTCCTACTGCAATCCCACCCTGTCCCCGAATGTCTCCTAGCTCTACATCCATCTGCAGCCCAGGCCTGCGAGGTCCTTGAGCGAAGAGGCCATGAGTGTCCCATCTTTGACACCTCCGGCACTTTACACGGTTCCTGCAATACAATGGGGGCTCATTAAACGACCCACCAATGGTCTCCAAGCACAAGCCGCTCCTTCCCCAGGAAGGAGCCATCTTGATGGTCAGGCCAGGCTCGAACCCGCCCGGAAGCTGGAACACCCCTCAGAAACCCACCAACTTGGGGGCCCACGCCTGAGTCTACCTCCAGAAGCTCCAGCGCACAGGCGATCGACTTGATTCGGTAGAGAGACGCCCACGGTATGTGCGGCGCACCGCGGCTCTGTGAACAGCGCGAACTCGGGTGGGAACCCGCGTCAGGGGTGAGGGGCGCTTCCCCACCTACCTTCTGGGCTCCCGCAGAGGAGGGAGGGCACCCCCGGCGGGGAGCCGGTGCAGGCGGGGAGAGGGGCGCGGGGGCGAGAGCTCCCCGGCCGGAGTGAGAACGCCGCCCGGCGCCGGCTTCCGCCCTCCGGCAGGAGGCGGGGAGGGCCTGGCCACGCGCCCCACAAGGCCCCGCGGCGCGCTCGCCCGTCGGCGCCCGGGCTGCGGGCCCGAGGGGCCGGCTCGCGGCAGAGAGAGCGCCTCCTGCGGGGTGGGAGCAGGCCCGCCTGGCCGAGGGCCCGCGCTGCGAAGGCAAGGGAAGAGGAAACGCCAGGCGCTTTCCCAAGGAGGGCGCCCCCTGGGCTTTGTAGCCGGAAGGGGAACTCGGAGCCTCAAAGGAAGGCCAGAAAAGAAGGAAAAAGGCCTCTGGGAGACTTCTGGTAAGAGGTGCAGTGATTCCACTGGGGGCGGGGGAACTTCGACGACTGAAGACAGCATGAATTCTACTGATGAGATGAACTTGCCTTTTTTTTTTTTTTCTTTTAACATTGATAGGAGGCATAGAGTGTAGTGATTATGGGCAAAGCTCTGAACTAAGACTGCCTGGTTTCAGCTCCTAGTTTTACCTCTTAGGAGCAAGTGACACAGGATAAATTGCTTGACTTTTAAGATTTCAATTCCCTAATCTATAAAATGGAGATGATGACAATTGCACTCATATTAAATGATATAATTTATACATAACAACCTAAAAGCTGAGAGTTATGTATTAATCCGTGGACAAAACTGAGGACTTAAGCCCGGGACACAGCATCTTAGATAGCTCTGAGGGACTGCTCTGAAGAGGCAAGTGTCGGGTGAAGGGGGAGCCAGGATACATAGGAGTTTTTTGGTTTTTGTTTTGTTTTGTTTTTTGCGGTACGCGGTCCTCTCACTGCTGTGGCCTCTCCCGTTGCGGAGCACAGGCTCCGGACGCGCAGGCTCAGCGGCCGTGGCTCACGGGCCCAGCCGCTCCGCGGCATGTGGGATCTTCCCGGACCGGGGCACGAACCCGTGTCCCCTGCATCGGCAGGTGGACTCCCAACCACTGCGCCACCAGGGAAGCCCACATAGGAGTTTTTGCAACCAAGACCAGGTAGTCGGAATATCAAAAGATTACTGCTAGGGCTTACCTGGTGGCGCAGCGGTTGGGAGTCCGCCTGCCGATGCAGAGGACGCCGGTTCGTGCCCCGGTCCCGCAAGATCCCACATGCCGTGGAGCAGCTGGGCCCGTGAGCCACGGCCGCTGAGCCTGCGCGTCCGGAGCCTGTGCTCCGCAACGGGAGAGGCCACAACAGTGAGAGGCCCGTGTACCACACACACACACACACACACAAAAAAAAAAAAAAGATTACTGCTAATTAAGGAGAAACAGTCATCTCAAGTTAAGGAATTTAGCACTCTTCTATGTATGGGAAGATGCAAGAGTCTGGGCTTTCTGAAATTATTCCTTTGATATGCATCTCAGCTATCTGGGGCCAGTATCCTGTGTTTTCTCATCCTGAGTTGTCTCAGGGTGCACATCGGGGTGGCTGCAGCAGCTGACTGCTAGATGGGGGGGGGGGCATCCTGCCTCCACCCTGAGTTCCCTCAGGGCTCATCGTCAGGCTTGATGGCTGCAACATCCTTTGCTTACGGTTAAAGCAGGCTGTATTTTTCATTCACAAGTCTTTAGCACACGCTAAGTTTTACATAAATATTAGCTATTATTACTACCTGAATTCTGACCTCCCTTGCATACTGATTTGTTTTAGCAACTCAAATATAAAAGTAAGTAGATTACTGTAGTTCATATTGCTGTGTTTCTCTGACCATTAGCAAAGGAGTATAGCAACTACTATCCATAAGAAAACCCTCAACTGCTTTTATCCTCAGTAACAAGAATTCATAAGTAAATTTGGGTCTCCTAACAGAACACAAATTTTCCAATAAACTTTTTCCCAAACACTCTCCTATGCACTGAGCCTCCCAAAATCATATAGAAAACCACTGCCTTTGAGCACATCTTTTAAAATAAGGTTTATTATAGAAAGGTGCGATAGAAATTGAAGATATTCCAACTAGCCAAAATAACCTTCTTCATAGTGTCAACCAAAAAATTATTCACAACCTGAAAGTTGAGAGTTATGTTTCATTTGGCAGAAATTTTTAGGACTTTGAGCCCAGGAGGCAGCATCTCAAGTAACCCTGAGAGAGCTGCTCCGAGGAGGTAAGGGGGAGCCGGGTTATAAAGAAGTTTTGCAACAAAGGGCAGGTCTTGCGCACGTCAGAAGATTATTGTTAATTTAAAAAAAAACCTGATATGTCAAGTTAAGGAACTTAGCGCTTTTCTCTGTTTGGGAAGATGCAAGAGTCTGGGCTCACTGAAATTATTCCTTTGATAGGCACCTCAGCTATCTGGGGCCAGTATGCTGTGTTTTCTCATCCTGAGTTTCCTCAGGGCTCACCATAGGGAGTGGCTGCAGTCTGATGGCTGCTAGATGGCAGGTATTCTTTCCTTCCTGAGTTTCCTCAGGGCTCACTGGCTTACGTTGGAGGGCTGCAATCGCTGATGACTGTGACATCCTTTGTTTACTGATATGGCAGGCAATATTCCATTTATCAATAGTGTCCTCAAAATGTAAATTTTAAACAGCTGTGTAAAGATTATCCAAAATACAATTTTTATCCAAAGAGAAGTTTACATAGCCAACAGTATCAAATTTTTTATATGACATGCAGCCCAAGAGAAGAGAAAGAATCTACACAGTTATGATGTGTTGAAGACAAATTTCACACATTATTTTCGGCTTCGACTTATGTTTGTTGAGTGTTTATTTGGGTACAGACCTCAGCCAAGGCTGTTAAAGCTGCACATCGGAAATGTGCACACA
Organism: Hyperoodon ampullatus; assembly: GCF_949752795.1. NCBI lineage: Eukaryota > Metazoa > Chordata > Mammalia > Artiodactyla > Ziphiidae > Hyperoodon > Hyperoodon ampullatus. The sequence goes on from NC_136925.1 coordinate 5,630,469, forward strand.
ATAACAAGTAACCACAATATCTATTGTTTATTGATGCCTCACTCTTTGCTGAGGTCTTTGCATGCCTCTTCTCATGTAAAGCTCACCACAACCCTAGGAGATAAGTATTCCTATTTCCTTTTCCCTCCATTAACAAATCACAGAAGGTGAGGAACATTCACAAAGTCACCCAAGCATTTTAAGTAGCAAAACCAAGGCTACAGCCCGTTTCAGACACTCCTTTACCCTCTGAGTAGTCACTTTCAGCCTCAGGTTTATTTCTTCCAGCTGAAGCAAGTACCCCTCTAGCTCCCCCCACCCCTCCCTGTACCACACACACACATAACTCACACACACACTGAGATTTGTTGACTTCTGTCTATGTTCAAAGACTTAGTTCAGGCCAGACTTTCTGATGATGCACCTTCAGCGCCAAGTGAACCACATTTGTATCTCCTGACAAACTGTGAGACTAACTGTACCCTAAAATCATATTCCTTTGTATTCTACTAGTTAGCCAGCAAATGATCTTGTATAAAGGGTTATTCATTTGATTCTAATGGTATTGCCTTACTACAGCAGGAGGAATTTGTGTCACAAATGGCGACAGACATTTTCTACTTAAAGCAATAAGCATCTGTTATTCCTGTTGCTAACTTGGAGCCAGAAACATGCAGTTTCTGCTTTCCCTGTTGACGGGATCTGTGATATCCTGAAACAGACAGTGGATTTAGAGCCAGAGCACCTGGGATTTCATCTGTATTCTGTCATTTATTGCGCTGTGACCCTGGGAAAATCTCTTTACCTCTCTGTAAAAGGAAGGATTTGGGCACGATGACCTCAGAAGTTCCTCTCAGCCCTGAAGTTGTAATTGTCCCCAGACCATATTATTAATTTTCAATTTCTGAAATTGTCATTTATCCTTCTGCATAACCTCCACATTTCCCACCATTCTTCTAGAAAAAAGAAAAAGTATTTCTGCACTCCCTGTTTAAAAAAAGGTCACATATGACCTTATTAAGAAAAATGGATAAATGTATAATACGGATCGTGTATAGAATTTAAGTATGTTCAATTAGTTACTAATCTTCAAGTGTTTGGTATATCGCTTACAAGAATCAGGCTGCCTTAGCTGCTCCTCGAATATATAACTTGCCAGGGGGCCTTGGAGAGACTGAAAACCCTGTATTCATTTCTTGGTGGCCCATGCTGGTTAGACTCCTATGAGGTGCCATGCAAAACACTGGGCAAAGAATGTAGAAATTGCCATTAAGGAACTCACAGCGTCTCAGGGGGCACAGACAGTTAACAAACATCACAGGGCAGCACGTCTTTTAATGATGGCCAACACTGGATGCTATGGGAAATACGGGAACAGACACCAGACTTACTTAGGGGAGGGAGTTAGGAGTGGCTTTTTAGAAGACGTAATGTCAAAGGTGAATTCTGATAAGATGAGTAAAGTTATGACAAGGGAGGATAAACAGTGTTTTGGGAAAAAAGTGCCCCGTCTCAGATCCCAGGACTAACGGGGTCTGGTGTACCAGGATGTGTACCAAAGTAGATCTACTGGTAATTTTTAATTGCTACCTCTTTAAAACAAACAAAAACACTTTCCAGTTAATATCCCTGATGTACATTATCAAAATAAACTGAGCTGTGCTGGTAGATTAATAACAACTGAATATTCGTTTTCTTACCTATATACTACTTAACTCCCTGCTGGAAAAGCTGTCTCCAGTTGTTTATTGTGAAAAGACCTTTGGCCTTTTGTATGCTCTTCAGAAATTGTAGTATTTTTATTTATTCTAATTCTTACCTGTCCTTTCAAGTTGTACTCCTCAGGCTGAAAATCAGCAGCTTTTGTTCACAAATAATAATTCATTTTAAGAGTTAAAACTGAAGATCTGATACTGTGTCTTGAGATCACTAAAGCTCTTTGTCCTCAATGATTTCACTATTTGATTCTCTTTTAGAAATGCTATGCTATTGAGGATTGCTTTCTGTACTATCTAATGCCTCATCCAGTTAAACAAATTTTAAAATCCCAGCTGGAGGTGAGTGTTTGCCTTCACGGTGGACTCATAAGAGGCTTATTGTCTCCATCCTTTTCTTACTCTAGCTTAAATCCATCCTCAAGCAAATCCTCTCCTTTTGTTTGTCTCTTGGTTTGGTGGTACAGATGCAGCAACAGCGTGAAAATGTATCTGGAAGAGCTAAAGCTTCATTTATAAATTGTTCTGTGCTAACACTTCATAGAATCGCCATGTCTTTGTGCATTAGGAAAAGAAGCCTCTGCCATCCATAATGGTCTCTTCCAGTTCGGAGTGACGTGGGGTACAAACGAGCCTTGGCTGTGATCCCTGTTTTACATCTTTACTCCAGCATCTCTAGAGGTGAGAGGGGTAAACCATACAAAACTGTTCATTGAAATCTTTATGCATGTGTCTTAGAATTAAGAGGGAGTAAAAATATTCTGGAAGCTACTTTTAAAATCAAATCTGTGCGAATATTAATATGTCAATGTGCTGCTTCAAGTAATAGTTCTGTCTTTCAAAAATGCCTAATTTCCATTCAAAATATTCTGATGAAGTAAAATGGAGTGATTCCCAATATAAAGTAATAAAGTCCCTCAGGTTTTTTAATAAAAAAATAAGAGGAAATGACAGTGGAGGTTGAAGAGGATGGTAAGAGAAAGTTATGATATTAACAACTCTTTTATTCTGTGTTCATTATGTTAATTCTTGTCCAACTATATTTAAGATATGATTAATAGGAGAGAAATGCTTTAAGAGAACAGTAAGGGAAATATGGAAAATCCTTCCTGAAATTCAATCCTGCTTTAAGCTTGAGGCACATAGATCCTCTATCCAATTAAGTGTTCATTCCCTAAATGAGTTAAGAGTTTCAAAAGTACTGGAGCTTTTCAGCACTTTGGTTAAAAGTACAAATTCTAGGGTCAAACAACTTCAACTCCAATGCCAGCTTTTCTACTTACTGGCTGTGTCACCTTAAAAGCTTAACTTTTCCAACTCTCAGTTTTCATATCTATAAAATGAAGATGATAATAAGTTTATTGTGAAAATTAAAAGATAATTCACTTGAAGCACATAGCAAAGAGTCTGGCACACAGAAAATGTCCAATATGTTAACTATTATAAACAGATAAATAAGGCATGTTAATATCTTTACTATGCTCAAGATTGCCTACAGAGTGATTATGGTGCTTGTTCATTAGAGCCATCAGTGGCATGTGAGTATGTGTCAGGGTGAATGTATGTGAACCAGAGGAGATGGTAGGTAATATCATCCCTATTTTCAGGATATCTATGATATTCAACTTAATTTTTCTGGGCAACACATTTGATTTTGATTTTTGTTTATTATGTCCACAAGCCCAACTTATTTTAGAAATTTGGATTTGAAATATTATTTCTAAATTTAGAACAGAACAACAGAAGAGAAATTAGGTACAAATGTTCTGTACTTCAAAAATTATTGCCAGAGGCATATTACAACTACGAACAGAAAAATTGCTGTATTAAATATTCATAACACATTATGGTTATATATCACCTAAGTAGCTAATTAATTTACTTAATCAATCTAAAATACAGAGATTGTTAAAGGTGAAATATGATTATATAACTAGTCATTTTTAATATCAAAATTGATAAGCTATAATTCCCTCATTTGTAAATTAAGACAAAATATAAATAGTCAAAGAAAAATGTTTCCATTAAAACGTAAAAAGTGAAGACAAAATAAGTATATGCTTTAGGGTGGTGTCCTGCACATTGTAGGTGGTTAGTAAATATTTGCTAAATTGAACTGAGATACACAAAATGAGGTTCAGAGTAACCAGAGTAGATTGAAGAGCAAAGTCAAGAACAAAGATTTAAGGGTAAGAGCCTGTTTGGGGAAATTTTAAAACTGGACCCATAACCTTGGTCCTGTGGAGAGCACTGAAATTCCAATTAAATTTCTAATTTTGCAAAGAAAGCCAGCTGCATTCAGCATGTATTATTGTAACTTTTCAACAATTAACTGTGTTACTTTTAATCATGCATTTTAACCAGTCCAGGTTTCCATATTGCCTCATCTTTATTATTACTTTTTTTTCCATGGATCATCATAGCATGTTTATTTTTAATAGACAGAATTGTAACAACCTTGAGCACCCATCAACCAGCGAGTGAACAAACATACTGTGGTATACTCATACAGTGAAACACTACTCAGCAAAACAAAGTAATAAACTACTGATACCCACAAAAATATGAATTACTCTCAAAATAATTACATTGAGTGAAAGAAGCCAGACAAAAGAGTCCTCACTCTGTGAATCCATTTATATAAATTTCTAGAAAAGTGCAAACACATCTGTAATGATAGAAAGCATATCAGTGGTCACCTGGGGTTGTGTAGGGGTGGAATGTGGGGAAGAAAAGGGGGCTTTATGAATGAGGCATAAAAACACTTGCAAGTGATGGATATGTTCCTTTCCTTGATTGTGTTGGCAGTTCATGGGTATATGCATATTTCAGAATTTAAATTGTGTTCTTTAAGTATGTGCAGTTTACTGTGTGTCAGTTATATTTTAACAGCCATATAAAAAGGCTAAGAACAGACGCTTGTCTCAACAAATAAATGTAGCAAAGAACAGAAAAGTCAAGTACAGTATGATCTCTGTCAGTTGAATTTTTTTGTTTGTTTGTTTTTGTTTTCTTTTTTTCACATTTTTATTGGAGTATAATTGCTTTACAATGGTGTGTTAGTTTCTGCTTTATAACAAAGTGAATCATTTATACATATACATATATCCCCATATCTCTTCCCTCTTGCGTCTCCCTGCCTCCCACCCTCCCTATCCCACCCTTCTAGCTGGTCACAAAGCACCAAGCTGATCTCCCTGTGCTATGCGACTGCTTCCCACTAGCTATCTATTTTACATTTGGTAGTGTATGTATGGACATATATACACTACCACTCTCTCGCTTTGTCCCAGCTTACCCTTCCCCCTCCCATGTCCTCAAGTCCATTCTCTAGTAGGTCTGCGTCTTTATTCCCATCTTGCCCCTAGGTTCTTCATGACCATTTTTTTTTTTTTTAGATTCCATATATATGTGTTAGCATACGGTATTTGTTTTTCTCTTTCTGACTTACTTCACTCTGTATGACAGACTCTAGGTCCATCCACCTCACTGCAAATAACTCAATTTTGTTTCTTTTTATGGCTGAGTAATATTCCATTGTATATATGCACCCCATTCATGGATTCTTCTTAATCCATTCATCTGTCAGTGGACATGTAGGTTGCTTCCATGTCCTGGCTATTGTAAATAGAGCTGCAGTGAACATTTTGGTGCATGACTCTTTTTGAATTATGGTTTTCTCAGGGTATATGCCCAGTAGTGAGATTGCTGGGTCGTATGGTAGTTCTATTTTTAGTTTTTTGAGGAACCTCCATACTGTTCTCCATAGTGGCTGTATCAATTTACATTCCCACCAACAGTGTATGAGGGTTCCCTTTTCTCCACACCCTCTCCAGCATTTATTGTTTGTAGAGTTTTTGATGATGGCCATTCTGACCAGTGTGAGATGATATCACATTGTAGTTTTGATTTGCATTTCTCTAATGATTAAGGATGTTGAGCATTCTTTCATGTGTTTGTTTGGCCATATTGCCTCATCTTTAAAGGGGGATGGCAATAATGTTCTGTGCTGTTGTGAACCCCCTGAATCAGGAGTACCTGATGGAGTTTGTCAACAAGCACAACCCAGGGCCTGTATCAGGCCTCCTGAATTGAAATCTCAGGCTGGGCCTGGGGAGCTACAATTTAAGAAGCCCGCCCATGTGGTTCTTAGGCAGAATCAGCCCTGAGAGTCACTGGTCCTCAGAGTTTCTGTTAATGACGGAGTGAGGAAAGGTGCAAAGACATCCTTTACTCTTGGAACAGAATTCAGAGACCTAATGCTTTGCTAAAAATTAAAAAATAAAATAATAAAAATACATCTATAAATGGAAGTAAAAATGATAGTGTATAGTAAACTACTATTTACTGCCTCCCGAATCAAGGAAAAAGTAATGAAAAATAATATTTTCTTGTGTGAGTAGTATATTACAGGTTTAGAAGTTTGTGGTTATTTCTTAAAATTCAGGCCTCGTATTACCCGCCATTCATGCCTTTGCTACTGTATCCATATTTTTAGTTTTCAGATCCATACAGAGCACATGCTTTGTGGCCAGACGTTGTCATAAGCACATTACAAACTCTAACAAATTTAATAATCAAACAGCAGATGTGCTGCTTTTTTGATATAATACAGGTTTCCATTCCCAACATATATTCATACTGGCTTATCAAAAGAAGTATTAATAGAAAATACACTTTCTTCACACAGTATTCTGTCTTCAGAATAGGAATATGAGCAGAAGAATGCATTTCTGTTTGAATCAATTCTCTTTGGCTATTTGGCTGCCTTGTTACAGTGAAAGTGAAAAGGCTCACACAAAATGATTCATTACATGCAGAAAAGAAATCCAAAGATACAAGGGAAAAATAATTCAGAAATATTTAATCTCAGAATTCATTTTCTAGTAGAAAATTTTTAAAAATTGCTGAGATAATTTAATGCTCCTAAATTTTCAATAATAAATGCTTTAAATAATGATTTTATGTGAATTTTTAAAATTTCTTTTGTTTTCAGAATAGAATATACTATTCACTGCCTCAGCTCCAGAAAAAATAAGGGAGAGTCACTTTTCCTCAATGCAGCAAAGGCTTTGAATACAGTTACAAAAATGTTGCACACTTTTAGGGAATCTGACTACTTTTGAGCAGTAGCATATGAGGAGAAACTTGAAAGTGAAAAGAAAAATATTATAGTTTTGAATTAAATCAAAAGATTTTTCTGCTGGCAAGTTTTTCCTATCTCCTTGTAATAGAAACATATCTGATTTTTCAGAACTATCAGTGCCTATGTCTGTTATCTTTGTACAAAAGACACGCTTGGGTATTTTGTTCTAATAGATGTCTTAACTGGAGTCTGAAAATCAGGTAGGTTTTTTGTTTTTCGTTTTTGTCCTCACTTTCTTTTTTATTCTTTCTTCTTCTTTTTTTTTTCCTGCTAGTTCTATTGCCTCACAAGTCATTTGGCTCTTTTGATCCTCAGTTTCTAATCCTGTTTATTCACTGATTCAACAAATTATAAGCTTAATTTGTCACACTATGTTAGAGATAGTGAGTTTAAAAAAAAAAAAAGATTCATTCCTTCAAAGAGTTGATCCCTCGATACCGCAAACCCTTCCAGACATTGCTTTACATAAATCAGGTTGAACCAATCAGGTTCCAGGACCAAAATATCATATTCTAGTCAATGCTGCTTTTATTCCTAGCACTAATATGATGTATATCTCTGCCCTGTATTTTCATATCCCATGTCCATGCATTGAAATTCATTGCTTTTCCAAACAACACCCGTGTTTTGTGTGTGGAAAATGTCTCTCAAAACCAATCAGTATTCCTTACTTACAATCTCTGAATGACCTGCAAAATGGCAAACTGCAACGCAATGTGTATTTCTTTGGAATTTTGACATGTAATTAATATATTGACGCGGTTTATAGCCATCTAAGCGCATAATTATAAACACTTTTTAATCTATGTTACCAGGCTGTCACTTAAGCTTATTTTCCATCAGTAAAAATACTGCTATTTCAGAATTAATGATAGCTCTTAGATAGCCTCATCCACCAGAGGGCAGACAGCAGACGCAAGAAAAACTACAATCCTGCAGCCTATGGAACAAAAACCACATTCACAGAAAGATAAGTGAGGTAAAAAGGCAGAGGGCTATGTACCAGATGAAGGAACAAGGTAAAACCCCAGAAAAACAACTAACTGAAGTGGAGATAGGCAACCATCCAGAAAAAGAATTCAGAATAATGATAGTGAAGACGATCCAGGACCTCGGAAAAAGAATGGAGGCAAAGATTGAGAAGATGCAAGAAATGTGTAACAAAGATCTAGAAGAATTAAAGAACAAACAAACAGATGAACAATACAATAACTGAAATGAAAAATACATTAGAAGGAATCAATAGCAGAATAAAAGGCAGAAAAACAGATAAGTGACATGGAAGACAGAATGGTGGAATTCACTGCTGCAGAACAGAATAAAGAAAAAGCATGAAAAGAAATGAAGACAGCCTAAGACACCTCTGGGACAATATTAAATGCAACAACATTCGCATTATAGGGGTCACAGAAGGAGAAGAGACAGAGAAAGGACCCAAGAAAATATTTGAAGAGATTATAGTCGAAAATCTCCCCAACGTGGAAAAGGAAATAGCCACCCAAGCCCAGGAAACAGAGTCCCAGACAGGATAAAACCAAGGCGACACATGCTGAGATGCATAGTAATCAAATTGACAAAAATTAAAGACAAAAAAAATTATTAAAAGCAATAAGGGAAAAATGACAAATAACATACAAGGGAACTTCCATAAGGTTAACAGCCGATTTCTCAGCAGAAACTCTACAAGCCAGAAGGCAGTGGCATGGCATATATAAAGTGATGAAAGGGAAGAAACTACAACCAAGGTTACTCTACCCAGCAAGGATCTCATTCAGATTCGATGGAGAAATCAAAAGCTTTACAGACAAGCAAAAGCTAAGAGAATTCAGCACCACCAAACCAGCTCTACAACAAATGCTAGAGGAACTTCTCTAAGCGGGACCACAAGGGAAGAAAAGGACCTACAAAAACAAACCCCAAACAATTAAGAAAATGGTAATAGGAACATACATATCAATAATTACCATAATGTGAATGGATTAAATGGTCCAACCAGAAGACACAGGCTCACTAAATGGATACAAAAACAAGACCCATATACATGCTGTCTACAAGAGACCCACTGCAAACCTAAGGACACATACATACTGAAAGTGAGGCAATGGAAGAAGATATTCCATGCAAATGAAAATCAAAAGAAAGCTGCAGTAGCAATACTCATATCAGATAAAATAGACTTTAAAATAAAGAATGTTACAAGAGGCAAGGAAGGACAGTACATAATGATCAACGGATCAATCCAAGAAGAAGATATAACAATTGTAAATATATATGCATCCAACTTAGGAGCACCTCAATACATAAGGCAACTGCTAACAGCTATAAAAGAGGAAATTGATAGTAACACAATAATAGTGGGGGACTTTAACACCTCACTTACACCAATGGACAGATCATCCAAACAGAAAATTAGTAAGGAAACACAAGCTTTAAATGACATAATAGACCAGATAGATTTAATTGACATTTATAGGACATTCCATCCAAAAACACCAGATTACACTTTCTTCTCAAGTGCACATGGAACATTCTCCAGGATAGGTCACATCTTGGGTCACAAATCCAGCCTCAGTAAATTTAAGAAAATTGAAATCATATCAAGCATCTTTTCTAACCACAACGTTACGAGATTAGAAATCAATTACAGGGGAAAAAATGTAAAACACACAAACACATGGAGGCTAAACATTACATTACTAAATAACCAAGAGATCACTGAGGAAATCAAAGAGCAAATTAAAAAATATCTGAGACAAATGACAATGAAAACACGACGATCCAAAACCTATGGGATGCAGCAAAAGCAGTTCTAAGAGGGAAGTTTAGAGCAATACAAGCCTACCTCAAGAAACAAGAAAAATCTCAAATAAACAATCTAAACTTACACCTAAATGAGCTAGAGAAAGAAGAACAAACAAAACCCAAAGTTAGTAGAAGGAACGAAATCATAAAGATCAGAGCAGAAATAAATAAAATAGAAACATAGAAAACAATAGCAAAGATCAATAAAACTAAAAGCTGGTTCTTTGAGAAGATAAAAAAAATTGATAAATCATTAGCCAGACTCATCAAAAAAAAGAGGGAGAGGACTCAGATCAATAAAATTAGAAATGAAAAAGGAGAAGTTACAACAGACACGTCAGAAATACAAAGCATCCTAAGAGACTACTACAAGCAACTCTATGCCAGTAAAATGGACAACCTGGAAGAAATGGACAAATTCTTAGAAAGGTATAACCTTCCAAGACTGAACCAGGAAGAAATAGAAAATATGAACAGACCAAGCACAAGTAATGAAATTGAAAGTGTGATTAAAAATCTTCCAACAAACAAAAGTCCAGGACCAGATGGCTTCACAGGTGAATTCTATCAAACATTTAGAGAAGAGCTAACACCCATCCTTCTCAAACTCTTCCAAAAAATTGCAGAGGAAGGAGCACTCCCAAAGTCATTCTATGAGGTCACCATCACAAGGTAAGAATGAAAAAGAATGCAATAGTTATGCAATCTGAAAGACTGACTGGCAATGAATTAATGATTACTTTAATGTGAAACATTATTTTTACATAGATATTTTAACCACCCTGAAGTTTGATAGCATATATGGCTAGAAGGAGAAATTTTTAAGAACCAAAATGGTAACATTAAAATATGTATGAGGTTTTCCCAGCAATTGCTTCATGGAGAAAGGGATAGATTTCAGAAGTTTCCCTAAGGGAAAAGTAAATTTAGCCAAGTGAGATGAAAGAAAAATGATCAAAGCTTGCCCCTGATTTGCTTGCTTAAAGTCAGTAACAATAATGGGTGGGAAAGATGAGAAGAGAAACTAAGTAGAATTTTTTTTTTTCTTTATGGACAGTCAGAAATACAACCTTGTTCACCTGACAGCCGAAAGGAGAAGTCAAATGTAGAAGTGTAGAATTAATGTGGGCCCTGTACAATTGTGATTAAAACAAATCAAATGATAGAAAATTGTAAACTTCAGTTTAAAAGATTCTGTTTAAAAATTTCAGTTTAGAAGATGAACTGTCACAAAATAAACATCCATATTAAATAATGGAAAGAATAGCAGAGATGACTAAACAAGAGAAATTAAAGAAAAAGGAAAGACAAAGATTGTGGGAAAGAGTTTTAAAATTGTGTCACAATTGAAGTCACAAGATTCAAAATCAGAATAATTGGGATCACTATTTGTTAAACTTGTTACTAATGATCTTTTTATAACAACACAACACCTATTTAAAAGTTTCTATCACTATAACAGTTGCCATTAAAAACCAATAACTTCTTTCTTGTCTGATAAAATTTTCTTCGGAAAAAAAAGACATTATAATTGTTTGTTTGCCAGTGCAATAGACTCTTTTTATGTTTATATCGATCAAATCACATACGTTATCAAAGTTTTCTGCAGAAGATATTTCTTAATTTATGGATTCTAGTTTATGTTAAATCTTGTCATCTTAAATAAAATTTCCAAAGAGCAGATAAATATTCTATTATTTCACATTGAAAGCAAACTACTAAATTGTTTAAAAATATTTTTACAGGGGACTAGAAAGCTCAGTCTGTGGTGTTTTATGAATTTAGCCCTTTTTGGTTAACTTTATTAGATTGATGGGGAAAAAAACACTCAGACAACCCCTCTGGCAGTGATTATGGATTTAATGTACTATATTAGTTGAATATTCCAATACGCCACACAAGTTATTAACAGCAACCCAGAATGTAATATCCCTGAAGTACTGCTTCAGTGATTTTTTTTTTCACATAAAAACTTTATGAACTTCAAAGTAAAACTGATATGTTATTGGCACTTTCTTTCCTCTAATGTAAGAATTTGGGGGAAAAATCAAAAGACACAATTTAGAATTTAATATTACAATAGATAAAACTTGCAAAAACTGGCAACCTTAAATATTCAAATGATGATAATCACTTACTTGTTTATAATGGTAATAATGATAACTTTATAAACAAGTTTATGCTTTCACATTTTTCCCATTTGCCTCCCACAAGTCATTATTTTGCTTGTTTTACACATAGGAAACCAAAGTGTCAAGTGATTTGTCCAAGGTCATTCATACATCTTCAAATTAAACAACTTATGTTGTTTGCAAAGTGATCACTCAGGGATTATAATTAAAAACACTCCTCAATGGATGTGAAAGTCCATAGTTTAATTATATACCTCTATCCATATTTCCTCCTGCACAAATAATTTAGGCACCTCACCAGAACGGCCTACTCTGGTAGCAAGAGAAGGGAAAGCCAGTTTCAATTGTAATTTTAATGGCATACTCCTGAAAAATTCCATGTGTAATGGTATTTCCTAAATTAATGGAAGGTGACAATATTTCATCAGTTAGTGCCTGTCAATTCCAGAATATTCTGTCTTGCCATTCTGAGATGGGGTAGGGGAATATCTTAGCCCTTTGTACAGAAATTTTTCTTTAATCAGAGCTAATGGCTAACATTGATTCTGGAAAACAGTAGGACATATATATATGCTTTGCCTCTCAAAATAATAGTTACACTGTTTCATATTTTTCCTTATCATATTTAATTGAAATGTATTTTAATTTAATATAATTGTCATTCAACATATTACCGATGCAGTAATTCCACATCTAAATAAATAATCAAATACGTGGGCACTGAAGGTTTTTTTTGTGTGTGGTAAGCAGGCCTCTCGCTGTTGTAGCCTCTCCCGTTGTGGAGCACAGGCTCCGGACGCGCAGGCTCAACGACCATGGCTCATGGGCCCAGCCGCTCTGCGACATGTGGGATCTTCCCGGACAGGGGCACGAACCCGTGTCCCCTGCATCAGCAGGAGGACTCTCAACCACTGCGCCACCAAGGAAGCCCCACTGAAGTATTTTTGTACCCTCATCATAGCATGTTGAACAATGCAAAAAATCCTAAGTGTGTTACACTCGAGAGTGGTTAAATAAATCCAAGAGCCCTATGACATAGAATATTATTGCACCATTAAAATGATTTCAAAATCTTTTTGTGATATGGAAAAATTCTTAGATTACAATATTGGAAATGAAATCCAGGGCTCCAAAGGAAATATACAACATGACCTAAACCATTGTAAAAATTATGTGCATAGAATAAAATACTAGAAACACTCTAATGAAAGTAGTTTTTTCTGAGTGGTAAGAATTGTAAATGTTCATCACTTTCTTCCCTGTCCTTATCTGGATTTCCAAATTGCATTGAATGGGTATGCATTTCTTTTATAATCAGAAACACACTACTTTTAAAAAATGACTATTGCTCTTGATATTAACTTTTAAAAAGTAAATCAGGTTTTTTCTGCTAGCATTCATATTCAGAACCAGTCATTTCTGTGACTACACATAATTTTAGTTCCTTCTGAATGTGGAAAATGAGAGACAATATCAAAGAAAACCATAATTATTGTTATTTTTGATAAGATCATTTCATACTTTAATACTTCTTGAACACTTTCAAAAAACATGGGTCTTCATAAAGTCTGTGAAACATGGTATGAATGACGTACAAAAGGAAAAAAATGTGTTTAGTATTGAGAGAATAGAGTTCGTGCTTTCCTACCTGAGTTACTTACATAGTTTAGTTTACAATATGTTTCGTTGCAAGGACTGAAGGAAGGAATTTCATTTTAAAGTTCACATAAAACATAAGAGATTTTGAAGTTTTTGGAAGAAAATCAATTACTAGAAAAAATGATACAAGATTGCATACAAGTAATTGAGTAAAAACTTTTATTCCTCCCTGCAAAGATAAATTTTATATTAATGCGGATGCACTGTAAATGTCAACTTGACATTCTTTCGTTGCTATATTAGTTTCTTGATGTTGCCCAACAAATTACCCATGCTTAGTGAGTTAAAACAACAGAAATTTATTTTTTCACGTTCCTGGAGGCTAGAATATTGAAATCTAGTCTGCAGCGCCATGCTCCTTCTTAAGGCTCTGGGGGAGATCCTACCTTGCCTTTCCCCAGTTTTTGGTGGTTGCCAGCAATTCTTGGGGCAACCCTTGAAGTTCACTGGTTTACAGCTTTATCACTCCAATTTCTGCCTCTTTTTATTCATGTGGCTGTCTTCCCTCTGTGTCTGTCTGTGTCCAAAATTTTCCCTTCTATGTACCCACGATAATCCACATCATCTAAACTTGATTACATCTGCAAAGACCCTATTATTGCCCAATAAGGTCACATTGATGGGTACCAGGAACTATGACTTCAACATATCTTTCCTGGGGACACAAATCAAAACTGTACTCCTTCTCTCTTTCCTGTCCTTCTGTCTTTCCCTCTCCTTCCTTCCTCCCTCCCTTCCTCCCTTCCTCACACAAATTAAACACTTTCTTCTTTTGTCATCCTTGAACCTACAACCTCCCAGATGTATTTATACCTCGTTGACTGCTTTCCCTCAGTCTCCTTGCTAGAGCCTCCTTTTCTGGTCACCTCTCAAAATTTGCTGAGTCCAGAACTTGATTCTTAGCTTCTTTACCTTTAGAATCCTTAGATTTTTCCCTAGATGATCTTATCCCATTTCTAGGCTCTAAGTAGCATTTACAAAACCTTGTAATTTAGAATTGCTTAGGACTGGATACCAGACTATCTAACTATGCACTACTATGCCCTCATTCCCTAGATAATGTTATTAATTTCAGGCTTTCAGACATTATCTACTAGCAAAATATTCTCAACTTATCCATCTCCAGTCTGGTTTCTGAACCACAGTTCCTTTTCCCACCTGCCTACCGAGCATCTTTGTTTGGTGTCTCGCAGGCACTCAAAACGAGCATGTTCAAAATTCATCCTGAAGGGTTCTACCTCTCGTTCCTAAGAGGTTTCCGCCTTCAATGTTTTCCATCTCAGGAGTGGCTTCTACTCAGTTGCTGGTGGTAGGAATTGGTCTCACTTAGTTCAGATTTTAACCCCATTTCTCCTGGTTTGTTTCAAAGTCTTGGTGGAGAAGAGGAAACCCCAAGGAGCCTAAACACAGGGACCAGAGAGGTAAGAGAGTGGAGAGTCACAGGAGTGAAGGGAAAGGTGTCTTAAGAAGAGATTCATCAGCTGTTTTAAATGGTGCAACATTCCTTACAATGAAAACATTTTTAAAAATTTTCTTTAAATGGAACAATGTGGAAGTCAGTGTTTACTTTAAAAGGTGGGCTTTTAATGGAGATGTTGGGATAAAATATGTCGAGGCATAAATGGAGAACAAGGAAGTGGAGACAGATGGCATCTAAGAAGTTTGGCTATGGAGGCAAGTTGAAAGGGTGATGGCTTGCTAGGAGGTATGGTGTAAGGATATATTTGTTGTTTATTTGTTTTTATTGTTTTTAATTTGAAAGAAAGCATATTTGAATGTTGATAGGAAAGGCCCAGTAGAGCCATCAGAGAATGATTTAAAGGAAGCAGGATACTTGATGGAACAAAAATCCTAAGAATGCAGATTAGAGTGGAATCCAAAAATATATGACAGATTTGACCCCTGGCTGAAACACCTGCACCTGTAAGATTGAGACAGAAGACTCCTTCCCCTGAAATAGTTACAGGTTCAGATAAATTTGTGGATGAAGTGATAGGAAGAGGAGAAAATGTCTGATGTCTTCTGTCTTTGTTGGGGAGTATGAGGGAAGGTCATCCACTGAAAGTGACTGATAAGGGGTGAGGCATGATGCATGCGGGTAGTGAATTAGATGGGAGATAGTTTCCTTAGAGATTGGAAGAGTAAACTAATTAGAGAAGCATGGAAGAGTATCTGGCAGTACTGGGGTCAGATTGCGATTGGTAATCATGATTTCAGGGTAATATCAACATGCATGTTTTTAAATATATTGGTGTGACCTAGCCTGCTAACATACCATGTAGGTGTTTTAAGGAAGTTGGAGAGGTAGTATAATAGCCTTGACAACAGGTATGCTTTTGTCATAAGGCCAGAGATACCAGAAAAGTTGGGCCAGGAGACTGTCTTTGGGCAGCAGTGACTCATGCACAGCCAGTGGGGGCTTGCCACCTCACCTCATTTTCAGCTTTCCTAGCTTGTTCACCTCCTTCCAAATGACACATTTTATTTTACTTTGGCCTGGGACCCCTTATGTAACACCAAGTGGCTTTGCCTATCTCTACTTTATTCCGTTCTGGGCGGATTCGTAATAATTCTCACATGGCAATCTCAATCTTCTTTTCCACATCCTTGGAGTATATCATTAGCATGATTAAGAAATGCCATAATTTCTAGTTTTCCCCTAATTTTACAGTGATTTGTTATTTTCAGTTTGTGACCATTTAATGAGAAGAAAGGTGATATTCTTAAAACTTACAGGTGCTATATGAAGATTAACTTCAATTGTTTTCCTTAACATGTATCAGCAACTTCTAGAGAAAAACTTATGAATAACTTACTGTTAATTCGCTCAGTTTACACAAGTAAATATACAGTACTCTTAACTACAGAACAAGTCACATCCTGTTAATTAGCCTGGTTTGTACAAAGTAAACACACAGTAGTTTGAACTGTAGCTGTAATAGTTTAAAAATGAAGTGTGACTATAGAGCACTTCATCCTTTGAGTTTCCACACTAAAATGCTGAATAAAGAAATCCTGAATCCTCTTCTCCCAGTTTCTCAAACTAGTTCCAACCAAAAGATTTTCAAAAATCCACTTTACAAAATTTAGTGGTCATAGGAACATGCTAAAAATCACTAACTTGACCAGAGACAGATTTCTGAAAGTCTTTTGCAGAGGCCTAAAGAATATTTCTATATCTTTTAGTCTTATCTTGCTCTGTTCCTTAAATCAATTCAGCTATTTTTATGCTCCAGTTATTTCTTTTCCTGGATACATGTTCAAAGACTGTTAAGTAGAAATCATCCTTTAAACATTCTCTTCTAGAGGCAACCACGAGACCTAATTTCTGATCTTTTATAAGGCCATTGCTACCAACCAGGCCAGAAGTAGTCAGTGTGGGTTCCCATTTCCACCAGGGACCTCAATATCAAGGTTTTGCACTCTGCTACCTTAAGGACAACAAAATTATAGCAGTCATAATGATAATGATGCTACTTTTCATTGAGCACCTGTGAATCAAGAACTTTCCTTGCACTGTTTCATTTAATTCTACTTAATCCTCAAAGCAAACCTTTCTGGGATTCAGTGGCAGAATAGGCCTGGTAGCACAACTCTCAGAGACTTCTGGGTAAAAGTTCATCATTCTAGTTCCATACCTGGGAATTCTTGAATCTGCCTGGACCAGACTCTGTTAGCCTAGGAAGGCTGGTAATAAACGATGGGAAGTTCATTCAAGACTGACTATATATCACACATACAATAATTCTGGGATTGGTGAGGGCTATCTGGCTCAGGTAACAAGGTTTTCAGCATGTCTCCAGGCAAGGCTATTTGTAGGATGACCCCAGTCTTATATATGTAAGATCACAGCTGTAAAAAACACTGAACACTCAACCTCTAGAGGTTCTGATGTTACTTCATTCCCTCACTGCGTTATCCACCCCGTGTATGCGTCCTCCTACCAGCTGCACCAGCACCATGTGGTTGATCATCCTACCTCCAGGGTGAAGCCTCTCCCTCTGCCTTGGATGATGTATCCCTGCCAGGTATCTTCACCATACTGCTTCCTTCTGTACCTTTCAGATGAGAAAATTCTATTTGATGAGCCGAGTGTTTTCTCTAATTACATCTTTCCATTAATCTGAGCCTACTGTTAGCATGTGTCTATAGCATGGTTACACAGCATAACTATCCCTCTTTTTACTAATTAAAGGGAAAAAAACCTGGAAGGCAACATGGTTGTGTAAAGTTACAGGTCATCCAGCACTGAAACAAAGGTCTGTGTGGTTTGAATATCGTCACCCTGCACATCACTGGGACTGCAGGGTGATATGATGAGGCCATGGGAACCTCACTACTGAGGTATCATGAAGGATCACTCTAGGTATACTTTACATCTAAAGTAACACTCATAGACCTAAAAGAGTGGCTCTAACCAAGGAAAATTTTGCCTCCCAGAGCACACTTAGCAATATTTTTAGGGGGGTGCTTCTGGAAACTAGTGGGTAAAAACCAGGTACGCTGCTGAATATCCTACAGTGCACAGGACAGTTTCTTACAACAAAGAATTATCTGATCTAAAATATCAGTAACGCCAAGTTTCAGAAACCCTGCCCTAAAGATTTTTGGTGTTCTGTAAAATACAACAATACTTTGAATATTTGTGTTGAATATTGAATATTTGTGAGGCAGGTGTGCTTTATCTGTGACCACTCCTCACCTCCCCATCTGGACGTCTCTGCTGGAAGTGCTGTTCTTTCCTCATCTCTCTGGGACAATAGGATGAGTCTCACTTAAAAGTATTCACATTCATGTATTGGATGTTTATTTTTTAGTATTTTTACAAATATTTTTTAAAGTGACCATAATAAATATGTTTTTCAAACCCCTCAAAAACTGTATGTGGAAAAAAATTAATTCTAATTCAGATATTTTCAGTTTATAATCTGTGGCTCTTCTTTTGTTCCAACATGTAACAATAATGGGTAACATGTAAAAAAAATACTAAAAATTCATTACTGTATTTAAAATAAAATTAATACCTTCATAGATCAGAAATGAGAGGAATCATACAGAGGTAAGTGGGCTACTTTCTTACCAGTACAGAAATAAGCAGAGTTGAAGAAAAATTCTAGCCTTGCAGAAAAAAAAAGGAGATTAAAAAGTCTTCAGCCCCAACAATAACAAAAAAGCATGCTGAAAAAAAAAATGAGCAAAGGACTTGAATAAACATTTCTCCAAAGACATTACACAAGTGGCCAATAAGCACATAAAAAGATGCTCATCAACATTAGTCTTTAGGAAAATTCAAATTAAAACTATAATTAGATATCATCTCACACCTATTAGGATGGCTATTATAAAAATAAAAACAGAAAATAACAAATGTTGGCAAGGATGTGGAGGAATTGTAACCCTTGTGCATTGGGAATGTGAAACGTGGAATGTAAAATTGAAATGTGGGATGGTGAGAGTGTAAAATGGTGCAGCCACTGTGGAAAACAGTATGGTGGTGCCTGAAAAAAATAATCATAGAATTACCATATGATGCAGCAATTCATTTTCTGTGTTTATAGGCTCCAAAATTGAAAGCAGAGACTTGAGTGATCGTAAGTCCATGTTCATAGCAGCATTATTCACAATAGTCAAAAGATGGAAGCAACCTAAGTGCCCATCAACAGATGAATGGATAAATAAAACGTAGTATATACGTACAATGGAATATTATTTAACCTTAAAAAGGAAGGAAATTCTAATATATGCTTCAACATGGATGTACCTTGCAGGCTTATACTAAGTCTTGAAATAAGACAGTTACAAAAGGACAAATATTCCATGATTCCACTTGTATGAGTTACACAGAACAGTCAAATTCACTGAGGCAGAAAGTAGAATGGTGGATGCCTGGGGCAAGGGGAAGGAGGGCATAGGGATTTATTGTCTAATGGGCACAGGGTTTTAGTTTGGAAAGATGAAGAAGTTCTGGTCATGGATGGTGGTGATACTTACACTGCAACGTGAATAGCCTTAACGTCACTGAAGAGTACACATACAAATTTAACACCTCAAGGTTAAAATGGTACATTTTATGTTATGTATATTTTACCATACAAAAAAGTTCCCAGTCCAAAACTGGAAACAACCAAAATATCTATCAACACTCCAGTGGATAAATAAATTATGGTACATTCATACAATGGAATACAACACAGCTACAACACAACAGCATGAATAGATTTCAGACATAATCCTGAGCTAAAGGAGCCAAAGAGTACATACTGTAGGATTATACTTCCATTTATGTGAAGTATAACTTCATATAAAACTAGTCTATGGTCATAAAAATCAGAACAATGTTTACCTTTGTGGGGGATATTGACTGGGAAGGGGCACTAGGGAAATTCCTAGGGCTGGAAATGAGGTACATCTTGATCTGTATGTTAGTTATAGGGTGTCTACATATGTGTACTTTATTATATATGTTATACCTAAATTTTAGTAGAAAAAAATCTCACCATGTAAGGCTGAGGACCTAAGTCAGTGTCACTTTCTGAAAAGAGTTATGTGACCTTCTTATACTCATGAAAAAGTTGGAAAGACCTACACCTGTCTTTGCCTGATACTATAATTAAAGGAGCTGCTGGCATGAGGAGGTGGGGATGAAGCCAGTACACAAAGATGCAAGAGGAAATAGACACTATTTGAGGCCAGGTTATTCCACTAGCTTGGTGATGTACAGGCAAAATTCCCAGTGTCACTGGATTGGTTGCCCTGCACCATACACACACACACACACACACACACACACACATATATACATATATATGTGTATATATATGTGTGTAACAGGGGCTATAATTTAAAACTTTAATGTATTTTTGTCTTTCTGAGTAATGACCTCCTACCATCTATGTCCACCCTAGAAATCCTTTTGCAGGGAGAGGGTGGAAAAGCTGGAAGAGATTAGAATTTGCTATGGATCATTGCCATGAGAAAAAGATAATAGCTTCTACATCTCAAAGTCGTTTTTTATACATATGGTTCAAGCTGAACTTGAAAAGATTAATAAAATAGAGATGCTATGACTCCTGATATTTTGCTCAGTATTTCATGCCAAGATGTTATTTTGAATATATGCCACCTTTTTCCCCCCCCAAATATGAGGCTACCACAATTATAAAAGCTAAGGGGAATTGTTTGCCCAATAGGATGCTGGTAAAAGATTGTGTATTCATAGTCAGAAGGTGTGAGGAGAATTTCAATAACCTAGGACTAGTGGGTGTTTTATGTTGTCTTCATTAGCCCTTAATGCTTTCTTTTATTGCCTCCTTTTTTTGTGGCAGTGGTGTCTTTGGGCTGACTTTCTGAGAGTCAGCAGTATAAGAGCCATTCACAATAAGGTATTCTGCTTCCTAAGGGAAGCTGAAGAGGGTAGAATTTAATATTTGTAGTATGTCTTTAATTTCAAAAGTCAGAAGGAAAAATATTGAAATATTCAAATAATTATTAGTCGACACTTTTGTGCTTTATACCCCACACAGGAATTTCATAGCGGAATTCTGTGAGATTGACTGATTAACTACCAGATTTTATCAATTCTAAGATGCATATTAGAAAATATTTTAGCATCTTTAAATTGAGATGCATGTTAAAATCCTGGTATTTTATGATCGTGGTCAGCTAATTATAAGTCATTATCTTGTTATATAAAATTCTTCAAGAAATACCAATATCAAAGATACTTTGCTCAATGAAATATGATAATTCACAGTGGCACGTAGAGTGCCCACTATGTGCCAGGTACTATGTGAAGTGTTGAGAGTAAAGAAAAAGGCAGAGATAATCCCCGCTTCCCATGGAGTTTACAGTCTGTGAAGGAAATAGTTAACAAACAGTATTAAAATAAAGAATAATGAGTGCTATAGCAGGAAAAGCATAGTAAAAATTATTCTGTATGTTACTGTGAGGGTGTTTTTTGATGAGATCTACATTTAAACTGGTGGACTTTGAGTAAAACAGATTGCCCTCCATGATGTGGGTGGGCCTCATCTAATCAGTTGAAAGCCTGACTTGAACAAAAGATAGACCTCTTCTGAGCAAGGGGAAATTCTGCAGTAGACAACTTTCATACTTGAACTGAATTATGGGCTCTTCGCTGGTTTCCAGCCTGCTGGTCTACCCTACAGATTTTGGACTTGCCAGTCTCCATAATTGCATGAGGCAGTTCCTTAAGTAAATCTTTTTCTCTCTGTATATACACATATTATTGACTCTGTTTCTCTGAGGAACCCTGACTAATACAGCAACCTATTCCCTTGGTCAGGTGTCCTTATATCTAGCAAATGCTATGCTGCATTTTGTAACAAATATATGTTAATACTTCCATATTTCCTTCCTAAAATTTAACAGTAGACAATATAACCTACCAAAACAAGTGATAAAAGTCAATATGATGTTGTAACTGTACCATAAGTAAACATAAAATGAAATATACTTAGAATAAGATAATTTTCACCATGAAAATTCACAGTCTTGACTACCCTAAAAGACAGAATGAAGTAGGTAAATGCTTGCAATGATTTACAATAAGTATAGCTCTAAGATGAATAAAAAGGCCAGAAGTTATTTTGAGCCAGAAACACCAGTAAATGAAGAATCAAAGGTTTTGAGTAGACCCTAAAGTAAAAACTACAGTTAGGAAAGGAAGAAAAAAAAAAAAAAAAAAAGACCTGAGTTATTGCTCTATGATAAGGAAAGACGTTAAGTTAACTTTAACTGAAGTAAGAATAATGTTCCAAACCAAACTGAAGACTATTGAAATAACAGAAATGAGAAAATATGATACTCATATCATAAATGAGCTGGACCATATTTATAAAAGTATTGTATCAAGAATATTCTATATATTATACACATGTTATCACATAAAATACGTCTTTACCAAGAAATTCACTAACTACTTCTAGTATTTAATGAGATCTTGAAATCCTATTGGCGTTACAGAGAAAAACAAAAACAAAAATAAAACATAAAAACCCCACCTCTTTTAAACTGGTAGAGAATCCTGACTCTTACAGACATCATTACAGATAGTAAAAAAGCTGGTGTCTAGAAAAGATAAACAACATCCTTCACCAAAAAAAGGCTTATTTTTTTCAAGATGTGCTATGTATAACATTACTCTTAAATATATCTTCTATAAAATTTCTCATGTAAATAAATCATAAGAAAGTTAAATTTTTCATTTTCAGAGATACAAAACAAATTAATTAGAATTTAAGTTTCTTTTGCATGAGTGATTTTGGTTATTGTTTTCTTCCGAGCAAACATGAAATGACTATATATTTACATACTGGATATATTCAAACTTCTCTTTGTGTTCTTTATTAAGCACAATTGTCTAGGACAGAAATTTTGCTCAGTTCTTTCCAATTCACAAACTCTTCTCTTAGCATTAACTATGGCAATGAATAAATCATTTATAATATCTGATTTACAGTGCCCTTCAAATTCTTAATTTAAATTGGAGTTCTGTTAGGTAGTTGATTTCTGTGGTTTCATTTTCAGATGGTATCAACCTATGGACAAAATAATGAAATAACAGATTTAGTGATTCATGGAACTATTATTAAGGTATTATTCACCACTCAATGATTAGACATATTCTTTTCAAGAATACGTCGGCACAAAACACTATAGACTTCAAAAGACTGTTTAGATTAAGAGATATTTCTAGCTAGAAGCACTTGACGAGTTCATTCCTGTTGGAGGATCAGCTGTGACATGGTTCTGAATTTGCTATTAGTAGGAAAACCAAATTGCACTGAAGGAGGAGTCCAGAGAAGGAAAGTGTATTTCTCAGGATTCATTCTTTGGCAAATAACAGAGACCCAACTCAAACAAATTAAAGCAAAACCAAAATCTACTTGCTGACACAACTAAAAAACCCAGAGTTCCAGGTGCTCATCGCCAGAACTCCTCTCCTCTCTCTTAATTTTTTTTTCTAGCTTTCATATCTGTTGTCATTTTTAAAAATTCAAGTATAGTTAATTCACAATATTGTGTTAGTTTCAGGTGTACAGCAAATTGATTCAGTTATACACACATATATATATTTATTCTTTTTCAGATTCTTTTCCCTTATAGGTTATTACAAAATACTGAGTATGCTGCACTGTAGATCCTTATTGGTTATCTATTTTATGTATAGTAGTGTGTATATATTAATCCCAAACTGTTAATTTTGATTTCTTGCATGTGGCTCTACTCTCAGAAAAGCTTTTTCTTATGGTGACATATCCACTAGCAACTCCATGCTGATATTTTCATAACTATGCCCTTGCCCTGCCAACAAAGTGAGAGACCTCTTTCCTCAATGATTTCAGCAGAGTCAAGTCAAATATGTATCTCTGACGCATAGATTGTTTCCAGAAAGATGGAATATGATGATTGTTCAACTTGGTCACATGTCCATTCCTGGACTGGAGACTGGAAAAGGGGGGATAGAAAGAATGGGGCATAGGGTCAGGCCAACCTAAATGATATGGACTGAGTGTGGGGAAGGGGTGGTTCTCAAAGGAAGATCCAAGTGTCCTCTGTAGACACAGGGAGGGTGGGCAGGTGAAAACCACTAGTTGGCCATGCTCATCTCACTCTCAGGGCTTAGAAAGAGCAGATGATGGAAAAAGGGTTGGAGAGTAGAAAAAAAAAAAAAAAATGAAGAGAGAGGAAACCTCAACCTCCTAGCACAATGGGTGGGAGTTGTCAGAGAAAATAGTTCTGAAACCCAGTTTGGCAAAACATGTCAATAAGTCAAGAGACAAGGTGTTGAGGCAAGGAAAGTGACTTTATTCTAGAAAGCCAGCTAAGCGAGAAGATGGTGGACTAGTGTCCTTAAAAACCATCTTAGGGCTTCCCTGGTGGCACAGTGGTTGGGAGTCCGCCTGCTGATGCAGGGGACGCCGGTTCGTGCCCCGGTCCGAGAGGATCCCGCATGCCACGGAGCGGCTGGGCCCGTGAGCCATGGCCGCTGGGCCTGCGTGTCTGGAGCCTGTGCTCTGCGGCGGGAGAGGCCACAACGGTGAGAGGCCCACGTACCGCAAAAAAAAAAAAAAAAAAAAAACCATCTTAACATCTCGGCACAGGCAATGGGCTTTAAAGGCAGAGTGAGGGGTGTGCGAGCAGCTTGTGACAGTTCTGGGATTGGTTGGCATCAAGATGAATTTTCGAGTGTCACCAGTCTTCTGGTTTCCGCCGGTCTGGGGTCTACCTGCTTGTGGTCAGCAGTTTTCATCTGGTGGAGGTCTGCTTCCTATAAAACAACTTAGGAATGTGTGTCAGACCTTTACCTACATCTTTCAGGGAATTTGGTGACCTGGCTATGTGGCTGGTTTATAGTCTAAATTGTCACTGGTGTCCTGATCCAACAGCTATTCTTTGTTTCTACATCTTCATGTTCCCTAATCATTAACTCTTGAACCAGCTTTTGACCATCAGGGGAGGCCTGGGAGACTAAAGCAAAAGCCTTTTACTTCAAAGGACAGGGACACAGGGGCTGGTATACGGTTTCAAGGGTTCAATCCCCCCTTTTCTTTGATATTCCTCAGTTTTGAGGGGAACGGGTTTGGAACAAAAAAGGGAATACAATTTTGTATGGAGAGGTTAATCATAAACTTGGCAACGGAACTGTGTTTCAAAAGCAGACTTAATCAGCTCAGAAATGAGCATGGGAGTGAAGTTCCCAGAGGAACTAACTTCCATTCCATACAGTCAGTGTTGAATTAAATGTGGATCTCACTTTTAACAATGATTGCCAGGACTTCAGGAGTGGAAATGGCTGTTAGCTAAATTATTTGAGCTTCCTGCAAACTCACACTTTCCAGATTACGTGGATGATGGCTTCCAGTTTTATGGTCCAGGGAGTAGTTCCATAGTTTTTTGTTCAGTTTAGTATAATTATAAAGCAACCTTCATCTCTGTGTCTCCTATAATGTGATGAGAAGCTAGCCTGATTTTATTGGGCAGATCCTATATTACACTTTTGTACATGTAATCCAGAAGAATAACAGGCATCTGCTGGAAGAGTAAAACAGAATCTTGTAGGAAGTAAACACATTCCATTGGTTGTGTAATTGAGTGATTAGGGCCGTGTATCTGTCTCCTGCAGGCTGACTAAACGGATTTTATAAACAGCTTTGCTTTAGGCTACTTGCAGCCACATGCCAGCCTGTCTTAAACTTTCATATTCTATTTAAAAACAAAAAAAATTTTTCCTGAACCTGAATCCCACAGCTCTACTAGTCTATATGTGTCAGTGTAGCTCTCTCACATACATACCAAGTACTCTAATTTGGTAGAGAATATTACAATGAGAAGAGAATGGACAGTTCTATCAGGCCAGAAGCTCAGCCTCCCAGACCAGGGAGATTTTCAACTACACTGCCTTGGAAGTCTAGACAAACCATAAAAGGAAAATAACAATGCCTTTTTCTTAATATACTATCAGCATCCTGTTTCATTATGGAATATGTGTGGAGAGCAACAAGAAATATTTTATAATTAACTTTTAACAGCATTTGCATTGTACTTTGGAAACAAAATCAAATATTTGTACCATATGTGGTATACATATAACATTTATGACAGGCTTTTTATAGAAGTTAATTATTTTTATAATCAACAAAGTTCTGAGTCCAGAAATTTTAGTGGTAACTCAGATACATATCAAATTTGAGTATAAGAACATTTAAAAGTTGAAAACTTTTATATATGCATATTTAATAAGGGAGAAGCTAAGTTATTACCTTGTGTAAATACTCCTAGTTGATAGTGATTATTTTAAAAGAAGAAATTTGCTGACATAATAAATAGTTTGTTTGTGTATGATCAAAGTATTTAGTCTGATTCTACCAGCTGTATGACCTGGGCAAGCCACTGAACTTCTAGGGCCTCATTTTCCCATGAGAAACTTGGATTTTATCATTTCTGTGGATCTCTGGAACTCTAAAATTCTAATTTCCTAAAAATGAGGATGTCTCTTGTTTAATCTGCCGCTAGACAGAATGGGATTTTAATAGTTCTGATCAGATAGATATAGTATATCATGTTTAAAAACAAAAACAAAGTAAGTGTGTAAAATGAGAAAAGTTTCTCCTGAACTTCTGGTAACTTTCATCATCTTGAATTTGCTCCCTGCAGGAGGGAACAACTATCGATTTAGTAGCTTGTAGACAAATTTCACGCTTGGCATCTCTGCCCCTCATCTTGGTATCTAAAAATTTAAACTATATTATTTATGAATATAGTTTGAGTTTTCAGATGCAGCTGAAACCAAACTAATGTCTGGAGAAATAATGGCATTCTTCATCTTTCAGAGTTTCAGCCAAGGTTTTTTTTTTGGTTTTTATTTTTTTTAACATTTTTTTATGGTATAGTTCTGAACCATATACAAAATTCAAGAGACTTCCCCCTTTCCTAAGGACTGATCAAACCTAGACTGACAATCCCTAGGACTTCCCTGCAACAAAGTGACCTTTTCTGTGTTCCCATATAAGATGAAGCCTTATTTCTCAAACATCTCCATAGGTTCGTGTAAGGCAAAATCATAGCAGAACTAATAAAGGCAGTTTATCTCTAAATGGATAAAATATGTGAGACAAATCAAGGTGAGAAGGAAAATGACTCTCATTGACTCATACTCTGGGCTATGTTGATTCCTTCTAAGGAAAGCTAAAGTCAAACGATAATTTATCCATAGAAACCTCACAGGACTAAAGGCCTTATAGAGTAAGAGTGACACTAATAATTTTTCTAGACTTTACCACGTTCTGCTGCAAAGCATCTATTATGGACAGTTGCTACACAGTTGGTTGATTTAAGACTGATTCTATACCTTTTATTCAATTTCTCCAAGGCTAAATTACATACTAAGCTATATTTCTAGTTAGGACATAAACACAAAATGTACAGATTTCATATATTAGTCATTAGTAAATTTTGGAATCTATTCGAGGTAAATTTGATACATTGCAAATGATTTGATTTTGTGACTACTTTCCCCACTTATTTTAGATAATGCAAGGAACAAGGGGTGAACTGTGATATTTAGCTTTCTATTACCTGTACTATTTGAAAGCATGAATATTTTTTGTGGAGACTGGTCAGGAGAACAAAGGTTGCAATTTGTTTTTCAATAATTGTGTTAACTTGTGTTAAATTTGCCTTTCAATTATTGCTGCATTTAAACGTTTTTGATTGTCATAGTGATATGAAAAAAATCAGAATGCTATCCATAACCTTTGTAAAATTGTCACAAACTTTATAAATCAGATAACATTAACAATGTAAAGTGACGTAAATTTCAAGAAATTTCGAGTACACTTTGTGAAGTTATTACCTCATTCAGGTTAATTAACATGTCCATCACCTCACATAGTTAGCATTCTTCCTCCCACCATGGTTGGCATTAGCACTGTCCTAGGCTAAGCCCTAATTATCTTGTGTTTCACTCTTTACAGAGACTTTCCCAACTGGTCCTCCTGCCTCCAATATCCACTCTTCCATTTCCTTCTGTAGATTATTGTCAGATCAATTTTCTTTATGACTGCTCTCAGTATGTCACCTCCTACTTGAAAGCTTTCCTTACTGCCAACTCTGTTAAGTCCAGGCAGCTCAGTCTGGCTTCCAATATCTTCTATGATACAGCCTTCTGCTACCTCTCTCACCTTACTATTCTCTTCTCTTGTCATCCTATACCCCTTCTCTCTGTGTGCCCCAACATCATAACAATGCCGTATTTTTCATCCAGTTGGTTAAGAACTCTCTCTTCTCTAAACTCCTATAAAACTTGTGGTTTGTTCTCCTTTGGGACTTGATTAGACGCTGACTTATGACAACTCATTTGCTATAATGATATATTTTTCATTAACCTGTAGATTGTGATGTGTGGTGTGTCTCCTTACTCTGTTAAATATTAAGCTCTTTGAAAGAGAGAATGTAGAATCATACCTCCCAAGGTTCCAGGCTAATCTAATTAGTGGATTTTGAGATATCAGCTGAATTAATGAAGTTAAAACAGTAGATTCAGTATTTTAAATTACCACAGTATGCATAAACAGTACTAAAAGAATGTACAGTAAAATGTTTGTTATATTTTTCACAAGGGGCAGAAGTGATTTATTCATTATCCAACAAGTACTTGTGGGGTGCTAACTCTGTTCCCGGCACAGTTCTGGTTCTAGGCATACAGAGAGAGAGAGCTGGACTAAGTCTCTACACTCATACAACTTACATTAAAGTAAACGGAGACACACACCCACAAAAGAAAAAATGGGGAGGGGATAAAGAAAGAAGACATAAGCTAGACTAAGTACTATGATAAGAATTAAAATGATATAATATAATAAAGAATGGCTTCTTAAGTGCTCTAGACTGTGTGGTCAGGAAAGTTCTCTCTGAGCGGATGTCATCTGAGGTGAGTTATGATAAGCCATCCCAAGATTTTTTTAAAGAACGTTGCTGGCTATAGCAACAGCCGCTATTGCAAAGAGACTACATTGATTCTGAGTGTGACATATTCAAGGAAATAAAAGAAGGCTGCATTGATGAGGCCTGATAAGGTTAGGAGGTGGGCATCCTCTAGACTGTTTTGAAAGCCAGGATAATGAGTTTAGATTTTAATCTCAAATGGAATTTTTACTTTTAAGAAAGGTGTGTGACTGATATGATTAGACTATTGTTTTAAAAGATTCCTCTGATTTTGTGAAGTAGACTATGGGAGGCATGGAGATTGTTGCAGTGGTCTACGGTATAGGTTATGGAGACTTGAATCATGATGACTGTACTGGAGAAAGAGTGAGATGGAGATTTTCAGGAAATATTTTGGAGATTGACATGACAGGATTTGATGAGAGATTAGATATGGATCTAGGAAAAGGGAGTAACCAAGAATAAATCCTAGGTATTAGGCTTGAGCTGGAATGGAGGGGTGAGGATGGGTTGTATCACTTTTTGAGCTGGGGAAAATTAAGGCAGAGTAAGTTGAGGGCGGGGAAGGAAATCAGTGTTTCTGTTTGGTACCATTTAATTTGTGATGCCAATTAAGCATCCAACTAGAGATGTATTATAGGCCTTTGTTTTCGAGTCCGGAGTTCTGGGAAGATTGGGAGATCTCAGTGTTGTAGATAAATATTTTGGAGTTGTTAATGTGTAGATTCTATTTATAGCCGTGGAGCTAGATGAGATCACCTTGGAAGACTATATAGGAGAAAAGAGAAGCAGAGGAACGGGGGTTTCATTAAAGACCCAGAAGGAGAAGAGCTACAAAATTTCAAAAGGAGCATCCTAGGCAAATAGGAGAACAACCAAGAGAGTGTGATGTCATGAAATAACATATTTCAAAAAGGAGAAATGCTTAGGGATGATTTTATTTTCTGTTTGTGCTTTCCTGTATTTCTCAGATTTTTTTCTGTCAATGTAGTGAATATTTGGAGCATCTCCCTAACATATATTTCTATAAAGTTGCTGTGTGGTTTGGATGGGCTTGACCCTACCGCTGATTTCCAGAGTGTGCCTAGATTGGTATATGCCACCGTTTCTCAATGCAGATGCTGTTAGTATTTTGAACAGTATAATCCATCATTGTGTAAGACTGTTCAGGAATGGCAGACTGTTTAGCTTCCTACTAAATTCTACTAAATTCCAATAACACCCTCAGTCATTTTGACAATCAAAAGAACATCTTTATAACAATATAACTTGTATGGATTCTTATGTTATGAATGAGCCTGTCTGTATATAGAGATGTACTAGAATGTTAAACTGGTTTATATAATTTGTTTGTCCATTCATTCATCATGCACTTATTGAGAGCCTGTCATGTCTCAGCCATTGCAGTCAGTACAGGGAATACAAAGATGCTTAAGACGCATTCCCTTGGGGAGCTTGCAGTTATGGATCAGACACAGAGAAACCAATAATAACAATATAATGTGATGAGCGCAACACTGAAGTTGTGTACCCATTATGGTAGTGCTGGAAAGGAGAGAGTGATCAGTTTTATCTGAATGTCTAGAGAACTCAGATTTCAGCACTGTTCCTTCCATTCCCTGATAAAAATGCCTAAACTGTTTATACAAATGATACACTTTTGCTGACCTTCTGATTTCCTTCTAGGAGTCTAGAAATTTGATACATGTTAAGGTGCTAGTTAAGGGGTGCCTATGTGCCAAGCCCCCATTAAAAATTCTGGCACTGAGTTTTTAATGAGCTTCCCGAATAGACAATATTTCACATGTATTGTCACAACTTTTTGCTGGGGGATTAAGTGCATCCTGTGTGACTCCACTGGGAGAAGACTCTTGGAAGCTTGCACCTGGTTTCCTCCAGACCTCACTCCATGTACCTTTTCCCTTTGCTGATAGTGTATCAGCAAGCTGTATATATATATATCCTAACCTTCTATCCTTCAGCTGTAATAAATCACAACCATAAGTATGACTATATTCTGAGTTCTGTGACTCCTCCCAGCAAATCAACCTAAGGGTCGTATTGGAGAGACCCAGGACAGGATATATTTTGGGAGGTCCTCTTTGGCAGAGGGAACCGCATTGGGTCGGAGACAAGAAGACTCAGAAAGAAACAATGTATATTTGGGGAAGTGCACCTCATTTTGAATGATTCTGCTAAGATGGGGAGTTCATTGTACAAGAGACCAAAGGTGACCTTAAACATTATCTAGGTATTTCATTCTCTCTCTTTTTAAGGGCTTTGGTTAGTCTGATTCTTCTTTGACCATGCCGCCTTAAAATCTTGATGTTTCTTACAGGGAATGAAAACAGAGAGGTAGTAATAGTCCAGCTGAAGTCATGGACCCAACTCAAATATCACTGCTTTTATGAAAATTTTTCTGATTGTTACCAGTAAAAATGAAACCTGTCCCTAGTCTTGTTTTTCAAGATATTTATTATAAAATAAGCTTCTTGAGAGAAGATTTGTGTTTCATTTGTTTTATTTATCCTTAATGCAGTGCCAAGGATAGTGTTTTGTCAATAGAAGACATTTAATGAACATTATGATCCTTTATGAGATTATGGGTTTCTTACAAATGGGACCATATCTTATTCATCTTTGTATCTCTGGGATCTAGTACAATATCTGGTTTACATAATCCATTCCTTCATTCTCAGGATATTTATTGAGCACTTGTGGTGTGGCACACACAGTTCTGGGTGCTTATAATTAAATAGCAAGCTAGGTAGCAGGGCTAACATGTCACATGGTAACTGGATAAATGTTTGTTGCATTCAGTTGTATTTGTCTGCTCTTACATAAGTCAGCCAGAGTACCCCACAAGCCTGGCACTGTGAAAGCTGTACCTTTCTTTATCCTTTATGTTGCTTGCTATATTCCATGATCAATTATTCCGGTTTTGAAACTTATAACTATTGCTGATCTTGTCATTCAGAGAGTTTTTTTAGAAATAGCATAAAATATGTGGGATTGACATACACTACTATATTTAAAATAGATAACTAACAAGGACCTACTGTATAGCACAGGGTACTCTGCTCAATATTCTGTAATAACCTAAATGGGAAAAGAATTTGAAAAATAATTGTTATATGTATGTGTATAACTGAATCACTTTGTTGTACAACTGAAACTAACACAATATTGTAAATCAACTATACTCCAATATAAAATAAAAATTCAAAAAAAAGAAATGACATAAACTCCCAGTCTAAAACAATTCTAACCAAAGACACAATTTCATTGACCAAGATGGAATATGACAATTATAAACTAAAATGTGTAACTTAGATTATATGTTCCAGCGAGAGCAAGGATTTTTATTTGGTTTTTTGACTTCCATATTCTCAGAATTTATAATAGTGATTGGTATACAGCAATTGCTCAATTAAAAGTTGTTCACCAATTAGTGGAATAATTATGTTTGTATCCAAGCAACTTTTTATTAATGAAATATTACTTAGAATGATTTTTTTCAGGAAATACTATTAGTCATGGAAACCAAAACATACAACACAATGTAAAAGAAGCTGAAAACCTCAAGGTGATTCTATAATGAAAACAATTTCCAAAGATGGGAGGCAGACAACTTAGGCTCCCAGTGCTTTGCCATTAACTTGCAATAATATGACCTTTGGTCATTTTAAACTTTCTGAACCTCAGTTTTCTCTTCTGTGAATTAGAGGTATTAAAAGAGATTTCTAAACTCTCTTTCAGCATATTAAATCTGTGTGATTGTTTAAAAGGAATGGTATCTCATTGGAGTTATGTAAAACCTAATTTGATTAAATTTTAGACTAATTCCATCAGTTGCTGGTCATTTTCTCATATTCAAAATTTACTAATGTCTCAGAGTGGGAGGACAGTGGCATGACAGTGGCAGGCAAATACAAACAATGCTATGAACTTACAATGTTATAAACAGGAAAAACTGTTTCCACCAGATGAGGCTTTATCAGAAAATAAAATAAAGAGCTAGGCAATGGGAAAGTAGGGAACACAATAGGATGATGAATTTTTTTAAAAAAATTATTTATTTATTTTTGGCTGTGTTGGGTCTTCGTTGCTGCGTGCGGGCTTTCTCTAGTTGCGGCAAGCGGGGGCTACTCTTCGTTGTGGTGCGCGGGCTTCTCATTGCGGTGGCTTCTCTTGTTGTGGTGCTCAGGCTCTAGGCACGCGGGCTTCAGTAGTTGTGGCATGTAGGCTCAGTAGTTGTGACGGGCTCTAGAGTGCGGACTCAGTAGTTGTGGCACATGGGCTTAGCTGCTCAGTGGCATGTGAGATCTTCCCGGACCAGGGCTTGAACCCGTGTCCCCTGCACTGGCAGGCAGATTCTCAACCACTGTGCCACCAGGGAAGCCTGGATGATGCATTTTTTATCTTTGTCTTTTATGATGTATTTGAATTTAGGTTGTGCAGAGCAGGAAGAAGGTTAGATTGACATAGACTGATGTAGGAAGACTGACTTTCTTTTCCGAAAAATTTATCATAGAATTTCACATTTCTAATTGATATTAAATTTATTACCTATATTTTTAATAGTGATATGTCTTAGATCTATTACTTACATTTTATTATAATAGTTTCCAGTAAAATTGTATAATTTCATAAAACAATGTATTTGATGCAATAAAATGAATACAGTGATATTTAGTTTCCCTC
Organism: Hyperoodon ampullatus; assembly: GCF_949752795.1. Classification (NCBI taxonomy): domain Eukaryota; kingdom Metazoa; phylum Chordata; class Mammalia; order Artiodactyla; family Ziphiidae; genus Hyperoodon; species Hyperoodon ampullatus. The sequence goes on from NC_136925.1 coordinate 5,664,074, forward strand.
TGTGCCAAGCTCTCTTGAGAATTAACAGATGTAAAACACTATAACACATAGCTCACATTATTGAGGATTACCATGGGATAGGATGCTGTTGTTATTTACCCAAATATACAATTATCCAGGGTTTTCATTGGGAATTAGAATTCTTGGACAAAAACAAGTTTTTACCATGGAGTCTGAATTAGGCAGACAAGTAGCTTAAACAGTAAGCAGTCTTTTCAGATTGATTTTTTTTTCCCCTCATCAAGAGTCTGTGCCAATGGGACTTCCTTGGTGGCGCAGATTCCGTCTGCCAAGGCAGAGGACACGGTTTGAGCCCTGGTCCTGGAAGATCCCACATGCCACGGAGCGGCTGGGCCCATCCGCCACAGCTGCTAAGCTTGTGCTCTAGAACCCGTGAGCCTGCGTGCCACGGCTGCTGAGGCCTGTGTGCCTGGAGCCCATGCTCCGCAACAGAAGAGACCACCGCGGTGAGAGGTTCATGCACCACAATGAGGAGTGGCCCCTCTTCGCCGCAACTAGAGGGGGCCCGCGCGCAGCAGCGAAAACCCAGTGCAGCCCAAAAATAAATAAATAAACAAATAAATAAATGTATTTTAAAAAATAAAGAAAAAGGGAAGGCCAAAATTATTTTTTAAAAATTACAAAATAGTCTGTGTCACTGACGTCTGGCTTTCCTCAGGATTCATGTCATGAAATCTTTATCTTAAGAAATATTTGTTAAAAATAGAAAGTATTTAGTGTGTATTCTTATCATATGATGGCTATAATGTAGCACCAGGCATTAAGTTATATCTGCCCATAGTTTATTTATCCAAATGTAAGTTTTTAAAGGACCTGATTCTGTAAATACATAAGAATATCGTAAATTTTATACTTGGGCTAATTAATACTAGCCCAAAATTAATATTATACTTTGGGTTAATTAATGAAAGGAGTGGAGGGACTTGTATAATTCTTCTAAGTCTTTTTTTAAAACTAAAAGAAAAGTTTATGACTACACAAGTATGACCTCTTAAAAACCTCATAGCACTTACTTTTTGAAAAAAAACCCTGTGATTAGTAAGCAACAACTATAGTAAAACTAATTTTAAAACACAATTTTAAATAATTTTAAGTTCAGTGTATCATTCATGAAGCTCTCTGTAGTGAATTTTCCAAGCATTATATATGAACCTAGTCACCTTTGTCCAAATGCTCGCTTTTGATGTAACTCTGAAATACTAATTATTGCATATTGGTTTCTTTAGACATCTCCTTGATTATTGATTCATGTCATTTTTCAAGGAAATTATGTCATCAGAATTTATATTTCGTATTTTTCCATTCAAATTTTTCAACCATAGTCCTCTTGGCACAAAATTATCTCATTTAATACCAGCATTCTCTTTTCTGTTTATGCAGTTCCTCAAAGAATTCATCCAGTCCCAAGTCTTTAACTCTAACCTCTAAGCTAGTTATCACCAGATTCATTCAGTTATTAATCCCATTAATTGATATCTATTGAGTGTCTTCTGACCTGTTAGGCACTGTGCTGAGTACAGTGGTGAGATTCTCTCCCCTCCCAGACTTTGTTGCTTCTTGTTTTGTCATTCATTATTTCATTCAACAAATATTTAATGGACGGCTGTTTTGTGCCAGGAAAAGCACTAAGTGGGAGGAATGACAGTTTCTTGGAAAAGAGAGAAATGTAAACAGATAATTTCAGCTTCACGAATTAAGTGCTATTATGATAAAGATGTTTTTGCAGGAAGCTTTGGGAGACTGATGGGCATGGAGGTTCAAGAAAAGGTTCTACATTCTGTAGTGTCTTGCCTAGGATATCAAACTCAATCCAGTTGGCATGGTTTCAGTTTCCCTAGACTTTGATCCTGAGGCAAGGATTCAAGTGCAAGTAATTTATCTGGAACACTGGTAATGAGCAGGGAGTTAAGACAGGGAAGAGAAGGAAGCCAATATAAAGCGTGTATGATCAAACCGGGTACCATCATAGGCAGCTGGGGCTCAATCCTTCTAGGGAACTATGAGAGAAAGTGTGATACACAACTCGGAGTTACCCTCCTCCCTCCGCTCCAGGGTGAGGAACCTGGTTTTTAATCCATCAACCTCCTGCCCATCATTGTCTGCTTCTGGCTTTCCTTATGCATGACTGGACATACTCCTGTGGTTAAATAAAACCTTTAGATCAATAAGTGCAGACAGTTACATTAAGCAGTCTCCACTGTGTATACATGAATGTCACAGGCATAGGCACATGGAGCAACACCATCTGCTAAACCAGGTAATTCAATAGAAGGAATTTAACACAGGAAATTGAATACTAATTTGTCAGAATTGCCAAAAGGACAAACAGGAAAAGACAAGGTGATATAAAATTTAGCCACTACAAGAAGTCACTTTAACCCCTCGACTAGAGGAACACAGGGAAGAGTGCCTGAGCCCAGGAGCCAGGGCTGTGTTGCAGAAGTTGGAACCACTGAGGAAACATAGCAGCTACTAGAGACCTTGACTGTAGAAGAATAAGAGGAAATGTTACCCTGGTATCATCCATCCTTGTGTTCTCCAATATCTTGCCAGTACTTTGCATTGGCCAAACCCACATAAGAAGACTTAGTCAAAGGAGCCTGTAAGTGTGGCTTGAGGGATCAGGCCCTTGTAATACACAGCAAAATAGAGAAGGGCAGGGGATAGACCTCAGGGCCAGTAGGCAAATAACCAGCACAGGTTTCTTTAGGATGTTGCCTAAGCAGAGTTTTCAGCATTTCCCCCTTCCTAATTTTATTTTGCACTGTTGGCCACCAAATCATCTCTATTGTGTTCAGGGAAGTCTCTTTCTTAGTCCAAAAGTAACAGTATGTTCAGGTTGTTTTCCCAGTCTACAGTCTTCCTTTCTACACTCTAATCATCTTTCAAAGTCTAGGTTAATTCCTTCCCCAGATATTCCAGTTGGCAATGATGTCCCGTTCTCTGAGTTGTGTGTGTGTGTGTGTGTGAGTGTGTGTGTGTATGAGAGAGAGAGAGAGAGAGACTTTTCCATGCTGTCAGCACTGGTTCCTGTTTAATAAGTGTTTTATTTGCCCCTCCCCCGCTTCCCTGGAGGGTAGGGAACTGTGTAAGTTAAGATGATGTTATACTGTTTGATAGGAAAGCAAAACTAGCACTGACCATTTTTCTTTCTCATGGAAACATGGATCATCCATGCTGATAGGACAGTTTCTCTATCATCAGGGATCTGTAACCTAAGTATATTGCTTCCACTTTCTAATCTGAGTTAGCTGCCGTGGATCTAACCATTATGCCGCTATTCTAGTTAGTGGGGCGGAGACCATGGGAAGAGAAGGCCAAGACTCCTTCTGTCAGATCCCTTCAAGGCTATTACATATCATATCCACCTATAACCACATAGTTACACGTGGTCACACCTGGCTGCCAGAGAGTCTGGAATATTGCTTATTCCACGTATTCCTTTATGTTTTGGTGGGTCCTTTAAGAAGCAAACACCAAGACGGAATGAGACATGCAAAAGCTTTACTAAGGGGAATACCCATGAAGGCTAAAGGAGAGAGAGGGTAGGAGAAGGCAGGAAAGCTTTCAATCACAATTGGTGCAGGCCTGACATCTGTGAAAGGGAAGGCATCGGATAGAAAGGGCTTCATACTGCAGGGAAGCTCTGAGAAAGCTCAGCCAGGCCTATCAGAAGCCCCAAAGCAAAGACTTCCCAGTGAAGATGTGCTACATTGGGCAGGAATTACCCAGCTTCTGTGCCCCCACTGTGCTCGATGCTCCCAGCTGGTTGTGTCAGGGAGGGAGACGCATGGGCACATCGCCAGGTTGTCATGCCAGGTGACCGTAGACCCCTTGCTTCTATTGCCGTAGAACCTCCACAGGACCCTTCCTCACACTTCTTTCCTACCCTGTTGGCCTCCGATGCAACGTTACATACACGGGTGTGGAGTAACATGTACACGCGCTTCTGAATGATTCTCTCACCTTAAATGTCAGTCCATAGATTATAGCTTTTTCCTCATGATCTAAGCAAAACCACACATACACAAATGAAGACTTTTAGAAGTAACAAAATTATGAGTCCCAACGTTTCTCTGAAAACTAAGAAACATCTTCTAAAAGAGATGAGATTTTGTTAGTTTAATGGAATTCGTTCAAGGGGATGAGACAGGGAGTCTTGAACACCAATAAAAGCAGCATAAAATGATGGATTCGAAGAATTCGGAGTTGAGGAGGTGAACACAAAGAATTTTATAGATGAAATCTAGTTCAGCTTCTCCTATTAGGAAACAGATGAGAAACACAAGGCAGAGGGGATAATCTCCTTCAGTTCACCCAGTGCATGGAGGCACGATCAGACTCAGGTCCCAGGTCTCTTGACTTCCCAGTGTAGCCTGTGCTCTTCTCAGCTTCTCCACGTCTAAAAGGGGTACCTTTTTTGTATAGGGTTTTATCATCAAACTTTGCTAACTAATAAATTCTCTTTGGAGGTCATATCCTACAAGAGGAACTGAAAAGTAATAAAAGGATTTGGGATTTGAAAGGTCCGGCCAAAGAGGCTGTTTTCCTGGAAAATGAGAGGCTTTGTTTTACCCATTAAGCATCGTAATTGGGGACTGATGGTCATAATGCCTTATGCTCTGGTTAACCTAACCAACAGAATCTGTAACATATTCACTGTTTACCTTAGGAGGTGCTTTTGGAGAAATGCTAGGCGTTCATATTAATTGGAATAAATTGCACATGAGTTTGGTCTGGTGCCTCACACCGTCCAATCTTCACAGTCCAAATCGGGAGGATCATTCTCTTGGGTATAAAGATGTAAACAGCTGTATTTTCTCAAAGTTGTCCACCTGAGGTGTAAGAGGATTGCTGCATGAATCACAAGTAATAGGAGTTTGCCACTCCTTCTCCCATTATTGTCAAGCAGAAAATAAACTGCAGAGCTAAACACTTAGCCCAGGATTACTTACATCTTCATTTCCTCACCTCTGAGAATTCAGGTGCATTTTCAAGAAGTTTACAGCCTCTTAAGACATTAATACAGCCCGTTGGTTGCAATAATGTTCTACCAAGTGCAGTGTTCTCAGAATGGCACCACGTGTACCACTAATGGTGCATTAAATCTCTCTTAGGTCCTGCCAGCCTCCATGATCAAGGCTATTTCAGGGGAGCTGTTTGAAGAGGTTGCTGATTCTCAGTATCGATAACAAGGAATCAAAGGTGAGGGCTGCGTTCAATACTAAAACTGTGTCTTGCTTTGCAACAAAAGCCTATGGCTTCCTTTTCTGTTTTGGACCCTAATGTCTTATAATCAGACAAGGATCCTCAACAAAAAGAAGGTAACTGGTCCAATTAACTAACAATCAATGCATGATGTAAACTCCAGCAACTAGGTAAGAACCAGTTGGATCAGTGTTGTGCTAGTTTGTTTTGACTTTTCTGCTGTTTCCCAATCAGGAAACTTAGGAAAAGGTGCCTGGGTAATTGTAGCATCTTTTTGTTGTTGTTGTTGTTGTTGTTGTAGCATCTTTTTTTTTTTTTTTTTTTTTTTTTTTTTTTTTGCGGTACGCGGGCCTCTCACTGTTGTGGCCTCTCCCGTTGCGGAGCACAGGCTCCGGATGCGCAGGCTCAGCAGCCATGGCTCACGGGCCCAGCCGCTCCGCGGCATATGGGATCCTCCCAGACCGGGGCACGAACCCGTATCCCCTGCATCGGCAGGCGGACTCTCAACCACTGCGCCACCAGGGAGGCCCTATTGTAGCATCTTTTATCAAATAGCAAGAGTTTAGCTGCAAGTAACAGAATATTCAGATAGAGTGGCTCAGGCAGTAAGGACATTATTACATTATATAGTAAGAAATCTGGAAATAGGTGGTTCCAGGGTTTATTTAGGGGCTCAATGACATCATCAAGGCTTAAGGGTCTTCTTATTTTTCTAATACTATGCCAGTGGCCATTATTGTTGGTCAAAGACCATGTTGATCAGTAATTAATTTAAACAAACAAACACAAATCCCCAATTCCCAATTTACAACTTTGTGAAAAATAATGATGCTAATACTTTTATGATCTTATCCTAGGGAAGGAAGGAACTCTTTAAGATGTCACGCAAATTTTTAAAAATCATAAAAATATTAATGTAACTACATTAAAATTAAAATATGTTCAATATCTTGTAATAACCTATAATGGAAAATAATCTGAAAAATGTATATATATAACTGAATCATTTTGCTGTATGCCTGAATCAAACACAATATTGTAAATCAACTATACACCATTAAAAAGAATTAAAATATTCTATTAATAAAATTACTGTAAAGCTATAAGCCACAAACTAAAAGATATTTATAATACAAATAGCTAACAAAGGAATAAATTCAGATATATATATATATTCAGTATAATGCCTATGAGTTAACAAGAAAAATACAAACATTACAATAGAAAATGAGCAAAATATATGGTCAGACATTTTATAGCAGAGGCAAAAAATGGTGCTTAATCATACAAAAAAGATGTTCAACTTATATGGTAATTAGGTAATTTAGTAATTAAAACTATAGCTGCTATGATCTTAGTATTTCATTTCCCCTCAATTTCATATGTTAAAGCCCTAACCTTCAATGTGACAGTATTTGGAGAAGAAAGCTTTGGGAGGTAATTAAGGTTACATTAGCTTATGAGGGTGGAGCCCTTATGATGGCATTAGTGGCCTTATAAGAAGAGGAAGAGAGAGAGAGATCCCCTAGCTTGCAATGTGAGTACATAGTGAGAAGGTGGCCAACCAGGTAGAGCTCTCACCAGAATCTGACCATGCCAGCACACTGATCCCCAGACTTCATGACTGTGAAAAATAAATTTCTGTTTTAAGCTGCTCTTGGGCTGCACCCTGCAGGCCTACAAGGCCTGTACCTGCCCAGCTTCAAGACTGAAGACTTGGCAGACAGGAGACAGGCAGGACATGGCAGCTGTTGGCTCATTGGTTACCAGGGAAACCAGCAGAGGGGCATGCCTCTCATGGCCCCTTTGATAAGCAGAGTGGAGAGTTCTGATCTAAAGTTAGAACAATCACTAGCTGGGGCAGGGTCAAGTACGTAGAAAGGTCAGTCATGTGAGCAGGTGTAGGTGAAGCAGGCACTTGTCCCGCAGGGGATGTACAGAGAGCAAGAGAACAGCCATCTTGAGCGGCCTGACCATAGAGCCACCCAGTATATGGTATCTTGTTACGGCAGCTGAGGCAAAAGTATAGATGAAATTATATTGTACAGCAGATTGGCAGCTATTAAAAAATCAGATCGTATCGTGTGTATCAGCCGATTTGTGGATTGAAAGAACTCTCATCCACTGCTAGTGGGGAGAAAAAGTGTGTCATTCCCTAGAAAATTTAAACATGCAAATATCCTACATTTTGCTCCTAGAAATCTACTCCAGGGAAATGCTTCCAAATGTGCACCAGGAAACAAGGACATAAATGTATAAAACAGCATTATCCACAATAGCCAAAAACTAGAAGGAGCCTGAATTTTTTTGTAACAGCAAAATTGATATATTGTTTTACATTCATACACAATAACACCATACTACAGTAAAAATAAACTGTAACTAACCAGTCAACAGAATGAATATCAAAAAATGGTATGAAATGGAAGAATTCTTACAATATAATTTCATCTATATAAAGTTCAAAAAAACAGGGAAAACAAAATTTTATTTTAATCTGTGCTACAGAGGCAAAATTTACATACAGTAGACTGCATATATTTTAAGTGTAAAATCTGATAGGTTTTGCCATATGCATATGGCACACCTATGAGGCCATCACCATAATGAAGACCGAGAATATCGTCATCACTCCCCAAAGATTCCTTCTGTCCCTTTGTAACTCCTCCTGTTCATCTCCTTCTGCGCCATGTCCCCACATTCCTAAGTCACCACAGATCTGCTTTTTATTGCTATATATTAGTTTGCCTTTTGATATAAATGAAATCATGCAGTATGACTTTTTTTCTTTTTTTGGTCTATCTTCTTTCACTTGGAATAATTATTTTGAGATCATCCATGTTGTTTATTCCTTTTTCTGCTGACTAGTATTCCATTATAAGGATACACCACAATTTATTTTATCCATTTACCTGTTGGCTGACATTTTGATTGTTTCCAGGTTTTGGTCATTGCAAATGAAGCTGCTCTGAACATTCCTGTAAAGTCTTTGTAAGTACATGTATTTCCTTTTATCCTCAAATGAAATGGCTGAATCTATGCTAGGTATGTGCTTAACTATTTTTACCACATCTTCTTTATCCATTTATCCATTGGTGGACATGCAGGTTGCTTTTATATCTTAGCTATTGTAAATGATGCTGCAATGAACATAGGGGTGCATATATCTTTTCTAATTAGTGTTTTAATTTTCTTCAGGAACAGAATTGCTAGATCGTATGGTAGTTTATTTCATCGTAGTTTTAATTTGCCTTCCCTAATTTTCATAGTGACTGATGATATCGAGCATTTTTTCATATGATTATTTGCTACCCATATACCTTTTTTGGTGAAATATGTGTTTGAAACTTTCGCCCATTCTTAAGTTGTTTTGTTTTTTTCTCTCATTGTTGAGTTATAAGAAATATCAATGTGTTCTTAGATTATAGGTGAGAGTTTTCAACCAAGAAATGTAAATGGCTTAGGAGTGATTTAGTGCAACTCACTGCATCGGTATACAAATTATAATTATACAAAATGAGGAATCATCTTTACTCATAAATTTGAAAGTCTGCTGCAGTGTTAGTGAAAGCATTAGTACACAGCTAAAACCTCTGGCTTTTAATTGACTTGATCAAAGCCATTTAAAGGAATACAAAATAAAATATAAAGAACCAGAGAATCACTTAAAAGTTCAAACAGTAAGAAAGAAGAAGTTTGTGTGCAATAAGCACCTTGAAACTATAATAATTAGTCTTGAGTTAACAGCTGAGCAAAAAACTGAACTTGAACCTGAGACAAGATAACTGCACCTGATTTCTGTGAAAGCAATTATATTCATAAAAAGGTTTTAAAATGAATTTTGTTCTCCAGTATTTGCATACAAAAGAGACTAGAAATCTTTATGGTGCTTAGAGATGTAGAGCTCTTGAGTTTCTTAAAGGTGATTAAGAGAAAATTCTTTGAAGAAGCTCTAAAGAGGATTTGGAAATAACCCCAAGAGATGAAGTTATATGTTCTTGGGATTCAGTTGAAGAACATACCTGGTAAATCCAGACTTGTTAAGATAATGGGTCTGGAAACATTAAGGCTAACACAATTTTCAGTCCTTACTTTCTGTTCTTTCCTGTATAGGGCAGACTAAGAATAAACTGTAATCCCTTCCCTTTTATTGTATTTATAAAGATAACAGGCCATCATGCTTCCCTCTCCTAATCAGGCCAGGTGTGGGGATGGTAGGCTTTTGTCTAATTCTCAGGTCTGAGCTGGGAAAGTTCATTGATGACAAAAGGTTTTGATTTCCCTTATTCACTGTAGAACTATTTACTGTAAAATAACCCTTATAATTGAAATTTAAAGAGCTTTATTTTGTCTAGCCTTAAGAAGATAAAGCTTAGAGAAGTGATATAATTTCATTCTGAAGTCTATTCAATGACAGTGGTTTTTAGCTGGATGAAAGGTTGGGGCAAAAGGTATAGACCAAAAGAACAAGTAAGATAAGTGTAGGGTAGATGTTAGAAACTTTTGGATTTTGATTTGGGAATAATTAGGATTTATTTGCCAGATGTTTGTTCTTCTGAAGCTCTTTAAGGAAAGGGCATCGAATAATCGTTTCCCTGGGAAGGCTGGGGTGCAATCTTTGCTGGACCAGAGTAAGCAGTGGCTAAATAATAAAAAATGCTATTCTTCTGAAGTTGAATATGTCCTGCATCTCCCTATATATTATCTATTTATCATCTCTCCCTCTCTCTAACTCTCTATCTTTATCATTATCATCATCATCTATCATTTACAGTTTTTATTAATTACAAGTGTACGTCATAAGTCTGAATGTGTAAAACTTACTTAGTGATCAGTAAGAACACCCCTGCAAAATCTAATTCTTCAAATTATATATTCGAAGATTTATACTAGCCTGAATATTAGATGCTACTTGTATGAAGGTGTGAGTTAATATATGTATATTTGTTTTGAAAGCATCATATCAAGAAAATCCTGTTTCATCTAGCTAAGTGACTACAAAAACTAACAACTCCAACAAAGTCCCTAATTACGCTGGTGAAGAAACTTGGAGGGGGCCAGAGAGTTTAAGGAATATAAGGAAAGTATTGTTTCAAACTTGAATCACTAATTGATCTATCTGGTGAATCCCTCAGTGGGTCAGACTTTAATCTGGAAGGTGATAATAACTTATTCCTCCACAAGTTTAAATATTTACTGTTTGGCAGAAACTAATAAAAGATGTTCTGCCATTATAAGGATGTTTAATGTGACCATTAAAAACCTCAGCTCCCTCAGTGCCTGACTCTGGCAGAAAATCTGCCCAAGTATTAAAAGTAGGCACATTTATTTAGTTTTTCCTATTGAGTCTCATATTTAACTTTCAATTTCATTGCTGACATTTTACCTTCAGTTGTAACACAAAAACCTTTCAAGCCCTCCGTTACCAGATTCAGTTTAGTTATTGTGCTAAAATATCAGCAGTATGCCAGCTACTGTGACCATGTAATTGTTCATAGGTACCTAGTTATTGACATTTCTGTATCACAAAAAAAGAGAAATTTTTGTTGTTTTGTTTTATTTCAAATAGCCTTAGCAGCATCTTGCTTCAGTATAGCCAGTGAATGTTATTAAAAAGCAAATTCTAAACATGCCTGTGTAGTGAAACCTCCACAAAAACCTGAAAGGACAGGGTTCTGAGAGCTCCCGGGTTGGTGAACACGGGGAGGTGCTGGAAGACTGACGTCTGGAGAAAGCATGGAAGCTCTACCCCTCCCCCCACACCCTGCCCCATGCATCTCTTCTATTCGGCTGCTCCTGAGTTATAGCTTTTTATAATAAATTGATAATCTAGTGAGTAAATGAGTTTTCCTGACTTCTCTGAGCTGTTCTAGAAAATTAATCAAACCCATGGGAACCTCTGATGTATAGTCAGTCTGTCAGAAGGCACAGGTAACAACCTGGGCTTGGGACCAGCACCTGAAGCGGAGGAAGCTCTTGTGGTACCAAGCCTTTTACCTGTGGAATCTGACTCTATCTCAGGGTAGGTAGTGTCAGAATTGAGTGGATTCTGGGACTCCTCGCTGGTGTCTGAAAATTGCTGTTGGTGTGGGGAAGCCTACACACACACACACACACACACACACACACACACACACACACACGTACATTGAAATTGGGTCCAGGAGCTCTTTTACGTAGGTTATGGAGCCATTTCAGATCCTGTGAGGAATCCAGAGCAGTATGGAACATGGTTTACAAACAGGTCTAGGTGAAACCTCAAAGCATTTTCATTTAAAAATGCTAGGCCACGTAAATGTCTACATCTACACCAATGTGCTCCTATTCAGTATGTAATTTAAAGGTGGTATCAATCCCTGAACTGTTAAAATATAGGAAGTCAGTCCATTAGCAGGTAGAATATACTTATTTTAAGAAAGATGATTGGAGTAACTGGCAAAGTTAGACACTACAGAAATTTGGACACTAACAGTGAGCTTTCTAAGATCCCCACAGCTAGTGTGGCCTTAGAACTTCCACAGGGAACCTTTATCAATTCACCTACAATAAACCTCCGGTCCTGTAGCTGTATTATAAGATCTCTGCATGGGAGGAAAACTCTACTCAGTTTATTTTCACAGTATAATAGAAACAAATGAGATAAAAACAATAATCTTATCCCAAGGGCAGTAGGGGCCTACTGATTACAATAGACAAATTAAATTGTTAGCAGATTTTTTTGCATGATTCAATGTGTGACATTAGTATTGAATGCTTAAAAAATGACATTGAAATATACTAGTAATGTACTTGCCCTGAAAACCGAGAAAATAAAACCAAAAATAATCTCTGTTTGTAAATGAGGACAATATTTTGAGTTTTTATTAGTCTAGAGTAATGTATGTAATTCAAATGCATAGAATTTACCACCACTTGGCTTTCACTGCAGGCTTCTGTTTGTCTGATAGAGGCATGAGCAATCTGTGTTTTTACATGGATAATTACAGTTTCTGATGTTCCGTTATCTAAACTGTGATTACCCAACCGATCCACTGTATTTAGGTGAAAAAAAAGTCAGCTTCCATTTCCAAATGAAAGACAGGGAAATTAAATTTACTCTATGAAAGCAAAAGAGAAAAAAATAATAATAATAAATAAAGTGCTGATGGGTTTGGTCCTTTAAACTGAATTACCGTCAGAATTAAAGATGAGAAAAGAATATACATGGTATTCCCTCTGCCTGGAATCCCTTTCTAGGAACCCTTAGATGGCAAAATCTGACCAAAATGTAAGGTGCAGATTAAAAATAAATTCCTCCATGAAGTTTTCTTAACATCTGCTAGTTGTTGACTGAAAAACAATGCACAACCTAAAAGTTGAGAATTATGTTTTATTTGATGGACAAAACTGAGGACTTAAGCACAGAAGATAGTCTATCAGATGGCTCTGAGGGACTCCTTCCAAGAGGTAAGGGAGGAGCCAAGATATGTAGGAGTTTTGCAATAAAAATCAGGTAGTCAGAGCATCAAAAGATTACTGCTAATTAAAGAAAACCAGACATTTCAGGTTAATGAATTGAGTGCTTTTCTATGTATGAGAAGATGCAAGGGTCTGGGCTCATTGAAATAATTCCTTTGATATGCACCTTAACTATCTAGGGCCATTACCCTGCTTTTCTCCATCCCAAATGCTCTTAGGGTACTTAGGGTACTGATATGGCAGGCAATAGTTTTCATCCACATAGAGTTAGATACTTTTCTTCTTGTTCATGAATTCATATTGGGCTCAAATGGAGTTTAGAGATATCAGAAAGTATTTGGTAAAGTTTTGGGTGCAGATGGAAGAGCAGGTTTGCTTAAGCATTTTATGCTGTGTATTAGTTTCCTAGGGCTGCATTAAAGTACTGCAGACTGGGTGGATCAGAACAACAGAACTGTATTCTGTCACAGTTTGAGAGCTAGAAGTTCAAAATCAGGGTGTCAGAAGAGCCACACTCCCTCTGGGACTCCGGATAAAATTCTTCCTTCCCAGCCTCTGGGGATAGTTGACAATCCTTAGCATTCCTTGGCTTGTAGCCTCATCACTCCTGTCTCTGCCTCTGTCATGACGTGGCCTGCTCCCTGCATGCAAGTGTCTCTTCACAAAGCAGTCTTCTCCTGGGTCTTCACATCGTCTCTTAGAAGGACACCAGTCGTTTTGGATTAAAGGCTCATCCTATTCCGGTATGATCTCATCTTAATGAATTTTATCTGCAACAACCCTATTTCTAAATAAGATCATACTCTGAGGTATTTTGACATCTTTTGGGGGACACAGTTCAACCCACAACAGGCAAAAAGGAAAGGGTATGTTTTGTTAGGGATGGGAAGATACCTGTTTTCAGTCTTAGATATTGGCCCTTTAGCATAGCTCTTGGAGTTGCTTCTGAGCTCTGTGAGGAGAAGGCCTGTAGGCAGACATGGGAGGGGAAATTCACATGAGGATGGATATCTGTGCGACATGGGACGGACCTGAGAGTCTGGGGAAGCAAGGGTGGCTAGGGACAGAGTATCTAAGAGAAAAGAGCTGGACAGAGAGAAGAACCAGGAATCTGCAGGTGGCCTCCTGGAGTATTCAGCTGCATACTGATCAGCTCATATGTATGAGGGAATTATGTAAGGCTAGAGAAAGAACCACCTAGAATGATTACAGATCATAGTGCACTACAAGAAATGTTTAAATGTCGTCCTTCAGGTAAAAGGAAAATGGTGACCCATGGAAATACACACCTGCACAAAGGAATAAGGAGCTCTGAAAATGGTGTTTCCAAGGGTAAATATATTACGGTGTTAAAATTATTGTTCACACCTCTTTAAAAGATAATTGTTTAAACAAAAATAAATACAATGGGTGGAGTTTTCTGCTAGAGAAAGCAGTCATTAAGGACCCTTTGCTTTTAAGTGGGTATCCCTGAGAAACTGGAGAACTTATGGATGATAAAAAATAGATAACTCTTAACTTACAAGTTTAGCGGAGACTCAGCCATAAGTTCTGGTGGCAGATTGTCTTTATACTAAGGGACGTTAAGGGCTTGCTGAAAGTTTGCCCCTGACAGAGTAGGACTGCAGCCCTGGTCAAAGGCTTGAGTTTTCTATTTCAACCTTGAAGCCTGCCCTTAGAGCACTTTTGAACTCCTTTCCTGGGCAAATTTGGAAAATTGAGACCACTTCACTAATGTAAAGTAGTTTTCAGCTGTTCTCCCATGAGAGATCTTGTGGAAAGATGTTTGTGAAGAACATTTTCTAGGTGCCCTTGTGCTGACCTCAATGGCAAGAATTACGGAAGATTATTCAAATAAATATAAATTTGATAGAAATATTCACTCTCAGAAAAGAACAGATCAGAAATTGGGAAAATGGAATTTCACATCTATTTGAATCCTGGCAACCAACATAAAAAGGATGCCAAGTTTTTCATCCAAACAGATGTTTGTGTTAGGAAAGCAATAACTGTTTAAAAATCTTTTTTAAAAAAAGAGGGGAAGGGGGAGGAGGAAGAAGATGAAATCAAAATAAAATCATGAAATAGAGTTCTAAGAGAGTTTTTATAATAGAAACCCCTGTAGTATTGTCTTAATCACATATTCAATTTATGATGTTGACTTTCAATTAGAAACTTTTTTTATGAGGAATTGAACTATTTCTATTTCTTTTCATATCTCTTGATTCTGCCTGAAAGCATAGATGATAATTTCATAGTAGTGCTGTAAGAAAATCAGTTTTAGAAATATTCAACATTTATCTCTGAGATTAATTTGGAGTTTATCAGTTTCTAGACATCAGATCATACGAGGAGTACTGAATCCTGTATCGTGGGAGTGTGAATTGCACTGGGAGTGTGGCAGTTGACTGCCACACAGTGCACAAGGGCGTGTGAGCACTTGATTCCGTGGGTCCACAGTTCCCTCTTTGGCATTGGCATCAATGTGCCAATTGACCTGGAAGTAAAAGAATAAGTGTATTGCATCTTTCTGGAGCATCAATTTACTCAAAATCTGGTGGGGTGAAGTGTTAGGTGTAAAAAGTTTAAAAGGTTAATATTATAACAAATAACGATTGTGCTACCGAGAATAATATTTATAGTAACATTTGGGTTTAAGTACAGTGGAATCTGGCAGCATATCATAAAGATCTGCTGTGGTAGCTGTTTGCTCTTCGTTGCTTTTTACAGTACTTTCAAGAGAGACAATTTGGAAGCCTGTTGTAGATAACAGCGTCTGGATTGAAGGGAAAGGGTCTAGGTTTGTTTCTTTATTATAAAATGAAGATAATACTTGCCCGGCGGCTTAGCTTTCAAGGGCATTGTCAGGTTGAAGATTTTAGCTGTGAGGGAGGTGAGAGAAAACTGCAGATGGAGGTGCTGGGAATTGAACCCAGGGCCTTGTGCATGCTAAGCACATGCTCTACCACTGAGCTACACCCCCTGTCCCTAAAAGGTTGTTAAACAGCACCTTGTAAGCGATAACAGGACTCCTGAACTGTCAGGGGGAAAAAAAAAAAAAACAGCAGAGGTGATAAAATCAAAAGAAGAAAAAAATATTCTGAAGGTTGATGAACAATCCTCAGATTCGGGGAAAAACTCAAGTGCTTTTCTATTAGATTTCTCCATTATCACCTAGTACTCAACTGGGTGCTTCTCTTACCATAGACTTCTGAGCTGTTAGAATCCTACCCAGGTTTTCTGGCTACTTTTCAGAGTGTAAATGTTATTTCTCTCTTGAATATCTTCCTTTCGATTCTTAGAACTTCTCCTTCGACTACCTCTTCCTCTCCAAGAGACAGTTTCCAAGTTCAGCTAGTATTACTGAACTTGACCTACTATGCTGGCCTCGTGGCAAACAATAGCAACAAACAAACAAACAAAAACGTACTCTCTAAATCACTTCCTGAAAGTACGCCCCAATTGCAGACGTGTCAAATCTTTGCTTCTATGATGGTCTTCAGATTAGACTTTATCTTATGAGCTGTTCTTATGTCTGTACAACTTCCATCCTCCTTCCTGCAAGATCATAGCTACAAACGTCCAAATTGACAAAGCAAACAGTCTAAAAACCCTCTGAATAGAGTATGTCATTATGATTTTCGGGGGCAAACGAGAATCAGAGACTATAAAATGATGGTTTTAAGCTAATAGATTTCTAAAGTTCATTTGCAACTTAATCATTTAATCACCTTCCAAGACTGATGGTACAAAGTTAAAATTTGTTTGGTGCCTAGGACCTATCACAGCTTAAGCCCTGTCCACACTTCTAGCCTCATCTCCTGCCTCTCTGACCGTGCTATTTTCTTTGCAGCCCAGATCTGCTTCCCAAACAGACCACAACCTACCATGGCTCCATGCTTTTGCATAGTTTGGTAATTTTCTTCCTTAAATTCCATTATTAGTAAATTCAGCCTTCAGCTCAGGTGGTGTTTTTTCTATGAAGCATTTTCTGCCACACTCTTCCTCAGGCCCAGTGAGACTCTCTTTTCATTTTTGGGTATAATATATTCATTATATCATGATAAATTATTTTTATAACGACTTTATTATTGAGATATGTAAATATAATAAAATCCACAGATCTTATATGCAGAGTTTAATGAGTCTTGATGACAAATGTATATACTTGCTTAACCACCACTTGTATCATGATTTAAAACATGTCTATTATTCCTCAAAGTTCCCCTTTTCCAGACAGCCCTTCCTCCCCTACACCTGAAGGGAAATGCTTTTCTGATTTCTATCACCATACTATGGTTTTACCTTTTTTAAAACTTCATAGACAAGGAACCATTAGAACATGTACTCCTTCATGCCTGGCTTCTTCGGTATATTAAAGATTCTTACCCATGGTTGTGTTTACCAGTAGTTCATTTCTTTTTTATTATCAGAAGTATTCCATTGATTACATATACTGTAATCTATTTGTCCATTCACTTCTCTTGAGTATTTGAGTTGCTTTTATACTGTTTAGATACTATGTATAATGCTGCTATGAACATTCTTGTACAGGACTTTTTGTAGACACATGTTTTCACTGTATTGAGTAAATAACTAGTAGTGGACATGCGGAGTCAAAGGGCAGGTGTATGTTGAATTTTATAAATAAGGTCCAATTGTTTTCCAAACCGTTTTACAGTCCTACCCAAAAATCTATGAGAGGCTTGTTTGTGCCATATCCTTGACAACACTTAGAACTGTCATTTTATACATTTTTTAAAATTGCATATACTTAAAGTGTAAAATTGATGTTTTGACATATGTGAACTATAAAATTATCACCACAATCAAGATAATGAGCATATTCTTCATCCCTCAGAGTTTCCTTGTGCCCTTTTGTAATCCCATCCTACCCCTCTCCTTCCCCTCCACTGCCTTTGAAACTATTGATCTGCATTCTGTCACTAAGCTTTGGTTTGCATTTTATAGGATTTTGTATAATGGAATCATACAGTAAGTATTTTTTTGGTCTGGATTGTTCACTCAACATAATTATCCTGAGATTTGTCTATGTGATTACTTATATCAATATTTTCTTCCTTTATCTTGATGAGAAGTGTTCCATTGTATATACCACATATAAAATACCTTTCTATATCCATTCACCTGTTGTGATACACTTTGATTATTTCCAGGTATTGGCCCTTATAAATGAAACTAGAATGGGCATTCACGTATAACTCTTCCTATGGATGCATATTTTATTTTCTTCTGTGTAAATATGTGGAAGTGGAATGGCCAAGTCATATAGTGCTTTTTTTTTAACATCTTTATTGGAGTATAATTGCTTTACAATGGTGTGTTAGTTTCTGCTTTATAACAAAGTGAATCAGTTATACATATACATATATCCCCATATCTCCTCCCTCATGTGTCTCCTTCCCACCCTCCCTACCCCACCCCTCTAGGTGGACACAAAGCATCAAGCTGATCTCCCTGTGCCATGCGGCTGCTTCCCACTAGCTATTTTACATTTGGTAGTGTATATATGTCCATGCCACTCTCTCACTTTGTCCCCCTCACCGTGTCCTCAAGTCCATTCTCGATGTCTGCGTCCTTATTCCTCTCCTGCCCCTAGGTTCTTCAGAACCTTTTTTTTTTTTTTTTTAGATTCCATATATGTGTGTTAGCTTACAGTATTTGTTTTCTCTTTCTGACTTACTTCACTCTATATGACAGTCTCTAGGTCAATTCACCTCACTACAAATAACCGTCGAAGGACACTTAGGTTGCTTCCATGTCCTGTCTATTGTAAATATAGCTGAAGTGAACATTGTGGTACATGACTGTTTTTGACTTACGGTTTTCTCAGGGTATATACCCAGTAGTGGGATTGCTGGGTCATAAGGTAGTTCTATTTGTAGTTTTTTAAGGAACCGCCATACTCTTCTCCATAGTGGCTGTATCAATTTACATTTCCACCAACATTACAAGAGGGTTCACTTTTCTCCACACCCTCACCAGTATTTATTGTCTGTAGATTTTTTGATAATGGCCATTTTGACCGGTGCGAGGTGATACCTCACTGTAGTTTTAATTTCCATTTCTCTAATGATTAGTGATGTTGAGCATCTTTTCATCTTTTTGTTGGCAATCTGTATATCTTCTTTGGAGAAATGTCTATTTAGATCATCTGCCTATTTTTGGATTGGGTTGTTTGTTTTTTTGATATTGAGCTGCATGAGCCGCTTGCATATTTTGTAGATTAATCCTTTGTCAGTTGCTTCGTTTGCAAATATTTTCTCCCATTCTGAGGGTTGTCTTTTCATCTTGTTTATGGTTTCCTTTGCTGTGCAAAACCTTTGAAGTTTCATTAGGTCCCATTAGTTTATCTTTGTTTTTAGTTCCATTTCTCTAGGAGGTGGGTCAGCAAGGATCTTGCTGTGATTTATGTCATAGAGTGTTCTGCCTATGTTTTCCTCTAAGAGTTTGATGGTTTCTGGCCTTACATTTAGGTCTTTAATCCATTTTGAGTTTCTTTTTGTGTATGGTATTAGGGAGTGTTCTAATTTCATTCTTTTACATGTAGCTGTCCAGTTTTCTCAGCACCACTTGTACAAGAGGGTGTCTTTTCACCATTGTATATTCTTGCCTCCTTTATCAAAGATAAAGTGACCATATGTATGTGGGTTTATCTCTTTGCTTTCTATCTGGTTCCATTGATCTATATTTCTGTTTTTGTGCCAGTACCATACTGTATTGATTACTGTAGCTTTGTAATATAGTCTGAAGCAGGGAGCCTGATTCCTCCAGCTCCATTTTTCTTTCTCAATATTGCTTTAGCTATTCAGGGTCTTTTGTGTTTCCATACAAATTGTGACATTTTTTGTTCTAGTTCTGTGAAAAATGCCATTGGTAATTTGATAGGGATTGCATTGAATCTGTAGATTGCTTTGGGTAGTAGAGTCATTTTCACAATGTTGATTCTTCCAATCCAAGAACATGGTATATCTCTCAATCTATTTGTAATATCTTTAATTTCTTTCATCAGTGTCTTACAGTTTTCTGCATACAGGTCTTTTGTCTCCTTAGGTAGGTTTATTCCTAGATATTTTATTCTTTTTGTTGCAGTGGTGCATGGGATAGTTTCCTTAATTTCTCCTTCAGGTTTTTCATCATTAGTGTATAGGAATGCCAGAGATTTCTGTGCATTAATTTTGTATCCTGCTACTTTACAAATTCATTGATTAGCTGTAGTAGTTTTCTGGTAGCATCTTTAGCATTCTCTACGTATAGTATCATGTCATCTGCAAACAGTGACAATTTTACATCTTCTTTTCCGATTTGGATTCTTTTATTTCTTTTTCTTCTCTGATTGCTTAGGTTAAATCTTCCAAAATTATGTTGAATAATAGTGGTGAGAGTGGGCAACCTTGTCTTCTTCCTAATCTTAGAGGAAATGGTTTCAGGTTTTCACCATTGAGAGCGATGTTGGTTGTGGGTTTGTCATATATGGCCTTTATTATATTGAGGTAAGTTCCCTCTGTGCCTACTTTCTGGAGGGTTTTTATCATAAATGAGTGTTAAATTTTGATGAAAGCTCTTTCTGCATCTATTGAGATTATCATATGGTTTTTCTCCTTCAATTTGTTAATATGGTTTATCACATTGATTGATTTACGTATATTGAAGAATCTTACATTACTGGCATAAACCCCACTTGATCATGGTGTTTGATCCTTTGATGTGCTGTTGGATTCTGTTTGCTAGTATTTGGTTGAAGATTTTTGTGTCTATCTTCATCAGTCATACTGGCCTATAGTTTTCTTTCTTTGTGATTTCTTTGTCTGGTTTTGGTATCAGGGTGATGGTGGCCTCATAGAATAAGTTTGAGAGTGTTCCTCCCTCTGCTGTATTTTGGAAGAGTTTGAGAAGGATAGGTGTTAGCTCTTCTCTAAATGTTTGATAGAATTCGCCTGTGAAGCCATCTCGTCCTGGGCTTTTGTTTGTTGGAAAAATTTTAATCACAGTTTCAAATTCAGTGCTTGTAATTGGTCTGTTTATATTTTCTATTTCTTCCCTGTTCAGTCTAGGAAGGTTGTGCTTTTCTAAGAATTTGTCCATTTCTTCCAGGTTGTCCATTTTATTGGCATATAGTTCCTTGTAGTAATGTCTCATGATCCTTTGTATTTTTGCAGGGTCAGTTGTTACTTCTCCTTTTTCATTTCTAATTCTAGTGACTTGTGTCTTCTCCCTTTTTTTCTTCATGAGTCTGGCTAATGGTTTATCAATTTTGTTTATCTTCTAAGAGAACCAGGCTTTAGTTTTATTGATCTTTGCTATCTTTTCCTTCATTTCTGTTTCATTTATTTCTGATATGATCTTTATGATTTCTTTCCTTCTGCTAACTTTGGGGGTTTTTTGTTCTTCTTCTTCTTTCTCTAATTGCTTTAGGTATAAGTTTAGGATGTTTGTTTGAGATGTTTGCTGTTTCTTGAGGTAGGATTGTATTGCTATAACTTCCCTATTAGAACTGCTTTTGCTGCATCCCATAGGTTTGGGATCATGGTATTTTCATTGTCATTTGTTTCTAGGTAGTTTTTGATTTCCTCTTTGATTTCTTCAGTGATCTCTAGGTTATTTAGTAGTGTATTGTTTAACTTTCATGTGTTTGAATTTTTTAAGATTTTTTCTGTAATTGATATCTAGTCTTATAGTGTTGTGTTTGGAAAAGATTTCAATTTTCTTAAATTACCAAGGCTTGATTTGTGACCCAAGATATGATCTATCCTGGAGAATGTTCCAAGAGTACTTGAGAAGTGTATATTCTGTTCGTTTTGGATGGAATGTCCTGTAAATTTCAATTAAGTCCATGATGTCTAATGTGTCATTTAAAGCTTGTGTTTCCTTATTTTTATGCATTTTGGATGATCTGTCCATTGGTAAAGTGGGGTGGTAAAGTCCCCTACTATTATTGTGTTACTGACAATTGCCCCTTTTATGGCTGTTAACATTTGCCTTATGTATTGTGTGCTCCTATGTTGGGTGCATAAATATTTACAATTGTTATACCTTCTTCTTGGATTGATCCCTTGATCATTCTGTAGTGTCCTTCTTTGTCTCTTGTAATAGTCTTTATTTTAAAGTCTATTTTATCTGATATGAGAATTGCTACTTCAGCTTTCTTTTGATTTCCATTTTCATGGAATATCTTTTTCCATCCCCTCACTTTCAGTCTTTATGTGTCCCTAGGTCTGAAGTCGTCTCTTGTAGACCTCATAAATACACGTCTTGTTTTTGTATCGCTTCAGCCAGCCTATGTCTATTGGTTGGAGCATTTAATCCATTTACATATAAGGTAGTTATTGATATGTATGTTCCTATTACCATTTTCTTAATTGTTTTTGGTTTGTTATTGTAGGTCTTTTCCTTCTCTTGTATTTCCTGCCTAAAGAAGTCCCATTAGCATTTGTTGTAAAGCTGGTTTGGTGGTGCTGAATTCTCTTAGCTTTTGCTTCTCTGTAAATGTTTTAATTTCTCCTTTGAATCTGAATGAGATCCTTGCTGGGTAGAGTAATCTTGGTTTTAGTTTTTTCCCTTACATCACTTTAAATATGTCCTGCCACTCTCTTCTCGCTAGCAGAGTTTCTGCTGAAAGATCAGCTGTTAACCTTATGGGGATTCCCTTGTATGTTATTTGTTGCTTTTCCCTTGCTGCTTTTAATATTTGTTCTTTGTATTTAATTTTTGATAGTTTGATTAATATGTTTCTTGGTGTGTTTCTCCTTGGATTTATCCTGTATGGGACTCTCTATGCTTCCTGGACTTGACTATTTCCTTACCCATATTTGGGAAATTTTCAACTATAATCTCTTCAAATATTTTCTCAATCTCTTTTTTTTTTCTCTTCTTCTTCTGAGACTCCTATAATTCTAATGTTGTTGTGTTTAATGTTGTCCCAGAGGTCTCTGAGATTGTCCTCAATTCTTGTCATTCATTTTTCTTTATTCTGCTCTGCTGTAGTTATTTCCACTCTTTTATCTTCCAGGTCACTTTTCCATTCTTCTGCCTCAGTTATTCTGCTACTGCTTCCTTGTAGAGAATTTTCAATTTCATTTATTGTATTGTTCATCATTGTTTGTTTGCTCTTTAGTTCTTCTAGGTCCTTGTTAAACGTTTCTTGCATTTTCTCCAGTCTATTTCCAAGATTTTGGATCATCTTTACTATCATTACTCTGAATTCTTTTTCCGGTAGACTGCCTATTTCCTCTTTATTTGTTTGGTCTGGTGGGTTTTTACCTTGCTCCTTAATCTGCTGTATTTTTCTCTGTCTTCTCATTTTACTTAACTTACTGTGTTTGGGTTCTCCTTTTCACAGGCTGCAGATTCATAGACCCCATTGTTTTTGGTGTCTGTCCCTATTGGCTAAAGTTGGTTTAGTGGGTTGTGTAGGCCTCCTGGTGGAGGGGGCTGGTGCCTGTGTTCTGTTGGATGAGGCTGGATCTTGTCTTTCTGGTAGGGAGGACCACATCTGGTGGTGTGTTTTGAGTTGTCTATGAACTTATGATTTTCGGCAGCCTCTCTGCTAATGGGTGGGGTTGTGTTCCTGTCTTGTTAGTTGTTTGGCATAGGGTGTCCAGCACTGTAGCTTGCTGGTTGTTGAGTGGAGCTGGGTCTTAGCGTTGAGATGGAGATCTCGGAGAGCTTTCATCATTTGATGTTATGTGGGTCTGGGAGGTCTCTGGTGGAGCAATATCCTGAACTCAGCTCTCCCACCTCAGAGGCTCAGGCCTGACACCCGGCCAGAGTACCAAGACCCTGTCAACCACACGGCTTAGAAGAAAAGGGAGGAAAAAGAAGAAAGAAAGAAAGAAAGAAAGAATAAAATAAAATAAAATAAAAGTTACTAAAATAAAAAAATTATTAAAAATTAAAAAGAGTAATAAAAAAAAGAAAGAAGAGAACAACCAAACCAAACAACAATTTCCACCAATGATAACAAGTGCTAAAAACTCTACT
Source organism: Hyperoodon ampullatus (assembly GCF_949752795.1). Classification (NCBI taxonomy): domain Eukaryota; kingdom Metazoa; phylum Chordata; class Mammalia; order Artiodactyla; family Ziphiidae; genus Hyperoodon; species Hyperoodon ampullatus. The sequence continues at coordinate 5,687,762 of NC_136925.1, forward strand.
AAAAAAACAAACGAAAAACAAACAAATGAACCAAAAAGAAACAAAGAAAAAAAAACAAAAACAAACCCCGGGGAGATAGAACCCTAGGACAAATGGTCAAAACACAACTATACAGACAAAATCACACAAAGAAGCGTACACATAGAGACTCACAAAAAGAGAAAAAGGAAAAAAAAAAATATATATATATATACATTAAAAGAAAAAGAAAGCAACCAAATCAATAAACAAATCTACCAATGATAATAAGCTCTAAATACTAAACTAAGATAAACATAAAACCAGAAACAAATTAGGTACAGAAAGCAAACCCCAAGTCTACAGTTGCTCCCACAGTCCACCGCCTCAATTTTGAGAGGATTCGTTGTCTCTTCAGGTATTCCAGAGATGCAGGGTCCATCAAGTTGATTGTTGAGATTTAATCTGCTGCTCCTGAGGCTGCTGGGAGAGATTTCCCTTTCTGTTTTTTGTTCTCACAGCTCCTGGGATTCAGCTTTGTTTTTGACCCTGCCTCTGCCTGTAGTTTGCCTGAGGGCAACTGTTCACTGCCCAGACAGGACAGGATTAAAATAGTAGCTGATCACGGGGCTCTGGCTCACTCTGGCTGGGGGAAGGTAGGGATACAGAATGTGGGGAAAGCCTGCAGCAACAGAGGCCGGTGTGACATTGCACCAGGCTGAGGTGCCGTGTGTTCTCTCAGGGAAGTTGTCCCTGGATCACAGAATCCTGACAGTGGCGGGCTGGGGCTGCACAGGCTCCCTGGAGGGGAGGTGTGAATAGTGACCTGTGCTTGCACACAAGCTTCTTGGTGGCTGCAGCAGTAGCCTTAGCATCTCATGCCTGTCTCTGGTGTCCATACTGATAGCCGCAGCTCGCACCCATCTCTGGAGCTTATTTAGGCAGTGCTCTGAATACCTTCTCCTTGCGTACCCTGAAACAATTGTCTCTTGCCTCTTAGGTATTTCCAGACTTTTTCCCATACTCCCTCCTGGGTAGCTGTGGTGCACTAGCACCCTTTAGGCTGTGTTCATGTAGCCAACCCCAGTCCTCTCCCTGGGATCCGACCTCTGACCTCTGAAGCCCGAGCCTCAGCTCCCAGTCCCCGCCCGCCCCGGTGGGTGATCAGACAAGCCTCTCAGGCTGGTGAGTCCTTGTCAGCATGGATCATCTGTGCAGGAATCTCTCTACTTTGCCCTCTGCACCCCTGTTGCTGCGCTCTCCTCCGTGGCTCCAAAGCTTCCCCACCACCGCCACCCCCCGTCTCCACCAGTGAAGGGGCTTCCTAGCGTGTGGAAACTTTTCTTCCTTCACAGCTCCCTCCCAGAGGTGCAGGTCCCATCCGTTATCTTTTGTCTCTGTTTTTTTCTTTTTTCTTTTGCTCTACCCAGGTACGTGTGGAGTTTCTTGCCTTTTGGGAGGTCTGAGGTCTTCTGCCAGCATTCATTACGTGTTCTGTAGGAATTGTTCCACATGTAGTTGTATTTTTGATGTATTTGTGGGGAGAAAGGTGATCTCCACATCTTACTCCTCCACCACCTTGAAGGCACACCCTCAAGAGGAGAGATTCTTCCATATGCTGCTTTATATCTAAATTTTTAATAACACTTCCCTACCTTCCAAAGTAGTTACCCCATTTTGCATTCCTATAAGCAACTTCTTCAATAATCAATTGACCACATATGATTTGAGTCTATTTCTGGATACTCTGTTATAGTCCACTGATCTATTCGCCCATCTTTAGGTTAGTACCACATTTTCTTAATTACTATAGTTTTACTATAAATCTTAAATTCATGTAGTTTAAATCCTTCAACTTTGTTCTTCTGCACAATTGCTTTGGCTACTGAAGATTGTATGCATTTCTATGTGAATTTACAACTGGCTTGGCAACATCTATAAGAAGCCTGCTTATATTTTAACTGAGATTTTGTTGAATCTATTCATCAATTGGGGAGCAGTTGACATTTGAACCAAGTTGGGTCTTTCCACTGCGAACATAGTGTACATGTGCCTGTGTGTGCTTGTGTGTGTTTATCCATTTATGTAGGTCTTTACATTTCTCTCAGAAAACTTTTAATTTTAAGTATAAATTTCCTGCCATTTTTTGTCATACTTTCCCGTAAGTTTTTCATGTTTTTTGATGCTATTGTAAATGGTATCTTTCTTTAGGTTCATTTTCCAGTTAGTTGTTATTAGACTATAAATATGCAATGATTTTTTTTGACATAGACTGATTTCCACTAGAGGCTTTAGTTCTTCCTGTCATTCACCTCAAAACTACCCTTAGCATGATGTCTCATCCCCCAAACAGATCCAACGCCTGATCACATCAACTGAAACACGAAATTAAGTGAAGATTTACAAGGGGAGGTGAGGAAGGGGGTTCCCATCACACAAATCAGAGAATTAGTCAAATTCCCCAATAGACAATTCTGGCTTTCCCACTACAGTTCATCTCCACCTGTTGCTACCACCTCTTCTCACCCACGCTCTTCATCACCCCATCTTACCCCTTTTGGATCAAGTTTTCTGCAAACCAGACAGTTTCTTCATCATTCTAGGCCCTTGTTGACTTGTTTTTCTGCTTGAATTTTCTGCAGCTACGCTGAACCTTTGGCTCCCATTATGCTCAGGCTGGCATGACCACTGCAGGAAGAGTAGAGCACAGCGACTTTATTTAATGGATCCAGGGGTGGGTCAGCTTTACTTCATGTGTTGCTTTGCTTATTTGAATAATCTGCCCTTCAGAAGACTGGCCATTTTGTTCATCCTATAACTGGCTGTAGGGCATGCAGTAGCCTTCAGGGGTTGTGTATTCTTGTGAAACATGTATGTATCTGAATGAGCCTAATGATTTGCTGTGAAATTAGATGAATTATATTGCACTATAATGCAATGGTTTTCATGAAAATCACAGGACATGTGATCTCTTGCATTGGAGGAAGTATTTATTTCTCAATATAGGAATCATTATGGATTCTGAGGGTCATGGATATCATGCCATTGGTCTTGAGCGTTATCAACAAAGGCCACAATGTGATGTGCTAACATTTGTTTAGAATATTCATCCAGTACTAAGTATCAGTTCCTTTCCTTCCAGCAATTTGTTCTAGACTAAAGCATAAAATGTCACATTATTGATGTGGCATTATCAACTTGCATCGTGATTGACCTGATGTCACACTGTTTTGTAACACAACTGGCTGCTGTCAATCGAAGTCACTAACAGAAACCCGTTAAAAACCTAGGGAAAAATTGGCACCAGCAAACAACCATCTGGTACACTCTTCACTTTGAAAATGAACCTTGTGGTTATTTAAAAATGATTAAAGTTTAAACGTGACTTTTTGCTATATTGAAGTCTTTGCTTGATCCTTGAAATGTTCAGCATTTTGGAAGTTTTTGAGGTAGGTAAAAATGTTTGGGATTTTTCTTTATGTGAAATTCATTTTTTTAATGTAGGAGTTTTAATTGAGCTGGTGACCCATACCAGGAGGACAAGAGCTCAGGGGACATCCATGACTCTCCATTGGAAAAGGGAAAGCTCTTCTTTTTTTTTTTTAATAAGCAGATATTCATTTTTAATTATTATTTATTTATTTATTTATTTATTTATTTTTGGCTGTGTTGGGTCTTCGTTTCTGCGCGAGCGCTTTCTCCAGTTGCGGCAAGCGGGGGCCACTCCTCATTGCAGTGTGCGGGCCTCTCACTATCGTGGCCTCTCTTGTTGCGGAGCGCAGGCTCTAGATGTGCAGGCTCAGTAGTTGTGGCTCACAGGCCCAGTTGCTCCACGGCATGTGGAATCCTCCCAGACCAGGGCTCGAACCCGTGTCCCCTGCATTGGCAGGCAGATTCTCAACCACTGCACCACCAGGGAAGCCCCAGCAAAAGCTCTTCTTGATGAGAATGAGAGAGACAGATATATAGAGAGACAGACAAACAAGGAAGAAGAAGAGAGGGAGAGACTGTGAAACAGAGTCCAAGACAGAGAGATCCTTTGGCTAAATACAAAAAAAAAAAAAAAGAAAAAGAAAAGGAGAATACCCAGCAAAAGTGGAGCAAGGACTCCTGCTGATGCTCTGAGAAGCGAGCTGTGTTTCACAGCTCAGCTGTCATCTAGTTTCTGAAAAATGACCCTTGATCTGCTGCACTGCTTTCTGCCTGATGTGTCCTGGAGTTTCTACATGAATTCTCTTCTCTGGATTCCTCAGCACTGCCATTTCTGCCACTGCCACTTTGTCTAGAAGTGACCTTTATGTGTCCGAGTCTTTGAAGTCAGTTCCCTGGGTGTGTGAAGAGAAAGTAAAGAGAGTAGTGGGTAGAGTTTAGTGTGAATGTGATAGAAGATGGAGTGTCCACTGCTGCTTTGTCCCCGCTCCCTCACTAGACAAGAGGTCATACTTTGTCAGCATGGTTTGGTGTTAGGAGAAACCTCTGTTTCCATGAAAATAGCAAGAAATGACTTCTCCTTTTCTCTCTTTGCCACTCTTCAGTATCTTGGGCATTTTCCCTGATTGAAAGTCCTTCTGCTTCCATGGATATAAACCCTCTGATTTTCCTTTCTCCTAACAGTACCTTCTTGTACCCTAAAGAAAGGTATCAGGATTGGTCTTGTATTCTCTTTGTTTCTCTGTCTCTTTTTTTGAAATCTCACCAACCTCATGACTTCAATAATTACTCCTATGCAGATATCTGAAAGCTTTTGCTTAAGCCTTGAACATGTTCTTTTATGCAGAAATACTTGTTCACAATTTCTAATTTTCCAGTTCTTATTATGTAGGGTACAGTCTGAAAAAATGGGGCATATTAAGAGTTATATAGTGACCAATAAAAATAATAAATCTCCATTTTAACTGCTTGGTCCATAGCTATTTCAGAATCTTCCTCTTCTTCTTTTCAAATTACTTATTCCTCCGGATAGATAAGATTTTAATACTTACAATCCTGTTTCAATCGAACGTGTCTTAAACGTGTCTTAAAAGCTAGAGATGAAAAATATTCATAAAGATTTCACAAATTCTGTGGCCATTCCCACAGTGAATTCATTTTAGCACTTATTTCAGCATTTTAGAAGTACAGCGTTGAGTAAATGTGATCCTTCAGCTTAATTTTTCAGCTTTTTTTTGTTTTACATACAAAGATTTAGCAAATGCTTTACAACACCTCACTCAATATTTCGTCACAGGTTTGTGTGACAAGTCTGATAAAACATTATATTACTATGCATAACATAGAACAAATGACATCATTTGTATCCTGCCTAGTTTCCCCCATTATATAGATAAGAAAACAATACAATACAAAAACTTGAAACTCAGAGAAGTGAATAGGTTTGTCCAAAATTACACAGCCAGTAATGATGACTTTAGGACCAGAATCCCAGGAATCTAAGCCCCCAATACTTGTTTGTTTGATTATACAAAACACACTTTTCTGAGTGTTTTCCCAAAGATTTTATCAGTATCTATGGCTCTCCTCTGTTTACCTGATTCTAATATTCTCAAGTACTTTCTAAGAGTTCTTTGAAGGAGAAAAAGTAGACTAGAAAAGAAGAGGGGAAAATGGGAGGCCTGAGAAAATTTACCCCCAGATTAAAATGCTCCATAAGGGCTACTTCTGTTGAGAACCATTTCTAACACCCTCTTCTATAAATGTGGCTGCGTTTGAACCCTTTATGTTACCTTGAAAAATATGTTTCTTAATATTTAAAAAATATTTACATAAGTATTTTTCTCTATATTTGCTACCTGGCTTTATTTACATTTGCATAATTTGTCACATTTTTAACTTTAAAAACTACTCATTCTCTTTTCAACAACACATGATTAAGGTCATTTTACAACGAATTCACTCAACACTGTTAGTGAGATGTGTGCTATCTGGATGTTTTTAATGATAAAGCCTGCATGCTTTCAATCTGGGTTTTATAATTGTTGCTTTATCTTTTTTCTCTTCATGTTCTCCATTGCCTTAAAATCATTACAGTTGTTTTTCTTATTAAAATTTTATACTTTTTCTCTCCTTACTAGAGTTATCATTAATCTCACCTTCCTCATTTTATTTTAACTGGCCTACTTCCCTTTAAGGCACTTCTTTTAAAAGATCCTGACACAATTCCATCCACACATCTCGTATCACAATTGACCTCACAGTTTTTAACAGGCCAAGTATCCCAGTTTTCTTAGGATGTTTTCCTCTTTTCTTCTACATTTCAAACACTTTCTTTTCTTTTTTTAAATGTCAAATTTTGTGTCTTTTTCCATGTTTACTTAGCAGAAAAAAGCAGAAGGACTGAAAACAGTCCTTAAGAGTTCCTCTAGTTCAGGCTTTTGATTTACAGGCTGCGCTGCTTCTACACTATGGGGATTAAAAAAAACTCACATCCTGTCTGACTCCTGTCCTGTTAGGAGAGCCACGCTTCTCAGATGCATGTGCACCTGGAGAGCCGCAGCCAATGTAGCCCTTCCTCTCCCTGACACCAAGTACTGACCAAGCATGTAGATTAAGTAATAAAGCAGTAAGGCACCCAAGGCAGTGAGAGGGCTCAGTCTAGTTCTCACATTGGGAATTAATGACCCTGTGGTGCTTGTGTGATCAGACTTCCTTCACCATGTGATGTCCTGGCTCTTTGGTTTGCTGGGTACTCTCCTTTTCTTTTCTTTCTTTTTTTTCTTTTTTTTTTTTTTTTTTTTTTGTAGTTTAGCCAAAGTACAAAGGAAGAGTGAATTTATATCATCCCTCCCTCCATCAGCTTTACCAGCAGGTGCAGAGGTAGCTGGGTGTTCTCCCTCATACCTTTAGAAGATGGTCTCTTCATCCTTTCTCTCACCTTAATATCACTGCAGATGTTGGTTCTTAACTTAGGTGATGCCATTTCTTTTCTTTTAGGCTCTAAGGACACTTAATTAGATTAAAAAATGACTTCACTGTTCTTTCCCTGGAATGTTGTAATAGGAACTAGTGGTCCAATAAGATCTATATGCTTCCATTCGGTAGGATATTGAGGAAAACAAGAGGTAAGCTTAGGCACATAATAATAATTTATTATTATCTTAAAAGACTAAGTGGTTCATCGTGGTTAATTATCATTTCATATTTGAACCTGTTAATTACAGATTGTGTTGTCCTTGGTACTCTTGTCCAAAGTATTTGCTTTAATTTTTGAATTATGCTCAAAATTCTTAACACTTGAGATTGCTCGAGACCCACTTAAAGTTTTGTAATTTACCTTAGAATGGACATCCACTGAATTACATCCTAGTCCTTTCACTCTTCCATAATTCCATGTTCCAACTTCTCTCAGCCCAGACATGGCCTGGCTTGACTGAGAAGATGTCTCAGTGCTGAAGTTTGTGGTGAAATCATTGAAAACACTACACCAATTTACAGTTCAAACATATTCGACTATGTTGTTAGAGACACATTCGGGCAGTTTTCGTTTGAATCCATTGTTAGCAATGGCAAGTTGATAGACAAGCAATCTTCTCGTTGTATAAAATTAGACCAGGGGTTGTTTCTTGATAGGAAGGATGGGGCAACAAAGAACTAACTGAAAAAGAAATCTTTTTCTTGTTGGGAAAAAAATGTATCCTAAGGAGGATGGTGAACTAGAAGGGAATTATCTATTTAGTGCCAATTCTCTGTTTTGTTTTGTTTTGTTTGTTGCTTTTTTACTTCTTTGTTTATTACCTTTCTGGGCTGAAGAGAAAAGAAATGAGTCTTCAGGGCTGTTAAGGAGTGCAAGAATAAAGAAACTGAAGTCACTATGTGAGTTAACCCATTTATTGAGTTCCTGTTGTGTTCTGGGGAGCAGTGTCGTTTGCTCCCTTACCCAGCCTTGGCAGACAAGCAAAATGTAACAGAGGCTTTTAATGTTGAGCAAAACAGAAGATAAAAGGCAAACTAATGGGAATACATTTTCAATTCAATTTACAACATGTAGATTAAGTAATAAAGGAATATGCTAATGGGGATATGTATGTAAGACTGTATTTTTAAAAAACTGATAATTAAAAAGTTAGGTATTAGTAAGAAAGGGGCAGATTGTATTAAACCATTTAAAAAGCAATGTTTGCTTACAAAGATAATTTCACTTGAGTCACTGTTAGTGTGTTTATGGTTTTAATTTGAAAAGTGGCAGATAAAATATATCTAGTTTTCTTAGTAATATGTGTATTGTTTTACTGTGAGACAATATCACCACCTGAGGATAATGTGCCTCTGAGTCCAGATCAGTGATGATTTTTGCCACTGAGAAGTGAAGAGATTATTTTCTGAAAGCTGAAATAATAAAGTATAGAATCACTGACATTTTTGTATACTTAAGCTCTCTCTTTCTGATGAAGCAGTGGGGAATTGGACAATCAACATCAACCCCCTTTTCCTGATTTACTTTAGAAATGGACAAAATTCCCACCATTAACATTATATAGGTTGAGTTGATTTCAGCCATTTAGTAGTTATCTAAACCAGTGCTTCCCAGTCTTTTCCCACAACTTGTGTGGCATGATGGGGTATGAGAATGTCATGGCCAGAGGTCAAATTCATAGCATCTCCAATCCTGGGAACCAACCTGGGACACCTCAAGCGTTAGGGGATTAATGTGTCATCACCTATGTAATCTTTTCAAGAACAAGAGTATCAGAGAGTTCTTACCAAGATCATGGCACACACCTAGGCAAAGCTAGATTTATTTTGATGGGCTTTCCCCCAACTTATTCTGCTTAAAGCAGGACTACATACCCTGAGTAATAATTATAGAGCACATTTCCTTGATGCCAAATCTTGACAAAGTTTTTGAAAGATAACCTGCTTCCCTTGGAAAGCTGAAAGTGGCACGACTATCCAATTCTTGAGGATATCTTAATCCTGTTTTTTTAAATTTTATTTTATTGGAGTATAGATGATTTACAGTGTTGTGTTAGTTTCAGGTGTACAGCAAAGTAAGCCACACAGAGAAAGACAATATCATATGCTATCACTCATATGTGGAATCTAACTAAAAAATGATGTAAATGAACTTATTAATCCTGTTTTGAAAAGCTTCTGGGGAAAAGACTTTTAATGACTTCAGTATTTGGCCAGAGCACCATAGTAGAGCCCACAAAAAATCTAGATTTGATGTTTTATTTTGTGGGGTATAAATGTTACAAGGTAAATTTGACTTCAGTTGTTGCCCAGAAAAAAATCACTCTTGGACCACTGTTATCAGACTGACTTCCAAAAGTAGCCCAAAAATCAGAGAAGAAAGCGTAAATGCTATAAGCAATTTGGGGGAAGAGGTGGCATCTCTAGGGGTGACCTAGTACTAATTTGAGGGGAAAATATTTTCATAGTCATATTCCAAAGGGAAAGAAAGAACTGCTGGAGATAACAGGACATCCTGGTCCATATGAATATTAATGACTCAGACTGTTCTCTGAAAGAGGCTTGTTAAGTGTTGACTGTGTGAGTCTACACAAGGAGAAATATACATAAACACCTTTCTCTCATTAGCTAAAAATCAAATGTCACAAAGCCTGGTATCTGAACTGTTGTGTCTTTGAACACTGGTTTTACTTGGCTGTTAGTAAATCTTAGAAGATGGTAAAGAGAAGCAAGGAGAGGGAAGAAAATAAGAACAGAAAATTTTGAGTTTTAATTTTCACATAATCAATAATTCTAATAATAAAACTTAACAGTATAAACTATTTCAGGTTGAAACCAGATGTGCTTTGTCTTTTTTAAAAAATAGCTTTGATGGCATAGGAATTCTGCTTTGCTAATGGAAGTAATAATTCAATCACCAAATAAATAAAAAGCACCCCATTTTACATCCAGCATGCTTTCTGTATAGTGAACAAAGAGTCTATAAATTTTTGTCTGTGTTCAACAAGAAAATTGCTGATTGGTCCTATTATTTACATTAAAAAGCAAAGCTAGCAAGTAAGCTTTCTTGCCTCCAGGGAATTTTATAAGCATCAAATGAATTCATAATTGATCTGATTTTACATAAGGAGCTCTTGCCTTTGGGATTAAAAGAAAAAAGTTCTCCTATCATATACCAAGGAATAGATTTATAAAAGTTGATTAATCCTGTGAGAACAGGAGGACTAAATTACTTTATGGTTACCAATTTTATATGTTTATCATGCCTTTTAAATGTGACTACACAGTATAGCAGGATGAGAATTGTTTTGTGTCAGAGAACTGGGTTTGAGTCTCAACTTTATCCCTTTTTGACTATGGCTTTAATGAGGATCACCCACCAAACACATATTCTATACCTCTACTCACCTCAACCACTTGAAATTACAGGAACAGTATTATGAACATCTATAAACACACTGAAAGACAAAATATGAGAGCACTTCTTGACAAAAAGAAAATAAATGGGATTGGTTAGATGGAAAAACAAGTTAAAAATTAAATTCCCCAAAGATATATATGATGTAGGGAGCAGACAATCTCTGAATTTACTTCAAAGTCAGAGATAATAGAAGTGATGAGTGGGAAGAAGTCGGGGCAACTTTTGACAGATTAAATATGAAACAGCAAGCAGGATTTGATCCTTCCATGCTGCATCTTCACTCTCTCTTGCCAAGCAGCAGGCAGTAGAAATTTGGATCCATGAAAACCAGAGAAGGGGGAGCTAGAACTAGAAATGCAGAACTGTGGCCAAAGGCAATGAACAACCTTCAGGAGGCAAGTAGAACCTGCAAAACAAGAAAACAAGTTAATTGCATATTTTTATTTACACACATACTATACCTCTGCTGCTTTCAAAGAAAACAGACCTGGCACTCTTAATTTATATCCACAGACAGACAAATAGGAATAATGAAATACAAAGATGAGAAGAGGGGAGATGTGGCCAAGATGGAGAGTAGGAAGACCTTGAGCTCACCTCCTCCCGTGGGTACACAAAATTAACAACTATTTACAGAGAACAGTCAATGAGAACAACCTAAAGATTGGCACAACTGAAGATATAAAGAAGGAACCATAATGAGGTGCATGAGTGCAGCAAAGACATGGCGTAGCCATGACCCATACCCCTGGGTGAGTGACCCACAAATGGGAGAATAATTACAGTTGCAGAGGTTCTCCCCAAGGAGTGAGGGGTTGAGCCCCACATTGGGCTCCCCAGCCTGGGGGTGCTGCACCAGGAAGATAAGACCCCAGAATGTCTGGATTTCAAGGCCAGCAGGACTTGCATACTAGAGAGTCAGAAGGCTGTAGGAAACAGACTCCACTCTTAAAGGGTGTGCACAAAATCTCATATGCTCCAAGACACAGGCAGAGGCAGTAATTTGAAAGGAGCCTGGATCAGACCCATTTGCTGATCTTGGAGAGCCTCCCAGAGAGGCAGGAGGAATCTAGGGTTCTCTGTGGGGACATATACTCTGGTGTCAGTCATTTTGGGGAGCTCATTCTATCACAAGGACTCTGGTGTTAGCAAGAGCCATTTTGGACTCCTCTCTCCAGCCTATTTGTGCCTAGGGTCTTATTCGCCCACCTGCCTATCTGCAATAGTGCCAGAACGCTTTAAGACTAGCAGCCAGCTTCACGGGGACCTAGCTCTGCCTACCAGTGGGTGCAAGACCCAAACCCACTCACCAACAGACCAGCAGCAGCTCTAGCACACAAATGCCCCACAGCCAGTCACCTCAGGACCAGTCTCTGCTCACCAACAGGCTGCACCAGGCCTGGGACATCTGGGGCCCCCGAGCAGCCACCTTAGGACCAAGCTTTTCTCCCCAGCAGGTCAGCAGTAGTCCTGGGACTCCCAAGCTCAGCAGCCAACTGTGCCAGAATCCAGTCCTGTCCACCAGTGGGCCACCAGCCTCCATACAAGGTGAGGCCTGACAAGGGCCAGGCCCACGTAGCAAGACAGTTAGAGTAGTCAGCCCATTACTACAGAAGGACCCATGCAGCCCACATAGGGGGTATCCCTACCATATATAGTTCTGATGACCAGAGGGGAGTGTGCTGCTGGGCCACATAAGACATCTCCAACATAAGGCTACTTCTCCAAGATCAGAAAATGTAACTGACTTACCTAATATATAGAAATAAAAACACAGTATTAGGCAAAATGAGGTGACAGAGGAATATGTTCCACTGAAGGAACAAGTTAGAACCCCAGAAGGAGAACTAAGGGGAGTGGAGATAAGAAATCTACCTGATAAAGAGTTCAAGGTAATGATCCAAAAATATGCAATAAACTTGGGAGGAGAATGGATGAACACATTGAGAATTTTAACAAAGAGTTAGAAAATATAGAAGAACAAAACAACTGAAGAATACAATCATTAAAGTGAAAAAACACCACAAGGAATCAACAGCAGATTAGATGATGTAGAGGAATGGATCAGTGACTGGGAGACAAAGTAGTGCAAAAAACTTATTTGAAATAATAATAGCTGAAAACTTCCCTAAACTAGGAAAGAAAACAGACATATAGATCCAGGAAGCACCGAGAGTCCCAAGCAAGATGAAACCAAAGAGGTCCACAGCAAGATATATTGCAATTAAAACAGCAAAAATTAAAGATAAACAGAGAATTGCAAAAGCAGCAATGGGAAAGCTACTCATTAGGCACAAGGGAACACTCCATAAGAAAATCAGCTGACCTTTCAGCCGAAATTTTGCAAGCCTGAAGTTAGTGGCATGATATTTTCAAACTGCTGAAAGGAAAAAACTTACAACCAAGGTTACTCTACCCAGCAAGGCTATTACTGAGATTTGCAGGAGAGATAAAGAGTTATACAGAGAAACTAAAGTTAAAAGAGTTCAGCACCCCTAAACCACCTTCATAAGAATTGTTAAAGTGACTTCTCTATGCAGAAAAGAAAAGATCACAACTAGAAACATGAAAGGAAAAATCTCATTGGTAAAGGCGAACATACAGCAATGGTGGTTAATCAACTGCTTATATAGCTATCAGGAAAGTTAAAAGACAAAAGTGGTAAAAACATCTATATAAATAGTACGTAGACAAGGGATACACAAAATAAAAAGTTGTGGGATATTGGAAGAAAGGAAAAAGAGAAGACAACATCCTGGGGTAAAGTAATCCTACAGCCTTGGATTAAAAAGATTCCAAGGGATGAATAAGATAAATTTTTAAGATAATGTATATAGATGCATCATGGTGTATGTTTCACATTTCAGAGCACTATGATTATAAAGAAGACAAAAATCAGAAGGAAAAAGTTAACTAAAAAGGAATTAGGATCACATTACTATTTTAGCAACATTATGTGATGGAAGACAAGTTGAGTAATATCTTCAATATTCTGAGAAAAAATAAATATGAATATAGAACCAAATCACAATGATATTTATCTTTAAGTAAGAACTAAGAACATTTATTACCTTTTTTGAAGAACTGATGAAAAGATATGCTCTAGCAAAATGAAAAAAAAGAAAAAGAGTCAAAGAACAAGTACATAGACATCAATTGGTTCTAGGCATTCATAGAAAATAATGGTTTAAATATGCTTATTAAACATAGGACTCATCAGTTGAATGAGAAAATACATATAAAAATATTCTAAATTTGTTTTATACTTTATATACTACTAAAGGAAAGATAGCCTAGCAAATAAGATATGATCAATCTAAGACAATTCAATGAAGAAAACAAGAAGAAATGGAAAACAGAAAATAAAAAATAAGGTAGAAGAAATAAGGACAAAACATCAAGTCAGACTATATTAACATATTTATTCTATTATTAAATGTCTCAAATCTTAGATTGTTGAGCTAAAAGAATACACCTAAAAACTGTTAATGCAGAGAGTTTTTTAAAAAAGGATAGATGCCATTTAGCAGACATTTAAAAATAATGATGAATCATCCAAACAGTGGAGAAAATAGTACTATTACATCATCTAAGTCAAAATGGAATTTAAGGACAAAAGTATTAAATAAGACAAAAAGATATTTCAATCAAAAATGTCAAAATTATATGAGATTAAAACAATTTTGAAGATTGATGCAGCTAAGACATAAGTTGGAAATATATACTAGAAGCTTTAAGAAATACAGAAAATGTTGATAAATCCTCAAAATTTTCAGAATACTTTTCTTAAAAACAGTTGGCACAATTAAAGTTGATCTAAATGGTAAATATCTGTAGACTTTTGTTTCTAGTACATGGAGCATATACATTATTTTTTAAAGCCCTTGAAATAGTCACCAAATTTGATCTACATTAGGTCACAAAAATCTCAATTTTCTCAAAAAGAAATTCTCTAATCACATACAGTACATTTATTTTGTAATCTATGAGTCAAAGAAGAAATCAGAATGAAAATTTAAAACAATATTTTGAACTAAATGAAAATGCAGTGTAGTATAGCAAAACTTGTGGGATGAAGCCAAATTATTGGTTAGAAAGAAATTTATAGCCTTCAACTCATATATTACAGAAAAAATGTATTAGTCAAAGATTAACAATCCATCCTATAGGCTAGAACTATAACAGCTAATTAAATCCAAAGAATGTAAAAGGAAGAGAATAATTAAGATAAGAATCAATATGACTAAAATAGAAAGTGAACTTCTACCATTTTAAAGTGAACAGTTCAGCTGTAAGGTATTCACGATACTGTGCATCTACCTCCTTTATCTAGTTCCAAAACATTTTCATGCCCCCAAAAGGCAACCCTGTACCCATTAAGCTGTTGTTCTCTATTCTCACCTCCCTCTACACTCTGGCAAGCCCCAATCTGCTTTATGTCTCTATGGACTTACCTATTCTGGATATTTCATATAAATGGAATCATACAAAAAAAAAAAAAGAAGAAAATAAATGTCTATCAAAGACTGATCAAGAAAACACGTGTTACCACATGTTACTGACCAGAAGAATACACATGTTGTCACTATCAAAAGTGCAAAGGGATACAGGTATTCAAAGAATAAAAAGAGAACATAATGAAAAATTTTATGAAATAAACTTGAAAATTTAGATAAAAAATAGCTTTGAAAGATATAAAATGTCTTATTAAACCTGATGTAATAAGAAACAGCAAATATCATGACTTGTTAACCGATAAAATATTAAATCTATAATTAAAACCTGTATTATAGGGCAAAATTCAGACTTCACTAATGGCTTCACTGGTAATAAAAAATATTTAAAAATAAATAAATAAAAATAAATATATATTTGAAGAAATACTATTTATTATTAATTAATATTATAATTATATTTATATAAATATTATAATTATTATACAAATATTATAATTATTATTATAATTAATTATTATACTTAATTAATATATTAATATTATTACACAAAATTTTCCATAAGATTAAAAACTGCTTTCATTAAAAAAAATCAGGCTAAGATATTCTCATTATTGTAACCTGACATGTACATTACAAGAAAAGGAAATTACAGGCCAATATCGCTCATAAACATAGATTAATTCCAAACACATTTACTAACATACAAAAAGAATAACAAGTCAGTATCAAGTAGAGTTTTCTCCAGAATTACAATTTAACTTTCAAAAGTTAATCAATGCCATTCATGATATTAACAAATAAAAAAAGAAAATGATTGCTTAGATTTTTAAATAAAATCATTTACTAAATTTAAACACCTATTTATGATAGAAACTCATTGTAGATTAAGAATAGAAGAGACCTTCCTCATTCTTATAAAAGGTATCTACATAAATCTTCAGAATACACCATATTAAAAGATGATATATTGAAATATTTCTTCCTGAGATCAGGAACAAGAGAATGATGACTTTTATCACCATTTGAATGGAATATTGTATGAGAGGCCCTATAATATGCAATAATGCAAGCCTTTGAATAAAAGATATTGACAGTACATTTATCTGATGAAGGGCATATATCTACGATATAGAAGTAAATTCTACGAATCAATAAGATGAAAAATAAAACACTTGAATAGGAATTTCACAATGAAGATTTCTAAGTGGCCAATAAACATGTGAAAATACACTTGGATCTATTAACCATCAGGGGAATGTAAATTAATACCATGGTGAGGTACAACTACTTTCTTGCCAGGATGGCTTAAAAAAAAGAATACTAAGGGCTGCTGAGAATGTGAAACAATCAGAACTCTTATACATTACTGATGGCTGAGAAAATGGATAAAGTTTGGAAAACTTTGGTTATATACACATTGATAATGACATAAACTCCACTTCTGGATATAAAGGCAACATAATGCATGTATGTGCACCAAAAGCATGTATTATTTATTCATTATAGCTAAAAACTGGTAAAAACTTAAATGCCTACTAGCAGTAAAGAAACAAAATGTTGCTCTATGTAGCAGCATAGATGAATCCTGCAAGCATAATGTTGCACAGAAATAGCCAGATTCTTTTTTTAGACAGATTTTATGATTCCATTTATATAAATTTCAAAAATAAGCAAAACTAATCAATGGAGGTAAAAGTCTGAGTGGTAGTTCACACAGAGGAGCATGGCAAGAATAATGATTGGGAAGGGTTATGAAGGAGACTTCAGATTGGGATACTACAATTCTATTTCTTGATCGGGCGGTATGTAGGTATGTTCACTTAGAAAACTCATTAAATTGAACATTTATAATTTGTGTACCTTCTGTAATATATCATACTTTAAAAGCTACTTAAACTAATATTTTCTATGCATCAAAAATAACCAATCAAAAAATATTGTGGTAGGGCTTCCCTGGTGGTGCAGTGGTTGAGAGTCCGCCTGCCTATGCAGGGGACACGGGTTTGTGCCCCGGTCCGGGAGAATCCCACATGCCTTGGAGCGGCTGGGCCCGTGAGCCATGGCTGCTGAGCCTGTGCGTCCGGAGCCTGTGCTCCGCCACGAGAGAGGCCACAACAGTGAGAGGCCCGCGTTATGCAAAAAATATATATATATATTGTGGTAAAAGGAATCCATTCACAATAGCCACAAAACATGTATGAAGAAAGCTAATGTGACCTGTGCAAGGCATATCTAGAGAAAACAATAAAATTATATTGAAGCATGTAAAGTAAAACAGGAATAAATAAACACTGAATGAATCCACAGTTTTCTTAGATGAACAAAACAGAAGTGTTAGCTAATTAATACACTCACATAAATAAGACCCCCAAATATTCATGGAACTGTCATATTCTTTTTTTTTTTTTTTTTTTTTATTTTATTTTTTTATTTTTTTATTTATTAGTTTCTGCTTTATAACAAAGTGAATCAGTCATACATACACATCTGTTCCCACATCCCTTCCCTATTGCGTCTCCCTCCCTCCCACCCTCCCCATCCCACCCCTCCAGGTGGTCACAAAGCACCGAGCTGATCTCCCTGTGCTCTGCAGCTGCTTCCCACTATCTATCTACCTTACGTTTGGTAGTGTATATATGTCCATGCCTCTCTTTCGCTTTCTCACAGCTTACCCTTCACCCTCCCCATATCCTCAAGTCCATTCTCAAGTAGGTCTGTGTCTTTATTCCCGTTTTACCCCTAGGTTCTTCATGACATTTTTTTTTTTTAATTCCATATATATGTGTTAGCATACGGTATTTGTCTTTCTCTTTCTGACTTACTTCACTCTGTATGACAGACTCTAGGTCTATCCACCTCATTACAAATAGCTCAGTTTCGTTCCTTTTTATGGCTGAGTAATATTCCATTGTATATATGTGCCACATCTTCTTTATCCCTTCATCCGATGATGGACACTTAGGTTGTTTCCAGCTCCGGGCTATTGTGAATAGAGCTGCAATGAACATTTTGGTACATGTCTCTTTTTGAATTATGGTTTTCTCAGGGTATATGCCTAGTAGTGGGATTGCTGGGTCATATGGTAGTTCTATTTTTAGTTTTTTAAGGAACCTCCATACTGTTCTCCATAGTGGCTGTACCAATTCACATTCCCACCAGCAGTGCAAGAGTGTTCCCTTTTCTCCACACCCTCTCCAGCATTTATTGTTTCTAGATTTCTTGATGATGGCCATTCTGACTGGTGTGAGATGATATCTCATTGTAGTTTTGATTTGCATTTCTCTAATGATTAATGATGTTGAGCATTCTTTCATGTGTTTGTTGGCAGTCTGTATATCTTCTTTGGAGAAATGCCTATTTAAGTCTTCTGCCCATTTTTGGATTGGGTTGTTTGTTTTTTTGCTATTGAGCTGCATGAGCTGTTTATAAATTTTGGAGATTAATCCTTTGTCAGTTGCTTCATTTGCAAATATTTTCTCCCATTCTGAGGGTTGTCTTTTGGTCTTGTTTATGGTTTCCTTTGCTGTGCAAAAGCTTTGAAGTTTCATTAGGTCCCATTTGTTTATCTTTGTTTTTAATTCCATTTCTCTAGGAGGTGGGTCCAAAAGGATCTTGCTGTGATTTATGTCATAGAGTGTTTTACCTATGTTTTCCTCTAAGAGTTTGATAGTTTCTGGCCTTACATTTAGGTCTTTAATCCATTTTGAGCTTATTTTTGTGTATGGTGTTAGGGAATGATCTAATCTCATACTTTTACATGTCCCTGTCCAGTTTTCCCAGCACCACTTATTGAAGAGGCTGTCCTTTCTCCACTGTACATTCCTGCCTCCTTTATCAAAGATAAGTTGGCCATATGTGCGTGGGTTTATCTCTGGGCTTTCTATCCTGATCCACTGATCTATCTTTCTGTTTTTATGCCAGTACCACACTGTCTTAATTACTGTAGCTTTGTAGTATAGTCTGAAGTCAGGGAGCCTGATTCCTCCAGCTCCGTTTTTCGTTCTCAAGATTGCTTTGGCTATTCGGGGTCTTTTGTTTTTCCAAACAAATTTTGAAATTTTTTGTTCTACTTCTGTGAAAAATGCCAGTGGTAGTTTGATAGGGATTGCATTGAATCTGTAGATTGCTTTGGGTAGTAGAGTCATTTTCACAATATTGATTCTTCCAATCCAGGAGCATGGTATATCTCTCCATCTATTTGTATCCTCTTTAATTTCTTTCATCAGTGTCTTATAATTTTCTGCATAAAGGTCTTTTGTCTCCTTAGGTAGGTTTATTCCTAGATATTTTATTCTTTTTGTTGCAATGGTAAATGGGAGTGTTTTCTTGATTTCATTTTCAGATTTTTCATCATTAGTGTACAGGAATGCCAGAGATTTCTGTGCATTAATTTTGTATCCTGCTACTTTACCAAATTCATTGATTAGCTCTAGTAGTTTTTCGGTAGCATCTTTAGGATTCTCTATGTATAGTATCATGTCATCTGCAAACAGTGACAGCTTTACTTCTTCTTTTCCAATTTGGATTCCTTTTATTTCCTTTTCTTCTCTGATTGCTGTGGCTAAAACTTCCAAAACTAGGTTGAATAAGAGTGGTGAGAGTGGGCAGCCTTGTCTTGTTCCTGATCTTAGTGGAAATGGTTTCAGTTTTTCACCATTGAGGACAATGTTGGCTGTGGGTTTGTCATATATGGCCTTTATTATGTTGAGGAAAGTTCCCTCTATGCCTACTTTCTGCAGGGTTTTTATCATAAATGGGTGTTGAATTTTGTCGAAAGCTTTCTCTGCATCTATTGAGATGATCATATGGTTTTTCTCCTTCAACTTGTTAATATGGTGTATCACATTGATTGATTTGCGTATATTGAAGAATCCTTGCATTCCTGGAATAAACCCCACTTGATCATGGTGTATGATCCTTTTAATGTGCTGTTGGATTCTGTTTGCTAGTATTTTGTTGAGGATTTTTGCATCTATGTTCATCAGTGATATTGGCCTGTAGTTTTCTTTCTTTGTGACATCCTTGCCTGGTTTTGGTATCAAGGTGATGGTGGCCTCGTAGAATGAGTTTGGGAGTGGAACTGTCATATTCTGAAGTTCATGAGTAAAAGAAAATGCTCATAAACAGCTTTTTTTTTTTTTTGGCAGGAAGAGAATGGGTACTGATCTCTCATCAAAATATAAAATACATCTAAAGTAATAAATACAATATTTGCACACCAATAGTCAAATTAACAAAAGGGAATAATTTCTTAAAGAGAAAGAGATACAAGGAAATTTATAATAATAGTGTTCTTTCAAATCCATGTATAATGCATTCCACACATGTTGTTGAGATAACTATTATTCATTAGTAAAATATTAGGTTAACTATTCCTTACATCACATATTGAAATAAATTCAAAAAGAATTAAAGAACTATATGTAGAACAAAGGATACAGATTGAAACTTACAAGGACTTCTGAGATTTGGTCTTTGGTTAAGTCTAGTTTCATCCTCCACAATCTTGGCTCTTGCACACTTCTGAATTTCTCTTGGTTCCTCATATATTTTCTTTAACCTTTACCCCTTTGTCTTTCTTTTCTCTCTCCTCTCCCTAGAATTCCTAACTCCCACTCATCCTTTAAACCTTAATTTATAAATGGCTTCCTTCTGACATGAAGCAGAAGGAAACATCCTTCCTATCAATTATTTTAAGACAACACGTGTTTAACCATTTCCCTGCTTTCATTTCACGATGTCTTGTAGTTTTACTTTGTTCTTGCTAGGGACCTTGTGTCTTTCATACTCTTGTTTTTCTTTTCGCATTTCTATCTCCTCACTTAGTATCATACATAACTTTGTTAACTATTCACTATTCATGAAGTGCCATTCTTTTGTAAAATATGCGGGGTTATTTTTAGTCATGTCCCTACACCCTGCAAAGCATTTCCTAATGTAGTATTTTTCTGAATTTATTAGAAAATTCTCCATTCAAAACTGTCTCAGAAGAGAAGCAAACGAAAATGATTCTCTATGTTTAATTACAGTTTTGTGTCAGGGGTGTAATTTTGTTTGTAAGTATGCAATGAGTATATTGTATTACCTGTTATGAATTTGTGCTTTCTTTCTCAACTTTAATGCGCATGTTTTCTGCAGAGCAGGAACTGATGACTCATTGTTTCTGTGACTTGTATGTCTGTGGTTCTCATTTTCTCTGAAATTTGGTGTCTTTATCTTTAAGATAAGGGGTTTGGGTTTCGTGCCTTACATAGCTAAAATTCTAGAATCATTGAGTGTAACAGAAAATTTATATTCCACAATGGGGACTTTAAACCCAGTTAAGAATGCAGATTATCTGTATGTATATGTTTGACTCCACCACTTCAATTATGGTATTGCCTAAAGAATGTATTAGTTTTCCTTGATTTGTGGTGAAAAATATTGTAAATATATATGTTATGTATAAAAATACAGCAACTTCCCAATAATAGCAGGTAGATGTCAGGAAGCATTAAACGTGTCTCATACATGCCATGGTTAACCTCTTTTGAAGGTGTTTCATCAAGGACATACATAAAGTTTGCTCTTGAGCCATGAGTCAGAGAAAATAAAAAGAGATGGGGGAAACCAAGTACTTGTAGTGGTTAAAAGCAGGCTGATTCTCTAAATGCAGTGAAAATAAAGCTTCAGCATCATTTTAGTGTATAGTTTCCTCATGGTTATTTATGCAAGGGATATTATCTCTATAAGTTTACTTATGATAATGTTTAATAAATTAACCAGGTAGTGGTGTGATAAAAAAATGATTAGGGAGTAAGTCACAAAATTATTTTATGAAAAATATTTTTGTAAGTGAACAAAATGAATATGAAATGGACCTATAGGCAGAGTAAGAATTGTGATTTATTTATACAGGATTTCATATGTTAGCTGTTGTTAGTAATCTCAAGAGATAAACTGAGGCTACTATAATGGTCTTTATTACTTCCCATTCTGGAGCAAGAATTGTCTGTATTTGGGATTTGTCGATACAGAGCATCATCACCTCGGTCCACCTCCAAATGACATAGGACTTCAGGCCACAACGTCACCTGTTGCGGCTGTTTGCTGGGGCTTCTTAAATGCAGAGAGGCCAGACACATCACCAAGAGCTGCACACAGCCTCCGGGTCCTCCCAGGTAACATTCCAGCAAGCCCAGATTCTGCTTCAATTTAGTAGAGCTATTTCACCAAATTTTCAATGAAATCCTAACCCCTGTATGTGAACATCATTATTGCTTTGCTTTAAATATGAACTTGACTACCCCAGGCACCATCAGTGGCCTTTACAGCTTCTGGGTGCTGCTGCCACCTGGTCCCACTTGTTTCTCTGCTACAAAAAAAGCCTCAGTCAGTGGATGGTGTGTATGTTCCCACTGCTCCCAGTATTCTTCGTTCTGGGGGTCCTCCCACTCTGTGGTTTCTGGCCAGTGGTGTTCAGATAAATGTTTAATTACTGGCTCTCTGAGGGAGGTGGGGGAGCCCTGATCTGTAGTATTTGCCAATTTTCATGGTGTAAATACTCCACCATGGCCAATTTAAACCCAACAAAGTGACATCACAGGAGGTCTTAGGAAGAGATGCACACAATTGGCCCTGAGAGCTGATACACCCTGGCTCCAGCACACAGCTGCTTTTGGCTGTTGGTTTTTTTTTTTTTCTTTCTTTATTTGCGGTGTGCAGACCTCTCACTGTTGTGGCCTCTCCCCTTGCGGAGCACAGACTCCGGACGCGCAGGCTCAGCAGCCATTGCTCACGGGCCCAGCCACTCCACGGCATGTGGGATCTTCCCGGACCAGGGCACGAACCCATGTCCCCTGCATCGGCAGGCGGACTCTCAACCACTGCGCCACCAGGGAAGCCCTGTTGCTTTTTTTTTAACTAAACCTTTACATTTTTCTCCTTCATCCAATTAAAACTACTTATTGTCCTCATTAGTAAAGCATTGGCCAGTTCTTTCTATTTATAGTTCTCCTGCTGCTGCTGTTCCTCTTCTATCTGCTCCTAGTTCTCCTCTCCATCTCTCCCTTTTCTCCTTATCCTTTTCCTGTATTTAGAATTTTGGGGGTCAGAGAATATATACGTGGCACCACCCATTATCTCACTCAGGGGTGTGCATTTTCACTCACCACCGTTTAAAAGCACAATGTGTGACTTTAAATACTCCAAGGTGAATTTATTGCCCATCCTGAGCACACCGCCAGAGATGAACTCAAAGGAAACATGGATCAGAATGCACTGCCTTGGGGTCCCTCCTGCATTTAACTAGATGGCACCTTGCCCAATCCTTTCCCCACGTGGTTATGAGAGAGGCAAGCTCAGTTACAGACAGTCGTGGAGCAATGCTCAAAGCCATTTAAGTAATTATATCTTTTGCTTATTGATGCTTTCTCTGCTATCTCTATACTAGACCTTGGAGCAGGAGTAGCGTGAGAAAGAAATATCAGTGGAGCAGATATATAGTTAATTTATGTGCTTATTTTATTCCTTTCCCTTAATCCAGATATTCTAGCCTTAGAAAGCCTTAGCTCATCAGAAAAAAAAATCCTGATCCTGAAGACTTCATTCCCTGTGACCTAATCAGTGGCAGATTCATGAAGGTTCGTTACAGTTGGTTATGGGGAAAGAGAAAGGGGGTTGACCAGAGAAACAATAGAAATTTCTGGAAGTGTGAGTGCCTGTTTGAGCTGCTGATCATGATTAATTTATAGTGATACAAATCTATCCTGCAGGCATGAATAAAGGTAGGGGTGGGGTAGTAGAATTCATCCTAGTTGGCGCAACACATGTCAACATGCAGGTGAGTTATAGTGATGAGGCAGCAAACTTGAAGCAACTCTAATTTACATGAAATATATCATCTAAAACTTTAATATTTTTATTATGACCAATAACACATTACCAAGTCAAACAACAACAACTGCTAATAACTAATTGTTATTAATAACACATTATTTGTGCCATCTTGCCTTTCCACTCCAGTGCTCAGTGGATTTTGATGAACATGGCTTAGCATTGCTCTACTAGACTGAAAATTTTAATCTGAGTCTTTTCATACTTAGTACTGTTGGTCCTACTACACCATAGTATCTTGCTTGTGGATTCTTTTGCTTTACTTTATTTCGATGTATTTGGAACTATAATATTTTCCACTCTCCTTTGTTATTGGAACCAACGGAGACATTGACAGTCAAAAATCTCTGTTATTGGTGCTTCATTTCCTTACTGTCTACATAAGCAGCTTGGAAGACCAGAGATATTTGGCTATGATATACTTTCCCTTAATGAATGTCACCAAGAAAACTCACAAGATCTTCCTTTACATTTTAAATTCAGGAGACTCATGACACAGTTATGAAAAATCAATTTAACTCTGCACCGTTATTAAAGGCAAAGGATTAGGTCATCTAACCTGACTTGTCACCATCATCATAGACATCAACATCACGCTAGGGCAGAGAGTAAAGGCAGAGAGTTAATTAGGCTTCAAGGCAGTTAGGGGAGTAGGGAGATTTTGTATAAAGCACAATGGCTTTCACTTACATTGTCCTCATTCTGAAGTTTTAGGGTTTAAAAAGGACTGCAATGTAGGGAGAGTGAAAGATCTAAAAAGCTAATTAGAGCACTAGGGTACTCTGCTTTGAGGCATATGGTGAGCAATTAGACTTGAGGAAACTGACAGCACACACACCAGACCATCTGAGTCAACTTCTGGGGTAAACTTCTGTAAATAAGAGCAACACAGCTGCGTGTGAGGGTCTCCCTTGTCTGGTACACCATGGAGTAGCACAGAGAAATCTAGCAGTGCTGGATGTCAGACTCTGGGAGATGGTGTCTGGCTTGGGCTATAGAACTTTTATGCTACATGACTGGGGAAACATCACCCCTCCCCTGGTGTGATCATGGCTTGGGATCCAACAGCAGGATGACAGCAGAATCTTGGCTTCTCTTTCTTTGTTACCTGTTCACCTTTCTTGGTTGGCATGAACAAGCTCCAACCCTGGAATGGTCAGAAGGCTGAGTCCCAAGCTGTAGGTTTTGTGGGCCAGTGGTTCCCAGTCCTGGTACGCACGTCAGCACCAGTCCTGATGCACCATCGCAGCACCAGATCAGGGCAGACTGATTTGACCACTTGGCTGTAGCTGGTTCTTGTGCTGCTCTGCGGGTGCTCTCCAGGTCAGACAGGAGAGAATAAATCTACCAGGTTGATTCTTACCTCTATCCCAGCCTATACAACACAAGAGAAAGTCAAGGTGCTTTTCCCACTTGAAGTCTCTGTCAAAATATAGTGAGGCTCAGAATGTTCATAGCAGCCTGAGTGTCTAGTTGGACTAGCTTATGTCCAAAGTGGAGACCAGGTATTGCCTTTGCTGGATATTAGCACCATTGCCTGGCGTTATTAGAACCTTTGATGGCTGCAGGGGTGTCTGAACAAATAGCTGAACTATTTGAAAGTAGAAACTTCATGAGAATAGGATTGAAGTTGGACCCATGAGAAGAGAGTGATAGGAAAGAAGTGGTGGTGGTTTTTGTTCCTTTTAACAGTACTTGTTTAGAAAAACAATGTGAAGGAATTCTTTGATAAATAAGTTTTTAAAGTTAGAAAATAAGAAAAATACATTTTGATAAATACAGAGAACAAAAAGCAGTTCTAATAGAAGCACTAAAAAATAATTGTCCAGGAGAAAAACTAAAATGATTACAAGATTAGGGACTTGATCTTCCTATTTATACCTATTTATGTATGTCTATGTATCTGATACCTGTACATCTATATACCTGTATATCTATATCTATATCTACATCATCTCTATCTCTATCTATCTATCTATATCTATCTATATACCAACAAATACCTTAATTTTGTTTGGAAATACTCATTTCTTTCCAAATGCCACCTCTGGGATGTTACAAATAGACCACACAGGATTGCTTTTACTGCCGCTGACCCCAACTTTATCAATAAATTTAACCTGTAAGGAAAACTGCCAAGGCAATACCTGCAGGCATTCACCTCTCTTGACTCTCTTCAGAAACAAGCCTTAAACACCAACCTTAAACACTCGTTTTGGCTTCCTGGCTCCCCCAAGGGGCCCTTGTTTCCACCACTCAGATGTTGCCCAGGGTGATGTACTGAGGAAAAAAAGAACTCACTCTGATGGATTTGTCAATTCGCCACAAAATGTACTCATTCTTCTGGATTTTCAAACCTGTTGGGCTGTCTTATCCAAGCTGTGAGCAGTCATACAAGAGCGACCTCAGTTCTGTCAGGGGTCACTACGTGCAAACAGTGAGAACAACCAATTTCTTGGACTAAACCTGTATGACTGGCCGATACCATCTATTTTTTGAAAGAGAGAGACAAAGTTTTGACCTGGATAGTGAACTTGTGACCAGAATCCTGGCTCTGGCTTGTCTTTTGTTTCCACGAGGACTGGGTGGAGTACTTGTTATTTTTATTTTTGAATTTGGACATTGAGGCACAGTAAGGAGATGCTGGAGGTTGGTTTAGTCTCCTTTCAACCTTGTTCAACCAAGTCACTTTGATCAAATCATTTTGACCTCTCTGAGTCAGAGCTTTGAAATGGGGGTAAATATACTTTATCTGGCAGATGGCATACTTTGAAACATAAAGCCTCAGAAAGTAAAGTGTAAGAACTAGTGAAAAAATCCGGGTTTCTTTTCCTTCTACTTCATTCAATTTATTCTCTTCTAGTTGGCCCTCTTGACTTTCAAGGTTGGTGGCATCCTACAAACATCACGACAACACATATCCTTGGAATAAATATTAGGTGACACAATCTTAAGGTCAAAACACCTTTATGATTAGATTTTTTGTTGGATTCTTTTAAGTTCAAAATTTCCAGTTTTAAATAAGTCATGCACAGTAGTAGTCCCAAAGAATAAAAGAGAACAGAACAATTACAAAAAGGATCTTTGAGAGAATGAATTAGAAAATCTATGTCATCTTTCCTGCTCATGCACTTTAATAGTAGCAAAAACAGCCTGGGCTTTGTGAAAGGGGAGGAACCATGCTATGCCTTCATTCTATCTGGGACAGTTACTCATTAATTCCCTAAATATTCAGGGAGCTCCCACGTACTAATAAGCACTGTGCTATACACCAGAGGTACAGAAATGTATGAGATCTTTGCCTTCTCTCCAGGAGCTCACAGCCTACCCAGCAAGTCACTTCCACAAGTAATTTATTTATTTTTTAATTTAATTTTTATTTTATACTGGAGTATAGTGGGTTTAAAATGTTGTGTTAGTTTCAGGTGTACAGCAAAGTGATTCAGTTATACATATGCATATATCCATCCTTTTTCAGATTCTTTTCCCATATAGGTTATTACAGAATATTGAGTGGAGTTCCCTGTGCTCTACAGTAGGCCCTTGTTGATTATATCTATCTTATCTATAGTAGGGTGTACATGTTCATCCCAAACTCCTAATTTATCCCTCCCCAGCCCCAACCACCTTTCCCCTTTGGTAACCATAAGTTTGTTTTCAAAGTCTGTGCATCTGTTTCTGTTTTGTAAATAAGTTCATCTGTATCATTTTTTTTCAGATTCCACATATAAGTCATATCATATGATATTTGTCTTTCTCTGTCTGACTTACTTCACTTAGTATGAAAATCTCTAGGTCCATCCATTTTGCTTCAAACACAAGAAGTTTAGACCAGAGCCCTATGTTTAAAACTTTCCAGATTGTTCTTGGGCTGTTTTCATGTTTCCCTGGTAAATCAAGCTTACTTTGCTGTACCCCTCACAGGTACACCGAGTGCAACTGTTGGCTGAGCTTTCTGTTAGGCATCAAAGAGACACTAATGACAAGAGTTAGCAGTACCTTCCCCTTCTTAGGAGTACCAAATCCTCCAGTTTAGACTTTTGACCTCCTTCTTCCATATTCTCCTGCTTTGGCCATTACTGTGGTCTCAAGAGCAATATTCTGCCTGGATCAGTTGATTTAAACTATACTATTATTCAGTCTCACGAAGGAGAAAGAATACTTAGTAAAAGTGACTTAGAATCACATTATAGAACCATTAGTTTCAACCTTCTTTACTACTAAATCTTTTCCAAGCTCCACTAAAAGTAGCAAAAAAGGTTACTGAGTTATACCTTCTTTCCAACAATCACCAGTCGATATGCACTAGAAAAACAGATAATTAACATATTCTTTTTTAAAAAATTTTACTGTACACCTGCTATCTGTGCCCAAACGTTTGCTGGGCACTCAGGATTTAAAGAGACCTCAATTTCATTCCCTATTCTCCAGGGATTTATTAGGAGGATGGAGAAGTAAATGAAATTCCTAGGGAATGAGGTTTTGAGGAAATAGGAGAATTTATATGTGGGCTGTCACATTCATGCGCATTTATGATCAGTCAAGATTTAACCCATGGATGTCTTGGTAGTAATATCAAGCCCAAGAGACCATATCTAGAAAGGTTCTTATATTTTGAGCCACTTCTACCTTTTGGCTGTAATATAGAGACTTTTTCTCCCTGGCAGTTTATGTAGATTTTCAACTTAGTGGATTTTCTGTTAAACATGGCCCTGATTTGTGATAGACAAAAATGTACATGTCTCTGTAGGAAATTCTTTCAGTGACTGAAATAAAAAACCAATGCAGTCCTGTTTCATTACTAGTCTGTTGTGCATTTCACTTCTGCTGCTCCCTCAAGTACAGTGATATTCAGCCTGTTTTCTTTGAAAAAGCTCTCGACATACCATACCACTGTCCCTCTCCTGCAGGTTGAGGGATGCCATTTCTCATTCTCCAGTGTATTGTTTCTCTTGGATAATGACGACTGTATACTTTGTGTCTTTCAAATTCACATTGCTTCAAAGAATGCACATTTCCACTTTTCCCATTTTTCATTTGGTGTCTGCAGATAATATGGAAAGCACTGAATGTTTTAGGCACACAGTAAGATTCAGTGGCATGGCTTTGAGTTAATGTTTTCTCTCTCCTTTCTGAATCGTGCTCCTCTTGGCAGTCACTAAGATTTGGTGAGGAAAAGATGCTGGGAAGCCCTGCAACTGACTGGTACTTTGAATGACTAGGAATGAAAAGTGACAGTTCACTGATCTTTACTGTCTGGAGGAGGTGGATCAGTAGATATGCCAAGTCCCTTGAGGAAATGCAAGTCCCTCTCAGACATCATTCCCACCCTTTTTCTGCTTTGGTATCAAGAATGCTTATATAGGGGAGATTGATTCAAGTTGGGGGAGCAGAAGGACTTGCCCTCACTCCCTCTTGCAAGAGCACCGGAATCACAACTAACTGCTGAACAACCATCAACAGGAAGACACTGGAACTCACTAAAAAAGATACCCCACATCCAAAGACAAAGGAGAAGCCACAGTGAGATGGTAAGAGGGGCACAATCACAATAAAATCAAATACCATAACCACTGGGTGGGTGACTCACAAACTGGAGAACAATTATATCACAGAAGTCCACCCACTGGAGTGAAGGTTCTGAGCCCCATTCAGGCTTCCCAAACTGGGGGTCTGGCAACAGGAGGAGGAATTCCTACAGAATCAGACTTTGAAAGCTAGTGGGATTTGGTTGCAGGACATTGACAGGACTGGGGGAAACAGAGACTCCACTCTTGGAGGGTACACAGCAAAGTAGTGTGCGCATCAGGACCCGGGGGAAGGAGCAGTGACACCAGGGGAGACTGAAGCAGACCTACCTGCTAGTGTTGGAGGGTCCCTTGCAGAGGTAGGGGGCAGCTGTGGCTCACCCTGGGGACAAGGACACTGGCAACAGAAGTTCTGGGAAGTACTCCTTGGCATGAGCCCTCCCAGAGTCCACCTTTAGCCCCACCAAAGAGCCTGTAGGCACCAGTGCTGGGTTGCCTCAGGCCAAACAACCAACAGGGAGGGAACCCAGCCCTATCCATCAGCAGACAAGCTGATTAAAGTTTTACTGAGCTCTGCCCACCAGAGCAACACCCAGCTCTATCCACCACGAGTCCCTCCCATCAAGAAGCTTGCACAAGCCTTGTAGATAGCCTCATCCACCAGAAGGCAGATAGCAGAAGCAAGAAGAACTACAATCCTGCAGCCTGTGGAACGAAAACCACATTCACAGAAAGATAGACAAAATGAAAAGGCAGAGGACTATGTACCAGATGGAGGAACAAGATAAAACCCCAGAAAAACAACTAAATGAGGTGGAGATAGGCAACCTTCCAGAAAAAGAATTCAGAATAATAATAGTGAAGATGATCCAGGACCTTGGAAAAAGAATGTAGGCAAAGATCAAGAAGATGCAAGAAATCTTTAACAAAGGACTAGAAGAATTAAAGGACAAACACCTAGAAGAATTAAAGAACAAACAAACATAGATGGACAATATAATAACTGAAATGAAAAATACACTAGAAGGAATAAATAGCTGAATAACTGAGGGGGAAGAATGGATAAGTGACCTGGAAGACAGAATGGTGGAATTAACTGCCATGGAACAGAATAAAGAAAAAAGAATGAAAAGAAATGAAAACAGCCTAAGAGTCCTCTTGGACAACATTAAATGCACCAACATTCTCATTTTAGGGGTCCCAGAAGGCGAAGAGAGAGAGAAAGGACCTGAGAAAATATTTGAAGAGATTATAGTCAAAAACTTCCCTAACATGGGAAAGGAAATAGTGACCCAAGTCTGGGAAGCTCAGAGAGTCCCAGGCAGGATAAACCCAAGGAGAAACATGCCGAGACACGTAGTAATCAAATTGACAAAAATTAAAGACAAAGAAAAATTATTAAATGCAACAAGGGAAAAATGACAAATAATATACAAGGGAGCTCCCATAAAGTTAACAGCTGATTTCTCAGCAGAAACTCTACAAGCCATAAGGGAGTGGCATGGTGTATTTAAAGTGATGAAAGGGAAGAACCTACAAACAAGATTACTCTACACAGCAAGGATCTCATTCAGATTCAATAGAGAAATCAAAAGCTTTACCAACAAGCAAAAGCTAAGAGAATTCAGCACCACCAAACCAGCTCTACAACAAATGCTAAAGGAACTTCTCTAACTGGGAAACACGGAGAAGAAAAGGATGAAAAAACCAAACCCCAAACAACTAAGGAAATGGTAATAGGAATATACATATCGATAATTACCTTAAATGTGAATGGATTAAATGGACAAATGGACAAAAACAAAACCCATATATATGCTGTGTACAAGAGACCACTTCAGACCTAGGAATACATACAGACTGAAAGTGAGGGGATGGAAAAAGATATTCCATGCAAATGGAAATCAAAAGAAAGCTGGAGTAGCAATACTCATATCAGATAAAATAAACTTTTTAATAAAGAATGTTATAAGAGACAAGAAAGGACACTACATAATGATCAAGGGATCAACCCAAGAAGATATAACAATTGTAAATATATATGCACCCAACATAGCAGGTCCTCAATACATAAGGCAAATGCTAACAGCTCTAAAATAGGAAATTGACAGTAACACAATAATAGTGGGGGACTTTAACACCTCACACCAATGGACAGATCATTCAGACAGAAAATTAATAAGGAAACACAGGCTTTAAATGACACAATAGACCAAATAGATTTAATTGATATTTATAGGACATTCCATCTGAAAGCAGCAGATTACACTTTCTTCTCCAGTACACACAGAATGTTCTCCAGGATAGATCACATCTTGGGTCACAAATCAAGCCTTGGTAAATTTAAGAAAATTGAAATCATATGAAACATCTTTTCTGATGAAAACGCTATGAGATTAGAAATCAGTTACAGGGAGAAAAACCGTAAGAAACACAAACATGTGGAGCTAAACAATATGTTACTAAATAACCAAGAGATCACTGGAGAAATCAAAGGGGAAATCAAAAAATACCTAGAGACAAATGACAATGAAAACATGACAGTAAAAACCTATGGGATGCAGCAAAAGCTGTCCAAAGAGGGAAGTTTATAGCAATACAATCCTACCTCAAGAAACAAGAAAAATCTCACATAAACAATCTAACCTTACACCTAAAGGAGCTAGAGGCAGAAGAACAAAGAAAACCCGAAGTTAGTAGAAGGAAAGCATAAAAATCATAGCAGAAATAAATGAAATAGAAACAAAACAAGAGCAAACATCAATAAAACTAAAAGCTGGTTCTTTGAGAAGATAAATAAGATTGACAGACCTTTAGCCAGACTCATCAAGAAAAAGAGGGAGAGGATTCAAATCAATAAAACTAGACATGAAAAAGGAGAAGTTACAACAGACACTGCAGAAATACAAAGCATCCTAAGAGACTACTATGAACAGTTCTGTGCCAATAAAATGGACAACCTGGAAGAAATGGACAAATTCTTAGAAAGGTATAAACTTCCAAGACTGAACCAGGAAGAAATAGAAAATATATGAGAAAAAGAAATGGGACCTAACGAAACTTAAAAGCTTTTGCACAGAAAAGGAAACCATAAACAAAATGAAAACACATCTTTCAAACCAGTTCAACATGCAGTTTTTTCTCTTTTTTCTGTGTAATGTGATTTTGCTGGGCTGAATCAACAAAGGCAAATTTTTTAAAGTTTCCTTTTAAATTCAATCTTCCTCTTTATCATTCAAAGGAATATTTTTGTCTAACATAACTCAGTTCTTTCCTCTCCCTTCCCCCTTCCTTCCCCCCTCCCTTCCTCCTTCCCTCCCTGTCTCCCTCCTTCCCTCCCTCCCTTCCATCCTTCCTTCCTTCCTTCCTTCCTTCCTTCCTTCCTTCCTTCTTTCCTTTTTCCTTCCTTCCTATCTTTCACCCAACTTTACTGAGGTACAGTTTACATACAATTAAATTCACTCATTTCAAGGCATAGTTTGTTGAGTTTTGGCAATTTTAAACAGTCATGTAACTACCATTACAATCAACATATAGAACATTTTCATTACTATAAAAAAGTATTCCCATGCTTTTTTGTATACAATCCCCTCTCCAAACCCCTGGGCTTAAGCAGCCTTTGATCTGCTGTATGGTACTATAGCTTTTCCTTTTCCAGATTTCACGTAATTATTGTCATACATTATAGTCTTTTGTTTCTGGCTTCTTTCATTTGTCATAGTACGTGAAATATTTATCCATATTGTTGCATGAATTGATAGTTCATTACTTTCTATTGCTAATATTCCATAGTATAGTTATACCACAATTTGTTTATCTATACACTAGTTGATGTGTATTTGGTTATTTTAAGTTTTGGCTATTATAAAGCTTTTCTGAACATTTATATAAAAGTCTATGTGGATTTTTCATTTTTCCTGAGTACATACCTAGGAGTGGAATTTCTGGGTCAATGGAAAGAACACATTTAGCTTCATAAGAAACTGCCAAAGTGTTTCCAAATGGCCTCTCTTTTTTTTCAAGCCCATCAGAAATTAAATTCCAGTTTCTCACATACTTATTTACACTTGGCAGCATTCATTAGTCTTTTAAA
The DNA here is from genome assembly GCF_949752795.1 of Hyperoodon ampullatus. Taxonomy (NCBI): domain Eukaryota; kingdom Metazoa; phylum Chordata; class Mammalia; order Artiodactyla; family Ziphiidae; genus Hyperoodon; species Hyperoodon ampullatus. The sequence continues at coordinate 5,721,002 of NC_136925.1, forward strand.
TTTTATTTATTTATTTATTTAGGCTGCACCAAGTGGCTTGCAGGATCTTAGTTCCCCAACCAGGGATTGAACCCAGGCCCAGACAGTGAAAGCACTGAGCTCTAACCACTGGAATGCCAGGGAATTCCCAGTCTTTTTAATTTTAGACAATCTAGTGGGTATGTAGTGGTATGCCACTGTTATTTTAATTGTACTTCCCTGATAACTAGTGATATTGAACATCTCTTTATGGGTTTGCTGTTTATTTGTAAATCTTTTTATTTGAAATGTGTCTTCAACTATTTTGCTCATTTTTAAAAACTGGGCTGTTTTTCTTTTTATCATTGTGTTCCAAGAATTCTTTACATATTCTGCATAATATCTTTGTGAGATAAGTGTTTTGCAAATATTTTTTCTCAGTTCATGGCTTGTCTTTCCATTTTTTAAATTGTGCCCCTAGAAGAACAAAAGTCTTTTAACTTTGACGAAGTTCACTTTATCTATTTTAGTATGTTTCATGATTTGTTTCCTGTTTAAGCACTCTTGCCTAATCCAATGTCACAAAGATTTTCTCCTATGTTTTCTTACAGAAGTTTTATTTTAGATCTTTGAATGAGGTCCATGATCCATTTGACTTAATTTTTATGCATGGTTTGAGTTCATGTTTAAGGACAACTTTTTTATATATAAAAAAGCTTTTCCAGCATGCTAGTTGAAAAGACTGTCCTTTTCCCACTGATTCTGTTGGCATCTTCATCAAAGCCAGGTAACCTTGTAGGTATGGATCTATTTCTTGGCTCTTTTATTCCACTGATCTAAATGTCTATAATTATTCCAATAGCATATGATCTTGATTAGTGCAGTTGTGTACTATGTCTTGAAGTCTTCCAATCTTGTTCTTTAAAAAAAATGGTTTGGTTATTCTAGTCCCCTTTCCTTTCCATACAGACTTTGGAATTAGTTTGCCATTTCTTCAAGAAAGCCTACTGGCATTTCTATTGAGATTGAGGTAGAATTAAATCTAAAGCTGAATTTGAGCAGAAAGACAATTTTAACCATAGTGAGTCTTCCTTAATTACATTTGCTGTCTTCCAAATTACTCAAGGTGACACTTTTGTCAGTTTCTGGTGCCACTTAACATAAATAACTCTTTTTAAGCTTATCTATAGCAGCCTCTTTATTGTGTCTCCAGCCTCGACAAACACTTCTCTTGCTAAGGCCACGTTTGAGATTTTTGCAGATTCAGCACTCTGTGTACCAAATTTTGTCAGTTTTCTCTTTCTGAATAACAAAACACCAAAAAATTTAGTGACTTAAAACAGCAACCATTTATTTACGTATGTTTCTTTGGGGCATTGTTTTGGGCTGTGCTCAACTGGGTCGTTGCTTTGGGTTCTGCTCGTCTCAGCTGGAGTTACTCAGGCAATCAGTTATCTGGTCCCTCAGTGAGGGCTGAATGGTCTAAGACAGCCCCAGTCACATGCTTGGCATTTGGTGTTGGCTGACAGCTGGGTTGCCATGTACTCTCATTCATAAGAAGGTTAGACTGGGCTTCTTCACATGGTGACAGCAGCATTCCATGAGAGAGCAGAGGCCATGCTGCTTCTAGAGACTCAGAACTCCCACAGTGGATCCTCTGCCATATTCTATTGGTAATGCAAGACACAAGGCCCACCCAAATTCCAGAGGTGGGGAAATAGACTCTGCCTCTTAATTGGAGGACTAACAAAGCCACACTGAAGAGAAGTGTGATGCTGGAATGGGAATAATAATTGCAGTGACATGTGCGAACAATCTACTACAGAAACTTGATAAATATGTTTTGGTATAAGGGAAATAAGCTAACACTTAAGTATCTAAAATATAAATTAAACTATCTAGCCAGTATAAACATCATTTTAGATTTGATTGACAAACCTAATAATGAAAAAAATCTCAACCACTCTACAGACAGTTTTTTTTCTTAATAAATATATACTTCCATTTATACATTATATGTGGCTTCTGAGTAGCACATTGGCTATTTTATACTTTAAAAATTCTTTCTATAGCAGAACATTTTCAAACTTTCTAGAATGAAATATTACCTTAAATTCCATTATACATATTTTCCAAGAATGTTATTGGTGCACAATGCAATGAATAGGACTTAAAATAACAGAAATAACATGTCTTCAGTGAAAAAATTTAAGGAGTGTACTTTAGTAAGAAAAAGCTATTGAAAACAGAATTTGTACATTTCAGTTTAAGTGGTTATACACGTATTGGCTTACATTATTTAGAAATATCTAAGGTCTATAAGATAAACTAGATTGAATAGTCAATAACTACATAAATGTTTTTAATAAGCCATTACAATTGGAATATTTTCATCAAGAACAGGACCTCTGTTGTAATTCATCATTATTATTATGTACATTACTCAGTGGAAAATATTTTTTCTTCTGTAATAAAAAATTTTAGTTTTGCTATCATTCTTTTTCATCTTTTATTGCATACTTTTTACAACCATCAATTGACTCAGGAAAGGAAAAGTAGCATTTTTTTTACTTGACCTGTTATACTACCTATAACCCAGATTATTTTCTTAATGATTTTTAGTGTTGGTTTTTTAATTTAGGTTTTTGAGAGCCTAACCATGTTAGGCTCAGTGGAAGTTGCACAGATGTTGGAAGAAAATTAATATTCTCAAATAATTCACACTTTTGGTCAAAATAATGTCAACATTTTCTATGTATTAATAAGTTGATTTCAGTTTCATTTTGCTTAATACATTTCTTTAACACTTAGAAAAGGTCTATTTTTATCATGTTAATTCTGCTATCAATTTTTAGAAAGGTAAGTGGCATACTGTGAGTTAAATCTATATTTTAATGAATATACCTATAATTTAATCACAAACTATTTTGTCTTAATTACTTCCTGTTTTTTAACCTTTGAATTCAGAAGTTTAAACTCTAATATTCTCTCAGTAATAAGAACAAATATAAAAAATAATCCTGATAATTCTGGAAGAGTCAACACATCTTGTCACAAATTTTGAATTACAGAGTTCAATTCCTTAACTTTAGGCTCTGATTTCTATAGCACAACCAAATAATAGTAACTATTATAAACAAACTTTATAATATTTTAATAGTGTGATATATTATAAAGTTCCTTGGAAACAGTCTAAGATATATGATTTCAGTAATAGATACTTAAAGTCTAGTGTGGAAGAAATTCAGTTCATGAAAAATTACAGCCAAGTTGGTCCTTTGAAGTGATGTGTTAATTTGCATGGTTATGTTAAAAAAATGAGGACAGTATTTTAAATTAATTAAGACTAAAATTAATGACCAGAGTTTCTACTTAATCTTCCAAATTTAACACACATCTGCACCATGTTAGCTTCATGCCCTTAATTGTTCCTGATGTTCTTGTTCACACACTTATTGGTATGATATGTAGCCAAAGCAACTTGCACGTGTTTTTAGTATCATGGGATAGTTTAATTCATGTTTTTTGAAGGTTCAGGGAAATTGGTGGCAGCTGCTTTTCAAGCTATACTCCCTTGACGTAGCACACTTTCTGCTTCCAAATTCTTGACTTGCAGTCTTTGGCTATAGACACTGGCTTCCTATTTGAAGGGATGGTTTCCAAAGTCAGGCTCCTGATTAATTTATATATTGCTTTATTCAGAAGTCTTTTCAGATTTTTCATCTCACATGATCTAATCTTATTACTCCAAAATCATGAAAATGTTCCTAACCCACTGAAAGGATTAATGTGTGAATCACTGACTGTGAAACCTAGCATGTGTATATATAAAACCTCACTGAATACTTGACTCATAATAGACTAACTGTCCATCAATATAATTCTGCTCTATTAAGTTATCACTGAGAAACATCAACTGGCATAAATCTTGTGTCAGAAATACAGAGGCAGTTTCATGGCTCCCAGGAATATTCTAGAACTTTGGCAGCAATCACTGCTCTAACAGCTAAACTTGTCTGCCACCGGGGCACATTCATGGCATGGAAGGAGCAGTCATTGCCCCTTCCATCCTCACAACAGTCATTACTAATCAATCATGGCACTGTCTCTGACTGAGCCCAGAAACAACCATGGAATTCTCTGAAAATACAGTGTTCCAGGAGCCACAACCAATCGATTTGAGTTGGCGTGAGATTTGAAACCTATTTGCCATTTTCGACTTAGTTTAGCAGACTAAATGTTTTGCAACCTTGACACAGCTTAGAACCTTGTGTATAATGTCACATAATAACTACCTGTCAATTGATGTTTTTGAAACTGTTATGAATATGGATTGTGACTATTGTTATATTACTCTGATAATATCAAAGATGAGTCCTTGGAGGGGAGAAAGTTTTTGCCTAGTTCACCATATTTTTAAGAAATAGAGAAGAATTGTTGTTTTTAGCTATGTATTGCTCCATTTTGTTTCAAGACTTCCATCTTTTGCTAATTTAAAATGTGTGTTTTATCTTGCTCATACTTTGGATAGTAAAGTATATGAGCTGTCTTGGTGGCATCTAGAAGATGTACCCAAATCCCTACACTGCTGCAAGTTGTGTGACTAACTACAAGTTGTCTCCTTCAGTTAATTAGCTGGAAGATGATGACAGTAGCTGTCTTGCCTCCAGTGAGGCAATCTTTCAGGATAAAATTCCGGCAGATGTTGGCATGGTTAATGGCAGACTTGTTTTTCTGCCTCCATTTACCAATTGTGAGGAACATTTGGATTCATTAAGGTTGAGTTTCTACATAAGCAGCAACTATCGATAAGTCTTAAAGTGACGTTGATTTCAAGCAGGGCTACATGGCTATGGTGATGTGCTTTGTCCAAAAACGCAGGTCAAGCAAGTGCCCTGGCTGCCAGCTGGTGAGATGCGAGAGGCAGATCATTATGCTTCTGTAGTGGTACCTGTCTGTCTCTCTCCATTTAAAAACCAGAATATTATTCTTCAAATTGGATAGATAGATGGCTGGTCACCTTATAGATTTAATCCAATTCCACATGAGAAACAACTTTAAAGATGAATTCACCAGATACAGTTATCAGCGAGATGTTCTTCATGTAACACACTGATGCAGGGTTAGGATCAACAGGTCTTGAATGTAGCAGTAGGAGGAAACAAAACAAAAGACATGCACACATACCCCAGTCGATGGTGTTAAAGAGGAAGAGCTATGGTTTCACTATTACTTTATTCGGTCACATGTAAAAGGCAAATCTAAGATGCAACCCAACTTATCTAATCACCTAAGACAGCACAATGGAAGTTTCCACAGCCAACCTCAGCATGAGAATTGGGTGATACTTGTAGGATTCCACATGGAATCTGGAACTTTTCTTTGTTTTAGATATTAGAAAAATGCATTGGAAATAAAAGAGCTAGCCATAAATGGAAGGTAGGGACATCTTATATGGTTTAGGAGAAAACATTCTCCTTGACTATCAAGTTCTCCTAGCCTGCCATGAAGAGTCAACTACCTCGGAAAAATTACTTTTAACATATGGGAACAAGGAGGTTTCACAACTTCTGTGTCTTTGGTTTAATCATAAAACCTACCTAGTAAACCCATTCACTACTGAAATAGTTTTCTAATATGTTGCTACAGATTGTTGATTCATGTTTTTTACTGTCTCCTTTGTGGGTGAACAATTGGTTAATTAAAAAACAAGTCGCATAGGACAGGTAAAATTTGCTCATTCTACAGTGATGTTTGGAGGTTTTAATGACTTCTCGTAGTTGTAATATAGTGCAAATTAGATTATATTTACTACCACAGCTTGCCTATTTCATAGCAGACTGTTTACTGTCTGAAGGTAAAATTTAGACATTTTTCTCACAGAAGCTCATGCATATGTCCTGGTAAATATTTTCTTCTTATTTTTTATTTTTAATCTCTTTTTTTTAAACTGAATTAATTGTGCTGCTATCACATCATCTTTGATATAGCCCAACACAAACTTATTTTTCATTTTGAACCACGATCATCTCTTGCTTCCTGTCTCTGTCAGTGATACAAACATTTCTCCATGTATCTGAGTTTGAAATTTTGTTATTTTTCTTTCACTGGTAATTATCTATTGTCTCTCATTCTACTCTTAGCACTCTTGTCTCAGTTTGAAATAGCTTCCTCATTCTCTTATGTATTTGTTACCATCTGGCATACATATTACTTGTCTCTCCCAACTAGATTATAAACTCTGAGTGCCAGGACCCTGTCCATGTTTCATACCTCTGTATTGCAAGGACAAGAACAGTGCCTGGCACACAAATATTTATCATTCAATGAATATGTGCTGACTTCTCTGGTGGTCCATCGGTTAAGACTACACACTCCCAATGCAGGGGACCAGGGTTTGGTCCCTGGTCAGGGAACTAGATCCCGCATGCTGCAACTAAGACTGGCATAGCCAAATAAATGTTTTTTTTAAAAAAACAGATAATTAATAAATAAATATGTGCTGAAAGGGTGCATGAAAAGTAGGTCATCACTGGATAGTGGTTGAACCCAAATCCGAATTCTGTTCTGCATTCACTGTCCCCCAAATACAGTGGTTTTCCCTTATCCGCAGTTTCTCTTGCTGAAGTTCCAGTTACCCATGGTCAACTGCAGTCTGAAAATATTACATGGAAAATTCCAGAAATAAACAATATATAAATTTAAAGTTCTGCGCCATTCTTAGTAGCATGATGAAATCTCACACCGCCCCTTGCCCCCCCACCCCCCCGCATCCTGCCAGGGATCCCAGACCACCTACATTGTCTGCTCCTGACATCTAACCATACATCATGGATCAATGACCCAGGATCACCCAAAGCAGGCGATCCTCTGAAGCATCACCAAAAGGTCAAAAGTAGCCTAATGTTATGTCACAATGCTTATGTCATTCATGTCACTTCATCTTATCACTAGGCATCTTATCATCTCAGACTTATGTATGTATGTATAGGAAAAACCATAGTATATATAATATTTGGTACTATCCACAGTTTCAGGCATCTGCTAGAGATCTTGGAATGCATCACCCGTGGATAAGGGGGGACCATTGTATTACTTAAATACTGATTTATGCCATTCACCTTAGAAAGTAAAACTCCTTCTATGATTCTAATCTTCTGTTACATTAAATATAAATATGTATATTTGTATGTGTGTATATAAGTATATATACATAAGTACATATATATTTTTTTCAGCTACTTTATAATTATGTCCTCACCCCACTTAGTCAACTTAATTTTCTTTCTTTTTTAATTTTTAACATCTTTACTGGAGTATAATTGCTTTACAATGTTGTGTTAGTTTCTGCTGTATAACAAAGTGAATCAGCTATACGTATACATATATCCCCATATCTCCTCCCTCTTGTGTCTCCCTCCCACCCTCCCTATCCCACCCCTCTAGGTGGTCACAAAGCACCGAGCTGATCTCCCTGTGCTATGTGGCTGCTTCCCACTAACTATCTATTTTACATTTGGTAGTGTATATATGTCCATGCCACTCTCTCACTTTGTCCCAGCTTACCCTTCCCCCTCCGCGTATCCTCAAGTCCATTTTCTAGTAGGTCTGCATCTTTATTCCCGTCCTGCCCCTAGGTTCATCAGAACCATTTTTTTCTTTTTTAAGATTCCATATATATGTGTTAGCATACGGTATTTGTTTGTTTTTCTCTTTCTGACTTACTTCACTCTGTGTGACACTCAACTTAATTTTCTACTGCTCCTCAACCGTTTAAAAAACTATGATACCGCTTATACATGGAATCTAAAAAAATGATACAAATGAACTTATTTACAAAACAGAAATAGACCCACAGACATAGAAAACAATCATGGTTATGAAAAGGGGAGGGGGAGGGATGAATTAGGAGTTCGGGATTAAAATATACACACTACTATATATAAAATAGATAACCAACAAGGACCTACTGTACAGCACTCAATGTCTTGTAGCAACCTATAATGGAAAAGAATCTAAGAAAGAATATATAGGGCCTCCCTGGTGGCGCAGTGGTTGAGAGTCCGCCTGCTGATGCAGGGGATACGGGTTCGTGCCCCGGTCTGGGAGGATCCCATATGCCGCGGAGCGGCTGGGCCCGTGAGCCATGGCCGCTGAGCCTGCGCATCCAGAGCCTGTGCTCCGCAACGGGAGAGGCCACAACAGTGAGAGGCCCGCGTACCGCAAAAAAAAAAAAAAAAAAAAAAAAAAAAAAAAAAAAAAAAAAAAAAAAAAGAATATATATATATATATACACACAGACACACACACACACACATATATATCAATATATGTAACTGAATCACTTTGCTGTACACCTGAACCTAACACAACATTGTAAATCAACTATATTTCAATTAAAAAAAAAAGTGTCCCCACTGTCCAGAGAACACATCATGTTTAGCCACACCATTGCCTATGCTCTTTTCCCCTAGGATTGGAATCCTCTCCTTTCTGTTTATTTAAGTTCTACACAGTCTTCTAAGACGCAAACCACTTCCACTAACTGTGAAGCCTTTTTGCACCACTCACTGATTTCTCTTCCTTCTGAACTTCTCTGGAATACACACTCAGTGTTATATAAATTTTAGCACTGAATTATATTATGACATACACATTACTCACTGTAAAACAGTGTGCTTATCTCATCTCCCTTTAGATATTATTTCCTTTAGGCAATACTTGCTAAACTTCAAAAAAGCAATCAAAATTCTGGGCTGAGAAATACGCAATAAATCACCAAGAGATGGACATATAATACATAAATATTTTTATCCATTAGTGTTCTCTTACATTTCAAGTCTGTATATTGAAATACTACTGTATGCTTGTTTGTGGCTGGGTTCTTGCTGATGAACATGTACACAAAATAATTTGTTATTATGTAATTTCCTCAATATTTTTCTCTTCCTTTAAGTTTAGAATATCTTAACTATATTATGGTTCATCTGCCAGACACTCAACAAGACATTCCCAGGGATACCTTTGGCTTTTCCCATTTCTTTGACTTCTACAGCCAGTCACCTCCCAAATTCCATTACTTCTACCTTGGGAATCTGTGATAATTATAATATGATAAGAAATATATATTTGATCTTCATCCCCAGCTTCCTTCACAGAGCTCCTTATAAAACATTTGGAATTTCCTGAGTGATAGCAAGAGCAGCCTATTTTGTTATTTATAATAAACCCCTTTCAACCATATCTGAGTTTATGTTAATGAAATGACTCGAAGGATGGGGGCTGCTTGCTAGAAGAATCAACCATGTGATTAGAGGGCTGGAAGTTTCAACCCCATCCCTGACCTCTGGGGAGGGGAGAGGGACTGGGGATTGAGTTAGTCATCAATGGCCAATGATTTAAATTGTGCCTAAGTAATGAAATTAACATAAAAACTCTAAATAAAGAGGTTTAGAGAGTTTTGGGGTTGGGAGGATGGGATACCCCAAATTCCACAGACACAGAAACTCCTGTGCTTGGGACCCTTTTAGACCTTGCTCTATGTACCTCCTCATCTGGCTGTTATTTTTATCCTTTATAATATTCTTCATAATAAACTGGTAAGAGCAAATGAAGTGTTTCTCTGTGTTCTGTGAGCCATTAGAGCAAATTATCAAACCTGAGGAGGGAGTTGTGGGAACTCTTGATTTGGACAAGTTGGACAAAACTGTGGGTAACCTTGGGACCCATCGCTTGCATTTGTCATCTGAAGTGGGGTGCGGTCCTGTGGGACTGAGCCCTTAACCTGTGGGTTCTGCACAAGCTCCAGGTAGTGTCAGAATTACTCAGTGTGAGGGAAAAGGCCACACATTTGGTGTCTGAAGTGTGTATAGAAAGGGTTTTCTTTTAGAAGCACGCTTAACTGTCTTTCTTTCTCTCCTTTCCCACTTACAGTGCTAGTGCAGGCTTTATTATATTTTTTTCTCACCTGTTTTAAACTTCCTCAGCTAGGAGACTTCCCTGATGGCACAGTGGTTAAGAATCCTCCTGCCAATGCAGGGGACATGGGTTTGAGCCCTGACCTGGGAAGATCCCACGTGCCATGGAGCAACTAAGCCTGTGCGCCACAACTACTGAGCCCGCATACCATAACTTCTGAAGCCCGCACGCCTAGAGCCCATGCTTCACAACAAGAGTAGCCACCACAAGAAGCCCACGTGCCACAACGAAGAGTAGCCCTCGCTCACCACAACTGGAGAAAGCCAGCATGCAGCAATGAAGACCCAACACAGAGATTAATTAATTAATTAATTAATTTTTTAAAAAAAGAAAAAACATTACAATGGGAAGGAAGTCCCCTCCCCTTAAAAAAAAAAATAAAGAACTTCCTCAGCTAGAGTTCAAACTTCTAAGCTTGCAAATGCCCCATTCTGTCTTCATATCTGCTCTCTCATCATCCTATCAGGTTATGCTGCTCTCAGAGGAACATATCCCATTCCCAACACACTATGATTTTTTTGTCAAACCGTGCATGCCTTTGCTTTTCTATCCTCTAGTTATCCCCTCTACTTTTAAAAAATTGTTAAATAGCTGATTTAAGATGTATCTAAAACATATTCTCCTCAGGGAAGTTTTTCCAGATTCCTTTTGAATTGGAGCCCAATATATGGTGCTGTTTCTCTCTTAGTCAGAATTCACAGTTCCAGGAATAAAAAGGATGAACGGGAGTGGTACCACTTACGACGACCCTTAGTGACCCATTAGCAAAATTTTTGCTTCCTGTTCCTGTGACTTTATGCTCTTTTGGCCTAGAGGTCTTAGTTCCAGAGGGAGAAATGCTTCTACCAGGAGACACAACAAAGATACCGTTGAACTGAAAGTTAAGACTGTCTGCTGGCCACTTCAGGCTCCTCATGTCTCTGAATCAATGACATGGAAGGGAGTTACAGTGTTGGTTGGGGTGATTGATCCTGACTACCAAGGGGAAATTGGGCTACCGCTCCATAATGGAGGTAAGGAGGAGTATGTCTGGAATATAGGAGATCCCTTAGGGTGTTTCTTAGCATTACCATGACTGTGATGAAGGTCAGTGGAAAACTGGAACAACACAATCCAGGCAAGACGAGCATGGGTAGACTAATCTTGTCTGGATTGGGCTGTTGCAGTTTTTCAGACAGCACTGTACCATTTCTTCTGAAAAGCTCTGTTGATCAGTGTTGTAGTGTCCATCTTGGAGAAACTTTTTGTGCTAGAAGTTTATAGCCACCAAAATCAAGGAGTTAAGTTGCTTGCTAGAAGCAGTGATCTTTTTGCCTGAGGGAATCCTGCTTGTCCTTGGGGGGTTTCAGTATTTAAGGAAAACCATCTTAGGCTAAATGTAAAATGGGATGTAAATAATTTTCTGCTTTTCTTTGGGTCTTATTTACTTTGTAAAATTTTACATTCTAAAAAAAAAAAAATCAGTAATCATCCAGACCCTTCAGGATTGAGGGTCCGGGTCACCCCACCAGGTGAAGACCCATGACCAGCTGAGATGCTTGTTGAAGGTAAAGATAATGCAGACTGTGTACTCGAAGAACGTAAATACCAGTTACTACCACATGATCAGTTATAGAAATAAGGACTGAAATTGTCATGACTATTTCTTCCTTATTTTGTTACGATTACATTTGTGTGTATATATGAAATCTTATGGTCCTTCTTCCCCGCCATGTCCTCTGCCTGTCTTTTGTCTGTACAAAATCTTTAGCCAAAGAATAAGTTTAATCAGAGGAGTGAGAAAATGCAAAAGCAAAGGAAAACAGTCAAACAGGACAAAATAACAATAGTTTAGTCCTTAAACAAAGTCAAGGACTTTAGTTCCTCCTCAGGGGCTATAGGTAATATTCTGAGCCATAACCTTTGAGCTGTTTTATAGATACTAAAACCCCTGCCAGGTGGAAGAAGTTAACTAGATGATGACCAGACTATAGCCATGACATAAGCTGCCACAATTCCGAGAAGTGGCCTCAAAGAAATGGAAACAAACCGACCCTGGAACTAAACACTAACTACTGAAAACAATCAGGGTGACACTGATCAGACCACTGCATGGCCAGTTTCAAGACGACCGTCAGAGCTGACTGTGCTGTTTCTGTATGTTACCCCCTCCCTCTCCCTAAAAAGCTCTTGCCTACCGATTGTCAGTGGGGGGAGTTGGCTGTTGGACAGGAGTCTGCCCTCTCCACTGGTTGCCGGTCTCTGTAATAAAGCAAACTTTTATTTCCACCAGCCTTACCTCTTTATTGGCTTTAGAGCCATGAGCACCTAGACCCTACTTTCAGGAACATATATACATATATTTAGCAAATATTTTTGTTTTCTTTCCTCTCAGTCTCTTATGTAAATAAGATGTATAAGGTATATTGACCTTTTATCGTATTAAAATATTGTTAATTTTACATCATAGAATTTAAGTGCCAGGATATCAAGAGAAGAGTAAATATCATTCAAAGACCTTACCTCCTCTTATGGAGAAGGGATTAGTGTGTTTTCAATTGTACACGGCATAGTTACATGTTAAGTGGGATTAAGACCTTGTTATTGTCTTTACTGGAGGTTAAGTATGGTTTAAGGAGATGTGTATAGGTGTAAAATTGACAAGGGGTGGACTTATGGTGGTTAATTTCATGTGTCCTCTTGACTGGGCAAAGAGATGTCCAGATAGCTGGTAAAACATTATTTTTGGTGTGTCTTCAAGGGTAGTTCCAGAAGAGATTAACATTTGTGTTGGTGAACTGAGTAAAGCAGATGACCATCCCCAAAGTAGATAAGCATCATCCAATCCACCGAATGCCCAAATTAGAACAAAAGTCAAAAAAAAAATTTACTCTCTCTTTCTGCTTGAGCTGAGACATTCCTCTTCTGCTCCTTTGGTTTTGTGACTCAAATCAGATTTACACTGTCAGCCTCTCCCAACCCCCTCCCCCTGAAGCACACCATCAGCTTTCCTGGTTCTCCGGCTTGTAGAGAGTAAATCATGGGACTTCTTGTTTTTCATACCCACATGAGCCAATTCCTAGAACATATCTCCCTCTCGCTTTCTCTTTTTTATTTAAAAAAAATTTTTTTTGGCATTGCACGGCATGTGAGATCTTAGTTCCCCAGCCAGGGATCGAGCCCCTACCCACCCCCGACATTGGAAGCGCAGAGTCTTAACCACTGGACCACTAGTAATCTTTCATATTACTTTATTATATTTATATTATAGCTCTTGTCATGTTTTATTGTAGTCAATTGCTTATATGTCTCTCTCCCTGCAGGACTCTGTCCCCTGTGGAGTCCACTGGAACTTAATTTTGCTAATTTTAGCAAAATTACCTGGAACACTGGCTATGCAGGGGACACTTTTTACTGTGTCACTTGCTTGTGTTCTAAATTGTAGCTCAGGCCTCTACTTGTGATGATGAAGGTGTGTGATATAATTCATAAACAGCAACAAGTTAGTCATGTTTTCTTTTCAGTTTCTGTTCAGTGTTCACAAAATTGTACCATTTTCCCAGTTCAAGAAATCCTCTTCTATAACAGTCCCTGCCATTGTTTGCCTTTAACTACATCTCACAGATTTTGCATGGTCACCAATACCTTATCTGTGAGGCATCCCTGAAACTATGCAGCAGCACTGGAACCAGCAGAGAGAATTTGACCTTCATTGGGAGGAAATTGTTATTCAAAATTAACGTGAACTCATCTAAGATTAAAACCCACCAAAACAGAACTACCATATGACCCAGAAATCCCACTACTGGGCATATACCCTGAGAAAACTATAATTCAAAAAGTCACATGTACCCCAATATTCATTGCAACACTATTTACAATAGCCAGGACTTGGAAACAGCCTAAATGTCCATCGACAGATGAATGGATAAAGAAGATGTTGTACATGTATACAATGGAATATTACTCAGCCATAAAAAGAAATGAAATTGGGTCATTTGTAGAGATGTGGATGGACCTAGAGTCTGTCATACAGAGTGAAATATGTCAGAAAGAGAAAAACAATTATCGTATATTAATGCATATATGTGGAATCTAGAAAAATGGTACAGATGAACCTATTTGCAGGGCAGGAATAGAAAAACAGGCATAGAGAATGGATGTGTGGACACAGGAGGGGAAGGGGAGGGTGGGATGAACTGGAAGATTAGGTTTGACATAAATACACCACCATGTGTAAAATAGATAGGTAGTGGGCACCTGCGGTATAGCACAGGGATCTCAGCTCGGTGCTCTGTGATGACCTAGATGGGTGGGATGAGGGGCGGAAGGAGGTCCAAGAAGGAGGGACTCATATATGTATACATAGAGCCGATTCACTTCATTGTACAGCAGAAACTAACACAACATTGTAAAGCAATTATACTCCAGTAAAAAAAAAAAAAAGACACTAACAATTTATAGGAAGAAGAGGAAATCCCAGCAACTTATAATTATCAATTTTCAATATCTATTTCAGTTTTCCATATCAATTCATAAATGTCAATGTTCTCCATCAAATAGCATGTCTCAAATATGGTTAGTGTAGGAAAGTGTCTGTTTTCTACTGTATTCTTCCGGCAGGTCAAACTCCCGTTAGCTGAGAGGTTAGTGAAGATTCTTACTAACATTCTTACTAGTTTTCTTCTCATAGACGCTTTTCCTGCTTTAGTATGAGTCCTCCCGTTGCTTCCTTGATGAGGAAAGCCTCTCCCCCTTGGCCCTTCTTTTAAACCTGCTATTTCAGGGAGTCGTGGGACTTCACTTGATTTTCTACCCCTCTTCCAAAGGGAGTGCCGTGCTCTTTATAATCCGGAGTCAGGGTTCAGGAGGGTAATGCTGGGACAATCTCTCAACTTTTTGAGACTCAGCTCTCTCTAGTGCTCAGTGATGGTGTCTCTCACCCCTTTCTCATGTGGCAATTGGGAGAATAATACCAGTAATGGATCTTAAAGTGCTTTGTAAACTCTTAGGCAGCGTTTCTCAATCTTATCACTATTGGCTGGATAATTCTTGTGCATTATAGGATGTTTAAGGGAGCAGAACATGCCACCCCAAAATGACTGTTGGAGTTTGGGACATGCCACCCCAAAACATGCCACTTGGGCGTCATGATCATTTTGAGCTCTAGGCCCTCACAAACCAGCAAATGCAGGGAGAGGCTTTCTTGGAACTCCCTTTACTGCCTAAAGACAGATTCTCCAGAAGGAACTCAATTATCCTAAATTCCCTTCCAGGGAGTTTCACGGACCACGGAAGATTGACTCATCACAGTAGCGGAGACTAGAAGTTGATACCACACCCAGACGCACTTTGCCATAAACTAGCATAACTCCCATCTTTTCTTGAAAGGGCTCATTTATCCATCCTAAGACTCACTTACGCTCCCCTAAGAGGCCAAAACCCACCTCCCCTTTCCCTGTTAAGATTGTGTTTTTTCCTGAATTCAAAAACTACTTTTTGCGTTACTCGTTTCTCTAGATATCTCCCATGTATATATGTTAATCAGCTTCTGGTGGCTTTTCTCTTGTTAGTCCATCTTTTATTACAGAGCTCAGAGGGGGTGGGGCCCATTATTCCTCCTCTTCTACAGCAGCATCCCCAGCCTCTACCCACTGGATGTCATTAGCAGTACCCACCTCCTTGACGTGTGAAAAACAAAAATGTCTCTAGACATTGCCAGATGTTCCCTTGGGGCAAAATTATCCCTGTTGAGAAGCATTGCTCTAAGAGGATCCATTCTTACCACCCTCCTAGTACCCCTGCCTGGCTTTAAAGTATAGAACATTTGCCCTCCTGGTTTTTCGGCGAGATAACTCTTACCTTTCTTCAGCCCTCCTCAGAGATTGAGCAGGGGAACAGAGCATGCTCAAACCCAGTCCCTTCTGAGCATTTTCTTCTTGAGTTACTGAAAACTCTCAGCAGAATGTTCCATTCAAGCCCCCTGCTCCAAGAGACTTGACCAAACTTTAATAGGGCCTCTAATAGCTTACGGTTGCATCCCTAGGGCAACCCAGCCAGCCCCCTTTTGAGTTTTTGTCTGGACAAGTGTAGGGCTGTCAGAAGAATTGACTGTTTGTTCTAGCTAACACCTGAGCTAGACCCCTTTTCTTTCTTTAGAGCATTTATGAAAAGCGTTTACAACTGTGAATCCTTTTTCTGTATATGCAGCTCTTACAACTCAGGAGTGTCTTCTTCAAGAACCCAAAAGCCATTTCTTTGAAATGGAATCATCCAGAAGCATAGAGCCTCTGTCTCCCAGGGTCCTGGGGAGGATAGTCTAACGTCCATTAGTCATCAGCTGAAAGACACAGCTGGCTCAGTTGGCGTTTACACTGACCGATCCTCAGTAATTTTTCACTTCCCTGCCTCTGCTCAAGCTTGTGCCATTCCCCCTCCTTACTTCTTCACTCTTCTTTAAAATGACAAATCCAAGTTGAGTTGAGTTCAAACTGGACCCTCTTCCCGATTGCAACAGTATATTACTGATTGCTATCTGTCCTTAACATATCAGTGTCTGGCTTTGTTTCTCTTGGGTACCACACTGTCCAAGAGAACAGGACATCCCCTCCACTCTTCCTTGTTTGAACTCCAGAGCAGTTCGGGAGTGGGTAGGTAGAATCCTGGGGTAAAGTATACTCAGAAGTACATTTGGCTGCTGGTCAAAGCTGCATCCTCAACCCAATTTTGTAGAATTGGTTCTTCATCAGTGTGTATCTATTTCTTATTTGGTTTCAAATTCAGGAAAGAAGTGCGATTTAATTATCCCTCACCAGCCCCAACAAAAACTATAAAACCTTACACACATGTCTATTTATGTCATCACTGACTTATCCTACCTAATCTTTTTTGGTGCTAACGGTGTGTATGCCTCAGTGCATTACAAATGTCTCAAGGATGTTTAACTTAAAGAGATTACGCTGAGTTCTTAATACTTTTAACTCAAAGAATGACATTCTCTGGTAGGAAATTTAAGCCATGTAAGAGTCTAAAGGGAAAGAGGATCGAATAGGGTTTGGGGCATTTAAGAAGTTGTTAATAAGTCTCCTCAACCCTTCCCACTGTTGCATCTACTTTATTGACTCTGATTTTTTATCTGGGTAAGAAATGCTATTTCCAAGGGACTCCTGATTTGCTTTTAAGAGAAGTAAAATTTTTATCAGGCTAAAACTTTTGCCAAAATATTTGGCTAGTAAGTACTATTATTTCGGGGCACAGTTGCTGTTATTTTTTTTCTTTCATAGTATATAATCAACAGAAGTTATATTAAAATAGGATTATCTGAACATCAGAAAATATGTCTAAACCAGTGTAATTATTAAGACTTTGTATTTTAACTTAATTGTCTAAGAATTTGAAGGCAACATATATATGGTCAAAAACAAAAAACAAATATGCCACCAGCTGTTTTTATTGTAAATTACAATTTAGGGACTTTATCATGTATTAACAGAGGCCATTAAATGTTACCATATTCTTCACTGCTCTCAAGTACTGGTGTTCTAGGAAACCAATTTCAACCATTTGCTCCTGGTTTCTGGTAAATTTCCAGGCTTAACAGAATGAAATTCATGTTTCATTTTGATTATTGTAAGTTTCTTCCTCAGTGATGTCCAACAAGTAACATGATGCTCATTTAAGAGTTACATGTGGGGGCTTCCCTGGTGGCACAGTGGTTGAGAGTCTGCCTGCCGATGCAGGGGACACGGGTTCGTGCCCCGGTCCGGGAAGATCCCACATGCCGCGGAGCGGCTGGGCCCGTGAGCCATGGCCGCTGAGCCTGCGCGTCCGGAGCCTGTGCTCTGCAACGGGAGAGGCCACGGCAGTGAGAGGCCCGCGTACCGCAAAAAAAAAAAAAAAAAAAGAGTTACATGTTTTGGAATATATATTTAAGGAATACTTGACACCATTTCTTAAGGAATTTATTAACAAGAAAGAAAAGAAACAGATACATGAGTCACAAAATTATATATATTGAGTTAAGTGGAATAGCACAGATTATACCTGTAGTTTGAAAATAACTAAAATTCATCAGTAAAATACTTCTGCAAAGTGTGAATTTTGACCTGAAATTCAGAGGCAAGAAAAGATGCATACATGTGTTTTATCCTGGGCCAGCCAGTGGATGAGTTTGAGGACAGCATTCAGAAGTATATATCTAAGCTGAGGGCAACAAGGAGGATAGGAATTGCAGAAATGAGAACAGTGTCTAGTTCAAATGACATTAGCTAGAGGAGATAATTCTATCGGTTTAGAATGCTATGTCTGAGAAGAAAGGAACAAAGAAGACTGGACATGAACCATTTTCATGTCCACAAAGAACTTTCTATTGGATGTCAGGAAGCTTTCTGATGGATCCAAGATTATCAGCTGAGGGTAAGAAAAAAAATCATTATTTCTTTCAAACACTGTTGCAAAAACAGTTCTCTGCTGTGTTAACTACTGTACTTAGCTGATAAAAATCAATTAATTTTGGACTTCCCTGGTGGCGCAGTGGTTGAGAGTCCGCCTGCCGATGCAGGGGACGCAGGTTCGTGCCCCGGTCCGGGAAGATCCCACATGTTGCGGAGTGGCTGGGCCCATGAGCCATAGCCGCTGAGCCTATGCGTCCCGAGCCTGTGCTCTGCAGCGGGAGAGGCCACAGCGGTGAGAGGCCCATGTACTGCAAAATCAATTAATTTTTAAAACTAATCCCTGTAGGAGCAAAAACATATTTCATAATAAAAAATAATTGGTCTCTCTGACACCAGAGCCCTGTTTAAATGTTTAACTTGTTGACCAAGTTCATAGATAGACTGGGAATCTTATCTAAAGTGAGATATGTTTTGAGCCATTTGTTTGATTCAGTAAATCATTGCCATGAAGAAAGTGCATTTTCATTTTAACAACAGCTTTTTATTTCCCCAGACATATTAGTATCTTGATAAGCTTGTTCTGTACCAAATATTTAATATATATAGTAGCACAGCTGCTTTAGAGCTAACCTCTGTAAATAATAAGTCCAAAACTATTAAATTTTGCTTACTCTGGTTGTATGAAACACATCCACTGTTGAATGTATCAATTGAAGTTCAAAGAATTCTAGGATTAATTCTTAATTACTTTATAATTATTTATTTATTATTTTGTACAACTGAAACTAATGTAATGTTATATGTCAGTTATGCCACAGTGAAAAAAAATGGAATCAAACAATAAAAAAGCTTTGTCTTAAATGATAGAAAAATAATACACAATATTCAAAATAAAATGCTGTTTCCAAGCCTCTTAACTGCATACTTCCTGACCTTTTAATAAAAAAGTGGATTGAAAGCACATCTGATGTAAATAAATTAAAATTTCATTTGCCCAGAACTTTGTATATTACATTAATAGGATTTACCCAAAACACTATTGTTGGTTTAATAAATATTAAAGAGAAAAACAAACAACAAACACACACAACTATTTACACATTTACAAGATCATTTTATTGGTACCGTTGCATAATTCTTTACTTAATTTTGTTTATGGCCATATATTTTTCTCATTTTGACAATGAGGTATTTCACAATATTTTTAAAATAATAGTTTCTTTGGATCCCTGAATATCAAAATTTGCTTGTGGACTAAGGAGATACTAAGTTAGATGTAACTCAAAATCCCGTTGAAGACAAGTTACCTTGTAGAATTACTTTTGAAGCTTTTATGTTTGAGGAAAAAGACATAGTTCAATCTGAAACATTTGTGTAGAAGAGTAAAAAGATGAGTGGAGACTATGGAAGGATTCTTTTTTTTTAAAATTAATTAATTAATTAATTAATTTTTGGCTGTGTTGGGTCTTCATTGCTGCACACAGGCTTTCTCTGGTTGCAGGGAGAGGGGGCTACTCTTCGTTGCAGTGCTCAGGCTTCTCATTGCGATGGTTTCTCTTGTTGTGGAGCACAGGCTCTAGGCGGGCGGGCTTCAGTAGTTGTGCTCGGGCTTAGTAGTTGTGGCTCACGGGCTCTAGAGTGCAGGCTCAGTAGTTGTGGCACATGGGCTTAGTTGCTCTGCAGGATCTTCCCGGACCCGGACTCGAACCCGTGTCCTCTGTATTGGCAGGCGGATTCTTAACCATTGCGCCCCCAGGGAAGTCCCCTATGGAAGGATTCTATGTTGTGTTTTGTAGAGAAGAATGATATAATACGTGGTACAAAGAAGGCAGATTTAGTTGGCTAGATTTTGAGATAAAACAATTTTTGAAGGTATACCAACAATAAAAAGTAGCTTGGAAGTGCAGATAAACTCATTTGTTATCAGCAGTAGGGAAAAGCCCCCAAGAAGGAGAGAGCACATGCTATAGAAGAATACAAGTAATATTAAGATACAAAGTCATTATCTAGTGAATTTTCAGGAGTAGGGGAAGATATACTGGGTTGTAGTTTTATATACAAAGAACCAGATATAAATTTGGAGTTAGGTTGATATTTCTGATTTTTATCAGAAAACAACGCTTATAATTTTAGTAATTCTGTGTTAGATATGTAGTATATAATACAATATATAATATTATGTACTGTATATAATGTTATATCTATAATTCATGATTGTCTATAAAAACTGATTTTACAAAATAATTTTGACATCTTCAAAGATTTTGGAGATATTGCCTTCAGGTATTAGGAAACTTAAAATAGTATACTCTGAAAATGATGCATATTTTTTCTTGATTTTGTTAAGTATATCAAAAACCCTAATAGTTGTCAGTTTGTGTACTTTATTGATGTGTCTTGAAATGTACCAGATGAAGACGTTAGCTTAAGAAAAGGGAACAAAATCTTTTAAAGCACTATAATTATGCTAGTAAGCTTTTTGCTAAATGTAATAGTTTAGCATAGAGGAGCATGAGAAAAAGTGCAATTAAATAGGTGTAACTACAGTCTAGGTTTAAGAAGTCCTTGTTTTCAGTGTTTTTCACTTAAATTGCCAATTCCTGGGAGCCATAACAACTGGGACCTTTCCATTTTTAAACTAAATTGAAAGAAAGATTAAATATTAGATCTAGTAGATCCTCTCCTACCCAAGTCTCAAATATTCAATCTGTACATAAAAAAGGAAATAAATCATGAGAGTGACTTGCATCACAGTTGCTGACTCTTCTTTCTGATGAGAAGACTTGTTATCTTCTTTACATGGAATTATTTTGTGCAGCATCCTTTATACCAAATCTTAGTTCATCCGAAGAATTGATTAAAGCTTCCTTCTGAATATCTAAAATTCCCATTACCTACAATACTCTTAGTCCTTTTACTTTAGGTACCAAGGCCCTCCTCTCTTCCACAGATGGAGAGGAGCTGTCATATATTTATGTGGTAGATACAAAATCCTAGCTGCATGAGTAAGTACACTTGTGAACGTTACACTGGCTTTACATTCTGAGTAGCTCATATGGGGACTGCCAAGGGCAAGGGTTTGGTGTTGCAGGTCTGGGTGTGGTCCACCTCTTTCCTCAGGTACCTGATAGGTGTCTTTGCTCTGTTTGGATGTCAACATTTTGAATAATTAAATACGGAGATGTGTCCAAAAATATATCTGTTGCCTGTAAGAGAAAAGAGTAAATTTGGTTGGCATCAAAATAAAAATATATATATTTATAGTCATGACATTTATCTTCGCCTTTAACAGTCTGTTGGTATTAAAAGAAGTTAAATTTGCTCCAGCCTACTCCTAATTGACCCCCTAATAATTGATTCAAGTTAATTTCTATTTCAGTAGGGCTGGATTTTTGTTGTTTTTGATTTGTAATTGAGTCACAAATACCATTGTTGTCATTCTTACCTCAAGCAGTTTCTCTCAGTTAAAACACTCTCCATTCTTTCTGCACTTAAGTTTTCAAAGCACTCACTTCTTCTGTGAGACCCCCACTGAATACCTTAGCCACCATTGACTTCTCTTCCCTCCCAGGTTTTATGGTGCACACCATGACATTTGGCTTTGGGTCACATTTACATATCTTCTTTTAGCTTCTGGTTGTCACTGACCATGCTTTCTCCCCTATGATTCTTGGCAACCCCTCAAAAGTGCTCTATAAATACAGCTGGTTAAGTGATAGAAGTGCAAGGACAGATGGCTTCCCCTCATTTATGAGCACAATAACACCGGGAATCATAATCACCTCAATGTTCCATGAAGATCAAAGAATTAAGAGGAGAACATCCTCAGATTCACTACACAAAGAACCTACCCTTATATCTCTAGAAAATAGAGGCACAGTATTCCACAGGTTTAATTAATTTTAGGTATAATTAATGTAAATATTTAAACCTTTGAAATAAATCAACATAAATATATTTTTAAATGACATCCAATACTAAAGTCATTGTTTCTTCTTTGATTCTTCTTTTCATGGCTTTAGCTCCCATTTTAAAATTATGTTTAGGACTTCCCTGGTGGCGCAGTGGTTAAGAATCCACCTGCCAATGCAGGGGACACAGGATCGAGCCCTGGTCCGGGAAGATCCCACATGCAGAGCAACTAAGCCCATGCGCCACAACTACTGAGCCTGAACTCTAGAGCCCGTGAGCCACAACTGCTGAGCCCGTGTGCCTCAACTGCTGAAGCCCGTGCACCTAAAGCCCTTGCTCCTCAACAAGAAAGCCACTGCAGTGAGAAGCCCGTGCACCGCAACAAAGAGTAGACCCCGCTCGCTGCAGCCCGCACGCAGCAATGCAGACCCAACGCAGCCAAAAAACAAATAGATAAATTTATTTTAAAAAACCCAAAACTATGTTTAGCATGTTGTTTTTATTAAACCTGAAGTTATTGCTTTTTCCCTTTTGTTCAATGAATAGTCAAAAGAAAACATCGGAAAATTATAAAAATCTCACTATTTATGCAACACTTTTTTTAGGTCTTGTTGTTTGATTAATTATTAGATAACTATTACCTCCTTCCTAAGAGTCCATACTTCCTACTCTATCAGAAATTCTGAGACTTTTGACACAAATTTATTTGCAGAGAAAAAAAGTTGTCTTTATTTTGGGAACGTGTGTGCATATATTTTTTTAGGATAGAATTTGATAGATGAATTGAACTTTGGACTTGGGGAGCAGAGACTTAAAAACTATTACCTACTATTTATAATTGAACAAACTTCCTTTTTTTTTTTTTTAAACCCTTAGTACATTTTTTGACTCTTTTGGCTTTTGTTTCCCCTGTTTTATTTAATAGAGCCGATTAGAATCACACTTTCTTTTTATAGTAGGGATATCAATTTTGAACCTTTAACTTGGGAATCCTGGTGACCCAGAATAGGCTACAGACTTTGTCACTACACAAGGACAAAGACATAAAGTAGGCTATGATGCTCACTGTCAAAAGCCCCGGGATTAGAAATCTCAAACCATGAGACAAAAGAAAACAAACACTCTCATTAGCACAGAGGTGAGGAATCTGGGTGGGTAGACAGCTTTCCCTGAAGTTAGAGATGTTGATATTTCTATTGATATGTTCTGTGATGGACCACTGGCTGATGTTTAATACAGAGGAAGACATTTGGTCTTATTTTTATGTGAATCAGCCCAAACGAAAATTGTGTAATGTAAATGAGTTGGGGCTCAGTTCTGAACTGTTTCCCCATTGTAGACTCTTCCTCCCAGCACTCTCACTTATACCCATAGTTTCATATAGAATTCACAAGCAAAGGTCTCATTCATTTATATTTCTAGCTCTGATTTCTTCCCTTAGCATCCATCCATTACACTGGCCCAGCTACTTAATACATATCTTCTTGAATATCTCAAAGGCATTTCAAACTCAACATGTCAAAATCAACTTAGGATCTTACAATCTTCCTCTAGCATTCTCTCACTCAGTAAATGCCACTATCCAGTTGCATACGTTGCATAAGAAACCCAAGGGCTACCTCTCCTTCAACCCAATATCCAAATTTTTCATCAAATTCAGTAATTTTTATCTTATAAATATCCTGTGAAGCCATATCCTTATCTCTATCTCATCCTCACCACCCTATCCCAAACTACTATCATCCACAAACCTAAAACTATTTGTAATATTCTCTGTGGTATTTTTGGCCTCCACTTTGAATCTCTCCAACCTTTCCACTAAAGAGCACACAGAGTGGTTTATTTTGTTAGGAAAAATCTGATCGTAGTACCATCCACATTTAGAAATCATTTGTAACAGGATAATATTTTCATATTCTGCATTCTACCCCTTGGTCCTTGACCTTTTGGATCATTTGGGACATTCATAACTTGATGTCTCTAGGCTGGGTACACAGGTGATGATGGCATGTGTGGGCTAATGATGAAGATACATAGAGCAGGATTCATTTCCCTGGACGCAGTTGACGAGAGAGGACCCCTAAGAAACAGATGCAACTCTCAGGATGGGTTGTAAGAAAGTGTTATATTGACTGAGGAACCTTAAATTGATCAAATTTACCGTGAATTGATGGTGATTAAGTATTTTCCATCTGGGGGATCGAGAGCAAGATGGTGGAGTAGGAGGGTGCAGAACTCACCCCCCCCCCCCCACAAACACAAAGAAATGCATCTACATGTGGAACAATCCTCACTAACCGGAAACTGGCAGAAAGACTCTAGTACAACCAACAAAGATGCACACGGAATCAAGTAGGACGGGGAGAGGAGTATGTGTTTACTATCCGGTGGAACGGGCTTGAAATAGACATTAAGGTGAAATGTTGAAAACTATGGTAATAACATGTTTCTTTACAACTCGGTTTTGCACCTGAGTTCATGTTTGCTCTACCTTTTGGTGGTTCCCCACTGTTAGGGGAAAAAGAGGAAATTCCTAAGCAGGGCCAAGGAAGAGCCCTTTCTGGATCTGGCTTCCCTCCAGCTTCATCTTCCCCCAGCATCCCCATTACTTCTCTGCTCCAAGCACATTGGACTTCTTTTAGTTAATCACCCGGGTCCAGCTTTCACCACCGAAGGACGCATGCATTTGTCTTCTCTGCCCTAAATTAATCCTTATCCTTTTGACACATCTTTGCTAAAGCAACCATTCCCCAGGGGTGCCTCCTCTGTTTTCTTTAACAAGATCAAATCCCCTTAAGATATTATATTATAGCAGAGAATGGCTCTTATGTTATGATGTACCTCTCATTGGCAGCAGTGGTTCCAGTGGTTGGTTGCATTTTACATTTTTGTTCACTTGAACTTTTAAATAATATCTGTCTCCCACAAAGATTCGAAGCTCCATGCCTGCATGGATCATGTCTGTTTCCCTTCCACTTTTGCCTTCAGCTCAAGTGTTGGCCTGGCACATAGGGGATCCTCACCAAATGTCTGTTGACTGGAATAGTGAAAGGGGTCATAGGAACTTATGAAAAGAAAACCAGAGTCTTAAGGGCATAATGAAAGCTCTTCCACTAGCGGGGAGTGTCAGATGCTGGACTGCAATGGATCAAGCATGTAAAGGGAGGATGAACACAACCCTGGTATGTGAGTAGGTGAGATACCTTTGTTCTTCAAAGGTAGCCCAGTCATTTATACCAGTTTTCCAGAAGATTCCAACTCTATCCTCACCTTCATGCTACCTTGGCTCTTGGATTTTGCTTTCAAACTGCTCTGAGACTCTTATCCTGCTCAGATCTGGGTGACAGACATTGCACCTGGGCTCTGGCTCTGTGGGCTTCCCCGGTTGAGCTTTGAAGGCCCCCTGTACTCTGGCTCTCCCTGGCTCTGGTTTCATCTTCCCACTTCCATCCCAGTGCTGCTGGCACTTCTTTCCTGAGATAAGTCAGGACCACAGATGTCTGTGAAGTCTTACGGCAATTTTTCTAGGGAGAAAGTAAGAATGGCTTTGAGTTCCATTGTAACACTTGTGGGACAAGGCAGTGATGGCGCTCGGCACTGTGTTTTCACATGGAGACTTTCCAGGTGAGGTTCATGCAAATTTCAAGTCAGACTGACAAGTGCAGAGGGCCTTGAAGTTTGTCCAAAATCCTCAACAGAAATAACCACACTAAAGGAACTGTCCATATCAGATAGAATAAAATGGCTTATTATTGTAATATTCAATGGTTAATGATGTTTCTGATGCCTTTGTTATGAAATATTTTAAAATATTGAGCATAAACTGGAAATAAAGCGTAAGTAATAAGTCGATGACGGATGTCATTGGAGAGAAGAAGGGAAACGATTATGGGAAAAATGGACAAGCGCGATGATGTGAACACATGACTAATTAGTACATGGCCTCTAATTAGCAGGATATTGTGACAATTAAGACTTTCTAAATTTGATTTAAGCTCAAATTTCTAAAAATACTCTGGTAATTTGGAGAGAGACCTCTGAAGAAAACCCAAGTGGAGCAGGAAGTACGACGCTTCTGTTATCTAATTTCTTCCGACAAGGATCCTCTGAATGACAGCTGCAGTGTCATGGAATTCCCCAGCCCCCCCCCCCCCATACAACCTGAAGTTTCAGGTTTATTTAAAAGGCAAATGAAGAGATCGAGATCATCTTGGGTCAGAAACAATAGATGCCGGAAATACAGCCTCAGACAGGGAAGCGAAGGAGACCAGCAGAGGCTCAACTGGATCTCATTTATCATTCACCGATGAGGTTCCAGAGGAAAGTGGAACCACTTGCTGCCACTTCTTTTCTGAGGGTACATTGCGCTTCTTTGCAAGAGTGGCTGTCACAAGAGTCCGGCAACTGGGCCAATACAAACCCTCTGTCAAATTTTTATTTTCACTCTCTTCAGCCAGTCCCTCATTTCAGAAGTCCTATTGTTTAGGAAGTAAGTGAGGTCTTGGGGGTCAACAAAACCACTCTTGCAGTTACTGATGTCGTTAAAGTACTCTCCTATATATAAAATAGGTAACTGATAAGGACCTACTGTATAGCACAGGGACCTCTACTCAGTACTCTGTAATGGCCTATATGGGGAAAGAATCTAAAAAACAGTGGATATATGTATAGGTATAACTGATTCACTTTGCTGCACACCTGAAACTAACACAACATTGTAAACCAACTATACTCCAATAAAATTTTTTTTAAAGTACTCTTCCTGATAGTTCTAAGTACTTGAATTAAAAACCCTATGCCTTTTAACACGTGCTCAGAATTGCAAATAATATAGTTTAGCTTGTTTTAGGCCAGTTTCTTGGCCTGGAAACCACCCAGGACTCTTCCTGCCTCCATTTTCTTTTACTGCCCAAAATTTCATTCTTTGTGTAGAGGCTGGTAGCTCAGCACACTGTCAGTGGGCATCTCGTTGAATCTAGGCCTGATGGAGAGAAAGGCAGCCTCTACCAGAGTGTCATCTAAGAAAATGTCAAAGACTTTCTTACCTGTTTGGGGCCTTCAGAGTCATTGACTTTCTCCTCTTGGTCAGAGGAGAGGAGCTTTGTGGACAGGCGGCTAAAGAATGTGTGTGGGGAAGTCACAGCCCTACATGGAGCTTTTCATACCACTACTGCTTTCTGCTAAATGGCCTCATACCCACATTTCTGCATCTCACTGTTATCGTTGGTTTCCCCTTTCTTAGCTTCCCTATTTCTTAAACCCTCATTTCTCCATTTAACTTATACCAGATCTGTGATAGCAAAGAAAAGTTAGAAATAAAAAATGCGAATTATAAGAGAAATGTTGAAGGCAATATCAAGGACATGGGATTAAGAGAAATATGCTATTGTCACCACTGCCATGACCTTGTGTTTGCAGGATTTCTTCACTTTTAAAAAAGCACTTAATAGATCTCATCACGTTAAACTTCCAGATCAGCTCTAAAAGCCTATAGCCCACTAAGAATTGTATTTTACTTACACTTTGCACTTTCTCTCTTAGCGGTCTTACTACTTTATTCCTTGCATATATGCAAACACATCATAATATAGCAAATTGCATCGTAGTTTAAAAATTATGTGAATGAATGGGTCGTTTTTAAAAGAAGATTATAATCTCACGATTGTCTCCCCAGAGGCTGTGGTCCAGAGCTGGGCACTAAGTTACTATCCATACATATATGATGACCTTCACCAGAGCACAAAGCTAGGGATATGTGCATTAACTAACACTAGTTATGACATGATGGGAACCAAATTCTCCACTGAGTGCAAACTACAGAAGATATTTTGAGACATTTCATGGTGATGTTGATGAGTCTGAAAAGCCGTCTGTGAGAAAGCTATACACTTTTCAACATTTTCAGCCTCTAGGCACCCAGCAATAGGTTGAATCTGCTCACTGAGATGGTCAAAGGCTTTGACTATTTGTCTCCCATCCACCTTGTTGATGACATGCTCTTGTTCTTCTCATCTCCAAGGCACGTTGTATATCTCTTTTGTTTTATGAAGTTGTTCAAGCACAGGTGTGGTGTGGTGATTAAAGCCTCCTGGAGATATTTCCTCTATGGAAAATGCTGAAAAATATCTCCATGCACTGAGTTTTCTTGGCCCTCTTTATAGAACTGGGCAGACCAGGTACATTTGAAAGGACAATACTTTAGCTATTCCTCTTCTGCACACAGGATTACTTATTTTTCTTTATTTAAGCCATAATTTACATCATTTTTGTTGGAATAGTCATTTTCTATTTGTTAATCCCCCCAGACCACGTGCCTTGTTGTGGGTTTGTATATTTAATGCTTAGAATAGTTCCTGGACAATCAGTACCCAAGAACTATTTGTACACTTCCGGACTGAATCAGACTAAGCTGGAGGATTGATGGTGGTATCGACAGGGGAAAGCAGATTGCACTGGTGGTGAAAGAGAGAGTGTGTAGTGTAGTGGATTGGGACATGATCATTCTAATGCTCGTATAGGACACCCTTGTGGAAAGATTTAGTAGGCAGTTTGTGATGTGAGCCTAGAGCTTGAAAGGTCCGTGTCACTGACACAGGGACCATCGTCTGAGAGCCACAAGGAAGTGTGTACAACCACTCCGGGACAGGGAAGGAGGTGGACCGCGGGCTCTTTTCAGGGGCTTGCAGGGAGACCACACACTTGGCTCTAGAAATGGTTTCCAGAGTCTACAGTTACCACTGCAATCAAACAGGTGTGGAAGTAAGGAGAATTTTCCAGTGACGTGTGGGGTTTGAGCTGTTTTCCTGGTTAAAGCAATAATGAATTCTATCTGTAGTAGCTGTAAGCTCATTTCCTGGTTCAAAGCATAGATGAAAGGGCTTGAGGAAACCAGCAAGAAAAATATTGAGGAGGGAGAGGGACATTAAGTTCCGTGTCAAGAGTTTGACAGGAAAATTCTGTGTCAGAATCTTAGCAATGTTGCTGACAAAATCTCTCCTGACGACCAAAAAAAAAAAAAAAATACAAATTATAATATTACAACTTCTTTGATTCGTAATAGAATGACTGCACCGAAAAGACTGATGTCAAAGAGTGGTTCTTAGTAGCCTGCCACAGAGCGCTATTTTCAGCTCTCCTGCTCAGTGATTTCTATCCGGAATTCCAATGAAGAAGTTGGACACTTAGCCCACTCACTGGTGGCATCAACCTTAGTAGCAGAGATAGTACAGTGAATGACAAAATTAAAACTCAAAATTTTCTTTTTTTTTTTTTTTAGAAACCAACATTATGTGTTGCATATTGAAACTACTTCAGAAGTGGGTTGTTTGGGTTTTTTTTTTTTTTTTTGAAGTATAGTTGATTTACAGTGTTGTGTTAGTTTCTGGTGGACAGCAAAGTGACTCAGTTATTAGAATTCTCCTCCATTATAGGTTATTACATGGTACTGTGCCATACAATAGGATCTTTTTGTTTATCTATTTTATATATAGTAGTGTGCATCTGTTAATTCCAAACTCCTAATTTGTCCTTCCACCCACCCTTTCCCCTCTGGAAACCATAAGTTTGTTTTCTATGTCCGTGAGTCTGTTTCTGTTTTGTAAATAAGTTCATTTGTATCATTTTTTTTAGATTCCATATATAAGTGATATCATATGATATTTGTCTTTCTCTGTCTGACTTACTTCACTTAGTATGATAATCTCTAGGTCCATCCATGTTGCTGCAAATGGCATTATTTCATTATTTTTAATGGCTGAGTAATATTCCATTGTGTGTGTGTGTGTGTGTGTGTATACACACACACACACACACACCACAACTTCTTTATCCATTCATCTGTTGATGGACAGTTAGGTTACTTCCATGTCTTGGCTATAATAAATAGTGCTGCTGTGAATATTCGGGTGCATGTATCTTTTCGAATTAGGCTTTTCATCTTTTCTAGATATATGCCTAGAAGTGGGATTGCTGGATCATTTGGTGACTTTATTTTTAGTTTTCTAAGGATCCTCCACACTGCACCAATTTACATTCACACCAACAGTGTAGGATGGTTCCCTTTTCTCCACACTCTCCCCAGCATGTGTTATTTGTAGACTTTTTGA
The DNA here is from genome assembly GCF_949752795.1 of Hyperoodon ampullatus. NCBI lineage: Eukaryota > Metazoa > Chordata > Mammalia > Artiodactyla > Ziphiidae > Hyperoodon > Hyperoodon ampullatus. The sequence goes on from NC_136925.1 coordinate 5,751,327, forward strand.
TTTTGGTCATTTTGACTGGTATGAGGTGATACCTCATAGTAGTTTTGATTGGCGTTTCTCTAGTTAATAGTTACGAAGGAAGAGTCAAATTAAGAAGAAAACCAAACATTACTCCCTCTTCACATTAACTGAAATCTTTTTTGTTTCCCAAGGAGCACAAATATTGCTTTTTATTCAATAATCACATCGATAATAACTCATGATCATTATTAAATAGACATACTAGATAAACACTTGAAGGCACACTGCTGAAATCTTTTTTAATTAATTTATTTTTTTGCCATTTGTATATAAGCAGACCTGTATTTTGGTTTGTTTTATGTTTTACTTTAATGCAAGCCTTTGGATGCATATTAAGTTTTGGTTCCTCAAGCAACTTTACCAGTCCTAGAAAACTTATCCCCAAACCCCTTTTTAAAAGAAAAATAAACTCTTTTTTTTCAAACTCCTGTGATTGGATTTTATGTCATATGTGCCGATTCCTAATTGAGAGATAAGACCTAGGTCATTTAATCTTTATAGCAAACCAAAGAGGTAGGTTTTATTACAAATCTCATTTTGAAGCTAAGAAAATTAAATTTTAGAGGTTCAGTATGTAACATGCCTTAAGTCACATAGAAAGTAAATGGGAAAAACTGCATTTGGACTCAGCTCATGCCTGCCCTTCCCTGCCAGGGAGTGGTGTCTGCGGGAGCTGTGGAGTCAGGACGTAGCCAGCTCCACCACCGACTAGTTGTGTGACCTGTTCCCTCCATTCTATGGTGCAGCTCATAAAAAATAATGCAGCTGCTAAACATGCATGGATCCGTCATTTAATGAGTGTCCACTGTGTATTCGGAACCAAGCTAGGCAAAGGGGAGACAGGAGCAAACAAAATATTAGAGTTCTGCTTTCATAGAACTTCATAGAACATATATTCACTGGAAAGTGATGAGTAAACAGTATATCAGATAATGAGAAGCATCACGGAGAACATTAAAGCTGGGAAAGGTAGGAGAGTGCTAAGCAGTGTAGGTGTGATCTCCACTTTAAAATATCATCAGGGCCTTCCCTGGTGGCGCAGTGGTTGAGAATCTGCCTGCCAATGCAGGGGACACGGGTTCGAGCTCTGGTCTGGGAGGATCACATATGCCGCAGAGCAACTAGGCCCGTGAGCCACAATTACTGAGCCTGCGTGTCCGGAGCCTGTGCTCCGCGACAAGAGAGGCCGCGATAGTGAGAGGCCCGTGCACCGCGATGAAGAGTGGCCCCCACTTGCCACAACTAGAGAAAGCCCTCGCACAGAAATGAAGACCCAACACAACCATAAATAAATAAATAAATAAATTTTAAAATACCGTCGTCAGGAAGTTCCTCTGCAAGAAAGAGACATCTGAGCAAAGACCAGATAGGGAGGGGAGAGTGAGCCTGGCAGATATTTGAAGGAAGAGGTGTCCAAGCAGAGACCTTAGAAAGGGCAAAGCCTTAAGGCAGGCATGTCCCAAGAACAAGTAGGGTGATACGGCTGCAGTGCTGTAGGCAGGAGAGAGGGAAGTAGGGGATGAGGCAGAGAGGGCATGAGAGATCTTGTCAGTCTTGTAGACCATTTCCCAAACTTAGTTTGACTGTGAGTGAGGATCCTGGAGTGTTCTGAGCAGAGGAGCGAGGTGATCTTTCCTATCTAAGAGAAAAACAGGCTACTCTGTTGGGATAAACTGTAGGGTCAGCAAAGATAGAAGAAGGTACAAGGCTAAGAGGTCGTTGTAATCATCTAGTTGAGAGAAGGTAGCGGCATGGCCCAGCGTGGTGGCAACAGAGGTGGAAAGTGATAAATTCTGCATGTATTTCCAAGGTAGCATCAACAGGATACACTGATACATTGGATGAGGGGTATGAGAGAAAGAATGGAGTCAGTGATGTCTCCAAGGTTCCTGGGCTTAAGCATGTAAAAGGATGAGTTGCTAACAACTGAGTTGGGGGAGGCTAAAGTTTGGGGGCATCATGGGCTCAGTTTTGTACAAGCTGAGATTGAGATGCTCATTTTAGGCATTTAGGAGAAAACATTAAGTGAGGGTTGGATATAGGAATCTGGAGGTCACGGTTGAGGTCTGTGCTGCAGGTATGAAAAATTGGGAGTCCTCAGTGCATGGATGGTGTTTACAGATAGGGGACTAGCTGAAATCACCAAGAGAGTGAGTGTAGACAGGAAAGAGAATGCTCTGGAACCAAGTGAGCTGAGTGTTTCAAGGAGGGAAGAATCATCAGTATGAAGGGTTGGTAGGACAAGTGAGATGATCACTGAGAATCGACTAAAGGGTTTTGGTGACTAAGGAGGCACTGGTGACTTGACAAGAGCGGTTTGGGTGGAGTTGTAGAGGTGAAAGACTTTGTCAAATGTGTTACCCCTCCCCCCATCCCTCAGAGAAAAAGAGAGAGAACCAAAGCACTGGAATCAACAAGTAGCTATAAAAAATTTTCTAGAAATTTGATATCAGGAAAAGCTGAGACGTAAAGCAGTAGCTAGAGGAATCTATGGTCAAAAGAGGTTCTTTTGTTTGCTTTTAAATGAGAGAAATTAAAGAATATTAGTATGCTGCTGACAATAATTTAGAAAGGGGAAATGGGCTTCCCTAGTGGCGCTGTGGTTAAGAATCTGCCCGCCGGGCTTCCCTGGTGGCACAGTGGTTGAGAGTCCGCCTGCCAATGCCGGGGACACGAGTTCGTGCCCCGGTCCGGGAAGATCCCACATGCCGCGGAGTGGCTGGGCCCGTGAGCCGTGGCCGCTGAGCCTGCGCATCCGGAGCCTGTGCTCTGCAACGGGAGAGGCCACAACAGTGAGAGGCCCGCGTACCGCAAAAAAAAAAGAATCTGCCTGCCAATGCAGGGGACAAAGTTTCGATCCCTGGTCCGGGAAGATCCCACATGCCGTGGAGCAGCTAAGCCCATGCGCCACAACTACTGAGCCTGCAGTCTAGAGCCTGTGAGCCACAACAACTGAGCCCATGTGCTACAACTACTGAAGCCTGCGTGCCTAGAGCCTGTGCTCTGCAACAAGAGAAGCTACTGAAGTGAGAAGCCTGTGCACTGCAACTAGAGAAAGCCCACACGCAGCAATTAAGACCCAACGCAGCCAAAAATAAATAAATAAAATTAATAAATTTATATATAAAAAAAAGAAGTGGGGGGAAAATTTAAGATTTAGTTCTGAGAGTTCACTCTGTTAATATATGTAAATCACTTAACACAACACATAAAATACTCCATAGATACTAGGTATTAGTATTATTCTATATTATTATCTTCCCTAAACTGTCATAGCATAGTTGTTTATGGTGTTGTGTTGAAACCATCTTTATGGATTCCTTTGCTTCTTATTTATTATAGACAATTTATTTTTTATTCAGTGTTCTTAAGATTGCTTATTAAAAATGCTTTATCGCTTAACTTACTTTGCATTTTTTCATTTAGATACATCCCTTCCACAAAATATAATAATTCCCAGTCCCCACCCCAGTCATTTCATGGTATATACTATAGCTATACATCTGCAGGTGAATTATTTCAGATTGTTAAATCTCATCATTTTGATTAGCTGATGGTCACCTTGAAATTGTGTCAGCTGCAAGCCTGGGACCCACAGATTCCGACTGAAATGCTCTATATGAGCTGGGGTGATATGGGGAGCGAAGGAAATACAGATCATTGGAACACTGTGCTAACACTATTTGTTATAGGGTAGAACTTTCTAGATTGGGGCTTGTATAAAGCAGATTCATTTTGTACTACAGGAAAGGTGTGTTAATTATTATAGTATCCCACGTACTTTCTTATTAGGAAGCTTCATCTGAAAGAATTTCACAGTATGTACCTTAGAAAATGGAATGTATTATGAATCTAATTCTGTTTGTCAGATCTAAGAATGCAGCACAGTTGGGTATTCTCAAAGTAATAAAAACCAGTGAAGAACTAGTATTTCCAGATTCTTCCCTGATTTAGTTATTCATTGTTGCATTACAAATTTCCTCAAAACTTAGCAGCGTAAAAGAATAACAAGTATTGATTATCCCACACAGTTTCTGTGCGTCAGAATCCAGGAGTGGCTTTGCTCGGCGGTTCTGGTTTTGATCCCTCATGAAGCTGCAGTGGGCTGAAGGCTTGACTGGGCCTGGAGGGCTTCGTTTCCAAGCTGGCTCACTCATATTCCCATCAAGTGAGTGCTAGTTATTGGCCAGAGGCCTCAGTTCCTTGCCATGAGAATTTATCTATAGAGTTGCATGAGCATCCTCACCACATGGTATGTGACAGGCTATAGAGTAAGTAGTCTAAGAGAACAAGCAATGATTGAGCCTCAGAAGTCACCCTCTGCCATTTCTATCTGTTAAACAGATCAGCCTGCTCAGTTAGGGAAGGGAGCATTAAATACTAGGACACAAAAATCTTGGAGGCCTGTCTTGGAGGCTGGCTACCAAGCTGCTCCTCAGAGGGCTGTAAGGACCATGGCGATTCAAATCAGTTGAAATTTAGTCATGGTTGAAGTTTCTATGCTCATGAATATTTTATCTGCCTCTATTTTTATTATTACAGTTAATGCCCAGAAATTGACATAGCCTTACAATCATCAGTTTTTTTGAGTATGCAGACAGTATGCATATAGATGTTGGAAGTATCAAGCAAGGGTGGATGTATTATGATTATATGTCTTCCTTTTAAAGAAGAAATAACAAATAATGTAAGAGAGAGCACTGCACACGGGTTTAAGTCTTTGCTCTGCAGACTGTTAGTTGTGTTGATTTAGGGCAAGCAGTCCTAATGTCTAAAACAGGAATGATGACAATGATAATAATAAAAATACCAATGCCGTAGTATTATCGTGAGAATTAAATGTACGTGTTGGGCTGGCAAAAAAATTCATTCCAGTTTTCCATAAGATGTTACGGAAAAACTGAATGAACTTTTTGGCCAACCCAATATATGTACGAAAACACTATAAAGCTGTAAGGCATGATGAATATTGCCAAATCAAAGTCCTTTTTGATAAACGGTGCTTTATATCACATCTCCTTAGCCCAGGTCTGGTTTTAGCTGCACGGACAACAATGGCAGCTATTAACTATTATTACTACTACTACTGCTACTACAAATAATAAATTTTAAAAAAAGAAGAAAAAAAAAGAAATGCATCAGATGAAGCAGAGGGTAAGAGTGAAACAATGAGAGGAGTCTACCCAGGACATAGGCGATCATGGGCTGCAGGATCTGCAGAGACTACAGAAACAGTAATAAGTCAGACAAAAAGTCAAAGTGTTTTTCAAGATTACTACGCACCAGCAATTCTCAGTAACGTCGATGGTAAAATGCTCTCCTACAGAGCAGGTTGATCCTTCCACCCCCTTCCAATTGCCGATGCTACTTTTCAAATCCAATCACAATCTGTAAGCTGGATGTGTCGTGTTGGTAGTTTGAGCATTTAAATGTGGGTGGGTGTGGGGTAGGCAGCTGTGTCAGGTCTCAGTTTTAATAAACAAGACATAAGAGACGTAAGTGACTTTGAGAAATAAATGATCACTCTTTACATCAAGCACGCTAGGCGTTCTTTGTGTACTCCCAAACAGAGCAGCTTTGAGAGAGAGAGAAGCAAATTCTTGGGGACCACTAAGATCCTAAATATTCCTTTAAAGTTTTTAGGTATTTCAGAATCCTTGTGGTAAATAATGTGCAAGTCAATGCATTTATATCCAAGAGTGTAATTGACTTGCCCAAAAAACAGAGCTGTAGTTGATACGAGGGAATCTCAGAGCAATTATCTGAGGTATGGAGTTTCACTGGGCATTATCAATTTCTCATCTGAATAAAATTAGCTGTTAGCATTATATACATTCTATTGTCTTCTCTATTGTAGCCTAATTCATTGCGGTTTTGAGAGGAATCAATAGCTTTAGTCACCTCTTTCACATAGCATTCTTTCCTGGATATTTAGTAGTTTGAAAATGGACATTGATTCACAGTCTTTTCAATATTCACTCTTTGATACAAATGAAAGCATTGAAGTGTTTGGCCATTTGTTCTCAAATGTAATTAATCATTGACCTCAGCATAAGTCTCCCAGGAAAGTATGGTAGTAGTAATTAGTGATTTTCTCCTCTGTGCCAAGGAAAAAAGAAAGAACATATATGAACTGATTATATAAAATGTGTTTTCACAACTCTTCCTGTCAAAGAAGGCATGACTAAGTTGATTTTTCCCCCACTCTAGTCTATGTTGAAAACGTCATTGCCAATAAATTTAGGTGTATTTATTATAATGTATTCCAAGCTAACAAAGCAGTTAATGTGCTGGATCTTTTTCCAAACATTAGTGATTTTTTTTTGCTTTGTTACACACACACACACACACACACACACACACATATATATATATGTATATATATCTATATATCCACACATACATACATATTTTTTTGTATGGGCTAGGCCTAATCTTATAATAATTTATTTGCTATTGTTGAAGTCCCTTATTTTCTTTAAGATAAATTTTTTTTGTATTACTATACCAAATATGTAATTGACTTATTAAATTTGTGGTTATATATGTCATCTAAGAGAATCAGCCTCATTACCAATCAAGATAACCTTTTGCTTAATAAAATATTTGAAAATAAAGAGACTATAAAATTCATTTTAATAGAAGAATAATTTCTTCACAATAGTAATTTTCATAGTTGTGTGTGTTGGGTTTGGATGGGCGGGTGAGAAGGATAAGGCCTAAAGAGGTCCACAGAGTGAGAAGAGTTATTCTTATAGGTTATTGGAAAACAATTTAGAGGTATAAACTTTGGGAGTATATCAGAATACACGCTAGGATGACAACTTACAACATCAAAATTAAAGTGTAATTGGAATCTGTCCTTGGGATGCAGAGAGAACTATGAAAAAACATTTCACCTGAGAATCTGAGATGTGAATGTTTTTTGAGATTATCAAGTCCTTTCAAACTTGTTGAATGTTTGCTGTAGGGTCACATTTGAAGGCCATACCCCATACTGTGTAAACAGTCCTCCACTCTAGGCCACATCTCTAGTGACAGGCTTAGGCATAAACACATAGACGCAGGTTAGAATGGCATTCTTTTAGGTCTGTTTAAAGGGAAAAACTTTTCTGTTTCTCCTTTCCTCTCACACTATGCTAACAGCGTTACTTCACTTCTGGTCACTGAATGTGTGGGTTTTTTCCTACACCAAGCATCTCTGTGACACCAGCTCAGTGTCCCACAAGTTCATCTCAGTTCGGACACTATCCACCTGGAGAGAGTGTGGGATCCCCCAGGGGAAGGGCTCAGTGCTACAAGACCCACTCAGATGCCAGTCACAGGTTCGGGTTGTTACCTGTGCTTCTGACTGAAAAGCTATGGAGGTTCCCATGACTCCCTCCTTGGATTTAATTTGCTAGAGCGGCTCATAAAGCTCAGAAAAACATTTTACTTACTAGATAACTTGTCAAATTATCAGTAAAATTTACTTACTTTATCAAGGAAGTGTAATGTGCCTGAATCAACCCGAAACCATCCCTGACCCTCTGGTCCACAGAAAAATTGTCTTCCACGAAACCCGTCCCTGGTGCCAGAAAGGTTGGGGACCACTGCTCTAAAGCCTCCAGAAGGAATACAATCCTGCCCACACCTGGATTTTAGTCCATGAGATCCATTTTGGACTTCTGACCTCCAACATCATAAAAGTATAAATTTGTAATGCTTAAAGCCACTAAGTGGCAGGAATTTAGCAGAGCAGTAACAAGAAACTAACATAAGTGCCCATTTTATAGGAAATACTCAACATGAGTAAAACTCTATCTTTCTTCTTACTAATCAGTTTAATTTCTGATTCAAAGCTCCTAATCAGTCTGATAAAGAAAAGATAATTTAGTTATTTTTGTAATGATAGATGAGAAATATTAAATTTTAAAACACCTTCATAAAGATCTCCATACTAGCAATTATAAACTTTATACCCCTGGCTCCATTTTGGAATAGCTATTATTGTTTCATGATACAAATATTTACTGAATTTCCTACTGCGATCCCAGCATCCTACTTGGTTCTGAATCCATGTGGACAATCATGACCCCTATCCTTATACAGCCATAGAGTGTTAGAATTTCTGCTCTATTTTGTTAGCAAATATTAATATTTGACTATTAATGAAGTTTTGCTGGTGTTTAAACTACTTTATAAAAACAGTAAATTGTCAAGAACCTATTAAGTGCTCCCTGGAGGAAAAGGCTTTATATAAAAATGATCTGAGACTGAACAGATACAAAATATTTTTATTGAGATATGGCATTCAAATACAGGTAAAATGTTGTTATGATTTTGAATACAGTATTTAGAAAATTAGAAATTCATGTTAAGCTGACATCTTATTCCTGAGACTCATTCACCTTTAATGTGAGATGTAAAACATTTTTCTCAAATTTGTAGTCAATATGAACATGAAATTACAGTGAAATTTTGTAGTGTTTAAATCAGTCCATTCTTTCTGGAAACATATTCTAGGCTGCAAATATTCTGGGTTGTAATATATCGGTGATAAGTTACAATTACTAAATATAATTTTTAAAAGCATCACAAAGCAATACATGCACATATGTTTACAAATCAGGTACTTGCACATAATCTATACATAAGCTCTCTTTACTTAAAAAGGGTTTTAGTTATGTTTCACATGCAGATTTTACCTTAGGTAAAATTTTTTTTTTTTTTTTTTTGCGGTACGCGGGCCTCTCACTGTTGTGGTCTCTCCTGTTGTGGAGCACAGGCTCTGGACGCGCAGGCTCAGTGGCCATGGCTCACGGGCCTAGCCGCTCCACGGCATGTGGGATCTTCCCAGACCGGGGCACGAACCCGTGTCCCCTGCATCGGCAGGCGGACTGTCAACCACTGCGCCACCAGGGAAGCCCCAACCTTGGGTAAATTTTATTTTTAAGAGATAGTGTGTAATTTCAATACCTGTTAAAATTGAACTGATTTGTTTCACTTGTGCATAATATGCATATTACATAATATTAAATTCTGAGGGTTAGGATGGTGTAGCAATATAATTTCTACATTGCTATAAGGTGCTTAATGAATATCTTCTAAGAATAAAATTAGTTTTATTTTTGGAAATAATAGCAATTCATACTTAATTTCAAATGCAAATAACAATTCAAAAGAGAATAAGGAAGTGAAAATCATTTGTAATCCTTCTACCCAAAGAATATCAATGGTTAACATTTTGGTACATAACATTCCAAACTTTTCAGTAAATATAGCTTTGATTTTTTTTAAGTATATAATTTCTTGCATATCTAAGTCTGTCTTCATGTTCCTTTTGGTTTTTTTTATTATTGGAGTATAATTGCTTTACAATGTTGTGTTAGTTGCTGCTGTACAATGAAGTGAATCAGCTCTACGTATACATACATCCCCTCCCTCCTGGACCTCCCTCTGCCCCTCCCATCCCACCCATCTAGGCCATCACAGAGCACTGAGCTGAGGTCCCTGTGCTATACCGCAGTTCCCACTAGCTATCTATTTTACACATGGTGGTGTATTTATGTCAAGCCTAATCTCCCAATTCACCCCACCCTCCCCTCCCCCTCTGTGTCCACACATCCATTCTCTATGTCTGCGTCTCTATTCCTGCCCTGCAAATAGGTTCATCTGTACCATTTTTCTAGATCCCACATATATGTGTTAATATACGATATTTGTTTTTCTCTTTCTGACTTACTTCACTCTGTGTGAGACTCTAGGTCCATCCACATCTCTACAAATGACCCAATTTCGTTCCTTTTTATGGCTGAGTAATATTTCATTGTATATATGTACCACATCTTCTTTATCCATTCATCTGTCAATATAGCAATATTGAAAAGCAATTTGGCTGGATATAGAAATCTGTTTTTGCAAAATTTATTCTCTCAGAACTCTGCAGACATTTCATCATCACTGGAAGGTGATGAAGTACTGATGAAAGAAACATCCCGTACTGATCCCCTTGTTGAAGGTAATCTGTTTTATTTTTCTCTGCTCAGTTCTTTCAGGATTTAAAAAAATAGTATATCCTGGAAGTAAAACAAACAAACATGATGGGCTATATTTATATGTATGTCTTTTCTCATTATTTGGCCTACAAATTCTAAGTGCTTTCAATAAGTAGACTTTTCAGTGAGTAAACATTTTCTTCAGTGCAGTAAAGTTTTCTTCATTTGTATCATTGATTGTTGCATGTCTTCTGGTTTCTTTCTCCAGAATCCCCATAGATCTCTCTCATCTTTCTTTCCTTTTCATCTCTTGCTTCTCTTTCTCTATATTCTAAGATATTCTTAATTCTGTGGTTTCTATTACTGATTCAGTATTCTGTGGCATTACTGCTTTTTCTTAATTCTAGAATGGACTTGCGTATTGATATTTTAGGGCTTTCTTGCATTCTTATCTCATTTAAAAGTCTCTTGGAACTCTGGCTTCACATTAAACAATCACTTCCATTGATCTCCCTTAGTTACATGCTCTTACACATCTTTTTGGATGTATCTAGCAATTCTCAAATTTCCTTTTCCTTTTAAAAAATCCTTCTCTGTGCTATGTTGTTAGTTTTTAGATGGACAGTATTTTTTTCTCATCATAGTTTTAAAAATTGTATTCAATTTGGATTTTTCCCGGTTTACTCATGGAAATTCAGATTACCAAAGTTAGACTCACAAAGTTAATTCACAAATTATACCTAACTTCTCTTGATTTGTAATATTCATTCTAGCTATTGGCAGATAAACAATGAAATTTTTAATTTTTGTCAAACTTCTGAGTTGGACATAATATCACTTATAGGTTTTAAATATTTATAATTAGAAGATGTGCTATTAATACTCGAGAAATATTTTGATTTTCTCACACAAAACAGACTATGTAAATACCAATTATAATGAATATGCAGGAAAGGCTGATAATCATCAGACCAGTATAGTCATGCAAGCTGTTAAACATATTGAATTTACTGTGTTTTATCAAGTCTAAGAATAACATTTTTTTCCATATTTGAGCATCTCTGAAATAGGTTGTATTGTATAATTACTGGGGAGGGTCTTGATGTGGTTGTCACTCACTACTTGTTTTTACACATCTTGAAAAAAAGCTAGCAGAATATTGCATTGGAGAAAAATAGCAGAGATAACAGTGTGATACTCTCATAAAAATGTTGTATTATTTATGCTCTGGGTGACACAGATGATGATGTGTGAGAAAATATGAAAATTGATGGCATGTTGAAAGTGATTCCGAAGACTGACATTCTTAATATAAAATTATGAGTATGCCTCAGCCAATTAATTTCATTTTTTATGTATGCAGAAAAGTGACATATAAGTTTAAAATCTAAATTTCCACATGTCTAGAGATCTCTTTCAATGGGGTAACATAAAATTCTAAATAATAAGGAAGACCTGTGGATTTAATTCGTGGCATTTTTCTTTTCTTTAGTGATACAAAAAATAACGGTCTTTTTACCATTGTTGACTTCTTAGATTGGATGAAATGTAGTACACTTCCACATTGGTTGGTAGTTCTCCTCTAAGCCCACTTAGCGAGGTCTTCTTTCCTACCACAGCTACTCAGACCTCTTCGCTCAGATCTTTCCACAGTGCAGCAGTGGGCCCCCAAAACTCTGCTCTAGCATGATTGCCTTTTCTGGCTAGTTGAAGCCATTTGCTCCTGTGAATGAACCTGAGACTTTTGACAAGGAACATTGAAATGTCTAACATCCGTGATGTTTGAAAAGTAACTACTAGATGGGGATACAAAATCAGAGCTTTCCAAAAAGCGTTCTGTGAAAGGGTTCTAGCTGTATGAAGGAGTGATTCTTCAGCCTTCAGGTGGCTGTGTGGCAGCAGAGACCCTGAAACTTATTAAGCACTGAAACTAGGTACAAAAATGATGACACAGTGTTCTCCCCCAAATATTTCAAATGAAATGAAAATTCATTTAGGTATTCTGTTTTAAACTCAATAGCTTAAACTTAACATAAGCTCAATGAAACATCCCTTCAAAAAGAAGTTTGCATAAGGGATTTGAGGTACTAAGGAATTCTTAATCTGTAAGTCCTTATTCAGTGAAACAAAAAATTTAATACACACACTTGCACACAAAGGCAAATACTACAACAATAATAACAAAAACACCCTGCAAAACCATCCAGGAAAAAAAATGTCCTTCCATTGGGACACAAAGAGACTGAGACGTGACGAAAGTATAGTCTAATAAGAATAGGAAATTGAGTATAGAACACAAATTTGATAGGAAAGTAAAATTTTCCAGTAAGAGAAATCAACACTTTAATCTAGAATTTCCCATTCAAAATTGAGAAAAAGAACATTTCAGAGGGACTGATCCAATCAAATAACCTTTATTATGTAGGAAGTACTGATAAAAATAATTGTTTAGCTGTTTCCATAACCCTGGTGTCAGAAATCAGCCTTTATAAATCCACAGAAGGAATCTGGAAAAGTTGTATGAAAAACTGATAAAACCCAGCTTTATCCTCATCCTTGATGAGGAGAGCAAAGTTAATTTGGGCCTTGGCAAATCCATGAAGCAAATCATGGCTGTAAGCTACCTGGCATTAAAGAAAATATGACTTAGCTTTTCTTATGACTATTGTGTTTCCCCTAAGCACATGGAGTAACTGCATAAAAAAGGAATATGTGTCCCAGTTCAATTTTTGGCAGCCAAGTTGATTTTAAATTCATGTAAATTGAGATATGAAGAATAATAACAAAAAATATAATATAAAGAAACGATTGCCTGCTGGATGGCATGGCCATAGAGCAGCTGCCTCTTATCACAGAAGAGATACCAGGAGCACAATCATGTTAGTATCTCTGTCACCTCACTAGCAAATATGGTCAAATTTAAAAATCTGACCTTTAGGTACACAGTAGTGTGCAATTGGCATGCAATGGCACATGCAAATAAGAGAAAATATTTAATTATTCTGTATAATTAAATAATTGCAAATCTGCAAACCCAAACCCTGTACTTACAATTGGATTCTCAGTTAAACATGGAAATACAATTTTAGGGAAAAAACACATGAAAAGGTTTTTATGATCATTATGCCCCTCTAATCAATTTTCTTTCTATTCATTACTTCATGTACTCAAAGTATATTTCAGTCTACGGAGAGGCTGCCATGAAACCATGCTCCATCCTATTTCCTTTCTGCTGGCAAAGGCCATCTGAGGTCTGTATAGGAGAGGTAGAGAAAGGCAACACTGATTCATTCATTGAACATTTACTAGGAGTCTGATTAAGGCAAAGCATTTACATTTTCTCTAAATTATTGCTGGCAAAGCTGGTGATGTAATTGTGTACTTTATAAGCAGTAGCAATGGAAACTTCATTTTGATATTAAATTAGAATATGAGATCCTAAGGACTGAATACTTTCTGCAATAACCTCTACATAAATCCTTTTAATTTATTTTACTTTATTCATGATATCTATCTATCTATCTCTTCCTTCTAATAGTGTATATTATTGCATCATATGTCACATGAACAACCTTGTATATACATCTTCAGACAAAATCTAAAGAGTAGCTAAAGAATAAATTCCTTAAAAAAATCTTTCCTCTTATTTGTATTTATTTTAAAATATTAAATTTATTTCGTAATGGTTCATACTTACACATGGTTCAAAAATCATAATTACAGGCCTTCCCGGGTGGCGCAGTGGTTGAGAGTCCGCCTGCCGATGCAGGGGACACGGGTTCGTGCCCCGGTCCGGGAGGATCCCACATGCCACAGAGCAGCTGGGCCCGTGAGACATGGCCTCTGAGTCTGTGCGTCCGGAGCCTGTGCTCCGCAACGGGAGAGGCCACAACAGTGAGAGGCCCGTGTACCACAAAAAAAAAAAAAATCATAATTACACAAAACGTATTCATGAAGAAGTCTCGTGCTTACCCCTGATCCATTATCCTAAATCTTTCAGCCCCCTCGTAGGTAAAAACTTAAAAAACTTTTGGAAATAACTTCAGAATTATAAAAGAGTTGTAACAATATTACATTGAGTACCTACATCCCTTCACCCAGTTTCCCTTATGTTAACATCTAACGTAATCATGGAACATTTACCAAAACTGAGAAATTATGTGACATGTCTTCTTTGGCTCGTACACTCTATGACACTTATTTTATTTTTAATTTATTTATTGAAGTATCATTGATTTACAATGTTGTGTTAATTTCTGCTGAACAGGAAAGTAGTTCAGTTATACATATATGTATATACTTTTTCGTATTCTTTCCCACTATGGTTTTTCACAGGATATTAAATATAGTTCCCTGTGCTATACAGTAGGACCTTGTTGTTTCTCCATTCTATAGATAATAGTTTGCATCTGCTCATCCCAACCTCCCACTCCATCCCTCTCCCACCCCTCTTCCCCCTTGGCAACCGCAAGTCTGTTCTCTATGTCTGTGAGTCTGTTTCTGTTCCATAGATAAGTTCATTTGTGTCATGTTTTAGATTCCACATGTAAGTGATATCACATGGTTTTTTTCTTTCTCTTTCTTTCTTCACTTAGTATGATAATCTCTAAGTCCATCCATGTTGCTGCAAATGGCATTATTTTGTTCTTTTTTGTGACTGAGTAGTGGTACATTGTATATATGTACCACATCTTTTTTATCCATTCGTCTGTTGGTGGACATTCAAGTTGTTTCCATGTCCTGGCTATTGTAAATAGTGCTGCTGTGAACATTGGGGTGCATGTATCTTTTCGAATTGTAGTTTTGTCTGGATATATGCCCAGGAGTGGGATTGCTGGATCATATGGCAACTCTATTTTTAGTTTTTTGAGGAAGCCCCATACTGTTTTCATAGTGGTTGCGCCAATTTACATTCCCACCAACAATGTAAGGGGGTTTCCTTTTCTCCACACCCTCTTATGACAGTTATTTTAAAGTCCTTTCCTGCTAACTCTAGTATCTGGATTGTGTATGGATTTATTTCTGCTGTCTTGATTTTCTAGTTATTATTACTTGTCACATTTTTATTACCTCTGTGCATGTATCATTTTTAAATTGCAATCAGATATCGTATATAAATGGACTCTAGAGGCCCCAAATGATATGATTTTGCCCAGAGAGCATTCACCCTTTCCTACGTTAGGCAGAATGCATGTAGAACTGACTACATTGACCGGTCAGACATCAAGCTGTGTCCAGGCTGATTTGCAACTAGACTCAGCCCGTCTGTGATGTATCCTCTTCTCTGGGCTTTGCCATCCTGGCCTTTTGATTGAGAGCCTGGAAGGTCTCTGTCTCTCTGCATCTTCAGTCTATGTTTAATGTAGGGCTCCTTCTCCCTAGAGAGAATTTTTCTTCTAAGCACTCCAAAACTGGGGGATTTCAATTTGCCTGTTAGAATTTTCCTACCCACTTCCTTGGTCTCCTATTCTGCTGCAACACATAGCAAATGTCCACAAAGAAAACTGGCCATGCATTTGGGGCGCTTCTAGATTCAAAATTGTCACACTGGTCCTAATGACTATCGAAAGCTTTGCTTCTCTTTTCCCAGTAGAATCCCTCTGCCTGGACCAAGTTTAATCCACAACCTGTGTCCAGAACCAGCAAATGCCTCAAGGAAATAAAACAGGCAGCAATCATCAGCTCCTCAAGGAAATACATTTCCTTCTCTGGGATTTTAGTTTGTCTAATTCTTCTTGCTCCCACAGTATTTCAGCCTTTCTAGTTGTTACTTTCAGAATGTTGACCTGTCACAGTCTACATTTTATTCAGAAGCAGAACCCATTTCTCAGAATTTCTGAACTTGGAACGGATTCACATTAGTTTCTACAAGAGGATTGAAGCTTTAAAACGTAATCCTCAAAAAGTATTAATGGTTGTGTTTTCAACAATGTGGAGAAAGCCTGTCTACAGTGAAATAGATGAAAAAAGTCAACACACAGACAAGAACCAACAGAAAAAGGAGAGTCGTGATGGTGTCCGGAGTGAGGATGGTTCCTAAGGCTTGGATGCATTCCTTCCTGGTCCAAGGTGGCTGGTGGCTCAATTCCTGTCTTGATTTTGAGGGGTCCAGCTCTCCTTGAAGCAAATTCTCTTTTGTTTTTAAGTATGATTAAATTGGTTTTCCATCACTTGTAATAAATGTCTGAGTTGATACTATACTTCATACTATTAAATGTGTTAAGGACTTCCCTGGTAGTCCAGTGGATAAGACTTTGCCTTCCAATGCAGGGGGAGTGGGTTTTGATCTGCTGGTTGGGGAGCTGAGATCCCACATGCCTTGGGGACAAAAAACCAAACATAAGACAGAAGCAATATTGTAACAAATTCAATAAAGACTTTAAAAAAACAAATGTGTTAACACAAATAATAATATTATTGTCATTATTTTAGGTTTTTATTTTTTAAAGTTTACCCTGGATTCCCCCAACTATTTTGCAATATGATAACAGCTGTGACATTGTAATGCATTCAATATGTTTACCTGACATAATTTCTCATCCGTTTCTAATGTGATGCTTCTAATCTTCAGGGGCCTTGGAAATCACATAGCCAAACATGTTAGAAGTGTATATAAAGCAAGAAGTAAGGTCTGATGTAGAAAACAAACTTATGGTTACCAGGGGGGAAGGCAGGGAGGGATAATTTGGGAGATTGGGATTGACATATACACACACTACTATATATAAAATAGGTAACTAATGAGGACCTACTGTAGAGCACAGGGAACTCTACTCAATACTCTGTAATAACCTATATGGGAAGAGAATCTGGAAAAGAATGGATATATGTATAACTGATTCATTTTGCTGTACACATTGTACATTACTAACACAACATTGTAAATCAACTATATTCTAATAAAAATTTTAAAAATAAATTTAAAAAATAGAAATAAGATCTGAGTGGGGCTGGGAGGAACTCTTTCATGCATAAAGGGCAAAATTTTTAGGACATAGGAATCTAGATTCATTTTGTTTATATTCCTGGTTTTGGCAAGTTCTTAGTAGATGAACTTGCCAAACTGCTGATACCTGGTTGATAAGATGTCCTTTAAAGAACTTTTATCTGAATAATTTTCTTTCAAGGAAAAGCCCTCTTTTTTTTTTTTTGGTTAAGTCACTGACTGACCCACTGGTGGGAAAAAAGTCAATTACATTCAACAGACTTAGCAATTCAATTTTTTTAGTTTTTTTTTAACTGATATTTACATTAACATGGTTAAAAATGGAGAACAGGGAATGTCCCTGTATTTAACGTATTTCTTCCAAACAAATTTTAAAAGCTTTAATTTATTGTTTTTTTATTTAATGCATATGTGTGTCAGGCTTAGGGGGAAGTGATTAAGGATGAGAAGACAGGGAAGGATAATGAAGAGGAGGGAAAAAAAAGGTAGATGAGATAGAAAAGAAAAAAAAGCAAACCCTGAAGGTAACTGAATGGGACCAGGAAAGGAAGTCAAACTGTTTGGGCTGTGGACTTCAGAATATGTGGTATGTGGTATGTGATCACCTAACAGTGCTACTTAGGAAGTGATGATTATCTGGCTAAACATAATCATGGTGCACAATTCTCTACCTGATTTTTACCGTTACCACCCCCCCCCCCCCAAGAAAAAATGTATAGGCACCTAACCAAAGACTATTCCGGAGATTTAAATAGCTATCAACATTGATGCCACTTCACAAGTGAGATGAAATAAAGCCACAGGCGGGATGGTTAAAAGGGCTGCCAGTGCTGAGTTGCCTGGCTGACTGGGTGTAGACTCTTGGTAAGGAGGAGGACCTTGAAATTAGAGAGGCTAGTTCTGTCATTCTCCAGCTGTCTGGCATTGGCAGACTTACTTAAATTCTCTAAGCTTCAGCTTCCTCATCCAGAAAATGAAGATGATAATGACAACTGCTAGTGCTGTTATAGGAATTAAGTGAGGGAATGTATGTGGAACATGCAGTATAAGATTTAGTTAGCACACAGCCCTCAATAAAAGACAATGCTTATTATTCATTATTTACAGATGAAGAAGCAATAAAATAGCTTGGCTTGGTTTTTTGCAAAACTGGAAAGAGTCACACAGTGATGCAATTTTTCCTAGTCTGAAAATAAGGCAAAACCCAATTTCTATTGCTTCTTTCCTTAAGCCAGTGGACAGTTTCACTATTAAATTCTTGGATTTCATTTTTTAGGAGAGACTTCATCCTGCACAGAACTGCCTGCTGGTGGCAGCAAGCTGTTCTCAAATTTGGTGGATTCACTGGCATTGTTTTCCTATTCAGTGATTTCTTATTATTGCCAAAACCTGCTCTTTGTCAAAAAAAAAAAAAAAAAATCAGCACTCTTCTCCCCCATGCAACCTTGCTTATGTTACTCTAAGTTTTAGGTTAGAAATTATCTTCTGAGACCTAGGTCTTCAGTCAGGTAATACGTGACTGAGATCTAGGTTAGGAGCTGACTGTTTTACTAGTTAGAACTGGGCTAGCTTTGAACCAGCAGTAACCTACCTGTTGTGGGTATCTGTTGGAAGTAGCAAAGTGGCTGTTACTACAGACACAGGCATTAGAACATGTCTAAGTTATATATATGTGCTCTAATTTTCGTCTGCATTCTTCTTTAAATGCAGATAGAGCTTATAAAATATTTGTATTCATACACAAACACATAGCGGAGTTATTAATTCTCAGGCATTAATTTATGCAATCCTGGCACTTAGATAATAAAGCACCCATTTTCATTATTTGGCTTAAAGACCCCTTGAGGAGCACACAACACATAAGTACAGTGACACGGATACCAAGTCAAAAGCCCAATGTTGGGTCAATAATACGGAGAAGGATCTGAGCCTCAGAAGGTCTGGTAAACCCCAGAGGTTGTCTGCAAAAATTGTATGCAGACATCTGTATGTATGTAAATGTTCATTTATCGGAACATCTCCATAGTTTCAAGCAAGACATAAGTAAGAGGTAACTTTCATTACTACCAGTATTCTTCTCAAGGAGTCGTTACTGGAAGAAATATAAGAGAAACCTAGAAACAGGCTACCATCATGCATGAGGATGTACAGAGCTCGTGGTCATCTCCTGCTGCCCATTTCCTGGTTGGAAGTTAAAAATTTTAAAAAAAGAAAAAAAAAAGGGAAGCAAACAAAAAAGAACATGGCCATAGATAGAGGAAGCAGGATTTGCAAGAAGTAGCTTGCCAGGTCCTCACACTTTGTGGTTAGGGACTGCTTGTGGAGTTTTCAACTGGTGGGGATGGAGCGTGTGAAGTTGCACTTTGCTTTATCAAAGGAGCAAAGCGACGAAAGCGTGAGTGTTCCAGGTTTTGTTTTGTTTTTTTTCTGCAAAGCAAAGATAAAATTCACAAGGAAGTTCTTTGCTCCTGTGCCCTGGAGTTAAAGTCTCTTTCTGGGAAATGCAGGAAAGAGTCTAGGGATGTTGCAAGCGCACAGACCAGAGGGCTGGCTGGCTTCCAGCCAAGCCAGAGCTGAGCTGCAGCACGTTCTACCGGGTGTCTGTTGGGGCTGCGTGGAGGTGGAAGGGGCTTGTCTTCACTGCGTCGGGTCTCCTTAGCGCTGCGCTGCAACTCCGGAGGACCGCGCCTCGTGTTTCGCGGCAGCATTTCCTTCTAGCATAGACTCGGTCTCTTGGAGGGGCGATTCTTCTGTGGCCCCTCCGCAGCTCACCACCTTCTCAGGCTTCGTGTCTAATCACAGGCGTCGCTGCGGTGGCAGCGTTATCCTCCACCTCCCCAGCTTCTGCTGAAAGGCCACCCCGCTTGCTTGGAGTTGATGAGGGGAGCACATTAATTCGCAGTTTCAGTGCCCGGTGGTCAAGCAGAAGCTCAGTACCCCACCTCGGTTCTCTCTTTGCCCCTCCAGCTGAGTCTGTGTCGGCTGAATTTCCTGCAGACTTGAAGGGACGTTGCCCAGCGCGGCTGCAGACTGCAGAGCGGCCAAGGGACCCTCCTCCGCAGGGGCGACCCTGGCAGAAGCGACTTTAAAGATTTCCTGGTCTCTGGAGTGTTTCACAAACATGCACTCATGTGCAAATATCTATATTTTATATGTTTTTAAGTGCAAAAAAAAAAAGTGAGTGAAACAAGGGAGCCAAGTTAATGAAGGACCGTTCTCCACTAAATTCTGCCCAAATCCCTTCCGTGTGATGGCTGGGTGTGTTCACGCAAAGTCTTAACCAAAGGAGGAAAAATCCAACTCCTCCCAGTGGAGACAGATTGCACTCAGTGTCCGGGACTCGCGAAGCAGCGAAGGCGTGGCTGGAGAAAGCCACAGGTCCCCCACTTCGCTACAGCCAAGCCCGAGGAGGAGCAATTAAATTGCAAAAGGAAAGGCTGCTTGCAGCCTCTAGCATTCCTCTTTGCCTTCCTCCTCCCCGCATCCCTTCAGCAGTTCTCTCTAACCTTGCCCCGCTCCCCTAAGGTAGCAGGAAAACAGTTTCCTGCCCGCCCCCTTCACGCCGCCTGCCCGCAGCAACCACACACACTTCTGCTCCGTCCTGACCAACGCCTCCACCTAGTGGTTTAGGCTCGCCTGCTTCGCTTTCCTTTGCTGCGGTTTCTAAGAGAGCTCCGCAGTTTGCAAAATAAGTTAACTCGCTAGGGGCCTGATGTAGGTGGGTGGGGTGGAAGGATGGGCAGGACCCCTTAAAATGCGGTGCAAATGACGCTTACGTTTACCGGAGCGATGCTGGGCTCTAGGGAAGGCAGGAGAGGCCAGAGAACGTGGTGCCTTTATACCCAGCTTGGCTGCTGCAGCCCAGACTGAAGCCAGAGGACGATTCTGGAGAGTTTCCACCTAAAGAAGTACCCTCACTCTCAAGACATGAATGTGTTTTATTTTCTTCATAACACAACGCTGTATGAAAGTATTCTCATTATTTACTTGTTCATGGTATTATTGCATGCCTGCCTCTTCTAGAATGTAAACTGCTTGAAAACTGGGTCTGGGTCTACCCCATTGGCCTTTACAACCCAGATGCCTAGAAGAATTCCCAGCATAGAGCAGGCACTAGATTTTTTGCCCGTCTGGTTGGCTTAGAGACGCGGGAATCAAGGGAATTGGGGTTAGGGTTGTGTCACCTTGGGTAAAAAGCTCTTCTTTCGAAGGATCTCAATGACTCTTCTAAACTGAACGGGCCAGATAATCTCCGGCCCCAAACTGAATAATTCTCTTTAAAATGTGCTTACACTTATCCTGATAAGTGCAATTATAAGGTCATTTTTATTGAATGCACTCTAGCTGCCAAACACGGAGCTAGACGCTTGGAACTCGCAGTTGGGACCACTTAGCTCTCACTACTGAAAATACGGTGTCCTTTCCTGGTACTTTTCTGTAAATGTTCTCTGACTTGTACTTCTCCTCTACACGTGTTTCTGTTAGGGATGGAGGAGGAACGGCGTACAAAGCACCTGCTCCGGGGTCATGGGACCTAGGTACTGGTATTGCTTGGAGCCGCGCATGGGTGATACCCCGATGTATTTGTTGAAGCCTAAGGAGGCGCACGGATGGTGCTGGTGGTCGTGGTCCCAGAGCCCGTTTGTTTCGTGAATTCTGATGACCTCTTTTCCAGACGGGCCGTGGGAGCGAGCGTGCTCACTGCAAACTGTTTTCCTGAGACACTGAACTGCTGAGCGGCTGAAGTGGAAGGGTGGAGCGGACGGTTTAATTTCACAGTGTGCTTGTGTTTGTGATACTTGTGCATTTTTGCAGGTTTTTTTCTCTCCTTTCCTGTCGACTCACAGTTAAAGAGGAGGGATTAAATGGAAAGCACAGATTCCTCAAATCAGATATGAAAAATTAGTTTGTATTGTCCCGAGAGTTTATGACTTGAATCCCGAAGTATAAAATGCAGTATTGGCCATTTCCTTCTAAGGCGATATTACTGGCGCCTCCTTCTAACTTGGGTGTGGCCCGCAGGGCTGGATAAAATTCCAGAGTGGAGAGGTCAGAGACTGCGGCTGGCTCCACCTAGCGCTGGCCGGGCCTGCTGGGGTCGGGGGTGGGGGTGGGGGTGGGGGGGACGGTGCTTCGGAGCCTAGTAAGGGACCTAGTAAGGAGCCTAGTGAGGCTGTGCGCGTGCCCGCGGCTGAGGGTGCGAGTGTAACTGGAGGGGCGTGCAGCAAGCTCGGAAGAAGACAGAAGCATGGACAGGACGCCCTCATCCCCATTCCGGCCAGAACCGCGGCTCCCGGGTGTCCGGATTTGGAGAGGGGCCAGGGGATGGGACCTGGAGAAGACGGCGATAGGACCCGGCGGGAGCTTCCTTGGCGGGGAAGGGAACCGGGCGGGAGGACAGGAGGGAGGGAGAGAGAAAAAGGGAAGGTGATGGGGAGCGGGCGTGGGCACTCGCCGCGCGGACCGGCTCCGGCGGGCCGGACCTGGACTCTATAAAAGGAGCCCAACCGCTCCGCCACTCACACGCGCCTCCCGGACCGGCGTATGCCTCGTCCCTGCAGTTCCCCCAGACACCTGCCCCTTCCCCGCCCGCCGCGCCAGGTCCCCCAGACCCGTGCGCCCAGCGGCATGGCTCCGAGCGGCGCCCGTGGGACCGAGGTGGTGGCGGCGGCGGCGGCGCGGCGCGAGCAGCCGCAGCCCCAGCCCCCGAGTCCCACCTCTTGCGGCCCCTTCTCCGTGGGGCAGCTCGCCGGAGTGGCCAGCGCGTGAAAAGAAGGGCGGGCAGAGCTCCGGCGCGAGGCGCGGCGCGGCGCAGAGCGGCTCCCAGATTTCACCCCGCCCAGTCCTGGCGACCGCGGCCGCCGCAGGAAAACTGCCCCAGCCTGGGGAGGAGGGCGGGAATGCAAGATCAGGACCCCTCGCTGGCCTGCACGCTTCGGTCTCGACAGCTAGGAAACTCGTGCGGGCCGAGTCTGCAGATCCCGGAGCGCCCGGGTTAGGAGACGCTTAGCCCCGAGCAGCTGGGGTAAGACCTCCCACCTGGCCGCTGCGCCCTCCCCAGACAGAACCACAGCCTCCTCCTCTAGACGCCCCGGTGGGAGCCGGAGCTCCCGGCAGCGGGGCTCTGTGGACCAACCCTTAGCGACCCGGGGCTAAGACGGGGCGTAGAGAGGAACAGCCAGAGACGCGGCGGCAGCGACGGGCGCCCCGAAGTGCAGGGGACGCGCCCGCCGGCCACGTCTGCCTCGCCCTTGACCTCTAGGTTCACCTGGGAACCTGGGTGGAGGAGTAATTGAGGAGCCCACGGATCCGACTAGCCACCAGGGGACAAGACTCTGGTCCCTTCAGCGGTCCTTTCCTCCTCCTCGTCCGCTCCATGCCCGAGAGCTGCGCTTGGAGAGACATGGAGGAAGCGGGCGCTCAGTGTGCCCCGCCGCTGCCCGTGAGCCCCCAGACGGAGCTTTCGCAATCCAACCTCTCTGCTGCTCCCTCCCACAACTGCAGCGCCGAGGGCTACATCTACCAGGACTCCATAGCCCTGCCCTGGAAAGTAGTACTGGTCATGCTGCTGGCGCTCTTCACCTTGGCCACCACGCTCTCCAATGCGTTTGTGATCGCCACTGTGTACCGGACGCGGAAGCTGCATACCCCCGCCAACTACCTGATCGCCTCCCTGGCGGTCACCGACCTGCTGGTATCCATCCTGGTCATGCCCGTCAGCACCATGTACACGGTCACGGGCCGCTGGACGCTGGGCCAGGTGGTGTGCGACTTCTGGCTGTCCTCGGACATCACCTGTTGCACTGCTTCCATCTTGCACCTCTGTGTCATCGCCCTGGACCGCTACTGGGCGATCACGGACGCCGTGGAGTACTCGGCTAAAAGGACTCCCCAGAGGGCGGCGGTCATGATCGCGCTCGTGTGGGTCTTCTCCATCTCCATCTCGCTGCCGCCTTTCTTCTGGCGTCAGGCCAAAGCCGAGGAGGAGGTGTCGGACTGCGTGGTGAACACGGACCACATCCTCTACACTGTCTACTCCACGGTGGGCGCTTTCTACTTCCCCACGCTGCTCCTCATCGCCCTCTATGGCCGCATCTACGTGGAAGCCCGCTCCCGGATTTTGAAACAGACGCCCAAGAGAACCGGCAAGCGTCTGACCCGAGCCCAGCTGGTGACCGACTCCCCCGGGTCCACGTCTTCGGTCACCTCCATTAATTCGCGGGCTCCGGACTTACCCAGCGAATCGGGGTCTCCTGTGTACGTGAACCAAGTCAAAGTGCGAGTCTCCGACGCCCTGCTGGAGAAGAAGAAACTCATGGCCGCTAGGGAGCGCAAAGCCACCAAGACCCTGGGGATCATTTTGGGAGCGTTCATCGTGTGTTGGCTACCCTTCTTCATCATCTCCCTGGTGATGCCTATCTGCAAGGACGCCTGCTGGTTCCACCTGGCCATCTTTGACTTCTTCACGTGGCTGGGCTATGTCAACTCCCTCATCAACCCCATCATCTATACCATGTCCAACGAAGACTTCAAACAAGCGTTCCATAAACTGATACGCTTTAAGTGCACAAGCTGACTTGTCAATTGCAGTGGGGTCGCCTAAGCGGCCTTTGGGGGACCATGTTGTGTCTGGTTCCACAGGTAGGTCGACTCTTTGACTGTTACTGGGTCGGAGTGAGGCTCTCTCTTCTGAGCAAGGGCAATGGATCCTGAGAAGCCAGGACAGCCCTGCGAGAGCTCTAAAGGAGAACTGTCCAAACAGCTGAGGAGGGGGCTCACTTTCTCCCCTCAAACCCCAGTTTCAGCACCGACCCTGCCGCAGCCCATCGCAAGGGGGGTTGCAACTTTCAGAAAATCGATGATGGAAAAGGGATCCCTGCCCTGCTTTGGTGTCATGGATGATGCCCTCTAGAACCAGAAGTACTTGTAGTTCTTGTCTGGAGCCTGTCTGAGACATGATCTACATACAGCCTGGTAGTACTTGAACTAGACACTAATACCCTGTGTCTGGGGGGAGAACTTTGTTTTACAGCTTCATTTAAGAACAGTTACTTTGGCATCCTTCAGTCTTCGTTCAGTTTTTGTTCATTTAAACTTGGTTGGAGAAACTTGTGGATTTGGTGCTTCAAACCCTATGTGTGGCTTGAAGAGTTAACAGCAAAATTCTGATGTTAAGATCTCTATTTTTATTATAATTGAAACTGTATGGGGTGGGGGGTGGATGGGGGGCATTAAGCTGAAAACCAATGCCTATGATTGTTTGTTGTCTGCAGATCTGTAATTTTTTAATTCCTGTGTAGTGATTGTCAAACCTCATTCCTTAACAACTCAAACAAAGTGTTACGTGTGCTAGTGCCAAAGTCTGCAGATTGCTTTTTCCTCCTAATTTCATGTACCTGTCGTTTTACACAATTAAATCCCCAGAAATGGGGGATATGATGGGTGACTCAACCCAAGCTGCTGCTATATTTCTTATTAACGCCACTGATGAAACTGATGGGTATAAGATATATAAGTTCCTTTGCAAGAAAAGTATTTTTAATCCCAATTGAGTGAGCTATGAAGGAGACAGATGAGATAGGAATGGTTCTTATACAATTAAGGAATGGGTGGCAATCGGAGGATGTATATTTTGACTTGTAAAAAATCTTAAATGCATGAGACTTTTTTCTGACAGTCATTTGCACTCTCCTTCCCATCTGTAATTCCTTTGTGTGCTAACATATAAAGTAACCAAGAGAGCTAGCTCCTTTCTCCAAAAATCTTCAAAACAGTAGAACCCCTAAAAACCATGTTAAAGATAAAAACCTGTTTCTTTTCCCTTGCTATTGAAGTTTGAGTAGGAACAAAGATTATTAGAAAATGACATGCAAGGACTTTCAGAAAGCTTAGAGAAGCTAAAATTGAGCCTGTTTTCCTGTAACTCATAGAACCAAACCTCAGACTTACTGGGCAACCAGGGGACTAACAAGCTTTTGAACCTTGGAAATTTGTCATTGACCTGACACATCAATGAATATACATACTATCAGTAATACTTTAAATTTATCTCTTTTTTTTTCAAATTCCAAAAATACTTAGTTGTTATCTCAAATTCACTCTGAGGACTCCTCCCCGACACAGGGCAAGATCACATACTAATAGATGAAATATGCATGATCTAAATAAAATGGAGTAGCCCCTAAGGATTACCTGCATGGAAAATGAATGTCTGTGGAACATTTATTATGCCAAAGAAGATTCACACTCCGTTCTTTAGAGAGCTTTCTGCAGGTGATACCTTTTGTCTGCAGAAACAAGTTGTCTTTGTAAAATGGATTCACTCCCTGCTTGAAGCTCCCCAGTCCAGACTGTCAGACAATAGATGTATTGAGCTGAAGTACACTGCTTCCCTGCTGTGCAGCCCTTTACTCTGGCATAATGACTCTTGAAAATATCCTATTCAAAGATTCACATGTAAACTAAGTACAAAAGAAAATTTTGATCAACATTGACAACTGTCACTGGAGTAAGAGAAAATTGCAGGCATTAGATAATCCTAAATTTCTGCTGTATCCCCACGTCTCTCTGTTCATTTTTTTGTGACATTTCTCCTATGGAGAAATCTAGCTTACTACCGAGAGGACTGTGCACAGAGCATGATATTTATTTTTATGTTATTAGTATGTTTGTTAAGGCTTTTTATTGGGCCTAAGAAGCAATTAAGCCAACTTCTAGGAGCCTAAGAGGGCGAAATTAATTGAACCAATAGCCATTTACAAGTGATTTCTTTATAGGGCACCTGCAATGATGGTGTCCTCATATTAACAAAACATGGTCAATTTAGTCAAATGGGTTGTTTGCCACTTATAGATGACCTACCTAAATTTTTGCTTGACTATTTGGCTGAATTGACTGGATTGGGGGCATACTGTATGAAGTAGAAGCTTGTAAACCCTTGTAGTTATAAGAGATCCAGACTTCTCATCCAACATTGCACATGATTATGCAAAGTGTATTTTTCATCCTAGGGGTATGTAGTTAAGACTGTTAAGCGCCTTTTCAGTTACTGCTGCCTATAGCATAGTATGGCTTTTTTGCAGAACATTATATGGGAGATGGAAATATTTAACCGGCATAGAAATCAAAGTATATTTTCATTGGCTGTGGTAACAAATAACATTTTCCATACTGTTGAACTGCACAAAATTTCACACAAATATATGAATGTATATTCATCCCCAAATACCAATATTGTCTTGTGTTTCTAGGAATTTTAGAGTCTCCTTTCTAAGAATGGACACTGCACCTATGAATGAACAGTTATTGACTTCAACACATTTTCTACAGACCAATCTTCATTCTTCCTCTCTATTATCTTAGTATTATCTTCTTGCATCAGGAAACCCTGAGTGGACTGTAATTCACTCAAGCAGCAAAAGCTCAGATTATGTGTATTTGATGGAGTTAATGTGACTGCAAATTGCCTTTTCCACCTTTCAAAAAATGTGTAATTGAAAATGAAGTTTAGGAAAATAATGAAATAAAAGTCCTTTTTTGTGTTCTAAAAAGCATTGGGTGGTAATTCTATTATTATGGAAAGGCTGGTTCACTGGATTCTGGGTTGCAATCAGGAATTTGAGCCTTCAAGAGAGAAAAGTTGATGATAAATGATACTGTGGTGCAAGTACTGCCACAATTTGAGGGATTTAGTTTATATCTGGAGGAAGAATTTAAAAGGAATTAGACACAGTCTGCAAAGAGGGCAAGTCAGTTCCACTATCCCAGGGGTTTTCCAGATCAGCATTCTTAGAAGGAATGTTTAGTCCCTAGGCTGGGGAATAAGATTCCAAGGCACTGCATGGTGCTTGAAATACAGAAAAAGGAAAAGGAGGACCTGAGTTAGAAGCAGCCCTGGGGGAGACCTAAGAGGAGGAGACCAACCTATCTGAACACTGGAGAAGTAGACAGAAAACATAGCTTTTGGAATCGGTTCTAGTTTTGAGTTACACATAGAGCTTGTTATAGCTGTGTGGTTCGCGATTTGCTGCAAAGGCTTAGAACCTATACATGTAAAGCGCTTATCAAGATTCCTAACACTTTTGATCTCTCAGCAGATGATACTTCTTCCTCTTTAGCCATGATTTTGTCACGGCCTTCTTTGTGGATGCAGGGCACCTGTAGCCGAGAAAACCTTGAGGGCTATTTGAGAAAGGTTGCACTGGGGAAGACCAAACTAGCCCAAATGGGAGAAACATGGCTAAGCTAGAAGCAACTGAGGCTTGGAGCCTTTCAGACTTACCCCCTGGGCTGGCGACACACAGCCAAGAGGCCGAAAGGCAGCAGAAGAGACGGTTTGCTGTGGCTCTGGTGGCCCAGAGGAAACTGCTGAATATATCATTTCCTGTAGCACCCTGTCATTTTTTTTTTTTAAGGGCTTCAAATTCTTGGCTTGCTTATTTGCTTATTTATTTATTTGCTTATTTATTTATTTGCTTATTTATTTGCTTATTTATTTATTTGCTTATTTATTTATTTATGGCTGTGTTGTGTCTTCCTTTCTCTGCAAGGGCTTTCTGTAGTTGCGGCAAGCAGGGGCCACTGTTCATCGCAGTGCGAGGGCCTCTCACTATCGCGGCCTCTCTCGTTGCGGAGCACAAGTTCCAGACGCGCAGGCTCAGTAGTTGTGGCTCACGGGCCTAGTTGCTCCACGGCATGTGGGATCTTATTTATTTGCTTATTTATTTATTTGCTTATTTATTTATTTATGGCTGTGTTGTGTCTTCCTTTCTCTGCAAGGGCTTTCTGTAGTTGCGGCAAGCAGGGGCCACTGTTCATCGCAGTGCGAGGGCCTCTCACTATCGCGGCCTCTCTCGTTGCGGAGCACAAGTTCCAGACGCGCAGGCTCAGTAGTTGTGGCTCCCGGGCCTAGTTGCTCCACGGCATGTGGGATCTTCCCAGACCAGAGTTCGAACCCGTGTCCCCTGTATTACCAGGCGGATTCTCAACCACTGCGCCACCAGGTAAGCCCCTCTCAGTCATTTTTAAACTCTCTTTTCTCTTTATTGTCTAGAGATTTCCAGTTGTTTCCCAGACTCCAAAGGCCCTCACCGCTTCCACGTCTCTCCTCAGTGTCTCATTTTCCACTTCTCTGCTTTTTTCTTACCTATGGAAAGCCATGATAATCAACGATAACGCACTGATCTCATATGGTTCTTATTTTAGCCATGCAGAGCTGATTAGGTAGCCGAGGGTTTTTATATTATATCAAAGGAAATTTTTGACCGAAACGAATGGGCAAAAGCTTTCAACTTGGGGCTTCTACTGGAGTTTTCAGATGAGAAGAGGCCAGTAGGAGAAGGGGGCGGGAAATGAGGCTTCCAAACCCTTTCTCAAAGCCTATGCTTGAACAGTCCACCAGGGGGCAGAGCGCCTCTGAATTGCGCAGAGGACGCAGGTGCTCACCGCTCACACTCTGACTCCCTCTTCCTGGACCCTGCAAATGGTATCAACTTCTCTAGACTCAGTGAACATGAAGCTCCCTGAGCCAAGAGATAAGGGGTTTATCATTTATTTAAAAGAGCAGCTTTTTCAGAACTGCAAATTCAGGCAGAGGATCCCTAAAGTAAAACTAAAGTTTTTCTTTATATTTGCAAACTTAGTTATTTTCTTATTCTTCTCTTATCCTGAAGTAATGCTAAAATCTTAGTGCTTTAAAACACTGTGACCTTTGATTAATGTGACATTGGGTGAAGTCAGACATTAGAATACACAGAATTTATATGCAAAATAGAGAGAACAAATTATTAAACTCTTTCATCATTATGATTTTTCTCATCACTGTGTTTTCTTTTCAGAATTTCATTGGCTTGAAGTTAATATATTCATAGTTCAAAGGTAGAACACTGCCATCTACCATTTAAAGAGGGGGTTGCTTTTTTTTCCCCCCACAGAAGTAATGTGTGTTATATGTCAGTTTTTCCCAGAAGGCAGACTTTTCAATCTGTGTAATTTTGGCATTTACTTTAAAAACAGGTGTTTATAAATGTGAGTACAATCTTATGTATCACAAAAATAAATTTCTGTGTTAGAAAAGAATCATATATAATGAGAAAACAAGTGAGGTTAATATCATTGCCATTCTCCTTAACTGTTCCTCCCTAGCATTTTTACTGTCCCCAGTGGGGAGTTTTCTATGTGCCATTTCACACATGTGTCAGTTAAATTAGAGTTTCAAAGTCAACATCCACATCTTAGGATTATACTAGGATTTCCAGTGCTCCCTGAGAGAGACCCAGTCCCTGGAGTTGGGCCAGATGACAGAGAGATTGTCTTAACACCATTGCAAGTATAGTTTGTAAAAGAAAATGCCCATTTCTTCTGACTTATTTGCACATTTTTCAAAAGATAGCGGAAACGCTTTTCAAAACTGCAAACTGGAAATCTATATAACAAGAATGATCTTATAATATTTCTTGTACCTAAAGTGAACAGATGGTGATATAAGGAGACATTTATGGCAAATGCTTAAAAGAATCTACACATGGCTTGTTTAAATGATGCATGAAGTCATGACTCACATCCTCCCTGACTCTGTAGGAACATTCCACACATTAGCCTCTGACTGGTCATCCCATGTTGGTATAATCAGTTGAAATTTCAGGCTGTCTTTTGCTCACAAGTGTGGTGATGGGACTGCAGTGATAGAGCAGCCCACAAAGGGTAGGTTACTTGGTCCAGAGGCTGTGCCCAGGGTACTTTTTTTTTTTTAACGTCTTTATTGGAGTATAATTGCTTTACAATGGTGTGTTAGTTTCTGCTTTATAACAAAGTGAATCAGCTATACATATATCCCCATATCTCTTCCCTCTTGCATCTCCCTCCCTCCCACCCTCCCTATCCCACCTCTCTAGGTGGTCACAAAGCACTGAGCTGATCTCCCTGTGCTATGCGGCTGCTTCCCACTAGCTATCTATTTTACGTTTGGTGGTGTATATATGTCCATGCCACTCTCTCACTTTGTCCCAGCTTACCCTTCCCCCTCCACGTGTCCTCAAGTCCATTCTCTAGTAGGTCTGCGTCTTTATTCCTTTATAAAAAAAGATTCTTCATGACCATTTTTTTTTTAGATTCCATATATATGTGTTAGCATATGGTATTTGTTTTTCTCTTTCTGACTTACTTCACTTTGTATGACAGACTCTAGGTCCACCCACCTCACTACAAATAACTCAATTTTGTTTCTTTTTATGGCTGAGTAGTATTCCACTGTATATATGTGCCACATCTTTTTTATCCATTCATCTGTTGATGGACACTTAGGTTGCTTCCATGTCCTGGCTATTGTAAATAGAGCTGCAATGAACATTGTGGTACATGTCTCTTTTCAAATTATGGTTTGCTCAGGGTATATGCCCAGTAGTGGGATTGCTGGGTCATATGGTAGTTCTATTTTTAGATTTTTGAGGAACCTCCATACTGTTCTCCATAGTGGCTGTATCAGTTTACATTCCCACCAATAGTGCAAGAGAGTTCCCTTTTCTCCACACCCTCTCCAGCATTTATTGTTTGTAGATTTTTTGATGATGGCCATTCTGACGGGTGTGAGATGATATCTTATTGTAGTTTTGATTTGCATTTCTCTAATGATTAATGATGTTCAGCATTCTTTCATGTGTTTGCCAGGGTACTTTTGTAAACACACCTGGTTGTGTCTTGTAAACTCATGTGCTAATCGAATTTGGGATAGTGTGTGTAGATCCACACCTCCCCCTTGTGATTCACCAGCCCATTCTTGGCTTGTTGAATACTCTCAATGGGTTCAGCACCGGGCCGGTCTGCTTTTGTGGAGAAGCAGTTGTATGGTTCTTCATCTTTCCATCCTAGTCTTGCCCAACCTTAAGGTCCCAGAGTCCACTCTCTTTTCCCCTTTCTCTCAGAGACTTTCCAACAGAGTATAGCATGTTGGGATAATCGCACATGGGGCACTTGGAATCGGATGGCATGAAGGTTCCCAACACTTTGGTAGATTTAAAATGCAAGAGTGAGTGTTCGAAATCAGAAAGACGAGTTTAAATGCATGTTTTGCAACCATGAGCAAGCTCCTCTGCAAACGTAATCATATGCACCTTTATGTTTACAGGTAAAAATTAAATGGGATAATGCAATTGGTTTCACCCTTGACTGCATATTTGATTTATCAGGAGAGCTTTAAAAAGACCTTTGCTCAGACCCTGTCTCAGACTAATTAAATTATGTTATCTGGAGTAGGGCCTGATAATCTGTTTAAAAAATTCTCTCTGGGTAATTCTAATGTGTGACCAGGGTGAGATACCCTGAGAATAATTATATAAAGCTCTTAGAACAATGCTTGGCACATGCAGCATCCTTGGGTGTGAAAGGGGTCCCTGAATGATATAGAAGGTCAAGTGGAATTGGTTTTTCACAGTTGTGCTTCTTGAAATTTAATGAGCATGAGCCACCTGGGTTAAAATGCAGATTCTGATTCAGTAGGTCTATGGTGGGGCCTGAGATTATGCATTTCTGACAGGCTCTCAGGAAACACCAATGATGCTCATCCATGGACCACACTCGGAGTATAACGGCTTAGTTATAGAGTATCTGTCATTTCCTAAGGAGATATATATATATATATATATGTATCTCCAAAACAAAAGCAACATAAAACTTGCAGATGAGAAAATGTGCTTTTTTTTTTTTTTTTTTTTTTGCGGTACACGGGCCTCTCACTGTTGTGGCCTCTCCCGTTGCGGAGCACAGGCTCCGAACATGCAGGCTCAGCGGCCATGGCTCACGGGCCCAGCCGCTCCGTGGCATGTGGGATCTTCCCGGACCGGGTCACGAACCCATGTCCCCTGCATCGGCAGGCAGACTCTCAACCACTGCACCACCAGGGAAGCCCAAAAATGTGCTTTTTAATGTACAATACATTGTTTTCCTGACTTGTTTACATGGTATTCATGTCTCAGCTTCAGAAGATGTTGAATGCTTCCCCTTACATGATTTCCCCCAGATGCTTCAAATCCTGTCTACCCTAAAACAAACAGCTTACTTCTGGATCTTGATCAGCAAAGCATGACTCTCAGATTCAGCCCTTTGTTTTTACATCACTTCCAAATAAGGGCTTTGTCTTCTGTTAAAAAAAAAAAGAATTAATTAAAAATACAAAACAAATGATAAACAACAAATAAAAGAAAGAAAGAACAATTGTGAGCATATGGCAAATGGCATGACTTCCTTGTAATCTATTTCACTTAGTAAGCCCAGTTGGATTCCGTCTGTTAACACACACAGGCACGTACACACATATTATACAAGGTTCATCTTCTGTAAACACAAGTAACTATATAATCAAAGGTGAAAGCTCTGTGCTTTCCATCTATTATATTTTATTCTTATGATAGTTTAGAGACTTAATATCCTAGAGCAGTGATCTAGCAGCCTTTTGATTCCAGGAAAAACCCTTCCCCATATTTTATTCCGAAAATATCTTGTGACTTTTTTTTCAGTGACAGTAATTTAAACGATTTGTGAGAAATGTTTGTCAATTTCTTGGTACCCACCCATTCAGCTGGAGACACTGTTGAGTTTCCTAAGCCTAGGTTGGGAACAAGAATCAAAGGATACTCCACAAAGGATCTTGTCTTTTGTTTATTATTTATTTATTTATTTATTGCTTGCTTGAGTGTTTAAAATGAAACGAATAGTGTCAGTATCCAACTAGGTTTTCATTCTACATTACAAAACATAGTTCAAAGTCTTGCATCTCTTCCATGTGTAATCCTGATGCTTAGAGTTGGATTCCAGACATGTTGTTGGGAATTTAACTGCTTCACTTTAAAAGAGATTGGGGGGCTTCCCTGGTGGCACAGTGGTTGAGAGTCCGCCTGCCGATGCAGGGGACACGGGTTCGTGCCCTGGTCCACGAAGATCCCACGTGCCGTGGAGCGGCTGGTCCCGTGAGCCATGGCCGCTGAGCCTGCGCGTCCGGAGCCTGTGCTCCGCAAAGGGAGAGGCCACAGCAGTGAGAGGCCCGCGTACTTCAAAAAATAAAAGAGATTAAAAGAGATTGGGGAGGAGGTAGCATTATTGAGGACTTACTCTGTGCCGCGTACTTTAAATAACCGCCCTCCCCCATTAGACCTTATAACACTATCGTGAATTGGGTATTATTTTTTTATGTTATCATCATCACAATCATTATTATGAACAAGGTATTACAACAATTTCATCCAGTTCTGTGATTTAGAGAATTATGGCAGGAGCCCCAGTTGAATAATTTGTATCATTATACTTGGAAAGGAGATGTATTATCAGGTCTGTTTCAGTTAGTCTTTGAGAAGAGCATTTTCTAAATGTTAATCTGAAACAGTAACGTAGAATAGAACTTTAAGGGTTTATTTGTAAGTTCAGTGTTGTGTCTAGGGAACACAGGTTTCCTTCTT
Organism: Hyperoodon ampullatus; assembly: GCF_949752795.1. Classification (NCBI taxonomy): domain Eukaryota; kingdom Metazoa; phylum Chordata; class Mammalia; order Artiodactyla; family Ziphiidae; genus Hyperoodon; species Hyperoodon ampullatus. Next base: position 5,785,715 of record NC_136925.1, read on the forward strand.
GGTCTTCTCCCAAACTCTTGTCCCTCCCTGTCTGACTACAACCTTGACCAGCCAGGGAACACATCATGGTCCCTGACCTCTTCCAAGGGAGTTGGTATGGATAAAAAGGTACCTTTAAACTGCTGGATTTGGCAGTATTAAATATAAATGCTTTGGTTGTGATGAGTAATGCATGGCAGGAGGTATTTCCCTTTTATGGAAAGTTACTGAGCTATATACATATGTCAAAAACTTGGGTACTTGAGACATATGCCTATTTTTACATGGAGTCAAATTTCTGAGTGAAAAGTAAATTCAGGCAAGTAACAGGACGTTTTCAGGTATTAGGGTTGTTTTCTCATTATATAGACAAAACTTTTTAATTAATGCTGTTTTTTCTCTGTTTTTAAATTGTGTGTATTATTATCACAGCCCCTCTTTGCCAAGAGCTGTCCCTTTCGTTATTTTCCTCTCCCCTCTGTATCTCTCCCCAGAATTCTAAAACACTACCCCTAACAACAAAAGCAGTAAATCCTGGAGACAAAAACTTATCAGTATTCAGAAAACTGACATAAAACCAAAACACTTAGATGAGACATAAAAGAAAAAATTTGCTTCCATCAAGGAGCAAACTTTACAATAGTGAGTATGGGCTGTGGAATCTCCTCTGTTTTGGATAAAAAAGATATATAAATTGGAGAAAATTCTGCCCCAAATACTTTTTGCCCTATGTCTTTGAGTATCATCACCCATTTTTGGTTGAAACAAAAAATACACAGCATAGAAACTTTGGTAAATTTGGAATTAGAATCTAGACCCAGGCTGATCTTGGCTCAATTTCCAGATTTACCACTTGCCAATTCTGCGACCTTTACCACACTGAGCATTCATTTCTTCATGTGTTAATGTGGGCCAAATAGTGTCTTATCCACAGATTTGTGACGAGGATTAAACAAGCTGCCATGTGGCAGTGCTCAGTCCAGAGAGTGCTTAAAACATGATAGTTGTTGACTGGATTTCCTCTGTTCACACAGAATAAGCCAGGTGTCTATCCAGAGACCATGGAATTTTGAGTCAGAAAAACTGTTTAAACTTCTGTTTTTTCTCCTTATTAGTATGCAGTTTGGAACATGCTATTTAATCTCTGTAAATGTCAGTTTTCCTATACCTAAAATAGGGCTAATATGTCCCCCTTGAAAAGATTTTAAGATTGCATTATATCATAAGTGCAGACATCTGAGACAGTTCTTGGAGCAATGTGATTGCTCAGTAGAACTTAGTGTTCTCTTCTGTCAGCTTCCTTTCCTGTCTTTCGGAGCAAGGGTCTGATATTATATGCTATGCTTCCATGTTGGTAAAATCCCTTTTATTGTTTTTCTTTTTCCTGAGGAGGAAAAAATATTTTATTACAAGTTCTTCAAATGGAAGACTCTTTAAGCCTGATGCAATCAATCTAATAGACACTAGACATACAACAGCACATATAAGTTACATGTAAGATCTCGGGTTACTCAGACATCCAAGGAAAGAAGTTGCCAACATCTGTAGTTCTGCTGGAAACCGTGAATGTTTTGGAACATTCATCATTGTGATCCCTTTTATTGTTGAAAGTGAGAACTGTACAGACTTATGATTTGGAACCCGTTTTATTGATGCTATCACAAATCAATTATATGCTGGGATTTAAGAGATTCTAGAAAACTTACCCTGTTTCCTGCCTGATGTTTATTAATTAAGGATTCATTTCCTTTGTTTTAAAATATAAATACTTCTTGAAGTTTTATTACATTCCATTAGCCATCTGCCCTTTACACCTTAATGTAAATGAGTTTCCGAGTGCTGTAGATTGTTGGAGCCCAGAGCATTAAAATAATCTGATTTTTGAATATTAGGGGATAAGAAAGGACTAGTTTTGAGCTATAACTCAAATACTTCTAGGTAGACAAAAAAGAGTAGCAGCATGTCACAAGCAGTCATGTGAGGGCCCCAGAGGAAGAGTGAAATTTAAGAGATTATTGAAAACAAAACTTACCTTCTGTATAGTTTTAGTTAACAGTATGGTTGCATTTTGTACTGTATATTTCTGTAAGATTTTTGATTATTTTAGATACCATGAGCATTCAAGTTTGCCGGAAGAAAAAATAATTTGGGATGGTAAATATATCACTGCATTCAGCTAGAAAAATAGAACTGAACACATATAAGCTGTCTTGCTGTGCTTCTTAATGCTCACCGTGGGTTTCTCCATATTAAAGGTGGCTGGCTGGTATGTATTTCTAAGAGGAAAGACTCTGGCAGACACATGGAGGGGGCTTTCCTGGCCTCATGTAGATGCAGCCCCAAATACCACAAGTATCTACTGAGTAGCTATTTGTCCACAATAACTCAAACCACTGTCCAGAATCAATGAAATAATTTTAAAGGTCACTTAGTCTGCATTTAATCAAGTCTGTTTTCATCTTTGACTCCTTGTGTTACTTGGTGATATTCATAAAACACAGATATTTGCTACAGCAACTGCCGCAGTCTAACACAGCAGGGAGGATGGACTGGCCAGATTATTTTCATTCACGAAGGAGTTCCCTCCCCTACCTTTAAGAAGTTATATCTATGACCTATTTTAGATCAAAAGAAGGAACTGAAATAAGACAGGTAGGAGGGGCAAAGACAAAGTATAACCAAGATTCACACTTCCACAAACAAGAGGATAATCACAATTACAGAGATTCTCCCCAAAGAGTGAGGGGTATGAGCCCCACATCAGGGTCCCCAGCCCAGGGGTCCTGTACCAGGAAGACAAAACCCCAGAATGTCTGGCTTTGAAAGCCAGCAGGGCTTGCATATGGGAGATCCAGAAATCTGTAGGGCACAGAGACTCCACTTTTAAAGGGCAAACACAAAATCTCACATGTTCTGAGTTCCAGTGTAGAGGCAGCAATTTGAAAGAAGCCTGGGTCAGATACATCTGTTGATCTTGGAGAGGAAGGAAGCCACTGGGTTACCCCCTGGAGACATAGATGCTGACAGCAGCAATTTTTAGGGTGCTCATTCTACCACAAGGACACTCCATTTCAGTGTCCTTTCTCTAGCTGGTTAGTACCAGGGGGTTACCTTCCTACCAGCAACCCAGCAACAGTCCTGGGAACCCTGGGCCAAGCAGCCAGTCATGCCAGAACCTGGACCCATCCTCCAGCAGGGTCGCACCAGCTCCAGGACCCACCAGTCCCTCAGGAAGCTGCCTCAGGACACAATCCTGCCTACCAGTGGGCTGACAGCAGCCCCAGCCCTCGCCCTCTACCCCCAGGCCCTTTACCAGCCATGTCAGGACACAGGCCCACCTACTAGTGGGTCAGCAGCCACTGAATGAGGCGGGGCCTGGCAGCCAACTAGCCAAGGGCCAGCCCCACCTACCAGCATATACATAGTAGTTGGCTCTGCCACTATAGAAAGGTGCATACAGCCCACATAGAGGGTACCCCTAGAGCATATAACTCTAGTGGCCAGAGGGAAGTGAGCTGCTGGGCCCATAGGACATCTCCTACATAAGGTCACTTCTCCAAGATTAGGAAATGTAACCTATCTACCAAATACATTGAAATAAACATAGAGAATTACACAAAATGAGGTGGGAGAAGAATATGTTCCAAACAAAAGAACAAGACAAAACTTCAGAAGAACTAAGCAAAGTGGAGATAAGCAATCTACCCAATAAAGAGTTCAAGGTAATGATCATAAAGATGCACAATGAACTCAGGGAAGAATTGATGAACACAGTGAAAAGTTTAACAAAGATTTAGAAACTCTAAAGAAGAACCATACAGAGCTGAGGAATACATTAACTGAAATAAAAAATACACTAGAAGGCATCAACAGTAAATTAGATGATGCAGAGGAAAGGATCAGTAAACTAGAAGACAGAGTAGTGGAAACCACCCAAGCAGAAAAGAAAAAAGACTTTTTAAAAAATGAAGATAATTTTAGAGACTTTTGGGACAATATCAAGTGTACTAACATTCACATTCTAGAGGTCCCAGTAGAAGAGAGAGAGAAAGAGGTGGAGAACTTATTGGAAGAAATAATAGTTGAAAACATCCATAATCTGAGAAAAGAAACAGACATCCAGGTCTGAGAAGAACAGAGAGTCCCAAGCAAGATGAACCCAAAGAGTCCACACCAAGATACATTATAATTAAAATGACAAAAATTAAAGATAAAGGGAGAATCTTAAAGATAAAGGGAGAATTCTTAAAGGATTGAGAGAAAAGCAGCTAGTTAAGTACAAGGGAATTCCCATAAGACAATCAACCAACTCTTAAGGAGAAATTCTGCATGCCAGAATGGTGTGGCACAAAATATTCAAAGTGGTAAAAGAAAAAACACCCTAAAAACAAGAATATTCTATCCAGCAAGGCTGTCATTCAGATTGGAAATACAGAAAAATAATTTTACACACAGCAAAATATACAAGAGTTCAGCACCACTAAGCTGGCATTATAAGAAATGTTCAGGGCTTCCCTGGTGGCGCAGTGGTTGAGAGTCCACCTGCCGATGCAGGGGACGCGGGTTCGTGCCCCGGTCCGGGAAGATCCCACATGCCGCGTAGCAGCTGGGCCCGTGGGCCATGGCCGCTGAGCCTGCGCGTCCAGAGCCTGTGCTCTGCAACATGAGAGGCCACAACAGTGAGAGGCCCACATACCGCAAAAAAAAAAAAAAGAAATGTTCAAAGAATTTCTCTAAGCTGAAAAGACCACAACTCGAAACACAAAAATTACAAAAAGAAGATCTCATAGGTAAAGGCAAACATACAGTAAATGTAGTAGATCAACAACTCATAAAGTTAATAGGGAGGTTATAAGACAAAAATAGTAAAATCATCTGTATCCACAATAAGTAAAGGGATACACCAAACAAAAAATGTAAAATATGATGTTGAAAACATTTAACATGGGGACAGTAAGTATGAAGGGTAGTTAGAATGTTTTTGAACTTAAGGGACCATTAACTTAAAATAATCACACATATACACAGGTTATTATATATGAACCTCATGGTAACCCCCAACCAAAGCTATATAACAAAACTACATAACAACAACACAACAAAAAGAAAGGAATCCAAATGTAAGACTAACTATAGTCATCAAATCATAAGGGGAGCGAGCAGGGGAGGGAGCAGAAGAAGAAGAAAGGAACAAAGAATAACTACAAAATCAAGCAGAAAACAATGAACAAAATGGCAATAAGTACACACCTTAAATGTAAAGGAACTATTGCTCCAATCAAAAGACATGGAGTGGCTGAGTGGATAAAAAATCAAGACTGATATATATGCTGCCTACAAGAGGCTCACTGCAGATCTAAAGACACACACAGACTGAAAGTGAGAGGATGGAAAAGGTATTCCATGCAAATAGAAATGAAGAGAAATCTGGGGTAGTGATACTTATATCAGATAAAATAGACTTTATTTATTTATTTTCAAGATTAGAACACTTGTTTTATTGGGAAAAGTTCATATTGAAAACTACAATTGCTCACTCTTATAATTTATAAAATAATAATTTGATATATAAAATGAATTGTGTTCATTATGTAAGTACAAACAGTAAAAAAAATCCATATGGTGTATCATATATTTGCCATTCAGATAAATCTCACATCCCTGAATTCTCCTGTGTATTTTTTGCATCAGATTTTAAAAATCTCTTTGTCAAGGAAAACCAGGTTTTTAACTAGATTAAGTTTTTGCTTATAGTTGCAATCTTTTAGAAGCTGTGTCTATATGATTAGAGCCCAGTCAAAACTAAGATAAAAAATTCAAGCCATTTCTTCTCTTTAGCCTTTTTCAATATTACTTTTGTTATAGGAACCAACCACTGAACAGCCTAATCCTATCCATCAGTCATGACCAGTCCATCTTTCAATCTCATCTATTCTGGTACTAAATACACACATACACACACACACACACACACACACACACACACACACACACAAAACAGTACAGATTTATTAGTATAGCATTTTCCCACACTCCAACCCTATAAACTACTTTAAATGAGAAAATTTTATCTTAAAATTTTACTACTTAAGGAGGCCTTGCCACTGCAACAGGCTATGGCCATGAAAAAATACTTTCCTCAATGCCATATCAAGTTAACATGAAGCTTAGAAAGAAGTCACTTGTTAAGGTTATTAATTAGAAATTCTCACAAATAATACACATTTAAGAAATATTTTTGCTTCTTTAAATAGCTGGAGGCTTGAAGAATATTTATTTATTGTACTTCTTTTAGAATATTGGGTCAGTAACAATTTTTACTAATATCTCCCTCTTTTCCTTAGTGCTTAATAGACCTAGTCCATTCCATCTGGGAAAAACAAAAACTTGATTAGGTTACTCAAATTGCTGAAGCCTTCTTATTTCTACCTTATAAAGTGGTATGTTTAATATTCACATTCTTTTACAAATGCAGTATAAATGGTATAGATAGTTATAAGAAAATATTGGCATATTATAGATAGTTAAAAGAATAAGTCTTGTTTAACTCTACAAGACACATGTAAAATATGAATATAAAACTATAACACCATTTAAGAAACATTTTCTCCCAAATTATTTTAGCACTTTGCCTAGTTTAACTCTATGAACATTGCCATAAAAATAAGTTCAAATTATTCTGAGGAAAACAGTTTCTTTGTAGTCCATCTCAGTAGCAGTGATTTTCTTCTGCTCATTTCCCAACTTAGGTGGATGTGTACAAAAACCTGGGCTTGGCATTTCCCTGGAGGCCACCTTCATTTTTGGGAAGGAAACAGAAGAAAGCACAGCCATCAGGATAATTGTGGCTGCCCATCTGAAGACTTAGGCCCAGTTATAGATGTAGTGACAAGAGGGTTGGTGTGAGGTTGAAAATCTAGGTGTACTTCACATGGTAAATTACAAGGGAGATGATCTGGAATACAGCAGCCAGGGCCAGGAGGCCACAATTCAGTCTCAGAAGGACAAGCATTTGGGATCCACAGAAGGCAAAGAAGGAGAGGATGAAACAGATCACCAGGATGATAAAGCTGCAGAAAGGCTTGGTGGCAGCTCCCCTTCCCCACATGTACATCATGACGACCTGGCAGCCATCCTTGTAAGACCTGCTGTAGCCACCCTTGTGAAAATATCACCATCACAGTGAGAACATGTGGATATTGTCACCCGACTTAAGCCAGCTGTGGCTGGCCATCATGATGATGTCAAAGACGATGGTGCTGAGCAGAAGCAGGTGCAGGCCAGGCTGCAGGACAGCATCATGTCAGTGGCAGTGTGGAGGAGAGGAGTATGTGGGGATCAGACACCACTGGAGAGTGGCCCATGAGTGTGGGCAGTGCAACAAAAAGGGCAGAATAGACTTTAAAACAAAGTCTGTAACAAGAGACAAAGAAGGACATCACATAATGATAAAGGGATGGATATATATATATATATATATATATATATATATATATATATATATATATATATATATATATAAAACATTCCATTCCAAGGCAGCAGAATACACATTCTTTTCAAATGCACATAGGGCATTCTCTGGGATAGATCACATGATAGGCCACAAAACATATCTCAGTAAATTTAAGAAGACTGAAATCATAGCAAGCATCCTTTCTGACTGCAAGTGCATAAGACCAGATATCAACTACAAAAAAAAAGTGGAAAAAACAAACATGTAGAATCAAAACAATCTGCTACTAAGCAACCAGTGGGGTCATTGAAAAGTCAAAGAGAAAATAAAGAAATACCTTGAGTTAAATAAAAATGGAAACACAACATTCCAAAATGTACGGGATTTAGCAAAAGCAGTTCAAAGAGAAAAATTATAGCGAAACAAGCCTACCTCAGGAAATAAGAAAAATCTTAAATAAGTGACTTAACCTTATACCTAAAAAAACAAGAAAAGGAAGAATAAAAAAACCCTAAAGTTAGTAGAAGGAAGGAAATTATATTGATCAGAATAGAAATAAGGAGACTAAATAAACAGGAGAAAGGATCAATGAAACTAAGAGGTGGTTCTTTGAAAAGATGAACAAATTTAATAAAGCTTTAGACCAACTAATAATAAAAAAAAGAGAGGACCCAAATAAAGTCAGAAATGAGAGAGAAGTTACAACTGACACCACAGAAATGCAAAGGATCAAAGATACTACTACAAACAATTCTATGCCTACAAATTGGAACAACTAGAAAAATGGATGAATTCCTGGAAACATACAATCTCCCAAGACTGAATTAAGAAGAAATAAAGAATATGAATAGAATGATTACCAGTAGTGACATTGAATCAGTAATCAAAAAACCCCTAAAAAAAAAAAAGGTCCAGGAACAGAGGGCTTCACAGGTAAATTCTACCAAACATTTAAAGAAGAGTTAACACTTATACTTATCAAACTTTTCCAGAAAATTGAAGAGGAAGAATCACCTCCAAACTCATTCTATATGGCCAACATCACCCTAATAATGAAACCAGATAAAGACACCCCCCCAAAAAAATATAGGCCAATATCACTGATGAATATAAATGCAAATATCCTCAACAAAATATTAGCAAACCAAGTTTAGCAACACATGAAAAAGCTCATACACCATGATCAAGTGGGATTTATCTCAGAGATCCAAGGATAATTCAATACCCACAAATCAATCAATTCAGTACACCACATTAACAAAAGGAAGGATAAAAATCACATGATCATCTCAATAGATGCAGAAAAAGCTTTTGGCAGAATTCAACATCCATTTATAATAAAAATCTCAAAAAAGTGGGTAATAAGGGAACATACCTCAATATAGTAAAGGCCACATATGACTAACCCACAGCCAACATCATGCTCAGTAGTGAAAAGCTGAAAGCATTTTCTCTAAGATCAGGAATAAGAAAAGGCTGCTCATTCTCACCATTTGTTTTCAACATAGTACTGAATATTCTAGCCACAGTAATCAAAAAAGAAAAAAAAATGTAAGAAATCCAAATTGGAAAGGAATACATAAAATGTCACTGTTTGCAGATGACATGATACTATATATAGAAAATCTTAAAAAGACACCAACAAAAAACTATTAGAAACAATAAATATTTCAGTAAAGTATCAGGATACAAAATTAATATACAGAACTTGGTTATATTTCTTTTTTTTGGTTATATTTCTTTATAGTAACAATGAATTAGCAGAAAGAGAAATTAAGAAAACAATTCCATTTATAATTGCATCAAAAGAATAAAATACCTAAGAGTAAATTTAACCAAGGAGGTGAGAGATCTGTGCTTTGAAAACCATAAGATGTTGTCAAAACAAATTGAAATTGACACAAACATATGGAAACATATATCATGCTCATGAATTGGAAGAATTAATATTATTAAAAGGAGCATAGGCAATCTACAGATTCAATACAATCCCTATCATAATACCAATGACTTTTTTCAAAGAACTAGAACAAATAATTCTAAACTTTGTATGGGAACACAAAAGATCCTGAATGGCCAAAACAATCTTGAGAAAGAAGAACAAAGCTAGAGGTACCCTGCTTCCTGATTTCAAACAATACTCCAAAGCTACAGTAATTAAAACAGTATGGTGCTGGCACAAAACAAACACATAAATCAATGGAACATATTAAAGAGACCAGAAATGAACCCACACATATATGGGCAATTAATCTATGGCAAAGAATGCAAGAATACACAATGGGGAAAAGACAAGCTCTTATATAAATGGTGTTGGGAAAACTAGGCAGCTACATGCAAATGAATCAAACTGTACTACTTTCTCACACTATATGCAAAAATAAACTATAAATGGACTAACAACTAAAATGTAAGACCTAAATCCATAAAACTCCTAGAAGAAAACATTGGCAGTATGCTCTTTGATATTTATTTTAGCAATAGTTTTTTGGATATGTCTCTTCTGGTAAGGGAAACAAAAACAAAAATACATAAATAGTTTTCACCAAACTAAAAAACATTTGCACAGCAAAGGAAATTATCAACAAAACAACAAGGCCACTGACTGAATGGAAGAAGATATTAACAAGTGATATATCTGATAAGGGATTAATATCCAAAATATACAAAGAACACTTAAAACTCAATATCAAAAAATCAAACAACCCCATTAAAAAACAGGCTGAGATGCAAGAGGGAAGAGATAGGGGAACATATGTATATGTATAACTGACTCACTTTGTTATAAAGCAGAAACTAACACACGATTGTAAAGCAATTGTACTCCAATAAAGATGAAAAAAAAAACAGGCTGAGGACCCGAAGAGAAATTCTTACCAAGAAGACATACAGATGGCCAACAGACACATGAAAAGATGCTTAACTTTACTTATCATCAGGAAAATGCAAATCAAAGTCACAATGAACTACAACCTCACAAAAAGACATCAGATGGTTAACAACAAAAAGATAAGAAATAACAAGTATTGGTAGAGGTGTGGAGAAAAGAGTACCCTTGTGCACCGTTAATCAAAATGTAAATTGGTACAGACACAATGGAAAACAGTATGGGGGTTACTGAAAAAAATAAAAGTAAAACTACCATACAATCCAGCAATTCCACTTTTGGGTATCTTTCTGAAGAAAACAAAAACACTAGTTTGATAAGATATATTCACCGTTATGTTCATTGCAGCATTATTTACAACAGTCAAGATATGGAAGCAACCTGTGTCCATTGATAAAGAAGAGGTTGTGTGTGTGCATGTGTGTGTGTGTATAGGTATATGGATATACAAATATATTAACTTTTTTTTATTAGATTCTTTATGGGGCTCCCCAGAAAGTTAAGAATAATTGTTAACAGAGAGCAAGAAAATGTAGGGTTATTGAAAAATGTTGTTGAAATGCCAAACCCCTCCTCTTCCTCATCCTTTGAGTCCCGGTCACCTTTGAGAATCTTTTCGGATTCTTCCAGATGGAGGTATTTGTCTTGCATTTATGCTGTGTTTGCAGTCTTTCTACCACATGCCGTGTGGATGGTAATGCTGCAGGTCTACAAATGGGTTTTTGGGAGTGTTCAACAGTATCTTAAGAGAATATAAGGTGAACTTGGCCTGCACGTTCGTTCTTCCTTTCTTAGAGGTTTTAGTGTTCTTCACCATTGCATTCCAGAGCCTGGCACAGTGCTTTGCACTTTGTAGGAACTACTTAAATGCTCAGTAACTGAATGCATGAAGAATGAGTGAATGAATGTTTCACCTTGCAGGATAATGCTTAGTAAAATATTTTTCAACCACATAGTTTCCTAAAGTCTTTTAGTTAAAAGCATACAAGTGAAAGAAAAATGTGTTACCTTAAAAGAGAAACTGCCTATCTGTTCTTAACAAACTACTGCAAGATGCTGAATCATCAAAAAAGGCTAAGTGATATTACTTACTCAGGACAAAAAGTGCACTAATACATTCTAAGAAGATTTTCAACAGGAAAGTTCATAGTTAAAGGTCATGGTACTTTAAGAGCCAAATACCTCTCAGCACCAGAAAGCAAAGTTAAATGGACAACCTCATTTTCTATGCTTTCTGCACAATTGTACTTCCATTGTCATTAATGTTTTAAATACAAATTTCCCTACACTGGTCCTTCATGGGATCACATTTTCCTTCTAGAAATGCCTACTGTACTTTTGCACAGGATGGTGAAGGAAGATTTTTCTGAAGGGATGATGTTATGATGAACTAAATGAGTCTTATGGAGAGAACTAAAGCAGGAGGGAAGCTTGGCAGGAGCTAGGGTGGGAAGGCCATGCCCCCCAGAAGGAAGGCATTGTTCTGGCTCTTGGCTGTTCTGTCCTTCCCACTGAGTCCCTGATATTCAGTGGGAATTGTGGTGAGGAAGAGCCTGGTGGGTATCCTGGCTGCAGCCATGTGGGTTGGGAGTTCATAGGTCCAAAGGTAGAGAAAGTAGACTTCTATGGGCATAAGACCTCAGTCTGGCCCAAAAGATAAAGGTTTCTGATCCCTGTTCTATGTAATAAAGCCCTTACGTCCTTTCAGACAAATATAACTAGCCCAAGTATCTCTCTTTACTCATTTGCAAAATAAACAATTCTTCAATTAGAATACAAAACCATTTTTTTGGTAGGCACATTTATGTCAACAAAGGCCAAGCTTTCATGTAAGGTTAGAATAATTTTTTTTCAAATAATTTAGGCATTAATACAATAACAATAACAACAACAGATTTTGATAGCCTGAATAATTAAATTTGCGGTTTGCATTGATTGAATTCACTGGATAAGTACACATTTCTCTTCTTTCTCCTCTCGTGGACCCACAGCAGAGTCTTTGAACAAATGTTAAATGATGGGAAATTTCTGTTTATTGTGTAATTCAATAGCCCAGCCTTAGAGCTGCTCATTAGGAGATTGTAAGATGCAGTGACAAGGAAAATTACAATTTTCTTGTGCTGACTGGCACAAACAGTGGAATTATTTCCTGTTGTCCCTCAGTCATACAGAAGTATGAAGTTGACATGCAAGGATCAAACTGAAGATTTTTTTAGGGGGAAACAATAGAAAAGGGGAAAAAGAGAAAGATTGTGACAGAAGATTACGTTTATTGTGACAAGCTTTATCGCTCCAATATCAAGTTCGCTCCTTGGGGCTGAGTGAAGAGGAGAAGAAGGAAGTACAGAGGTGAGAACCAATAAGAAAAGCAGTGTGATGGGAGCAGCAATATTTCCAATCATTTATCACTGACACTCCCAAATGAGTGTTTGAGAATCAAATTATCTTGTCATTTCCCTAAGGATTGAAGTCATGAGTAATGAAAAAAGAAATCAAACTCACACCCTCTTCTCTGTAAAATCAGCCTGCTATTCAAGCAAGTGAAGTCCGTATCACGGCTGGTTCTAAATACAGGATTGCTTCATTACTTCTTAAACTCCCTGTCACGTATATCGGTTCTTGCTGAAAACATCAGATGAGATTGCTGTCTGGGTTCCCTGGTTTTGAATACTGCTCTGTGTAAATAATATGCATGCCATTTCTAAACACGTGGGGACCCTAATAAAGATTTTTATTTGATAAACAATGGATTTATTTTTATACCAAGAGACATTTTTTCTTTTGGAATTGTGGATATATAAAAATCTCGATTCCTCCATTCCATTCCACGTGCCAGCATTTATTCAGTACATAGTGAGGCACTATGCTGATGGTTTTACATGCATCATCTCACTGAATCTTCTTAAGAATATTTAGATGGTATTGCTCTGCTCTTTGACAGTCCCATCTCCAGCTGTACCTTCTCAATGTACCTGATGCCCAGACATATTAAATGTCCTAGTCCTTGAAATACACATATCATTTCCCAGCCGCATAGATTTGCTACTGCCTCTTGCTATTGGACCTGGGAATGTCTACTTATCTTCCAAGATGCAGCTCAAACTGCAGTTCTTCTGTTTGATGCTCCTAGGCAGAACTGGTTACTGATTCCCTTTGCTCTCCTAACAACTTACAAAAGCCTCTGATTCCATTATATTGTATTTTTACTTGTATGTCTATATCTTGAAGTGGATTTAACACTTTTAAGGACGTGGATTATTATTTATTTATCTTTATAACTCCATGGCCTTAGCAGAGGTTCTGACCTATAAAAGATACTCTATAAATGTTTAGTAAATTGTTAAATAGTTGCAGTTAATTTCATTGATTTATTAATGTCCTTGCATTAGCATCTAAATTTATCCTGAAAAGTGACACTTTTTTTTTGTTTCCATATTATTCTTAATCATAAGTATACTTAAATATTTTTCTGTGTTTCTGGAAAAAAAAAGGTTTTTGCTTGTGCACATGAAGGAGGAATTATGTAACAAACTAATAAAAAAAGTACGTGCTCTTTTTAGGTGGACACTTACTCTTCACAACGCCCCATTTCCACAAAGACTTGATGAGAATTTCCAGATTTAAAGTAATTCACAGTATCAAAATGAGAAGCTGCGTGATATGCTGGAAAAAACATAGAATTTAGAACTCAGAGATATGGCTTTGAGTCATAAAATTTCCCCCTGATCAAACGGGTAACTTTGGGGAACCCAGTTATTTTTAGCATCCGTTTACTTACAGAATCATTGTGAGGTTTAAGTAGAAGGACTTACTGAGTTATTGCTTTTCCAGATACTGGGTACATAGAATTGAATCAAACTGTCCAGTCCCTGTCCTTATGGAGCTGACATTCCTGAGGGGGACTGAGACAATAACCAAGTAAATATAAAATAGGCAGTGGTGATAGTGCTGGGAAGAAAACTGTGAGTGATACACAGTGGCATGCTCTTTTAGTGAGGAGTACCAAGGAAGGCCTCTTTAATAAGGGGACATTTGAGCAGAAAGGGTAGAGGAGTGAGAGTGAGGGCCAAACTGGTGTGGGTGAAAATTGACCAGGCCAGAGAGGTCAGCTATTATCATTCTTTGAATACTTGCTTTGAATGTCCCCAAACTTGGAAGACATGCTAGTGATGACAGTGCTCTCAATGGAAGAAAGTGTGTACAGAGGGAGACTCTGTTCCCAGACATGTTCCCTCTTCAGAGCACCCTTCCTGTAGACCCTCTGGCCTCACTGGGTTGCTGCCATTGAAATTCAAGACATTTGCCTTTCCCCAATAATGATAGATTGTCCAATTGCTAACACATTTGTGTGTTCCCATGTGTATTTAAAAAAAAAAAAACATGAATTTAGAGCTCTTAAATTTGCTTTCATAGTTTCTTAAAGTCTGTTCCTTTCTCCTATAAATATTGGCTAAACTGATCACTGCTTTGTACATATATTGAAAGAAGCAATGAGAAAAGTAAATGCATAGACCACTAATATTAAAATTAGCTTTGGGTACTCCCTGGCGGTCCAGTGGTTAAGACTCTGCACTTTCACTGCGGAAGGCGTGGGTTCAATCCCTCGTCAGGGAGCTAAGACCCCACAAGACCTGTGGTGTGGCTAAATAAATAAAATTAGCTTTAATACATAAAGCTTAGATACCTAGAAAAATGACCCTTTAACTTAGCAGGTAATTGCAGTTTTGAATGTGAATAAACCTCAGAAAATCTTTAATATTTTATTGGCCTAAGTTACCAACTTTCACTTTTCTCTGTTGTAGCAGATAAATAAAAAAGCAGAGATTTCCATCATAGCAGCACTATGCAGATTGACATTTATTGATTTCCATTAGTATCTGAGGTGGCTGGCATTTTACTTTTATATGCTGCATTAATAAATTGTGCTTAGAGGCTGCCTGTGCATTTTTTATTGAGGCCCCTCATTTGCTTTTGACTGTTTCCAAAAATTCTTTTGAGTTTTGAAATTTGCTTTTCTCTTGTTCTTTGTTTTCTTTTTTGGGAAATGTACAACTAGTACCACATAAGTCTATTTCCCAAGGAACACTAAAGCACAGAGAGGCATATTCTATTTCAATTTGTGGAGGTTATTTAAAGGATCTCTTTGTTTTTCCTGTTTCTAAAATCCAAAAGAACAATGCTTTGCATATGCTGAAGCCACAGTACTGCAAATCAAAAAGAGATTCATTTTGGAACCTGGGTAACGTTGGTGTGAATGAATGCAGTGTTTTCTGAGTGTTATTTTCAAGACCAGCCCTGACCAGTGGTCAAGTTTCCTTAAATCCACAGAAATAAGAGAAATAATAATGAAGTAAAATTTTAATAAATTAACAGTAATTAAATTTGAATACCTGACCTAAATCCAAGGTTACATCATTCAAATTTTTGGTGTTGTGTTCTTTTATGAATGATGGTCATTATAATTATTTTTATGCCTAGAATAATAATTATTTACTTTTTAAAATAAGAAATAGATTAACATAGTTCAAAATGTAAAAAAAAAAAAAAGTATGTCTTTCTACATCTGTCTCCTATTTGCTACGGTTCCCCCAACCTACAAACATTCAGGTAATCACTGTCATTAGTATGCTTTTGGAGTTCCTTTATGGATACATAAGCACAAATAAATATATGTTATTTCCCCTCTCCCCGTTTCCACAAAACAATAGGCATATTATACACATAATTCTTCACATTACCATTTTTAAATGATTTTTGATAAATATATATAAAATAATATATGAAATATATTTGTATTCATATAAAAATATATAAATGATTATTGATGCACTGAAAGTAGCAAAACATGTATAGGACGGTCCCTTGTACCATTCATCCAGTTTACCCAATGGTAACATGTTGCATAGCTTTAACACAATATTGAAGCCAGGAAATTGACATTGGTACAATCTACAGGGCATATTTAGATTTCACCAGTTTTACATGTATTTGTGTAAAATTAGTAAAATTTGGCAATCATTAATCTGTTCTTCATCTTTAAAATTTCATTTTGAAAATGTTATATATGTAGAAACTTACATATATACCTTTTGAGATAGGCTTTTTCACTCAGCATTATCACCTTCAGATTCATCCAAGTGGCTGTATGTATCAACAGTTAGTTCCTTCTGACTACTCTAGTTTTCACAATAAAGATGTCCCTTGGTTTGTTTAACCATTCTTCTGTTGAAGGACATTGGGTTGTTTCTAACTTTTGACTATTACAAATATAAAGCTGCTATGAACATTTATGAACATTATGAACATTTATGTTAACGTAAGGTTTCATTTCTCTGGGATAATACCCAAGAGTAGAAGTGCTAGGTGACATATGCATGTTTAGGTTTATGAGAAACTGCCAAACTATTTTCCAGAATGGATGTACCATTTCACATCCCCACCACAGCATATGAGTGCGAGCATTTGGTGTTACCACTGTGTCTTTTAGCTACTCTGATAGATGTGTAGTAATATCTCATTGTGGTTTTAATTTGAATTTTCTTTATGGCTAGTGATGTTAGCATGTAATTATTTGCCATGTGTATGTTATTTCTGAAGACATGTCTGTTCATGTCTTTGCCCATTTAATATTTGGACTTGGGGGGTTTACTATCGAATATTAAGAATTTTTTACATGTTCTAAATATAAGACATCTGTCTGATATATATAGCTTGCAAATATTTTCTCCCAATCTGCAGTGTGTCTTTTGACCCTCTTCACATGGGCTTTCAAAAAGTTTTAAATTCTGATTAGATCTAATTTATCAATTTTTTCTTTCATGGATTGGGTTTTTGTGTCAAGGCTAAAATCGCTTTTATTGGGCCTCCCTGGTGGCACAGTGGTTGAGAGTCTGCCTGCCGATGCAAGGGACACGGGTTTGTGCCCCGGTCCGGGAAGATCCCACATGCCGCGGAGCGGCTAGGCCCGTGAGCCATGGCCACTGAGCCTGTGCATCCGGAGCCTGTGCTCCACAATGGGAGAGGCCACAGCAGTGAGAGGCCCGCGTACTGCAAAAAAAAAAAAAAAAAAAAAAATCTCTTTTATTGCTAGGTCTTGAATATTTTCTTCTGATCATTTTTTTCTAAAAGTTTTATAGTTTTGTTTCATATTTAATCCCGTGTCCCAAATTGAGTTAATTTTTGCTTAAAGTGTGAGTTTTAGGTTGAGATTCTTTTTTTTTTTTTTTTTGTCTATGGGTGCCTAATTGTTCAAACACCATTAGTTGAAAATACTATCTTTCCTCCATTGAATCACTGTGTACCTTTATAAAAAATCAGTTGACTGTATTTCTATCTGGGTTCTCTAGTCTGTTTGTTGATATATATATTGACCTCTTTGCCAATACTGTAGCTGGAATACTGTAGCTTTATAGTTCTGTACATTTGTAGTAAGCCTTGAATACTGAATACTTTATAGTAAAAATTGAATACTGTAGCTTTATAGTAAGACTTAACTTTAGGTATAGTAATTTCTCCCACTTTATTCTGCTTTATCAAAATAGTCTTAGCTTGTTTAGGTTCCTGGCTTTTCCACATAAATTTTAGAATAAGCTTGTGTATGTCTATAAAATACCTTCCAATTTTGATAGCAATTGCATTAAATCTACAGATCAATGTGGGGAGAATTGTATCTTTACTATGTTGAATCTCCAAACCATAAACATGGTATGTCTCTTAATTTATTTAGATCCTCTTTCTATCACCAGCATTTTGTAAGTTATAACATTTAAATTCTGTATGTTTTGTTAGCTTTATACCTAAGTATTTCATTTTCTTTGGAGTGAGTATTGCACATACTTTTTTTCTTTTATCTTAGTAAGATATCATTAAAAACATCACAGTTTATCGAGAGATTCCACATTTCTTTTTACAGTTTCATTATATGGCATTATGAAGTACCATACTTTAATTAAGTAATGGTCTACAGATGGATACTTGGATCATTTCTAATTTATGGCTATATTAAGAATAATTATACATATTTGTGGTAAATTTATGTGTATCTGCATGACACATCCCCAGGATTGAGATGATCAAATTGAAGAGTATGTGATTTGTAATTTTGGTATTTGACTATTGCCTTCCACAGAAACTCTGCCAGTTTGTACTCCTACCAACAATGTATGAGAGCAACTGTTTCTGCACAGCCTGCTCAGCAGAGTTTGAGGTCAAACTTTCTGACACTTTTACACAGTATAGTTTTAATTTAATTGTATCTTACATGTGAGTCAGTTTAAGCAAGCTTTCATTTGCTTAGGGGCTATTTGTGTTTATTTGTTTGCTTTTGGTTGGTGTGGAGATGGACTGCCATTTCATGTTTTTATCCATTTTCCTATTGTGTTATGGGGATTTTTCTTGACAATTTACAGAAATCTCACTATATGTAAGGGAGGTGAACCCTTTCTCCGTGCCAGGAGTCAACATTTTTCCCGTTGTGTCATTTGCCTTTTGACTTTGATTATGATGTGTTCGGCATGGTATAACAAACAATGTCACAATGCATAGTCATGTACTTAAGGCATTTCATACATGTGCACCACATCTGTAGGATAAATTCTTAGCAGTTCAAAATTTATACACATTTGCAACAATATTCTGAAGACAGAGCTTTCAGAATATGTTTTTTTTTTCTAAGTTATTTTGTAACTTAACACAATGGCAATAATATCCCCATGAAGCATGTTTTTTAACTGGACAAACTGAAGTTAATATGGAAAAATAAACAAATGAATTTTTGGAAAATTCTCCAAAATATAAAGAGTCTGAGAAGACTAGTTTTACCAGACATGAAAACATAGTAAAAGTACTGTGTAATGTTTTTTTTTTTTTTTTTTTTTTTGCAGTACGCGGGCCTCTCACTGCTGTGGCCTCTCCCGTCGCGGAGCACAGGCTCCAGACGCGCAGGCTCAGCAGCCATGGCTCACGGGCCCAGCCGCTCCGCGGCATGTGGGATCCTCCCGGACCGGGGCACGAACCCGTGTCCCCTGCATCGGCAGGCGGACTCTCAACCACTGCTCCACCGGGGAAGCCCAGTCCTGTGTAATTATAATAAGATGATGTTAGCAAATGAATAGACAAAACAATGAAATGAAATGGGAAATTCAATAATAGATACAGAGACATGTAGAAATTTGGTATATGAGATGGTATATGAGATACAATCACATCTTGTATCTTAAATTACTGAAGAGAAAATGGGGTCGGCTACATTAGGATACCATTTTTTACTTTTCAGCTCAGCAAATTTCAAAAGTTTTATAGTTCTGTAAGGCTGTGGGAAAATAGGTCCTAATATATTGCTAGTAGGTGTCTAGGTGGCTACAACACCTGTGAAAGACCATTTGGCAATACTTTTTCTTGCTTGGCAGTGTGTATTTCTGATCTTTGACAAGGATTTTGTTCTTGTTTTAGTGATTATCTTTATAAGTTTACAGAATTGTCCTCACCTTGTACTGTGTACTTTGTACACAGATCTATAAATCTGCTGCTCTGTACCATGATCTATCTCATGTGTCTTATTCTTCCTCTTCCCTCACCCATTCTTTTCCTCTATACCCCAGTGTTATTCACTGTAAGTATTTTTTGAGTATCTGTCTTTGTACCTCTGTGTCATAGCTTTTCCTTGACCTCCCCATACATACTTTCCATCTTATTCCACCCTGATCTTTGTCCCAGAGGCTACTGACAGGTACGGACCAACAGGTAGGTCCTTTGCCACGTGGTCTCCAGTTAGGTTCAGGAGACCCGAAGGAGGGAGGAGAATAAAGTCAGGGACCTTCTGAGAGGTTACCTCAGACTGTTGTGCTCTTTGAGTTTTCAAGGTAGGCTTCTTTATAGAACTTTCTCCTTCAGGTTCTAATACCTGCTCATATTTTTGCGTCCTAGGGTGGTAACAGCTCTGCTGTTAATATCGCCACAGTGCCCACACCTTTGAAAATATTCTCTTTATAAGCCTTCCTTGAAAGACCCTAATTTGAGTGTGAAGCTTGTTTCATGCCGAGTACCTGAATAATTCAACTGTTACATATGTGTATTTAGGTCCACCATATCTTATTTGCAATTCTGATATATAAGAAGTTCTAAAAAGTAAATTTGGGGGGGGGGGTAAATTTGTTGCAAATTTTCTTCCTGGCAAAATCTGAGCAAAACTCTTTATAGTCTTTTTTTCTATGATGTAGAATGAATAGTCATATGTTCCATTGCAGACATATTCTTTAAAGCTGGTTTAGCTGTCTTCTTACTATGGAGAATTCTGTATATACACAAAAGTAGAAGAATATAATAAACCTCCATGTATCTATTTAACCAGTCCCAGCAACTATCTATTCATGACCAATCTGGTCCCATTTATACCAACATTCATTCTTTCCCAGGGCCCACTCAGGCAACAGAAACCACACAGTAATTAAAACAGGAGAATTTTAGTATAAGTAATTACTTACTATAATAAGACACTGGAATAATCAGGGGTTGGATAGTAAAAAGTAAACATTTTGTAGTATTAAAGGGAAGGAAAGGGTTAGAGCAGTTTTTAAGATTTTACCCTCTAGAGAATACATGTTTTGTTATAACAGAGACAACAAACATGGCCCTGAAAATATGGCTCTGGCCAAACTACGCAATTTTTATGCATCTCCCCAGTTTTTGTTTCTCTGAATTTATTAGTGTGGAGAAAGGTTTCTGCAAACAGTTCTGGTAACCCCAATTCCTATATCTGCTGTTAAGTAGGCAATGTATTATTTCAGGGTGAGCTTCTCACCTACAGGAAGTGAATTTTTGCTGGTGTTTCTGAGTTTTCTTGGTACTTCATCCTCATGTGTTTCTATTCTTCTTTTCACTTTCTGCTTAACATCAGCAGTTATATTTAATTTGACATCTGCAGATTATAGATTACATTTATCTCTTTATTTTGCAGAAAATGAAGTTTGGGTTTTTGTACTTTTTCCTCCTTGCTGCTTTTCTATAATTTTTCAGCATAAGCAGAGAAGAAAGTTGCTTATTTGATTTTTAATGTCTACACTCAGTAAAGGAAAAATTTGGCAATCTTATATTTCTAATTCTCTCTCTCTCTCTTTTGAAACTTGAGTAATAGAAATGTGAAGACTGGAGAACCAGTAACACTGTGAATAAATACAAATTTTGGAGATACAGAAATCTGAATTACAATCTTGCTTTCCTACTTACTGTTTGTGCAACTTACTGTGTTGAGCAATTTATTATTACTGAGCCACAGCTTCCTCAGATATAAAATATGGATAATAATAACGATTTTATAGGATAGTTGTAAAGACTACATGAGGAAAGCTATGCCCAACATTTGCCTTCTTAGATGTTCAACATTTATTAGTGTTCCCCCGCTGTCAAGGACCCTACTGAACTTTTTAGCAGGTGCTTAAGTAGTATAAAAAACCTTTTTAAAAACAATTTATTTATTTGTTTGTTTATTGGCTGCACGGCATGTGGGATCTTAGTTCCCCGACCAGGGATCGAACCCGCGTTCCCTACATTGTAAGCGTGGAGTCTTAACCACTGGACTGCCAGGGAAGTCCATAAAAAATCTTTTTTTTAAAAAAAAAACTAAATTCATCTAAGTAATTCATTTTAATATCATAAACAGTTGTGCCTCTTGGTAAGGGGGGAGATCAATACATGATCAGTATGTAAATGGATGTAAATTGTTATAATCTTTGGAAAAGTAGAAAGTCTGATTTTTAAGGGAAACATAGGCATGAAACAGAAGTTTATTCTTGTGTCAAAAATCACACCAAAATGCAAATTTATGATTAAAAAAATAGATTGCCTAGGTGCCTTCAAAAACATGATTGGGATTGCATTGCCTTCACTTAAGAGTTCTATAGAGCTTCCCTGGTGGTGCATTGGTTGAGAGTCTGCCTGCCAATGCAGGGGACACGGGTTCGTGCCCCGGTCTGGGAAGATCCCACATGCCACGGAGCGGCTGGGCCCGTGAGCCATGGCCACTGAGCCTGCACGTCTGGAGCCTGTGCTCCACAATGGGAGAGGCCACAACAGTGAGAGGCCCGCGTACCGCAAAAAAAAAAAAAAAAAAAAAAGAGTTCTATAAACATCATGAGATCAGGTAAAAAAATATATCACTATCTTCTTCCCTTCTTTTATTTGTGAAAAATACAAGTCATCTCCACAGATAGCTGAGAAAATTTTCTGCTGCTTCTAGGTGATTATAACTTTATGTATTGTATTTATGTAGTGCTCAATGGCTTCTGAGAATGTAAAGTATAATATAGAAAATTTTCTGACAGTTTATTTTATGAAACTATAGTTTTCATATTTCAAGGAAGGAATGAAAGGAAATGAATGAGACAATAAACAAGAATGTTTAAAGGAAGGATGGTTGATAATAAGGTCAGCTGTTTCCTGGAAGCTTGCACAGAATATATTTCTGTCTCATTTCCCTTTTCACCACACGCATACACACATACATTCGATACTGTACACTAACATAGATGCAAGAAAGGACAATAGAGGTGTATTTTCCCTTTTTTGAAATATTAAATATTAAATTCATATACATACAAATAGTACTGTTCTTGTTTTCCTTGTGCTCTAAATACATACATTGCCTGTCTACTGATAATCCAGTGCAGGGTGAAGCAAACATTTTTATTTACTTTTAGAATACACAAGTCTCTTCTACATAAGTCTCATTTATATTTTAATTATAAAAAGGCATTTGAAAGATAATGTGGTTTTTCTGAAGGAACTCTGGGTAGTTTCTCACAAATAACTGGAAAAAATGTCCAGCTACAATACTTTATTAACTTCAGAGAACAACCTTCTTTCATGTCAAATGGTGTGTATTTTCACTTTGCTATGACTTAAAAAATTCACAGATCACATTATTTGTCTTCAAAATTAAAATATATCTCTACTTAGAACCCATAAGTAAGTATCAAAACATGAAAACATGAGAACCTTAATTCTATGGATTGATTTGAGCTATGAATCATTATGACAATGATGTTTGGTTTTTGTAAGCGTATATTTTCGAAAGTGTTTTATGAAAGTGTCACTTTTCTTCTGTAAAAATCTCATTTATCATGTAGAAAGAAAACATGGTAATTAAAATGGAAATGTCTTGCATATAAAGACTCATTAAACGATAATTCCAGAAAAGGAATTTTGAAAATAATTCTAATTCAAAGTGGAATTTAGTAATTTACACATATAAGTTAAATTCAAATTATATACTTACTTTTGAAAATTAACATTTGAAGTCTAGTGATACATTTTACGTTATATATCTTTAAAGTATCCTTTGTGGGCTTCCCTGGTGGTACAGTGGTTAAGAATCCGCCTGCCAATGCAGGGGACACGGGTTCGAGCCCTAGTCTGGAAAGATCCCACATGCAGTGGAGCAACTAAGCCCACGAGCCACAACTACTGAGCCCGTGTGCCGCAACTACTGAAGCCCACGTGCCTAGAGCCTGTGCTCCACAACAAGAGAAGCCACCGCAATGAGCAGCCTGCACACAGCAATGAAGAGTAGCCCCCACTGGCCACAACTAGAGAAAAACCTGCCTGCAGCAACGAAGACCCAACACAGACAAAAATAAAATAAATTAAAGTATCCCTTGCTTTTCTGAAAGAAAACACTTGGGGTTTTTTTTTTGGAACAACATTGAATATTCAAATAGAAAATTTTATCCCTACTCTGAAGTTAAATCACTTTAAACTTCAGTTGTCTATTATGCATACTACAGATGTTACTGCCATAGTGTAGATGTTGATTTCCTGCTTTTACTTTGTTGACTGAAAAAAAATGCACAACGTGAGAGTTGTGAGTTAAGTTTTATTTGGGGCAAAATGAGCACTATAACCTAGGAGACAGCATCTCAGAGAGCTCTGAGGAACTGTTCTGAAGAGGTAGCAGGGGAAGTCAGTGTATATGTGACTGGTAAAGGAGGATACATGCAATCAAGCACATATTTTTTGCAGAAGGTTTCTGCTAGTCATGAGGAGCAGATGTTTCTGTTAATAATTTTAGTGCTTTTCTAGGTATGAGAAGATGCAAAAATTTGGGCTCATAAAAATTCCTGAAAGTATCGAGCTATCCAAAGACCTGTTCTGTCAGTTTTTCCCAGAACACAGAGTATGTCATTCCTGATCTCCACCCTGAACTCCTTTCAAAGTGTGTTGAAAGTCAGCGGCTGCAGTGGCTAGTGACTAAATAAGACCCCAGGAGAATAGTGACTGCCCTGAATTCTCCAGCTGTTAGTACTGTGATTTCTCCATGGGATAACTCATAATAAAACTTCAGAATAATAGAACTAGTAGTTTCCCCACTGATCGAGACTCTCATTCTTGCTAAGTCAAATGGGAAGGAAGCTGATGAGTTGGCATAATTTTATTTCAATGCTTTGGTCTTCTCAAAGGAATTTTGGCCTTTTTTCATATTTCTTACATTGAGTGAAAAGAAAGGAGGAGTTATATTTATTCTTGAAATCCCATTTATTACCAAGAAGAGAGTTTTGCACTGCATACATTCTAAGACTAGAATTCTTTGTCCTTTTCTTCTGTAGTACACTTTCCAAGTTTTGGAAGCTTTTCCTGCCATGTTGTATTTCACCTTAGGGACCTGCTGCCTCTTGAAAATATTTGAATACCACTTGACCATATACAATGTTCTTTCACAGTCGTCTTACTTGATATCTGAAACAACGCTGTGAAATCAATACTACTGAACTGTAGAGAAACCCGACTTACCCGATTATAAAATTAATAGAACTTAATTACGAATCCTATGGACTCCAGACATTACACTCAATTCCAACACACTCTACAGACTCTTAGAGAAAAATCCCTGTGTAACTTATGCCAAAGAAACCACCTACAGTTTCTTAGTTGGAGATGAGAAAGGGAGGAAAAGGACATAAGGGACAATAAATATTAGATTTGTTTAAGGAATTAAGAGCTCTTTCCTTAATTGACAAACTTACACAAAGACTGAAAAAATGGAAGGCTGCTAAGATAATTTGAAGCCACTAAAAATCGCTAAGCAGAGAATGAAGAAAACCAGTATTTACTGAATACTTTCATGTGTTGGTCTCTTTGAAAAGTGCTTGTAAATACTAATGCATCGAAGATCTATTGCTTTCTGTGTCTGAACTTTCTCCTTTGGAAATGATCCTTCCCTTCCTTTCAGATAATCTGTCCCCCACTCCTTTCTCCCTCTGGCAAAAACTTTATACATATTATTGCAGATGTTGCAACCATATTATCAAGTGACCCAACTTCTTGTCACTCTTGATTCATTCAGGAGGTGGGCACCAATTGGGACAATGAATCTCTTCTTATTTTGAACTTGAAAGTAAGAGTCAGGTAGCAAAGCAACAATACTAAAAAAATGTACAAAACCATGTTTTCTGCCATGGGGACCAGGAAAAGTGTGTAAGACTCATATGAAAAGAGACTATGTTAATCAAGTAAAGATGGAAAGTAGAATAAATTAATATAGATATGATATAATCACACATCTCTCTCTCTCTATAGTACAAGTCTCTTAGTCAGATCAGGTTGCTATAACAGAATACCATAGACTGGGTGGCTTAAACAACAGAAATTTATTTCTCACATAAAAAAATTATGGGGGGTGGAGAGTCCAAAATCAGGTTATCAGCAGACCAAGACATATAATTAAAATGGCAAAAGTTAAAGATAAGGAGAGACTTCTAAAGGCAGCAAGAGAAAAAGAGAAAGTCATATCCAAAGAAATCCCATAAAGTTATCAGGTGATTTTTCTGCAGAAACTTTGCAGGCCTGAAGGGGGTGGCATTATATAATAAAAGTGATGAAACAGAAAAACCTGCATCCCAGGATACTCTACCCAACAAAATTATCATTTAGAATTGAAGGAGAGATAAAAAAAAAACTTCTCAGACAAGCAAAAACTAAGAGTTCATCAATACTAAACCTACCGTAAAAGAAATGTTAAAGGCTCTTCTCTAAATGGAAAAGAGAAAGCTATAAAAAGAAGTAAAAATCTATAGGAAAGGAAAAATCCCTCTAGGGAAGACAAATATATACTGAAGGCTGAGGAACAAACAGTTAAACAAGCTAGTACAAAGACTAAAAGGCAAAAACTTGCAAAATCAATTATAACTACAATAAACAGTGAAGGGATAAACATGAAGGTACAAAATATGACATCAAAACACAAAATGTGTGGGATGAGAGTTAAAAAAATATAGATCTTTTAGAATGTGTTTGAAGTTAAATGACTACCAGTTTAAAACAAGTAGATATAGTTATAGGTCAATATATATGAATTCCATGCTAACCACAAATCAAAAATCTGCAGCAGGTACACAAGACCTAGAGAGAAAGGAACACAAGCATACCACAAAAGAAAGTCATCAAACTACAAAGGAAGAAATTAAAAGAAGAAAGAACAGAGAACAATTACAAAAACAACCAGAAAACAAGTAATAAAATGGCAATAAGTACATACCTATTAATAATCACTTTAAATGTCAGTGGACTAAGTGCTCAAATAAAAAGACACAGGGTGGCTGGGACTTCCCTGGTGGTGCAGTGGTTAAGAATCCTCCTGCCAGTGCAGGGGACACGGTTTCAAGCCCTGGTCCAGGAAGATCCCACATGCCACAGAGCAACTAAGCCTGTGTGCCACAACTACTGAAGCCCACGCACCTAGATCCTGTGCTCTGCAACAAGAGAAGCCACCACAATGAGAAGCCTGCGCACTGCAATCGCAATGAAGAGTAGCCCCCACTCGTTGCAACTAGAGGATGCTCATGCACAGCAACGAAGACCCAACGCAGACAAAAAAAAAAAAAAAAAAAAGAAAAGAAAAGACACATGGTGGCTGATTGGATTTAAAAAAATATCTATATGCTGCTTACAAGAAGACTCACTTCGGAGCTAAAGACACACAAAGACTGAAAGTGGGAGGATGGAAAAATATATATTATGATAATGGAAATGACAGGAAGGATCAGCTCCTTGTGTGTACTCCTGAGAGTAGCAGTGGGAGTGAGCTCAAGTAGACAGGGAACGTGTACAGAAAACAGTCCAAGGTCTGTGGGCGGGGGAGGAACTTGCCCACAATCTTGAGCTGTAGTACCACCTTTGGGAAAACAAAATAGAAGTTTCCAGCAGCCAGCCAGCCAGCCTGGTGCATTGTAAGATCAAGAGGAAACATACGAGTTTAAGATTTATGCCACAAGAGGGAGAAAGAGGCATGGAGCAGGTACATCTATACAAGGCTGAAGAAGAAAGTCACAGATTACATAGCAGGACTAATGAAAAGTAACTCTTACCTGAAGGTAGCTGGTAAAGATTGGAGGAGGTGACTGCTACTTTAAATGTGACATCAATGCAAGACTCCAAGGAACATGAAAAATCAAGGAAATATTACATCACCAAAAGATCATAATATTCCTCTTAAACAAACCCAATGACATGGAGATCTGTAATTTACCCAATAAAGAATTAAAAATAGCTGTTTTGTGGAAACTCAATTATCTACAAGAAAACACAGAAAGACAACTCAGAAAAATCAGGAAAACAAAATGAGAAATTTAATAAAGAAATAGAAAAGATAAAAAATAACCAAATAGAAATTCTGGAGCTGAAGACTTCAATGAGTGAAATAAAGAATACAGCAGAGAGCATCAACAGCAGAATGTTTAAGTTCATGAAGGTAATGGATTATCTCATTATTTCAAACCAAAATAATCTTATCCAAGACACATTGTAATGAAAGTGTCAAAATTCAAAGACGAAGTGAGAATCCTAAAAGCAGCAAAAGAATAATAGTTTGTAATCCACAAAGGAACCCCCATTAGGGTATCAGCAGATTTCTCGGCAGAAACCTTACTGGTTGAGAGAATGGGATGGTATATTCAAACTGCAGGAAAAAAAAAAAAAAGCCAGCCAAGGATACTCTATCTGGCAAAATTATCCTTCAGATATAAAGGAGAAATAAAGACTTTCCTAAACAAATAAAAGCCGAGGGAATTCTTTATCACTAGGCCTGTCTTATGAGAAATTCTAAAAGAAGTTCTTTGAGCTGATATAAAAAGATACTAATTAGTAACATTAAAACATATGAAAGTATACAATACACAGGTAAAGGTAAATATACAGTATGACATAGAAAACTCTAATTTGTAATATGATGATGTGTAATATGATATATGATCTGTAATATCATATAATATATGATCTGTAATATATATGATCTGTAATATGATAACCTCTTAACTATAGCATAAAGATTAAAGGCAAAGAGTATTAAAGTCAACTCTAGCTCTTATAATTTGCTAATAAATACACAATATAAAAAGAGGTAAACTGTGTCATTAAAAAAATCTGAATAGACAAATGACTAGTAAGCAGATTTAATCAGTATCATAACCTCCCCAAAAGAAAAGTCCAGAATCAGGGAATTTTACCAAATATTTAAAGTATTAATGCCAATTCTTCCCAAACCCTTCCAAAAAATTGAAGAAGAGGGAACACCCCTAAACTCATTTTACAAGGCTCATATTACCAGGATACCAAAGCCAGATAAGGACACTACAAGAAAAGTAAACTACAGACTTAAATTTCTGATAAATATAGATGCAAAATCTCTCAATGAAATATTGCCAAACTGAATTCAAGAGCAAAATATTGCCAAACCAAATTCAAAATCTCTCAATGAAATATTGCCAAACCAAAATCAATAAATGTGATACATCACGGTAATAAAATAAAAATCATTGATCATCAATAGGTACAGAAAAAACATTTGACAAAATACAACATCCTTTTATAATAAAAATCCTCAACAAATTGTTACAGAAGGAACATACCTCGACATAATAACGGCCATATGAAAAACCCACAGCCAACATCACTCAATATGAAAGTTTTAAAGCTCTTCCTCTAAGATCAGGAACAAGGCAAGGTTGCCTACTCTCAAAACTTGTATTCAACATAGTCCTGGAATTCCTAGCCAGAGTAATCAGGCAAGAAAAAGAAATAAATGGAGAAATCAGAAAGGAATAACTAAAATTATCTTTACAGATGATGTGATCTTATATTAAAAAATTCCTAAAGACTTCACCAAAAAAACACTATTGAAACTAATCAATGAATTTAGTAAAATTGCAAGATATAAAATCAACATACCAAAATCAGTTACATTTGCATACATTAGCAACAGTATATCTGAAAAAATAAAAAGAACAATACCATTCATAAGAGCATCAAAATCAATATAATATTTAGGAATAAATTTAACCAAGGAAGTGAGAAATCTGAACACTGAAAAGTGCAAGAATTTGATGAAAGAAACTAGATAAGACAGACAAATGGGAAGATATGATGTGTTTGTGGATCAGAAGAATTAATATTGCTAAAATATCCATACTACCCAAAGCCATGAACAGATTCAATACAATCCTTATAAAAATTCAAATGGCATCTTTCACATAAATAGAAAAAAAATCCTAAAGTTTGTATGGAATCCAAAAGACCTTAAATAGCCAAAAGCAATCTTGAAAAAAAGAAAAAGAACAAATCTGTAGTCATCACACATGCTGATTTCAAGTTATATTACAAAGCTATAGTAGTCATAACAGTATGGTACTGGCATAAAAATAGACACATACCAATAGAACAGAATTGAGAGCCCAGATATAAACCCTTGCATATATGGTCAACTATTATTTGACAAGGGAGACAAAAATATTCAGTGGAGAAAGAATAATCTCTTCAATAAATGGTGTTGGGAAAATTGGATTACCATATGCAGAAAAGTGAAACTAGACTCTTATACCACTCACAAAAATCAATTCAAAGTGAATTCAAGGCTTAAATATAAGATTTAAAATCATAAAGAACCCTAGGAAAAAAATGTAAGGAAAATGCTCATGATATTGGTCTTGTCCATGATTTTTTTGATATGACACCAAAAGCACAAGCAATGAAAGCAAAAATCAAAAAGTGGGACTATATCAAAGAAAAAGCTTCTGCACAGAAAAAAAAAAAATAGAAGAAACCTATATAATAGGAGAAAATATTTGCAAGCTGTATATCTGAAAAAGTGTTAATATATAAAATACATAAAGAACTCATAATTCAACAATGAAAACAAACAAACCAAGTGAAAAATGGACAGAGGAACTGAATAATCATTTTTCAAAAGAAGACTTCCAAATGGCCAACAGGTACATGAAAGGTGCTCAACAGTACTAATTACCAGGGAAATACAAACCAAGACCACATGAGCTATCATGTCACATCTATTAGAATGGCTAGTACCCCAGAAACAAGAAATAACAAGTGTTGGTGAGGATGTGGAGAGAAGGGAAATTTGTGCACTGTTGGTGGGAATGTAAATTTGTTTATTCACTTTGGAAAACAGTATGGCGGTTCCTAAAAAAATTAAAAATAGAGCTACTTACTTTACTTACCTGGGTAGTTCAGACACATGGAGGAGTCTGTGTACTTCAGTCAAAGGGAGGGCACCACGAGCTTTGCAAATCCTATGGAAAAAAATCTAAGAACAATAATAATATTGGTGGACAATTTTGCAAGCATAATAATAATTTGTACTTATTGTGTTTTTGTTGTTGTGAAGATAATAGTAAAAGTGGAAACCATGGCAAACTTGAGAACCTCTGCTAAAAAGAACAGCTCCAACTTTACCCTGATGGTTGCCATTTGGGTTGGTAGGTCTAATATCACTAGATATTTCACATTTTCAATAAAAGCAGGAAATTGAAATTGGTTTGTGAAATCCATACATTGAAAAATAATTCCAAATATGAAAAGGAAAACATTCTGTGGGCCAAATACTGTACTGTCTGCCAAAAGAAACATGTCATCCTGTTTACAAAATTTATGTAAGTGTGTCATGACTTTGTTTTCTAACTTATTCCATTACCTCACTGTGATCCCCGTCCTTTAAAAATACCTACCTCTAGGGTGTGACTCAGGAGTTAATAACACTAAGAAAACATTTATGAAATGGTTATTAGATGCCAGGCCCTATGCTAGGTGCTGAGTACCTTATCCCGTTTAATCTTCACAACTACACAGCTATCATTGACCTTGCTTCAGTGAGGAAATTGAAGATTGGTGTTAAATAATATGCCCAGGTTAACCAAACTAGAAAAGGTAGCTGAGTGAAGCATCCAACAAAGGAAGGACACTCAGTAATAGTAATCCTTATGCTATGACTTGTAACGAAGTAGTCCTGGTGACACAGATATTGTGTCTTCACTGCAAATCACCCAGGTGGTTAGTACCATATTTCTTCCCCTCAAAACTAGGCCTTTCTCAAGAAAAAGCAAGGCAGAAAAAATACACAGAAAATGTGGTCTTCTTTTCTGTTCATTTGCTTATTTTCCTAAACTTGTTGTGTCCAATTTTTTAAAGAGGTCATCTTTGTTAACTGAGTATTCTGGTTTGTTTGTGTCCAGCTAATTTTTGAGATAAAACATCTCCCCTTATTGCTGGCCTGCACCATATTGATAACTACTCAAAGCGCTGTCTATGGTTTTCCTAATGTTGTCATCTGCTAACTAAAAAATAGAAAACATGCCCAGGTTTATGACTGGGAAAGGAATACCACCCTCATACTGGAGTCTTTCATTTTAAGGTAGCTTATCCTTAAAATGTGATATCCAAAATATCAACAATAAGCTATTCTTTTCAGTTTTTACAGTGGTTTACAGGTATATGAAAACTGATAAAGTATGTCTTCACAGTAGCCATTCCTCGTAGCAGCAGGTGTGATTTTTATTGTGTCATAAACTGGACATATACTTCTGATTTTATACTTGGCTCCCCATGGCATATTTGAAATTAATTCAAGAACCTGTGAAACTCTACTTAGCACAATCATTTATACACTTTTCCTGCGAACAGAGGCCCAAGCATGGAATAAATATGATGTCTGGACTGAAAGTATACTCTTGATAAATACAGTTTTTAAGTAATATACCATTATTTTTAATGTGCTTTCAAAGACCATTTCACTTTCCTAGACTGAATAGCAACAATGATGAGAGAAATGCACTTGAGTATCAATTCAGAAAAGCAGATGTTTATCCTCCAGAAGTTGCAGGTGTTTTTATCTCCTGTTTTTTGTTTCTATGGCCCTTTAGCTAACTGTAATTGCCACTTTAGTGCTTGGCCAGAAAGCTGTTATAACAATCAATCAAACAAATAAATGGGTAAGTTAATTAATATTTCTTGCTGAGAACTATTTAAAAAAATTATAGCAAAGCCATTTTGATTTTCAACAGTCCTACTCACCACCTGCATTTAGCAAAACTCTTGACATCAGTCTGGGTTGCTAAGCAATAAAATATCTCTGCCATGACTCCAGAGTCCCTGGGATCATTCCATTATTTTGTCATTCAGTCATGTCACACAGCTTGATGTGGGCCTCCAGTTCCTACACACTCAGAAATGTAGGCCTGCTGCTCCTATATAAAGAGAATGGTGGGACAGAGAGATGATTAAAAGGTTAGGAGAGCAAGGCTACATAAACCTCAGAATTGGGGGGATGCACTTTTGAAATGAGAAATAAGTCATTATAAACTCAGCAGCTTCATCACTTTAAAAATGTAGATAATTCTCACACCCAGCAGAAACTCACCACATTTAGGGGTAATTATGCTAACTTTGCTATCTTAGCCATACTTCTCAGATAAAATATGATAAGTTTTGTAAAATCTTCTATAGTATTTTCTACTTATCAAAGGGTTGTCCTGATCATTTGATCATCAGATATATTCAAGTCCTGACTTCAGTGAAGATAGGAAAGACTGGTGAGAGTCCTGTGCTCATTTAAAACTTTTTGGTAGTAGGCTGACTAGTTTAAGAAGCCGCCAACTATTAGAATCATATGTAATTATTTATTCAGAACAATTTTGTTTTTTCCTTCATACCTGTGTTAGATTCTGTGAAAATACTTCTCTTACTGACTTTATCTTGCAATATAGGTACAGTTATTTACTTCTGCATTTTTTGACCTATAAAACGGAAAATGTGTCCTTTCACACTGACTTATTGAGGTTTTTGAAAATGGGTAAGACTTTCTCTGAGTTATAGGAATAAAGAGTAAAGAATATGTGAAACGTAAATTTGAGTATCTTTTTCAAATTAGTAACTGAGTTCTTTTGAAGAATTAATTTATGCTACATAGCATAGATTGGTCTTAAAGAGATGAACTTAACCATATTAGATACAGCTGAGATGAAAAAGAATACAATTCCCCCAAACTCCTTGACCTCACCTTCTGAGGTTAGTTTTCTAATATGTAAAATAGTACGTTTGATGAAGATAATCTCTTAAAACTTTCTCATCTGCAATATAGGAACTGAAGCAAAGAGTTAAAGTAGCTTTATTCCATATGGTAAATTCAGTCAAATCAAAGATAAAAATTCTGCTCCATGACTGTTTGATTACCTCTATTTATACCATGTTTTAATTTGTCATCAAAAAATCTGAAGGCATTCTATTTCAGACATTCTCAATATTCTGACAGTGTGCAGGCAGAGAGGTGAAGTGCATCCATGGAGTGAAATGATCAAGAAGTAAAGTGACCTCCTCAAGATCATGGAGCCAGAAAGTGTAAACCTAAGATTCAGACTGGCTCCTTCTGAAAGCCAGGCCCGAGGTTTTCACAGTATAGCACTCTTCATTATACAAGAAGATATATTCCAGGATCCTTATTGTTCAGCTAAAATAACTGAGCCTTAGAGTTGTAAAATGACTTACCCCAAGGATGACTACAGAATGAAGACTAGAATCTACACTTCCTGACTTCCATTCTGGAGCTCCTTCTGTTTACATCATCCAGATTTATAGCTAATCTTCACTCTTATTCTGTACATTCCATTTTGAAGGATAAACATTATGGGTAAAAAGAAGTGAAAACATTGAGATTTAACAATATATTTGAACTAAAAATTTAGACAACTTTTTTGAATTATTCAACCTTGAGTTTTTTGTGGTTAATGAATTTTTTCCTCTTAAAAGATAATCCAGTAGATAAAATATCTACCGGTTTGCAGTTGCTGATTACAAAAAGGAGGACCTCAGCCTCACCTTCCTGCAGCTACTTTATGATGCTCCGAAAGGGCTAGAACTTCTGTATTCAAGGCCATTTTGTCAGCTAGCCACTGTAGATGATAATCTATTGAGCAGTTATCATGTGAGGAGTTATGCCATGCTTAGTATGGTCATTTAATTGTATCCTCAGAACAACCACATACCACGGGTACTATTAACTCCCTCATCTGACAGGTGAGAAATCTGAAGCACTATGGGATCCCAGGTTTCTTAGCCATTTTTTAACCCAGGTAGGCTGCCTCTAGAGCTGATTCTCTTCCTGAAACTCCACAGCAAACATGTGCTTATACAGTTCCATGTGCTGCATATTCACATATATGGCAAAAGGAGTAGCTTGAAATAGCTGTGACGCTCCCTTTTAGGGGCTGCAGACTACAAGTGCTTGCCAAGTTTCCAGTTCTCAGCCAAACCTGGGTTATGTTCCATGACTGAGAGGCCTCCTCTCCAGCTCATGCTGCTGCATTTTGTGTCATAAACCCTAAAAATAGCTAAGCATATATATAGTTTCACAAAGTGAACAGTTTTGACGTCTTCTCCCCCCTTATTCCTTACTCATAGGAGATCAAATGCAGTCCCAGAGGCCAAAGGAAGATCAGATACTCCATTCTCCTCCTCTTTCTTCTCTCTTTGTAGCTTCTCTTCCACAAAACCCTTCTCCCTCTCCTTCTCAGACAAAAACTTTTGTACATATCAGTGTGTGTGTGTGTGTGTGTGTGTGTGTCTCCATACACTCAGCTTCTGTAGCCAAATTGGTATCTTTTAACAAAAATAATATTAAATGTCGTAACACTGAATCCAATTACCAATGAGCAACTATAATGAAATTCTATCTATAACAATTTGTATATTTATTATTGCCAAAGGCAGTTATGTTCCTTGAAGAAGCTGCAGATATGCATGAAGATAGAAAAATCACTAATAATACCACTGCCAATTTAGAAATAATTATTGTTAACTCATTGACACACACCAATCTAGAATCACACTGTGGCTCATGATTAACGTGCATTTTTCTTTCTTTTTTTTTTTTTTTTTAAATATTTATTTATTTTATTATTATTAATTAATTAATTAATTATTTGTGCTGTGTTGGGTCTTCGTTTCTGTGCGAGGGCTTTCTCTAGTTGCGGCAAGTGGGGGCCACTCCTCATCACGGTGCGCAGGCCTCTCACTATTGCGGCCTCTCTTGTTGCGGAGCACAGGCTCCAGATGCGCAGGCTCAGTAATTGTGGCTCACGGGGTTAGTTGCTCCGCGGCATGTGGGATCTTCCCAGACCAGGGCTCGAACCCGTGTCCCCTGCATTGGCAGGCAGTTTCTCAACCACTGCGCCACCAGGGAAGCCCCTAACGTGCATTTTTCTTTTACTTTTTTTTCTTTTTGCATTTCAGTTTGAGAACTTTCTATTGACCTGTCTTTAAGTTCATTGATCCTTTCCTCAGCCATGTCGAGTCTCCTGATGAGCCCATTGAGAGCATTCTTCATTCCTGTTACTGAGTTTTGATTTCTATTATCTCCTTTTGACTTAGAGTTTGTACCTCTTTACTTATATTATTCATCAGGTTTTTTCATATTATCTACTTTTTCCATTAGAATATCACTTTAAATTCTCTGATTATTCCACCATCTGTGTCATATATGAGTCTACTTCTGATGATTGCATTTTCTCCTCAAAGCGTTTTTTCTTGCCTTTTGGCATGTCTTGGCTGTACCTATTGTTTCAGGTAGTAGGAACTGGGATAATAGGCGTTGTGTGAGGATTGATGTTAATCTGGCTAGGAGTTGGGCTGTGTTTAATGTTTAATGTAGCTACAGGTATCATTGGCTTATATTCCTCAATTGTCTTTGTTTTTGGCTCCCCTCTTGACTTTTGGCTTCTCTAAGTACTCCTACTCAGAAAGTCTATGTTTTATAACTTCTTTGGCTGTAAAACACTGTTATTATCTTGGAATCCTGTTGGTATGGTATGGTGGTAGGATATATGGAAGAGGTAGTGTTCTATAGTCTTCTGATTAAATTTCAGGCTTTTAGGGGGCCCATCTGTTGGGACCTTCATAAGTCTGGTAATGTAGATTTTATCTCCCCTTCCTCCTATCCCCTTCCCTATTTGCAATGTTCTCAATCTATTTCCTTGAAGCCCTGATCCCTGTTGACTATTCTTTTGTTCCTCTCTTAGGTGAAGGGTTGGAATGGAGAGGGATTCCCTCTTCCTGATGGGATAGAGTTTCAGAATTGAGCTTTGACAAAGTCCTTTACTGTGGAGAGTGAGCCTTTAGGTCTTTAATCCATTTTGAGTTTAATTTTGTGTATGGTGTTAGGTAGTGTTCTAATTTCATTCTTTTACATGTTGCTGTCCAGTTTTCCCAGCACCATTTATCAAAAAGGCTGTCTTTCTGCATTGTATATTCTTGCCTCCTTTATAAAAAATAAGGTGACCATATGTGCATGGGTTTATCTCTGGGCTTTCTATCCTGTTCCATTGATCTATATATGTTTTTGTGCCAGTACCATACTGTCTTGATTACTGTAGTTTTGTAGTATAGTCTGAAGTCCAGGAGCCTGATTCCTCCATTTTTCTTTCTCAAGATTGCTTTGGCTATTTGGGGTCTTTTGTGTTTCCATACAAATTGTGAAATTTTTGTTCTAGTTCTATGAAAAATGCCATTGGTAATTTGATAGGGATTGCATTGAATCTGTAGATTGCCCTGCATAGTATAGTCATTTTCACAATGTTGCTTCTTCTAATCCAAGAACATGGTATATCACTCCATCTGTTTGTATCATCTTTAATTTCTTTTATCAGTGTCTTATACTTTTCTGCATACAGGTCTTTTGTCTCTTAGGTAGGTTTATTCCTAGGTATTTTATTCTTTTTGTTGCAGTGGTAAATGGGAGTGTTTTCTTAGTTTCTCTTTCAGATTTTTCATCATTAGTGTATAGGAATGCAAGATTATTGGACCAATGGCACTATAAAACTCTTACAGGAAAACATAGGCAGAACACTCTGTGCCATAAATCACAGCAAGATTCTTTTTGACTCATCTCTTAGAGAAATGGAAATGAAAACAAAAACAAATGGGACCTAATGAAACTTAAAAGCTTTTGCACAGCAAAGGAAAGCATAAACAAGACCAAAAGACAACCCTCAGAAACGGAGAAAATATTTGCAAATGAAACAACTGACAAAGGATTAATCTCCAAAATTTACAAGCAGCTCATGCAGCTCAATAACAGAAAAACAAATAACCCAATCCAAAAATAGGCAGAAGACCTAAATAGACACTTCTCCAAAGAAGATATACAGATTGCCAACAAACACATGAAAGAATGCTCAACATCATTAATCATTAGAGAAATGCAAATCAAAACTACAATGAGATATCATCTCACGCCGGTCAGAATGGCCATCATCAAGAAATCTAGAAACAATAAATGCTGGAGAGGGTGTGGAGGAAAGGGAACACTCTTGCACTGCTGGAATGTAATGATTCAGTCACTATGGAGAACAGTATGGAGGTTCTTTAATAAACTAAAAATAGAACTACTATATGACCCAGCAATCCCACTACTGGGCATATACCCTGAGAAAACCATAATTCAAAATGAGACATGTACCACAATGTTCATTGCAGCTCTATTTACAATAGCCAGGCCATGGAAGCAACCTAAGTGTCCATCAACAGATGAATGGATAAAGAAGATGTGGCACATATATACAATGGAATATTACCCAGTCATAAAAAGCAATGAAATTGAGTTATTTGTAGCGAGGTGGATGGATGTAGAGTCTGTCATGCAGAGTGAAGTAAGCCAAAAAGGTAAAAGCAAATACCGTATGCTAACGCACATATATGGAATATAAAAAAAATGGTTCTCATGAACCTAGGGGCAAGACAGAAATGAAGACACGGGCGTAGAGAATGGACTTGAGGACACGACGAGGAGGAGGGGAAGCTGGGACGAAGTGAGAGTAGCACTGACATATACACGCTATGAAATGTAAACTAGATAGCTAGCGGAAAGCAGCTGCATAGCACAGGGAGATCAGCTCAGTGTTGGGTAACCACCTAGAGGCATGGGATAGGGAGAGTGGGAGGGAGACGCAAGAGGGAGGGGATATGGGAATATATGTATACGTATAGCTGATTCACTTTGTTATACAGCTGAAACTAACACAACATTGTAAAGCAATTATACTCCAAAAAAGGTTAAAAAAAGAAAAAAAGAACCTATATGTTTATTTTAATCGTGTCTGATGTGCCGCCTGTAAAAAAAATCATGTATTTAACAACATCTGGATCGCACTATAGCTCTTTCCATTACATTACCATAGAAACCATCTTAACGAAATGGTGTTCAAAAGATGCTTATGACCGCCGAGGAGATTCCTGCCTATGTATCAGAATCCCAGTGGGATATTTGCAATACCCTGGTGTTTGGAGATAGCTGAGAGTTTTCTGGGACATCCCATAATCTTATCACTGTATATTTCATTACCTTTGTAAAGATAAATTTCCAATGGGCCAAGGAAAGTTAGCATATATTTTAACATGCTCCGTGCTTTTATCATATCTGTATATGTGGTTAAACCACATACTGAAATTCAGAAAATATCTCTTAAAGAGATAGCAAAGATGTTTCTCAGGGAGAAAATACAATTTGAACATTAAAAGCTATGAAATAATCATTAAAAAACATATTAAATGTTAGTTACTTGTTTTGCTGAAAAATAAGTTCCTAGGCCATAAAGATGTTGCATGGGATATTATGATGTTTGATATGGAACTAAGTAAAACCCACAGATGGTATTACTGTCAGAAGATTGGCAAGCCAAGAAAAAAAAATCCAAATCCATATCAAGTGTCTATTCCAATGAGGACAAGTTACTACCTCATTCATGAAACAAAAAGTGTCTAGCATAATTAATCTTCCATGAGTTGTCTGAAGGATCCCCTTAGGTTTTGTTACTTATAAGAGGATCAGGGTCAGACACAGCCACTGGCCAATTGAATATTCAACCTTAGTAGTAGCCAGGTGAGTATTAGAAAGGGAAAATCCATGTCACTGAGCCCATGCATGACATCTGTTCCTACCAACATGCACTCCTTGCTAATAAGCTTAGTGAATAATTATTGGGTTGGCTGCCCAATGAGGCAGTTTGACATCCACAGGGCAGATCATTATATACACTTGATTATGAGAGTTTTATTTGCAGGGGAGACATTTCTGGCAAACACACATTAAATAAAAATATTCTTACATTTAAGACTCATTCTGTCTACATAACCTGTCCTCAAACATCCTTGTCTCCCATCCTCTAATCTTGTTCTAAGTTATTGATTGTTCATGGAAATTGTAACCATTATCCAGGAATCAATGAACCACAAGAATAACTGTTGGAATTTCTGTTTATCATTAATATTTCCTGTCTCCAGTGCCCTTCAGGGTCACAGGAGTGGGACTGTTTCTCCAAAAACCTACTTCCATCAAGTGTCAGTGTGTACTGCTGAGTAATATGGGAAACAGGCTCAGATGTTCTCTTCTGAATCATCTGGTTGTGGAGAACTCCACGAGATTGAGCTGCAGGTTGAGGCAAGTGTGGCAAGGGAAGGGCAGAGCCAACATTTACAGGAGAAACTTGCTTATGGAACTCACTGGTGCACCTACCGACACAGTCTCATAGACACAAAATCCATTTGCTATGCTGCTGTTGACCCCAAATTTTATGGCTTGATCAGATGATCATGTCATGAAAGGCAGTTCAGGTTACCTTTACTCCTAGAGGTAGGCATTCCATTTTTATTGGAGCTCAGAAACAAGACCAAAATTGCCTCTCAGGAGGAGACTCTTCACTTTCAAACTTTGGAGACATCTGCTATAAATTTCCAACTGAGGTCATTGACTCTTCCAAGAAAGAGTCATTACTCAGCATCACAACATGCCATAGATATTTCAAGAACATTGCATCTGTGGTTTAGTCATACCAGTCAAATCGGAGAGCCTTCTTTTGTTTAGGGCCCAGTCAGAACTGACAGACTTTGGGTCATTCAGAAAATAGGTTGCAAGAGCACATCCAAATGGATTTTTTGTTATCGTGAAAGTCCAAAGAGTTTCACCAAATATTATGTCTCCTACTATTCCTTGCAGTGTGCAAGGCAAATGCTTTCTGGAGCATTTATCTACAGCTTGAATTACATCACTTCATATTCTCTCAGCCCACCTTTTGCTCCTGATGTTGCTCTGGCAACCAGTTGCAGCAACCCCCCCCGCCCCTTGCCTCAGCTGCATTGCACAAACGGACCTTGCTTCTTGTCTCTGGGCCCTTCTGATGCATTGGCATGGGAAACCTGCAAAACCTCATTCGGTATTTATGCATGGGCAATCTGGAAGTGCAGAGGAAATAATGTCCCGTGGGCAGCCTATAGCTAATTAGGGCTGGGCAATGCTAGATATATGCTCAAGCAGAGAAGTATGAGGCATATTTTACCACTCCACAGAGAGTCCAAAGTTACTATACATTTCTTACTTCCTATCCTGGGGCAACTCTGACGATGTGGTATGGGGCCCTGTGGAAACCCATTCAGGTATCATGCGTTCACAATTTAGAATTACAAACTTTGACCAATGGCAGATGGAGCTGATGAATAAATCATCCTCTTGCCTTCTCTTAGGTGGACAGTTCTGAAGTGCATTCTCTACAATTCGGAAGGTCCATGGGGAATTGACAAAACAATAAACTGTCTCTCCCTCTTTTCCTATTTCACTCTCCTCATTTCCTCACTTCTGTTTCTTGGGACCACTTTCCAAATAAACTACTTGCATGTATCCAGCTCTGCTTTTTGGAGAGCACAGGCAAAGAAAAAGGGGATCTCCAAACATGTCTCGGGGCTCTGAGCCATTAGCTTTACTTGAGTGGCAAATGCCATTTATCTCCTGCTTTTGGATATCTGTCTTACAAAGATGTCTAGAGCTCCATTTTCCATTTCACCATTTTATCTGAGCACAGAGTAATCACTTAAGTAGATTCAGGATTATGCCTTGGAGACACTGAGGTAATAAAGGTTCCCATAGACTAAACTGTGGCTCAGTTATGATGAGCTGGCAGAGCCCTGTTGTGGGATGCTGGATGTGTGCAGCTGTCCACGTGAAAGCAAATCACTTCTGGAGTTGCCTGATAATTGTGATAGAAATTTTTAAAAAGCCAGATAAATAAATACACTCAGGTATTTGGAGTTGTGGTGATTTGCTCCAGGAAAGAGTCTCCATCTGGAACAGCAGCTGCAATTACATTCACCACCTGATTAAACTTATGCTAATCAAATATCATTTCCAAGGCTCTTCTGTCTACAGAGGACAGTCAAGTTAAATGGTGATATGTTAGGAATCATCACTCTTGCTTTTTTCAGTCTTTGGTGGTGATTCCCCCAGAGAGGTGGTACTGGTTTTGGCTTATTATTTTGGTAGGAAGAGGGAGCTGAAGAGGCCTTTCCTTTTGTTTATTGCAGTCTAGTTGATTTACAATGTTGTGTTAGTGTCAGGTGTACAGCACAGTGATTTGCATAGATATTCATATATACTCATTTATATCCATATATATTCATATATAATATTTATATATTATATATAATTCACATATATAATAATTCATATAATATATAACTCACATAATTATAAATATATATTATATTACACATAATTATTATATATTAATTATATATCATATATTTAAAATATAAGTGATTCATATATATCTATGTATATTCATTTATATTCATATATTCATATATAAATATATATTATATATAAGATATATATTATATATCATATTATGATAATATGATATATAATATATAATATATTTATATAATTCATATATATGATAATTCATATATAATTCTTATATAGTATATAATAATTCACATAATATATATTATATTATATATGTATTACATATATTATATTCGTATATAATATATGAAATGAATATATGGCTATATATTCATATATATTCATATAATACATTATAATTCATATAATTATATATATATATTTAATATATATAATATATATTTAGTATATATTTAATATATAATTATATAACTTATAATTATATATTAAATATATATTATATATTATATAAATATATAAGATATATTATTATATATTAAAAATATGAGTGATTCATATATATTCATACATATGTCATATATTATATATAATTCATATATAATAATTCATATACAATTCATATATAATATATATGAATTCACATCATTATAAATATATAAATATATATATAATAAATTATATATCTTATATAATATTTACATGATATTATATAAATATTGTATGACATATAATTTAATATATTATTTATTATATATGAATCATGATAGATATGAATTATGATATTTCACAATTATGATATTTCATAATTATTATAATTATATTATAATTATGATATATCATAATTCATATATATCATAATTCATATATAAGAGATAATTCATTGTATATGAACTATAATTATTTATGAATTATTATGTATTATATGAATTATATATTAATATATTCATATATATTTCATATAATATATAATAATAATATAATTCATATAAGAATATAATTCACATAATCTATAACAATTCATATAATTATATCTATATGATATATATATTTAATACATATATTAAATATATATTATATAAATTATATATTATATAAATTATATATTTTTACATATGAGGTATATAATTATATATATTTAATATATACAGTTAATGTATAATTCATATAATTCATAATATATAATTCATATATATTCATATATATTTTATTCATATATATTCATACACAATATATATTCTTTATATAATATATTATATTCTTATATATTCATATATATAGTATATATATATTCTTTTTCTGATTCTTTTCCCATATAGGTTATTACAAAAATTTGAGTAGATTTCCCTGTGCTATACAGGAGGTCCTTGTTGTTTATCTGTTTTATATATAGTAGTATGTTTATGTTAATCCCAAACTCCTAATTTATCTCTCCCCTCCTTTTCCCTCAACAGGACTTTCTTAGCTACCACTAGCATGATAGCCTTTATTCCACTAGTGACTGGTATTTCTTAAATTTATCTGTTTATACTACATCCTTAGAAACTATGGTTATCACAAGATAGACATGGGATCCCACGGGGCCCCAAATGAGATGGAATTTGATGAATCTCCATTTTACACTTGAGGTAAGGAGATTTTCTACCTGAATACCTATTCAGACCTGCTTCAGCCATGCTGTTTTCTGCTAGAAGCTGACCATATCGTGCTCAAATTCCTGGCCTTTCTGCAGTTATGACTCTGTGACATATTTCTGGCTAATGGGAATCAGAAGTACTGCAGAGGACTTTATCTCCTGAGAAAAACCTGGCAAAGTCTTGTGAAGAAAATACTTGACATTTTCTTTGCCACCTTATTTTTCTTGCCAAAATGTAGTGCCCAGAAGTACAGCACTCTGATCTGCCACCTTCTAATCTTCTTTGTACCTTAAAAAATGAGTTTGGTAGGCGTTTCTCATACTCGTGATTCACATAGCTGAACAGCTAGAAGGAGCCTATTCTCTGAACAGTAACCATGGAGACCAAGCACCTCTGACTAATATGGGTATTGCTTTTCCCCTTTTCACAGTTACCCCACTATCAGGACAGAAGTTTCATTGAAAAAGATGAGGAGAAACATTTACCATATAGACTACGATATTATTGCAAGTCTTTTTTCTCTTGATATATTCAAGGGACTCTCAGTCTTGAACTGACTTAGATCTGGGATTAGGCAAGGTGCTAAGACTCTAATGTTATGATATATTGTTATGTCTCTGTCATCAGATTTAGAATGTATTTGTTTATGCAAAGCACATAGACCTTAGTTCACTTTGCATCTACCTGAACCTATACATTTATCCTCAATAATGATTTCAGTAATCTCTATAGATGTTACCATTTTAATAACCACTCTACCCTGCTGTGTATTATAGTAAGTATGCCCAATTCTGTTAAGTAGCACAACTTGACCTCTGCCAGTCCAGATTCCTTCAGTATCTTTGAAATTAAGGAGCTCATTTTAATGTCCAGCAATTCTATCAATATTCTTGTCATACAAGAGTTAGCCCCTGCAACACTTATCAAAG
Organism: Hyperoodon ampullatus; assembly: GCF_949752795.1. NCBI lineage: Eukaryota > Metazoa > Chordata > Mammalia > Artiodactyla > Ziphiidae > Hyperoodon > Hyperoodon ampullatus. Next base: position 5,830,398 of record NC_136925.1, read on the forward strand.
GTTTAGAACACTTCCAGATCCAATGTGTCTTTCAGTATTATGGCAAAAGATTATCTTCTGGTTACAACTGATACCAACTTGGTTATAAATCAGTATTCTTATTTTCAAAATCACAGTAAATTTCACATAACATATTTACATGCCTTTTTTTTCTCCATAAGCTTTTGGATTCCTTTATCTATTATATAAAAAGGAATTTCTTGTATCTCAAAATTGTTTGGTCTAGTACACTATGAAGTACATATTTCAGTAAAAGCATAGAGGAGGTTAAAACTACTTCCATCTATCTCAACTAGCCTATTGAGTCCAAAGTGTCTGGTAAATACATCTATCTCACTAAATTCAGTCAGATATAGCAATGTTTCTCTCTGTTTAGCACCCTTGGAACCCATCCTCATACATTTTCTCCAAGTCTTCAGTGATATGGATTAGCAACATATTGAATTTTGCTTGCTGCATAAAAACCTTTACATCTCTGAGCCTATGAACAAGGATAACTTGGGAAGGGGCATGGAGCTATTGGACTGCTTTTGTGTGGCACAACATTGATATTCATTCTCCCCTTCCACATTAATCTCAGAACCCACATTTTATAGAAACAATCACATGCCCTAACTAAAATAGTACCTTTCCCTTTGCATCTGGGTTTGTCACATGATCAAGTCCTGCCAATGAGAGGCATAAAGAAGTTGCATGGTCTTCCTGGGAAGTTCCTTAAAAAATGGGGTTCACTCTTCTTCATCCTCTTCTCTTGTTGACTGGAATGAGAACTAGGACAATGTAACAGTTCACTAACGATGGGGAATAGAAAAGTGCTTGGACCCTGGGGTGCTGGTGACCATGGAGGACCCTTTCCAAGTCTGGATTACCTGTTTTAGGACTACTTTTAAGTGAGATAGAAAATAGTTCTATTAGGTTTTAAATACTGTTAATATCTTTTCCTGATAATGCAGCTAGACTAATTACTGTTTCATGTTTCCAGGTAAATGTTTTGGTAGGGTTGTTAATGGGTCTTCAAGCAAGACTGAAACAACCATAACTGCCAGGAGACCAGGAGATGGCTCTGTAGGCAAAGGAGGCTCAGTCAGACTGGAGAGTGCTTATCACTCAAAGCTAGTGCTTTTCAATAGGATTGCTAAGTATAATTTAGGTGAGAAAATTTTTCTTTGTGCAGGGTTTTCCCATATTTTTTAGAGCATTTAAAATCATTCATACCCGTGCTTCCCTGGTGGCACAGTCGTTGAGAGTCCGCCTGCCGATGCAGGGGACACGGGTTCGTGCCCCAGTCCGGGAAGATCCCACGTGCCGTGGAGCAGCTGGGCCTGTGAGCCATGGCCGCTGAGCCTGCGCGTCCGGAGCCTGTGCTCCGCAACGGGAGAGGCCACAGCAGTGAGAGGCCCGAGAACCAAAAAAAAAAAAAAAAAAAAATCACTCATACCCAGGTGATAAATGCCAGTAAGCATCCCCAAGTAAAAGTACCTCCACATGTTTACGGAAACCCTCTGGGACTGTGGTAGCACCTCCAGTTGAGAACTACTGCTTTAAACCATGTATATCTTTCCATGAGTCCTGATTCCAGTTCTTGGTGCCCTATTCATTTTTAACATTTACATAAGAGATTTGGCAAAATTACAATTCAACTGATGTTGTAAGTTTTGAAGCCACAGGATTGTATGTTAACTTTTATTTATTCCACTTTCAACCCTGTGGCTACAAGCGATGAGAAATTCATTTAGCACAGCATAGAAAAACCTTGATTTTCTGACTCTGCCTGAAAAAAAAATTAAAACTTTGAATTTGTCATTTTATTTCTGGAGCATCCCAGCGCAGTTAGGGGCCATCAGTCCATCTCGTAGTCCTCATGTTCATCGTATTGTTTTACAGAAATGGATATTGGGTCCTTCAAAGTCTTGCCATGAAATGGGCACTTGATGCCAGGTGACCACAGGTGAGAGTAAATAAGTTATCTGTTGGGCCAGAGAATGTTTACAGTTTATAAGTTATAATCTTACCACCTCAGAACCAATCGAACAAGAAAAATAATGCCAAATTTATTCTTTTAAGTATCAGTTGTCTGCAACTAGTACCAGCTTCTGAATCGGTGTTCTTAGTTGCAACAAACGGAATTCACTCGAGATTGTCTCTGATAAAAAGTAATGACTGAAGGCATGGGGGGGAAGGGGAAGCTGGGATGAAGTGAGAGAGTAACATTGACATATATTCACTACCAAATGTAAAATGGATGGCTAGTGGGAAGCAACTGCATAGCACAAGGAGATCAACTCGATGCTTTGTGATGACCTAGAGGGGTGGGATAGGGAGGGTGGGAGGGAGGCTAAAGAGGGAGGAGATATGGGGATATATGTATATGTATAGCTGATTCACTTTGTTGTACAGCAGAAACTAACACAACATTGTAAAGCATTTATCCTCCAATAAAGAGGTGAAAAAAAATAATGTCTGTGAATCAGTCTTGGAGAATATGAAGAGAGGAACAATTCCTCAATTATACCACAGAGGTTGCTCCAGCAAAGAAACCCCATGGAGGCAGCTTAGTACAGATACATTAGCAAGTCCAATGATGCTGGGGACAGGACTCAAAAGCTTCACCATCACCATTCCTAAAAATAGCGTCCATTGGGTGTCCACTTCAGTTGATTCCTTTTAAGCTGGCCTCACGTGGGTGTGTTTGATAAAATAATTTTTGCATTATGACCACATGTTTTTTCAGAATCCTTTTTTCAAGCCTATGCTTGGGGTAGATCACTCCTATTCAACATCTTCATGATCTTTGCTAGCTAGTTAGTGATAGTGCTCATTTTCATGTTTTAACTGCTTTATTATCTTTTAAAAATTATGTAATACTTTGATTACTGTGTAAGTTGAGAAATTTTCATATATCAATGTCTCATTTGTATATTCTCCATGTGGATTTTTGTGCCTTTTCTCCCCACCAAAATTTCAATTGCAGTGTTTCCTGAATTTTTAATTAAAATTTGCATATTTATTGAGTCTATAAACCATTCTTGTCATATTTGCTATAATTATATTGCCATCTCTTCGTGTTTCCTAATTTATTTTCCATTTTTATTTTTCTTTATGATATTTTCCATTGACTTTATCCTGAGCCCAGGATGCTATTCTATTAAACTATAAATTCTTTTTCAAGGTCCCCATTATTGTCATGGATGATTCCTTTAATGTGCTCTTGAATTTTATTTCTTAATAATTTAGAATTCTTGTGTTACAGTCTAAAATGAACTTGGTCTCTGGGGTGGCTTGGTATGCTGTTTTTACCCTACTTAGATATCAGAAACCTGCTGGTAACTTGACTTGGGTGACTTCTATCTTCTTTTTAATGCTCTGGAGCAGTTATTTATTTATTAAACATTTTCTATAACATTCTAAGTGCATTTGGTTCAGATATTCTTTGTGAAGATAATTTTTTGTGCATTTTCATGTTTTAACCATTACTATTGGAGTCAAATTTGGTACCATAATTTTAACAGAAAATCAAACAAATAGAAATTTAAATATTTTTTTAGTGGAGAACAGTAATTCTCAAACTTTAATGTGAATAAGTATCACTTGATAGATATGCAGATTCCTGGCTCCTTCTCCAAACATTCTGATCCATTCATTAGCTCTAATTCTGAGCGACCTCAACTTTTGCATCTTTAATATTACAGATAATTCTTAAATTAGAAGAGTTGAAAACTATGTCTTGAGAAATATGGGGATAAATTTCACATATTCTCATATAAATGCTATTTCCTTGTATAGGTTATTGTATCTTTTATCTCATTCCTAATTTTGTTTTCTTGTGTTTATCTTTTCTCTTATTTAGAATTACCAGGAATTATTGCTAACTTTTCATAAGTACAATTTATTGTATTCATTTTTATTTGCACTATGTTCTATAACTTACTGATTTCCTTTGTGGTTCTTATTATATTATCCTTTATATAAACTTGTTTTGTTTTTCTCAGTTATTGAGTTGGGTATTCAGTATACTTGTTTTATTTCTGCTTAAAAATGAAAATATTGAAGGTCATGTTTTTGAGTATGCTGTTTTCATCTCCCATGAGATCTAACGTGGTATTCTAATTTTAGTTATTTTGTAAAATTCTGGGATCATAGTTTTGTATTTTATTTAATACAGTAGCATTTACTAGTTTTCCCCTAAGCTTCAATTGCTTATTAGCCTTTTGTTAATGGTCCTGATTTATTGCATTATGGAAAAATATTCTAGTTCATATGATTTATTTTTTCAGGAAATTACTGATGTTGCCCCATGGCCTAATATGCCATCCATTCTTTTTAGTGGCTACTTGAAAAGAAAAGTTTTAGTTTTTTAAAATAAATTTCCAAGTTTACTACATTATTTACATTCTTTATATCTTTGTTTATCGTATGCATATTATGCAAAGTTTTTTAAGGTATAGTTAAATCTCTCACAAAACTGTTTCAATTAACATCTTATTTGCTTTCTATGAGTTTTTTTTTTTTTTTTTTTTTTTTTTTTTGCGATACGCAGGCCTCTCCCTGCTGTGGCCTCTCCCGTTGCAGAGCACAGGCCCCGGACGCACAGGCCCAGCGTCCATGGCTCACGGGCCCAGCCGCTTCTCGGCATGTGGGATCTTCCTGGACCGGGGCACAAACCCGTGTCCCCTGCATCGGCAGGCAGGTCTCTCAACCACTATGCCACTAGGGAAACCCTGAGAGAGGACATTTTAAATCAAATACTATCACATGCATCACATCTTGTTTGTTTGTTCATTCATATAGTTGCTTCAGCCTGCAATTCCCTTATCCCATTCTCCATGTATATTTAGGCAAAGTGTATACAGTTTAATTGCTTCTCCATTTATTGCAGTGTGTAAAGAATCACCCAAGTGAAATGTTATTATTTTACTTCTTAAAAAGCTGATGGATTGAAGAAGTTTATTTAGGATTGGTATGAAAACATACTAAGAAAACTGATTAGGTGAACAGAATTTGTTCATCCCTTAATTTCATTGAAAACATTTCTGAAAATAAGGAAGAGCAGCTCTGACCTTAAGGAAATCCTACTAGAAGTGCCAGCGTAGTTTTATTTGAAATGCAACCTTTTCCAAAATTGATTCATTGTAGCTCATCACCATTTGATGTAAATGATGCAGTTTCACTAAGCACAAAGCACTGTCATTTAAATTCAGAAAAATGTGCCATATTGTAAAAAACTTGAAGCCTTGATTGACATAGATCTGAATTCTATTATTAACTGCTTGTATAATAGCTATAGCTTATTAACAAAAAATAAAGATTAAAGAAAAGCAACATCTGATTTATTGCAGTGTGGTAAATGGGGGGTACAATCTCTAAGAGGAAGACATCACAGATAAGTTATTTGGGCAACTTTGATAATTAATTTCCAAAATCATGTAGCTCTTGAACACTGCTAAAAATATAATATCCTAGTAAAACATTACATAAAATTCCTATCTGCATAATTTTTACTTATTTTCTGTGATTTTGAAAAGTGATGACACAAGTTATAGGAAAGTTAATTTATAAGGCCACAACGATTATTAGGACCCAATTGGGAAAATTGTTTATTTTACTATTTTGGCTTTCTAAGCCAAGTGTCCTTAACTTGTGTTAAATCATTTAAGTAGTCCTTGAATTTGGCAGGGAAGAAATGTATCTTTATTTTCACTAATATCTAACTGAAATTTAGGTTTCTTCCTTTATTATAGGTGGCATATTTCAATAAGATTAGCAGTATCTATGATTTTGTTACCGACAGAAATTATAAGTATTTTTATAACATAAAACTCAAAATACCGTTACACTTAAAACTACTTCAAAGTTATAGTAAACGACTTACTATATTTTGTAATTTAATGCATTTATAAAGCAGCACATATATTACTATACCACAAATTCATTTTCTAATAATATTTTAATGCCTGAATCTCAAAGTAAAAAGTTTTATTTATTTTTAATTCTATGTATTTTTATGCATTTAAAGACATTAAAAGAAATGGTCCGTGAATAATAACACAATGTTAAGAATCTTTTTTGCAAACTCATGAATATTAAGAAGTAAGGAAAAGAAAGAATAATAGAATGTAATTTTTTCTAAGACCATTTCATTATTCTTTCAATATTTCATAAAAAGGGAACAAAATTAACATTTTGAAAGAAAAAATATATTATGGGGGCAACTATATTTCCTGGTTTGCCTGGGAGAGTCCTAGTTTTCCTAGGGTAGTTATTAAAGCATTCCTTTTCACACTCCAAAGTGTCTTGGATGGATGATAAATGATAATAGCATGCTACATATTATGTATTCAAACTCACTAGAGAGAAGGTTTGGCATTGATTTAATTTAGAGGATTAATAAATGGAATGTTTTCCCTTAATTTTTTTTCCAAGATCTTCCATTTCTTACATGCAGAAAAACAACTGAATAATAAGATTTATTACCTTTGACACTCAAAATACTGGAAAACAAAGGCAGAATCTCAGTAAATGTCTGTTTAATTAAGAGCTGTCTTAGGTAGAAAAGGAATATTCACTGATTTATTCTGTCTTGCCTCCATCTCTAGTTTAAAGTAACGCACACAACAACCATAATCTAAAATCTAGAATAATCATAAAAAGGCCATGCAAGTGGGTTATGGCCTATTATTCACAGTGGGGTCTTATTCAGACATCTGAGAAGCAAGCAGGCACTACTGACTTCTTAGCATAGATTTCACTTAAGAAAAAATGAGAAATGAGTCCTAAAATACATATGAAAAAACGAATACTGTATATGAAGGAAAAAAATTAGTGTAAAGGTACAGAATAGGACAGCAAGAGTTCATTATATAAATAACAACTTTATCATGCTAATGGTTATTAGACAATTTCCATGGAAAGCAGAATAAACAATTTATGCAACAATGGTAACATTTCATTGCCAAGAAAAAGAAACATACAATGGCAGAGATCGGCAGGAGTTGACACAAATAAGTGGGACACTGCAGTGTGCTTTTTCCCCTAAACATTAGATTGCCCTGCCCTAATGCTTGCAGGAAGAGAATTTACGTGTACAATCTACTGGCTGGCTTACCTTCAGGAAGTACATGTACACCTTTGACAAGTAAATTGTAGACGCCTCTTTCCACACTTTGTTGCCTTACAATAATTTTTTGTTCTCTCATTTTGGCTTTAATCAAGGCTGGATTATTCTTGTTTTGTTTCTTCTTATTTAGATATCTGCCAGAAAAGATGTTTGCTCTGTGGCCTTATTCCCTGCATCTATTTCCATGGAAATACTTAAAACTTCCAAGTGAAAATCTATATACCATGATTGCTTTAAAATTGAGATAAGTCTATTCCAAAGTGACATTTCCTTTGTGGGGAACTGTAAACAATTCTACAAAAGAAATTAGCATTATGTTATGAAATGGACTTAAAAAGCAGAGTTGTCTTTTTAAAATAAATTGTCTTAGAAAGCAAAAGTGTATTTTAAAAAATCAAAAGCAGCCACGACAGAGTGTAAATAAAATATTCTATAAAATGTAATCTGGGATATTTTGATGAAATATTGAGGAAGACAGTAGAAATATGCCATTGAGTGACACTAGTGGTAAAGCAGTTCAATTTTTGTTTTGTTTTGTATTCCATATTCAAATAATTAAATCCTTGAGGAACAATGAAAGCCAAAGGAATTAGAGTGCATCACCAACAGAATAAACTTAAAATACCCACGCAATGAAATTTGCCTCAATATATTTGTTCAGTTCACTATTGCATCACCAGAATTGAACATCCATCCCCAAAGCATTAGCACATAAAATTTTTCTTAAGTTATATTTTCTAGGGCACCCAGATGAAGACATTATGTTTCTACAGTTGTGATGAGACCATCACTCGTATTTTTGATTTCTGTCTTGATGAATCATTCAATATTTCATTTGCCCTCAGCCAGGATTGAAGGCAATTGAGACTGTTTTCATGATGAGGTAAATCAAACAACTATTTCTGAGGAATAGAATTAACTGATGGTCTTACCTGTATGATGTTTGGTCTTTCTGAAGTTTCTGGAGTCTTCCAACAAGTTTTACTACCAGATTAGGAGGAATCCTAGGGAAGACTTTGGGTTCTAAATGTATTACGACCTTACCTCCAGCAAATCTGTTTTCCCTTGATAATCAAAATCAATCACCCTCTATTTTGTGACTTTGTCCTACAACAACAGGAAGAGCTTGAACTGGACAAGTGGAAGCAATAGCCTCCAATTCACTGAGACCATTGTAGAGTCCCCTGACGGAAGAACTTATCCTTGTGAAGTTCTGGGTGAACCCTAAGACAGAGAGCTGGACACAAAGACATAAATGGAAACATTAACTTGTGAGGGATTCACTAGGTATGAGAGTGAGAGGTGTGAAACATACTTCTGTTCTTTGTTTCCTGTATTCCAGGTCTGGTTCAGAGAATATACACATTTCACATAGGACAGCACTGAGATTTTATAAGATGTTATCTTCTATCTTATTTCCATTCAGACTGTTTCAACCCTCTGTAAAGTCAAGTGATTTGGGGTGATAAGGTACATGGTAAGGCAGTAAATTCTGTGAGTTTTAGGCTATTGCCTTAATCTGTCTGCATGAAATTAGTTCTTTGATAAGAAACGATGTTGTGAATAAGGCATTCAGTAAACCCAGAGATGGGGTTAATGGAAGAAGCATGTCAGAAATGGAAGGAAAACCTAAATTCAGAATAAATATTTGGTACAGTTGGGGAAAATTATTCTTCCTTTCATGATGTAAAAGGTCTAATGTTTCAATTCACAATCAGATAGCTGGCTAGATCCCTAGGGAATAATAACTTTACTTTTGGTCTTTTTCACTGGTGCTGGAAAATTGGATACTGAGTAGAGGCTGGAGCCAGTGGGCCATGGAGTGGGGAAATATTTGTTGCTACATAGTCTCTGACCTTGCCCTCAAGGTCATTGCATCCTTTGGCCAAGCAGTAGGAAGGCTTGGGAAAGAGGTGACTGAAAACCACCAGTGTATTGAGAGTCCCCACTGCACTGGGAGCCTTTTGGTGAGCATTCACATGGTGCATTGCAAAAGTTCCATTCACATGCTTCTTTCTAAAACATCCTAGAAACCTACTCCTACGTACCAGTTTTTCCAAGTTCTTCTCTGTCCAAACAATTATCCACCACTTACTTGTATAGATCCTGATCTTTGCCTTTTCCAGCCTTCTTCTCTTTTGCCAAAAGAATTAGATGCCATATAACTCAGCTTGGGAGTAGGGCTGAAATGCCACAACTCTTGTATTCCTATTTCCAGCATACTATGAAAGGTCTTCAGGAAGTCTTTTGGTTCTTGTTGACAGTGTGTGCCTCTATCTGCAGTTGTGGCTTGAGGGAGGGGTGGACATATGGCAGGGGTAAACACAGTGGGAGCGTGAACTGCTCATGAAAGTAACACACTTGTGCTTTCAGATCCTGTTCACAGTAGTATTTTCTGATTTAGTTTGAGGAACATGCCTGCTTTTTCTGGTTTATAATATCTGATAACACTCAGTTCATGATAGGCAACTCAAATTACTGGGCTACCTAATTCTATAATCAGGTATTCAATCTCTACTAGGGCTTATTAGCAAACTGATAATTCTTTCTCTAAGGGAAAATAATTACTTGTTAATGACTTGTTACCTGTATTTATGCCAAAACATAGGATTCTGTGTGCCATGGCTTACCACAAACACCACATAACATCCAAGTATGACACAGGTACTTTGAGTAACACTGAATTCCCTAGTCATAAAGTCCCAGTGAAAAAGCTACAGACATACAGCCCAAATCAGTTAAAATATCTACTCTTTTCTATTTTTCTCTCAATACTGGTAGCATTTTGAGCTACTCAATAAATGAATCAGAGCAACACACCCCCCAAAATTACATTTTTCCTGCAAAATACAAAAGGATGTATCATATGTTTTGTCTCATTATTTGTGGTAAACAGTATGAGGTACAGCAAATTATCATTCATTTTGGAAGGAATATCCTGTAATTTCCAGGCTTCTAAATTCCCCCAGAACTCTATTGAGGAATCAGTCTTCCAGATTTTAATAAGAATCATTTCTCACCCTCTGGCAATAAGAGCTTACAGACCTGGCATCTGGCAGACCTGCTGTTTTCTATTCATCGGGTTCTATCAGTCTTGTGAAATCAAGGTTTCAGAGCAGATTTGGGAGGAAGATAAAAGGTCTTGAGGGGTACAGGGCCAACAAAACAAGTTAATGAAGATATAATATTACTCCTATTAAATTAATGCAAACAAATCCTGGTTTATGCTGACTTGTGAGATGGAGAAGAAATACATATGTATAAATAAATATAAAATATTTAAATATATAAATTGTAAAGTGATAACAGATATGATGTGAAATAACATCAGCAATTGGAATCGCTAGCTAACTGAGTTTATGATAATCCACTCATTCTCTAAGATAGGTAGATCTGCTCAAGATAGTGGGCACATTAAGTCATGGTGCGATTGGAATCATCACCTCTATATCTCTTGCCTTCACTGGTGGCACTAATCTCCAGGACTCACCCAGGCATGTGATATTGCTAATTATTTTACTCTTTTGAGATAAAGTGTGTGATGGTTAATTTTCTGTGTCAACTTGACTGGGCATAGGATACCCAGATAGCTGGTAAGACATTATTTCTAGGTATGACTGTGAGGGTGTTTCTGGAAGAGATTAACATCTGATTGAGTAGACTGAGTAAAGAAGATCCACCCTCACCAGTGTGGGTGGACACCAAACAATCCACTGAGGGCCCAAATAGAAAAAGAGTTGAAGGAAGTGTGAATTTCTTCTCTCTTCTTGAGCTGGGACATCAATCTTTTCCTGTTCTCAGACATCAGACCTCCTGGTTCTTGGGACTTAGGACTCCAGAACTTATTCTATACACCCACCCCACCCGGGTTCTCAGGCCTTCAGACTTGTATTGAGTTATACCATCAGCTTTCCTTTTCTCCAACTTATAGACAGCAGACTGTAGAACTTCTCAGTTTCCATATGTGAGTCAATTCCTATAATAAATCCCCGTATATCTGAATGTATGTATGTATATAGGTATGTATGTGTGTATGTATGTATGTATGTATGTATCTATCTATCTATCTATCTAATATCTATCTCCTGTTGTTTCTGTTCCTCTAGAGAATCCTGACAAATAAAGGGGTGAGGATCAGGACCCTCCACCTGGCTCTTTCAACCATGGTAACCACAAGACAGAGAGTTACTGTGGCATTCTCTTAGCTGCTGGTTACATTTACTCTCATCTTAATTTGGGAACCAGAGTAACAACCACTTGTTTAGTCAAAGAGCCAGTGGGCCACATGAACACTTTTAATTTAAGTACTCATTCAGCATCTGATTTCAATAAGCTACCACTTGGACCAAAGGACTAAAGTGTTCTAGATTCCTAGGGATTAGGAATATAGAGACGGTAATAATCCAAATCGTCCATGAAATATATGGATTTTTCCATTTTTGTGTGCATGAGTGCTCTTGTAAACATCTATCGGACCTTTTGAGGAGAGTCAGGATAAAATTTGTAGCTCATGATTCTGTTCTTATAACAAAATCCTTCTCTAATCATGTCCACTATTTCATGTCTACTGTCCTGTTCTCTATGCTCCACTAAGAGTTCAAATACACTACCCTGGAGCAAAATTATTGTAAGATCATCAAAGTTTTAATAAACTTGCCTAATATCAATATTATTTTTCATCTCATTACTTAGAAATCGATCATGTTTGAATTCTAAAGGATAAGCAGGAATTCACATCAACGTGATTCTTTCATTTAACAGCTACCAAAACAGAATTAATTAAATGTAATTGCAAAATGGAATGAAGAAAATCCAAATTTTCTTTTAGATAGTCATAATGCACAAAAAAGATTTAAAAAATCTATTCAGTGTATTGACAGGTCAATAAAACAAGCAACTTTTAATGCTAATTTACCAATTATCTCTAATAGTGTTGTACCTTTTCCTTCTATCACTTGTTTAATTTCTGAGCAGGGCTTCCATTGGTGATTCTTAATTGGAAAAAAAAAACCTCACTTATGAAGACATCAATTAATTAAATATATGTACTTTTTTACTTTAGCAGTTTAGACACTGCGAGCATCTGTTTATCACATTGCTCAAATGCTTAAAAGAAGAAAAACCTGCCTTTCAATAATTTATGCTAGAAAAGCTTGTTTTTGATGTTTAAAGGTGATAAGATGTGATTCTAAACTTCTCTAGGCATGCAATTTCATTAGAAGGCAACATGTTACAAAGAAAGAGAACAAGTTTTTATATCAGAGAGTCCAACTTTGGCATAGTGGATCTGCCACTGGCTTTTTTTTTTTTTAACACAGACAAGAGATTTAACTTTTCTGAGCTTTAATTTATGAATCTTCAATTAGAAATAGAAATACCTATCTTGCAGGTTCAGCAATAAAGTATAAAAGGCATGTGGCCAGAGTATGGTGCATAGTTATTAATGCAGTTATTGATTATATGATTTAAAATAGACAAATTATGATATCATGGTTTCATAAAGATGTATTCTGCCTAAACACCTTTAAAAAGACAAGCAGTAGGTATCATTGATATATATCTTTGTCAGGTATTATGGCAGCAATATCTCCCTTTCCATGTCCTACCTACTTTTCAATCACCCTTTATGAATGACTGTGCAGAGTCACACTGAGGCTTAATTAATACTGAGCTTTGGGGAACCCTCAGCAGTTGTTGAATATGTGGGTAGAGGGGCCCAGGAGGCCAGGGCCAGGGACTTGCACACCATCTTTAATTAACAGATCAGTGTTTTTAACCATTTTAAATTTTGGTCTTTGGAGTAAGATTTAATCTGAAGGAAGAATTCTATGCTGCCCATATTTTGAAAACCACTAGCCTAGACCATTTCATCTTGGCCTTTTGAGGATAACAGATGTTGGTTAAAACCACAGACAAGAGCCATATGGATGTCACTTCCTGTTTCTCCATTAAATATTTTCTCTATCTTTATATAGCAGTTGGATATTTAATAGAGTCTCACCTGAGCACAAAGCCATGGTGAATGTGTCTTGTGCTTTTTGTCTCTGTAAAAGGAAATTTATGTTTTGTTCTAGTGTTTCCCCTTATACTAAAATGAAGTAAATTACTCTAATATCATCATTCAAAATATAAATATAATGTTTATTTTGAAATGTATATTTTTCCTTTTACAATCCCCAAAGCTTCTTATGTCCATTTCCTTTCTCCATGAGTTTAAATAATAATAGCTGCTGATTATACAACATCCCAAATTTGTTTCAACATTCCCTGATCTCTCCCGAAAAATGCCTACTTTGTCAAGCATTTTATTGCTACTCTTCCACCCTGTTCAGGTTTATATTTTTCTTCCATTTAGCATTTTACAAAATGGATTTGGTCATTTTTGTTTTTCTGGAAATGAGCAGGTCTGGGCTAAAATAAGAGGTCTGGGACTTCCGGAAAGGGGACGCAGGACTCTCGCAGCCCCCACCCCATGAGGAGAGTTTTCTTGAATCCTCTGGGAGGCTGAGCCTCTGGCAGCAGCAGCCTTGACCACCTGCCCCGCTGCCATCCTCGTGGGACACCTCCGCGCCGTCTCAGCTTTTGGAAACACCTCTACCTCCTGCGAGGTCTCCGGCTGGGGGGAAACTGCACTGGCCAGACAATAGCAACACAACTTTCTCAGGACCCTGATTTTCAGCACGGATAATTGTTTTTCTTCAGAGAAGATGGTGCCTATGAGTTCAATCCTGACTTCCTGGAGAAAACTCATGAATGGAACCAGAAAAGAGCAAGAAAAGCAATGAGGAATGGCATATCCCCCATCATCACTGATATTACTGCTGTTATTACTGATGATGCCAACCCCCAACGAAATACCAACGAAAGGATCTTTTCAGGCTGTAAATGGACATGGTAGTTTTCAGGCCAGAGATGAAGAAATATTTATAGAGTCCCAAGAGAGACAATACACAGAATGAAAGGTATGAACATGAAGTTACTTTATCCAGTGTGCTGCATGCTGGAAAAACCAAGCAAAGCCAACAGAAATCAGGACAGGAATAATCCATCTCCTTCCGAGGGTGCAGGGTACGGAACACCTTCGCAGAGTTCTCAAACCGGAGGGCCCCTGGTGATTTCACTAATGAGAGCTCCTTTAACACAAGGGATGGTTGTCACCATGGGTATTGGGCATTCACAATTTTCCTAAATCAGTTTTTCCTTCAGTTTTTAGTCTTTATCCTTCATTCAGTTGTAGTCAGAGCTCTCATTCCAGTGTAAATTGTCAAACCTGAAAGTTTCTGAGCAGAAGTCATTACATTCCTCTTCAACAAGCATTTGTTAAAGTGATCCTGTATGCATAGCCCGATGCTGGGAATTCTACCCATTTGATTAAACAAAGTCCCTTTCTCTAGGGAAAGAATTTGAAACTGAAACCTGAGAACATACCCAAGAACCTAATCAGCCACATGGGTTCATTAGTGAACTGAAGTGTTTATATAAAGCTTCAGTACCACTTTCTCTGAAGCAATCTATTTTTTCAGGAAATTCATCTCCATCAGGAAGTTGGAAACGTGGGGGAGAAGTAGGAGGCAGGGAAAACTTTAGTGCCATTGATACTTTGATCATCCCTGTACCCAAAAAATGTGAGATGTGTCGCTGTAATGATGATAGTGATTTTCCTTTAAAATGAATATGCCAGAAAGTACACAACCTAAGGGAACATTGTTCTTCAAAATAGACACTTTGGGAAACTGTTCCTCTATTTTAGCAATGTATCATTGTTAGAAATGTCTGATAAAATCCTTCTTAATAGCTATACAACCTACTGAGGAAAATCAGTGTCATTATGTAAAGTCCCATTGTGTGTTTTAAATACCACTTTATGGAACAGGGTTAAACCTGAATAACTTTTGGCTGTTGAGCTAATAGTGTAAACAAAACAAGCCTGGCTTTATAAAAACACCAATTTTTAAGAGCAATAATTAAGCAGTTTTTAAAATTATGCCTATAAATGTGTATAATCAGTTGGCAGCCCCAAAGTTTTGGGAGTACAAGGAATGAAGTATTCCAGGATGCAGATCCTATGGAGATATGGAAAAGTCATGCTCATCTTAAGAGGAGCAGTCTTGTTGTTTTATGTGGCATTAAGACAAATTTCTACCACAATTCTTACATTAATCCTGAATTTATGAATCCAAATTAAATTTTAACATGTTGGAATCAGATTAAATTTGGTGTGAGACCATGATAGATAAGATCATGTAGGATGCATGCTTTATTTCTTGGCCGACAGCTTCTTTCTAATGTTTTGTGGAGTGTTATTTTAAGTGTTGTATATAATGGTGCTTTTATGGTTATTAAAATTATATATAGTATTGCATTAAAAAAATAAAATAAGACATCTAGAGTCCTTAGAGATATTCCTGGAAACAATTGAGTTGTTGAGTCCCTACTACCTGGATTTGGGGTGCTTCTACTCAGTTAGGGGAATAGTAGATGCATATAGTTTGGGGCTGTCTTTATAAATCTTTATTGCATAAACACTCTTGGAAACAACTCTTCCTTTCCCTTGTACTCTGCACTTATCCTTAAGGACACTGCTTGGCCTAGCTGTAGCTATTGTGCCTTTCAACACCACCTTTCTGAAGCATCAAGATCTTTTCTTATCTATGATGGCTTTCTTTCCAAAAAGGTCTCTGAGGTCTCAGCAACTTCCTTTTATACAGCACTTGCAGTATCCACTAACAACAACAACAAAATATCCCAGTACAAAATAACAACAAGAACAAAAGTCCAAAACCTTTCATTCTAACAGCACTTAATCTATTCAGATCACAATTGAACACTGTTTTAAATCAAATCAAGGTTAAATTTTATCTCTTCAATAGCCATTAAAAACCAGCAAAACTATCATAAAATGCTACAAGAAATTTTTACTATGGATGTGTAACCTAAGAGAAAAACTTGATATCCATAAATACCTCTCAGAGCAAAGATATTCATTCTCTTATGTCTTATCATGGAAACAACAGAAACAAAAAACAATAACAATGACAAATCTAAGTCTCTAGTATTTACTTGAGTAATGTATAAGCTTACCATGGAATTATTTCTGAATGGAATATTGTGAGTTCCTATAAAATTATGATAACTGTATTTGTATTAACGTGAAAAAGATTTTTGCTGCCGTGTTAAGTGAAAACAAAACCAAACAAAAACAAGATGAAAGTATCAATACATATGAGATTGTGACTACATAAAAATACAAAAATTCATACCAAAAATCTAAAATGTCAATCCCAGTCTCCTAATTTATCCCTCCCCACCTTATCCCCTGGTAACCATAAGTTTGTTTTCTACATCTGTGACTCTACTTCTGTTTTGTAAATAAGTTCATTTGTACCCTTTTTTTTAGATTCCACATATAAGCAATATCATATGATATTTGTCTGTGTCTGACTTATTTCACTTAGTATGACAATCTCTAGGTCCATCCATGTTCCTGCAGATGACATTATTTTGTTCTTATTTATAGCTGCGTAATATTCCATTGTATATATGTACCACATCTTCTTTACTCATTCCTCTGTTGATGGACATTTAGGTTACTTTCATGTCCTAGTATTGTAAATAGTGCTGCAATGAACATTGGGGTGCATCTATCTTTTTGAATTATGTTTTCTCTGGGCATATGCCTAGGAGTGGGATTGCTGGGTCATATGGTAGTTCTGTTTTTAGTTTTGTTTTGTAGGGAGCTTCCATACTGCTCTTCACTACTAGATATTAAATAGATAACTAACAAGAACCTACTGTATAGCAAGGGAACTCTACTCACTACTCTGTAATGGTCTATATGGGTAAAGAATCTAAAAAAAGAGAGGATATATGTATATGTATAGCTGATTCACTTTGCTGTAAACCTGAAACTAACACAACATTGTGAATCAATTATACTCCAATAAACATTTTAAAAAATCTAAAATGAAATGCTCTACATTTTATTATGATTGAGGAATGAGGGATTTAGATAACTAAAGTTCATTAAAAGCACAGAAAATGTATAATCCTTATGTATAATCTTCTGGGATAGTTTTATTGTTTGTTTTGTTTTTTTATTTTACTCAGTATTATATCATTAGCCATTCCTAGTGTTCACAAGCATTCTTACCTCTTTCCCTAGCTTTCTCATAGTTGGTTAGGGTCATAGGATAAATTCTGACCAAGATATTCGAGGGAGTAGTGTGCATAACTTGTGGGCTACAATAATTGTTGATATACAACCACTTCCAATGCTCTCTTTTTATGATATTGTGATCTTGGAGGAACCCTGCTCCAGATGGTTGAGATGGTGTGAGGTCAATGGGTCAAAGCCGCCTGAATCTCTGAGCTACTTCAGAAAGGCCAAGCTCTTGAGAACCATCTAGACAAGTGATTAGCAACCATTGTCCATGAACAAAATCCAGCCCACTACCTGATTTTGGAGACAGAGTTTTATTGGAACACAGCCGGGCATGTTCACTAATGTATTGTCTATGGCTACTTTCATGCTATGATGACAGAAGTGAGTAGTTGCAATAGAGACCCTATGTCTCATAAAGCCTAAAATATTTACCATCTAGTGCCGTACAAGAAAGTTTGCTGATTCCTGCTCTAGACTGATGGCAGTATTAGAGTGAGAAATATTAAATCTTTGCTCTGCTTAGTCATCAAGCTCATCATATATTATTTTTTCAGCAGCATAATATGTCTATACTAACTACTATATTAATATTCATCCACATTGTAGAATATGGCTGTAGCTCATTCATTTTTAGTGCTATCCAATACTTCTTTTTGTGATTATAGCACAACTTATGTAACCATGCCTCTGCTCATGGACATTTGCAAATTTTGTTTCCTGGGTGTTTTTGCTACCAAAAACATGCTTCAAAGTTTTCAATTTCCTGTAATGGCAAAATAGCTCCTATTGGACCAAGCTTCCCACAGATAACAACTTTAAACTCTGGACACAATATAAAAAACAACCATTTTGGGGCACGGGAGAGTAGCCAAAAGCAGAGAGATACTTGCTGGGTCACCACTTGGAAGAAGGAAACTGTACCACATGAGCTTTTATGCCTTTTAGACTAAGGCCCCAGTATGTGCTATGCTAGGTGGGTAACACAGACATAAAAAACTTCTGTTGTTCCAGGCTTGAAAAACCAGAGGTTAGAATTTGGGAAAATTATGGCAACTGAAAAACAAGGAGAGAAATCATGGAAAGGAGAGAGACAAAGAGGGAAGACTAAAATTATTTGTATAATCTCTACTCAAATATCTGTGTGACTCCTGAACTTCACAGGTACTAGAAAGATTTCAAGCAGCCCAGTTAGGCTAAAAGATCTGAGGTGAAAGTTCAGTAGTCACTCACCACAGGGAAGACTTTTTGCAATTTGAATTTGAGTTAAGACAAGATAATTCCCTGCAAAAAGTTTTTCTTTGGAGGAACATAACAAAGTCTATAGTATCTACAATGTATAATTCACAAGACTCCAGACAAAGTATAACATACCCTGCCATATAAAAAGAAATAGGAAATTGTTATTTATACTCAAGAGAAAAGACAAGCAATAGAAACTGAACCTGGGATAAGATGGTGGAATTAGTTGACAAGGATTATTAAAGCAGCTGTTGTATGACCATGAGTATGAAGGAAAATTTGCCCCTAATGAATGAGAGAAAAATCTCAGACTATCAATAGAAACTTTAAATTCTTGAACAGAAAATGCCATATCTGAAATAAATATCTGGATGGACCTAATAGAAGATTAGTGATGACAAAAAAGCCAATAAACTTCAGGACACATGAATAAAAATAGCCAATGCAGATAGAGAAATTTAAAAATATTCAAAATCCTGTGGGCCAATTTCAGAAATTTTACATACATGTAACTAGAGCCTCTAAATTAAATGAGAGAAAAAAAATCAGCGAGAAAAAATATCTGAAATAATAATGCCTTCCAAATTGCTAAATTTGGCGAAAAATGTACCTGTACATTCAAGAAGCTCAGCTAACCTTAAGCTGAATACATATAAGCAACCACACCCAAGGAAATCATAGTCAGACGACTGAAAGCAAAAGATGAAGAAAAATATTGGAAGTGACAATTAAAAAGTGGGCAAAAGATCTGAACAGACGTCTCACAGAAGAAGATATACAAGTGGAAAATAAGCATATGAAAAACTGCTCAATATCATATGTTACTGGGGAATTATAAATTAAAATGACAATGAGATACTACTACACCCCTATTAGAAAGGTTAAACCCAAAGCACTAAAAACACTAAATGCTGGCAAGGATGCAGAGCAACAGGAACTTTAGCTCGTTGTTTGTGGGAATGCAAAATGGTACAGCCACTTTGAAAGATAGTTCGGTGGTTTCTTACTAAACCAAACATACTTTTACCATAGGATCCTGCAGTCACACTCCTTGATATTTACCTAGCTGAGCTGAAAACGTTTTTCTACAGAAAAATCTGTATACAAATGGATATGGCAGCTCTATTCATAATTGCCAAAACATAAAGGCAAAAGAGATGTCCTTTAGTAAGTGAATGAATAAATAAACCCAGACAATGGACTATTATTCAGTGATAAAAAGAAATGAGCTATCAAGTCAGGAAAAGACACAGAGGAATCTCAAGTATATATTGCTAATAAAAGAAGCTAGTCTGAGAAAGCTATACTCTGTATGATTCTAACTATATGACACTCTGGTAAAGGCAAAACTATGGAGACAGCAAAGAGATCAGTGGTTGCTAGGGATTCAGGGAGAGGGAGGGACTTATGAACAGGTGTCACACAGGAGGTTTTTAGGACAGTATAACTATTCTGTATGGTACAGAATATGGTACTTATATATTTATCAAACGCCATTGCATATACAGCACAGAGACAACTCTAATGTAACGAGAATTTGATCAGAATTGCACTAAATTTAGAGAATAATTTGAGGATAATTGACCTAGTCATGATTACAAAGATGTTTCAAAGTGTTATTTTATAAGTACCAAACAGGAATATTGTTGAAAGACATGTGTCATGTTTATGAAATTCTTAAGATAGTTTTATTAGTAATGGTAATACAAATAATACTTCCATAAATTAATATTAGCACTAATTTTTACTAGGTATTCTTGAAAGCATATATCATGTCCCATTCTCTGTCTTCACTTTTATTAAAATGTATGATTATATAATCCTAGAAAGATGTTTTTCTGTTTTGATTATCTGGCTTTAAGTTCAATCCATGTTAGTTTACTGAGATGATTAGAAGTTTCTTTGTAAAATTAGATAAAGGGAAATATATTTCATTAGTGAAGTCAGGACAATATTTTGGATTTGCGTTTTGATCCCTAAATGAACAATTAACCAAATAGTTACAACTTTGCATTTTATTTATCCCCAAATTGTTTTAGTCCAAGGACCTTTGGTTTTGGGGCTTTGCTTCAATTTTCTCACGTCTGTATACCAGTAATTTTCAAATGAAAAAGCATAGAGTATAACAACACATTTTTATATTAATATGCCCATAATATTCTTGCACATTTCAGAAACAATTAAAATAATAAAAAGAAACCTTAACTATGAAACAATGAGTTGAAATATAGTTACGTGTAATAGAAAGTTTTATGCTAGAGAACTGAAAAGGAAGTTAATATGTCTCATTCATATTCTAACTATTATTGCACAGTGTCAGTTAATTACTGTAGAGATGGGTAGGTGTTCTGCTCAATTTCCTAGTGTACTTTGGCATTGCCCTCTCCTTGTTCATTTTCTTGGTCTATTTGGAAAAGCAGTGCAGATTTTAGAATCTTCATTGAAATTTGACTGTTTGTTTTGATCCTCTTTCTACAGAGAAGATGTAAGAGCCCTGAGGAACTGTTAAATAACAATAAGGTGGAATTAAGTGGATTCTGATTAACTGGATAATACCATTTGTTCAGAGCAGAAAGAAAAGGTGGATAAAATATGAAAAATTAAAATGCTGACATTTGTTCTTTCAAAATAGAAATGACTTACTTTTATATAGTTTTCTTCAAGATGATAAAATAGTTACTGGATCTAGGAACTGATGCAATCTCATGGACTTCAGTTAGAAATGGGTACCGCTTTTACATTAATTGGTTGCTGTTGAATGTAGAGGAAAACAAGACCTTGAACTAGGCATTTCTAAAGAGGTCCTTTTGATTTCTGGTTTTGTATTTTAGTGTTGGCATATATATTGATATTATCCAATGGGTGTTCATGTAAAGGATGGATATGTCTAACCCTTAGCAAAGAATCATACTGATATATTTTCTCTATTTCCAGCAAAGAAGGATTTACATTCTTTCTCCTTAATCTATTCCATTGCTTTGCATACTTTAGAAACTGTCTGTATAACAAGCCAGGCCCATAACAAGCACTTGTTCCATCAAACAAGTTCTCATCAAACCTTAGTCTAAACACACATTCCTTTATGAAGATGATTATGGCCAAAATATGCCAAATCTTCAGAAAGTATCACTCATAATGTCTTCATGTAGCTCATAAATTGCTAAAAGAGAATAAACAAAGAGTAGAGTTGGTTCTCAAGTGATGGTGATGTTGCTTTTACTTATATGTTCTCATTTATTCTCTGCCAGAATGTTTATGTGCTGCTGTGTAGTCCCAGGCATGCCATCTGTTCCTATTGTCAGGGCCAGTAAGCTTTGGTGATGAGAGGGTGCTTCATTCTTGATTTCTGAAGGGATTAGTTAGCTACACACAGAGAAGCATTCTGGTTTTTGGCTACTTCCTATACTCTCAAACATATAAATCCTCCTGCAAATATGGGCAATGTGTTACATGGGAGACTAGATAAAAGAGTATGAAGCCAGTGGCAATCTAGTATAATCACATTACTTTAACAGTTAAGGGCATGGTCTTTAATCAAACACACTGCACTAAAATTTTGGCTCAGCTATTTACTAGCTCCATGACCTTGGGCAAGTTAATACCACACTTTAAGCTGTAGTATTCTCATTTGTGAATACTAGAGATAACAAAAGTACTTCTCTGTAATGTTTGTTTATGAAGTATGCATGCAAAACTCTTATCAAAGTGCCTAGCTTATTGTAAGCAGTCAATCTTCATTAGCTATTATTATTATGTGCTTTACTAAGTACAATAGCAATTTTAATCTTTTATTACTGACCTCAACTATACTGCAAAATAAAATTGAAACCTGTAAAATATATTGTGCTTTATTGTGGATTGAAGTAAAGATAAGTGATATTATATTGTCGAGCTCATATAATGTTATCCACGGCTGATTTGGGTGTAATATCTAGTTCTCTGACATGATCCAGATTTCTTTCCCCCAGCCTAGGATACTTGAATAGACATAGACATGTTTTTTAAAGACATGTAAGTTTATGTGGTGCATACACTTTGTTTCGCATGTTTTAGTTGAAGTAAAATATCCATCATTATTTGATTTCAGAATAAGAATAGTTTCAAAGTGTTGGCAACAACTGGCAGTATTGGAGAAAATATCAGAGAACACATGGAGGACTATGTTGTGACAATTCTGAAAATCATTGGGAGAGGGTACTTTTTTTTTTTTTTTTTTTGCGGTACGCGGGCCTCTCACTGTTGTGGCCTCTCCCGTTGCGGAGCACAGGCTCTGGATGCGCAGGCTTAGTGGCCATGGCTCACGGGCCCAGCCGCTCCGCGGCATGTGGGATCTTCCCGGACCGGGACACGAACCTGTGTCCCCTGCATCGGCAGGCGGACTCTCAACCACTGCGCCACCAGGGAAACCCTGGAGAGGATACAATTTTAATGAATTATTTTTGGCTAAAGAACATCCCTTGTCATTTATTCAAATAAATGCTAAAAGTCAACCTGCACATACATAAACAAAATAAATTAACCATTTTGAGAAATTTTAACTGAAGTCAATTAGCCAACAGAAATCCACCAGAGGCAGACTCCACTACCCATTCCTCAGTAAAAAGAGATTGTCTCTTTTCTAGATAATTATTTTATTTTTGTAAATCACATTCCCTTTTTAGAGATGTTTTTAGATATTTTATTATCTTTTGTTTGTTTGTTTTGTTTTTTTAGCGGTACGCGGGCCTCTCACTGTTGTGGCCTCTCCCGTTGCGGAGCACAGGCTCCGGACGCGCAGGCTCAGTGGCCATGGCTCACGGGCCCAGACGCTCCGCGGCATGTGGGATCTTCCCAGACTGGGGCACGAACCTATGTCCCCTGCATCGGCAGGCGGACTCTCAACCACTGCACCACCAAGGAAGCCCTTATTATCTTTTAACTTTCTCTCCTAGACATTCTAAGAATTTTCCTGCAAGGAGTTCCAAGAATGTTCCGTACCAAGATGTACTTTATAGAGTTAGCAATGCCTTACCAAATGTTTACTGTGTTCACATGATCATTTTCCCAAATGTAGTGTTTTCCATTATTCTTGGTCAATGCCTCATAGTTACTGCAATCCAGATATACTTAACTAAGTGGTACAGATTTTGTAATATAAAAATGTTTGCAGAAAATGTATTTAGCTTATAATCTTTGCATTTGGCTCAGTTATATTTTCTGGTACTACCCACTCTTCCTCTACATCATTCTAGTATTATTTGCCATTCATATCAGTAGATTGTGATATAAATTAATAAGTTACATAAGATTTTCTTTAGTGTATAATGTGCTTCAAATACCACTGAGGTCTAAAGCACAGCATGAATAATACAGACTTTCCATTAAGGATCAAGGATTTCACAGTGCAGTGATGGAGACAGAGGTGAACAATTGATCAGAATTTGCATCGTGAGGAATATGCTAAGATGGTGGCAGAAGGCACCATGAGGCTGGGGAGGGCTGCATTTAACTGTGGTTAGTATTCCAGCCTCCAAGCATGGGAACCAGTCAGATCTTGTAATAAATTGCAGCTTCTGAGGTGTCCATCAGAAGGCAACAGGCAGCCCTCTAGGAGGGAGACATCATGTTGATGAGGCTTTGCCTTATTTTGGTTCTTCAAGTCTATCAGGTTCATCCCTTCCTTAGGTCTCCAGCTGATACTATTGCTTCTACTAGGAATCATATTTTGTAAGGTTATTATCATGGCCAATGCTTTCCTGCCATTCAGGTCTGAGCTCAAATGTCACCTTTTCAGGTAGTTCTTCCCCCATCTTTTTTGAGTTGTCTCCTTCATTTTCTTTATGGCATTTCTCAGTCTTGATCATTTACTTGTTTTCTTATTGATCATCTTTCTTTCCACTCTCCTGTGCCCCTCCCATTTCAACGCAAATGTCATGAGGATAAAGCTCTTGCCTTATTCCCTGCTCTGTCCTCAGCAGCGAGGGACAGTACTGGATCACTAGAGTTGCTCAAAAACTATGGATGAGTACATGAATGATAATGAGTGAATAAAAGCATTGGAGATCAAGTTAGAAAGTCTTAATTTTAGGGTAGTCCTTCACCCACTGAAAGGATTGAAGAGTAACAGCCATATAAGGGACTTGCAGTGAGGCTGACTAATGATGAGCTGCCAGTGTAGAATTTCTTCGAATTCTTCCTTTTGGGACTGTTAGAGTGTGGCGAGGGCCTGGACCTATAGGTAAGGATTAAATGAATCTTCAAGGAACACAGGAGCCGAAGGGTGAAAAAAATCAATTCATTGTTTTACCTACCCCTTAAAAAAGAGTAAAAATCTTCAGGCAAAAGCTTCACTGACATCTGAGTTAGCTGAAAATTAGCTTTCCAAAAGAAGTGTACTCATAATTGACCCATTAGAGAGAAGTAACTGGTTTTTTCAATTAACTGGCACTGTCTTTGCCTTGTACTTCACCAGCACAATGATAGTATTCTATCACAAACATCATGTTTTAATAGAATTAAAATCTGGACAGTAAGAGACATGAACATAATCTCTTTTTGGCCCTTCACACAGATTGGGTTAAGGTCCTGGGTCCTTGCAGTGCCAGTTTATTATTAGGCTAGTTTATTCTGGGGATGATGCCCAGTAGTGTGTTTCTAAAGAGACATTAATATTTTAACCTTTTTTTTTTTTTTCCAGCCACACCATCTGGCTTGTGGGATCTTAGTTCCCTGACCAGGAATCGAACCCTTGCCTGCTGCAGTGAAAGCATGGAGCCTTAACCACTGGACAGCCAGGGAATTTATTTGTCATAGTGAGTGACATAAGTCAGACAGAGAAAGACAAAAATATTGCTTATATGCAGAATCTAAAAAAAAAAAAAGACACAAATGAACTTATTTACAAAACAGAAACAGACTAGCAGACTTAGAGAACTTTTTATGGGGTGGGGGGGAGGGGGAGAAAGGGATAGTTAGGGAGTTTGTGATTGACATGTACACACGGCTATATTTAAAATGAATAACCAACAAGGACCTACTGCATAGCACAGGGAACTCTGATCAATACTATGTAACAACCTAAATGGGAAAAGAATTTGAAAAAGAAAGATACATATATATGTATAACTGAATCATTTTTCTGTACACCTGAAATAAACACAACATTGTTTATCAACTATACTTGAATATAAGATAAAAAGTTAAGAAAATAAAAAATAAATTCATAAAATAAACATAACCATAACACAGGGAACTCTACTCAATATTCTGTAATAACCTATATGGGTAAAGCATCTGAAAAAGAATGAATTTATGTATATGTATAACTGGATCACTTTGCTGTACACCTGAAACTAACACAACACTGTAAATCAATGATACTTCAATAAAAATTTTTTTAAAAACATAAAAAATAAAGAGACATTGATAGACAACATCACACTATTATAGAGTTTATTCCAGAGTTTCAAGGTTTAATACAAAGGTTTCAGCTAAAATTTGTTTACATATAATAAAAAAATTTTAATTTCAGTAAGCTAGGAACACAAGCAAAACATCTCACTCTGCTAAATGGCAGAACCAAAAAACTACACTAAGCTTCATATGCGTTAGTCAAAATAGAAATATTCTCACCAAGGTCTGTAAAAATGAGATGAGCATACCCATTGTCATTGCTTTAGTCAATATTTCAGTGGAGACAAACTATACAAAGAAAATTTTTAAAGCATGTAACTATTTGAAGTGACTATTATTGTCTACTTGTACAATCTAAGCAAATTAATAAAAATTTTACACTAATAAGAATCTATTAAGATAACTAAATAAAGATCAACATATAAATAAGTAGAACTTTTCTGTGTAAATATATGCCAGAATTTATACAGGAATAAAATAAAATAATATCATTAATACTGTAAGAAAACCAGTAAAACACTTAGGAATGATCCTAAGAAACGATCATGAAAAAAACTATAAAACTTTTCTGAGTGACACATCCAAATCAATTAATCAGTCCTCGATGAATAGGATTAATATTAAACATCAATCTTATGAACTTAATGCCATTTCTATCAAGATCCAAGAAGAATTTATATAAAATTTGACTAATTTTCAAATCAGTTTGGAAGGAAAAATTCCAAAATAATTTCAATATTTTGAAAAGCAAAAACCAAAATCAGGAACGGTCTGTAGGGGTGTGTATACCCATATATATAAACATACTTAAAAGCCATAGTAATTTAAAATATTGTATTGCACATAAAGACAGGTAGAGAACCATAACTTTAAAAAATGTTCAGAAAGAAATATTAATATCTAACATTTAATTTGTGAAATAGGTGGCATTGTAAATTATGCTTGTAAGATGGATCAGGGAAAATAAATGATTAAATAAATGATATTGTGAAAATAGGTTATCATCTGGGGGGAACAAACAGGTTAAATCATTACCTTGCTCCCTTCTGAAACATAATTCTAGATAAATTAAAGAACAGAATATAAAATAATGAAAAGCAAAAGAAAACAAAAGTAAAGAAAATATAACTGACTTTAAAAATCATCTTAAAATGAGAAATGCCTTTCTGATTAAGATACATAACTTGGAAGACATAAAAGAGTAGATTGACAGATCAGATGGTATGTAAATCAAACACTTGAGTGCAATAAGACACCACATGCAAAGTTAAAAGACAAATAACAGACTAGAGGAAAATATATGCAATACATTTAACTGAAAAGCGGTCCTGTGCAGAGTACAGGCAGACTGAGAAGAAAAGCAGACCAACTGAAAAATGTGAAAAAGCTGTCATCACATTTTCACAAAAGAAACATGATGGAAAACAAACATGTAAATGTCATATAATTTTTTTCTTATTGAGAGGGTTCTATTTTTACTAGGATGAAAATAAGGTTGCCTTGGATACTAAGATCCATCTTAAGGAAACCCTGCACCTAAAGTAGTTTTTCTAATACAATTGTATGTATGAAACTTTGCTGCTATAGATTAATTTTAGCAGAATATGAAAATTAAATTTTAGGACTATTCTTTTTCTGTAATGGTGTGTTCATTGGACTGACTGCCCTAAAAATACATAAAGGTAATCATTTATGTAGTCAGTGAATGATTAAAAAATAGTAGTAGTAGTTAATCAACTTGATTAGTCTCTCTTTCAGCCACAATCTGACATTTAGACATTGGTATTGGAATAGTTGACTGCCTTAGCCACTTTCATTCAACAAATAATACTTATGTGCCAGGTAATTGTTTACTAGAAGTGTAAAAAATAGACAAAAATTTCTCTGTCTAGAGATCTACTTGCTTTTCCAACTTCCTGTACTGTAAAGCTGTAAGTTAGACATAGCTCTTCCTGCCTACTCTTGGCTCTCATGAAATTTTGTACATTGTTCTATTATAGTACTTATTATAGTAAATGTATTTGAACACTTACAGCTCTTTTCCACTCTTAAAATGTTTACCTCATTTGTTCCCCGCACCGAGTACTGTGCCCAGATTCTGCATGGTATAGTTTCTGTATTCATCTGTCTTGCTCTTCAATCTTGGGGCAGTGGTTTGCCCTGTGTTTTCCCCTCCCTTGTGGAACCAAAATTTGTTGTTTTTTTTAGTTTCTTCAGCTTTTCCTTTTTATTAGGACGGAGTGGCAACTTTCAAGCTTACATGCAAAGCTGGAAACTAGAGTCCTTGCCATGCTACATATTAAGAGTAATATCTCTGCTCCTCATAGATATATTTCTGAGTTCATTCACTGTTTTGACATAGTATACATATAAAGAGATTTCTAGAGAATTGGGCACCTCATCACATTGCTTTTTGTTTTTTTGTTTTTTGTTTTTTTTTGTGGTACGCGGGCCTCTCACTGTTGTGGCCTCTCCCGTTGTGGAGCACAGGCTCCGGACGCGCAGGCTCAACGGCCACGGCTCACGGGCCCAGCCGCTCCGCGGCATGTGGGATCCTCCTGGACCGGGGCACGAACCCGTGTCCCCTGCATAGGCAGGCGGACTCTCAACCACTGCGCCACCAGGGAAGCCCTCACATTGTTTTTTTTTTTTTTAAAAATACTATGACTTTCCAACATGCAAAGAAAATCTTGATTATTAAGATTGAAATCCATATTAAAATATACTTTAAAAGTAAAAGGAATATTCTTGCTAATTGCCTTGCAAAACAGATATGTTATTGGTTTTATAATTAATTACAGGTATTATAGATACTTGATTTTATTTCCAGAATCCAGAAGAATGTAATTAAAAAAATAAAAACCTAACCCTAACCTAAGAGATGAAAAAACATATTGGCCATTTCAATACTCTCTCAGGAATGATGAGAGATGATGAAAATTCCCAGGTAGCCTCTTGGTGGTTCTTAAATCCATTTGTAAAACTTTCATTCACATGCTACATAAGAACATCCATAATGGCAGGAATAGATTGGATCAGACTTCACAAAAATATTTGTGAGGTGATTTTCTGAAAAATTTAATTAGTGGCTGAATCTTGCCTTATCTTTAATTTACATAAACTGTAACTTTGCTGTACAAGTAGAACAACTGTTAACTTCTACATGATGTCCAATTTAACCATTGAATAGTTATAAATGGATGTTATTTGTGCAATTCACAGGCTTGGGATATGTTTTAGAAACGGTTTTTAAAATTTCTTGTTGGATAGAATCTCTCTCTTAGAGAAAGGCTAATGGTCTAACTGTTACACAAAAGCTTATGCTCTATCATTCAAGAAACACTTATCAAGCACCTTCTTTGTGTTTGACATTAAAGAATGTAGATACAGTATGTAGCAAGATAAACCCATTTCCTGCTCATGTAGAATATATTGCCTCATGTATAGAAACCATTAACCATGAAAGGCATCCAAAGTAAATGTTAAAATGCTGTCTAGAAAACATAATCAGATATAGTTTGCCTAAAAATCTAAGTGCACCATTCAGATGAATAATTCTAGTTTTTCCTAACAATATTCATGCACAGTTGCTCTTAGTTAAATGTAAGACTCAAGAAAGCATTGAATGTTCTACTAAAGAATGAACATATGGTTTCCTAACCAGGAGTGTGCTTCAGAATTATCTGGGGATATTTTAGAAATACCTGTGCCTTGGCTCACTCTTAGAAATTTGTCTTCCTTAAACATCTCTGTATTAAGCTGGTTTTCTTCGTCGTTCGTGTTTTGTTTTGTTTTGTTTTGTATTTTTTCAGTACGTGGGCCTCTCACTGTTGTGGCCTCTCCCGTTGCGGAGCACAGGCTCCGGACGCACAGGCTCAGCGGCCATGGCTCATGGGCCCAGCCACTCCGCGGCATGTGGGATCTTCCCGGACCGGGGCACAAACCCATGTCCACTGCATCGGCAGGCACACTCTCAACCACTGCGCCACCAGGGAAGCCCCCTCGTCGTTCTTACCAAGCTAAGAGCTGTGTGATATTAAAAATTCTTATTAGAGAGCCTATATGCCTCATCAATAGCAATAATTTGAAGGAAAATAAGACAAAGAGAGACATGTAGTGATTAACTACATTAATCAATAAGAAGAGAACAAGCAACACCCAGGGTCCCGAGTGAAAGAAGTTTGTTATTGGTTAGTGATGCTCTCCGTGTGGAACTTTAGAAGGAGTTGACTCCTAAGATAAGTGGACTAGTAGAACAGAGAGAAGGAAACTTCTACTTGTTCCATGGGTTTGGAAAATTTAAGAAAATGACTAACGGATTCTCTTAGGCGTCTTATGATTTCCAAACTGGGTGCACTTGAATAGTTTCATTTTGATTATGAAGATCCTAGAAAAAAACAAAAATAGAGTGACCACTAAGGATCAGTGACCGTCTGAAAAATGCTAGGGAAAATACTATCTCCAGGTAAGCTTTGCTAAGCATCTAACCAAAATAAGTAATGAGCCCTTAACAAATGATTCCATCCAACTGAAATCCCTTCCTGGGGTTTGTACTAAACTCTTTTAAGTTAACAACTTCTTACAAAATATATTGACTAAGCATGTGCTTGTATTAACTATACAGTTATTTGTGCCTTTATGAATGTTAGAATAAAATGTTTCTACAAAGGTACATATACCTTGAATGTTATATTTACCAATATTGCTGCTTACTAAAATAAAACACATTAATAAGGAGTTTGTCCATGTGAATGTGCCAATTTGATTTCTGCTGTCATTAGGAATGCAGATGGTGAGATCCCAGATCATTCTTCTTTCTGTTTTGACTAGAAATAATAAATGGATCCTTAATTAGTATGCAAGGAAATATGCTGTAGTCTGTAATACAAATGCATTATGTTTACTAGGTTAATTATATTATTATTACCAAGGAAATCATAAAGCTTCGTGCAGAAAATCTTTTCAGAGTGAATCAGTGAGAGAAACAAAAGAGGATTTGGATTTAGACTTGAAGAGTGTTTGGGTTATTTTATGTTTTGCATATCTATCCACTTTTATCAGTTCTTTTGTCTCTGTTTATTTGTGACACCTTTAGAGGGAAAAAAAGACTTGAGTTGTCAGCAACCTCCTATCTCTAACTTCTAGGAATTCTTTAAAAAGAGGAATTCTTTCTATTGCTACCCCTCTATTTTAAACTTCAATTAGCATTTTTCTTCAATAATTTTTCTTTTCATGTCAATTTTTGAAGGAGGAGGTGAATAGGAGTTCATATTTGGAAAAACAGAAGATGTGAGAATACAAAGCTAGTATTTAGATTTGGGTCCAGAGAGTTGGCAAGAAAGTTGATAAAGAGAAGAATTCAAAATAATCAGTGGACAGTTTGAAGAAAGCTCAGATGTGTTCTCTACAAAAAAGTAAAGGAACTGAAAGAAAGAAGGAAATCACTTCTATATCAACAAACCCTCACTTTCTCCACAAATTGCCAGTGGGATCCAGTTTACTTTTGATCTAGCTTTACATGTTCCTGAGATAAAACTCAGGCCATTGATCCACAAGCTGTGCATATACCAGAACTTTTTTCGATATATAATGTGCTGTGTTGGAAATATACAACCCAAATCTATGAAGAAGTGTTTTGTTTTTTTTGTCAAAGAATCCTTCCTCTGCTGTAATAATCAATTTTTCATATTAGTTTTGTAGATCAAGGAATAAAACTTCCAAGAAGTTCTTCTCAAGCTTAAAATTCTACAGCAAATTTTGCTTAAAAAATTCTATATAAGCATAAACATTTCTTTTTAACTATTGCGAGAAGGGAAAGACTGATTAGAAAATGAACCTTTTGATTATGCTAGTATTTTCTATTAATGATTCTTTTATTTGTATATGTTATAAATATCCAATGGGAGTTTGACAAGATTAATACTTTTCAAGGGGACTGCGAGATCAAAACTGCTTTCATAATAATAAGGTTTTATTTGCTTTTTGAATACATTTTTGCTGATGGTACAGAAGCAATGGTGGACAAAACAGTAAATGTCTTGGCCGAAAATCAAAACAGTGGTATGAGACTGTTGCAGTGGTCCTTGTTACTTTACTATCATGCACTCATAGTTAAAAATTTAAAATACCTGGATAGTTTCACTTAAGTGTCCTTAATGGAAATGGAGAATTTATTAATTTCATAAAATCTCTAACTTTGAGTACATCATGCTTTATTAGTCTGTGAGACAAAATGGGAAATTAGAGTAAAACATTTCTGTTGGTTTCCAAAGTAAGTTGGATGCCTCAAAATAAAGTGCATTTGTGCAATTGTTTGGTTGTAAGTTGAAATAGCAGCTATTTTTTTTTTAATGGGACAACAGTTTTACATGAAAGAATGAATGATAGACAAACATACAGTCTACCGGTGGAGATGACAAAAGCAGGCATGAGACGCTAAGGCTGTTGCTGCAGCCACCAAGAAACCTGTGTGCCAGCACAGGTCACTGTCCACACCTCCCATCCCGGGAGCCTGTGCAGCCCGCCACTGTCAGGGTCCCCGTGATCCAGAGACAACTTCCCTGGAAGAACACATGGTGCGCCTCAGGCTGGTGCAATGTCACGCCGGCCTCTGCCCCCACAGGCTTGCTCCGCATTCCATACCCCTCCTTCCCTCCCAGCCTGAGTGAGCCAGAGCCCCATAATAGCTGCTACTTTAATCCCGTCCTGTCTGGGTGGGGAACAGATGCTCTCAGGCGACCTACACACAGAAGCGGGGCCAAATCCAAAGCTGAACCCCAGGAGCTGTGCAAACAAAGAAGAGAAAGGGAAATCTCTCCCAGCAGCCCCAGGAGCAGCAGATTAAATCTCCACAATCAACTTGATGTACCCTGAATCTCTGGAAGACCTGAATAGACAATATTCATCCCAAAATTGAGGCGGTGGACTTGGGGAGCAACTGTAGACTTGGGGTTTGCTTTCTGTCTAAATTGTTTTTGGTTTTGTTTATCTTAGTTTAGTATTTAGAGTTTATTATCATTGGTAGATTTGTTTATTGATTTGGTTGCTCTCTTCTTTTTTTTAATATATATATAGATACATATACATTTTTTCTTTTTCTCTTTTTCTGAGTGTGTATGCTTCTTTGTGTGATTTTGTCTGTATAGTTTTGCTTTTACCATTTGTCCTAGGGTTCTCTGTCCATCTTTTTGGTGCGTTTGTTTGTTTTTGTATAGTCTTTAGTGCTGGTTATAATTGGTGGATTTGTTTTTTGGTTTGGTTGCTTTCTCCATTCTTTCTTTTTCCTTTTTCTTTATTATTTAAAAAAATTTTTTTTTACTTTTAAAAGTTTTTTTAATTTTTATTTTAATAAATTTATTTTAATTATTTTTTTTCTCTCTCTCTTTCTCTCTCTTTCTTTTTTTCTCCCTTTCCTTCTGAGCTGTGTGGCTGACAGGATCTTGGTGCTCTGGCCAGGTGTCAGGCCTGTGCCTCTGAGGTGGGAGAGCCGAGTCAGGACATTGGTCCACCAGAGACCTCCTGGCTCCACGTAATATCAAAGGGTGAAATCTCTTCCAGAGATGTCCATCTCAATGCTAAGACCCAGCTCCACACAATGAACAGCAATCTACAGTTCTGGACACCCTATGCCAAACAACTAGCAAGACAGGAACACAGTCCCACCTATTAGCAGAGAGGCTGCTGAAAATCATACTAAGTTCACAGACACCCCAAAACATACCACTGTATGCAGTCCTGCCCACCAGAAAGACAAGATCCAGCCACATCTACCAGAACGTAGGCAGCAGTCCCCTCCACCAGGAAGGCTACACAACTCACTGAACCAACCTTAGTCATTGGGAGCAGACACCAAAAACAACAGGAACTATGAACCTGCAGCCTGCAAAAAGGAGACCTCAAACACAGTAAGTTAAGAAAAAATGAGAAGACAGAGAAACAGCAGTGAAGGAGCAAGGCAAAAACCCACCAGACCAAACAAATGAAGAGGAAATAGGCAGTGTACCTGAAAAAGAATTCAGAGTAATGATAGTAAAGATGATCCAAAATCCTGGAAATAGAATGGAGAAAATACAAGAAACGTTTAACAAGGACCTATAAGAACTAGAGAGGAAACAAACAATGATGAACAACACAACCAATGAAATTAAAAATTCTCTAGAAGGAATCAATAGCAGAATAACTGAGGCAGAAGAACGGCCAAGTGACGTGGAAGATAAAATAGTGGAAATAAGTACCACAGAGCAGAATAAAGAAAAAAGAATGAAAAGAATTGAGGACAGTCTCAGAGACCTCTGGGACAACATTGAATGCCCCAAAATTCGAATTATAGGGATCCCAGAACAAGAAGAGAAAAAGAAAGGGACAGAGAAAATATTTGAAGAAATTATAGTTGAAAACTTCTTTAATATGAGAAAGGAAATAGTCAATCAAGTCAAAGAAGTGCAGAGACTCCCATACAGGATAAATCCAAGGAGAAACACACCAAGAAACATATTAATCAAACTATCAAAAATTAAATTCAAAGAAAAAATATTAAAAGCAGCCAGAGAAAAACAACAAATAATATGCAAGGGAATCCCCATAAGCTTAACAGCTGACCTTTCAGCAGAAACTCTGCAAGCCAGAAAGGAGTGGCAGGACATATTTAAAGTGATGACAGGGAAAAACCTACAACCAAGATTATTCTACTGAGCAAGGATCTCATTCAGATTTGACAGAAATTAAAAACTTTACAGACAAGAAAAAGCTAAGAGAATTCAGCACCACCAAACCAGCATTACAACAAATGCTATAGGAACTTCTCTAGGCAGGAAACACAAGAGAAGGAAAAGACTTACAATAACAAACCCAAAACAATTAAGAAAATGGTAATAGGAACATACATATCCATAACTACCGTAAATATAAATGGATTAAATGCTCCAACCAAAAGACATAGACTGGATGAATGGATAAAAAAATAAGACCCATATATATGCTGTCTACAAGAGACCCACTTCAGACCTAGGAACACATACAGATTGAAAGTGCAGGGATGGAAAAAATACTCCATGCAAATGGAAATCAAAAGAAAGCTGGAGTAGCAATTCGCATATCAGGCAAAATAGACTTTAAAATAAAGACTATTACAAGAGACAAAGAAGGACACTACATAATGATCAAGGGATCAACCCAAGAAGAAGATGTAACAATTGTAAATATTTATGCACACAAAATAAGAGGACCTCAATACATACAATACAAATACCTCAATACAAACTCAAATGCTAAAAGCCATAAAAGGGGAAATCGACAGTAACACAATCATAGTAGGGGATTTTAACACCCCACTTCCATCATTGGACAGATCATCCAAAATGAAAATAAATAAGGAAACACAAGCTTTAAATGATACATTAAACAAGATGGATTTAATTGATATTTATAGGACATTCCATCCTAAAACAACAGAATACACTTTCTACTCAAGTGCTCATGGAGCATTCTCCAGGATAGATCATATCTTGGGTCACAAATCAA
This sequence comes from Hyperoodon ampullatus, assembly GCF_949752795.1. Taxonomy (NCBI): domain Eukaryota; kingdom Metazoa; phylum Chordata; class Mammalia; order Artiodactyla; family Ziphiidae; genus Hyperoodon; species Hyperoodon ampullatus. The sequence continues at coordinate 5,865,824 of NC_136925.1, forward strand.
GCCTTGGTAAATTTAAGAAAATTGAAATCATATCAAGTATCCTTTCCAACCACAATGCTATGAGACTAGATATCAATTACAGGGAAAAATCTGTAATATATACAAACACATGGAGGCTAAAAAATACATTACTAAATAACCAAGAGATCACTGAAGAAATAAAAGGGGAAATCAAAAAATACCTACAAACAGGGCTTCCCTGGTGGCGCAGTGGTTGAGTGTCCGCCTGCCGATACAGGGGACACGGGTTCATGCCCCGGTCCAGGAAGATCCCACATGCTTTGGAGCGGCTAGGCCCGTGAGCCATGGCCACTGAGGCTGTGCGTCCGGAGCCTGTGCTCTGCAACGGGAGAGGCCACAACAGTGAGAGGCCCGCGTACCACAAAAAAATAAAATAAAAATAAATAAAGTGCAAGATGAACCAATAAATTTTATTGTAATCTAATATGTAATAGAGTATGAAAAGTTTGTTGATAGGACTTCAGAATCTACATTGCAACTAATATTTAAGGAATTATATTTATTAATTTTTGGTGTAACATCACAGAAGAATATTTTAAGTTATCTGAAAAGGTTACTAAACACTCCCTTTTTCAACTACGTACATTTTTTAAGGCTGCATGTTCTTCGTATTTTTCAGTCAACACAAGTAGTGCAACAGATTGAATGAAGAAGCAGATATGAGAATCCAGCTTTCTTCTATTAAGCCAGAAATTAAAGAAATTTGCAAATATATGAAACAATGCCACTCCTAATTTTTTTTTTTTTTTTTTTTTTTTTTTTTTTTTTTTTTTGCTGTACACGGGCCTCTCACTGCTGTGGCCTCTCCCATTGTGGAGCACAGGCTCCAGATGCGCAGGCTCAGCGGCCATGGTGCACGGGCCCAGCTGCTCCACGGCATGTGGGATCCTCCCAGACCGGGGCACAAACCCGCGTGCCCTGCACTGGCAGGCAGACTCTCAACCACTGCACCACCACGGAAGCCCCACTCCTAATTTTTTGAAGTTAAACTTTAAAACAAAGATGACAGAAACAGATGGAGAGACATACCATGTTTCTGGATTGGAAGAATCAATATTGTGAAAATGACTATACTAACCAAAGCAATCTACAAATTCAATGCAATCCCTATCAAATTACCAGTGGCATTTTTCACAGAGCTAGAACAAAAATCGTACATTTTGCATGGAAACAAAAAAGACCCCCAACAGCCAAAGCAATCTTGAGAAAAAAAAAAAAAAAAAGAGCTGCAGGAATCAGGCTCCCAGACTTCAGACTATAGTACAAAGCTACTGTCATCAAACAGTATGGTACTGGCACAAAAACAGAAATATAGGTCAATGGAACAGGATAGAAAGCCCAGAGATAAACCCATGCACCTATGGTCACCTAATCTATAACAAAGAAGGCAAGAATATACAATGGAGAAAAGACAGTCCCTTCAATAAGTGGTGCTGGGAAAAGTGGACAGCTATATGTAAAAGAATGAAATTAGAACACTGCCTAACACCATACACAAAAGTAAACTCAAAATGGATTAAAGACCTAAATGTAAGGGCAGACACTATGAAACTCTTAGAGAAAAACGTAGGCAGAACACTCTTGGACATAAATCTCAGCAAGGTCTTTTTTGACCCACCTCCTAGAGTAATGAAAATAAAAACAAAACAAAACTAATGAGACATAATTAAACTTAAAAGCTTTTGCACAGCAAAGGAAACCATAAGCAAAAAGAAAAGACAACCCTTGGAATGGGAGAAAATATTTGCAAACAAAGCAACTGACAAGGGATTAATTACCAAAATATACAAGCAGCTCATGCAGCTCAATATAAAAAAAAACAAACAACCCAATCAAAATATGGGCAGAAGTCCTAAACAGACATTTCTCCAAAGAAAACATACAGATGGCCAACAAACACACATGGAAAGATACTCAACATCACTAATTATTAGAGAGATGCAAATCAAAACTGCAATGAGGTATCACCTCAAACCACTCAGAATGGCCATCATCTGAAAATCTACAAACAATAGATTCTGGAGAGGGTGTGGAGAAAAGAGAACCCTTTTGCACTGTTGGTGGGAATGTAAATTGATACAACCACTATGGAGAACAGTATGGAGTTTCCTTAAAACTTAGAATAGAATACCATATGACCCAGCAATACCATATGACCCAGCAATCCCACTCCTGGGCATATACCCAGAGAAAACCATAATTCCAAAAAGATACATGCACCCAGTGTTCATTGCAGGACTATTTACAATAGCCAGGACATGAAAGCAACCTAAATGTCCATCAGCAGAGGAATGGATAAAGAAGATGTGGTACATATATACAATGGAATATTACCCAGCTATAAAAAAGAACAAAATAATGCCATTTGCACCAACATGGAAAGACCTAGAGACTGTCACACAGAGTGAAGTAAGTCAGAAAGAGAAAAACAAATATTGTATAATATCGCTTATATGTGGATCTAGAAAAATTGTACAGATGAACTTATTTGAAAAGCAGAAATAGAGACACAGATGTAGAGAACAAACTTATGGTTACCAAGGGGGGAAGGTGAGGGGGCTGGGATGAATTGGGAACTTGGGATTGACATATGTACACTACTATGTATAAAATAGATAACTAATGAGAACGTACTGTAGAGCACAGTGCACTCTACTCAGTGCTCTGTGGTGACCTAAATGGGAAAGAAATCTAAAAAAGAGGAGATATATGTACATGTATAACTGATTCACTTTGCTGTATAGCAGAAACTAACACAACATTTTAAAGCAACTATACTCCAATAAAAATATTTAAAAAACAAGCCTATGTTATTTATTTTAACATATAATGGCATTATTATTGCTATTATGAAAATATTTATAAATACATATATTTTTTAAATTTCTGTTTTAATTGCTAATATGTTAAATATTGATAGATATAACCCACATAAACAGAAGCTCTTTGGCATCCTCAAAAATTTCTAAGAGTAAAGACCTTTTGAGACCAAAGTGTTTGAGAACCTGTGGGTTAGGTTCCTCTGGTTCCCTATGTCAATGTGGGGTTATCTTTCTCTACTTCTTATTATGTCATAGCTTTGGGGAGAAAATTTCACACCTACACATAGGTAGAGATAATACTATATTAAACCCCTGTATTCTCATACCTAACTTCAACAATTATGAACATTTTACCAATCTTGTTTCAACTATTTCTTCTTCCCATGAACATTTTATTTTGTGTAAGTGTTTTAAAAACAAATCTCAGACATCATGGCGTTGCCAGGAAAAACTTCAGTATGTATATATAACTGATAAAATGAATATATATATACATAATTACATACATCATATACATATGCCTATGTATAATCACTATGCCATTATCACACATAACCAAATTAATAATATTCCCTTAATATTACCCAACCTCTAGTCTGTAATAAAATGTCCCCAACTGTTTCTGACATATATGATTATAGATTATAGTTGTTTTGTCAAATTAGAATCTAGTTAAGGTCTTCTTACTTTTATAGGTTATGGGTCTTTCTAAGCTCTGTGTGGTGTAACCTTTCATATTATTGCTATGTTGGAGAAAGCCATTCTCTTGTCCAATAGAATGTTTCAGATTCCACATCTGACTGATGGTTTCATTTGATGTTATTAACTTTTCCTCTATTCCCTGTAAGCTAGATATGGGGGTGTGATTAGATTCAGATACATTATTTGGCAACAATACTTCTATGGATGCTTTCAACTTCCCTTTGAAGTACCTCTTAAAGCACAAAGTGTCTTGTTTTTCCATTTTTAATGAATGTTAAAGTTAATCAGAGGGTACAGGTGGGGTCAGCCTGATTTCTCCAATATAAAGTTCTTCATTAACATTTCACTTAATGGCTTTAGAATCCATTTAATAATTGTTTGTTGGATTTATTATTTCACTTTGGTTGTTTTCAAATTCTGTCATTCTGCATGTTTTTAAAAGCTGAACATTTTCTATAAAGAACAATTTTTCCCCATTTACTATTGATTACTTTGAAATTATAGGATTATAGGATGAATGCTTGGCCATTTTCCTTTACTTTCCATTTCAAAGTAATGTGTTGGTGCTCTAGTAGCCAGCACTGTGGGCCAATGAATTTTTTTTTTTTTTGGTCATTAAAAATACAAAACTTTATATAAAATGTGTGTTAATTACTTGCAGTCAATATTCTTTCTGATGATCAAATTGCTCCAAGTGTGGCTAGTGTGAGCCCCTTTGAGTTGGCTCCTGTTAGTGTGTCATGGCTCCACGAGTCATTTGAAAATTTGCTTTGTTTCTGTTAAAAAAGATGTCTCAGGCTCATCTTGTATATTTCCTATATATATGGAAATAGTCATTTCTGCAGGGAGATTGGTTCCTTCCCATAGGAAATAGTATTAAAAGCTATAATCTATGTCCTATCCCACTTCCCTTTTAATTTCTCATATTAATCTAAACAAATAAAATTAGTAATTAATATCTGTTAAGAAAATCCCACCATATATTTTGCAGTGTAAATATTGTGTATATATTTTGCTTACTGGTAGGATTTAGAAGAAGGCATGTGATTGTTTAATGTTCATTTTTCCTCCATGCACTGTGGTTCTTAAGAATTGATCATACAGAGCATAAACTAACACAACATTGTAAATCAATACTCCAGTAAAGATGTTAAAAAATTTGATCATAAATTCAATTTATATAATGCCTTTCAGTTGCCTAAGACAAACTGATTTTATTCCTTAATAACCCCCCGGAAAAAAACCGGAAAGGATCAATTATGTTAAAAAGTTGGTCCCTAGATTTATAATACAATATTAATGATATAACCAGACAAAAATCTTGCTCTCCTTATAGATTTTTTCAGATTTAAATCTGTGAGTGCCTCAACAATTTGGAATTCCTAAGTATCTAGGACAACAAAGATGAATAAAATGGGCTCTTGAAATTTTCAGATTTTGAACGCTTAATGTTTAGATTTTCCATTTGATCAAAGTACTCAGATAATTTATAAACTCCATTTCACTTTTGTTAGGTTAGGGAAGATGTACAGTCCAGTGCTTTACCATTTTGATAAATACTTTTAAAAACTGACAATTTTCAACCTCCTTTCAAATGAAATATTACCCACAGGCCCAATACTGGCAAAGATATAAAAATAAAACATGAGGGCTTCCCTGGTGGCGCAGTGGTTGAGAATCTGCCTGCCAATTCAGGGGACACGGGTTCGAGCCCTGGTCTGGGAAGATCCCACATGCCGTGGAGCAACTAGGCCCATGAGCCACAATTACTGAGCCTGTGTGTCTGGAGCCTGTGCTCCACAACAAGAGAAGCCGCGATAGTGAGAGGCCCGCGCACCGCGATGAAGAGTGACCCCTGCTCGCCGCAACTAGAGAAACCCATCACACAGAAACGAAGACCCAACACAGCCAAAAATAAATTAAAAAAAAAAAAAAACAGAACTGGGGTATTTATATACTAAATACAGAAAAAATAAAAAAATAAATAAAACATGCCCAACTGCTCTGTTTAAAGCAGAGATAGGCAAGGAAAAAGGGTGAGACTGAAGCCCTGAATGTAGTTTCAAATAAATTGATTTTTCTCAGTTATTCTCAAAGTGTGCTATGCGGACATGCAGCATCAGCCTCGCGTTCTCCAGCCCCACCTGGTACGAGCTGAGTCAGACACCAGGGAGTGGAGCCTGCAGTAGGTGTTGTAACAAATCCTGATGCATGCTAAAGTTTGAGAACCACTGACATAAAGCACTCCATGTTTTTCAAGGGGCACTTCCCCATATCCGCTCCTTGTATCTTTATAACACTTCTGGGGGTGGGGGCAGTTTCTAAACCTGCTTTATAGTTAAGAAACCTGAGAGACCCAAGCAAAGTGATAACCAACCTTCTGGTCTTCTCACCTTTGAATTGGACACATTTTTACAATATCATGCAGCCACATGGTAAGTCTCCTTTGTCATGGATATTCTGTATTTCAAATGCTGGGACCTATTTTAAAGTGACACTTGGCAACCATTAATGCAAGGAGAACAAGAAATCCTTCTCCTGTGAAACTTCTTATGAAACAGGAGTAATCTGAAGGCAGAAGTGACACTTACCTTACAGGGCTGTAGGAGCATCTTATGAAGTCAAGCTCTGGCCTCTCTAGCAAGGGACAACAGTGGGTGCACGTACATATTTAGCTACTCCTATAAACCCACTTCTTATAAAATAATCACCTATTCAGGGAATTGGTCACAGTGTAAGATGCCTCTATATTTAGTGACTTTCATTCTTGAGGTACCTTGGACTATAAGGATCATTTCAGTTGCTCCTTGTAAGACATGCAAGAGCCTGAGTTTAAAGATAAGAGTATATTTCCTCCTCCCAAGAGACAAACCCCTTGATTATTTGTTCAGGTCTCCTCAGCAGCTGGAGTAGCAGCTGCCACAGCAGACAGCTGCAGCGTGAAGGTCATCATGTGCAGTGGGAGAGAGATTTGATACCCAAGGAAATGAAAAAAAATATCAGAACTGTTATCTTCTGTACTTACAATAGAGGTACTGCAGGGCAGATAACAGCATTGGGAGTTTTTTTTAAACTTATCTTATGTTACATCTTCTGAACAAAACCAAGGTGTAGACAACTGAGGCTTGTTCTAATAAGAAAATTGTTGCCTGAAATGAAATTTTTGACATACCAATCATTCTCTGTAGCCAAATCATTTTTCTTTTCATATAAAACATGTTTGGGGAACAGTTTAATGAATGTTTTGCACTTAGTCATCCACTTTATTTTCTTTGCTAAGAGGTCCTTCAGTTGCCACTAAAGAACAGATCTCTCCTGGGAGATATATTTCCTGGCATGTTATTAGCAAAATGTCTTCCTAGCTAGTTAAGAAGAAACTGACAATGATTGGGAACAAACATGACTTTTCCTCTGCAATTAAAAGGAGTGAATGAGAAATTTTGTGATTGCTGTTTTTGATACTGTAGCTGCAATTTTGAGTTAAAGTGCTCTAAGGGCATGGTCTGATAGATCTCAGAAAGGGCAAATACTTAGCTATTAATTGATGGAGAAAAGCCATTCCGGGTTAAGGCCACAGTCCTTGAGTTTGAGGTGAATGCCGAGAGACACAATTTAGAGGAGAAGGGAGTGACCCTGGGCTTAGTCCAGATAAATCAGGGTTGCATGTGTGCTGTAATTTCCCTTGAGCAAGACACTCTCCTTACCACATCCTGAACCTCACTAACCTAACAATGGAAACTTTCACCCCATAGTTAGAAGTAATAATTCACATGAGCTACCCTTGAGGAGAGTAACACTTTGCTTATTTTTAACACTAAGATCAATATCGGCTTCTTTTCTGAGAGCAACTTTTGGAAACTAGGTGGAGAAGGAAACTCTAAGGGCAGTGGTGGTAAAGGGATAATATCTCCACTAAAGTCAAGACTCTGAGGTCAAGGCCACACCTGCCTTGTTCACCGCAGAACTCTGGTGACCAGCGTGATGCCTGCAGCAGCTGATTTGTTGTTTGGATAAAGGCACGTATGAAGGGCGAAGCCTGAGAAATGTCACTGAGAGTTCAAAGGGAGGTCCAGGTGCCCCCAAACAAACCTGACATCACAGTGTCTGCAATTGAAGCTGATGTTTCACTTAGTAGCTGCTAGGCAGCTACTCCCTCTGGGTTTTTAAAAGTAGCTACAAACTTTGCTAGAAAAGCCATCCGATGTACTGAAGCAGTACTTCTCAAACTACCTGAGGTGAAGGACCAGTTTTGTTTGGCTTTTTATTCACATTCAGTTGCAGGCCACTACTTTAGTAAAATAGAGTAAAAATGAATTAATAGAGCAAGTGAAAAGGCAAAAGAGGACACACAAAATACAGGCCATTTGAAGAATTATTGTTACCGAATCCAAGTTCGTACTTCTCCCTGCACGACAGGCCAATAAATCAAAACATGAGGCGTTGGGGCAAGGAATAGTGCTCCTTGTTGCAAACTTCTTGTTGCCAGCTAGACCCCAGCAGACATGTGATAATCCTCTGTTCTTGCAGCTGTCCATGTAGGTCTGGTCACGATGTTCTTACAAACCTCCAACAAGACAGATGTCATTTTCCATTCTGCAACTTTATCTCTGTAAGAATGTAAAAAAGTGTCATACATTTAAAGGTCAAGCCTGGGAGGCAGAGCCTTGAGAATGGGCGATCATGTATATTTCAGGCGATAGGCAACATTCCTTTACAAAGTGCAGAGCCAGCATGGCTAAGCACAGGCAACAGAGCACAGAGGTTAGAGCTAAAGGAATAGATCCAATATGGAGTCAGCCTTGTTCTCTGTTACATTTTGAGTTTCCACAACCTAAAATTACGCTGTAAGATAACTATTAGAATGGCTCTAAACATTCCCTCCTTTGTTGCAACCCAGTAACAAGAGCTTCCTGGAGGGCACAGTTGCACAACACACATTGAGTTGTGCTGCCCAAACACTTGGCCCCAGTATCCTTTATTTGAAGGGTGGGAGTGGAATGATATGGGCACTTTCTAGAGATTAGCTATTCCAGTAAAGAACTGCAGGGTTAGTAGTGATTTAATGTGTCATAGCTCTGAGTGCCAGCCCTGCCTTCTGAAATATAGGTAGAAAGAATTAAAGATGCAATCATCTTTCAACAGAATTACTTGCTGTAAAATAATGTCCAATAAACTTCAGACTAAACTGATAAGAAACAAAGACAATTGCTTTGCTCTTCTATTCTCCCTGTGTTCCTCTAAGGGCACTGGCTACAGTTAGAGTGAGGGGGAGTACAGGTAAACCAAGGACTTGCTTGCTACATGCGTACTTTATTACTTCCCTTAGAATGTAGGTTCGATAAAGTCAAATGCCTTGATTCTTCTTAATCAGACTTGCCAGGAGTTTTATAGTAATAAATTTTTCAACCCACTGAAAAATTGCAGGGGGAGAGTAAACTAACTTGTTTTTATTTATTTATACTTTAATAACTAATTTAAATCATAATTATTTCCTAACTGTGATGATATGGATAAAATTTATTGCTGATTATAGGTCTAATTCCTATAATTTAAAACTTTGTTCATTGAAAGCATTTAGTATTTAATTTTTTCCGTATATAATTTTGTTATACTCGAGATTTGATATATTGTATTTTTATTTCAGGCCTACATATTTTTATATTTCTTTCTGATATCCACCTTAGGTTATATATTATTTTAAATTGAATTTTTAGCTTCCAAATATTATATTTTAATCAACATTTTGTTTTGAGTTCTAACTTCAATGAATTCTAGTCAGTGAACATGGGACCTATGATATTGCTTTTCAAAAAAATGTGAAGGTTTCCTTTGTGGTCTAAAAAATATATAGTGCATATTTCATATCACACATTTCTTTTTTATCAATATATGTCTGTGAGTTTCTGTAAATAGCTTTTCCTTTGAATTATATTTTGCCCAATGCAACTAACTTTTGGTTAGTACTTGGGCAATATAATTAATTCTACTCCTTTTTCTCATCAGCTCTATATATTTTAATTTTGTTTGCATTATTTATAATCTAAAAGTTATATTTTAAAATATTTTTATATTTAAAAAAAGTTATATATAATCTCAGAATCTTCTGCTAACAAATATGATATTTTACATAATATATATGCTTTTGGCAAAACTTTAATTCATTCTATACATTTCACATCCTCCTGAACAAGACAATAAGGAAATTTGGCTTAGTATCAGGAAGGTGACACTTGGGAAATAGGCCAGATATGATCTTGCTTCCTCTGAAACAGGATAATAAAGGGGAAGAGAAAAAAGAATAGGAGAAAGGGAGAAGAAATTTCTAGAGAGTATAGACAACTTGAAATGGCTTTGGGGTTAGAAGGAAAAAAATGGAGGTCTGTGACAGCTGACTAGATCACTATGCATATTATTGGTAGGAAGTAAATACATGTGATATCCACTCAGGGAATTCTGTGTTTAATTTTCTTATTAGTCATTGTTTGTAATCACAGATCTACACATACCAAAGGTAAACCTTCTTTAATACCATAACCAGAAGACTGCTTTTGCTGTGCTGAAGACACTTCTTTAAAGGGGTAATTGTAAGAAACAAAGGGAAATGTTTGATGTCCCTAAAACATAGTCTCTGGGGACAAGAAATTCCATGTCCCTAAACTGAGAGCAGAGGAGAAAAACTACTTGGCAAGGATAATGGGGAAACTTTTTAATAAGTGTGGCTACAGATCTCCTGAATCAAGAAAAACATGCTCACTGGATCCAGGTGAGTCAGAATCCTTTGTGAACGTGAACACATTAAGGAGAGTCTGAAAATACCTCAATTCATACCTTCTGTTTCATTTTCCAAATGCCACTTAGAAAGCAGAGATAACATCTGAGGGGCTTTCTGTTTCAAAGCAGCAGTCTGGAAGGATTGTCTACTTCTGCTGGAAAATGAGATGTCACTTCCATTTTTCCTTCATTTCTTAGAGACAGGAAGACGAAAAAGATAGATATCAGGGACAAAAGACAGCGGTGGTTTTTGTTGGTTTTTAGGGAGGAAGATGGAAGTATGAAGCAAGATGAAGAACCAAGAAAATACATCTCCATTGGAGGGGAAAATTTTGGTGTTGGCATTACCAAACCAAACTTGTGTCCAGTCACCTGCATGCAGTGAAGCCAATCTACTGATACGGGGTTGTGGTGAAGGAAAGTGCAGCATTTATAGCAAGTTGCCAAGCAAGGAGAATGGGTAGCTCATGCTCAAAAGACCCAAACACCCAGATGACTTTCAGGGAAGGGGTTTTATAGGCAATGTGAGGGAGAGGGCTGCAGGGTGCATGATTGGCTCGTGCACAATTCTTGGATTGGTTGGCATCAACATGAAATTTCAAGCATCATCAACATTCTGCTTTCAACCAGTCTAGGGTCTATGCTCTTGCGGTCAGCAGTTTTCATCTGGTGGGGACTGCTTCCTGTAAAAATAACTTCGGAATGTGTGCCAGGCCTTTATCTATCTCTTTCATTGAACTGTGAGTTTGGTGATTCTGCTATGTGGTGGATTTATAGTCTAAATTGTTACCAGTTTCCCAGCCCAACAGCTGTTCTTTGTTTCTACATCTTCAGGTTTCCTAATCATTAACTGTTGAGTCAGCCTTTTGAGACTCAAGGGACGCCTGGGAGACTACAGCAAAAGCCTTTTACTTCAAAGGACAGGGACACAGGGGCTGGTATATGGTTTCAATCCCCTCTTTCCTTTGATACCTCTCAATCTTGGTGGGGACAGGTTCAGGAAAAGAAAGGGAATAAAGTTTTGGATAGTGAGGTTAATCGTAAACTCAGCAGAGGAACTCAGTTTTAGGGGGACTCGTTTTCAGTGGTGTCAGTGTCTGTAATTTACCATATCCAACTTTTCCTTGCTCTGACTTTGTCACTGATTCTTCTCCATTCCAGGTTTCCCCAAAGACTATGAAATAGGGTCAGGCTAAAAGTTTTCTTTGTTTTAAAAATCTCCTAGGGTCCTTTTTGTGCTGTCCTTTACACTTCAGGGATGCTGGTAAATTAGGAACCCAAATGCTGAACATCTTCACGGAATGAAGTGTTTCCAAGGATTCATATTCTTCCATACCTTGAGCCTGCTAATGTAGATTACTATATAGTAATGTACCTGTCCAGAGAGGTTAACAGGAAGATGTGCCTTTTTATTTCGGAAATATTATTATTTCTTGTTTGCAAAAACAATAGTAAAATTTGTCCCAGTTCATATTAAGAAGAAAAAAAAAGAGATTTATTGATATTTATCTCCTACTATGAAACCCGTTTTTAAGAAACTGGTTTCCTTCCAAGACAATTGTCTAAAATGTATAGATTGGGGACTTTTCTTCAATCTTCAGTCAAATTGAGTAACAAGACCAGTAGATGACAGAAAAAAATACAAATGATATATTTCAAATTTCACAAGAATTCTGGTTTAGTTCCACATAAAAATTAAGGAAATTATTTAGATCACACTCATATGCAGTACATCTAACCAGTTAAATATGCTGTAATTACAGCTTTAGAGGTTCAGTGGTGTCCCAGGAGAAAAGAGATATAAACAAAGTAAAGTTTTAAAAGAGATCTGTTGTGAGTCCAAAATAGCTTAAGATTTTTTAAAATCATGTGTGTTATCAAACATTTTATTATCATACACTTCATCAAATAAAATCTTCTGTAAAGTGTAATTAATGAAAAGTTATAAGTGGATTGGTATTTGTATTCACTTATTTTCTAAGTTCAATTTCAGGAGAATTACTTCTTTTAGATAAATTGTGGTGTCAGCAAGAATGATTTAATCAGTCCAGCCATTTAAAAATGCATGGTCGGGCTTCCCTGGTGGTGCAGTGGTTGGGAGTCCGCCTGCCGATGCAGGGGGCGCGGGTTCGTGCCCCGGTCTGGGAGGGTCCCACGTGCCGCGGAGCGGCTGGGCCTGTGGGCTGTGGCCGTTGGGCCTGCGCGTCCGGAGCCTGTGCTCCACAACGGGAGAGGCCACGACAGTGAGAGGCCCACATACCACAAAAAAAAAAATAATAAATAAATAAAAATAAAAAAATAATAAAAATGCATGGTTATGGATGATAATTTCAGAATCTTATTAGTTACATAGTTACATTCTACATTTTGGGGGAGGAGGGGTGAATAAAATTAGGAAAATACTGATTTACCCAGGGTTTTTTTTCACAAGTGGAAAAATAATTAAAATAGGATACCTTACTATCTCAGAGTATTATTTACACAAAGTGACCTAAGATCAAATTTTTCTTTCAAAATTTAATTGCAGATTGACAAAGGAGCAAAAGCAAAACAATGGGACTAAGACAGTCTTTTCAACAAATGGTGCTGAGGCAATTGGACATCCACATGCTAAAATATGAATCTAGACACAGACCTTACACCCTTCACAAATATTAACTCAAGATGGATCACAGATCTAAATGTAAAACACAAAATTAAAAAAAAAACTTTTAAAGATAACATAGGAGAAAAATGAGATGACCTTGGATATGCCTTTTTAGATATAACACCAAAAGCACAATCTATGAAAGAAATAATTGGTTAAGTTGAACTTTATTAAAATTAAAAATTTCCACTCTGAAAAAGACAATGTCAATAGAATTAGAACACAAGCCACAGACTGGGAGAAAATACTTGCAAAATACACATCTGAAAGAGGACTGTTGTCCAAAATATACAAAGAACTCTTAAAACTTAATAATAAGGAAATAAATAACTCAATTAAAAGATGGGCCAAACCTCTAGAATTTGTTGTTTAATTATATGGTGGAATTACTCAATTAAAAAATAAACTTCATGCCTCTCACCTCTCAAGAAAAACAAAACAAAACAAAACAAAAAGATGGGCCAAAGACTTTGACACCTCACAAAGAAGACATACAAATGACAAATAACATATAAAAAGATGTTCCACATCATATGTCATCAGAAAAAATGCAAAATTAGACACCAATGGGATATCACCACACACCTATTAGAATGGCCTAAACAGAAGACAGACAGCCCCAAGTGCTGGCGAGGATGTGAGATAACAGGAACTCTCATTCATCACTGGTGATAATGGGAAATGGTAGAGACATTTTGGAAGAGTTTGGACATTTCTTACACAACTAATCATACTCTTACCATGCAACACAACAGCAATTGTACACCTTGGTATTTACCCAGAGGAATTGCAAACTTACGGCCACTCAAAACCTGCACTAGGATATTTATAGCAGCTTTATTCATAATTGCCAAAACTTAAAAACACCTGAGATGTCCTCAGTAGGTGAGTGGATAGATAAACTGTGGTACATTAAGACAATGGAATATTATTCTACACTACGAAATGAGCTATCAAGTCAAGAAAACACATAGAAGAATCTTAAATAAATATTACTAAGTGAAAAGAGTCAATCTGAAAAGTCTACATACTGTATGATAACATCTATATGACATTCTGGAGAAAACAAAACTGTGGAGACAGTAAAAATGTCAGTGGTTGCCAGGGGGCGGGGTGTGGGCAGGGATGAGTAGGCAGAACACTGGGTTTTTAGGGCAGGGAAGATACGCTGTGTGATACCATAGCCATGCATACATGTCATTATACATTTTTCTAAACTGATAGAACGTACAACACCAAGAGTGAATCCTAATGTAAACTATGGTTTTTAGGTGATTATCATGTATCAATATAGGCTGGTCAATTGTAATATACATTCATCAAACGTAATACCACTTTGGTGAGGGTTGTTGATCATGGGTAAGGCTGCGCATGTGTAGGGGTGAGGGCTATATGGGAACTCTCTGTACTTTCCTTTTAATTTTGCTGTGAATCTTAAACTGCTCTAAAAAAAATCTTAATAAAAAATTGAATCACGCCTATAGATTTCCTTAGTCTGTCAAATCAGACTAAGAAACAATGACACCCCAAAAGCCATGAACACACCTAGTTTCTAAGGGAGAGATCCTGGTTTCTAGCATTATTCTGCCAAAAGAAAAAAAAATCAGAAAATTGGCTTAGAAAAGTGGATGATTCTGGGACTGGAGCCAGAAAATATAAGATGGGCCTGGAGCATCTTGTACTGCCAGAAAGTACAGAATGCTAAAAAATAGAAACCCACAATAATGGGTATGTCAGAGGTACATAGGAGCCAGCTGAAAGAGCTCCCTGCGGTGGAACAATCTGAGCAAAAGATAATTGAACAAAAGAATAACCCAAGGTATAATACAAATATCCTTAATCCCATACTTATTATTGAGTAGATAAATAACTGGGAGAAAATAGACATGTCTCATGTGCAGAAGAATTCTAAATAATCTATGTTGACACTCTATGCTCAAGGAGGGGGAGTGTAAATCCCCGCTTCTTAAATAATTGTCTTTCAAAGAGTATGCTATGGGAAGAGGAAAAAATTCTATAGAAAGGGGGCACAAGAGTAACTGACAGTGGAAAAATCTGACCTGTAGTACCTCAGCCTGGAGATCATGAATTACAATGGTAATTCATGTTGATACGATATGGTGTGGAGAGATTAAAAAGATACTTGATCTCTCAATCTTCCTCCCTAAAGCCAACAATCCGAGTCTAAATATGAGAAAAACATTAAACCCGTTCTAATAGAGGAGCATCCTAAAAACATCCAACCAATACTCCTCAAAGTCATCAAAACCAAATAAAATCTGAGAATATATAATAAAAGAGAAAGCCTCTTTTATGATAATAAAAATATGATAAAATACTTAGAAATACATTTAACGTAAAACACCTGAACAGGGCTTCCCTGGTGGCGCAGTGGTTAAGAATCCGCCTGCCAATGCAGCGGGCGTGGGTTCGAGCCCTTGTCCTGGAGAATCGCACATGCTATGGAGCAGCTAATCCCGTGCGCCACAATTACTGAGCCTGCGCTCTAGAGCCCACAAGCCACAACTACTGGCCCGTGTGCTGCAACCACTGGAACCCCTGCGCCTAGCGCTCGTGCTCCGCAACAAGAGAAGCCACTGCAATGAGAAACCAGCGCACCTCAACGAAGAGTAGCCCCCACTCACCACAGCTAAAGAAAGCCCATGTGCAGCAACAAAGACCCAACGCAGCCCAAAATAAAATAAATAAATTTATTTTAAAAAACCCCTGAACATATGTGAGAGATATAAAATGCCCTGACATTTCACAAAAGTAGAATTGAACAAAAGTAGCTCTTTAGAACATTTCAACAGCATCAAGATATAAATTCTCCCTAAGTTAATTTATAAACAATGTAATACAAATAAAAGAATCATAGAGTTTTCTCTGGAGCTAGTTGAGTTAATGGGAAAAATAAACATGTAAAGATGGCTAGGACGCCACTGAAAAGGAATAGTTATGAGGAGGAAGTAGTTTTTTACACTATGTGAAACATACAACAAAGCCTCTATGATTAGAGTTTGTGTCGCTGGCCCATGAATAAACAAATAGATGTATGGAATAGGATAGAAAGTTCAGATGTAAACTCAAGTACATATAATAAAGGAATATCTCAAATCACTGCAGCAAAGATGGGCTTTTAAGTAAATGGTGTTGGAATAGTTTAATAGATATTTTGAAAAATAAAATAGACTATTTTCTCAAAACATACACAGAGGAAACTCCAAATGAATCAGAGTTCTAATTGTGAAATATAAAACTGTCCAAGTATTAAAAAAAAAAATCTTCATGAATTCCTTTATGAATGTAGGGAAACTTTCTAAATATATGTAAAAATTAATATTCAATAAAATAAGATTATTTTAGACTTTATAGAGATTTATGTTCATATGATATATATATATATATAAATTCATATAAATATTCATAATAAATAGATTTGTTAAAATTTGCATAGGAAAAATGCACATCAGAAAGAAAATCAAAAGGCAAATGACAAACTGGGAGAAAATTTGCAGCATACATCACTGATACAAAGTAATATACTCAGTATATGAAGAAATTTTAATAAACGTGAGGAAAAAACCTAAAGAAAATGGGAAATCATATATAGACATACACACACAAACAGTATACACACACACACATACACACAGATTCTTTAAATATTTAAATACATGAAGACATGTTCATCTTTACTTATAAGATAAGTGAAATATTGAACAAAATTTGAAAGCTTGACAATATATCCTGTTGGCAATGCTGGTGAAGCTGTGGTCACTCTATGAAATATTCACTCATATATTGCTCAAAGAATGTACAACCACTATGAAAGGGAGTGTCTAAAAGTCAATATATGCATTTGCCTTTTGACTCATCAATCTCTTTTCTAGAAATTAACTCTAAAGATACACCTCCAACAAAAATGGCTTTGCTCAAGGTTATTCATTAAAGCATTATTTGTAACTGCAAAATATTATAAACCACTTAAATGTCCAAATATAGTGGAATTGTTGAATGAACAAAAGGTTCTGTTCAACTGTGAAAAAAATTTAGTAAAAACTGATTGAAATGATTTACAAAATACATTGTAATAACCATAATATATAGGGAAATTGTTTATTCTTTATATATTTTATAATATGTAATATATTAAAAAAAGTAAAGTGCACATTTATATATAGCATTTTTCCATTTGTGTACAAACGAAGGAGAAATATAACATACATGAATCTACTTTTTTTGTTTTTTAACATCTTTATTGGAATATAATTGCTTTACAGTGTTGTGTTAGTTTCTGCTGTATAACAAAGTGAATCACTACATGCGTACATATATCCCCATATCCCTTCCCTCTTGCATCTCCCTCCTACCCTTTTTATCACACCCCTCTAAGTGGTCGCAAAGCACCGAGCTGATCTCCCTGTGCTATGCGGCTGCTTCGCACTAGCTATCTATTTTACATTTGGTAGTGTATATATGTCCATGCCACTCTCTTGCTTTGTCACAGCTTACCCTTCCCCCTCCCCATATCCTCAAGTCCATTCTCTATGTGTCTTTATTCCTGTCCTGCCCCTATATTCATCAAAACCATTTTTATTTTAGATTCCGTATATACTGTATTTGTTAACATATGGTATTTGTTTTTCTCTTTACTTGTGGATGGACCTAGAGTCTGTCATACAGAGTGAATCTACTTATTTTTGTAAAAAATAGCACAAAATGGATAATTAGAACCCTGCAAGATTGGTTACCTATGTTATTAGGTTAAGGAGAAAAGAAAGAGAAAACAGAGGGAGTAACACTTTTCTGAGTATCATTTTTGATTACTTTGGGAAACATGTTCATATTCTAAACATTCAAAATTAAATTTAAAAAGATAGAAGGAATTCTAAGATGGAATGCAAGCAGGGGCAAGTAAATCCAACTCTATTATAAATGAGTAACATAGCCACATTGTATGGGTAGAGGGGTGAACTAATTCAAGTAACTATTGAACACAATGTTTTGGCTGAATAACCTCAGGTTAGAGAAACAAAGCAAAACAAAATCCCTGTAAATATATTTTACCTCTGTCCACTGAAATGACCTAGAAATAATGATGCCCTAATAGCAAAGAGTGTATCTAGCACCTGAATGTTGTTTTATAAGTACCATATCCCATCCTTGGGAACCAGATATTCCTGAAGAAATGGCTAATTCCAGGCCTGGGGTGGGGAAGGTCCAAGATGACCCCAGAATTTTTTGTTATGCCAGAAAATAAGCAGATTTTTTAAAAAGTAAAATAGAAATCTACGAGTCTGCAGTAGAAACTAGTTAGCTGGTTAGTTTAGATAAATGTCTCTTTTTACAACAGAATGCTGATTGGTAAATATAGAGGAAGTGGCAGAGTTGGAAAATTATTATTTTGAAATTATAATTCAAAAGGTTTCAAGAATCATGAATGAGTATTAAGTCTAGGGGGCCAGCCAGTATGGTGGAGTGCTAGGGTAATCCTGTTTACAATAAATCACTTGAACATTAAAAAAACAGGGACAAAGTCTGATGAAGATCAGAATAGCTGCATAATCTCAAAGGGTCTTCCTACACATTGCTTATTAGTTACAAAACAGAAATAATAACTATTCAGTGGAAAAGTTAGAGGACACTCTGATTAGATGATCAAATTTAACATACCCAAAAAGAGCAGACAGACAACAGGTGCATTCAAATGGTGTATCCTCTAAAGGTCACAATATAATTTAGGTAGTATTCCAGCGGCTGGGAATGTGTATGTTAAATCTCGATCATGAAGCTATAGAGCGAAATCAAAGCACATTCTATAAAATAATTGTACTGTATACTTTAAACCTTCAATGTTATGAAATACAAAGAAAAGATAAGAAATTCTTCCAGATTACAGGAGATTAAAGAGATGTGACTAAATGCAACATATGATCTTAAACTGATCTTGTACTCTAGGGAAAGTGGTATAAAATATATCATTATGAAAATTAGAACGTGGACTGTAAGTTAGATAAAAACATTTTATGGAAGTTAATTTCTCTGATTGGTAACAGTACTGTGGTTATAAAAAGTACACTCTTGTTTTCAGCTTCCTTTACTCTCATGTTATAGTTTTTATATGTATTCATCTATACACATAGAAAATTACATCAAAGTGGTATAATTTTCCTTTCATCCACAATACATATTTTAAATAAAATGAAAGAAAATATTTTCTTTATATTTTAAATATATTTCTTTAAATATATTTCTTTATATTTTCCTTTGTGTTTACTATATTGCTTGTCCTTTTTTCATTCCTAAAGCTCAAAGTTTACCTTTGGTATAATTTCCCTTCATCTTGAAGAACTTCCTTTAACGTATTTTTTAGAGCAGTTCTGCTGAAAACAAATTCTTAGTTTTACTTCATCTATAATGTATTTATTTCACCTTCATTGCTGGAAAACATTTTGATGGATAAAGAATTCTGGGTTACCTGTTTCTATTCCTTCAACATTTTAAAGATGCCGTTCCAAGGTCTTCTAGCCTCCACTGTCTGTGGCAAGAAAGTCACAATTATCTCAGTCACATCCTGTTTTCCTTTACATGTAATAAATTAAAATTTTTTCATTGCCTATGATTTCCATGGTTTAATTGTGATGTGTCTGGGCATGGCATTCTTTGAGTTTATCCTATTTAGGTTTAATGAACTTCTGAAATCTCTAAATTAGTACCTTTTAACAAATGTGGGAAGTTTTCAGATATTACTTAAATATTTCTTTCCCACACCAATCTTTTCTCCTCTCCTTCTAAGATCTCAATAATATGAATGATAAGACTTTTGTTACTGAACTTGTCTCAAGCCTTTGATATGTTTTAAAGCATTTTAACTATTATTCCTTGACTTAGATAGTTTCTATTGCTCTATCTTCAAAATCAATGATTTTTTCCCTGTCACCACCATTCTATTATTAAGCTTATTTATTGAATTTCCTACTTCAGCTAATATATTTTCTTTTTAAAACTTCCAGTTAGTTCTTTTTAGAGTTTTATTTGTCTGCTGAGAACTTATTGAGAACTGACAGTTCTCAATAAGTAAAAGAGAAAAAAAAGTGTAAACACCAATAAGTACATATGGTGTTTACACTTTGCTTCATGGAGCTTGGTTGTAAGAGATGCTTATAGCCTTTGAATAGTTTAAATATTTTATTCCACTCTCTTCTTGATTGAATAGTTTCTGAGGAGAAGCTGAATGTAATCTTATGTTTATTCCTCTACACACAAGTGTTTTTTCCCGGCTTCTTTCAGGAGTTTATCTTTGAATTTCTGTACTTTGAAGACCATACTCCTAGGTGTAGTTTTTTGGCATTCGTCTTGGTGTTCTCTCAGCCCTCTGGAACTGTGGTCCGGTGACTGACTTTAGTTTGAGAAAATTCTCAGTCATTATTGTTTCAAATATTTCTTCTGTCCGTTTCTCCTTTGAAGCTATGTTGGCCTTGTCAGAGCTGTCTTAATAAGAGCACAGGTTGTTGGTTCAATGAACTGGTACTGAAAGGGGACTTTTGGCTCCAATATCGTATACACTCTGTTAGTGGTGATCTGACCACTCACTGGATTAATTAAACACGTGAAGTCCTGATTGTGCAGGTAACACCATGGTAAAGCAGGCAAGCTCCATATCTAGACTTCCTGGATTCCCATATTGGCTCTCTCACAGCCCTGCTGAGTGATCTTGGGCAGCTTCTCCTAGAAATCTTAATTATTCTTAAACCTTAAGTTTCCTTCCCTATAAAATGGGAAACAATCACATTTCCCTCCTAAAGTTAGTCCAAGGTTGAAATGAAGTAGTGCCTGCAAGATAGAACAGGGCCTGCCATATGTGTTACTTAGAATTACAATGAAAGAGATATTTGATATTGTTAATAGTATTAACTTGTTAATTACTCTCCCCTTTTTAGGATCAGTGTGGAAAGGATCATGGCAACCCATAGGACTTATAGACAGTGAAGACCCTGCCCCTCCAGGTCTGAAGGATATGGTGGGATGATGCCACTAGTGCTGGTGAAGTGTGGATGGCACCCACTTGCCATGTCCATGCCTCCTCTCTGAGTACGTGCTTCAGCTTTAGTACAGATGAGTCACTGGCCCAAAGCCAGGCTACAGAAGCTACCAGGCACCCCTAGTGCATGATGTAGAGACAAGTCTTGATTTTCTTCCAATGGAAGTCAAAGCATGGATTTGGTGAGCAGCGTTCAAATCTGGGCTATGGGAAGCGTGACTTTCCTCACTGGTGGGGTTGACATTCTGGAGGCCCTCACACATAAAGTGGCCTGGCTTACTGTCAGCACCAGCCTGGTATGATGCCTATTCCATACCCTTTCTGCTGGCGGGGTGTGAGCACTTGCACTCCAGGACATGATTTGCAGCCATTAAAATGTTCGTGAAAAGTGTAGAATAACATGGGAACTTTATGTTATAAAGCCAAATGAAAGAAAACATGAAATACGTTTTACAGTGTGATTTCTTTTTTCCCACCCCATTAACAAATTTGCCCTTCCTCTAAGCGCCTATTTTCATCACAGTACAGATAAGTGCATTTTAAGACACGTAACACCTTTTAATAAAGCATTTGTTTGCAATTGCATTTTGAATTAAAAATGAGCTCTTTAGGGTAAAGTTTCTTCATGTTTCTACCTCAGCCCCTAATACATTGCCTAGCACATAGCAATTATCCAATAAGAATTCACTGAAAGAATGAATCAACAAAAATCTTTGCCACCAGGCTAATTTAAAAATTAAGATACACTTTCAGTTTTTGAATATTTTGAACACTTTTTTTAGAGGCACGGATCTGGCTTTAGTTTCTTTAAGTCTTCAGTGGTCAGCTGGTTTGTTTTTATGAGCCCACATAAATTAGACTAAATAACATCTATTGTCCTTTGGAGAAGTGGTATTATTGCTCAGAATCATGGGTCTCTTTGACACTACATCACCAACCTACACACATTAAGCTCCTTAGCCTAACTTGGAAATTAATATTTCTTCTCCCCAATCCTTTCTTTTGCCTGTCTATTGCACTCTTGGTAGGGTTCTATTACCTCAGACACTATTATCAGATGCGGTGTCCCCAGAGCTTTGCAGAAAAAGCCTATTACTTTCCTAACGTATGATCAAATGTCTCTTTATACACAGCTTTGAGAATCACTGCCTGTTTGGGTACTGTGTGTGCAATTCTAATTTGTCCTCAGTTTTCAGCCATATGTCTCCTTTGGTGATATTGATTTCTAGAGCAATTCTGCTCATTGATTTCAGACTATTTTCCTGAGATCTATTCTTGTTTTTTCTCTTCAGCATTTATGGAGTACTTCAGAAATTAGCTTCAAATTCTTATATACACCCTTTAGGAAAGTCTTACAGCATCTTTGAAGTAGTTCTTTGTCTTTTACAAATAGATATGAACAAGTCACAAGAAGGTAAAACAAACCTCTCTGGAAGGAGTGATTTTTGGCTCAAACAAGATTAGGAAAATGTATCAGGTAAGCTGGGGTGGGGATGGTGATTCCAAAAAAAAAAAAAAAAAAGTTTCCTCATATGCCCTTGGATAAATCTTAAATCTCAGTTTACAAACAGTAAAGAAGAAGGATAAGGAAATGCATTTCCCTCCCTATCCACTACCTACTTTACAGAGTTGTTGTAAGCATCAACTGAGATAATGGATATAAATATTTCACAAAGGGGAGTTTAGCTCAGAATAAAGAAGCAGTGAGCATGTTTGATATATTCTAACTCAAATCTTAATAAGAAATGTTAACAATGAAATAATCACTAATGCTGATGGCCAGTTGAAAATTTTTTTACAGTTTTTTTGACTAAAAGAATCTAGAATTCAAGCATGAAAATCCTCTGTGTGCTCAGTAAAAATGCATGAGATTCACAGATTTAAATAAAGCTCCTCTTAGATGTGTCCTACCTCCTAGAAATTAAAATGATCTATGAGGATTTAAAAGTACCAAATCAGACATACCTGGTTTGAATCTCAGCACCACTGCTAACTATAGCAATCTAGGTACTCTTGGAAGAGTTACTTACCTTTAGCTTCCTTAACTAGAGTGCAAGGCAAGGTGCCAGCATCTGTTTGAGGATGAAATGAGAATGCAACCCAAGGACTGAAAGCAGGGTCTGGTTGGAATGAATACGTGTTATTATTAGTTTTCCTTTTAGATACATTTGACCATGAGTATTCCTTTTTTAGTTAGGTATCACTTGAAAAATGTCCTCTGCTTCCTATCTTTTCCTATTCTCCAGGTTTGTGTGTTAGGGGGTACAAAGATGGGTGAAATAGAATCTGAGCAATCACTAGCTAGGACGTGGACCTGTTCATTGGTGCATCTCCCTGAATAACACTGCATCTGGTATATAGCCCATACTCAATAATTTTTTAATTAAATGAGTTAATGTCTCATAGTGCTTTTGGCTGAGCAGTGGAGCTGACTATGTAAAAAATTTTGCAAAGTGCACTGTAATAAGTGTTATAATTTAGGAGTCTACTGTCTCAATTTAATTTCATTTCATCATAATATTCCACTGTTGTTTAGTTGAATTTCATTTGTTTTTTTTCCTTTTTATGGCTACATTGCTAGTGGTTCTTAGGCTTTTCCAACATTTGCAGTGCCTCCCGATTTGGGTCATGTAAATATTTCATTAACTTTGTATTTATTCCCTCTGCCTGATATTGAATAAAAATAACTTTACACAACCATTACTAACACTCACCTTCACTCTCTGGCCTCCTCCTCATAGCCTATTAAATCCTGCATTTATCATATGCTTTGATCTCTGGCCTTTGAGTGAGTTTGAATATTCACAACTATAATTTCATGAAGAGCAATTTCATAAGCATATTTTCCAATAATATATTTAGGAAGAAACTTAGGAGACCTACATCAGAGCATGTGCACATGCACACACATGTGTGTGTGTGTGTGTGTGAGAGAGAGAGAGAGAGAGAGAGAGAAAGAGACAGAAATTCAGTCAACTTAAATCCAAATCAAATTGAATGATTTATGTTTAATAATAATTAAACAGGTAATCAAATGATTTAAAAATTACTTTCTAAAGCAGAATATACAGTAGATCATGAATAAGGACATTAAGTCTCAGATAAGATAATATTAGCTAATGTTTTTTGAGTACTTACAGACTGTCAGGCACTGCTCTAAGTTTTTTTATGAATTAAATCAACATTTTTATGAGATAATTCTAGAATTTTCTTTCATCTACAGATGAGGAATATGAGGCACAGATCAGTTAAGTAACTTGACAAAAGTCACAGAGCCAGTGAACAAGTCAGAGTTTGAGTTCCAATCCTCACACACTGGAACCAGGGCTCATTTTCTTCTGGAAGAGGATTTTCAGCTGTCACAACTTTGTCTGCCAAGAGTCCATTCCTCCTGTTTCTTGTAACAGCACTTTGATTTATCTTTGGGCACCATCCCAGACCCAATGAAGAAAGACTCAGTAGGACTGTTTATCAAGTTCCTTGACCTCTCTTTACAAAGAGAGATGAGCATGACTTGAGAGCCATCAAACTCGCTCCTCCAAACTTTTATCTTGTTGGGAGGTCTAAAAAGACTGAAATGACTGGAGTCATTCAAGATGGCACACTGAAGAGACTCTATTAGTTCCAGCTTTTGAAGTCTCTGGAAATCCTCTGATTTTTGGCCTTCCAAAGTCTGGTTTTTCATTTCCTTCAATTCTCCAAGATTCTTGAATAAGGCCATGAATTATGATCATACAGGTTATTCACTGCCCAACTATAGTTGGGTGCCAGCAGTTCCAGGCTCAAGTAAAGGCAGCTTTGTCCCTAATACCCACTCAGCACACTCCATTTTGTCTAAATTAATCATGGTCAGTACCTATTGCTTGTGATTAAAGAAGACTAATGAAACTCCCTGGATACAATGGCTATTACGAACTGAATTGTAGTCCCCCAATGTCAATATATTGAAGCCCTAACCCCCAATGAGACTGTATTTGGAAGTAGGTTTTTTAGGGAGGGAAAACTTCATTTGAGGTTGAATAAGGTCATAAGAATAGGGTCCTAATCTGATAGAAGCAATGTCTTTATAAGAAGAAGAAGAGACACCGGAGACCTCTCTCTGCATACACATAGAGGGAAGGCCATGTGAGGGCACAGTGAGAAGGTGACTGTCTACGTGCCAGAAAGAGAGATCTCACTAGAAACCAACCCTGACAGCACCTTGATCTTGGACTTTTAGCTTCCAGAACCATGAGAAAACAAATTTCTGTTATTTAAGCCACCCAGTCTGAGGTATTTGGCTATGGTAGCCTAACAGACTAATATGATGACCTTGAACTCTTCCAGGTTTGGGGGAAGGTGCTGTATCTCCTGCTATGGCTGTCCAGAGACTAATATCTACCATGTAAGGCTATTTTGGCCATTCCTCCCAGAGTAATCATTGTGTGCTGAGTGATGAGGGGTCAGAGGTGAACAAAGTAGATGCAATGTCTGCCCTCGTGGAGGTGGTTTAAAGTATGTAGTGTTACCTTCATGGACAACTCCTTTACATCCTTAAGATTTCTGTTAAAATTGGGGCCTTCCTTGACCACCTACCCAAAGAGGTAATCTCTTAACTATGAGTTCTCCCTGTCCTTCCCTGGTATTTTCCTTCTATAACATTTCCTAAGAGTTGACAGATTAGATATTAATTTCTTGATCTTCTCATTTCTGTTTCCCCATGAAAATGTAAACTCCATGAGCTCGTGGGCCTGCTTTTCTTCATTGCTGCCTCTGTTTCAGCTACACTGTGTTTGGCATCCAAAGAGAGTCAATATATCTCTATTAACTTGAATTAATTGGGGAGTGAATAAATGAGGTACATAGCAAAGTGAAATTCTCAACTGCTATCAATTCAGAATTCCTCTAACTACTCTCTATATGCTTTTCCAGTGTGTGAATGGCTTCTCTCTTCCAGGATGTGTTTCTTTCCAGCACCATTTGTCTGCTCTGCCTTTTTACTCTCTCCTTGCTTCTCTCTTTCTTCTTTTTTCACTTATCTTCAAACCTGCTTCCTCTGCTCACTGTCCCATTCAAACTTCTCCCTCTTTCTAGTTATAACTTTAATAACAGATCATAATATAAGGTACAAAGCATATTTCAAATTACTTGATTAAATGGTATATCCATTCTTGTTAATTAAAAAGCTAATGAAGTCATTTAGGTAAAATTCTGTTAGATAGAAAAGGGCAAGCCAAGTATATTTGATTTCCATCCTAACTGACTAGTGAACCATGAATTTAAAAAAAATGGTTCCTCAGTCCTATAACAAACCCGCGGCTTCACGCTGAAACCACGGATATTCCCACTAACATGAATTTATAAAATTAGACTTAGTTGCCAATATTAAAAATTGTTTAATGCCATACTTAAAAAACTCTCAGAACCTGGATTTCTGGATCTTCTTGAGAAACCACATCCTGAAGAGGCCCTTGTGCTGTCTAACTAGCAGCTGCTCTGTGCGATCTACAGTCCTCCCCTTCTCTTCACCCAGTACTCTTTATTAGATTCCCTGCATCTGACTGCTTTTGTCCAATTGCATCTCATGGTTGGCCCCTTGAGGTATGTGTCATCCTAACACTGATCTACCCAAGAGGATATTTTTATAGGATATTAATGGCTACTTAAATAAAGCTACTGCACTGAATGAAATCTTTCTAGATTATTTTAATTGAGTAAGAAGGAGTTTAAATTGAAATCAATTTGGATCAGTATTAATTAATTCCCCATCAAATTTATGGTCTTTTCCTGTCCTCTAAATGGCTATAGCAAGTGTCAAACAACCCCTCGCTAAGACATTCAGTGCTTCTTCAGTATCTGGGCCTAGTGGTATCTTTCCTCAAAATGGGCTCTCAACCAACATCTCAATCTTACAGCTAATTCTGCTCTTCCTTTCCATCCCAAGCCCCAAGAACTAGGATCTTGCATTGTTTCTGGTGCCAAGACCACAGCTTGCAGCTCCATTTAAGTAACAAGACTTTCTCTTCCTGGCTTTCTGCCTTTGCAATATGATGGTCCACCTACTCTCACCAGTTCTTGTAGGGACTAGATTCTTGAATTTGAACTCATATACATACACTTTATACACTCTTCCTTGGAAATTTAGGAATCTTTAGTCCTCTGTGTTCTTTAAAAATGTGAGACGTCAATGCATAGTGCCAGATGAAAGCAAAGTACAGCATTGGTTCTATTTTGTGTAAAGTTGCATTGGAGACTGTGGCTATGGTTTCATTAAAAAGGAGGCTTCTCTCTTTCCCCAAAGCTAGATCTTGAGGCATTTGTCCAGAAAGTGAGCATACGGAGATGACCTTTATACATGAAGAATCCACATGGCTTCATCAAATATACAATCTCCTAAAGGATGGATAGTTTCAGAGAGAAAGGAAGAAAGGTACAGAGCAAGGTAAGCCTCCAGGTAGGCCTTTAGAAGATCTGTTTTGCTATCTGGGCCAACAAGATAAAAGCCTTCCTTAGTGATTAGGATAGCAGAAGGGAGGTAAGCCCTGGACCACTTCCTTTTTTTTTTAATGCAATGACACTGCTCAGGGTTGATATGACAGTATGTATCAGGTTTCCCCCATGTTCAACTGGCATGATATTCTTTGTACATTGATTAACAAAGGAAAAGTGTTAGAGAAGAAGTAGAAATATTCAAGACTGCCTTCTCTTAGGGCTACAGGGATCAACCAAAAGTGGTAACATAAGGATAGAACAATGCTTCCTCTGAAATCCATAACAAGTGTGTATACATATTGTGTCCATTTTACAGGTGAGGAAACTAAGGCTTAGAGATATTAAGCAAATTGCACTAGGGCATATGTCTAGCAGGTAGAAATACAGAACTTGAACTTGGCCTCTATTTCTTGTTAATAAACTACCCTGAATAGGAACTCCTGCCTGCCTAGCATTTCATTTTCACAACTGTGGATGGAACCAAGGTTCCTACCTGAAACTGATATGAAGATCTATTCTGTAGGTTCTTCTTTACCTCCCAGTCATTCACACTGACACCTGTGTCTCAGTTCTGACCCTTTCAACAAACTAATGTGCTTTGGATACAACACAGGACATCAGAGAGAACATGAGAGGAATAACATTAATGTTTCTGTTTAATTTCTAGAGTCCAGAATGAGAATAACATTATTTGCTTAAAGGCATTAAATGTTTATTATGGGAGGTAGAATTGTGCAGAGAGATTGGACTGTTCTTTCTAAACAAGAGAAGTCGATGCCCTGGGACAGAGAAATGAGTTCCTTTATTCATTCAGAGCAAAGACATATTTGTAAATGATAAAATATTTTATTTATCTCACTACTTGTGAAAATAGCCCATAGAAAGGGACCACTTGTAATCTGTAAGCAAAACTGCCCTGTGGCTTTTGGATAGATCTATGATAGATCTAGATGATAAGAAATGGTGTAATGAGATTCGATTTAAAGGAGGTATTTTAAAGCTGGATGTAAATGTCCTGAGTGAATTTTGTCCATCTTGTTCACAGCTGTTACCCTAGCACTTAGACTATTGGAAGATACATTTTAGACACTTAAATATTTGTTGAATAAATGAGTAAAATTTTGGGAAGCTATTAAGTCATGGGGCATTGGGGCATAAGTCGTTCACTAGAGTATGCAGATGAATAGTCTAGTCCTGTGATAGGATATTATTATTCAGAATTTATTTTACTTTTCGTTTTACTACAGTTAGCTCTGAGCATGTCTCTGAATTAGCCAAAGCTTGCGTTGGCCTCCAATGTAGTTGAGCCCCTTGAAGAATTCTCTTTCCACTTACATTAGGTATCCATTTCCCTTATGGTCCATCCTTTCATTTTCACTTTATAGTTCCTGAATCTAAAATTTGCTTTGAAGAAAGCATTTCCAACTTATATTAAATGTATACACATCATAAATTTTTACACTTTCAGTAGGGATGAACATATAAACCCAAGACAAAAGAAAAGAAAAAGAATTTTCCCTGGTTGATTTTCACATAAGGGAGAGCAAGTATGGATGTCTTGATGGACCCACCAGGTACTTGCCGGCCCCTCTGTCACAGCAGGGCAAGCAGTTGCCTATTCAGTCTGCATATGTGACCAGTCTTGGGACTGAGTTTGTGATTGCTCAGACACATTTATTAATATTAATTTAAAATATTTAGTGGTATGTAGAGTGTCTCTCTGGACAATAAGAACTACTCAACTCAAAATGATAGTGTTTTAGCCTTAAAGGATTATTTATTAAATGCAGCTGCTTTAATTACAGATTCATTACGTTTCAAGGGAGAACCTTGAGAAAGAAGAACAAAAAGAGTCATCAGAATGTCAAGTTTCTTCACTGTATGATAAATCTAACACGATGGAAAGATTCCTCATGCTGACATAGCAGAAGTGATCATACAAAGGCTCAAGACAGAAGGAACAGAAATCCATTATCTAAAAAATATAACCCCTTCAGAGATTTATAAACACTAGTGCATAACCTAAGGAAAGGTGAGTCATTGCTTTCAGTGTAGTTAGCCTGGTATTAACCCTCTAAAGGAAGGAAACTAAAAGTTTATGAAGAAGTAGTAGAAATTGCAATATGGTCCTTATGCTATTTGGATGTCAGATTCTGTGCAATTTCCAAGTCGCCATAATGGAGAGTATGGACAATATGTAACTATTTCCCTTGAAAAATATCATTTTATACATGCATCTTCAATTCTTTTAAGTCAAAATAGTCTATGGATATACTGCTTTCCTATCTTCTATGATACAGATTATAACACCTGTCATCCAGTAGGTGCTCAATAAATATAGACTTGAAGAATCAACAACCTTTTCCTACCACTCCATTTTTTCTCTATTTAGTTTTATATCTGAACATTAACATTATTAATATAGTAAAAAAAAATAATTAAAAGTACTTCTAAGAGTCCCTTAAAATTTTTTCACTGTTGTATTTTCAGTTCTTCTGATTACATGAAGATTATATCTAAAGATTCCTGTATCAAGAACATGGAACAGTGCTGTGTCCTTTTTATTACTGAAGGTCTATTTGGGGAGTGAGAGAGATAAAATTGTTTGCTCAGGATGAATGCTGTTCTATTAAGCATTAGTGAAAGTTTCTGAGTCTCTGCTCAGGCCCATGAATTCTATGATAGCCTTCCCTATGGTCCCTGCTTCCAAGTTATTTAACTCTGGAGCAGCCTCAGAAACATCTTCCTGATATTTTAAAGGTCTCTACTGGATGCCACATGGCGGCCATCAGAGGGTACCCTCTCATGTGTTGGGCAGGTCCTGAGGAAGAAGCTATCCAGCTCCACATGTTGGCATCTCCAGAAGGAACTCCTTGCATTACCTCTGGGGGTTGCTTCCATGACCTTTTATGGTGACCAGTTTCTAGACTCCATTCAGTTATCTCAAGCATGTAGACATCAACATCACTTGACAAGAGAATGCAGAAAGCAAAAATGGCAAGAAATTAAGGGAATTTTGGAACTTTCCTGCTCATTTCAAAACTATCAGTGGGCAGGGAGGTGGTGGGGCTTAGTGGGGAAGCATGCCAAGTCTAGAGTAAGACACTTAGGTTTGAATTTTGCCTCTGCCACTGTTTAGCCCTGATATCCTTGGGCAAGTTGGTTAAGCCTCTTTAAGCCTCACCTTCCCTATAATAATCCTTCCTTCAAAGAATAAGTGTTATGACCTTGAAGTGGGATAGTATATGCAAACTCTTAGTACATAGTAAGTGCTTGTATTAGTATTGTTGTTGCTTTGTTGTCTTTTATGAACTAGTCTAATCCCTGCCTGCTCAGTAAATTCTCACCCACCCAGGCACAATTCTTGCGATTTCTGATACAGGTCTTTTAATTACCAAAACAAGTGGAAGTTTTCTGATTTCCCAATAGTCCTAAGTATGACTTTCATTATGTTCACTGAAAATAAACCTTGCACAAGATGTGTCTACAATTTCGTGGGTGCTTTTAGTTGTTACATAAAACCTGAACAAAGGAGAAGTGTGAATAATGCCCAAGTTCCCGTTCATCAACTTCCCCCTCAGAGACATTTACAGTCTTCAAAACATTTCTTCATACGTCAGAGCACTGTCTGCAGTTTCTCATTTTCCTGGAGGAATGACTAAGTTCTATGTGTTTAATTGTTCTGTAAGACCTTCCCTTCTCTCTTGGGAGGGGGAAAACAAGTCCAGCATGAGAGTCATACTGAGCCCCTCGTCCAGAAGCACAAGGCTGGGTGGGGCGAGGAAGTGGCTTTGAACACTTCACAGGCGCGGCAGCTCTGAAGCTCCCCAAAGAAAACATTCTGTCTAGAAAGCTTCTAAAATGGCTTGTTAGCAATATCCCAGAGAATGGCAGTTCCCTCTGGTTTTATTTAAAGATATAAAGAACGCAAAGGGAATTGGGTTTTCAAAACGCAGTAGAGAACATTCTTTCTCTTACTTGCTCTAAAGTTTGATTTGGTTATGTTGCAAAAAGAAAAAAAGAAAAGAAAGAAAGAAGGAAACCTATTTTGGGGATGGAATGTTTCCCTTCCATGTTTTTTAAGATCACTGAGTTCTGTAGTCATCTGTACACAAATCCAATGCTATGCACCCATCCCACTGCCGTCTTGCTGAAATCCTTATAATCCCCCCATCCCTTAAGGAATAAATTTGGGAAAAACAGTTTACTTTTCCGCCTCCCTGTTTCTTCTCACAATGTTCACTCTATTTGGAATTCCCTCTCCATTTCTCTCCATCTATCCAGTTTTCAAAGTTTAAGCTCTTCCCAAACCAACCCTAAGAATCTCAAGCCCAGTTGGGCCCTTCTTCATGTGCCAGCTGTTACCTGAGTTGCCTGTATTTCTCATTTCGCACCTGTCTATCATGTACTACATTAAGGGGGCAGGTCTGAGACTGTTTTGCGATGCTACCAAATTTCTGGACAGTAGTTATTTGAATCCCACTCTGCCTTACCCAAAAGAAGTTTCTTAGCATTTGTTATTTTTGAAGCAGGTGATTATTACTCTATTTTGTCCAAGTTTTGTTTATAAACCCCAATTTTTTTTTTTTTTTGCGGTACGCGGGCCTCCACTGTTGTGGCCTCTCCCGTTGCAGAGCACAGGCTCTGGATGCGCAGGCTCAGTGGCCATGGCCCACGGGCCCAGTCGCTCCGCGGCATGTGGGATCCTCCTGGACCAGGGCACGAACCCGCGTCCCCTGCATCGGCAGGTGGACTCTCAACCATTGAGCCACCAGGGAAGCCCTATAAACCCCATTTTTATTGTCTGCGTGGCAAAGGGTCATGGAGGATTGGACACGTACTCTGATTTGTTGCTTAATGAGTTTCCACCGTATCCATAGAAAAGCTGATGTCTCCTGGAATCCTGGCATCATTGGGAAACCTGCCAAGTCATTCGGTCCTGCATTGACCATAGGCTCAAATCACAGGTCTGTGTCTTCTTCTAATAAAGATTTTATACTTATCCTAAAACTGATAAAAGAATGTTAGAGAATCAGAAGGAATCATGAATGTCAAGTTAACTATTAGGGCTTTGGAGTAATAAAAATAAAATTGGGGCATTAAGCTTTCAATCAATAAAATTAATTCATGGGTCTGAAAGAGACCGGTCCATGTTAGTGTATCTCAACACAGTTCTTTCTAACAGTATTTCTTCGGATATATAGATAAGTCATATAACAAATTTGAGGATGGAGATGTGATGAGAATATTGAGCCCTATAATTATTAAGCAGACCAATCTAAGGACCAATGCATTAGTTATATTGATTGAAAGCTTACAGCCCTGATATTATTTTTATTATCCCAAAGCCCTAATAGTTAATTAACTTGAGGTACATGATTCCTTAGACTCTCTGACATCTCTAAGTTTTACGGTAAATATAACGTCTTCATTGGACGTGTCTGGAGATAACCAGCTGGCCCAGCCCTCCACATCGGCCTGGAAGGAGTCAGGAGGTGGCCCAGGAACTGGCAGTGCTCCAGATGAGACTACTTCTCAGCCCAGCATGAGTGAGCAATGCACAGTCCAAGCAACCCCCTTTCTCCACCTTTACCTCCCTCCACCCAAATAAAACCCTCATAGCCCCATTGCTAACTTTCTGGAGGCAATAGGTCTAACCTCATGCCCTTATGTCCCGGTTATATCAGTATTCAAGATGCATTGGACACCCAGATTATCTCTTCCCCCATAGAGGTTCTCCTCCCAAAGCAGTCTGATGGACAGTGAGGCCACAGTTCACCATTACTCTAGTTGCCTCTTCTCTCCTTTATTTTTCTCCATAGCACATATCATTAGATGAAATATTATACGTTTCACTAATTATCTGTCTCCTCTGACTTGAATATACGTTCTGTAGGGGCAGGTGTATGCATGCACACATGTGTGAAAGTCTGTTTCTGCATCTCCAGTATTTATAATGGTACCAGCACATTGTAGGCACTGGGTAGATGTTTGTTGGATGAATGGATGAATGCATGTATCAAAGTTTCCCTGGAGAGTTTGTCTGCTAACAAGGTCAGGGCTCTACAGAGGCAGGCCTTGCTGATGATTTCTGAAGCCCATCTCCTCAGCCTCAGCTGCTTGTTTGCAGCTGATACCCCTTGGTTATTTCTTAAAATGTCTGTGAATGTTTCAAAAGCCAGCCCAATATTTAAACTCTCTGAACAAATGTCACTTCCAGGGCTTTATGGTAAGGAATAATCCAAGAGAAGGACAAATTTTAATGCCTGTAAATGCTGACTGCAGTCTTTTGAAAATAACTAGACATTTATTCATTCATCTCTCTATCCAGCCATACCTCTATTCAAAAACTTTTCATTGATCACATATTATGGGCTGGAAAATGTGTTAGATGCTGGGCAAAGCATGATGAGCAAAGCCAAGGCAGTACTTATCCTCATGGAGAATTTACAGACTAGTGAAAATGATCTAAATTTTCAACCCTGATACAATGACTCAGCAGATTTAATAAAATTACTTATACTATATTTTGATTTTGATGAGAAAAGAATTGTGTGTTGTCATATCATTATCCCTGTCCCTCTCTCTATCTTACATAATGTCCACCCCAGACCTTTTCTTTATTATATTTCTAAACCTGGAACACCTCATAGTTTTCCCTTCACTTACCGAGTGGTTATATTTATGTTTTTCTATTATTTTCTAATCAACTGCATATCTTTATCATAAATTTACCACATTGTTTTAAATTATTTGCTTATTTGTTAGTAATCTCTTGTTCAGTATTCAAAATATAGTGTATGCCTTATTAATTATTGAAACTCTAACACTGAAATCACTCTCTTGATACATAAGAAAGTACGTATATGTTCAGCAATTCATGGATAACTCAATAAATGAATGTATGATGGAATTTTAGCACTACAGAATGATGGGCAAAACTTGAAGTTAGATATGGTCATTCTTTAACAATTTTAATCATATGCAGTAAATATATTTAATCTGTAGTGTGAACTTTCATCTTTCCAGTTTTCTTATAATTTCTATGCTTATGTATGCATGACAAATTTGAGTTTCTCTGCCCTAGGCTGATGGCTCTAATTGTAAGAGGTAATGAGAGAAAACATACACTAAACATCTAAAATGTTTCAACACAATCTCTCAATATACTGCCTTCTTTTTTTTTTTTAAACATCTTTATTGGAGTATAATTGCTTTACAATGGTGTGTTAGTTTCTGCTTTATAACAAAGTGAATCAGTTATACATATACATATGTTCCCATATCTCTTCCCTCTTGCATCTCCCTCCCACCCTCCCTATCCCATCTCAATATACTTTCAAATCTCTATTTCTGAATCTTACTTCCATTTCCATAGAGCCTGGTTGAATTTGCATTACCAGTAGTACTGTAGACACAGCATTGTATATTTAAGACTAACCCCCTTTAGGTTTACCAAATTACTCTGGTTAAGGTTTCTATTTTTAGTTTAGGATCTAGTCAATCACATAATTTAACCAATATTTACTAGGAGTGTGAGATACAGCTGTCACTGTGAGGGGCCATAGTGAGAAAATGTATCAGGCAGGCAAATTGCACATCAGAGAAAATATTTCAGAATCTTCCCATTTATTTAATATCTTGTAGCATGAATGTCAATTTCCATTATCATTTTTTTCCTGCAAAACTACCTTTTGGTAGGTGAATTGGTTGTCAGAATTCACATTTGTCAATTTTCATATAGTATAAGTAATGTAGCTATCACAGAGTAATTAGAGAATTACACAGAAAAATGCACTTTATGGCTTCCTTCGCTTCCTGTTCATTGTACTTTTAATCTTTTTAATGGAAACTATCAAACATTAAAAAAGGAGATAAAATAGATAGAAAGGGTAGCATGGTGAATCCCAAGAACCAATAACACTACTTTCATAATTATCAACTCTCGTCCAATCTTGTCTCTTCTGTACTGACACCAATTTCCCTTCCTCACTCTACTGCTACCCTGCATATTGTTTTGAAGTAAACATATGAATTCGTCCCTAAATATTAGCATATATAACTGTAATATCATATAAAGGCACTAAATTATTATTTCAATAAAATCACAAAACAAGTGTCATACTAAAAGTTTTAACAATAATTCCTTAATTTCAGTACTCATATTTCCAATTGTTGCATAAGCAATTTCTTTTTTCCTATTTGCTTCCATTTGTATAAAGTACAAGAACAGGTAAGACTAGTTTCTGCCATTGTAACTTGCTTATACCTTTTGTTTAAATCAGGGTATAAACAAGTCACACACATTGAAATTTGTGAACGTGATCCTTAATTTTCTTCTGTGTTATAGGTATCTTCTCCTGTAACTATTTTCCTTTGCAATCTATTGTTAAAGAAACCATAGAGCTTTGCAAAGTCTGGATTTTGTTGACTGCATTGCTATGGTTTCATATTTTGTGTTCTTCTGTCCTCTGTGTTTCTTGCAAATTGATGGTTGGATATAACAGGATTTAGGTTCAACATTATTGGCAAAACTTTTTCAAAAATGGTGGTTTGAGCTTCCATGATGAAACAAATAATGTCTGATTATCTCCATTTTTGTGATGTCAGCAATTCTTGATGCTCAGTTTTCTAGATCAGATTAGTAGCTATGAAAAAGGGACATTCTAAAAACTAACTTTTTAAGTCTATTGACTGAAATATTTCTATAAACAGAAATAGCTCTTTCTTTACTATTTGTTTCCCAAGTGGTACAATTAGTATAGGGAAGTCAGCTTATGCTGACATTTATATGCCTAATTTGTCACTTACCAGTTTTCAAAATAGTAAGTTAGTTTATTGACATCTATCAACAACAACTTTTTTGTTTTTTGTTTTTGGTATCAAAAAGAACTAATAAGCTTAACATATTTTGTATTTTCAATACATTGCAATTATTATTACTATTAATCAAGGTATCCCAAATTTGGCCAATGGGAAACTCTTCAAATGGCCTTTGAGTCCCTTAGATAGAGCCCTAGTAGACTTTGATGGGGATTCCTTGTTGTTTGATATAAAAAGAGAATCTGGTGTATGTTTTTTTAACATTTTTATTGGAGCATAATTGCTTTACAATGGTGTGTTAGTTTCTGCTGTATAACAAAGTGAATAAGCTATACGTATACATATATCTCCACATCCCCTCCCTCTTGCGTCTCCCTCCCACCCTCCCTATCCCACCCCTCTAGGTGGTCACAAAGCACCGAGCTGATCTCCCTGTGCTATGCGGCTGCTTACCACTATCTATTTTACATTTGGTAATGTGTATATGTCAATGCCACTCTCTCACTTCGTTCCAGCTTACCCTCCCCCCCATGTGTATTTTATGTCTCAGTGATGAAATTAGCCCTTATTCCAAAGAACCCTTGCTTCTTTCAGTGGGAAATGGTGTTTAAAAAATCTAATCTACACACTAGGGGTACTCATTGCTATTAGTTCATAAAAATTTCTGGGCCTCTTCAGTGGATGGACAGAGGAAGGGAATTGAATGTTTGTATTTTTAAAGATAAAATGCCAAAGAATAAATATTGATAACTACAGTTGAAACGACACTATAGAATTTTTACTTAGTTCCTTCTATTTTACATCTGTTTCTCCTTTCTCCCACAAGAAATCTGACAGCTACTCTGGGAAATTTGAATATCACATACTCATTTACTTTATCCCACACTACATACATGATTTTCTCAGAAAAAAATTCCAGTGTTACCAGCAATCATATGATAATTAAAACAGGATGTTTGTGGTTTTTTTTTTTTTGCAGTACGCTGGCCTCTCACTGTTGTGGCCTCTTCCGTTGTGGAGCACAGGCTCCGGACGCGCAGGCTCAGCGGCCATGGCTCACGGGCCCAGCCGCTCCGTGGCATGTGGGATCCTCCCAGACCGGGGCACGAACCCACGTCCCTTGAATCAGCAGGCAGACTCCCAACCACTGCTCCACCAGGGAAGCCCAAAACAGGTAATTTTTAATACCTCTTTTGTCTTTAGGATATGTCTCTCTAGAGATGACATCAAATTACTTTGTTTTAAAGGCTCTTGGAAAAAGTAATTTCTGTGTGGTTATGTTATAAACTAGAGAAATGTTTCTGTTGATTTGTTTTATTTTAAAATTTTACGGATGTCTTTTAAAATTCCATACAAGTTTATAGGTCAATTTTAAAAATAAATAAATAAATAAATAAATAATGACGCATAGCTGCTACCAAGGTCTTTTCTAATCTATTCTCTGAATTCCTCTACAGATAACCGTTAACACATGTTATGGTTTATCCTTTCATTTTTAGTATTAGTATATAATTCAGAAATATATATATTTTAATCACTTTTTGGATACATATTATTTTACCAGTCTTTCCTCTTTCCCTAAGTTTTCTATTTTTTTTTTGCTTTCTAGAATTGTTTTTGTTTTTTTAAAAGAAGGGCTGTATTTTTTTTTACAATGGTTATTTTTATGGTAGTCCAGTCCCCTTAAAATACTCTTAGTTCTTTTACAGTTATTATTTATTGGTTCACTTTGATGATCGAAATTAAAATAAACTAATAGCTTCTTTTTTCCCCTTGAACCTAGTATCACTATAGATGTGGTCCTTTGGTTTTTGGC
The DNA here is from genome assembly GCF_949752795.1 of Hyperoodon ampullatus. Classification (NCBI taxonomy): domain Eukaryota; kingdom Metazoa; phylum Chordata; class Mammalia; order Artiodactyla; family Ziphiidae; genus Hyperoodon; species Hyperoodon ampullatus. Next base: position 5,903,941 of record NC_136925.1, read on the forward strand.
TTTTTTTATTTAGTTTCTCTGTCTGTTTTTATTGAGGGGTCCAGGTAGATGAAAGAACAAGGCAGCATCTACCTCTGTTTCCCCAGATAGTACACTAATACATTACTTATTTTGCTATCTTTATTGTAGCACATTATTGGGAATTTACTGCAGCAGAAAGAGAAATCAAATTTATGATTTGACTTTCTCTTTTGCAGCATTTCCAATTTAAAGAAACCAAGTTTATAATATGTTATAATCAGAATAAAAAGTAAATAGCTTGAAGATTCTTGCTGGTCACAAGGTAAATGTCCATCATAGTTGATCCTTAATATTACAGGTTTCTAGGTAATTACCTTCTCCTGAATGTTAAAATCCTCTAAATAGTTTTACACTTTTGCTATTTGTCAAGTGTCATCCAGGCTTTTTGCCTTTGTTCTTTTATTTTAAGAAGTTAATCTCATAATTAACAAAAAGCAATTATAAAGTACTTTATAACTCATAAGAGTTATACTGAATAATATCTGTGAACCCTGCATGCTTTTTATAATTTGTAAAGTTTTATTTTAGATAAAAAACAATTACCCTGGAAACTAATAGATAGCTCTACTGGGATGAGTTCAATAACCGTGCATCAGGCTGAGGGGGTCTCGGAGGAGGAATGTATAAAAAGGATGTGAGCTGACTGCAGTGGGGATAGAACTTTCGTGTTTTTCAACCAAGTCCCTTCAGTAATGGAGCATATTTATATTTTTTGCTTTGGGTCATCCTCTCTTCAGCTTCTTGAGTTGTAGACTCCCAGAATTTGTACAGTGGAAGAAATACATCTGAAAGCTCTTCCCTGCTTCTGATGAATTTGGATATTGTGTGTGTGTGATCTAGCCTGAGTCACAATCATTTGATCCCAGAAGTGTGATTACCTTATTAGAAAAACTAAAAAGGGGAAATCAGACTTCTGATGGCAAACACATAAAATGTGTTCTGTGATATTCTTTTCAAAATGAGAAATAATTCTCTTCAAACTGTTTAGTTCTTATGTAAACATCAGGTAACAGAGAGTAAAAGACACCTGTAGAAATAAAGAATATATTTTTTCCTTGTGGCTTTACTCTCTACCATGTATGCTGTTTGAAGAGTATTGTGTGCTATACACATGAGGCATTGGTTAGGGGAAACATTTATGCAGAAAAAGTCTGCCTCTACCTCTGTCACTGTCTTACGAACTTGGGCAGGAGAAAAAAAATCCCGTTTTGGAAGACATTTTCTGTAACACTTCAATGTTTGCACTAACAATTTCGTTCCCATCTCTTTCCCCAAATGCTAACAAAATTGGCTACTGCAGCTAAAAAGGCAGATTATTTGCACCTTGAGCATGAGTGCTGTGATGCCTCATTTCTGAACAGAGATTTGTGTTGCCAGTGTCTTGGTCTGCCACTGAGAAGGATCTGGATTCTTCAGGACTCCTGAATTCTTGGGGCCTCATCAGAATGGAAGGGGTTAGAGCGCTGGGCTTCAGAGCATATCTGAGCCTTACCAGGAAGCAGAAATGGCCCAGGCTCCTTGTTTCAGTCCTGCTGGGCAGTTAAAGCAGGAATTTCCTAGATCCTGCACTCTGTACCTTTTGGTGATAATTTCTTTTCTTTTTTTTTCTTTTTTTTTTTTTTTTGTGGTACGCGGGCCTCTCACTGTCGTGGCCTCTCCCGTTGCGGAGCACAGGCTCCGGACGCGCAGGCTCAGCGGCCATGGCTCACGGGCCCAGCCGCTCCGCGGCATGTGGGATCTTCCCGGACCGGGGCACGAACCTGTGTTCCCTGCATTGGCAGGCGGACTCTCAACCACTGCGCCACCAGGGAAGCCCGATAATTTCTTTTCATAAAGGCTGACATAATGACACTGCCACCTACTCGCAGTGCAGTCGAAATGAAGGTGGTGTTTTCAGAGAACAGCACGCTCTGCAGCTAGGAAGCTCAGCCGAAGCGGAGTGATGCAGCCCTGCCTCAGAGCAAGTTGGTGCCCACGGATACAAACCGCTGCAAGCGAGCTACCAGCTCCTGGGTATGTGCTCAGGAGACTCAAATCATCGTTTCTCATCTCCTCTCACATCGCAGTCATTGTTGACCTTCCCACCGACTTGATTTCAGCCGATCACCACAGCTCATTGCTCCAGCCACCTGGCCGCCTTTCGTTGACGCATCACACCAACTCCCTTCCTGCATCAGGGTCTTCTAGGACTTTTCTCTCTGCCTGGAATGATCTGCTTCAGGTCTGCCTCTAGATCTTCCCATGGACATTTCCTCTGGTCAATCAGTTCTTACAGAGGCTTTCTTTCCACATCTAAAGGGGTCCTATGCACTCCCTAGCACACCGTCTCATAGCACGTCTTCATATTATCCTAAATAATATTGCTTATTTAGTTAGTGAGTTATTTTGTAAACTTAAGCCCCTCCACCCCACAAAAGACCGTATGCATCATTAAAAGAAAGTCTACGCCTAACTTGTACATTTCTGTCTCCAGTGCCTAGATAATATCCACTCAGTAAATATTTGCTGAATAAATGATTACGCTATATTTTCTGCCTTTTGGTGCAGGTGTAGCTCTAAAAAGTCACTTTAAAATCAGTAGCATTCAATTTTTCTTGAATATAACTCTTATAGCAAGAACTAAATGACTATGCAAAATGTGAACACAGTCTTGTGAAAGCTGGAATTCTGATAAAAGCCTAAAGACACATTGGTGGCCCGTGGAGGAATCCATATGGACGATGTGGCTCACCTCTTATCAACTGGCTCCAATGACGTTGATGACACAGTCTCTACTCCCTCTTTTATGAGCTCGAAAAGAGTGTGTTTTTGTGGTATTTGTACATTGGTGTTCTTAAATTGAGTGGTTTTACGTGCTGATTTTATTTGTTGATGTGTAACTTACATGTATATATGTTCTTCGGCATATTTCAGAGTAAAGGCAATGAGAGCAACACAGTGATCGGTGCAGTTTGGTGAATATAGATATAAGGACTCATTACCTGCCTTTAAGTGGTTTTCAGTTTAGTACAGGGGTAGAGGCCTGAGAAGGAAGAAACCCTGGGAGAATCCTCTTCTGGCTTCCTCAGATTTAATCCTCCTATTCTGTGACTTGCTAGAATTGATCATTACACCATTGAGTAAATTGGTAGAAACATTTGGAGTTTCCTCCCTCATCCACAAAGGGTTTTATTACGTTGATGTAAATGTTGGTCTAAATTTTGAATTAGCGGAGTTGAGTGGTTTGTTTGGTTAAGTTGGATATGTGACCTAAATGAGCATATGGTGGCACCCAAGTGACCGACAGTAATCCCAGTTGTTTTCCACCTCATAAAAGAGTGGACATCTTGAGACTCCTTCTTTTTTTTACAGCTCTCTGTAATGATCTCCATTTTGCAGCCATGCAAGCCCTGCTGGGTCAGAAATGGTGAATGGAAGGCACTGATTTAGCATCGTATTGGAGTCACAGACTGTGGGATGAGCTGCTACATCCCCTCCCCTCCTGTGTGTACTGACTACTGCATGAACGTGTGAGAGATGCCCTCCACCAGAGACCCACTATCTTATTCTTCTGACCCAAGTGTTTGGGGAAATGATAATAAGTCAGTTAGAGCATTTGCTTAAAAATGTGGGTATTGTTCTGTCTTCTGTCATTAGAAATAGATGAAAGTTTCATAAAAGACTAGATACAAATATGCAACCAGATCTGTGATGTGATCATAACTGATACACAACTTTCCATCTTAGATATCAATTTGGATAACTAAATTCCAAAATTTCTTGAGCATAAAACTGCCATAGAACTCTAAAGGACTATATAATAGGCTGACCTATAATTTTGGCAGATGTGAAATTTTCCTGTTAATCATTAATTTTCCCCTACCCAAAAGTTTCGTGAATTTAATTACGGCAACTTTTTGTCAAGAATTGTGACCTGCAATTAACACAGTATTTATATTCTAAATACTTTTCAGACCAATAAAATCTCCAAAGTCTTGTTCAAGATCATGCTATTTAAAATCAGACACTTTGTTTCAGGTTCTGACTTAAACATATGCTAGCTGTATGAATTTGGGAAAAATACTCAACTTATTTAATTTTACCTGATTCAGCTTTAAGAAGGCTGTCCCTCCTGACACTCTAAACCAGACACCAGAATAAACCAGAATAAACCAGAATATACATGGGACCCCACGGCAACTGTATTTCACCTCACGGAACTTTTCTGCAGCTGTATAACCAAACCAATCATACTGCTTTACCAGCACCGCCTGGATCATTATGGCTATGGGGGACCTGTGAGAACTACCTCACAATGACCAAAGCCATTGCCCTCTCACATCCAGACAACACACTTCTTATGGAAACTGCATCTCGGGTACTGTGGCCCCAGCCCAAATAACCATCCTCATTGTAACCCATGTGAGACAAAAAAAGGAAATTTGGTCTGGTGTTAGGAGGAATTATGGGAACTCTAGCTGCAGCTGCCCCTTGGGGAGGGTTTGCCTACCATGAGGCAACCTCTTCCCTGGATAGCATACTAAAAGAAACTGGAGACATTCTCACACTCTTACAAAAATCCCTAGATTCCCTGGCAGGGGAAGCCTTTGACAACCACCAAGCCCTAGACTATCTCCTAGCAAGCTAAGGAGGGGTTTTTGCTGTCATTAATAAAACATGCTGCACATATACTAATGTCATGGGAGAAGTAGAAGTAAGTGTTAAAGAAATCCATGAACAGGCTTCCTGGCTCCACAGGTATAATCAAGGGAAGCAAGAATGGACCGAGGCCCTGAAGGGTTGGTTTCCAGGATATACTTGGCTTCTCCCATTTCTAGGTTCCATAGCCACTATATTTCTCCTCTTTCTTTTTGGTCCTTGTACTTTTATCTACCTAGTTAAATTTCTATTCTCTAGAACACAACAATTCTCCAGCTTCAGATGATGCTACACCAGAGATTTTAACCCATCCCACCTGAAGATGAGGAACATCAACACCATCTGGGCAAGGTTGCTTCCTTCTACTCCGCACTCTCCTTCTCTGCCACTGTAAACCACCCCACAGCCCCTATCTCTGACAGATAACAAGGAGATCTGGACCCCCAGGTAGGGACAACAACCATGCTCAGCTTGAAGCAGTTACAGAAGACAGACCATCAACCCTTTGCCCAAGAGTGCAGACTCCTTGAGGGGGAATGTTAGAGTAGGCAGATAGCTGAATATGAGCAGAGAAAGGGAGGCACGGGCCAGATGGCAGGAAACCACACAGCTTGTAAACAACAGGGGGTCCTTGGGCAGACAAAGAAAAGCAGGAACCTCCAAATTGACAGGAAACCACATTTGGGGGTCCTAAGTGTCCTGGAAGCAGACAAAGAAAGGTGGGAAATGGCGGGAATCGCCAGCCTCCTGATGTAACCTTTTGTTCATTATGCTCTCATTACAATAAAATTAGCCTTGCAGATGAGAAGTTCCCATCATGGACTGATGCCATGGGGCCATGACACTTTTGATCAAGACCAAATAAGGACAAAAATTCCTCCTCTACCAAGGGAGATGGAGCTGAGATGAAAGTCAGGGAATATGACCCCCAAACGCTTACCTCCCTAATGAATATCCTGCCCCTTCATTTCTACACCCCATATAACCAGCTTGCTAGAAAACTCAGAGCAGCTGCTCACCTGAGTCTACCTGCTCTCCCCTTGAGAGCATACTGTCACTTAATAAAGCCTCACTTTGCTTTCTTGACCTCCCTGTCTTGTCTCTGAATTGTTTCTGCAACAAGACAAGAACCTACTCTCTGGTAACATTTTTTTGAGAGTAAGATGGAAAAGTTATTCAAAACTTGTACCACAAGTCAATAAACAGAAATCATGATTATTACCCCATATTTAAAACTGCACTGAGTTACTGGTTCCCAGTTGAGGAGATCTTTTAAAGCCACAGAATAATTAGTGAGTATTGTTAGAACTGTATAGTTGAGTAAAATAACATATATACAACATACATATTTACTTTCTCACAAATTAAAGAAAAATTAGAAGACTTCTGAGCATTGCCAGCTTTAAATCTATATCTATAACCAATCTATACAGGTAAAAAGTTAAGAACTTGGCCTTTGCTCTGAATTTAGTCATTGAGAAATATAACAAAACATTATTAGTCTAAGTAGATGCATATAATTGCCTTTGGAACTTAAGATCAAATAAGTTTCTATGTCAATAATTGTGCCCGATAATAACCTATAAGGGAAAAGAATCTGAAAAGGAATATATATATATATATATATATATATATATATATATATATATATAAAAGAATCACTGTGCTGTACACCTGAAACTAATATGATATGGTAAATCAACTATACTTCACTAATAAAGAAAAAAATAATTGTTCCTGAACTGTTGGACTTATGCTTTGCTACAACACTTTAACCCCATTGGTTAATGTGGGGGGAATTTATGTTTTCATGATTGATTCTATTTCACCAGTGGAGAAGGCATAGAAAGGGGACAGCCTGAGGTACAGATTGATTGGGTCTATGAATAAGGAAAGATTTTAACCAGAGAAGCAAACCATCAATGGGAGAAATCCTTGGAGTTGGGAGGACCTATACAGACAGAACGATTGATGATACAGGATGATATAGATACTGGCTATTTATTTCAAAACATAGACTTGTGTTTTCTCTGAGCATAATTTCTCAATCTATTCTCAGATGCCAATGGTCTCGTATGAAGTCTTAGAGGATACCAAGTGAACAAAGAAATTAAATATCATAGGTCTTTATGTCATGAGTGATTCAGTGAAGAGGTCCATCTGACTTAAATCAGGTAATCTATTTCAGGGTACTTAAGGAAAGCTCTGAAAAATACATCATTTTATAATCAGAAAAATATAAAACTGTTGCTACTTTGGAAATAAAAAAGGACTAGTCAGGTTTCAGAAAAATCAGTAATTACAAATGACTTGTTTGGGCTTCCCTGGTGGCGCAGTGGTTGAGAGTCCGCCTGCCGATGCAGGGGACACGGGTTCTTGCCCCAGTCCGGGAAGATCCCACATGCCGCGGAGCAGCTGGGCCCGTGAGCCATGGCCACTGAGCCTGCGCGTCCGGAGCCTGTGCTCCACAATGGGAGAGGCCACAGGAGTGAGAGGCCCGCGTGCCACAAAAAAAAAAAAAAAAAAAAAGAATGACTTGTTTAAGATGGATTGTCTATTCATTGAGTTTGTGCCTTTCTGTATGAAAGCAAATTTGACACTGCCCCTTGCCTCTATTATAAGTCAGGGTGCACATCACATACCACAATTGTAAAGTGAAAAAGAAACTTTTCAAACTGAAATAAACTGAAAAGACAGTTAACTCTGTGTAGTCCTAGTCCCCAGAATAAATTAATCTTTGAGACTTTCCTGAAAGTTACTGACTTCTTAATAAACAATTTTATCCCTGACTTTCACATTGCTGACGTGAAAATATAGAAAAGCCTTTGCAAATGGCATATATATTTGAAGAAAACTGCTAATTTCCTACCATCAATTGGTTAACTGTAAGTTAACCTTTGTTATTTTATGGGGATCTTTTTCTTTAATTTTCTTTCTTTCTTTCTCTCTTTCTCTCTCTCTTTCTTTCTTTCTTTCTTTCATCCTTTTAAATTTGGATTTCAACTTCTTCTAAAGCCTAGACTCCCTGGTAAAACTTCTTCATAAGTAAACTAGTTTGCTCTTCTAAATAATTTTACCTCTCTAATCCTCCCTTCACACAGACAAAAGTAAAGATAATCAATATAATACTTCAGTGTAGCAAATATTCTCTGAGAATTATGTACTCTAAGGTAACATAGGTGTTAATATATGTTAGAGGAGACAAATGATTCATCCTAAAGCAGGATTTTAATGAGGCTTGGTTGTATTATTCCTCTATACAAGGAGAAAATCAATAGTCAATCTAATAAAAGCAAGATAACATTTATACTAGTATGAAAAACCACTACAGGACCTAAAATCTGAATACCTAGAGACACGTATCATTATTATTGATGGCACACTTAATGTAAGGATATCCACTCTCACTCAAAACTCTAAAGGAATCTCAATCAAAATCCTAACTAGATAAATTAGAAACTTGACAACATATTCTAAAATTTATATGGAAGAATAATGTACAACAAATACATAAGTCAACTAAAAAAAGGAAAGCAAAGAATGAGGAGTTGCCCAACCAGATAAAATAATGTACTCAAAAAATCTATGACAATAACACAGAATGGATTGAGGCAAGAACAGAAAAATAGAAAAGTAGAGCAGAATAGTGATCTCAGAAAGAGAACAACATAAATATAGGAAATTGACTGTTGGTAAAACTAATACCACTAAAATTGAAAAAGTTTGGGAAATTGGCTCAGGTATGAAGAAAATGAAGTTGAGGTCCTTACCTTGTATCATATATAAGAGTTTTAAATGTAATAAGTAAAAGTATAAAGCTAGTGAAAGAAAATTTGTGAGAGTATCTTTATGACTTAAGAGTGGGGAGAGATTTTTTTTAAAGATCCAAAAAGCATAAATCATAAGGTAATAAACTGATTTGTTAATATCAACATGAAAGCTTTCAGGTCAGTGAAGGTCTAGATAGACAAAATTAATAGGTGATTATTATTATTTTTTTTTCTCGAGCGGGGATTGAACCTGCACTCCCTGCAGTGGAAAAGCAGAGTCTTTATTTATTTATTTATTAGTTTCTGCTTTATAACAAAGTGAATCAGTCATACATATACATCTGTTCCCCCATCCCTTCCCTCTTGCATCTCCCTCCCTCCCACCCTCCCTATCCCACAACTCTAGGCGGTCACAAAGCACCGAGCCGATCTCCCTGTGCTATGTGGCTGCTTCCCACTATCTATCTACCTTACGTTTGGTACTGTATATATGTCCATGCCTCTCTTTCGCTTTGTCACAGCTTACCCTTCCCCCTCCCCATATCCTCAAGTCTATTCTCAAGTAGGTCTGTGTCTTTATTCCTGTTTTACCCCTAGGTTCTTCATGACATTTTTTTTTCTTAAATTCCATATATATGTGTTAGCATACGGTATTTGTCTTTCTCTTTCTGACTTACTTCACTCTGTATGACAGACTCTAGGTCTATCCACCTCATTACAAATAGCTCAGTTTTGTTTCTTTTTATGGCTGAGTAATATTCCATTGTATATATGTGCCACATCTTCTTTATCCATTCATCTGATGATGGACACTTAGGTTGTTTCCAGCTCCGGGCTATTGTGAATAGAGCTGCTATGAACATTTTGGTACATGTCTCTTTTTGAATTATGGTTTTCTCAGGGTATATGCCTAGTAGTGGGATTGCTGGGTCATATGGTAGTTCTATTTTTAGTTTTTTAAGGAACCTCCATACTGTTCTCCATAGTGGCTGTACCAATTCACATTCCCACCAGCAGTGCAAGAGTGTTCCCTTTTCTCCACACCCTCTCCAGCATTTATTGTTTCTAGATTTCTTGATGATGGCCATTCTGACTGGTATGACATGATATCTCATTGCAGTTTTTTGTGTGTGTGTGTGTGTTTTTTAAAATTTTTATTGGAGTATAGTTGATTTACAATGTTGTGTTAGTTTCAGGTGTATATATACAGTTATACATATATCCACTCTTTTTTAGATTTTTTTTCCCATATAGGCCATTACAGAGTATTGAGTAGAGTTCCCTGTGCTGTATAGTAGGTCCTTATTAGTTATCTATTTTATATATAGTGTGTGTATATGTCAATCCCAATCTCCCAATTAATCCCTCCCCCTGCCCTTACCCCCTGGTAACCATAAATTTGTTCTCTACATCTGTAACTCTATTTCTGTTTTGTAGATAAATTCATTTGTGCCCCTTTTTTAGATTTCACATATAAGTGATATCATATGATATTTGTCTTTCTGTCTGACTTACTTCACTCAGTATGACAATCTCTAGGTCCATCCATGTTGCTTGCAAATGGCATTATTTCATTCTTTTTTATGGCTGAGAAATATTCCATAGTATATATACCACACCTTCCTTATCCGTTCCTCTGTCAATGGACATTTAGGTTGCTTGATGTCCTGGCTATTGTAAATAGTGCTGCAATGAACACTGAGGTGCATGTATCTTTTCGGATTATGGTTTTCTCCTGATATATGCCCAGGACTGGGATTGCTGGATCATATGTTAGCTCTATTTTTAGTTTTTTAAGGAACCTCCAAACTGTTCTCCATAGTGGCTGTACCAAGTTACGTTCCCACCAACAGTATAGGAGTTTCCTTTTCTCCACACCCTCGCCAGCATTTATTGTTTGTAGTTTTTTTTTGATGATGGCCATTCTGACCAGTATGAGGTGATACCTCATTGTGGTTTTGATTTGCATTTCTCTAATAATTAGTGATGTTGAGCATCTTTTCATGTACTTGTTGGTCATCTGTATGTCTTTGAGAAAATGTCTATTCAGATCTTCTGCCTGTTTCTTAATCAGATTATTGTTGTTTGCTATTGAGTTGTGAGTTCTTTATATATTTTGGATATAAGCCCCTTATCAGATACATGATTTATAATTATTTTCTCCCATTTAATAAGTTGCCTATTCATTTTGCTGAGAGTTTCCTCTTCTGTGCAAAAGCTTTTTAGTTTGATGTAGTCCCACTTGTTTATTTTTGTTTTGGTTGCTTTTGCTCTTGGTGTCAGACACAAAAAATGATCACTGAGACCTCCATCAAAGAGCTTACTGCCTATGTTTTATTCTAGGAGTTTTATGGTTTCAGGTTTTACATTCAAGTCTTTAATCCATTTTGAGTTAATTTTTGTGTATGGTGTAAGATAGTGGTCCAATTTCATTCTTTTGCGCGTGGCTGTCCAATTTTCCCAGCAACATTTATTGAATAGAATGTCCTTTCCTCATTGTGTATTCTTGCTTCCTTTGTCCTAAATTAATTTACCATATATACATGGGTTTATTTCTGGGATCTCTATTCTGTTCCATTGATCTATATGTCTGTTTTATGCCAATACCACACTGCTTAATTTACTATAGTTTTGTAGTTTGAAATCCAAGAGCATGATGCCTCCAGTTTTGTTCTTTCTTAAGATTGCTTCAGCTATTCAAGGTCTTTTGTGGTTTCATACAAGTTTTAAGGTTGTTTGTTCTGTTTCTGTGAAAAATACAATTGGTATTTTGATATGGATTGCATTGAATCTGTATATGCTTTTGGTAGTATGGACATTTTAACAATATTAATTCTTCCAGTCCATGAGCATGAAATAACTTGCCATTTATCTCCATTTTATGTCTTCTTCAATTTCTACATTAATGTCTAGTAGTTTTCAACATACAAGTCTTTCACCTCCTTAGTTAAATTTTTATTTATTTCTTTGTTTGTTTGTTTTGGCTGTGCCAGGTCTTAGTTGCGGCATGTGGGATCTTCATCACAGCATGCAGACTCTTAGTTGCGGCGTGCAAACTCTTAGTTGTGGCATGCATGCAGGATCCAGTTCCCTGACCAGGGATCCCACCTGGGTCCCCTGCATTGGGAGCGTGGAGTCTTACCCACTGGACCACAAGGGAAATCCCTCCTTGGTTAAATTTATTCCTAAGTATTTTATTCTTTTTGATGCCATGGTAAGTGGGATTATTCTATTAATATTTTCTTAGCGTAAAGAAACACAACAGATTTTTGTGTATTGATTTTGTATCCTGCAACTTAACTGAATTTGTTTATTAGTTCTAACAGTTTTTTGATGGACTTTTTAGGGTTTTCTATATATAATATCATGTTATCTGCAAATACTGACAGTTTTACTTCTTTGAGCACCAGTTTTTGTTTGTTTTTTAATGGTTTCCCTGATTCCACCAATCCTCTATTTTATTTTATTTAGTTTTTCTTTTTTTTTATCTTTTGGCCGCACCAAGCAGTGACTGGGATCTTAGTTCCCTGACCAGGGATCAAACCCATGCACCCTGAATTGGAAGCATGGAGTCTTAACCACTGGACCGCTAGGAAAGTCCCCTGAGAATCAGTTTTAATGAGCTGCTTCTTGCTAACTCCATTAGCTATCTGGCAATATGAAGGTAAGGGCTACATTACAGCCTTGTTGGTATGTGAAATGGGCATCTAATTCCATTATATATGACTTGGAAATGGAAAGTTTTTTCATCAACTATTTTCAAATATCCTTAGTGCTAATAAATTGGGAGCTATGCAGCAAATTTCCTCTTTGCCATGAATGTGGTCCCGACTGCCATGGCCCAGCTTTCTGTTAGTTCAATCTCCCTGTACTCCATGCAATCTCCAATCATACTTACATATTTTTTTAAATTAGTTTCTGCTTTATAACAAAGTGAATCAGTCATACATATACATCCGTTCCCACATCCCTTCCCTCATGCATCTCCCTCCCTCCCACCCTCCAAATCCCACCCCTCCAGACGGTCACAAAGCACCGAGCCGATCTCCCCGTGCTCTGCGGCTGCTTCCCACTATCTATCTACCTTACGTTTGGTAGTGTATACATGTCCATGCCTCTCTTTCGCTTTGTCACAGCTTACCCTTCCCCCTCCGCATATCCTCAAGTCCATTCTCTAGTAGGTCTGTGTCTTTATTCCCGTTTTACCCCTAGGTTCTTCATGACATTTTTTTTTAATTCCATATATATGTGTTAGCATACGGTATTTGTCTTTCTCTTTCTGACTTACTTCACTCTGTATGACAGACTCTAGGTCTATCCACCTCATTACAAATAGCTCAGTTTTGTTTCTTTTTATGGCTGAGTAATATTCCATTGTATATATGTGCCACATCTTCTTTATCCATTCATCCGATGATGGACATTTAGGTTGTTTCCAGCTCCGGGCTATTGTGAATAGAGCTGCAATGAACATTTTGGTACATGTCTCTTTTTGAATTATGGTTTTCTCAGGGTATATGCCTAGTAGTGGGATTGCTGGGTCATATGGTAGTTCTATTTTTAGATTTTAAGGAACCTCCATACTGTTCTCCATAGTGGCTGTACCAATTCACATTCCCACCAGCAGTGCAAGAGTGTTCCCTTTTCTCCACACCCTCTCCAGCATTTATTGTTTCTAGATTTCTTGATGATGGCCATTCTGACTGGTGTGAGATGATATCTCATTGTAGTTTTGATTTGCATTTCTCTAATGATTAATGATGTTGAGCATTCTTTCATGTGTTTGTTGGCAGTCTGTATATCTTCTTTGGAGAAATGCCTATTTAAGTCTTCTGCCCATTTTTGGATTGGGTTGTTTGTTTTTTTGCTATTGAGCTGCATGAGCTGTTTATAAATTTTGGAGATTAATCCTTTGTCAGTTGCTTCATTTGCAAATATTTTCTCCCATTCTGAGGGTTGTCTTTTGGTCTTGTTTATGGTTTCCTTTGCTGTGCGAAAGCTTTGAAGTTTCATTAGGTCCCATTTGTTTATCTTTGCTTTTATTTCCATTTCTCTAGGAGGTGGGTCCAAAAGGATCTTGCTGTGATTTATGTCATAGAGTGTTCTGCCTATGTTTTCCTCTAAGAGTTTGATAGTGTCTGGCCTTACATTTAGGTCTTTAATCCATTTTGAGCTTATTTTTGTGTATGGTGTTAGGGAATGATCTAATCTCATACTTTTACATGTCCCTGTCCAGTTTTCCCAGCACCACTTATTGAAGAGGCTGTCCTTTCCCCACTGTACATTCCTGCCTCCTTTATCAAAGATAAGTTGACCATATGTGCGTGGGTTTATCTCTGGGCTTTCTATCCTGTTCCATTGATCTATCTTTCTGTTTTTGTGCCAGTACCATACTGTCTTGATTACTGTAGCTTTGTAGTATAGTCTGAAGTCAGGGAGCCTGATTCCTCCAGCTCCGTTTTTCGTTCTCAAGATTGCTTTGGCTATTCGGGGTCTTTTGTTTTTCCAAACAAATTTTGAAATTTTTTGTTCTAGTTCTGTGAAAAATGCCAGTGGTAGTTTGATAGGGATTGCATTGAATCTGTAGATTGCTTTGGGTAGTAGAGTCATTTTCACAATATTGATTCTTCCAATCCAGGAGCATGGTATATCTCTCCATCTATTTGCATCATCTTTAATTTCTTTCATCAGTGTCTTATAATTTTCTGCATACAGGTCTTTTGTCTCCTTAGGTAGGTTTATTCCTAGATATTTTATTCTTTTTGTTGCAGTGGTAAATGGGAGTGTTTTCTTGATTTCACTTTCAGATTTTTCATCATTAGTGTACAGGAATGCCAGAGAGTTCTGTGCATTAATTTTGTATCCTGCTACTTTACCAAATTCATTGATTAGCTCTAGTAGTTTTCTGGTAGCATCTTTAGGATGCTCTATGTATAGTATCATGTCATCTGCAAACAGTGACAGCTTTACTTCTTCTTTTCCAATTTGGATTCCTTTTATTTCCTTTTCTTCTCTGATTACTGTGGCTAAAACTTCCAAAACTAAGTTGAATAAGAGTGGTGAGAATGGGCAGCCTTGTCTTGTTCCTAATCTTAGTGGAAATGGTTTCAGTTTTTCACCATAGAGGACGATGTTGGCTGTGGGTTTGTCATATATGGCCTTTATTATGTTGAGGAAAGTTCCCTCTATGACTACTTTCTGCAGGGTTTTTATCATAAATGGGTGTTGAATTGTGTCAAAAGCTTTCTCTGCATCTATTGAGATGATCATATGGTTTTTCTTCTTCAATTTGTTAATATGGTGTATCACATTGATTGATTTGCATATATTGAAGAATCCTTGCATTCCTGGAATAAACCCCACTTGATCATGGTGTATGATCCTTTTAATGTGCTGTTGGATGCTGTTTGCTAGTATTTTGTTGAGGATTTTTGCATCTATGTTCATCAGTGATATTGGCCTGTAATTTTCTTTCTTTGTGACATCCTTGCCTGGTTTTGGTATCAAGGTGATGGTGGCCTCATAGAATGAGTTTGGGAGTGTTCCTCCCTCTGCTATATTTTGGAAGAGTTTGAGAAGGATAGGTGTTAGCTCTTCTCTAAATGTTTGATAGAATTCACCTGTGAAGCCATCTGGTCCTGGCCTCTTGTTTGTTCGAAGATTTTTTATCACAGTTTCAATTTCAGTGCTTGTTATTGGCCTATTCATATTTTCTATTTCTTCCTGATTCAGTCTCGGAAGGTTGTGATTTTCTAAGAATTTGTCCATTTCTTCCAGGTTGTCCATTTTATTGGCATAGAGTTGCTTGTAGTAATCTCTCATGATCTTCTGTATTTCTGCAGTGTCAGTTGTTACTTCTCCTTTTTCATTTCTAATTCTATTGATTTGTGTCTTCTCCCTTTTTTCTTGATGAGTCTGGCTAATGGTTTATCAATTTTGTTTATCTTCTCAAAGAACCAGCTTTTAGTTTTATTGATCTTTGCTATCGCTTCCTTCATTTCTTTTTCATTTATTTCTGATCTGATGTTTATGATTTCTTTCCTTCTGCTAACTTTGTGGGTTTTTTGTTCTTCTTTCTCTAATTGCTTTAGGTGCAGGGTCAGGTTGTTTACTCGAGATGTTTCCTGTTTCTTAAGGTGGGATTGTATTGCTATAAACTTCCTCCTTAGAACTGCTTTTGCTGCATCCCATAGGTTTTGGTTCATCATGTCTCCATTGTCATTTGTTTCTAGGTATTTTTTGATTTCCTCTTTGATTTCTTCAGTGATCACTTCGTTTTGAAGTAGTGTATTGTTTATCCTCCATGTGTTTGTATTTTTTACAGATCTTTTCCTGTAATTGATGTCTAGTCTTATAGCATTGTGGTCGGAAAAGATACTTGATACAATTTCAATTTTCTTAAATTTACCAAGGCTTGATTTGTGACCCAAGATATGATCTATCCTGGAGAATGTTCCATGAGCACTTGAGAAAAATGTGTATTCTGTTGTTTTTGGATGGAATGTCTTATAAATATAAATTAAGTTCATCCTGTTTAATGTATCATTTAAAGCTTGTGTTTCCTTATTTATTTTCATTTTGAATGATCTGTCCATTGGTGAAAGTGGGGTGTTAAAGTCCCCTACTATGATTGTGTTACTGTCGATTTCCCCTTTTATGGCTGTTAGTATTTGCCTTATGTATTGAGGTGCTCCTATGTTGGGTGCATAAATATTTACAATTGTTATATCTTCTTCTTGGATCGATCCCTTTATCATTATGTAGTGTCCAATAGGTGATTATTTAGGAAAAGATATTTGCAATTTGCAAAACCAAAATGGAATTTATATTTATTTTATAATAGAATTCTCCAAAAAACAAGGAAAAATAAGGAAGGCTATCTAATAGAAAAATGGTCAAAAGGTAAGAAGTTTTTAGAGGCAATTTGTGAATGGGGAAACTTATGCATGAAAAGTGTATGTAGTTGCTAAAACTCAGTAGTAATTTTGAGAAATTCAAACTGATAAGATAAAGTGCACGCCTATCAGAATCATAAAAATTAGAAGGGGGACGATGACAATTGGCAAAGAACTTTAGGAGAGAGAATTCTCATGTCCAGCTTGTGGGAATGTGAGCCGATACAAATTACATTTTTTGGGGGTGGAGGAAATGACTTTTTGGAAATCAATCTGGCAATACTTAGGAGAATTAAGAATTTGTGTAATCCAGGTCCCTACTGTGGCACTTCTGGATATATGAACCAATTCATTCACATATATGTTGTAAGGAACATAAACAAGAATGCTCATGTTCAGGGTGGTGTTGAGGCAAACTAGGTGTCTTTCACATGAGGGAGGGATAAGTAAAATGTACTCACTGTATTCTATAGTGTACTTTGCAATAGAATCAACACATCAACAACACACTGAGTGTGAATACAACAGCATGATTAGATTTCTAGTTATAAGTGAAAAAGGAAAGAATGAGATTTGTAGTATAATACCATTCAAAACAAAACAGTGCTACTTATTATATAAAGATATATGCATATTTAAGGAAATGTCCAGCTTTTAGATGGTTTCTTACAGGTACAGAGGGGAGGGCTTGGTAATAAGAGAGAGAAAATAAAATAAAACAAATTGAGGAATGGTGTATGGACCAGTGATGGGAACATGCTATGAAACGAGGAGTGTGATCATCATAAACCTCAATATCTGAATGCCACACTCTCCCCATCACAGATCATTTTGACTTTTACTGTGTCAGCTCATCTACTTTAATGTGTTAATGAGAGAAGGCCCCCGCCCTCCCCAGGTGTCTATCTCTCTGTTTATCTGTCTCTGTGTCTCTTTGTCTCTGTCTTTCTGTCTTTGTCTCTCCTTCTCTCTCTCTCTCATCATGGAGAAAAATAAATTTAGACTTCTATGAACACTGTGTATTGTCTAGTCTCAAGAGATAACTAAGAAATGGGATTTCCAGTCACATGCTTGGGCTTTTGCAATCCACCTGAAGTGATGTGAGGCATCCCAGTTGAAAGAACCTCTGGAGTTTAGCTAAGAGAAGCTTTAATTCTCTCCTTGGTTGTAGCAATTTTATTGCTCATTTTCATTGCTGTGTTAAAGAGGGAGTGAACGATTATACTGACCTCCTTCAGAGGAGGTTTAACTATCAGTATTATTATCTTCATATGGCCTCATGATGACAAAGTCTGTGTGGTTTTGTTTTCATTGATAATAGACTAGCCTCTTTTGGCATAAAACTCATTATTCTTACTACTTCATATTAAAAATAGAAGCCCTCTAACTCTGCCAACCATCTAAGATCCATATGGGTTTTTTGAACTTGGATGTGCCACTGCACTCAATTACATATCCATCTATCTTTCATTGTTGTGGAATTAAAAGGACATTTTTACATAGAACTGTCCTCAAATATGTAACTATTTCTAATCTCTGTTAATGCTGTCTTAATTGTTTCTAATTGCTGTATTTTGAGAACCAGATACAGAGTATCCAATTAACCTTGACAGGAGATGACTGTCTTTAATCTGAGGTGCCAGGCTCTGCTCTGAATTTTAATGAAGAAAAGAAGGAAAAGAAAACTCCTCTCTCTTCTCTTTTTATATCTTAATGCAAATGTGTGCCTACATTTTTTGCCTGTTAACAGGAAAGAGAAAACCAGGGATTTGAAAGTAAGGATTATCAAACAGATCCCAGGAAATTTAGGGCAATATAAGTCCTGGTTTTCTTTTTGTCACCTTATAAATTAGGATGGTTAGCTTACCAAGCTTGATCTATAGAAAAGCAAAGGTTTTGATCCAAGCTCTCTGACTAACTACTTGCATTTCCTTGAGAAAGAAACAGCAACTTTCTGAGTGTGAGTTTCCTTAATCATAAAGTAGATAATTTTTCAGGTTTATTTGAAAGATCAAATGAGATACTGCATTAAAATTTTATTTATAAATATAGCACATGGCAAGTGTGTACAGTACAATAAATAATATGATATTTTAATTTTTTTCTTCATTTTAATGTCTTGATGTGCATATTAGCTTGCCACTTTTGAGAGTTTATGGCATATGACAGAAGAGTGAAGTAAAAAAATGATAATTTTTGAAACTTGACACTTTAAATAACAGAATATTTCCAAATGTTGCTTTTTTGCTAGGTCATTACTTAGAGAATATGGTGATACCCACCAATCTCCATAAATGGAATCCTAAGAGACTCCTTTCAATCTCTTTGATACTTAGTTACTGATTTGCACCACTTGTTTAAAATCACAGTATAATGAGAATATCTCAAAACTTAGCTCAATCAGCTTGTGAATAGCATCTTTTATTCCAGTGATTTTTTAAGAGCATGAAATTATTGCCACTGAGCTTTGATTTTCTTTAAAACTACCATTATATGAAAATGAGTTACTTACAAATAAACTAGAAAAATGTGTGTGTCAGACAAGAACTATTTGTAAATATCAAGTAAAATGAAACACACTACAGCAGGTAAGCAACACAGAGCCAATATTTAAGCATTTTCAAATAAATATATACTAGGAAGTGATTTTCATTAAAAATGTGCAATTTAAGTATTCACAATTTGAGGAAAACTGCTATTGGATTATATACCAGTTAACTGCTATAATAATCATTCATCTAAAATGTATAACATTAGGAAAACTGTTTTGCTTCCTGGATATCAATGAGGTATTTTCATATAATGAGCTTCTTAGTAAAAGGCATAATTTCTTAGCAGTTTTTGACTGACAAGGTGACCATTTAAATCTTCCCAAACTACATTGAAAAAACCTCTTTCCCTCTTTCCCTTTACCACTTTCATTCAGGATTCCCAGCACCAGAGATTTATTCTATTCCATTAGAGGTCTAGGAACCCCTTGTTAAGATATAGGTGCCCCTGGTACTAACCAATAATTATCCATTAACATCCTAATATTGGCCATATCATTAACTGCATTCGTCTAGCTGGACTCTTCAGGCCATGTTGAGAAATAATCATCCACAGGTCTCTTACATTTCTGCATGTCTTGAAATTAAAGGTACTGACTGGCTTTTGTTCTGGACAATCTTTTCAAGGAAGTTTGTATAGTAAACTGCCTTGGAAGATAGTGTTTTTCTTGCTTTCTGTCCAGTATAATAAAGATGATGTATTCCATCAGAGCAAAGGTCAGGTAAGTTTGCTTGCAGCCAATTGGAAAAGACTGAGGTTTCTTCAGCTTGGAGTTTCTCAACAAAACCCTACTGTGTACACAGCATCCACCCAGGCTGCTGTGTGTCATCTCCATGTGACTTGAGGGGCAAAAGGATCTGATATAACCATTAAACTTATGCCTGTGCTGTAATAAAGTCTTTATGTCTGATCCAGTAGTCTCATATTTTCTATCAGCCTCCATGAAACTGAAGCAGGCTAACTTGTTAGCTTGCAAGTATAATATCACAGACCTTCTCAGTCTTGTCAGGCCATAAAGGAGACACACTGTAATGGGAGGTGAAGCAAGTTTTGGAATATAGGGCAGTCTAATGAGATAGGTTCTCAATGGGTTTCCCCATTGAAATAGAGGATAGAGGGAGGGTGCCTGAAACGATGACCCATTTTTATTTTCTTAAGTTAATAATCTAATGTCTTTTAATTCCTTATCATGAGGACATGGTAGAGCTTATTATGTGCAGACACCCTGATGCTAGAATATGAAAATGTAAAAGTTCTATTGCTAGTTTATGCCCCTGGAGAGGCAGGAAACAAGTTATACTAGAATAAGCAAACACTTTTTTAATGAAGAGAATATTGAAATAAAACAATGCCATCAAAGAAAATAATGAAGAATGATTCTAAGCTGAACTTTTGAGTGAATAAACAATCAAAATGCTTGTGCATTCTAAGCCTTCCCATCCCCCTCTCACTTTAGTCAGCTAGAGCGCATCCTCTGAATTCCATGTCAGATTTTGCCATCCCACTGCTCAGAAGTCCTCCAGTGGATCCCCATATCTCTCAAAAGTACACCCAGATTTACTCACAGTGACTTACGAGGCCCACCATGACCTGGCCCTTTTCGGTTTCTCTGACTTGATCTACAGCCACCTTCCTCCTCACTCTCTCCTCTCCAGTTATCTGGCCACCATGCTCTTCATCAAACATGCCAAGATTTCTCTCATCTGGGGGTCTCTGCACTTGAGGCTTCCTCTGCTCTGGCCACATCTCCCCTAGACATTCCCCTGTCTTCCAGGTTTCTTGTTAAATTTTACCTTTTGAGCAAGGCCTTCCCTGACCACCATATATAAAATAGCACTCATTCCCTTAGGTGTCACTCTCTGTCCTCTTCAGGTTCTTTCACTGTTTTCATCACACTGAACACCGCAAGACATGATATGTGTACTCATCAACATGTAACATGTAAGTGCATGCACACACACGTATTTACTTCTAGGTCACTTCCTCTGCCATGTGAATGGGAGTCTAAACACTTGCTTTGTGCCAACAAACACATGAAAAGATGCTCAACATCACCAATTATTAGAGAAATGCAAATCAAAACCACAATAAGGTATCACTTTACATCAATCAGAATGGCTATCATTAAAAATCTACAAACAATAAATGCTGGGGAGGGTGTGGAGAAAAGGGAACCCTCTTGCACTGTTGAGGGGAATGTAAATTGATACAACCCCTATGGAGAACAGTATGGAGGTTCCTTAAAAAACTAAAAATAGAACTACCATATGATCCAGCAATCCCACTACTGGGCATATACCCTGAGAAAAACATAAGTCAAAAAGATATATGTACCCCAGTGTTCATTGCAGCACTGTTTACAATAGGCAGCACATGGAAGCAACCTAAATGCCCATCTACAGATGAATGGGTAAAGAAGATATGGTATATATATACAATGGAATATTACTCAGCCATAAAGGGAAAGAAATTGGGTCATTTGTAGAGACTTGGATGGATCTAGAGACTGTCATACAGAGTGAAGTAAGTCAGAAAGAGAAAAACAAATATCGTATATTAACGCATGTATATGGAATCTAGAAAAATGGTACTGATGAACTTATTTGCAGGGCAGGAAAAGAGACGCAGACATAGAGAACGGACTTGTGGACACGGTAGGGGAGGGGAGGGTGGGACAAACTGAGAGAGTAGCATGGACATATATACACCACCATGTGTAAAATAGATAGCTAGTGGGAAGCTGCTGTATAGCACAGGGAGATCAGCTCAGTGCTCTGTGACGACTTAGCCGGGTGCGGGGTGGGGGGGGAGGGAGGGAGACGCAAGAGGGAGGGGATATGGGGATATACGTATACATATAGCTGATTCACTTTGTTCTTCAGCAGAAATTAATAGAACATTGTAAAGCAATTATACTCCAATAAAACAATTTAAACATAAATAAAAACGTGCTATGTACATGCATTTGATTAAGTTACATTTATCAGTAAGCAGTTGATCATCATGTCCTCATTTACACTTTGGTGTAAAGGAGTTTCACTCTCAAATAGGGGTCT
Source organism: Hyperoodon ampullatus (assembly GCF_949752795.1). Classification (NCBI taxonomy): domain Eukaryota; kingdom Metazoa; phylum Chordata; class Mammalia; order Artiodactyla; family Ziphiidae; genus Hyperoodon; species Hyperoodon ampullatus. The sequence continues at coordinate 5,925,871 of NC_136925.1, forward strand.
GATATTTGACAGAAAAAGTGACCATAAAGTTTCCTGTTCAAATAAAGCCCTTTTGAGATTAAAGGACACAATTATAATCTCATTAGGATAGAGATAATCTTGGATTGTCCTAGGCAAACCAAGGTGCATAGTCATCCTATTTATATGGGATTCAGTGTGAGAAATTCAGGGAGGAAGCTCTTCCCCAAACTGCCCCACTTTACCAATGTTTGCCCTTCTGCCCAAAGAAAACCTATCCTTCGAGACTCACCACATACTTCCTTTCCTCCGTGAAGCCTTCCTGGTTACCATTATATCCTCAAGCTCCAGCGAAGACAGTCATTGTCTCTTCCAGATGTGTAGTACATATTGGTGTTCATTTGTGATCCTTCATGACCTAGCCCAGTGCCTGACTCACATTAGACACTCAGTAAATCTCCATTGACTGAGTGACTTCAGGACCTGAGGCTCGTTGGGTCCTGTATGTCTTAGCACAGGAAGGTACATATCTATCTGGGAGTGGGCCTTGGGTTAGATAGCAGACCCCAACCACCACTAAGAGGTTGATAAAAGATTGGAGTCAAAGATCTTCTGATGCATTACCTGGTCCTGATTTTATTATGATGTATAAAGATTCTGACCTGTATATCTAAGATAGTGACTCTCTATACAACACAATTCCAAGGGAAAGGTGAAATTTTTGTTTTTGTTTTTGTGGGTTTTTTTTTTTTGCCAACTTCACATTTTCTGGAGGCAAGAAGCCAACTGCTCTTCTTTCTAGCAGCCACTTGAGCTGCCTGTTTTACTTCCCTCTGGAGCCTGGCAATTAACCACTGCTTGAAGCCCTCCTGTCAGGACTCTGGGAACACTTTTAACACCATTACTTCTTCAATTTTCTCTGCAAAGGGAGTCTTCACAGTTCATTAACCAAATACCAATCTTAGCGTAATCTTTTTTGCACGTTTTTCTTAAACCTGCAACGTTTTAACCTTTGGGTATTGGAAATCCATCACATAGTTTTTGGTTCCTGTTTTATTTTGTTGATGTTTTTATTTTTTTAAATTTTTCTTCATCAGGACCTCATTAATTTTCAGAAGCCTTCTCTCCTTTTCTAGTAAAAGGAGAATTTTTCAAAAAAGAAATCAGTGCACAAAAGCTCATTTGTCAGAAAAAAAGAGTCTGCGAAATAGAGAATCTGTAGAGAGAGGTAACGAATTGGAGTAACTATGCAACAAACATACCAAAGCACATACGTTCAAATAACTATTGTATATGTTGAGGTAGTCACACTATTTTTATTTTTATGAAATTTTAACCGCCTATATATTTTATATAAATTTTCTACAAGCAATGATTTTCAGATAATTTTGTAAAGTTCATGTATTCTCTTTTACAACTTCTTCCAGAAATACTGTATATTTTGGGGACCTATTCACCCTGGCTTCATGTTAAAGTGTTTAAGAGAATACTATCAAACATACTTATTCAGCACTTTGTGGCTGGCATATAGGCAATGACTATTCCTTAGAGGCCGCCGTGTTCAAAAGCTTTTTCACCTTACGTGCAACCAGTGTGCTCAATTCAGCTTGGTCTGGCCAGTAAGCCTATGGAATACACTTGCCTTTCAATTTGGGGCACATGGCTTATGTCTTCTGAAAATTTTTTCAAGGCCTTAACCCATAGTAGGACTAGCTAGCCCAGCCATATAACACACAAAGCACCTCAGAGGCAGAAAGGCAAACCCTCAAATGTGTCTCAGGTGAGGTCTCCCAACTGTAGAATGTCCATAGGCACAGGTAAACTCTCCACTTGAAGGATTTAATCAGGAAGGAAGGAAAATCAATACTCATTTTTACCTCATTTCTTTTTTTTCATTTCTCCCTGTTAGTGTTGAGTGGTCTCCATTGCCATCTTATTTCTCCCATTTCTCCTCTGAGGACTCTCTTTGACATTTGTACATCAGACTAAATCTCTACCACCTAGTCCTCAATTTCCTCATTGCTCATGTCATTTAAAAAATTCCTCTTTTGAGACTGTATTCAAAGGCAGTTTTTGAGCACATAAGCACAGTCGTCTTTTGTATAATAACAAATCATTTATTATCAACCTTGCGTGATTTAGGCCAGCGGTTCTCACCCTTGAACCTGCATCAAAACCACGTGGAGGCTTGTTAAAACTTAGAGGTTCTGGTTTAGTAGAGCTGGGGTGGGACATGAGAATTTGCATGTCTAACAAGTTCCAACCGATACTGGTGCTCTCAGTCCAGAGATCACACTTTGAGAACCACTGACTTAAGCAATGCTGTGTGGGCCCTTTACGACCATTTGTTCGAAGGGATAGAATTGCCATCTCCAGCTTCTACTTAGGCTTCTGGTTTATTGCAACTCTATCAAGATATCCAACTTGGGGAGTCTGAAGGCTTAACTAGTTTAGGAGAGTGTTAGGTCAGTGTCTCATTTGGTCTATGAACAATGGCAGGGGGGACTAGTATGTAAGTCAGGAATATATTTTTTAATGCTTTGATATGAGAACTCCTTGGTCACTGCAAAGGATTATTTGTCTTTCTTTATTTCCATGTGTCTACTGTGTACTTGCTACTTAAGTTGGAGAATCTATAGAATACTGCTTAGCAAAGCAGAGATTTGTCATATTTGTCATGTCTGACCAAAACAAACCAAAAGAAAAAATAAACAAAAATTCAGATAGACTGTCTTTTATCTATCTTTTTATTTAACCTAAAAGAAAGAAAGAAGAGCGTGTAGGGGAAATACTAAGCTGTGCCTTTTTTCATAAATTCAGCTTTTCAGCAACATTACCCTTCCCTAGAAAACATAGCCTGTGGGCTCAACATCATAGCCTTTATTGTCTTGTTTCTCAATCCTCTCCTATTTCTCTCTCCTTTTCTCCTTCTCTCTAATATTTGTGTATTTCTATGGTGACTCAGTTTTCAGTAACAATATTTTAGTGTAATTTCAGGAGAAGTGTGGATGAGGCTTTTGAATTAGGTCTTCCAACCCCTGAACAGTAATGTGCCACAAGGGGCATCAGTGCCCATTAAACACCAACTGACCAAAGCAAACTGAACTACTTGTCACAAAATAATACACAAAGAAGTACAGTATTTGGAGAATCATGGAGGAATACATTTTTCTAATATGCTCTGGAAGTGTGAGAATGGCAGTTTTCTTTCTCTTCTTTTATTATGTTTTAATTTTTAAATATAGTTTAGCTTGGAATGGATTCCAGCAGTTGATAGCTCAATTAATTTACTGACTGGGGCCAGTAGGGTAGAATGAACTCTAGTTCCTTATTTTTAAAAAGAAATAGTTTTCCAGTAACACCAGGAACTGTACAGTACTACAGAAACAGACTCAAAGACTTAGTGAACGAACTTACGATTACCAGGGGAGAAGAGTGGGGGGAAGGGATAGATTGGGAGTTTGGGATTGACATGTACACACTTCTATATTTTAAATGGATAACAAACAAGGACCTACTGTATAGCATAGGAAACTCTGCTCAATATTGCATAACAACTTAAGTGGGAAAAGTATTTGATAAAGAATAGATACATGTATATGTATAACTGAATTAATTTGTTGTACTCCTGAAACTAACACAACATTGTTAATCAGCTATATTCTAATATAAAATAAAAAGTTTAAAAAAATGTACTACTGTAAAAAGGACCTGCTAACTAAGGCTCTTATGTAGTTACTGTTTAGTTCCCTGTGGGTTGTTTTAGGTGCATTCATGTCAACATTATCTTTCTGAGTGGATAAGTACAGGGCTCTTCTATTCAGCTTTCAGTTTAGAAAGTTAAAATGATCTCAGTCAATGACTTAAATGATGTAATTCCCCTCGTCAATCTGCTTAATATCATCCATTTCCCAACTACCTAAATTCTCTCAAGTATTCAAATTATCCTTTAATTTTTAAATGACTCATGGGTTCAAGATTTTAAAAGAATGACAGCACAACCACCATCATCTTTCCCAAACTGTGATTATTAAATATAGCAACTCTTGTACTCAGATGGCTAGTGCAGAGAGGCAGTGAGAGGAAATTGGATGTGTTAAGAATCTTATCCATTAGTTATACCTTTTTTTTTTTGCCTTGTTCTTATCACTTTATGAGGTCTTTGTGTGCTAGTTTTTTGAAGACAAAGAATAAATGAAAATTGAGGCCTAGCATATTACTGTTAAGGAAAAGTAAGTTTTAATAAGTGTGTTATGCCAACATTTTAACGTTTTTCTGTTTATCTGGTAAATTTGCCAAGGCCATGACTACAAATTAAAGCTGAGAAGTTGTGTAATTGTCTAGATTGCCAACTTAAAATATTTTTGCAATTAGTTCTGTAATGGGGGAGTTTAACGTGAAAAAAATTTTTAATCCAAAGCTACTACCATCCCACTGTTGTGTAATCAATCTGTGGGAAACCTACAAAGGGTTCCATAGTTGTTATCTCCTATTGAGGTCAGGCCAGGCTGTAGGTCTCTCTTCTCATAGTTTGTTATAATTTATAAGGTGCTGCTAAGGTGATGAGACATGTATAAGTTAAGCATAGCAATACAAGTTTGCTTCAAAGAAATAAACAAAATATTTGTTTTTTTAACATAAAGAACGACAAAAAATCTAAACTTTTATGCCCTTAAAAAGGATATGAGGCTTTCCCTATCCTACTTCCATATACACACTCATACATGGTCTAGAAATTTCCATAAAGTCATTCAAGCTTCATTTTTTGATCTTATTTAACATACGTAAATGAATAAATAAACAAACTTCTTGTTGTCATGTGACATATTCACAATCATGTTAAGACTAAGTGTCACGTATCAAAACTGAAAAATTAAAAACCTAAACGAGAAAATGTTTAAAGAAAATCACAGAATAATGATTTCATGCCTTTGTTTCTTTAAGGGATAGAAGGTGAAATGGAAAGCAGCCTTCCTACAAATTCCTTCTAACTTCTATTCGCTCTTTTTAAGAAGAAATACTAAAGATATAAAGAGTCATAGCAATAAATTGCTTCAAGATAGAAATGTATACACAACAATAGTGTTGCTCCTGAATTCTTCACCAAGAATTGAACAGGTATCAGTAAAGCAAAACTGAAACATTAAGTGCACTGCTATGTATTTTCAGTCTGAGATAACACACAGTAGGCACATAATGAATGTCTGCTAAACTGAAAGAATGTCCAGCCTTAGTTTCTTACCACTACAAATAGTGGGGTGCAGGGGAGAAGCAAAGAGAGGTGGTTGAAAGAGGAAAATGGCATTCGACACAGATATGAATATATCACATACGTCCAACTAGGAAACTGTCTTCTACCCTTCATGTCCTCTCCCTTTCATCCTTCCATCACAGTAAATGCTGCTTCTTTCTGAAGATCAGATTTGTTGAAGGCTGTCTTGATCAAATGGTAGGGCTGAGGCCATAATGATGATGAGTCCTCATTGAACTAATTCTTCATTTACTATAGCCCCACACATCCACGCTTTGGAAGCTCAATCTAAAAATTAAAACCATTCCTCCCCTGTCGAACTTGAATAACCACACTTCAATTGATACTTAAGGAATGATTCTCATCATGGTTTTCTCTGGATGAGCAACTGGATCTTTAAGCTACTGTCATGGCCCAACTATAACTTCTCTGTAGCCATGCAGAGGAAGTCACATCTGGCAAGTGCATGGGTGAGCCCTGCAGATGACTGGGTGTAGAAATCCAGTAGATGGCTCAAAATCATCACCAGTTAACTTCATATATTCTTACATTCTTATATTGATGCAACTAAGTTAGATTTGATCAAGTTGAGCCACTTAGCAATTGCATTTTTTGCCAACACCAAACTACAGAGTAATGTTAATGCCCCAATAGTAAGTTTATTCTCTTAGAACAAGAGAGAGCTTTCCTTAGGTTTTAAATTTATGTATTCCAAGAGATATGAAATTTGAAAACATCCTAAATTCAAGATCTTAAAGCTTTTCCACCCTCCAATTATGAAAGAAAATAGAATGCCATAAATTATGGCATAAGAAAAATATTGGCATCAGGGTAACCACTATGACTGCAGTCCTCAAGGGGACTGCTATCACATTCTTACAAAAACAAAGCATTTTTGATATGGTTCCCTAAGAAGTTGAATACTTCTTATCAAAACACACACTGTTTGATTAATTATATGTTAATTGAACTTCAATAGACTCATTATTTATTTACTCTTAGTTTCGCATGTTGGAGAAGATTATCTCTGTATTCTTGGACATCAAGATTAGAGGGCCAATGAAGGTGGGATTGAAGTTGATGAAATATACCAAAAAATACTTTTCAATGTGCCATTCTCCCATGGCAGCATATACATAAGTGTATTCTGTGAGGCCCTCTATTTACATGCTAATTCATGGAATAAAATGTTTATGAATTATTACAGTATCTACTTAGCTCCCATCTTAAAATGTCACAGTGGGTCTTCACATATGAACAACTCTGAGCATGCACTTCGAATAGCCAAGGCTTCATAAAAAGAATGTAATAACGACATCACATTATGAATTTTTAATTGCAACCATTGTATCATAAGCAACATTCTGTCCTGAGAAGCAGTTTATGCTGGGACAGGAACAATGTGACCTTTGGCGTTGCATGAGGTTGGGCTTCCTTCTCTGTGGGAACTCGGGGGATGTGGGCAGAGACTCAGAGGCATTTTCTTGTGATAGACTGTGGTGATGTCATTAGAGGGAAGAGTTGTACCTTTTCAGAAGAAGGCAGGTGTAGACCACACACCTCCCCAAACATCTACTTTCCAAAGGTTTGCAACTGCAATGACAAACACTTGTATTCCAATAAGCAGCCAATTCCTTGAGCAGCTCAATTAGGGGTGGCAATGAGGAACTCCAGCCTCAGGGGCAGGGGGGTGCTCAGAAGGAAGCAGGAGTAGCACATCAGGAGTTGTCATCAATAGAGGCCGTGGTGCCCATGACAGTAGACACAGCAGCAGTACCAGCACTGCAATGGCAAGGAATGAAGGCAGAGAAGAAGAGCCAAAATATTCGACTCCAGCACCTGTGATGCAGTAACAAGGGAAATTCTTAGACATTATGGTGGGGGCAGGGGAGAGGGAGGGTGGAGAGGAGGGGTAAATTCTTTAAAAGGAGCTAATTTTGATCTTCATGACAATAAATATGTGAGCTATAGTTTAAAGAACAGGAAACAATTTACAGATTCTGTTCATGACATCCTGTTGCATGAAGAGCTTGTGAAACTCCACCTCAGATGCCTTAAGAAAGAAGTTCTCCTATAATTTCCTATTAATGGGTTATAGCAAGCTGTAGCTTTGTTCTTTCCTTGTTTAGTGAATGTGATCCCACTGTGAAGGGCCATAGTAATATATGTAAGTCTAGCAGGTGGATAAAAAATGGTACCTAATTTAACCAATGTTCAGTTTTTCTATTTGTTAAAAAATTTACTTCCTCTGTGCCAGGATAAAAAGTAATGTCCTATCAATAATAATATCCCTTTCCTTACGTTCCAGATGTGGAAAGTGTCTATTACAAGTGAATTTCTGTTTACATGAGAGGTAATAGTTGAAGAATAAATATCTTGTGTAGTTTAGTCTGGCAATCCTTTGGTATTTTGCCCAGAAAGGTCTACTTAATTTAGTTCAATTAAACAAATTTAATCAAATTAAGTAAGTCTCCTATATAAGTTTCTTTGCCATTATGAAAATGTAAGCACTGTTTTTTCATGGACGATTCACTCCCAGGCAATTAGTTTGTCTTTGTTACCTCTTTGTGTTAGATTCCTTCTAAATGAATTCAAAGTAAAGCTTTGTCAAAAAGCCTTGACAGATTAGATGATTATTTCATGTCCTGAGAATAGAATTTTACTCTGGATCCTCTTCCTTGAACAGGTTCTTAAAAGCCTGAAACCTCTTGCATATGATTTGGGTGGATGCCTCTTCTCCCTCCATCCTTCCCAAATCTCAACTCTCTGACCTTTTTCTCTCCACCTCTTAGAAATTAGAAATAGGTTACTATTGTTTACACTGGTTGTCAAACATGGGAGCCAGTTCAATAGATGATTTGGCCTGTTTTCTAACTTCAGAAAGAATGGCTCAAGGTCAGCCTCATTTAAAACATCATTTTTGGGAGATGTCTTCTAAAATTAAATTATTTTAGAATATCAAATATAATTGAGGAACATATTTCATGACAGATATTTTTTCAGGTATACTCACAGAGAAACTATTTATTAAGCTTGCTTATTTTGTGGTAAATGTTTAACTTATTTCATTGAACTGCTATATATATATATATATATATATATATATATATATATATATATATATATATATATATATGAAAATATTCTAAAAGTAAAGCGATACTTCCATACTCTATGTCTGTAGAACTTTGGGGGCTTAATCATTCATGCTTTATATCCGGAAGCAGAGGAAGACCAGTTTTCAAAGGAAAGTACTGGTTCTATCTGTAGGGATATCTACAGCCTTCTTTATGAATATATCTGTCTATTCTTTCAAGTGAGACACTCATGTGAGCAACCAAAATTTTAAGAGGATATAAACTTACTGTTCCCTGATCTGGTTTTTAAAGTATATTTTCCTTCCTTTAAGAGTTAATCAAAAATAATATATTGCTAGAGAATATAAACCCAAGCTGTTAAGTAAGTTTTGTATATAAATTAAAAACAAACTAAATTATATATAATCCCACCTATAAAACAAGAGATGGTCCAGAGATTTTTGTCTCACTGTGATTTTCATCATTTTCATTTAAAACACCCGATCTTCTATTTCTAGTGATATTTCAACTCTGGCAATAAAAAGGTTACTATAAAATGAAGTCTCATTCAATTAATTAAAAATATATTGCAGTCAAACTTATTGTATTAACCTTAAAAAAACAAATATGTGAGCAAAAGAGTATATACAGAATGAAAGAAATTTCTGAGAGGCTATTTGGTCATTCTGCCATGTTATTATCCATGGAAAGAATATTCTCCCTCAAAAATATGAATATTTGCCCCCCAGGGAAGATCTATCACCAGAGCAGGAGAGAAAACCTCTAATTATCTTTGCTGAAGACACTGCTAGATGGTCTCTTCCCTGGTGTTCTGATATTGTAATAATCCATCTATCTTCAGATTTTAATTTGACTACCCATGTAGCTGTTCCACAGGGGGGGACCAGGCTAACTATGAAATGTAGACACTTAGTCTACTTGAAAGAGGTTTCCTTAATTATAAATGAATATATTTTAATTCTAATTTTGTACATCTGTCCCTTGAGCTTGCTTAGCTTGAATTTATCTGAGAGAGACTGATTGATTCTCAGTCCTTGATAAAACAATTTCTGGTCATTCACAACTGAGAACGAAATCTTGGAAATAATGATCCACCTGAGGTGTTCCTTCCGAGGCAGCTTCCCAGATATTAAAAGACTGAGCTATATTAGTGGTGGAAAGGGTGGCAAATAATGTACATACTGAAAAATACTTGGGATGTAAAATCAGACATCACTATTTGGCATTTTGTAGACCACAGCATTATAATATAGTTGATGGGGAAATGCATAAAATATGATAATCTCTAAAATCCTGGAAAGAAGAAGTAACAGATCAGTTAAACAGCCAAATCTTCTAACAATGCAATACTCTTCAACCTTTCTTGCAGGTGGGCAGGTGAGGTCATCGTGTGACCACCAAGGGGCCAGTACTTAAGAAGCAGAAGCGTTATCAAGGAAGGACCAGCATGAACCTAACCAGATGCCAGGTCTAAGCCTGCCAGGGGAACAGAGAGGGGGGCAAAGCCAAAGCTGAGCTTCTGAAGGATGAGGTTGAGAATGATGAGATGAGAAATGTTACAATTTGAACTAATGACCAGTGTCATACGGCTGAGTGAAGGAAATTACTGTAATCCAGGGTGGATTGGGAAGGACGTAAGAGCCCCCTGCTCTGGATTTTCTCATCTATCTTCAACAGAAACTATGACTTTCTAACGTGCAACTGTATCCAGTCAGCAGTCACTTGGGACATCAGGTATGTGATAGTTAAATTTATGTGTCAACTTGACTGGGTCATGGGGTACCTAGACATTAGACGTTTGGTCAAACTTTATTCTAGGTTGTATGTGAGGGTGTTTGGGGATGAGATTAACATTTTAATTTGTCAGGTGAGCAAAGCAGATTGCCCTCCCTAATGTGGGTGGGCCTCATTCAATTAATTGAAGACATGTGGGACCTTCCTGCAGAGCTGTGGGGTCAGGACTTCCAGACAGAGACTTGAGGGTGACACTTATGCCCCCGTGGGACATGGAGGCAAAGAGGATTATTCTTGAGTCCTAAGATCCAGTGGAATTTGTCTTGCTAAATTGTGGGCTTGCTCAGGACCCATCATCCCTTTTTCCTTATGATTTCTCCCCTTTGGAATGGGAAAGCCGTCTGTTCCACCCTTTCGATGTCTGTTCCACCCTTGCAGTTTGGAAGAACATAACTTACCTGGTTTCTCAGGTTCAGAGCTGGAGAAGAATTTTGCCTCAGGATAAATCATACCTTGAGTTTCACCCATATCCTATTTAGATGAGACTTGGGACAATGCTTGGACAAGTTAAGACTCTTGGGGCTGTTGGGAAGAAATGATTGTATCTTGCATGTGAAAAAGACATGAATTTTGGTGAGCCAGGGGTGGAATGCTTTGGACTGAATTGTGTTTCCTCAAAATTTGCATATGTTGAAGCCCTGCCTCCCAATTTGGCCTTAGTGCCATTATAAGAAGTGACTCCAGAGAACCTGAGCACTTTCTCTCTCGGTCATGTGAGGACACAGTGAAAAGTTGACCAGGAAAGAGAGCCATTGCCATAATCAACTCTGTTGGAACCCTGATTTTGGATTTCCAGCCTCTAGAACTGTGAGGAAATAAATTTCTGATGTTAGGTTACACAGTTGATGGTATCTTTCATGGCAGCCTGAGCTACGATGAGGTGACACTGTCCAATAGAGAACTGGACACACAATACTTAAACTCAGAAGAAAAGTGAAAGAAAGAGGACTAATGAAGTAATCAGGGAAGAGTGAGAGTTCTAATGGTATATCAGTGCTCATGTAGTCAGAAAAGTCAGAGGGGAAATTTCCAGGTAGGTTATTAGCTCAAGGTAAAATTTGAAGCCAGGAAAAAAGCTTATGATATGTTTGTAAAAGGTAAGTCAAATAGCTAGCCAGAGGGGAGGGTTTTTAGAGAAGAGATAAAGGCTTAACGTTAACTTTGAACCACTGCGTAATGATTCATGTATGAAGACAATACATGCATTTCTGAGGCACTGTACATTATCTGTTTTTCAGCTGTGGAGATAAATTTACACTGATCCTGTGCTATTCCATACTACATCTTGAAGGTTATATGGTTAGACTATTAAAATCCTTTCAAATCCTAAGGTATTCTGATTCAATCATATATTTTGAACATGCCTGACTTAGGTGAAGGGTATAGTCTGTTGCTATATATAAAAAGGTATTAACTGGCAGAAAGAGTTATCAAAACTGTGACCTTGACTTTATTAGCAACACTATTTAGTCCAGAGGTCACCGAAGTGGGTGCACAAACTCCTCAGGAGAACACAATATGACCTACGAAGGCCAGTGTCAGAAAAATACTGGAGCTTCTATTTGTGTTCATTTTAATCTCACATTATGGTGAATATTCTGTAATATGAATAACATATTAGTAATTATGTGCATATACTTATAAATAACTATATACTTATGAGGATGTATTTTAAATATTTACTATTAGGGCTATGCAACATAAAAGTTTGAAGATCATTGCTTTAATCAACTGTATTATTCTGTAGTTGAAAGACTTGAATGATTTGGATGACCTTGGATGGCATTTCTCAGGAGTTGAAAACGAGCTGAAGAGATTTAAGTACGGGAATGATAAGGTCGGGCCATTTCTCTGAGAGCTCATTCTGAAGACTCACTGGAGGACAGGTCTGAGGGAGACAGTGAAAAGCAGGGTGAACGCTTAGTTCCTCTCTCCAAGTGATAGATAATGAGGGCTTGATCTGGGGAGAGGGACAATAAAGACTGAGCGAAAGGGACTGAATCAAGAAGTAATTAGCAGCCGAAGTAAACAGGAGGTGTTGACTGATTGAATGAGAAGTGTGAGACAAAAAGAATGAGAGATGACTCCAAGGTTTTTGGCTTAGAGGACCAGTTAAAATGATCTGCAATAGAAAATACAATTAGGGAAGGTTGAGGAGTAATATATAATCCTTGCAATTATAATGAGAGGCTCAGACCTTTGATAGGTGAATATACACAGAAGAGACCTGGGACCTGAGGGTCAGAGGAGAGCTCTGGATGGATATACGGATTTGAAAGTCAGAAGAGGTACAAAGAAAAGGTCTAGGGAAATAGTAGAAGGGGTTAGGGTATAAAGTTAAAAAAAAAAAAACAAGCATGTTGGGAAACAGTAAGAGATTCATATGCCAGGGAAGCAAATGCAAGGCACTTTTATTTATCTGAAACCTGCGGGCCTCTCACTGCTGTGGCCTCTCCCGCTGTGGAGCACAGGCTCCGGACGCGCAGGCTCAGCGGCCATGGCTCACGGGCGCAGCCACTCCGCGGCATGTGGGATCTTCCCGGACCGGGGCACGAACCCGTGTCCCCTGCATCGGCAGGCGGACTCTCAACCACTGCGCCACCAGGGAAGCCCTGTTTGAATTTTTTAAGTGAATGGATGAGGTGGAAAATGGTGATTCACAAGTGGTGATATTGTTCAGTCTTTGAAAGCAACTGCTATGTAAGTTGGCATGATTGAGAGGTGAAAGTAAAGTTTCATTATGAAAAATTAGTGGAGTGATAATTTGATTTCTATTTTACAAAGAATAATGACTTTAGAATTGAATGTTGGAATTAAACTAATTATGTATGAATCTATGTATTTTCTTATATAAAATATTGGCCAAAATTTAAGATAAATGAAAAATAACTTCATCTAAATTTTACTTTATAATATTCTGAGGAAAATGTTATGTATTAAAAAAGTAACAAATAAGCTATTTCATCTCAGCTAATTAAAAATATACCATTCTTTCACATTTTGAGCCTTTTAATATTCTTTTCCTTCATCCTGAATGTTCTCCAGCTACATTTCATCCTAGTGAACTCAAACTTCAACACCCAATTAACAGCCTTTATCCTCAGAAAACTTTATTTTGGCTTCCTTATAGGTAGTCTCTCTTATTTATGCCTTTTTTTTTTAAATTTTTATTTATTTATTTTATGGCTGTGTTGGGTCTTCGTTTCTGCGCGAGGGCTTTCTCTAGTTGCGGCAAGCGGGGGCCACTCCTCATCGCGGTGCGCGGGCCTCTCATTATCGCGGCCTCTCTTGTTGCGAGCACAGGCTCCAGACGCGCAGGCTCAGTAATTGTGGCTCACGGGGCTAGCTGCTCCGCGGCATGTGGGATCCTCCCAGACCAGGGCTCGAACCCATGTCCCCTGCATTGACAGGCAGATTCTCAACCACTGCACCACCAGGGAAGCCCCTCTTATCTATGCTTTTGTAGAGCTTTTTCTTTTACATATTTTACTATAATTATTATTTTCTTCCATTGTAGATTGCATTTATTTCTTTACTTTTAACAGAGTATTTTTTTTTCTTATTGACGCTCAGATACAAAGGATTGTGCTAATAATACTCTTTAGTTTAAGGTAAACCATCATCATTTTCCCAGTCCCCTTCTCCTCCCCTTATCCATAGGTGATATTCTCAGGTATCTGTGACATTTTTTTCTTTATATTATCATTCCAAACAAAATATAAGATAAAACACGTGTATTTAAAAGGTTTCTTCCTTTTTCCTCTAAACACTGTATTTAAAAAAATTTACATTCATGCTGTATTGCATATATTGAATCTGCTTCTTTTCAGAGTTCCAAGTGTTCATGGCATGGCTCCTCTGCATTTTTCTGATGGATTCCTGTCTTACCTTCAGCTTGGAGTTGACACAAAGACTGCTGCAATGTATATTCTTAAATATATCCTCTTAACAGATATGACTGAAATAGTTTTCAACAGTTGGATTACTGGGCCTTAGAATATATATAATTTTAATGTGAATAATTATTAGAATATTCTCAAAAGTAAAACTGGAATGATGGAGATCTTATATCATTATATCTCTACCAATACATGACAACATCTAGCATCTTAATTTTTGCCAAACATGAATATAAATAGATAACTTATTATTTGGTTTTATGTTTCAATCATTAATGAATTTGAAGATCTTATATACCAGTCAGGTGTTTGAACTACCTCTTGTAAATTCATACTGTGTTGCTTTATTATGGAATTTTGTTTCTCTTTCTGGTTGATTTGTAGGCACTCAGGTATATTTCAGATAATGTTTCTTTGTCAGTAATAGACACAGCATGTGTTTATTCTTAGTATGTCCCTAATCTGTTAACTTTGCTCATAGTGTCTCACTGAAGAAGAAATCATTAATTTTATGTAATTATCATTAAATACCTTCCAGTATATGTTCATATAAATTAGAGAATGTATTTACTACATTTATTAAAAAGAATGCAGCCAGATTTATGATTAGGACTTCTTATAATAATTTTGTGACACTTGAAATGGTTGTGTTATGAACACTTGAAATGTTCCTGTAGAAGAGCACAGATTTTTCTCTCCATTAATTTGGAAGCTTTTTATATTATAAAATTTTAGATTACTTTCCATATTTCTGGTATATTCTTTGTTAATTCCTAGGTACTTCATTGTTTTGTTTTTTTTTTTTTACTGCTATTACGAAGTGTATCTTGCTCTTGGATATATTTTCTAGCTTGCTATTGCCTGTGTATAGAAACAGTATTTATTTTCATATGTGTATCTTGTTCCAGGAAATATTATATACTGAACTTAATATATTATTAATACTGTTGACTTTTCAAGGTAAATTATTTTATCATCTTTAAATAAAAACTGTTTATATTTTTATTTTCAAATCTTATACATCTTATTGTCTTTTCCTATAGTAGTTTCCCAGGACCTCAGTACTCTGTTAAACAATAAAAGTGATAATGGTCATCCTTGTTTTGTTCTTTCTTTTAACAAAGGATTGCGTCTCAATGCAATTTTTAAGTAAAGTGTGTGCCACTGATTTTTATTAGAGATTTACTAGATCAAGGAAATGCCCTTTTGTTTATAATTGCTTTTTTCCCTTTTATATTATGAACTGAACATATCAGATGATTTTCTGCATCTGTTAAAGTAATCATAAGTTGGCTACTTATATCTGCGGCCAATTACACTGATATATTTTCTGATATTCAATCATCCTTGCATTCTTGGGATAAAGAATACTTAATTATGATGTATTATAATTGTATATTACAATCTGATAACTTCACATAGCGAGTATTCTTTTAAAATATGTGTTTCTATGATAATACTATAATTTTCCTTTTTTGCATTATCTGTATTCAGGATTGGAATAAAACGTCCAGTAATCTCATTAAAAAGCAGTATTTTAGTGTCTTTCTCTCTCTCTCCCTCTGTCTCTGTCTCTGTCAATTGGTAGATAGATAAAAAATATAGTTCTTCAAAAAAACAAAACAAAACAAAACAAAACAAAAAATATATATAGTTCTTCATAATGATATTATCCTGTATATCTGTATATGTACAGTTTTTATATTATTTCTTTTCCTTAATAGTATATCTCTAATATCTAGTGTCATTACATTTTAAAGGTATCAATTTAATAGTAATGTAATATTTCATGAAATAAGTAATATTTCGTAAGACAATTTGTTTAATCTTTGACTTTTATGGAAAATATTATTTTCTAAATAAAACTATAGTGATAACTATGTGTTTTTGACAAAGCAAACCCTCCTACTAGATAGTGAGTTCCCTGTGCCCCAGGGATTATGGTATCATGGACTTTCTATCCTTCGTATATGGAGCAGTGTAGAGCACATAGGAGGTGCTTGATACATATATGCTAGATGAATGATTGAATGAGTGGAGGAATGGTGGTTTTCCATGACAAGTATCTGTTAATTTGGTTAATGAGATTTATGTTTACTGACACCACAAAATAGCATTGGCCAGTAGATTGACCTAAAGAGCACAGAAATATGGAAACTCTAGAAGAAAAATTCTATTAAATGCTCCTCTCTATATAGCTCCATTTCCTTTTTAAAAAATTGTGTCCAAAGATTTATTTACATTGTTGACTTGCTGAAAATTATCTTTTAATAATCCAGTTTTAATTTTCTACATTTTTAATAATGTCTTGAAAGTCTGAAAATATATATTTTAAAATATTCAAAAAGGTAAGGTATAAACATTCTAAAAGAAAACAATGATTTTGCTTAATGGTTATCCTTGCATAATTTTATATGCTTAAATAACACTTTACATATGTGATCCTTTTTTTATCACTAACAATCATTATATGAAAAGTACCTTTTGAAATAATTATATGAGAAACAGTACTTTTTCAGAATAATTAAACTCTGAAAACTCTTTGCTTATGGACAGCTTTCAAGCTCAAGCTTTTGCCACTTGATGAAAGTGTTGTATATTTAGCTCCATTTCTGAAAAAGTTGATGTATTGATACTGTCTGTGAATAAAGACTGACCAGTCCCTGAAGAATGGGGCATTTAATATAAATAATATATTGTTTGCCAGAAGAAGGTCTATTATAAAGACATAATAATAGCCACAATATCTTCGATATTTACTATGTGCTGAGATCTTTTCTGAAATTATCTTATCAAATCCCAACCACAATCTATGAAGTAGGCACTCTTATCCCCATATATGACATAGCAAACCTGAGTTAAGTAAGTTGCCCAAGACTGTGGAGCTGGTACATTGTGGAAATTCAATTTTAACTTAGGTCTGCCTGAACTAGATTTTTTTTTTTTTTTTTCAATACGCGGACCTCTCACTGTTGTGGCCTCTCCCGTTGTGGAGCACAGGCTCCGGACGCACAGGCCCAGTGGCCATGGCTCACAGGCCCCGCCGCTCCGCGGCATGTGGGATCTTCCCGGACCGGGGCACGAACCCGTGTCCCCTGCATCGGCAGGAGGACTGTCAACCACTGCGCCACCAGGGAAGCCCTGAACTAGGTATCTTAAACACTACACCTGTGATGTCAATAAGTTTCACCATGCAAATCAGTCTGAATGAATGGCACTGGCTGCATAGATTAGTGAGGTAAGCAGAATTTCAAAGAAACACTTGTGGCATGATAGGAAGAGAGCATAGAAATTAAGTTGCAGCGTCAGCCACCATGGTTTGGTGAGGACTTGGTGGCAGCATTGGGTTACTTTTTTAACACTTCCCTACCTCTACTATCTCTTAACATAGAGTGTTTATTAGGTTGGTGAATCCTCTACCAACCAAAATATTCTCTCTGCTTATACTCCTGGACCATCTTCAGGATGGACTCCTGCCCCCTGCCTCTCTAGCACCTCTCCCCCAAAACTTCTAACATCAGCATAATCATTGGCTTTCTTGTTTCGCTCTTGGTGCTCCAGAGAAGACAACATTCTGCCTCATCCTACTCTCAGTGGTGATGGAGGGTTCCATCTTCTTTCCACTTGTTTCATCTCATCCATCTCAATGAAAGGTTTTAAAAAGCAAGAAGAAAGAGTAGTTTCCTGCAGCAAAGAATAAACACACACTGTCATTGTTCGTAAGCAAATGATTATATTTAGAGAAACTGCTTCTTTTCTAAGTGAAGTATAAGTTCTTCCAAGTTTTAAATTTTATCATGTGAAAGTGAAGGAAATGGGTATATATTCCATTAGAGTCTTTCATTGACATGGAATGTTTCATTGACACGCTAAGTCATTACTTCTCTGTTGTTTTTTCATGATCTTTATGATCTTTGTTCTGTTGGTTGAATGTCATTGAAAGTTACTTTTGCAGAAGTTTTCATGTTTTTGTTTCTCCTGTGAACATTACTCATTAAGGGCTCCTTTTTGGATCAGAGTAGTGACCATTTCTCAAGGCTGGCATTTCCATTTTGTAATGTGGCTCTTATGAGAGGGACTCTGCTACTTTTAGTCACCAATGGAAGTGCTTCATTAGATAATGTTAGAGATAACTTAATACATTTTGCTAGCTACAGGGAAGCAAGTGCGCTCCAGGGCTCTGTATGTGATTCGTTAGTGAATCAGAGCAGGCTTCCTATGGAAGGATAGGTCTTTAGCTGAGTTTTGCTGGCTATTTAAAAAAAGTAGAAGATTAAAGACAAATAAATTTTTCTATGTGCAAACCTTTTTTAGAGTTGTACTGTCTGGTTCTTCTCATGGATGAATTCACAAAGAGATATGGAGAAAATGTTTCTATCCTAGCAAGTATAGATAGCAATAGTGACAGAGACCTATATAGATGCTTACACCTCTCATTATAATGAGAACAATTGAGTCTTTCTGTAAAATTTGGTGTCCAAGAAAGGAAAAGATGTAAGAACTGGATATAGACAAGTCTTCAACTGTAAAAAGAAAAAAAACTTGTATTTTAGCTTGTAAATCCATTAATTTTTTCTCTATTGAGATATAATTGGTATATAACATTGTTCAAGTTTAAGGTAAACAACACATTGATTTGATTAATCTATTCTTAAGGAACGTGGAATTATTCCTACTGTATATGTGAATCCCTTTGCTTCCCTTTCTCCTCTCTCTTTCTGCTTTCTATGACCTTGACAAAGAAGAAATAAATTCACAACCTCCATTCAGAGTAAGATTGTATCTCCCACATAATGAGAACACTGTGTGAAAATGCAATAGGCATACATGTTAAGGAGGCTTTGTAAGATGCAGATCCTATTGTGAACAGAAAAACTTTCTTTGCATTTTGTATTTTATTTTTTATTTTCTAAAATTCAACCAGAAGTTTTAAATACTTTGAACTTAAAAGTATTTATACACACACACACACATACACACACACATACACCCATATATATGCTCTTGCTTACACCAAGGTTACATACTTAATGTTTGTATTATATACATTTTAAAAAATTGGTTTAATTAGGTAATTCAAACTGCCTGGAATTAGTCAGTCCTGGACAATTTTCAACTTTAAAGTGCTTTAATGGAGTCAAACAGTAGGAACAGTATCCTACTGAAGTATTCAGAAAGGCACAGTCATGGTCTCCACCCTCCAGACACTTTCTATGCAACATACTAACAAATGTACAAAGTTGTTATTTTTATTTTATGGATTCTGATCAATAGCTCTATTAGCAAAGTGGGATGTAATGGAAAGAAAAACAATATATTTAGTGACTCTCTTTAGCTTATTGGTGTGAATGTGTTAAAAATACTCACACGTTGGGGGCGAGGCACACATCAGGTGCCTAATAAATAAGAAAGCTTTGTTTTGTTTGTGTTTTATAGTTGTAGTCACCCCAACAGGAATATGAGAAAATTTTACAGAATAAAGAAAAAAGAATGAAAAGAATTGAGGACAGTCTCCGAGATCTCTGGGACAACATCAAATGCACCAACATTCGAATTATAGGGGTCCCAGAAGAAGAAGAGAAATGGAAAAGGCATGAGAAAATATTTGAAGAGATTATAGTCAAAAACTTACCTAACATGGGAAAAGAAATAGTCAATCAAGTCCAGGAAGTACAGAGAGTTCCATACAGGATAAACCCAAGGAGAAACATGCTGAGACAGATATTCACCAAACTAACAAAAATTAAATACAAAGAAAAATATCAAAAGCAGCAAGGGAAAAGCAACAAATAATCTACAAGAGAATCCCCATAAAGTTATCAGCTGATTTTTCAGAAGAAACTTTGCAGGCCAGGAAGGAATGGCAGGACGTATTTAAAGTGATGAAAGGAAAAAATCTACAGCAAAGATTACTCTAACCAGTGAGGATCTCATTCGGAATCAAAAGAGAAATCAAAAGCTTCACAGGCAAGTAAAAGCTAAGGGAATTCAGCACCACCAAACCAGCATTAAAACAGAGGGTAAAGGAACTTGTCTAGGTGGGAAACACAGGAAAAGAAAAAGACCTACAAGAATAAACCCAACACAATTAATAAAATGGTAACAGGAATATACAGATCTCTAATTACCTTAAAAGTAAATGGACTAAATGCTCCAACCAACAGACACAGACTGGCTGAATGGATAGAAAAACAAGACCTGTATATATGCTGTACACAAGAGACCCACTTCACACCTAGGGACACATACAGACTGAAAGTGAGGAGATGGAAAAAGATATTCCATGCAAATGGAAATCAATAGAAAGCTGGAGTAGCAATAGTTATATCAGAAAAGATAGACATTAAAATAAAGACTATTACAAGAGACAAGGAAAGACACTACATAATGATCAAAGGATCAATCTAAGAAGAAGATATAAGAATTATAACTAAATATGCACCCAACATAGGAGCACCTCAATACATAAGGCAAATAATAACATCCATAAAGGGAGAAATCGACAGTAACCCAATAATAGTGGGGGACTTTAACACCCCACTTACACCAATGGACAGATCATCTGAGCAAAAAATAAATAAGGAAACACAAGCTTTAAATGACACAATAGACCAAATATTCTTTTTTTTTTTATTAGTTTCTGCTTTATAACAAAGTGAATCAGTCATACGTATACATCTGTTCCCACATCCCTTCCCTCATGCATCTCCCTCCCTCCCACCCTCCCCATTCCACCCCTCCAGGCAGTCACAAAGCACCGAGCTGATCTCCCTGTGCTCTGCGGCTGCTTCCCACTATCTACCTACCTTACGTTTGGTAGTGTATATACGTCCATGCCTCTCTTTCCTTTGTCACAGCTTACCCTCCCCCCTCCCCATATCCTCAAGTCCATTCTCAAGTAGGTCTGTGTCTTTATTCCCGTTTTACCCCTAGGATCTTCGTGACATTTTTTTTTTAATTCCATGTATATGTGTTAGCATACGGTACTTGTCTTTCTCTTTCTGACTTACTTCACTCTGTATGACAGACTCTAGGTTTATCCACCTCATTACAAAGAGCTCAGTTTCGTTTCTTTTTATGGCTGAGTAATATTCCATTGTATATATGTGCCACATCTTCTTTATCCATTCACCCGATGATGGACACTTAGGTTGTTTCCAGCTCCGGGCTATTGTGAATAGAGCTGCAATGAACATTTTGGTACATGCCTCTTTTTGAATTATGGTTTTCTCAGGGTATATGCCTAGTAGTGGGATTGCTGGGTCATATGGTAGTTCTATTTTTAGTTTTTTAAGGAACCTCCATACTGTTCTCCATAGTGGCTGTACCAATTCACATTCCCACCAGCAGTGCAAGAGGGTTCCCTTTTCTCCACACCCTCTCCAGCATTTATTGTTTCTAGATTTCTTGATGATGGCCATTCTGACTGGTGTGAGATGATATCTCATTGTAGTCTTGATTGGCATTTCTCTAATGATTAATCAGGTTGAGCATTCTTTCATGTGTTTGATGGCAGTCTGTATATCGTCTTTGGAGAAATGCCTATTTAAGTCTTCTGCCCATTTTTGGATTGGGTTGTTTGTTTTTTGCTATTGAGCTGCATGAGCTGTTTATAAATTTTGGAGATTAATCCTTTGTCAGTTGCTTCATTTGCAAATATTTTCTCCCATTCTGAGGGTTGTCTTTTGGTCTTGTTTATGGTTTCCTTTGCTGTGCAAAAGCTTTGAAGTTTCATTAGGTCCCATTTGTTTATCTTTGTTTTTATTTCCATTTCTCTAGGAGGTGGGTCCAAAAGGATCTTGCTGTGATTTATGTCATAGAGTGTTCTGCCTATGTTTTCCTCTAAGAGTTTGATAGTTTCTGGCCTTACATTTAGGTCTTTAATCCATTTTGAGCTTATTTTTGTGTATGGTGTCAGGGAATGATCTAATCTCATACTTTTACATGTCCCTGTCCAGTTTTCCCAGCACCACTTATTGAAGAGGCTGTCCTTTCTCCACTGTACATTCCTGCCTCCTTTATCAAAGATAAGTTGACCATATGTGCATGGGTTTATCTCTGTGCTTTCTATCCTGTTGCATTTATCTATCTTTCTGTTTTTGTGCCAGTACCACACTGTCTTGATTACTGTAGCTTTGTAGTAGAGTCTGAAGTCAGGGAGCCTGATTCCTCCAGCTCCGTTTTTCGTTCTCAAGATTGCTTTGGCTATTCGGGATCTTTTGTTTTTCCAAACAAATTTTGAAATTTTTTGTTCTAGTTCTGTGAAAAATGCCAGTGGTAGTTTGATAGGGACTGCATTGAATCTGTAGATTGCTTTGGGTAGTAGAGTCATTTTCACAATATTGATTCTTCCAATCCAGGAGCATGGTATATCTCTCCATGTATTTGTATCATCTTTAATTTCTTTCATCAGTGTCTTATAACTTTCTGCATACAGGTCTTTTGTCTCCTTAGGTAGGTTTATTCCTAGATATTTTATTCTTTTTGTTGCAATGGTAAATGGGAGTGTTTTCCTGATTTCATTTTCAGATTTTTCATCATTAGTGTACAGGAATGCCAGAGATTTCTGTGCCTTAATTTTGTATCCTGCTACTTTACCAAATTCATTGATTAGCTCTAGTAGTTTTCTGGTAGCATCTTTAGGATTCTCTAGGTATAGTATCATGTCATCTGCAAACAGTGACAGCTTTACTTCTTCTTTTCCAACTTGGATTCCTTTTATTTCCTTTTCTTCTCTGATTGCTGTGGCTAAAACTTCCAAAACTAAGTTGAATAAGAGTGGTGAGAGTGGGCAGCCTTGTCTTGTTCCTGATCTTAGTGGAAATGGTTTCAGTTTTTCATGATTGAGGACAAGGTTGGCTGTGGGTTTGTCATATATGGCCTTTATTATGTTGAGGAAAGTTCCCTCTATGCCTACTTTCTGCAGGGTTTTTATCATAAATGGGTGTTGAATTGTGTCGAAAGCTTTCTCTGCATCTATTGAGATGATCATATGGTTTTTCTCCTTCAACTTGTTAATATGGTGTATCACATTGATTGATTTGCGTATATTGAAGAATCCTTGCATTCCTGGAATAAACCCCACTTGATCATGGTGTATGATCCTTTTAATGTGCTGTTGGATTCTGTTTGCTAGTATTTTGTTGAGGATTTTTGCATCTATGTTCATCAGTGATATTGGCCTGTAGTTTTCTTTCTTTGTGACTTCCTTGTCTGGTTTTGGTATCAAGGTTATGGTGACCTCATAGAATGAGTTTCGGAGTGTTCCTTCCTCTGAAATTGTTTGGAAGAGTTTGAGAAGGATGGGTGTTAGCTCTTCTCTAAACGTTTGATAGAATTCACCTGTGAAACCATCTGGTCCTGGGCTTTTGTTTGTTGGAAGATTTTTAATCACAGTTTCAATTTCAGTGCTTGTGATTGTTCTATTCATATTTTCTATTTCTTCTTGATTCAGTCTTGGTAGGTTGTGCATTTCTAAGAATTTGTCCATTTCTTCCAGGTTGTCCATTTTATTGGCATAGAGTTGCTTGTAGTAATCTCTCATGATCTTCTGTATTTCTGCAGTGTCAGTTGTTACTTCTCCTTTTTCATTTCTAATTCTATTGATTTGAGTCTTCTCCCTTTTTTTCTTGATGAGTCTGGCTAATGGTTTTTCTATTTTGTTTATCTTCTCAAAGAACCAGCTTTTAGTTTTATTGACCTTTGTTATTGTTTCCTTCATTTCTTTTTCATTTATTTCTGATCTGATTTTTATGATTTCTTTCCTTCTGCTAATTTTGGGGGTTTTTTGTTGTTCTTTCTCTAATTGCTTTAGGTGCAGGGTCAGGTTGTTTGCTCGAGAAGTTTCCTGTTTCCTAAGGTGAGATTGTATTGCTATAAACTTCCCTCTTAGAACTGCTTTTGCTGCGTCCCATAGGTTTTGGGTCGTCATGTCTCCATTGTCATTTGTTTCTAGGTATATTTTAATTTCCTCTTTGATTTCTTCAGTGATCACTTCGTTATTGAGTAGTGTATTGTTTAGCCTCCATGTGTTTGTATTTTTTACAGATCTTTTCCTGTAATTGATGTCTAGTCTCAGAGCATTGTGGTCGGAAAAGATACTTGATACAATTTCAATTTTCTTAAATTTACCAAGGCTTGATTTGTGACCCAAGATATGATCTATCCTGGAGAATGTTCCATGAGCACTTGAGAAAAATGTGTATTCTGTTGTTTTTGGATGGAATGTCTTATAAATATCAACTAAGTCCATCTTGTTTAATGTATCATTTAAAGCTTGTGTTTCCTTATTTATTTTCATTTTGGATGATCTGTCCATTGGTGAAAGTGGGGTGTTAAAGTCCCCTACTATGATTGTGTTACTGTCGATTCCCCCCTTTTATGGCTGTTAGTATTTGCCTTATGTATTGAGGTGCTCCTATGTTGGGTGCATAAATATTTACAATTGTTATATCTTCTTCTTGGATCGATCCCTTTATCATTATGTAGTGTCCTTCTTTGTCTCTTCTAATAGTCTTTATTTTAAAGTCTATTTTGTCTGATATAAGAATTGCTACTCCAGCTTTCTTTTGATTTCCATTTGCATGGAATATCTTTTTCCATCCCCTTACTTTCAATCTGTATGTGTCTCTAGGTCTGAAGTGGGTCTCTTGTAGACAGCATATATATGGGTCTTGTTTTTGTATCCATTCAGCCACTCTGTGTCTTTTGGTGGGAGCATTTAGTCCATTTACATTTAAGGTAATTATTGATATGTATGTTCCTATTCCCATTTCCTTAATTGCTTTGGGTTCGTTATTGTAGGTATATTCCTTCTGTTGTGTTTCTTGCCTAGAGAAGTTCCTTTAGCATTTGTTGTAAAGCTGGTTTGGTGGTGCTGAACTCTCTCAGCTTTTGCTTGTCTGTAAAGGTTTTAATTTCTCCATCAAATCTGAATGAGATCCTTGCTGGGTAGAGTAATCTTGGTTGCAGGTTTCTCTCCTTCATCACTTTAATTATGTCCTGCCACTCCCTTCTGGCTTGTAGAGTTTCTGCTGAGAGATCAGCTGTTAACCTGATGGGGATTCCCTTGTGTGTTATTTGTTGTTTTTCCCTTGCTGCTTTTAATATGATTTCTTTGTGTTTCATTTTTGACAGTTTGATTAATATGTGTCTTGGCGTATTTCTCCTTGGATTTATTCTGTATGGGACTCTCTGTGCCTCCTGGACTTGATTAACTATTTCCTTTCCCATATTAGGGAAGTTTTCAACTATAATCTCTTCAAATATTTTCTCAGTCCCTTTCTTTTTCTCTTCTTCTTCTGGAACCCCTATAATTCGAATGTTGGTGCGTTTAATGTTGTCCCAGAGGTCTCTGAGACTGTCCTCTGTTCTTTTCATTCTTTTTTCTTTATTTTGCTCTGCATCAGTTATTTCCACTATTTTATCTTCCACCTCACTTATCCGTTCTTCTGCCTCAGTTATTCTGCTATTGATCCCATCTAGAGTATTTTTCATTTCATTTATTGTGTTTGTAATCAATGCTTGATTAATCTTTTGTTCTTCTAGGTCCTTGTTAACTGTTTCTTGCATTTTGTCTATTCTATTTCCAAGATTTTGGATCTTGGAAATAGAATCTTGGATCATCTTTACTATCATTATTCTGAATTCTTTTTCAGGTAGACTGCCTATTACCTCTTCGTTTGTTAGGTCTGGTAGGTTTTTATCTTGCTCCTTCACCTGCTGTGTGTTTTTCTGTCTTCTCATTTTGCTTATGTTACTGTGTTTGGGGTCTCCTTTTGCAGATTCGTAGCTCCTGTTGTTTTTGGTGTCTGTCCCCAGTGGCTAAGGTTGTTTCAGTAGGTTGTGTAGGCTTCCTGGTGGGGGGGACTAATGCCTGTGTTCTGGTGGTTGAGGCTCGATCTTGTCTTTCTGGTGGACAGGTCCACGTCTGGTGGTGTGTTTTGGGGTGCCTGTGGCCTTATTATGTTTTTAGGCAGCCTCTCTGTGAATGGGTGGGGTTGTGTTCCTGCCTTGCTAGTTGCTTGGCATAGGGTGACCAGCACTGTAGCTTGCTGGTCGTTGACTGAACGTGGGTGCTGGTGTTGAGATGGAGATCTCTGGGAGATTTTCGCTGCTTGATATTATGTGGAGCTGGGAGGTCTCTTGTGGACCCGTGTCCTGAAGTTGGCTCTCCCACTTCAGAGGCACAGCACTGACTCCTGGCTGAGGCACCAAGAGCCTTTTATCTACCCAGCTCAGAATAAAAGGGAGAAAAAGTAGAAAGAAATTATTAGTAGAAGAAAGAAAGAGAGAGAGAAAGAAAGGAAGAAGGAAAGAAAGGAAGGAAGGAAGGAAGAAAGAAAGAAAGGAGGGAGGGAGGGAGGAAGGATGGAAAGAAAGAAAGAAAGAAAGGAGGGAGGGAGGAAGGAAAGAAAAAGAAAGTGAAAGGAAGAGGTGTGGGAGGGAGGGAGGAAGGAAAGAAAGACAGGAGGGAGGAAGGAAAGAAAGAGTGAAAGGAAGAAGGGAGTGAGGGAGGGAGGAAGGAAAGAAAGAGAGAAAGAAGGAAAGGAGGGGTGGCTGGAGGGAGGGAGGAAGGGAAGGTAGGAAGAAAAGAAAGCAGGTAAAGTAAAATAGAATAAAGTATGAATTATAGTAGCGTTATTAAAATTAAAAAGTAATTATTGAAAAAAAATGGACAGATAGAACCCTGGGACATATGGTGGAAGCAAAGCTATACAGAGAGAATCTTACACAGAAGAATACACATACACATTCACAAAAAGAGAGCAGGGGGAAAAATCAAAAATCTTGCTTTCCAAGTCCACCTCCTCAATTTGGGATACTTCGTTGTAAAAAAGAGGAAAAGGGCGAGAAGTCTGAAATCTTGCTAAGTCCACCTCCTTAATTTGGGATAATTCATTGTAAAAAGAGGAAACAGGGGGAAAGTCTTAAATCTTGTCCTCAAAGTCCACTTCCTCAATTTGGGATGATTCGCTGTCCATTCATACACTCCACAGACGCAGGGCACATCAAGTGGACCGTGGAGCATTAATCCGCTGCCTCCGAGGCTGCACAGAGAGATTTCCCTGTCTCTTCTCTGCTCTCACAGCTCCCGGGTCTCAGCCTTGGACCTGGCCCCGCCTCTGCACGTAGGTCGCCGGAGGGCGTCCGTTCTTCGCTCAGACAGGACGGGTTTAAAGGAGCCACTGATGCGGGGGCTCTGGCTCACTCAGGCAGAGGGGAGGGAGGGGCGCGCAGTGTGGGGCGGGCCTGCGGCGGCAGAGGCCGGCGTGACGTTGCACCAGACCGAGGCGTTCCGTGCGCTTTCCCGGGAAAGCCGTCCCCGGGTTCCGGGACCCCGGCAGTGGCGGGGTGCACAGGTCCCCCGGAAGGCGGTGCGGACAGTGACCCGCGCTCGCACACAGGCCCCGCGGCGGCGGCGGCAGCAGCCCCAGCGTCCCACGCCCGTCTCCGGGGTCCGCACCTTTAGCCGCGGCTCGCGCCTGTCTCCGGCGCTTCCCCAAGCAGCCCTCTTAATGCCCTCTCCTCGCGCACCAGGAAACAAAAGGGAAGAAAAAGCCTCTTGCCTCTTCGGCAGCTCCAGACCCTTTCCCTGGACTCCCTCCGGGCTAGCCGTGGTGCACTAACCCTTCAGGCTCTCTTCCTGCCGCCAGCCCCAGTCCTCTCCCTGCGCTCCGACTCCAAATATTCTTAATTGACATTTATAGGACATTCCACCCCAAAGTGGTAGAATACACTTTCTTCTCAAGTGCTCACAGAACATTCTCCAGGATAGATCACATCTTGGATCACAAATCAAGCATCAGTAAATTTAAGAAAAGTGAAATCGTATCAAGCATCTTTTCCAAGCACAATGTTATGAGATTAGAAATCAATTACAGGGAAGAAAAATGTAAAAAGTACAATCACATGGAGGCTAAACAAGATGCTGCTAAATAACCAAGAGATCACTGAAGAAATCAAAGAGGAAATAAAAAAATACCTAGAAACAAATGACAATGAAAATATGACAATCCAAAACCTATGGGACGCAGCAAAAGCAGTTCTAAGAGGGAAGTTTAGAGCAATACAATCCTACCTAAAGAAACAAGAAAAGTCTCAAATAAAAAACCAAACCTTACACCTAAAGCAGCTGGAGAAAGAAGAACAAACAAAACCCAAAGTTAGTAGAAGGAAAGAAATCATGAAGATCAGAGCAGAAATAAATGAAATAGAAACGAAGAAAAGAATAACAAAGATCAGTAAAACTAAAAGCTGGTTCTTTGAGAAGATAAACAAAACTGATAAACCTTTAGGCAGACTCATCAAGAAAAAAAGGGAGGGGATTCAAATCATTAAAATTAGAAATGAAAAAGGAGAAGTTATAACTGACACCATGGAAATACGAAGGATCATAAGAGAGCTACAAACAACTATATGCCAATAAAATGGACCACCTGGATGAGATGCACAAATTCTTAGAAAAGTACAACTTTCCAAGACTGAACCAAGAAAAATAGAAAATATGATCAGACAAATCACAAGTAATGAAATTAAAACTGTTATTAAAAATCTTCCAACAAACAAAATTCCAGGACAGATGGCTTCACAGGTGAATTCTATCAAACATTTAGAGACAAGCTAACACCTATCTTTCTCAAACTCTTACAAAAAATTGCAGAGGTTGGAACACTGCCGAATTCATTCCATGAGGCTACCATACCCCAATACCAAAACCAGAAAAAGATATCACAAAAAAAGAAAATTACAGACCAATAACACTGATGAACATAGATGCAAAAATCCTCAAGAAAATACTTGCAAACAGAATTCAACACATTAAAACAATCATACACCATGATCAAGTGGGATTTATTCAGAGATGCAAGGATTCATCAATAAACAGAAATCAATCAATGTGAAACACCATATTAATAAATTAAAGAATAAAAAGCATATGATCATCTCAAAAGAGTAAGAGAAAACTTTCAACAAAACTTAACACCGATTTATGATAAAAACTCTCCAGAAAGTGGGCATAGAGAGAACCTACCTCAACATAATAAAGACTATATATGACAAACCCACAACAAGCATTATTCTCAATAGTGAAAAACTGAAAGCATTTCCTCTAAGATCAGGAACAAGACAAGGATGTCCACTCTTGCCACTATTATTCAGCATAGTTTTGGAAGTCCTAACCACGGCAATCAGAGAAGAAAAAGAAATAAAAGGAATACGAATTGGAAAAGAAGAAGTAAAACTGTAATTGTTTGCAGCTGACATGATACTATACATAGAAAATCCTAAAGATGCCACCAGAAAACTACTAGAAGTAATCAATGAATTTGGTAAGGCTGCAGGATACAGAATTAATGCACAGAAATCTCTTGCATTCCTATACACTAACAACAAAAAATCAGAAAGAGAAATTAGGGAAACACTCCCATTTACCGCTGCAACAAAAAGAATAAAGTACCTAGGAATAAACCTACCTAAGGGGGCAAAAGATCTGTACTCAGAAAACTATAAGACACTGATGAAAGAAATCAAAGATGACATAAGCAGATGGAGAGACATACCATTTTCTTGGATTGGAAGAATCAGTATTGTGAAAATGACTATACTACCAAAACAATCTACAGATTCAATGCAATCCCTAACAAATTAGCAATGGCATTTTTCACAGAACTAGGACAAAAAATTTTACAATTCGTATGGAAACACAGAATACCCCGAATAGCCAAAGCAATCTTGAGAAAGAAAAACGGAGTTGGAGGAATTAGGTTCCATGAATTCAGACTATACTACAAACTACAGTAATCAAGACAATATGGTACTGGCACAAAAACAGAAATATAGATCAATGGAACAGGATAGATAGCCTAGAGATAGACCCATGTACCTATAGTCACCTAATCTATGACAAAGGAGGCAAAAATATACAATGGAAAAATGACCGCCTCTTCAATAAGTGGTGCTGGGAAAACTGGAGAGTTACATGTAAAAGAACGAAATTAGAACACTCGCTAATACCATACACAAAAATAAGCTCAAAATGGATTAAGACCTAAATATAAGACTAGACACTATAAAACTCTTAGAGGAAAACATAGGAAGAACACTCTATGACATAAATCACAGCAAGATCTTTTTTCACCCACCTCCTAGAGTAATGGAAATAAAAACGAAAATAAACAAATGGGACCTAATGAAACTTAAAAGCTTTTGCACAGTAAAGGAGACCATAAACAAGATGAAAAGACAACCCTCAGAATGGAAAAAACATATTTACAAATGAAGCAACTGACAAAGGATTAATTTCCAAAATATACAAGCAGCATGTACAGCTCAATATCAAAAAATCAAACAACCCAATCAAAACATGGGGGCTTCCCTGGTGGCGCAGTGGTTGAGAGTCCGCCTGCCGATGCAGGGGACACGGGTTCATGCTCCAGTCCGGGAAGATCCCACATGCCGTGGAACGGCTGGGCCCATGAACCATGGCCAGTGAGCCTGCGCTTCCGGAGCCTGTGCTCCGCAACAGGAGAGGCCACAGCAGTGAGAGGCCTGCATACTGCAAAAAAAAAAAAAACCAAACCAAGCCAAACCAAACAAAACAAAACAATAAAAATGGGCAGAAGACCTAAATAGACATTTCTTCAAAGAAGACATACAGATGGCCAAGAAGCACATGAAAAGCTGCTCAACATCACTAATTATTAGAGATATGCAAATCAAAACTACAATGAGGTATCACCTCACACCAGTTAGAATGGTCATCATCAGAAAATCTACAAACAACAAATGCTGTAGAGGGTGTGGAGAAAAGGGAACCTTTCTACACTGTTGGTGGGAATGTAAATTGGTACAGCCACTATGGAGAACTGTATGGAGGTTCCTTAAAAACACTAAAAATAGAATTACCATATGACCCATCAATCCCACTCCTGGTCATGTACCCAGAGAAAACCATAAATCAAAAAAAACCACATGCACCCCAATGTCCATAGCAGCACTATTTACAATAGCCAGGACATGGAAGCAACCTAAGTGTCCATCGACAGAGGAATGGATAAAGAAGATGTGGTACATATATACAATAGAATTTTACTCAGCCATAAAAAGGAATGAAATTGGGTCATCTGTAGAGATGTGGATGGACCTAGAAAGTGACATACAGATTGAAGTAAGTCAGAAAGAGAAAAGGAAATATTGTATAATAATGCTTATATGTGGAATCTAGAAAAATGGTATAGATGATCTTAGTTGCAAAGCAGAAATAGAGACACAGAAGAAGAGAGCAAATGTATGGAAAAGAAGGGGGAAAGGGGTGCAGTGGGAGGAATTGGGAGACTGGGGTTGACATATATAAATTATGGATACTATGTATAAAATGGACAACTGATGGGAACATGCTATATAGCTCAGGGAACTCACCTAGTGCACTGTGGTAACCTAAATGGGAGGGAAGTCCAAAAGGGAGGAGATGTCTTTATGTGTATGGCTGATTCATTTTGTTGTACAGTGGAGGGGAACACAGCAGCGTAAAGCAACCATACTCCAATACAACCCAGCAATCCCACTACTGGACATGTACCCTGAGAAGACTGTAATTCAAAAAGAGTCATGTACCACAATGTTCATTGCAGCTCTATTTACAATAGCCAGGACATGGAAGCAACCTAAGTGTCCATCGACAGATGAATGGATAAAGAAGATGTGGCACATATATACCATGGAATATTACTCAGCCATAAAAAGAAACAAAATTGAGTTATTTGTAGTGAGGTGGATGGACCTAGAGTCTGTCATACAGAGTGAAGTAAGTCAGAGAAAAACAAATATCGTATGCTAATGCATATATATGGAATCTGAAAAGAAAAATGGTTCTGAAGAAACTAGGGGCAGGAAGGAATAAAGACACAGACGTAGAGAATGGACTTGAGGACACGGGGAGGGGGAAGGGTAAGCTGGGACGAAGTGAGAGAGTGGCATGGACATATATACACTACCAAACGTAAAATAGATAGCTAGTGGGTAGCAGCTGCATAGCACAGGGAGATCAGCTCGGTGCTTTGTGACCACCTAGAGGGGTGGGATAAGGAGGGTGGGAGGGAGATGCAAGAGGGAGGAGATATGGGGATATATGTATACATATAGCTGATTCACTTTGTTATACAGCAGAAACTAACACAACATTGTAAAGCAATCATACTCCAATAAAGATGTTAAAATAAAATAAAATATTTGCTAGTTTGAGGAATCAAAGGAAGAGAATCTCATTGCTTTGGGAAGAATTTGTTTTCATTTAATTGCTAAGGAGCTGCACAATTTTCATGCTGGCTATCTTTGGTAAGTCTATGCATAATTTCATACATTACAAATTATTTATTCATGTCTTTGACTCAATTTTCTATTGAGTTCTTCCAGTTTTAATATTCATCGCTTTTTCAATAGATCAAATATAAAAAATCTCTGTTACATTTTTGGTATTTTCCCATTTTGTCACTAGTATTATTTTTTTAACATCTTTATTGGAGTATAATTGCTTTACAATGTTGTGTTAGTTTCTGCTATATAACAAAGTGAATCAGTTAAATGTATGCATATATCCCTATATCCCCTTCCTCTTACAAAGAATTTTGTTTTTTCAGGCCTTCAGAAATATGTTGATTATACCCCTCAGCTTATGACATGATGTCATCATCAACCTGTGTAAGACAGCTTTTTTTCTTCGTTAAGATATGTTTGATATATGTGTAGCTAGAAAACACACAGTATTTTATTTTATGTGTCTGTTTTTATTTTAATATTCATTATTTTTCTTAATTTTCATTCAAATGATTTTGAAGTCTACCCACAGCATCATGTGCAAGTACAGATAATTGCAGTGTCGTATAAATCACATGCAATGATCACTGTAGCAGATGCTGTTGGTGTTCTGCCTATGGCCTCACAAGGTGTTATCTTTTTTGTGTTTACCAGACAGATTTCAGCTGGCCTGCACTCACAGCTTCACCAGTGGTTTGCCCTTGGGCTACAGGAATTCACTCTGCTGAAGTTCATTTCAGTCCAGAGTGCCTGGAAATTAACACCCACAGGGCAGCACTGGGTGGTTAAATACATAATCTCCCTGACTCTTGGCTGAGATTATTCTGAGGTGTGTATTCTGCACAGTTTTCCTGAGAGCCTATCTGTGGAATTAAGCTTCAGTCGCCCACTGTAGTAACTGGCTTTGAAACAATCTCTTATTGGCTGCTTCTGATCTCAGAAAGGCAGCGGTGAGCAGTCTTGAAGAGAGATCTTAGTTTCCTGCCCAGGAATTGAACCTGGGTAGCCTGGATGAAAACCAGGAATCCTAGCCACTAGACCACCAGGGGCTAGAAGCTAGAAGCAAAATTCCCCTGGCTTTTACCCCCATTTGAAAGGAAGAATGTTTCAAGGAGGCAAAAACTGTAAAAACAGGTACAAAGTTTATTATCAGAGACACGGCATAATAAGTGGGAGAGCACACAGAGAAGCAGTTTGTTTATTTAAAACAGAAGCAAGACAGAAATACACACCAGGACAGGTGTGCAGGAGTCCTGAATGAGGAGAACAGTGAAGAGGTGATTTAAATCACCTATATAGAACAGTCCTTCTAGGTCTTTCTTTACATTTGGCCAGTTATCTCACTTCTTTTTCCACATCTGACCTGTCTCAGGACCCTCCCCAACATGCATGTGCATCATTTTGCTGAGATGGATTCCACTGCAGAAGGCTGTGGGTGCATGTCCACACTTATTATGGGGCGGTGCCCCCTCCCTTTTTGACCCCCAAGGAACCTTCCCGCGCATGTGCAGACAGGGAAGTGTTCCTTGACCTCGGGAGTGGTCATCTTATCTCTTTACTTCAGCAGAGCTCAGCTTCTTCCACCAGCTTTGTCCTTGGAGTGTCTGAGTGAGAAAAAAGCTTCAATTTTACTCCACTTGACAAACACCAGCTGTCCAGCCCAGGGGCCCATCTATCTCCTACCTCACTTCCTTTTCCTTATTTTACCTCTCCACTTCCGTTTTGGTTTCCTCAGTTCTTGTCTCAATGTCTGCTTCTGGAGAGAACCCTAGTAGGGCAGCCACTCTTTTTTTAATCTACATTCCTAGTGGATAGATTGTTTCCAACATCTTGCTACCACAAACAAACACACACAAAAAACATTGTGATGAGCATAATTTTACATCTCCTCATGAATCTATGTAGGATTTCTTTAGGCTCTATTACCCAGGAGTGGATTATCTAAACATCAGGTATATTACCCAGGGGGTCCATGGAGTAAGTAAGTATGTAATTTCACTCTCTACTTTCAGCTGCTTTGAGAATTTGCTGCCCAGTGACAGTCTCACCACTACAGTACATCTTCTCTGTTTCTCCCACAACTTCACCGGCATTTAATATCATGTGACTTCCCAGTTTTTTTCACACTGCTTGGTATCAAGCAGTGTTTCATTATTTGATTTGTATACCTCTACTTATTAGTGAAGTTAAGCATTTTTCTTTCCTATTCTTCTTAGCTGAAGGGAGGGCATCTATTCTATGAATTCTCTATTTTTATCCTTAGACTGATTTTTCCACTGAGCTTCTTAATTATCTTGCTGGTTTACAGAAACTCCTATAAAATCTAGATGCAGGTTCTTTCTTACTTTTTTGACATTGCAAATATCTTTTTCTCGTGTCACACCTTTGTTCATGTTGTGTGTAGTGTTATTCATGGAAGAGACAACTTTAAATTGATTCAGTAAAATCCACCAAATGTAAGATATGTACCATTATATCTTACGCTTTGGGGTTCTTAAGAAATCCTCCCCTACCCGAAGGTCACAAAGATATTTTCTTACATTTTGTTTTTCTAATACTATTACTTTCATATTTAGAACTTCACATATATTGTGTGACATAGAAATTCAATTTTATCTTTCTTTGGATCAGAGCTAATTTTCTTTACACCATCAGTTATATAGTCAATTTTTTTCTGTACTGATTTGTGATGCCATTCTATACTTTTCTGATTTTTCTAATTTGTTATGCAGGTCTATTTGTCAGCACATTTGTTAATACAACACTATTTTAATCATTTTTGCTTTATAATGTCTAGAAGGGCATGCATCTTTTTCCAGCCCTTAGCTCTTCATTTTCAAAATTGTTGTAGATCTTCAGAGGTCTTTATTTTCCCATACATATTTTGGATCATTTTGTCAAGTTTTCAGGAAAAAAAAAAAAAAAAAAACACTTCTTCCAGTCAATTGAATTGAATTGCACTGAATTTTTAGATTAATTAGCACAGAATTTACTCCATAGCAGTTGTGCTTATGTTATCTTTTCCTATCCTGATAGCAGATGTATTTTCACATATACTTTTATAATTCTTAATGAGTCTATTTTTACACATTTATATCAAACAATTTGAAATTTATTTTGGTAAGTTATGGGAGTAAATATTTAATCACATTTTTGTAATAAGTTAATTACTATTTGTCTAGTTGCTTCTTTACTGATTTGTGATATAAATTTATTCAATTTTAATTTATTGCAGTACAAGGATTATTTTTTCCTCCTATCTATTCTGTTGCAATGACCTATTAACTGCATCTTATAAGCATAACATATTAATTATACTTAGACCTTGGGAAGGCATGACCTCACTGATTATTTTTGTTCCTAAACATTTTGGGAGACTCTTGTTCATTTATTCTTTTATACAAGCAATTGCAATAACTTGTCAATTTTAATTTAAAAATTCCCATTAGAATTTTGTTCATAATTGTATTAAACTTCAAATTAATTTGTGAAGTTACATATTAATTCTATATTTTAATATGTATTTTCATTAATCAAAATCTTATTCTGTGTCACTTATATGTGCTTCATATGTGTATGCCTTAGAAATGACCTTTCTAAAGTGGTCTTCAATCCCTTTTATGATGGCAGGGGTTGATTAGAATGGGGGATTATTTGAAGGTAATGTGTCAAATTAAATATATTGCATAAGAATATCTTTGAATGTTAGCAGCATTGACTCAGGGCTATGTCACCCCTAAGATCAACTGTTATGTATTAATAGGAAATACCACTTTATCCAAAATCAACATGTAAATGGTCCACACATTAACTAGGAAAGGGATTTTGTATAAGAAGGTGCTCAATGATTGCATAATTGAATGATTGAATGCTGCAACTCTAACTTTAAGCTCCCATTTTTCTAACTTTTATAGACTAAGAAAATTTAGTTAATGATGTAACAAGATGGGCCTATCACAATTTAAAAGTATCCATCCAGAAGTCCTGCCATATCAACGCAAATAGTCATCCTTCTGGTGGAACTAATTAAAGCTTTGTAAACCGTACATTGTTTGCATTCACTTTTGATCTAGCAACAGCTTCAGAAATTTTACACACTGCAAATATTCTCTACACATGACTTCACTAATCATTACTGAGCTGGGAAAGAGGCCAAACACTTGATACCAATGTTGCTTTTTGTTGAAAATCTTCATGTGCTGTGTGTGCCCCTTTATTTTTCCTGCTATGTGTTAGTTAATGATTTTAATTGCATTGTAGAAGAGGTCTGTATAGATTGAGTGAGAAAAATAAGATTAAGGAGATCCCTGAGAATCAACTCTCCAGGCATCTCATTAATCTACCTAGGCAGCTCGTGTTACAGTGGAGATGCCAATCATAAACTGGTACAAAACCTAACTGAAAGTTTGGAGCAGCAACAAAGTTACCAGATGAACCATTTATATGCCTATCTCCTGACAGCAGTACCCATTTTCAGTATTGGGAGAGCAATTTTCCTTTTCATTTCCAACTACTGCAGTCCTAGACGATTCAACATTGAACATGGACACTGGCTATAGTAGAGAAATTGTTGTAATACACATCAAATAATTTAAGTTCAAATGATTTAAAACACAGAGCTACAGGTATTTGTTTCTTTTTTACTACCAGTAGACCTATACGTGCTTGAAGTGGATTAAATTCCAAACCTGCTAAATTCCAAACCACACTCCATTCTAATGCTGAGTTCATGGAGCCTCACTTTGTTTTCTCCTCGAATTCAGATACAGGGCTCAGCTTCTTGCTTATAATTGGACTTCAAATATCTTGCCCGTATCTCACCCACCCTTACCACTCTTTTTTTCTCCATCAGCTACCATGTTCTCCCACATAAAAAAATAAATAAATGATAGTGCATCATTTCTATGTTAAAAAAATCAAAAGGTGCTATATGATCTTACTCTGGCTTGCTTTCTGAAGTCATCTGCTATCACTTCCCTTTTGGTTCAGTTCATTCCAACCATATAGTATATTTGTTGTTCTTTGGACTTGCCAAGCTTATTCCTCAGGTGCTTTGCCTCTACTAATCTCTCTGTCTATCTGTAATCTCCCCAGGTTTTCACCTATTTGCTTTTTCACTTAATAGAAGTTTTTCTTTTTTTAGGTTCAATGTCTCCTAGAATCTTTTCTTAAACACTCGATTCAAAACTTCTCCCATCACTTTTTTGATCTGCCCTGTTTTTTATCTTTGTCTTCATTGGCTTTCTTCTACATTAAAATTTTGGCAACATGAAACAAGGTTTATTTCATATTGTCTCACTGTGTTCTCCTTTCTATCACTCATATATATTTGCTCATAAACATCAAATATATGTGAGAACAAAACCCATATTGGGTGCGATTTATCTGATTCTGGGTGGGGAAGACTTAGACAATATCACTCCTAGGTTTATTCAGTCATGGAAACATTTGACTTACTTGTTAAACAGTCAACAAATATTAATTGAGCACCGACTATAACTTGAACTCTGTTCTAGGCACTGGTGGTACAGTGGTGAGCAATCCAGATGTGTTTCCTGATGTTCAGAACTTACATCCTGGTGATGTTGTTCATATTGAAATTATGGCAAGTTTTTACTCATTAGGAAAATCTGTGTTCATCTGGGGTCCTAATAAGAAGAAATCCTTTGTTTACAATCAGAAGAGATCCCTGAGAAGCTGGTTCTGAAAACTTCAGTTCACCTTTGTCTCCTTTGTCTGCACATTCTAGTGAAATATTTCTCTAATATTTGTTGGCTTCTGTTATACAAACAGAAACACACTGTAAAATATGAACATCAGTTTTAAATACTTATTAATTTGTGAGAGCTAGAGACAGCAGCACAAAAGACACTGGCAGTAGCTTATTATACATATATATTATTATACATATATATACATATATACATTATTATATATATACATACATAGAAAGAGAGAGAGAGAGAGTTTTAGCATCACTTGATCTCTGTCAACAGCAACTTTCCAAAATTCTTCACTCACTCTTCACTTTTCACTCACAAAACCATCCGTCACTTTTATTAGTATCACTACCTGTTGCCTTAAAGGTAATGAAATATCACCTGAAAAACTATGGTAATGACCAGGCTATTGTTGAGGTTTTAAACCATTTATACCCACCAAGTCCACCTAATCCTATGGATTGGTTTTATGTTGTAGTTTGCACTGTAGTCAAAAAATCTTTGTATTTGTGGAATTAAAATATTTTCCCCAGGGGGGAAAAAAAAGAAGAAATCTTGCCACTTAAAAGACTAGACTTTCCTATTACAATAGTCTCTGAAGAATACAGAGATGGAAACAGAAGCCCATTAGTGTGTGCAGAGATCAACAGACTCAGGGCCCAGAAAAAAACTGATAAAAGCTAATCCTGGAGAAATAAGAGATTTGAAGCAGGTATTCAACAGCATATGTTTGTAAGGGAATAAAAACTTCCTTACAAATACTCTTGAAAAAGATTGTTTTTAAGTAAAGTTTAAGGAGTTACAGGTACATAGATTAATAATTTTATACAAAAAGTAAAAATGTTATAAAGCGTGTTAAAAAGGAGGAAAAACGGGCTGTAAGTCAATTCACTGAAAGTTTTCTTCCCATTAAAAAAAATTAACACGCAAATCAATTTCTTGATACTAAGGCTAATAATCAGAGACACATGAATCAATGGAAAATGTTATCAGTATCAGCACCTTGTTGCTTTACTACTTTATTTGTCTTAGATATTCACTAAGTGAGAAATATCTATATCTCTAAATATCTTGCTTTCTGATTCTCCCATAGTATGAGATTCAGTACTGTTGAACATAACTGGTTTAACTTTTAGCCCCAGAGCGCATTTCTGTTCATAGTAGATTGTATGTATCAAGTCCCTTTTCTGATTGAAAA
This sequence comes from Hyperoodon ampullatus, assembly GCF_949752795.1. Taxonomy (NCBI): domain Eukaryota; kingdom Metazoa; phylum Chordata; class Mammalia; order Artiodactyla; family Ziphiidae; genus Hyperoodon; species Hyperoodon ampullatus. The sequence continues at coordinate 5,965,104 of NC_136925.1, forward strand.
CCTACAATTACCACACGGGGGGCTGATATGCTACTGTCCTTTGCCACAAGTTCTACCCATGAAATCTCTCAAGAGCCCAACAAGGAGGCTCGCCTGGACTCTTTACTAACTAATTAATAGCACTAATTAATCCCTCAGCTCTGCCCTCAGCATGATGCCTTTATAACTATATTAAATGATGTATCATTTTTTTACTCATGGATTTTAAGCATGTGTTTGGATTCCCAGTAAGATTCCAGACATAGAGCATGTCACATTCTTATCTGGCCCCCTTTGCTTTTTCATATGTTCCTGTAACTGAGCAGAACCCCATGAGGCCTTCTCAGAATAGACCTCCACCCATGTCCACCTGCCTTTTGTCTGTAGAAAAACTTTAGCCAAAGAATAAATTTAATCAGGGAAGTGAGAAAAAGCAGAAAGAAAGGAAAACAGACAAGCAAGACAAAATAATAATACTTTAGCCATTAAACAAAGTCAAGGACATTTAGTTCTTCCTCAAAGACTCTAGGTAATATTCTGAGTCATGTTCTTTGAGCTGTTTTGCAGAGACTGAAACCCTCACCAGGTGGAAGAAATTAACTGTATGCTGCCCACAAGCACATAGACCCCAGACCAGTTGGAACCAGAAGGTTGGTGATGATGACTCCCCATTACCTCAACACCAACCAATTAGAAGGATGTCCACAAGCTGATCACGCCCTGCTCCTTGAACACTATAAAGACTCCTCACTACCCCCTCCAGGGCAGGACACAATTTTGAGGACATTAGCCCATTTTGTGCCCCTTTGCCTGGCAAAGAAAGAAAGCTACTCTTTTCTACTCCACCCCAAACTCTGTCTCTGCATTTCAATTTGGCACTGGTGAACAGAAGCCAAGTTTCAGCAACAGTCCTAATATATATGTAAATGGTGCTCAATAACATCTTTAAAAATCTACTAAATTGACTGAAGAAGTAATTCTTTGTCATTAGGAGGCTGAAATATTTGCTTGGAATCTAAAGGGAGATACTCATAAAATATTACAATGGTTCAGAAGAGGAAATTGTTTTTAGAAAACCATTTATGACTTAATTTTCCATTTACTTACTATACCCCAATTTCAGATAAATATTTCCTACAAATACTCTTGTGTGTACCTACTGGAAAACTGATAATATAATAAGCCCTCAATAAATGTTTGTTGGCTATCTTTTTTTCTTTTTCTATATTTATAACTGTTTACAGTTATAAAGAGTTTAAGTAAGAAAGTCTTTTGGAAGCTATAATTAGAAATGTATGAAGAAATTCATTGTTGACAAAAGGATTTAAATCATGGAGGTTAGAGGATATTTTTAGGAAGTTTTCTTTTTCCCTTAGACGAGCTCATTGTTATTTCTGGCTTCAAACATTTGGACCACTAGAAGGACTTCTGGAATCCAGAATACGAAGACCCTGAAATATGTTTTTGTCTGCTTGAAGACAACAAACTGTTCATGGGAAACTCAGTGGAGAGATTTGTCAACTTAAACATCCCATATTACCATCAGAAATATGGGATCTGCAGTTTTTGAATTATAATGGAAGATGTTTTAAATTTTGAGGGTTGGTATGATTTCTTTACATAAAGATAGCTAGTTTAACATTGTCAAACATTTTTATAATCGTTGGTTTGTTACACTGTTCTCTTTAGAGTATGTCAATGATTTTATTTTCATAGCATGAGAAAATTTGTCATAGAGACATTTAATAAAACAGCTAAAGAAACCATAATATTTTCTAACTTCTTCCTCCACAACTATTTCTTGGAATTTCATTCAGTAATTAACGTTCTAATCCAGAGCACTTCTCTCGGAGGTAATCATGTTAGAGGATAGGACTTAAGGGAGTATGACTTGATAAAAAATTGTTCTCATAGCCTGGGCGGAAAACAACATTTCTTTGCAAGCTATTGAACCATTTAGGTTTGGCATTCCAACAATCATTTGGTCTGCCTTTATACACATGACCATGTCTATCACAAGCTTTGCTTCTTGCTTCCAAAGAAGGAGGAATTTCCCTGAAAACAACTGTTAGCTAAGAGAGATCAAAACAGAGAGTAAAAATAAGACACAACCATGCAGCCTCATTTGTGTGACCTAGAGTGTGAAAAGCATTGGAAGTAAAATTGAATTTGATTGAGCAGAAGATAATGAAATCTGTGACTTTCCAGTTGAGAAGGGATTTGTTCTGCCCTTTCATTTATAATTGCAGTTATAGAAGCATTGTTACAAACAAAAGGAAATTACCTTCAGTAATCAGAATGTATAACTGGCTGGCCAGAGTTCAGGAAGTTCAGAGGCAGTTACAATAGGATACTGCTCAGACAATGGTGAGAGACTCATACTCACTAATTGAAAAGGACAAAACTTGTATAAACTATTCTAGTGGTTTAAAAACAAAACAAAAGTTAAGCTACTTCTGATATTAGGAAGACTTCAAAGTAAAATAAGCAAAACAATTAAACAGATATTACCATCTAAGGGTCAAATAATTCTGAACAATATTCAGTGACATATGTTGAAAGTTTTGAAGTAAAGACGGTAGAGAAAATCCTCAAATAAGTAATGGGATGAGACAGGACACCTGGTATAGTGACGTAAACTGAACTTCTGAGATTTCATCACATACAAGGTGCCAAATGCCTCCACTGACCCAGTCTGTGCGCTATCTCAGAAGAACATATGTTGAGAAGTTCTGCATGGTGATTATTAAAATGCCTCTACTTTTTTTTTTTTTTTTGGGGGGGGATAATTCATTCTTTTTTTTTTTTTTTATTAGTTTCTGCTTTATAACAAAGTGAATCAGTCATACATATACATCTGTTCCCACATCCCCTCCCTCATGCATCTCCCTCCCTCCCACCCTCCCCATCCCACCCCTCCAGGCGGTCACAAAGCACCGAGCTGATCTCCCTGTGCTCTGCGGCTGCTTCCCACTATCTATCTACCTTACGTTTGGTAGTGTATATATGTCCATGCCTCTCTTTCGCTTTGTCACAGCTTACCCTTCCCCTTCCCCATATCCTCAAGTCCATTCTCAAGTAGGTCTGTGTCTTTATTCCCGTTTTATCCCTAGGTTCTTCATGACATTTTTTTTTTTAATTCCATATATATGTGTTAGCATACAGTATTTGTCTTTCTCTTTCTGACTTACTTCACTCTGTATGACAGACTCTAGGTCTATCCACCTCATTACAAATAGCTCAGTTTCGTTTCTTTTTATGGCTGACAAAGGCCACACCAGCTTTTCCTAAGCTAAGCTTGGGGTTATTCTCTAATCTGCCCACTTTGTACTGGCACACTTAAAAGACCCTAAAGGAGAACCTACAGGGAAAGACATTCTGATTCAAAGCAATGAGGAGTTGACACAGCTGTGACTACATTTTCTCTCTACCCACTACCCTGAAACTCACATATCCCTCTGCAGATTGAAGATATGATTTTTTTCTCCACCAGAGACCTTAGATGAGGTGAATATCCCAGGAGAATAATTCACCCAATAGATTAAGAAAGGTGTAAGGTATATGGTGCTTGTCCCCAGTCCAGGTTGAAAGAAGGGACAAAAAAAAACTTAGTGAAAAATATCTGTTCTTAGAAAGTACTGTCCTTCTGACAATTAATCATATTTATGGTCATATTTAATGTTAGTTGTATTTTCTTTAATTAATTAATAAACTAAAATTTAGCTGTTTCATTGATCTTTATATATATTTTAATTTATGGTTAAACATCACTGAGTGTTGGAACTTCCCTAATTAATGTAACTCAACAACGAAGTTGACCAAGTAAACTGAAAACTCTGTCACAAAATGACCAAGGAAGTCCAAGCAGCCTAGCCCATGTAAGAGAGGACACAACAGAATAGGCTGCAAGAAAGAATTTAAGACTAACAGATAAAATGAAATAGTTCCATAGTATAAACTAAATTTACATTTAGTTAAGGACCTGAGATATTCCTTAGTCTCACCCTCTCAATTAGCAGAGGAGAGGCTCAGGCCATTAGAGGCTCCCCACGCTGGGGAGTTAGCTCTGGGAAAACTGAGAACCAGAAGCTTGATCTGCTCCTAAACTATATTCATTCTCTTCCAGCAAGCTGCTTCATTCAGACAACATGACGTTAAGCTTGCTCGTTTGTAGTAGGAAAGCTGAGGCATAGAAAATTTGTGAAACAAGTTCTAGAGAAAGAAAATTTGAGGGCTTCCACTGAGAAAAATAAGATGAGCATTATGAGAAATGAAAAATCCTATCTTCAATGAAAAGAGAAATCCAGGAGCAGTGGTGAAAGAAAAACATATACGCCATTACAGTGTATTGAGTAGAGTTCCCTGTGCTATACAGTAGGTCCTTATTAGTTATCTATTTTATATATAGTAGTGTGTACATGTCAATCCCAATCTCCCAATTTATCCCTCCCTTCCTTACCCCCTGGTAACCATAAGTTTGTTTTCTACATCTGTAACCTTATTTCTGTTTTGTAGATAAGTTCATTTGTACCCTTTTTTAAGATTCCACATATAAGCAATATCATATGATATTACTATGAAGATAATGGTTAAAATACAACTTTGTAGTATTTTTCAAGAGTCCTCTTATTTTAGATGGCAACCAAGAAAATAAGTTTTTTCGTGTTTCCTTTTTACATATATTTATTAACCAAGTAGCCTTTTGCTGGGAGGCTATAGCTTGAGCTGTCTCATTTGCTATTACTATTTTTTAAAGTAGGAGAAAGGTTTCATAGTTACAAGAAGACCTTGAGACCATAAGGTTGCAGTTGGCAGTTGCTAGTAGATACTGTTTTGAAAATGGCTGATGGTGTCCTTAAGTCTGATAAAGTTTAGAGAACTCAAGTTTTCAGTAATATAAGAACATGTCTGAACCCACTTCCATAATGGCAACCTAGTTCCATTTTGGATGTGTGAATGACAGTTATTTCTTTTTGATTTTTAATGTAATTTTTTTAATGGCTAAAGCAGATGTACAATGCATGTTTAATAGGCCACAAACAGGCTGTTTTCGTTAGCCTAATATTCAAATTCAATCATGTATAGCCAGAATGATTTCTCCAAACCTCAATATGTGAAAATTTCTTCCATTATTTCCGCCTTTTGATTACAAATCTTTCCATAAATGGCATTGATAATCAATACATTTTTCCAACGTTGCCAGAGTGGCCCAGCTGCCTGCTTTAGGTCCATTTATGTCCCTCAAAGCTAGGCCTCTTTCTTTTACCTAGTTCTCCATTTTGCAGGAAAACTAATTAGATATCATGAACAGGCTCAGAGGTATGTTAATGGGGAAATGCTTTGTAGGCCATACATTTTATCACTTATACCCAATTGTCACACAAGCACGGTACATGTGCTTTTATCAATTCACTTAAAACAAGCACTGATACATGTCATGAATAGTTATATTCTGTGAAAATTTCACTAGAGAATTTTCTTTTCATCCTGAACATTGGGGTCAAAAATATGGTTAGAAGTAAAACAGTAACTTTCCATTTTGACAGGAAGACAAACATTTGGTAAACAGTGCAATTGAATTAGTTGGATGGTTCTTACAGGCCTGGTTTAGATTTTTATGTTAGCTGTCTTCCACTCTTGTTGTCTTCTCATCCTGGTGTGGGTGTCATTTTGGGTCAACAGTATTTCCTATAGACAGTCCAATGCAAAGGCCCTTCTTAAATGGGAAATATGAATTTAAGAGTCAATTCCCTTCAGTTTCGTTGCATGTGTGCTAGTTACGAGTACCTAATAAGGGTCCTTTTATTTACTTTTGAGACAGTCCATTAAATGATGTCTTTTCCAGTGTACATAACCTCCTAGTTGCAGGTCACAGGGCATCTGATCTTCATCCAAAGATAGATTACTGTGATTGGCTTTAGAAACAAGCTTAGAATATTCTTTTACTAATTCAATTAAACTTTATAATAACATAAAAACAAGGAGCCATCTTGGACATAGATAATGAATACAAAACCTCAGTAAATACAAAACTTCAATATTCACAAAGGTATACTATTGAAATATAATTTTTCTCTTTAGATTACCTTCATTTCTACTAAATCTAGCTAAATTAAGACTAATTTGTTCAAAATAAGTTTGGTTTCATTAAGTATGGCCTGATTATTCACATAAGTGTAATTGTTCATATAGGCGTTTTCAAATTGGCTGCACTGGAACTTTTCATCAGGAATCTCAGGTAAAACTTTTAAAAGGCCTTTCAAGGCCAGGAAAGTCATGCCAATGGCTTGCCTTCAGATTCTTCCTGTGATATCTACAGAGTGGATAAGTTTGTCTCTTTTCCAGGTCCCCAAAATATCTAGTTTTCTGCACATGCCAAGAGATATTCTTTTCCATTCACCTGATAAGGTTGCTCAGAACCCAAGAGTCTCCAATTTTTGGAGGAACCAGATGGAGAGAAAAGAAAAATATTATAATTTTACCCACAGGTATAAATTAGCAAATTGTTGTAAATCATAAGTAGCTTGAGGAAAAGGGCTTTTCTATATCTGAAAAACAAAGATTAGAAGCCAGTAGTATGTCAGACAAGTCATAAAATTATAATCATATTTAGCTGTTCATTTAATCCCATATAATTAATCTTTGTTCTGTTTGAGTCCAGTTTTTCCATTAGTTTTGTTGTCCTTGCCTGATGGTTGAGGATGATAGTGATAATTTCAAGAATTTTGTGAAAGTTTTGTTAATGCTAGCATGATTTGTCCAGTGAACTGGATGCCTTAATCACTGGAGACTGTAGAAACTATACTCCAAGTGAGAAACACATTTTCTAACCTTTCCTTTTCATTGTGAAGGCATCAGCCCTGCAGCCAGGGAAGGCTTTATCCCATCAAATACAAAAATGAGGTTTATCAAGGAGCCAGGAAAAGCCAAGCAACCATTTTAGATTTCCCATAGCCCTGACTGTCTAATTTACAGCTACTGTTTATTCATTTTAAATTCCCTGACTTAGGACTAGACCGTTTCCATACTACAATGACATCAGGATGGCAAAAGTCTGACAATGAGGGGAAGTCCTAACAACATACAAAATTCTTTTTTCAAAATATCTTTTTCACAACCCTTTTATCACTTTCTGGATGCATATTAATATGTCCCATATTTTTTGCATCCAGAAACAACCTACCGTAGGGCAAAATTATTATCATCATTTTTTTTCTCAGTAAAAATATCTCCAGTCTTTATATCTTCTCTCATTGGCAATACATTTCCTACATGCTTTCCACTCTGAAATATTTCCCTTATCATTTTAGTAGCTTTAATTATGTATTATAATTTTTAACCTTTAAAAAAACCCTTAATCTCTAATGAGAACCAAGAAAAAAACAGTTGTGAACTGTTTCTCATATTGACATTCTCTGATTAGCAAACTTAAGAACATATTCTATAAACATGCATTTTCCCAAAGCACAATTTCTTTTTTCAAAGTGGTATGAGACATGTGTCTAATAAACACAAACATCTTTAGTTTCCCTCTCGCAAGAAGCAAAGGTAGGTAAATTTAGATTTGTTTCATTTGTAAGCACTTACTTTTCTTTAAGCCAATCAAATAAGAGCTCATTTACAAATTAACCATAGCAATATTATTCAAAGACAAAGACACATACGGAGACATACATATATTCAGACAAAGATATCATTGTTTCATCTTTTTATATTTCATGAATCAGGCATTGCAATTAAACTTATCAGTGTATGAATAACAGTCAGAATAGTCAAATTTACACATTTGATTTTAAAAGGCTTCTTTTTCTTCCCTCCTTTTTTTCCCTCTTGGCTTGAAGTTCTACTAATTAACCTAAGGCTGAAGTCCCAGACAAAATGGGCTGTGTTTGTACTTCAAGGACATGATAAGAGTTAATTTCAAGTTTTCTCCTAAGAATATCTTGTTCTCTCAAGTTCAGTGTTATGAAAAAAAAATGTATTTTATTAAGCTAGCTTTCTCTGACTGCACATGCAAAAAGGACCAGTTTTGGAATTTCAAAAGAGTTTCATCTCAACAAATTTTCTCCAGAATCTGAAGAATACTGTGACCACACGGTGTTAAATTATTTTTTCTTATTTATAGGTTTATAATTATAGGTTGACCAGTCTGCCAAAATTTTCCCTAGGGGGCTGTCAGATGGAATCAAAGAAGAAGGACTTCCCATGTTGAGTCAGATTAAACACTCTCAGGCAAAACCAAAAGCAAACCAAATCCTTGCCAGCCAAATGGAAGCCACAAACAAAAAACAAAAACGAAAATAACCAAACCAAAACAAACAAACAAAAAACCAAACAGCCCAATGCTCAACTGACTTCCAAGTCCCACTAAGCTCATGGCCTTAGTCCAAGTGGCACCTTACAAATGGGATCTAAAAAACCCCCAGCAGGGAAACAGAAGTTTCCCTAAATAGACGAGGTTGAGGGGCTTCAGAGTGCACACCGGGAGACTCACTGAAGTGCTGGCAGTGGTGTCATGATGTTCCAAATGCTAACTTTCTCCTTCCTCAAAATATTTTCTCAGAGCAGGAAGTCCAGACCATTGCAGGCAGAAGGAGAGGAGGATGCCCTCAAGGAAAAGGGGGCCTTGGTAGCTGTTAGGGCAGCCTCTATCCTCTCTTTCATCCCCACCCTAGAGCTCTAACTACCAAGAAGGCAGTCTGGGTATGATCAGGGCACAGCCCTACGACAGGGGAATCCCTGGCAATCTGCCCTCCAGAGGAGTCCTCCAACCCTCCACTCTCCCAAAGGAGGCTGGTGTAGAGAGAAACCTCAGAGTGTCTGATCAAGCTGAGGGGCGAGGCGGGTATGCCTGCCCATGAGTCGATCCTGGCCAAGCCCCAAAAATTCTGTTGCAGAAACTCAGACTGTGTTCACTGGTGTCTAATAGAAACACAGAGACAGAGTTTGAGTGAAGTAGAAATGAGCAGCCTTTATTGCTTTGCTAGGCAAAGGAGGCCACAGTGGGCTAATGCCCTCAAGACTGTGTGACCCACCCTGGAGGGGGTAGTGAGGAGTTTTATAGTGTTCAAGGAGCAGGGCTTGTGCAGCTCATTGACAATTCTCAGATTGGTTGGCATCAAGGTGAAGTTTCAAGCATCATCAACCTTCTGGTTTCAACCAGTCTAGGGTCTGTGTTTTTGTGGTCAGTAGTTTTCATCTGGAGGGGGTCTGTTTCATGTAAAAACAACTTAGGAATCTACATCAGGCCTTTATCTATATCTTTCAGGGAACTGTGAGTTTGATGATTCTGCTATGTGGCAGATGTTTCTACATCTTCACTTTCCCCAGTCGTTAACGATTGAGTCAGCATTTTACTTCAAAAGACAAGGACACAGGGGCTTGTACAAGGTTTCAGAACTACACCTTTCCTTGTGTGATAGGCGCTGTAATAATACTAGATTTACAATGGAAATGCTTATGTAAATAATAGCATATTTCCCAGCTAGGTCTGCCCCAGTGTTTTTTCCTAAGAGTAGCATAGTGTTTTGCTTATATTTCCAGATGCAGGTGGTCATACCTGCTTGGTAGAGAGGAAACTGGGTCACAGGGATGACTTAGGTTATCGACTTGGAAACCTACAACTTAGCCCCGTGAAATGTCGCCCTTTGGTGAGATGCCCTCCAGCATCACACATGGCATGTTGTGCAAAGGGAGTGGGGTGTGGTCATTGTTTGGTCCAGATCAGTGGACCTTAGTATTTCTGCAGTGTCAGGCTTATACAGAATGCTCTCCTTAAATTCTGTCCCCTGAGCTTCATACAATTTAGTAATGTCCTAAATAACTAAGAAGTGGAAAATGGATGCACAGGGATTGGTGTTTTCTGCCAAGCAGCTGAAAATAGCGTGCCATCAAGATGTGAAACCCAACTATGAGTCAATGTCAATAATGTGAAGTAGCACGAACAGGTCAATGAAAGCATGAGCCTTCCTGTGCCTGCAGCTGAAGGCCAGAAGCTTACACACCTACAGAATCCTAGGACCCAAGAGATAGAAAGGACTTCACTAGTCAGTTAGAACCTTCCAATTTCCATACAGACACCCCTTCTGCATGGCCTGAGCAGAAGGTCATCCAGGATATCCTGGAACATTTCCACTGAAGGAAGAACATGTAGATGCAGCATCTCTGCTCCCTGGAGCATGACCCCCCAGAACCGTATGTGATAATTGAGACCAAGGGATCAACGGCACATGGTTTATTGCATTTTGAGGGGTGGAAAAATCCACTTGTAATAAACTGAGTTAAAACTGAGTTATTGAGGCAATGACCTAATTGATTTAAAAAATACAGCTTAAAAAAAAAAGACAGCTTTGCCTGAAATACATGGACTCTTATACCTTGTATTATTTGAATTAATCACACTTTGTTTTCTAAAGTAGCATTATAAATAGAAACAATTCCTCTTGACTTCTAAAACCCCACCTTGTTTCTCAAAGATGTTTTTAATTGACACAGTAAAGAAATATATTTTTCAAATTACATCTTGGTACAAACACATATACACACATAACTGAAATGCAAACAAAAGCATCACAGAATAATACTCACCCTTAGCACTATGCAGCTGAATGTTTTCTATTATTTACTATTCTGTTCTACTATTTTTGTTTTGTAAAATCATCAGCACTTTAATTTTTGCTTACACCAAGTGTACATTCTCATTCTAAGTCAGCTGTGGTTCTGCTACACGTTGTCTTCACCCAGGACCTAAGATGATGAAGCAGATTCTAAGCAGCACTGTCCTTTCTTCTGGTACATGGAGAAACCATATGCTGGTCCTTAAATCTTCTTCCTACAAATGAAACACATTCCACTCACTTAAATTGGCCAAAGAAAGTCAAGACACGTGGCTAAGTCTGATGTCTTCAGGTTGGGGAGACATAATCCTCCTTCAGAGATAATTAGCAGATATCTGTGAAAAATAGTGTTTCCTACTTTTGAGCTTTACGTACATTCATGATTTCTTATAAATCTTAAAGCCATGTTTATAATAGGTATTATTCACCCTATTTAAATGATGACAAAAATGAGGCTCATAGACCATAGAACTATTAAATGACACAGCCTGGATTCAGAGCATATCTGTGATATATAAACCCATTCTCATAATCTGTACATTTTTTAAATCACATCCCAGTAGACAGAGATTTATTTTACAAGATCTCCCCAAACCTAGCAATTATAGTAATGAAAACACAAACATTAATAATATTCCTGTTCTATCATTTAAAAATAACTATTGTCCAACCACTATAGAAGATTCAGCTCTGCAGTTTGAAAAACACTATTCTATGGATGTTCAAAGAGGTTCAGAATGTGGAAAATGTCTTTGTTTTCCATAATGACTAATTCTAAGAAAATAATATTACATTATGAAAGTAATTTAATTACAGAGCTATGAGATACCTGGAATGGAGAAACTAACACTGCATTCAACTCTACACACAAGAGTTAGTTAAACCTAATTCAGAAAAAAAAAAAACAAAAAACCTGTCTAAATTACAATAGATTTATATGTGAGATATCTTTTTAAACAACCATCATAAGAATGAATGTAAAGGAATACTTACTTAAAAAATTCAAATTGCTAGAAATTGTCTGTTTTTCCTTTAATAATTTTCTTGACAAATACCTTTGAATAACAGTACTTTCTAGATCTTTTTGAGCACTTTCAATGGGTGAAGTTTTGTTCTAAGCGCTTTACATAATTTACCTCAATTAATCCACACAACAACTTATAAGGCAAGGAATATTGTTACCTCCATTTGACAAATATGAGAACAGAAGTTAAGTAAGGTGCTTATGGTCATCCAGTTGGTGAGTGAGAGAGTCTGGGTCACACCCAGGCTCTCAGGCTCTAGAAAATATGTCCTATTTTTCTATTTATGAAAGCATAAAATAACATAAAATTTACCATTTTAACCATGTTTATATGTGCAGTTCAGTAGCATTAAGTGCATTTACATTGTTGTGCAATCTTCACACCATCCACATCCAGAGCTGTTTTCATCTTGTAAATCGGAAACTGTGTACTCATTAAACAATAACTCCACATATTCCCCATGGCAACTACCATCCTAATTTCTGTTTCTATTAATTCAATTATTCTAGGTACTTCATATGAGTGGCATCATACAATATTTGACCTTTTGTTACTGGCTTATTTTACTTAGTATGTTTTCAAGGTTTATCCATGTAGTAGCATGTATCAGACTTTTCTTCCTTTTTAAGGCTGAATAATATTCCATTGTATGTATACACCACAATTTGTGCATCCATTCATTTACTGATGGGCACCTGGTTGCTTCCATCTTTTGGCTATATCAATAGACCTGCTATGAACGTGGGAGTACAAACATCTTTTCAAGTTCCTGCTTTCAATTCTTTTGGGTATATACCCAGAAGTGAAATTGCTGGATCATATAGTAATTCATGTTTTAAATTTTTGGAGGGACTGCTATTCTGTTTTCCACAGCCGTTGGACCATTTTATATTTCCACTGGTGGTGTACGAGAGTGCCAAATTCTCCTCATCTTCACGAACACTTGTTACTTTCTGATAGGGTTTTGGGTTTTTGTCTGTGTTTAATACTAGCCATCCTATTGAGTGTGAAGTTTTTGTCTCCATCTGGTATTTCTCAGAGATGGTTTCTGTTGATTTATTTTTTCCTTTGCATAGGCCATACTTAACGTTTCATTTTATGTGCTGTGTTTTTGTTTCTGTTGTTGTTGTTAAAAAATGGACATTTGAATCATTTAATGAGGTAACTGGAATTTAGAGAATTTCCCTTCCCCAGGCTGCTGGGGTTTCTCATTCTCTTTTTTTTGTTTGGTTTGTTTACTTGTTTTCTTGTTGTAGGGTCTTTCTGGCCAACAATAAGCCTGAGGTGTAAACTTAAGGTCTTAGGTCTTTTCTGAGTCTGCACCTTTCCCTGGGCATGTGCAATGACTTTTTAAATTCCCTTGTATATGTAATTGCTTTTGAATGTCCTAACACTTAATTGTCTGGCTCCCAAAAGACGAAAAAAGAGAAAAATGAAAGGGGGAAAAATACAGGCACCGGATCTTTAAATCCCCTGGAAGTCACTTCAGCAGGAAAGGGAAAGGTTTGCAACAATTTCTGCCCATCTCTGTGTCTGAACTCCACAATCAGAAGCAGCAATCAGCAATCAGAAAATGGATCCTCCATATTTGGAGGACAACATCCTTATCTCCCACCCTGACTCCCACAGGCTGCATGAAAATTGCTCAAGGAATATATGTATGGCTGCCTGCTATGTGGCTGTGGGATAAGGGATAGGTAGCTGTAACTGCCTTGCTGCCCCAAGATCTGAAATTGACCAAAATAAAGGGTTATTAATCATCCAGGACTTCCCCTAGGTGTTGCAAGCTTTTAACAGAGTCCACAGTTCCAAAGTAGTTCCATCAGACAGATGCTGACATTGTAATTGTTGTCTATGTGGAAACCAGATTCCCAGTCCTTCCTGCTCAGGCATTTTAACTCTCTAGAGAATACATTCTTAACTACGACACTCCTGTAGCTTTCTTTTCTCCCCTTCCGACCAAAATTTGCTAATTGGCTTCCTTATACAAGGGATACATGGATAGAGGAATAATTGTCTGGACATTCCAAAATGAATTAAACTATGCACTGCACCCCAAGCTCAAGCTTCTCTGTTAGTCTGGGAGGCACTGTAGTTTCCTAGAACCTGTTCCTGAGGCACTACTGCCTTCTAGTCATTCCTTCCTCCTAGAGTTAAAATATGTCTCACTATGCAAGTGATCAAGGACATTGACTTTATTTCCTCATTTTACCTAAAAATTTCAGGTCCAGTATTCATTTCCCTTTCAACATCACAAAGGAGTCTGGGTGATAAGGATAAGGGGAAGGTCTTCCTCAAATGGTGAGAACCTTTGAGTATAGTTCTGTGGATTCTGTCTCTGTAGTGTCCCTCTGTCCCCCTTTTCACCATGGCAACTACTAGGGCTGTCCTAAGTAGCCTCCCACATCTCTCTCCTTAATTATGTTATTTGTCTCCCAACTGCTTTCTTGGCTCCACTCTCTTCCCCACTAATAAATCTTCCATACTGGTACAAGTGTGATCTTTCAAAAACATATATCTGATCCTGTTACTCTTCTGCTTAAAAAAACTGTGTTTTGGGGATATGAGCACAGATATTCACATGGTGTTGTCTATGGTCACCACCAGCTGGATGCAGCCTTACTCTCCATCACTGGAGACATGGGTAAGAGATACGCTGAGAAATACAGCCCAGTGAAAAACAGTTTCCTGTGGTAAAAGGCAGAATAACTAGGTATATGCAGCCATCATAGTAGATTTTCAAAACTGTGTTGAAGGAGAAGAGTAAAAAACAGAATAAGACAAACAGAAAAATGTCATATATGTATACATAAATCACATACCCAAAGATATTATCTATGTAGCATCCTTGAAAAATGTTTGACTTGAATCTAACCATGAAGAAACAATCAGAAAAATTAAATACATGTGCCTTCTAGAAGAAAGCTGGTCTGTTCTCATCAAAACTTCAATATTATAAAAAATAAAACAAAAAAGTCTGAGTATAGTTTTAGATTATAGGCAACTAGAGAAAGACTGCATGAGCTTTCAACTGCAGTGTATGACCTTTGAAGATATTCTGGATCAGAAACACCAGCTATAAAAGTCATTATGGTATAATTGGGAACATTAAAATGTGGCTGTCTCTTAGTTAATAATATTGCATTAATGTTCATATCTTTAGATGGTATAATGTTATGGGAGGAAGTTAGAATTGGCACAGGAAGAAGAAGGGGAAAATTGAAAGAGTTGCCTTGAACCAATGAGCATGATTACCCTAACACTTTGCACCTGAAATTCAACTAGAAAACATATAAACAGATAGTAAAAACCTCCTGGGGCCTCAAGCATGAACTGTAAGTCCCTTAGTATTTTCCACGAATCTTTCAAGATCTAGCATCTGTCCTCTGCCAATCTTCTATTCCACACAGTGAGCCAGTCCAACGTACGATGATTCTTGTAGGCAGCTATGCTCATTCATGTTTCTGTTGCTTTTCTCACACTACTTTCTCCAGTGAAAATGCTCCTCTCCTTTTCTTACATAGCAAAATCTTACTCATTTTTTCAGACTCAAGGACTAATTAAAACTTTCTTACCTCCCTCTCTCTCTTCTGTCACTTCTTTGAACTCTAACTTACACATACACATGCATACACACACAAAACTTTCCCCTTAATGATATCCTAGACTCTATAACTTACTTCCTCTGATCAGTTGATGTGTCTCTCTAGATTGATATTCCTTTAAGATGGGGGCCATGTTTTATTCATGCTTGTTTTCCAGATACTGAATATAGTGACTGATGGGCAAGTATTCAATAAATATTTGTTACACAAATGAATTGAGGAAGGGAGAATATCGTGGTCTCCTTACATGCTCAGGCTGCTGACCAGAAAAGTAAATTATTTGCAAGGTCATCAAGCTAACAAGTGAGACAACACTAGTTAAATCCTAGAACAGACCTCCCTGATATAGTGCATTATGTAATCATACTGTCTTCATTCATTTTCAAACATTTATTGGCTGTCCACGGTGTCCTCAAAATTGTTCATGGATCTGCAAATACAAAGAAATGAGTAAGATACAATTCCTGTGCTTGGGTGTCTTAAAATACAGTGGAATCAATAAAACATACCATGTATTTATAATAGTGCAAGTAATATCTTGAAAGAAAAAAATGTTTGAGAGGTTTAGAAGAGAGGATAGTCCAAATTTAACGTAGGGAAGAGAAAAGTTTGAGAGCAAATGTTTGCCGAGTTCTTAAAAGATGCATGGAATTTAGGCAGGTGGGGAGACAAGGTAAGGAAAGAAATAGTGAAGGGGATTCCTCAGGGCAAGACAGACCATGGTAGAAGGTAGGTGAAGAGAGAAGGGAGTGAATACCTCTCATCTTTCCCCTCCTATCTATTCCCACGGCCATCGTTGCCTTAGTGCAGGATCTTATTATGTCTTGTCTGGTTTACTGGTTGCTGTACCTCCATACTGCCTCCATTCCCCATATCCAACACTCTTCATTTTCTACTCCACCACGTGAATTATGTCCCAAACGCAAAAATCACACTAACTAATGTTTTGCTTAAGATCCTTCAAAGAGTCGATTTTCCCTTTAGGTTAAAAGTCGCACACCTTTGCTTATCATAGAAACTTCCTCAGTATTTCCCTGCTGCCTCCGGTCTAGTCTCAACTCCTGCATATTTCCAACTGGGACCTTACGTATCATTGCAAGCTCTTGAATTTGCCTGAACATCCTAAACTCACTGTCTTATATCTTAACACATATTGCTCCCATAGCCTGGCCTGCTCTCCATTCCCTCTCCTTTTCTTTGGTGTCCCAACTTTCATTCTCTTTTAAAGCAAATATTTACTGAATGCTAACTATGTGCCAGATATAAGTCTAGATGTAGAGGCACAACTGCAAACAAGATGCCTGTAGTTCCTCTCCTCGTGGAACTTACGTACATTGTCCTTCACAGATATGTACTTGTCCTCACCCAAGTGAAGATTAATGACGTCTCCTTTGTGCCCCCAGTAGCACCTCCTGTTTAAAAATACTTTCCTGTTTTCTGTATTATATATATTGCATTATAATTATCTGTTTATTTTGTCTAGTACTGATAGTTATCTGTGATATCCTCTAGGACAAGGATTGTGTCTTTTTTAACCTCTGCTTTCCAAGTATCTTAAACATTTAAAATAAATAAATAAAAATTTTTGTGTTTTTTAAAACAATTTATTGAAATGTAGTTGTATTAGTTTCAGGTGTATAGAAAAGTGATTGTTATATATATATATATATATATATATATATATATATATATATATATATATATATATATATATATTCTTTTTCAGATTCTGTTCCATTACAGGTTATTACAAGATATTGAGTATAGTTCCCTGTGCTATACAGTAGGTCCTTGTTGGTTATCTATTTTATATATAGTAATGTGTATATTTTAATCCTAAACTCCCAATTTTTTACAAATTAGGAATTTGGGAATGAAAGTTTTGAAATGAATGAATGAACAACGTATCTTTGCTAAAATTAAGGCCAGACACCTGCTCAGTATCTAGTCCCCCTTTCTCCACACTGACAGAAACCTGAATTGTGAGAGCGACAATTTACCTAAATAAAAACTCCTTTGTCCTTTCGCTTGAAGACTAGGGTGACCAATGTTAAGTAAAGGAAAGTTGTAGAGTGAGGTATCCAAGACAGGTCTTTGAAGGGGCTGACTCTGCTAACCTATAATGCCATTTACCCCCAACCCCTTCCTTCTTCTTTCTCTCTGGAAACCACCATCTTGGAGGTTGGAGCTGGAGCCACAATCTTGCTACCTGGAAGATGAAAACCATGCTCTAAGGGTGGTGGAGAAGGAAGATGGAAGGAGGTTGAGGCATTGACAATATCATAGAGCCACTGCACTCCCTCTGGACTGCCTGCCTCCAGATTCAAGTGAGAAGGAAATACTTCCCTATCTCCAGAGAAACCAGATAGGAGACTGGAATGATACTTTGAGAGAAAGACAACTTGATTGCCAAGTGGTCTGGTAGATGGTAGAGAAGAAAGCAGCTACAAAGAATAGCCCAGATTTTAACTGAGGGAGCAGTCAAGGGAGAAATCAAAGACAAGATGAAGAAAGGAGCTAAAAGCGTTGAAAGTAGGTTGGAAATATTGTCAGAATTGAGTGGAATTTTATTTGGTAAGGCAGACTCGAGGTTATTTTGGATAAACTGGTATTGGGAAGCCAATGAGGTCTCCAGGAGGTGACGTCTATGAGGATAAGAGACATTTGAGAATGAAGTTCACAGAAAAGTCTGGATTCAAGCTTAATGTTTAACACTAGATGTTACCGGCAAGAGACTCAAGAAACAGGAAGTGGATCCAGCTCTGGTCCATGAAGAGCAACATCATGAAAAGACAGCAGGAAGAGGGGAAGCCAGAAATATCATTTTCAGCAGGAGGACCGGAACTCAGTATCACGTAACAGCATGTAACAACAACAAAAGCGGTGTTATGTGTGCCTGTAAACACTTCAATAAACTTGGTAATATTTGGATTGTAGGTTCTTTGAAAGTTTAAGCTAAAGACTCTAGCTTAAAGAATATTTTTAATTACCTCATTTCCTAGCAAAATCTAGTACATAGTTGGCTCTGAAAAATTTGCTATTTTAATTTTTGTTGATTCCCCCAGAATAGGGGAAAGCTCCATGCTTTGCAGACAACGAGGTGCTTCCAAGTATTTTCAGACTGCTGATGCTGAACTTTGCACTTAAGTTGCTCCCTTCCTTAGAACACTTTAGAAGTGAGGTATAAATATTTAAAAAAGGAAAAGGTTATACTGTGCTTTCCTTGATTGACATAACTGAGGAAGGAGAAATTGAAATTTTAAATATATTCTATACGCTCTGCCTTTAAATCAACTGAAATAACTTCAACTCCAATCACTGCTAGGTTGCTCTGGGAATCAGTCTTTTGTAAGGTGACAACTAAAGTTACATGGATTCTATAATATTATTTTAATACATGACTAGATTCTGAGAAAAATAGCTTCTCCCAACATAACTGTAAGAAATCAGTAAATGTTAAAATAAGCAGACTGCTATAGAAAAGAACCTGACTTTTAGCCACAACAATTTCCTTCAATTTGTAGATAGGAGAACTCTCTCTAAAATGGTATGAATTGAAAGTGAGCATTTTCCAGCCTTGTACCATAAAGAATAATAACCACAGAGCCCAAAGTATATATATTTTTATTAGTAATAGGGACGTTGAAAACTTGCAAAAACTGTACTTAACAGAGGTTCACATGTTTTCTGCATCATAACCCATTCCTCTTTACAAGCCTCTTCTGTTTGTGCACAGAGCTGCTATCCTGAACCCCTTGGTGCCTCCTGGTATTATTATCGACCATCAAGTTATTTCTATCATTTCACATGTTTTCCTCCTTCAGTATCCCTGAACCTTAGCTCTATTATAATCTCCATGATGAAAAAGACAATACACGAAAGTATGAAGATTTCATCTATACTGCAAAGAGACCACTGTTTGTTTTATTTTTTTTCTCTTTTGCTTAAACCCTTGGGTAGCAGTACCATAATTACTGAGAAATTTCTATTGATCTTTAACTTCAAATATCCTGAAAGTTATTTGGTGGAGTTATTTGGCATTTATTCCTTCCTGCAGAGCAGAAAATAAGAGCCCAGAGTTGGGTTTAAATCTGTGTTCTTCCAATTACTGGCTCTGAGATGTTAGGCAAGTTAACTTCATTAATTTGCACCTCAGTTTTCTCATATGCACAATGGAGAAAAAGCAATACTCAGACTAGGAGCTTAGCGAGAATCAGTATATGTAAAACCCTTTGCAGAGGCAGTTGCTGGATCAGAGTAAGCCATCACAAAATTTTAGCAATTGTTCTTTAAACATTTATTATAAGTTCTACTCATAAAGTATATATATATATATATGTATATATATATATATATATATATATATATATATATATATATATATATGTATATATATATATATATATATTTTGCAGTGGAAAACAGGAAGAAAAGACCAAACAGTCCATTGGTCAGTCCCTAGTCATGTTGACTATGCTATGGTAGTGATGTCTCTTCTGAAATACGTCATATTCAAAATGTTCAACCGTATACTACTACAGATAATTCATAATCCAAAACACATGTCCACACAGAAAACATGCTGTGAGACTATCATGTTAATTTCTAAGCAGAAGAAATCTCAAACTTGAATATTTATTTCATTTACATTTATATTAAAAGTTGTTTTGGGGCAGAGTAGAAGAATGTGAGCTCACTCCCTCTTGTGAGAGCAACAGAATCATAACTAACTGCTGAACAATAATTGACAGGAAGACACTGGAATTCACGAGAAAATATATCCTACATTCAAAGAAAAAGGAGAAGCCACAATGAGACAGTAAGAGGGGCACAATCACGATAAAATCAAATCCCATAACCACTAGGTGGGTGACTCACAAACTGGAGAACAATTATACAACAGAAGTCCACCCACTGGGGTGATGGTTCTGAGCCCCATTCAGGCTTCCCAACCTGGGGGTCTGGCTGGGAGGAGGAATTCCCGGAGAATCAGACTTTGAAGGCTAGCAGGATTTGATTGCAGGACTTCAACAGGACTGGGGGAAACAGGGACTCCACTCTTGGAGGGCACACACAAAGCAATGTTCACATCAGGACCCGGGGAAGGAGCAGTAACCCCATAGGAGACTGAACCAGACCTGCCTGCTAGTGTTGGAGGGTCTCCTGCAGAGGCAGGGTGTGGCTGTGGCTCACCATGGGGACAAGGACACTGGCAACAGAAGTTATGGGAAGTACACCTTGGCATGAGTTCTCCCAGAGTCTGCCATTAGCCCCACCGAAGAGCCTGTAGCCTCCAGTGCTGAGTTGCCTCAGACCAAACAACCAACAGGGAGGGAACTCAGCTCCACCCATCAGCAGGCAAGCAGATTAAAGTTTTATGGAGTTCTGCACATGAGAACAACACCTAGCTCTACCCACAACCAGCCCCTCCCATCAGGAAGCTTGCACAAGCCTCTTAGCCTCATCCACCAGAGGGAAGACAGCAGAAACAAGAAGAACTACAATCCTGCAGCCTGTGGAATGAAAACCACATGAACAGAAAAATAGACAATATGAAAAGGCAGAGGACTATGTACCAGATGAAGGAACAAGATAAAACCCCAGAAAAATAATTTAATGAAGTGGAGATAGGCTGAATTCTTTTTCTGGAGAAATGATAGTGAAGATGATCCAGGACTTCAGAAGAAGAATGCAGGAAATGATTGAGAAGATGCAAGAAATCTTTAAAAAGAACTAGAAGAATTAAAGAACCAACACCTAGAAGAATTAAAAAACAAACAGAGATGAACAAAACAATAACTGAAATGAAAAATACACTAAAATGAATCAATAGCAGGATAACTGAGGCAGAAGAACAGATAAGTGACCTGGAAGGCAGAATGGTGAAATTCACAGCTGTGGAACAGAATAAAGAAAAAAGAATGAAAAGAAATGAAGACAGCCTAAGAGACCTCTGGGACAATATTAAATGCAGGAACATTCGCGTTATAGGGGTCCCAGAAGGAGAAGAGAGAGAGAAAGGACTCAAGAAAATATTTGAAGACATTATAGTTGAAAACTTCCCTAACATGGGAAATGAAATAGCCACCCAAGTCCAGGAAGCACAGAGGAGTCCCAGGCAGGATAAACCCAAGGAGAAACATGCTGAGACACATAGTAATCAAATTGACAAAAATTAAAGACAAAAAATTATTAAAAGCAACAAGGGAAAAATGACAAATAATATACAAAGGAACTCCCATAAGGCTACCAGCTGATTTCTCAGCAGAAATTCTACAAGCCAGAAGAGAGTGGCATGATATATTTAAAGTGATGAAAGGGAAGAACCTACAACCAAGATTACTCTATCTATCAAGGATCTCATTCATATTTGACAGAGGAATCAAAAGTTTTACAGACAAGCAAAAGTTAAGAGAATTCAGCACCACCAAACCAGATCTACAACAAATGTTAAAGGAACTTCTCTAAGTGGGAAACATTTAGAACATTCTAAAATTAGAAATGAGAAAGACAAGGAAAGGACCTACAAAAACGACCCCAAAACAATTAAGAAAATGGTAATAGGAACATACATATAGATAATTACCTTAAATGTGAATGGATTAAATGCTCCAACCAAAAGACACAGGCTCACTGAATGGATACAAAAACAACACCCATATATATGCTGTATACAAGAGATCTACTTCAGATTTAAGGACACACACAGACTGAAAGTGAGGGGATGGAAAAAGATATTCCATGAAGTGGAAATCAAAAGAAAGCTAGAGTAGCAATACTCATATCACATGAAATAGACTTTAAAATAAAGAATGTTACAAGAGACAAGAAAGGACACTACATAATGATCAAGGGATCAATCCGAGAAGAAGATATAGCAATTATATATATATATATATATGCACCCAACATATGAACACCTCAATACATTAGGCAAATGCCAACAGCTATAAAAGAGGAAATCAACAGTAATGCAATAATAGCGAGGGACTTTAACACATCACTTACACTAATGGACAGATCATCCAGACAGAAAATTAATAGGGAACACGGCTTTAAATGACAAAATAGACCAGATAGTAGATTTAATTGATATTTATAGGACATTCCATCCAAAAACAACAGAATACACCTTCTCCTCAAGTGCACATGGAACATTCTCCAGGATAGATCACATCTTGGGTCACAAATCAAGCCTCAGTAAATTTAAGAAAGTTGAAATCATATCAAGCATCCTTTCTGACCACAATGCTATGATATTAGGAATCAGTTACAGGGAAAAAAACATTAAAAAAAGAAGCACATGGAGGCTAAACAATACATCACTAAATAACTAAGAGATCACTGAAAAATCAAAGAGGAAATCAAAAAACACCTAGAAACAAATGATAAAAAAACACAATGATCCAAAACATATGGAATGCAGATAAAGCAGTTCTAAGGAGGAAGTTTATAGCAATACAGGCCTACCTCAAGAAACAAGAAAAATCTCAAATAAACAGACTATCCTTACACCTAAAGGAACTAGAGAAAGAAGAACAAACAAAACCCAAAGTTAGTAGAAGGAAAGAAATCATAAAGATCAGAGCAGAAATAAATGAAATATAAACAAAGAAAACAATAGCAAAGATCAATAAAACTAAAAGCTGGGTCTTTGAGAAGATAAACAAAATTGATAAACCTTTGGCCAGACTAATCAAGAAAAACGAGAGGATTCAAATCAACAAAATTAGAAATGAGAAAGGATAAGTTACAACAGACATCGCAGAAATACAAAGCATCATAAGAGACTACTACAAGCAACTCTATGCCAATGAAATGGACAACCTGGAAGAAATGGTCAAATTCTTAGAAAGATATAACCTTCCAAGACTGAACCAGAAAGAAATAGAAAACATGAACAGACCAATCACGAGTAATGAAATTGAAACTGTAATTAAAAATCTTCCAACAAACAAAAGTCCAGGACCAGATGGCTTCACAAGTGAATTCTATCAAACATTTAGACAAGCGCTAACACCCATCGTTCTCAAACTCTTCCAAAAAATTGCAGAGGAAAGAACACTCCCAAACTCATTCTATGAGGCCAACATCACCCTGATAATAAAACCAGACTAAGATACAACCAAAAAAATTACAGACCAATATCACTGATGAACATAGATGCAAAAATCCTGAAAAAATACTAACAGACAGAATCCAACAACACATTAAACGGATCATACACCATGATCAAGTGGGATTTATCGCAGGGATGCAAGGATTCTTGAATATACACAAATCAATCAATGTGATACATCATATTAACAAATTGAAGAATAAAAACCATATGATCATCTCAATAGATGCAGAAAAAGCTTTTGACAAAATTCAATACTGATTTATGATAAAAACTCTCCAGAAAGTGGGCAGAGAGGGAACCTACCTCAACATAATAAAGGCCATATATGACAAACCCACAGCAAACATCATTCTGAATGGTGAAAAACGGAAACCATTTCCTCTAAGATCAGGAACAAGACAAGGATGTCCACTCTCACCACTATTATTCTACATACCTTTGGAGGTCCTAGCATGGCAATCAGAGAAAAAAAGAATTAAAAGAATACAAAATGGAAAAGAAGAAGTAAAACTGTCACAGTTTGCAGAAGACATGATACTATACATAGAAAATCCTAAAAACGCTACCAGAAAAATACTAGAGCTAATCAGTGAATTTGGTAAAGTTGCAGGATACAAAATGGATGCACGGAAATCTCTTGCGTTCCTATACATTAGCAATGAAAGATCAAAAAGAGAAATTAAGCAAACAATCCCATTTACCATTGCAACAAAAAGAACAAAATACCTAGGAATAAACCTTCCTATAGAGGTAAATGACTTTTACTCAGAAAACTATAAGACACTGGTGAAAGAAATCAAAGATGACACAAACAGATGGAGAGATGTACTTTGTTCTTGGATTGGAAGTATCAAAATTGTGAAAATGACTATACTACCCAAAGCAATCTACAGATTCAATGCAATCCCTATCAAATTACCAATGTCATTTTTTACAGAACTGGAACAAAAAAATCTTAAAATTTGTATGGAGACACAGAAGACCCCGAATAGCCAAAACAATCTTGAGAAACAAAAACAGAGCTGTAGGAATGAGACTCCCTGCCTTCATACTACACTACAAAGCCACAGTAATCAAGACAATATGGTACTGGCACAAAAACAGAAATATGGATCAATCAATAGGATAGAAAGCCCAGAGATAAACCCACGTACCTATGGTCAACTAATCTATGACAAAGGAGTCAAGGATATACAATGTAGAAAAGACAGTCTCTTCAATAAGTGGTGCTAGGAAAACTGGACAGCTACATGTTAAAGAATGAAATTAGAACACTCCCTAACACCATACACAAAAATAAACTCAAAATGGATTAGAGACCTAAATATAAGACTGGACACTATAAAACTCTTAGAGGAAAACATAGGAAGAACACTCTTTGACATAAATCACAGCAAGATCTTTTTTGACCCACCTCTGAGAGTAATGGAAATAAAAACAAAAATAAACAAATAGGACCTAATGAAACTTAAAAGCTTTTGCACGGCAAAAGAAACTATAAAGAAGATGAAAATACACCTCTCAGAATGGGAGAAAATATTTGCAAATGAATCAATGGACAAGGATTAATCTCCAAAATATATAAACAGCTCATGCAGCTCAATATTAGAAAAACAAACAACCCAATCCAAAAATGGGCAGAAGACCTATATAGACATTTCTCCAAAGAAGATATACAGATGGCCAAGAAGCACATGAAAAGCTGCTCAACATCACTAATCATTAGAGAAATGCAAAACAAAACTACAATGAGGTATCACCTCACACAGGTCAGAATGGGCATCATCAGAAAATCTACAAACAACAAATGCTGGAGAGGGTGTGGAGAAAAGGGAACACTCTTGCACTGTTGGTGGGAATGTAAATTGATACAGCCACTATGGAGAAGAGTATGGAGGTTCCTTAAAAAACTAAAAATAGAACTACCATATGACCCAGCAATCCCACTACTGGGCAGAGAAAACCATAATTCAAAAAGACACACGTGAGGGTGGGTGGTGGTGGTGGGATGAATTGGGAGATTAGGATTGACATATATACACTAATATGTATAAAATAGATAACTAATAAGAAACTGCTGTATAAAATTCAAATAAATAAAAGAAAATTAAAAAATAAAAGTTGTTTATCTGTTTTGCCTTGCTTTTGATAGTTTCAAGAGAAGATACTCTTGCTGGTAAATGTTTTATATGTTTTTATACAAGTAAGTGAAATTGCCAATTCTTTACAGCTTTTTCTCAGCCTAACTCAGTGTCATATTCTTTCAGAGGGGTCTCTCAGCAAAAGATCTCTTGATGGTCCCAGTGCACCAATTTGAAAGGAAATGGTTTCAATTGGAATTTTATAGTCAAGTGAGCCAAGCTGAACATAAGAAAGACATGTTAGAAAATGGTATGGAGAATAAAGTCTCAACATGCTCAGTCAGTATATTTTAAATTATATCGACCCTAAGTCAATGATTTCCTGTACTCTTTAGGAAGATTTCAAAGAAGATATTTAAATACATGGTCTTTTCAATCTGAAAATTAGCATGCCGTGCTGTAGATGAAAATGCATTTCCTTTCTTCGCATGTGACATATTCATCCTGACTTTGTTTGCAATAAAAATTAGGATGAATACTTACCTTCCATGTTTCAATTCAAATAATTTTCAATATATGATGATAAGTTCCATTTCCATGAGCTGTTGCCACCAGAGAAGAGTGTATATATTTGCCTTTATATTTCAAATGTACAGATATAATGTGTCAAAGTCAGGAAATCCTTGAACTTTTTTTTTTTTTTAAAGCAGTTAGACATACCTCTGAGAAATACACAATTCTTTTTTTTTTTTTTTTTTGCGGTACGCGGGCCTCTTACTGTTGTGGCCTCCCATTGCGGAGCACAGGCTCCGGACGCGCAGGCCCAGCGGCCATGACTCATGGGCCCAGCCGCTCCGCGGCATGTGGGATCCTCCCGGACCGGGGCACGAACCTGTGTCCCCTGCATCGGCAGGCGGACTCTCAACCACTGCGCCACCAGGGAAGCCCCCCACAATTCTTAATCTCAGGGTTTTTTCTCCACATATGCACAAAATCTATACTGCAGTTATTTTTCTTCTAGTTCAACTGTTTCTCTTTAGCAAAATAAATTTACATTGGCATTTGCAAAAAAAAAAAAAAAAAAAGAATATCAGGACTGCAGAAGCAGAAGTAAATGGCTCTATACACTATTTATAATACATAGACTTGTAAATAAACCAGACAACGTGAATTTGGGGGAAGAGGGATGATTTAAAGCATTAACAGAAAATGATGTATTTATTATTCTTTCAACAAAGTTTGCCAGTAGATTTTAGATGCCGAAAATAAAATGGAAAATAAGAGAGAGAACTCATCCTTCTGGAAATTAACATCATAATGACAGTGTTGTCTAAAAAATTTTGAGGTACATACACTTAAATGAGTTAGGATGCCTAAGGGTATTTCCATGCTGGAGGGCAGAATTATCTTAGAATCCTTTCTGTTTTACTATTTTGGTGCTTTGAATAAGCTGTGTGTCTTTCTATATAAAGATAAATATCACCTAATAACCTAAAACACTATCTTTTCTGCCTTTAGATTTATAATGTCTACATGTAGGAAGTATATGTGACAAAATGTTGCAATCTTAACATTTTTCAGATATTTTTTATATTGGTATGTGTAGTCATGATTTCAATCTGATAAAAAGAGTAAGGTCTGGTATAATGACCATAACCTGTTCACAACTAAAAGTAAAAACATGAAATGGGTGTTAGAAATATAGAGGGTAATTATATAAGGGCTAGTGATTTAAATACAGATGTGATGCCTGGACCGTAGCAGCCGTTTTTGACCATGAAGCAACAGTCCTGATGAAAAACAGCAAACATGGTGAAAATGGTGGTAGTAAATAGTTAACCCTTGAACATTGCATGGGTTAGGAGCACCAACCTTTCAGTGCAGTTGAAAATCCAGGTAACTTATGGTTGGCCCTAGGTAGAAGTGATTCCTCTGTATGTGAGGTTCTGAAACTGCGGATTCAACCAACCTGGATCCTGTATTTATTTTTTTTGAAAAAAATCTGGGTGTACGTGAACCTGAGCAGTTCAAGGATCAACTGTAAACTCATTTGTTTAGGGTACCGTCAAACAGTGTTTTCTTATTTGCACATGAAGGCGTTGCTTCTTCAGTGTTACAGCTAGCATGGGTGAAAAGCAAGGTTTGGATTAAGAATTTTTCATACCTTGACATGGAGGATGTTAATGTGTTGGTTACACGCTTACACTGGGACCATGGTTTGACTGAATGAGAGGAACCTGGCTACCCATCCTATGGGAGAGAATCAGACTGGGATGCAGGGATAAGCCGCAGGCACAGAAAATAATGTGTGAGTTTTGCATACCGAGTGAAAGTGGCAATTGGCTGAGGTAAAGGAAATTCAGAGAAGGCTTTGCCTCTGATGAAGATTTCAATATAAGGGGAAAGGGCAAATCCTGTGGCAGTGGTAATTCTTAAATCCTTGTTTCATCTCTATGCTCTGTACATCCAGCTGGGTAGCTAATCAAGCTTTCCTTTCCCTTATGTGTATTCATTTCTTCCTGGTATTAATTTGTATGCAGCATTGATTGCATCGAGCAATAAACCTTCAAGCAGTAAGCATTATTTTCTAACTAACTTGGAAAGAGTAAAATTAATTCACACTTTTGACATTTTAAGACTATAAAACTTGCCTGAGGTCACCAAAAATGAACACTCATGGGTCTTTATTAGCAACTTTTTGCTTAGTCCACTGGGTACCTGTAGGTCTATTCTTGTTCAGAAGTTTTAAAGAAATAAACTGTTTATATTCTAATTATAAAAAGTTAATGTTTCAGCTGGTTATTAAAAATGACCACAGGAAGTATATTAACCTATGAAGTAAAACTGAATTTACTGAACATAGAAAGAAAGAAGTTTTTTTTTTTTTGAGGAAAATATGAGATGGTGGAGTTTGTGAAAGTAAAGATAGATAAAAAGATACAATTTCAAAAAAAACAGGAAAACTAGGAAAGATCCTTAAGATAGTATGCTCCATACTAGAGAGAATATTAGAAAAAAATTAGCAGCATAAGAAAGAAACCATACAAACATCTCTTCAGTTTATCCTTACAAAGCAAACACTGAATACTTAAAGATTTTGTAAATTGCTTCCAGACACTAGCTTGACTGAGTTCTTTTATAAGAATTAAGAATGTCACAAGTATAATACAACCCCTAATAGGATCTGTATTGTAATGCAAACTCCCTCTTTCAGGAATATTGTCAATGATTTTGTTTTCCCTAGAAATGTACAAGGTAAAATCAGTTCCAAGTCCTCAGCTTATTATTGATTTTTCTTTGTGCCACATATAACCTTCCTGTTAAGAGCTCTCCAGAATGGTCAGAAATTGAGTGAAAGTGACAACAATGTAATATACCTATTCATAAAAGCTTTAAATTGGAATTCTAGACAAAATGCCACTTGAGAACAATACTATATTGCTAGGCACCACACTTTTTTCTCCCTTCAGTACATTTAACTTGAAGGAGTCTAAGGGGTATTAAATAAAAGGTAGAGTAGGAACTTAACAGCCTGTAACTCATTGCCAATTAATTGGAATGTAAAGAAAACAGTGCTCCCTTTCATAGCATTGGCCAACCTGAAATAGTCTATAGGCTAGTACTAGATGCCTTCATCTGTATGCCTTAGTCATTAGGAAAAAATTCATTGTATATAGTAATTGCTAAATTATAAAACTATATTTTATGATTTGGGGAAAATTAATTAAATCTGTTGCAGTTTTTAAAGGATATGCACCTGGGCATATACCTGGGGAAAACCATAATACAAAAAGATACATGCACTTCCCAATGTTCATTGGAGCACTATTTACAATAACCAGGACATGGACGCAACCTAAATGTCCATCAACAGAAGGATGGTTAAAGAAGATGTGGTACATATATACACTGGAATATGACTCAGCCATAAAAAGGAGGGAAACTGTGCAATTTGCAGAGATGTGTATGGACCTAGAGACTGTCATACAAAGTCAGAAAGAGAAAAATATCGTATAATATCACTTATATGTGGAATCTAGAAAAATGATACAGATGAACTTATTTGCAAAGCAGAAATAGAGACAGACATAGAGAATGGACATATGGACACCGGGGGGAAGTGGGGGGTGGGATGAACTGGGAGATTGGGATTGACATATGTACAGTACTAGGTATAAAACAGATAACTAGTGAGAACCGACTGTATAGCACAGGGAACTCTACTCAAGGCTCTGTGGTGACGTAAATGGGAAGGAAATCCAAAAAAGAGGGGATGTATGTATACGTAGAGCTGATCCACTTTGCTGTACAGCAGAAACTAGCACAACATTGTAAAGCAACTATAGCTCCATAAAAGTTTAATTAAAAAAGGATATGCATAAAGATTTTTCTTAAAAAAGGTTGATCCTATGGAAAAACAAATGTTGATCCTATGGTTATTTGTAAATGGCAGGAAAATGCAGATAAAAACCAAAGTACAAAAAATAGCAACTAGCTAAATAAAATTTAATTATCTCACCCTGTGAAATATTATGAATTATTTAAAACGTTAATTTAGAGCTCATTTATTGGTCAAGAATGATGTGCACTGTATCTTAAGTGGCAAAAAATAAGATTTATGTCAATAAAGTCCTATTAAAGAAAGAGAGTTTGATTTGTGAAGAAAAAGAAAATGTTTCCTGCCATTCCAGTTCTACAGGGATCAAGCCATTAGCCACTGCAGTCACCTGAGTCATATTAGCACCTGAGCCACACTGCATGAAAATGAGGGGATCTCAGGATGGAGAAAATTTTTTCTATGCATCTTCCCTGTTCTGTGCATCTTCCCATATAAAAAAGTACTAAAATCGGGCTTCCCTGGTGGCACAGTGGTTGAGAGTCCGTCTGCCGATGCAGGGGACACGGGTTCGTGCCCCGGTTCGGGAAGATCCCACGTGCCGTGGAGCGGCTGGGCCCGTGAGCCATGGCCACTGAGCCTGTGCGTCCGGAGCCTGTGCTCCACAGCAGGAGAGGCCACAACAGTGAGAGGCCCGTGTACCATAAAAAAAAAAAAAAAAAAAAAGGTACTAAAATCATTAACTTGAGAGGTCTGTTCTTTGTGATTAGCAGTAATCTTTAGATGTTCCATTACAAGATTTTTCTAACAAAAAATTCATATATATCCTGGCTCCCCCCTCACCTCTTTGGAGCAGTTCCTCTAAGAGGTTGTCTCCCAGGCTACAGTCCTCAATAAGATCCCCAAATAAAACTTTTCTGTTGAGCATTTTCTTTCAGTTGATAGTTTGTGTATATGGGATTTCTGTATCCTTGAAATACACAGGGAAAAACATATAGAATTATATACAATTGTAACAGTGATATCTTTGTTTTTTCTTTTTTTTAAATATTTATTTCTTTGGTTGCATTGGGTCTTAGTTGCAACAGGTGGGCTCCTTAGTTGTGGCATGTGAACACTTAGTTGCAGCACGCATGTGGAACATAGTTCCCTGACCAGGAATCAAACCCAGGACCCCTGCACTGGGAGCACAGAGTCTTATCCACCCTGCCACCAGGGAAGTCCCCAACAGTGATATCTTTGAGTTGAGATTTTTGTTGTTGTTGTTGTTGTTTTGCGGTACACGGGCCTCTCACTGCTGTGGCCTCTCCCGTTGTGGAGCACAGGCTCCGGACGCACAGGCTCAGCAGCCATGGCTCACAGGCCCAGCCGCTCCACGGCATGTGGGATCTTCCCGGACCGGGGCATGAACCCGTGTCCCCTGCATCGGCAGGCAGACTCTTAACCACTGCACTACCAGGGAAGCCCGAGTTGAGACTTTTGAGTAGATTTTTATTGACTTCTTTGAGTTTTGTTTTTGACTGATGAAAAGAAATACAAATGCCATTTAAAAAAACTGATATTGTAGAATTTAAATTCAAAGAGAAATAAAAAGTTGATCCAGACCCATCTTCCACCTAGTATTAGAATGACCTGTGTGGTATTCTCACCATATGATAACTCAGCTGCCTCTGAGAAAGTACAGCTCACTTCATTTCTAGGCAGGATGAATGGAAAGTTTCAAGCATGAAAAATGTCTTTTTCTTTTTCTTTCCAATTCCACTCTCCCTCCTTGTTACTCCTCTTTGGCTCTTCTTGTCCTTCATAAGTAGTGCGTGGGTCGAACAGGTTTATTCTTTAGTTTAAAAAGCAGGCCTCCCAATACTTCAAGACTGGTAATCAAGTCCTTTCTGTCCCATGTCTCTTCAATCTCTCAGCCCAAGATAAGAAGAGGGGATGGGGGAGCAGGGAGACCGAGCAGTAGAGAATGCTGCTTGAGCAAACCACCTACCATAGCCAAGGCGCCAGGTGGCCCCTCTTGCAAACAACCCATTTTCGACAGGCACTTTTAGGGGTTCCTTCACAAGGCTGGGGGATAGAGGTGGAGTGGAAAGCACCGTAAATGAGGCGAGGTAAAAACATGTGCATCCACCCTAGTCTAGGAACATGGAATGCTAACTCACCTTCTGCCTATAAGAACTTTTTTGTATCCATATGTGTCCCAATGTTTTTTTTTAAACGATTTTATTTTTTTCCCATGTGGACCATCTTTTTTAAAGTCTTTATTGAATTGGTTACAATATTGCTTCTGTTTTATGTTTTGGGCTTTTAGCCATGAGGCATGTGAGATCTTAGCTCCCCGACCAGGGATCAAACCCACACCCTCTGCATTGGAAGGTGAAGTCCTTCTTAACCACTGGACCGGCAGGGAAGTCCTCCAAATGTTTTTTGAGTCAGTTGCGGATTTCAAAAAAAGAGTCATTTTTCTTTTTACTTTCACTGTGTGAGTAGGAGAGAAAAGGGGAATTGGACATAGTGGAGTTAAAGACGGTACCTGGAGAGAAAGAAGAAAATGATTCTTTTTGAAATCCACAACTGATTCCATGTATTTTAAATATTTCCACTGTTAGATAGTCAACTAGTTGAGCCATTCATAGTACCTGATTCACTTTGCATGTAGTACATTCAGTGATATTGCCTGTGCTTAACATGTTATGTTATTCAAACATACATGTCCTTAGTCATGTATATGTGGACCCTCAAATTAGAATCACAGGCACACAGGTTTTTTTTGAAACCACATCAGAAGATTGACAAATATCCACACTGAAAAACAAACAGTCCATAGTTACCCTGGTCAGTTGAAATACACACCATACATGAATGAATACATTCACAATTTTTCTATTCTCTGTGGTTATGGGCTTTATAGTAAATCTGCTTAGAAAATAACTGAAGAAAATTCCCCATAATATCTGCGAGGGATCCAGTGGGCATCTACTAGCTAAAGTTAGGCTTTTTAAGTTACTGGGTGCTCTTAGTTTGGACTCTGATGTAAACATTGGTTTCAAATTTTCCCCAGAATCTTTTTGGCCAAGAAAAATATAGCGATGCAAGGACAGATTCCAATTTAGCAGAAAATATGCAGTGAAAAATACTAGATCCTTTGGGACATATTAACTCATGTACAATATATCAGTAGGTAATAATTCAAAATGCTGTTTTCTAGGATCCTAAAACTGTCCACAGAGCCCCTATTTAACTGGACTTTCAAAACAGCTCAGCATAGGATAGAGCATGAAGTGCATTTGGGCCACTGAGTACACAGGAGATCCACAGTGAGTTAGCGGTCAGTCACAGTCTTCTGTCCCATGGCTCAGAGATCAGTCTGCTCAAAACTCTAAGAGGGAAAACTCCCGTCAGGTCATACAAGGTGAAAAATCCTCCTCTCTCTTAAGCAGGAGGAAGGCAGCTCTCCACAGGACTGCTTTAGTCCTACTTACTGCTCATCCGGGGACATCACCAGCTCAGTTCCTGATGGCAACCAGAGAAAGCTTGTGTCACTCACCCGTGCACCTCAGAACAGAGCAGACATGGAGCAGAACCAACCCTGGGTCAGCAACTCAGCCTCACGCCTGAGAGCAAAGGCAGCTTCCTGAACCCAAGGAAAAGCTGAGTCCAAAGAACAATAGAACCCTACAGGGATAGATTCAAGGGTAAGAGAAAAAGCCATGTAAAGATGGAGAGATAAAGATACTCCTGCATATAATGCTGTACATAACACTATATGTCTGCAGCCTTTTCCTCCTTCAGCTGCTTCTGTTTAGTGGTTTAACCTGCCCATGGGGTTTTTAATTTCAATACTATACATATAGCTTCTAGAAGTGCTGGTCTGATTGATTTTTTTTTAATTTTTTAAAATTATTTATTTATGGCTGTGTTGGGTCTTCATTTCTGTGCGAGGGCTTTCTCTAGTTGTGGCAAGCGGGGGCCACTCTTCATCGCGGTGCACGGGCCTCTCACTATCGCGGTCTCTGTTGTTGCGGAGCACAGGCTCCAGACGCGC
Source organism: Hyperoodon ampullatus (assembly GCF_949752795.1). NCBI lineage: Eukaryota > Metazoa > Chordata > Mammalia > Artiodactyla > Ziphiidae > Hyperoodon > Hyperoodon ampullatus. Next base: position 5,998,913 of record NC_136925.1, read on the forward strand.
AGGCTCAGTAATTGTGGCTCACGGGCCCAGTTGCTCCGCGGCATGTGGGATTTTCCCAGACCAGGGCTCGAACCCATGTCCCAGACCAGGGCTCGAATCCGTGTCCCCTGCATTGGCAGGCGGATTCTCAACCACTGCTCCACCAGGGAAACCCTTGATTGATTTTTTTTTTTTTTTGGTAGTCACTTCTCTGGTCACATTTTCATTCTTTTTTATTTACCAGGAGAAAACCATAATTCCAAAAGATACATGCAGCCCAATGGTCATTGCAGCATTATTTACAATAGCCAGGACATGGAAGCAACCTAAGTGTCCATCAACAGAGGAATGGATAAAGAAGGTGTGTTACATAGATACAATGGAATAGTACTCAGCCATAAGAAGGAATGAAACTGTGCCATTTGCAGAGACGTGGATGGACCTAGAGACTGTCACACAGGGTGAAGTAAGCCAGAAAGAGAAAAACAAATATTGTATATTAACACATATATGTGGAATCTAGAAAAATGATACAGATGAACCTACTTCTCTAAGCATTTTAAACATAATTGTTTTATACTCTGATAATTCTAATATCTAAAGTCTTTATGGGTCTGTTTCAGCTCTGTGCTGTTCTACTTGTTCTCACTCATAGAGCTTTGTTTTGTGATTTCTGACTCTAAGCGAAGCATTTGCCTTTCAACTCCATTTGTGGGAATATGTGAAGATATGAGTTGAAATTGAGTTCCTCAGAGAGTGTGCTTTCATCAGCCAATCTGGGGGGGCACTTCTGATCTAGAGCCACTTACAATTAAATCATTAGCTTGAGGTTGTTTAGTCCACTCTGGTTGTGTGAATTTGGACCACAACTGACGAAAGACACTCAATGTTATGAATTCTCAATATAGATCTCTTCAACACAGCTCAAAGCCACAGCATGCTGTATCTCTCCACTTGGTAGGATTTAGTTCATCTTATACTAGAGTAACAGCTTCTAGCACCTGTGCAGGAGTCTGGTTTCAGATTCCCCATCATGTCAGCATCCTAGTCTTTATCTTTCATTTTCTCTACCCCATGCAGCTATCAAAAGAGTCTAATTTATCTCCACAGAGTCTGACTCTCACAGTTATTTTTTTCAATTTTGAACTTTCCCTATTTTTTGTGCCAGCTCAGCTCAGCATTTTGATTGTTTCAAACAAGAGGGTAATTCGGGATATCCATTCCACCAAACTGCCAAACATAAAAGTTACTACTCCCTTGCAAAGGTTCATGTTCTGATAGATTCTGGCTTCTTTTGGTTGTTCCTGTTTGTTTTTCTCACTCCCATATCAAGACATTTGCAAAACGTATTCCTTCTTCACCTTCTATGTTCAATCATTCCAGCTCAGAGATCTCTTCCTTAAGAAGCCTTTCTAATATTCAGACAAGGTCAAGCCTGCCTAATTTATATTTATGTAACACTCTGTGCTTCTCTTTTATGGTGTTATCACTAATCTAGGGATGAGTTGTTTGATGTCAGTCTCCCTGATAGCTAGAAAATAGGCTCCTGAGGAAAGGAACAGTATATATCTTGTTCATGGAAAGATCTCCAGTGCCTATCACGGTGCCTGACATAAAATAGTCCTTTGCTAATTTCTTGTTGGGTGGATTCTTAAACAAATAATTGAAAGGTGTTATACAGACATACTGAAAAGGGGGAATTGCATGGTAACCTCTTTCCCACTTTTTACTTTAAAAGTGTAACAAATGTGGGAATTAATAGTCGTGTAGGTGATCAGTGGTGTGTAACCAATTCTTCCTTCTAATGAGGCAGGCGGATGCAACACTGTCAGGAAGGCAGCTAGGAATTCCTTCCTCTATTCAGGCCCCAGGAAGCTGCATTACTTACAGTTTCAAGCGTTTAAAGTGAAGAACACTTATTTTAAACAATTTGCATGATTTAATCTTTTAACACCTGAAATTTATTTGAAATAAGACATTGCACGCTTAATGTATCTAATTATTTATATTTCAGCTTTGTAATAGCCCCTGTAGGGCATTATAACATAAAGATAAATATAAAAGATAACTGCTGTGTATATAAACAAGGGAACACACCAAAACACTAGCACCAGTAATCAAATACATATTTTCCCCTTCACTGAGTTGTATCATTTTGGGGGTCAAATAAACCTTTATGATAATCTCACTTGATAGATTCCCATTATATTCAATCATGAAACAAAACTTTAAGAAAAGAAAAATCAACAAAATAAAATAATGCTGTCAAGAAATATCGTATTTATTCTGGATTCCTTTAATGACATTCTCTTTATGGTTTGATGAGAATAAGAAGCTCATCTTAAAGATCCTGGAAATGAATTTATGTTAAAACCCTAAAGCAATAGCTGAATATTCCATAATAAAGTTAACATAGTCACTTCTATTAGAAAATTCCACAATTATATTTAACTCCATATATCTGCATTCCAAAAGGACTTTTGTTTCCTATTTTGTTGTGAAAAACAAAAATAAAAGCAAACCCCTTAAACCAAAATATATAGATTTACATTGAAAAGAGTATTAAAAACTACTTATCATACAAAAGTGAATCTGTAATCTTCTTTTGAGACATTTTCATACTAAGAAAATGTTCTAATTTTCTTTGTAAACAAAACTAAAAACAAACAAATGGGACCACTTATTGTTTAAAGAGAAATAAATCACTTTCTATAGTCAGAGGATCCAGAAAAGCCAGAATTATGTGTCATGATAGGTGCAATGATTTCAAATAGCCACAGCCAAAAATTCATTTCACAGAGTCAGCAAATTCAACCGATATTACTTTTCTAAAAGAAAGTTTGAAGAGGCAGGGTTTTTAAAAAAAATTAAAGAAAGAAAACCACCTGGAGTGGTAACTGAATCTGAGGATAACAAGTAATATTTGCGACCCATTTCATGATTTATAAACTACTTATGTAACATATCATTTGACTCATACAAAAATCAAATGTAATGACTCGGGGAAGGCGTCAGTCCAGGTTTTCTAAAAAGGAGGCATCTTAGAAAGCAAACCCCTTTTCCTTAAGATCAAAAAGCTAATGAAGAGTAGAATCAATACTGGAGGCAAAGTCTTCCTACAACAAATTGATGTTTTTCTCATTACTCTTGTTGATTAAATTATGCCTGAGAAAATAAACTATCCTAGCATAGCATGGAAAGATATGGTTCCGTAACAGAAATGTAAAAGGCATGATAGAATATCAAAGTATAATGTTAATTTAATAGTGGGATAGATTCATAGAAACATAGACTGGTGTGAAGGAGCTAGCTTTAGTCTGTATCGTTGTACTGCAGTAGAAATATTATGCTGGGTTCTGAGACCTCTGCTTCAGGAAAATTATAGATCAAGGGCCACTATTGATAGCAGGCCCAGCCAAATCTGGCCCAGAGATGTTATTTTCACATCCAAAAAAATAATGAAAAAAATTTACAATAGCCAAGACATGGAAGCAACCTAAATGTCCATCAACAGAGGAATGGATAAAGATGTGGTACACATATACAATGGAATAATACTCAGCCATAAAAAAGAATGAAATAATGCCATTTGCAGCAACATGGATGGACGTAGAGATTGTCATTCTAAGTGAAGGAAGTCAGAGAAAGACAAATATCATATGATATCACTTTTATATGGAATCTAAAAAAAGGTACAAATGTACTTATTTACAAAACAGAAATGACTCACAAACATAGAAAACAAACTTATGATTACCAAAGGGGAAGGGGGGAGGATAAATTAGGAATTTGGAATTAAGATACACACTACTATATATAAAAGAGATAACCAACAAGGATGTACTGTATATCACAGGGAACTATACTCAGGTTCACCACCAGAAATAGAACCTACATCTCTTCTCTTGTTGAGGAATAGACGTTAAGATCTTTAAAGACTCCAGGGATCTGGGCACCTTGAGTTAAAATTTATAATAAATATAGTCTACAATCTGGAGATAAAAATCATTTTAGAAGTTATATTCTTTTTTGTAAATTTTTTTGGCTGCTGTAAACTAACACACTCTCTCTCTCCCTCTCCTCTCTATTCTCTTCCTTTTGTCTAAGCTTCTATCAAACTTACGTCCTCTTCCTTTGCTCTTTCTTTACATCCATCTATATATCTTTCTATTATCTATGTTGGTGTAGGTTATTGATCTGTTCTCCAATACTGTTATTCGTTCCTGTGTTTAGCTGTAGAAAGATTCTCTACATTCCTTTCAAATTTCACTGAATTACAGAGACAGGACACTGCCTAAAACTGTTTATTCTTCTAACCCAGTCACAACAATTCTACCCAGAGACCACCCACATGGATAAGTGGACAGATTTTAATCCTTGCTTCACACAACACCCTGTTTCTAAAGCTCCAGAAGAATGTTGTAGAGTTCTGCAATTTCTGGAAGCCACAGTTTTAAAGACTAGAGAGGACAGAGGTAGGACTAAGAGCTCGCCTACCCTATTACAATGAAAACCAATGAAAGTCGACTTGTGGCACTTTATGAGGCAACTCTTTTCAGATGAGTTTCCATGGCCTTTTCTCTGAAACAATTGCCAGTGGTGTGTTTAGCACACACGCTGGAACCAGGTTGCTTGGATTCATGTACAGGATTTGCCACAATAGCAGCTGTGTGCTTATGGGAAGCTTTTATATTTTCTACACCAGTTTCCATATATGTAATGATAATATTACTTACATCAAGTGTGTTTTTTTTGGTAAGGATTAATGATATTTAGCTTGATGAAATGCCTAGATATCTTGAGTGTTTAAAATGTGCCTTTAAAAAACTGTTTTAGTATTAGAGTGCAACTGAGGTTAAACAACCCCAAGGTGCTGAATTCACTGTAATCCAGTTAATAGAATAAACCTCAGACCCTGCTGTGCATTTTAGTATAAACAATTGGTTATAAGAACTGTATGACATTGTAAATGAATCAGTACAAAATTATTCCTACTGCTATGGAGAAAGAACTCAAATAGTCATATTGGATATACATTCATTCATTCCTTTATTCATTTGTAACTCACACATTTTTACTAATCGCCATCTAGGATTTATATGAAGACCAGTTCTTTCCCAATAGAGCTGATAGGCTGCAAGTTTGGCAACTGTGGGACAAAGTGAGCAAAAAAGACCCAACTTATATCTTTATTTTAAACATATATTTCCAGTATGGAGGACCTAATGAGTGGTCCCCATGTATCCCTCAGTATTTTTGTTTCCTTGGGTAAAAGTGAATTGATTCCATATTATATAATAAAGTACCTCTGAATAGTCAGGTTCGAAGTGATGTAAGCATATGGAACATAAGTAACAGCCTGAAGAAGCATTTTCATTATCCACACATGGCTAAATTTTTATTGTGATCCAATGTGATTGCAGTGCCCAATATTCATTGAATGTCTAAATGGTGTGCACATGGAGGATGGGCAAGGATGGTCCTGATAAAGTTTCATAGCCCAAGTTCACACAAGTCATACAGCATACAGCAGTGGGATATCACAAATAGGACCTAATGTTTCTCTCTCTCTCTCTCTCTCTCTCTCTCACACACACACACACACACACACACACACACATAAATAAACAAATAAAAACTATTTGCCATGAGAGGAGAGTAATAGTTTGTTAGCTCTTAGTTTCCTGAAGAATTACTGGATTTAGATTAGAAATATTCTAATGAAAATTTTATTCTCCCCAATGAACATTTCCATTTAAAGAAATTTGAGTTAGATTGTCTGTTAATATTAAGAAACTTCCGTTCTGTGACTATAATGAGTGATTCCAGTTATTCCCTGTAATGCCAGTTTTCATTTTCTTTTGATTTAAGCAAGGCTTTCAAATCTAACTGTAATTTGAAAAATTAAAATCTGGTAATTTCCCACCCTCCAAATAAATTTTCATTAGAGATGGCTTTCATTCCTAACTCTGCTTCAGTTCTTATAGATTTTCACTTTTGTTTGGCTTGGATGGTTGATAAATTATCCTAATGATGCTATCTGTGTTGAAGCTAATGACCTGTCTAAAGGAATTGAGATTTATTTTACGAAGTGAGCAACCTGACTACCAAAACAGAAGGCAAGAGAAACCCTGTCTGAAATGACAGTTTTTGTGCTGAAGTGTGATTTTTTTTCTTAGATTGGCTAAAATTACACCATCTGACTAGCGGTTATAGTAGATATGAAAGGTGAGATTCAGCATATTGAATAAAATCTATGGTAGAAACAGTACACCAAGGATACAGCTTTAAAAAATGAGAATGAAAGAGATACGTGTTTCAGGTAATTTTACACAAAAGGTCAAATTAGGTTTGCTTTAATACAGAAGATATTGAAACTTAAAAGAAAATGGTTCTTCATGGTTTCGATGTACTGAACAATGCTTGGTTTTCAAAAAATAAAGCTATTTCGTCTGGTTGGTGCATGAAGCATTGTTTTCTATTTAGAGAAGTTCTAGATGATTCTTTATATTACATGTTTCAAAACTTGACCACACCATTCTGTTCCTTTGATGAATCCAACTTTAATGTCTTTCAGGTGAAGACTCAACTCAAAATAACAACATCAAAAAGAAATTCCCTTCTCCTTAGTCCCATATTTTTGGTTTAGAACAAGCAAATTAATTTTGGTGTCCACAGATAAAGTTATAAAAGTTAAACTATCTAAAGATTTTGGGTAATTTGGCTCTCATAGTGTGAGAAAATTTCAATATGTAAAGGAAAAGAACCCCTGAAATAAAGCAAAACTCTTAAAATCTACTTTCTAAAGAATTCAACTGAGAAAAACCTATGCTGTATATTTATAGTTGCTGTTTAAAGAGTAAAAAAGATCAGATGCTATAATTTAATTTACAACCGAAACTTGATAAATATAAGCGTTGGTAAATAAATGTAGATCACATTTTTTAAATGTAGCCTAAACATATCAGTCAAGTTCATTCATCTCACATTTTTTGTTATAAAAAGAGTGTTATTTTCGATCTGAAATTTCTACAAGTATCCAGGTTTGACAGTTATAAATGTATAGCCTCTCAGACCCCAAATTACCCTTCAGTATATTCCCTGTGATAATGATACTCTTCTAAGCATCTCTCCTGTATAGCGAGCTCAATGTTAGGATGTCAGGATATGAAAGAAGAAGCGAGTCCACTGATGACTCTGGTGCTTGGTGCATCCATCGTGCGTATATGAGAACATCTGGTGGACCTCTGCCCTTGATCATGGTCCTTTGGTAAACTTGCAGTTTGGTCTGGCAATAACCTAACAGCAGACCTTTCATTCCAGAAACAAGCACCCCAAAGAGTTCTTATCCAAAATGTTGCCCAAACACACTCCACACTCCACATTAAGACTTGAAGTCATCTAAAGAGTTCTGGCACCCATATTCCCGATGCAATCCCACTCACAGCCTGCCTTCCTTAACTTCCCTGGGTTCCCGTTGAAACTCTGTACCCTCTGAAAACCGTGTACACTTTGCCTGTGGCCTGAAAAGGTTCTGACCACCCTGCTCTGTGCCTGTGCTCCAGGTCACCTTCTGATTACCCAGTAACTGCATAGCAGCTCTAGCCTAGCCAAACCAGCAAACATCTTCACTCTCCAGTGAGTGGAAGCACAACTTCTCCTACAAGCTCTGAACACCTTCCAAGTTTGTCCTTCCTTGGATACTCTTACTCATTCCCAAGATACTATATTGAGTTTTCTTATATCTTAAGGGTACTCTTTTACCATACTTAAATAATTATTTATATTAAACTTACCCCGTTTAACCTACTGTGGGGTTTTTCTTTCCTGAATTAATCCAGACTGATACATCAGAATATACAGCTCTGATCTGTATATTCATGTTAGAACTAAAAATAAAATTGTATGTCAAATTCAGGACTTTCCAATTAGGTTTCATTGAGTTTCTTCCAACTTTTCAAGATTCTAATGCTAAAAGGTGTGTCTATTTCTCTTGCCATGAAAAAAATAATCTGGTATAAAATTTTACATGACAGAGATAAGAAGTAACTTACCAGTGTTTTAATACTTACTATTTAATTTTCTGTTAATTAAAAATAATGACCTTTGAAATTTTGCACATGACCATGGTATTAGATTTGGCATTAGATTTGTTCTCCCATCATAAACAACTAAAAAAGTGGACAAATTATATGAAAAGCCTTTTTCAAGCTTTGGACAGCATGAAACACCAGAGTATCACGTTTAAGAGAAACGAAGCAAACAGTATAGTAACTCCGATTTTATGCTTTGAGGCAATTTTAGACCTCAATATAGGGAGAGACAACTCAAGCAGAGGATATCTCCTCACTGAATTGAGGAGACAGAGATCAAGTACAGGAAGACCAAGATGCTGAAATTTACAGGCCTTGATATATGGGATATACATGAGTAAAAACTCCACAAACTGAACATTGAGAATTCACAAACAATTTTAAAATTAAATTCTTAACATATTACACAGTCTTTATGCATTTGGGAACAAAATTTATTTAGATTTTCTTAGAAAAACAAATTAAAAATAAGAAATTAAGAATTATTATTTCTAGTCTATTTGGAGTTGTAAGTTTTGCTTTACCATAATTATTATGTTTCATGAACTTAGCAATATAATATTTGAAATGTATACTTATAATGACATAATACATTCTTAAAATAAAACTAATAATATAAAAAACTTATCAAGACTGTGTTAGAATAAAAAGAGATTACACAAGTAACAATTTGATAAATGAAGGCAAAAGATTAAAGGAGAGTAGAAATTTTTAAATTTATAAATTTTAAAAGAAACATCTTTATGTAAATGCACAGAAAACATAAAAACTCACTGTAATCTCACCATACAGAGATAAACATCTTTAACATTTTTAGTACTTCCTATATTTATATTTTCCATGTATTCATATTTTGCTCGAAATTTCCATGGGAATTTGGAAGGAGGAAAATTAGGCAATTGTGCTCAGAAAATAATCTCAATCAGAAAAATCTGAACATATCTATTTTTAGGAGTGATGATATCTCAAAATAAGAACACAGTAAAACATACCGTGGCAAAAAAGAATGAATTGCCATTCTTCAGGCAGTAGGACCTTTATATAGAGGAAGTAACTGAGATTAATAAGAGGAAGAATTATACGAAAAAAGGCCTTCCCTCTGAGTTGACTAACATAGCTCCATGCACCTCTGCTGTAGCTATTGCTATCAGGAATAGGAAGGAGAAAGAATCATATCGTCCTCTGTCATTTCTTTCAGCATGACCTCCAAGGCAGTCTGCAGTCACATAAGACACTTGAAAAAAAGCATTGCACACCTTCTAGCCAATTATCTAAGAAGAGAAGGTAAGTCATGCCTTCTGTTTCCATCGTGAGCAGAGGCAGAAAAGGGAATTAAGATTTGGGTGGAGTACATTCTAATATCAAGTTAATAAAAAAGACAGTGAAAGAGAGCTCAAGATCAGGAAGGACATCAGTAATCTTTGAACATGAGATCAATTACTGGCAGGAGGGTTACAAGTCATATGGAAAACTATGAGTCTTATATGTAAAGTCCTATATGTGGGGACATCTATTTTAAAAAACTAATCAGAGACTCCTCTAGTGACGCAGTGGTTAAGAATCTGCCTGCCAATGCAGGGGACACAGTTTCGATCCCTGGTCTGGGAAGATTCCATATGCCGCGGAGCAGCTAAGCCCGTGCGCCACAACTACTGAAGTCCACGCGCCTAGAGCCCTTGCTCTGGAACTAAAGAAGCCACCACAATGAGAAGCCCACACACCACAATGGAGAGTAGCCCCCACTCGCTGCAACTAGAGAAAGCCTGTGCGCAGCCAGGAAGACCCAATGCAGCCGAAAATAAAATAAATAAATTAGAAAAAACTAATCAGTTCTGTGTGAGATACACTTGATCTATCTAGATGTTGGGGGTAACCAGAAACTGAATAAAAAAGAGAAAGAAGATCATAAAATGCAGCGCGTAGTGCAGGACTGCAACCACTGTCCTTTTTCTCTGCTTCCTTTCCTGGCATTTAAGTTGGCCATGAGTTCTTCCCTTGCAAACAAAAGGAGACCGGAATACATAGATGATTCTCTCTCCACAATTGTGTCAATCTAGTGATGTAGAAATGGATGGTACCAATGAGTACTGACATCAACTTGGGCATTGTGTATCTGCAGCAGGAACCATTCTATTTTTTGTTTGTTTGTTTGTTTTGTTTTTTTGCGGTATGCGGGCCTCCCACTGTTGTGGCCCCTCCCGCTGCGGAGCACAGGCTCCGGACGCGCAGGCTCAGCGGCCGTGGCTCACGGGCCCAGCCGCTCCGCGGCATATGGGATCCTCCCAGACCGGGGCACGAACCCGTATCCCCTGCATCGGCAGGCGGACTCCCAACCACTGCGCCACCAGGGAGGCCCCATTCTATTTTTTTTAACATCTTTATTGGAGTATAATTGCTTTACAATGGTGTGTTAGTTTCTGCTGTATAACAAAGTGAATCAGCTGTACATTTACACGTATCCCCATATCCCCTCCCTCCCACACTCCCCTCCAGGTGGTTACAGAGCACCAAGCACCATTTAAAAGGGAAACATCATTATCCATTTACCACACAATTAACCCTAATGTATTTGTAAAGAAAACCAAGATATGGAATGTTTTTCAAGTTTATATCTGAATTCTTTGAACTATATTAATTTTTCTGGGAAATTTTTGTACAAGATATAATACAAATGCCATTGAGTGGACAATAATTTAAAAATACCTATGAAGATTAGACTTCTGTTAGTATCCAGTTAATGATCCAACTGTTTCATCAAGGAAATAAGCTTAATTTAGTCTTTATTCATTTAAAATTTTAAGTTAGATTTCACTCAAGGCTATTGCACTTTTTATGGGCTGGCTGATACCAATAATTATGTGACTCTCAAGTGATCAGCTTGCTGCTGGTTTTCTCAGTTTGTTTTAAGGTTGCAGTTGTAAATAGAAAGGCATTAAAAGAACTCACTTGTAAAACAGGTAAAGACATGTCACAAAATTATTATCTGAAATCAATAATGCAAATTATACCCTGATGAATTTAAGCACCAATATTTTTGCCAAATTTGCAAAGGAATTTTTATTTTAGAGAATTTTTTTAAACCTATTGTCCATTGTAATCAAAAAATAATTTTTGGACTTAATTTTTAATACATAGTCATCTTAGAGTATGCTTAACTTATTTGAGCATCAGAAAAATGTCTACGCCAGAATTTTTCTAAAAAGAACAACTCAGAGTTTTGCTATATACATCTCCAGAAGGTATTGTTTATTTTTTGGATGGAGATGAACTAAGAAAAAGCTCCATAGTTCTTCCATAATCGAAGCTCTGCAATGTCACAGCAAACGCAATTTTATTTGAATTTCAATACAAAAGCACATTCCAAAGGGAATTAAGCCCTTCACCATTTTGAATAACTTAGAATTGTTCCTCATTATTAGTTCAGTTAATTAAGGAGTGGAAAAATATGTAGAATGTTCTAAAATCAGGTTCTTTAATCATTTTCTAAATCAAAACTCTGAAGGAGAAGCCCTTGGGTTGCCTGTTTGATCTCTCCAAATGCTGTTTCCTTGCAAGTATCCTTCACTGCACCCTCCTGAATTAACACAGTTAGACACTTAGGTCCTCTAGGAAGGCTACGTTTTCCCCTACCATGGTGCTTGTGCTCTGGTCCCTTTCTTGGAATGTTTTCTTTTCTCAGGACTGATTTCTTGCACCTCTTACACGTTTTCTTTTCAAGTCCTTTCAAGTCCTTCAACTTGAGGGCTTCCTTGATCAGTCTTGTTCACAATCCTCTTAGGCCATTCCAGAACCCATTTATTTGACAGTTGTAAAAAAATTGTCATATGACACTCATATTTTTGTTATTTAACTTTTTTATTAGTGTAAACTTCGCATGTTGCAAAACTTCTCTGTAGAAAGTTGTCAGTGAACTAGAATTCTATGTATTCCTTTCATTGCCAAGTAGAGTACAAAGAGAGATTCAATAAATGTTTGCTGAAAAGAGTGAACAAAGAAAGTGAATGAAGGGGATGACATTCAGAGCACTCTCAAACTGAGTTAACATTGTGTAGCTCAAGAAGTTGTTTCATTTGGGTAACACCAGGCGTGAACTTCAATGACAAGAGCAAAGGGGTTTGTCCACTGATGCTGGGTACACAGAACTCTTGGGCATGTAAGGATAGTTAATTAAATACTATGAAGAATATGGTTTGCTACTAGACATTGTGTCTTTGATGGATTAAAACTAGTCCTACGTCCAGAAGTTTTGGCAACAAGCACACTTTTACAAATTGGAAAAATAATTTAAAAAACATTTCTTTTATATGGAGAGGTTGAATGAGAAAGGAAAACATAGAGCAGTCACAAGTGTTTATTTGAGATAAGTCGGATTCAATGTACCCTCTAATTGGCAAGCACTATCTATATTCTTTTTTTCCTATTAGAAATAAACATGAATGAACATTCCTATAACTGAATTTGAAGGACAAGTAAGTTACTGAGAAGTAATTTTCTTTTGAAAGTTAGAGGTTTGCCATTTTAGGGCTGGGACTTTTCATCTTTAACTCATTTTGTTTCTTTGCTTGTTTATTTGTTGTTTGCTTATTTTAACTAAAATATTATATACACATACACACACGAAAAAAAACAGACACAATTGAAGTGACTGCAGGAAAAAAGGCAAATCATAAGAAAATTGTGTTTTTTATAATATTTTTGTTCTGTAGTTTTTTTTATATTTATAGTAATAGGGCCACACAGGAGAAACACAGTAAACAATATATACATATATAGTATTAAGAGGAAGAGGGAGAAATTATAAATTGACCTTACTTCTGAAGTCCTTCTCTTACAACCACACCTCCACCCTCAACTTAGATTTTGAATCCAGAGTTGTCATGTCCCTGAGAGCCCTGCATGGCTAAGGAAGGTTCCTTCCTTACCTCTTCTATTTTTCTTGTAGACCTTACAGAGATATATGAGGTTTCTCATCACATAGTAGAAAATTGAAATAAAATACAGTAACATTTCATGGGAAAACTGATTTTTTTTCAATAATTTTTATGTTTTACAAAGAAGACTTAACTGAGCTTTGTGTCATGGCTGCTAACTTTGGGACAATTCTTGTATTTTTCAAACTGGGGTTAGCAAACATATTGTCAGGATTTTCAAGCTAGATACCAGAATTTTTTAAATATTGAATTTCATTTCAGTAATAACATAAAAAGAAAAAGAAGCTGAAAATGAGCTGGAGTGTTTCACAATCCACTTTCCATTGGATATTACATGTACCATGGCACAGATAGCAACCAAAGGAATCAAAAGTAAATTTCATTTTTTTATTGACATGTTTAGAGGATATCAAAATCAGTCCAACTTATAATTCAAAATAATGCTCCATGGGAATTCTCTCTCCCATTCCTCCAGTTTCTAGTATTGCTTACACCCTTCAGACTCTCTCAAAACTGAATTCCTCTTATTAACCCTCACCTAAGCCCCTGCATGTACAATGGATCTTTACATTTTTTCCCCTTCCCTTCCCCCTTTTCCTTCTTTCTCTTTCTTCATTTTCTTCTCAGATAACTGAACATCCTCTTCCTCTTTTTAGTATTCCTTGCCCACATCTCCACTCTAACCAGAGCTAAGTTTAATATAATTAAGTAAACCATATAATCTGTACAAGAACAAATAAGAGGAGAAGAGGGATACTCAGGTGGTAAGAAAGAGAAGAAGCCATGAATATACTAGTAATTTTTGTGACTCTTAAGCATATTCCAACCTTGTTTGGCCAAATAATTTCTATTTCATATTTGAGTTACAGTCTCATTTATGTTGAGTGACCATATAAATTAAGCATATTTGCATTTACAATCACATTTTAAAATATTTCAAGCTAAGGACTGAAGTTCTAAAGAGACCCATGGTAATTTTTTAAACAGCCCTCAAATATTTACATTTGAGAATGAGCATTCTGAATTGAAAGTAGGATGAACTCTCTAAGATAGGGTAGATGGTTGGATAGATTTGCACAGTATGTGTGGGAAAGAAGAAAGTGAGAATAGAAGTGAATGAAAAAGTGAAATTTCCAGGTGTCACTGGGCATAAATGTCAAGGATAAAATAATAGAAACAGTCAGGGAAGTGCCAAGTGTGTCCTATTGGAAGAAGGAATAATTTCTACAGTCTTCCAAGCTGACTGGCTGGGACAAGTAGATAGTGGAAATTCATTTTGTTAAGGGAGCCAATTTAATGAACATTTTTTTCAATAATATGTATCCATTTATTCCTCAACAAACATTTATATTAAAGTTTTGTAAATATTTTATTGGAATAAAATGTGTACAGAAAAGAATACACATCTTAATTGGCAGCTTAATAAATTGTCACAAAATGAACACAGCCATGTAACCATAAACAGATAAGGAAACCACAATTTTATACCATTTAACACACACTAGGATGGTTATGATAAAAAGAAAAGAAAAGGAAAATAACAAATGTTGTCAAGGATGTGGAGAAATTGGTACCCTGATACATTGCTGGTGAGAATGTAAATGGTCATTGTAGACAATGGTTTGGCATTTCCTCAAAAAGTTAAACACTGAATTACCATATGACCCAGAATTTCCCTCCTACATATATACTGTCCCAATTGAAAACAGATACTCAAATAGTTATGAATAATTATAGCAGCAGTATTCACAATAGACAAAAATCCTATTGTCCATCATGGACCAATGGGTAAAAAAATTGTGGGATATACATAAAATAGAATATTAAACAGTCATGAAAAGGAATGAAGTACTGATGCATGCTACAAAGTATATGAAACCCAGAAACATTATACTAAGTGTAAGAAGTCAGACACAAAACGGTTTATATGATTCCATTAGTAGGAAATATTCAGAATAGGTAAATCTGTAAAGACAGAAAGCAGATTGGTGTTGCCGGGGGCTTGGGGGAGACTGGAGAATAAGGAGGGACTGCTTAATGGGGATGGGATTCTTGTTACCGAACCAGACTTAGATCCACTTGTCCAACACACAGCAAAGCCAGTCTACTGACACAGGGTTGTGATGAAGGAAAGTACAGCTGTTACTGCAAGGTGTCCAACATGGGGCCAAGCAAGGAGAATAGGCAGCTCATGCTTTAAAGTCCTGAACTCTCTAATGGGTTTTAGGGAAGGGTTTTTAGAGGCAAGGTAAAGGAGAGGGTCACAAGGTGCCTGATCAGCTCATGGATATTCTTCTGATTAGTTTGCCATGAGGTATCAGGTGATATTTCAGGAGTTAACATCATCAACCTTCAGGTTCCAGTTGGTCTGGGGTCTATGTGCTTGTGGTCAGCATGCAATTAACTTCTTCCACCTGGTAGGGGTTTAATATCTATAAAACAACTCAAGGATACAGCTCAAAATAATATCTATAGCCCTTGAGGAGGTCCTTGAATTTGTTCTATGACTAAACTATTATTATTTTATCTTGCTTGACTATTTTCCTTTGTTTCTGCATTTTCACACTTCCCTGATTAAATTTGCTCTTTGGAACTCGGGGAAGGCCTAAGAAGCTAAAGTTTTTCTACAAACAAAAGGCAGGCAGGAAACATGGGGGTCCATAGCCAGGAAGGCTCCACAGGTCTTTCTTGGTTTCATTTTCTTTCAGGTGATAAAAATGTTTGGAATTTGATAGAGGTGGTGGTTTCACAACATCGTGAGTGTACTAAATTTCACTGAATTGTATACTTCTAAATGTTTAATTTTATGTTACATAAGTTTCACTTATTTTAAAAAACATATTTTTGAAAACTATTCTGAGATATCATTTTTAGTTTATCAGATTAGAAAAAATGCTAAGTTTCATAATGCACAAAGTTACCTAAACTGTGAGACAACAGTCAGCCATACACATTGCAGCTAAAAATGCAAATTAGCACAAATATTAAGGAGGGGAATGCCTTTTAATACAGAGGTTCCAATTACCTATAATCACAGCATTATGTATAAGAAGAGGATAAGGCATAATTCTAATGGTTAAATAAAATATGGTGCAGTCTTACATTGGAAAGCTGTGCGATGTTGCTATAAAATGAACAAGGAACTCTATATGATATGGAACACTTCCAGGATGTACTGCTAAGTATAAATAATCACGATCTGGGTGCATTTGGTGTAAAAGAAGGGAAATTGGATTGTATATTTGTGTATGTTTTTTATGCGTATAAAATCTTTGGCAGAAAAAAAGGGAACCTATATTATGTTTACCTATAGGTCTTCACTGTCTCCCTTCCTTAATCTCACAAGCCCGTTCCAACCTGGATTCTGTTATTCCCTAACACGTCACTGAATCTTCTTATCAAAGACACCCAATTCCAACAAAAACCTCATATACTTCTTTGTCTGCATCCTCCAAGAGCTCTTTCTCAGCAACTCTTGACCAGATAGGAGCATCTTCTCTCTTGAAATTCCCCCATCGTCACACTCTTCTGATTTGCTTATGGGTTTGTTTGTCCTCTTTGTTCCAACTTCAAAAGATTGTATTCCTCAAGGCTTACTCCTAAACCCTCTTCTCTTTCCATGTGGAATCTTAGCCCCCAGGAAATCTTGTCCACAGGATGGATGAGATTTAAATATCATTAATTCAATGTGGGTTCCCTGTGTCTCCTCTTCCACAAGTTCCAGGTTCCTATGTCCAATTAAGAACTCAACATCTATTTTAATTAACCATTTGTTGTTTTGGGGGAGGGGTGAGAACATTTAAGTTCTACTCTCTTAGTAGTATATACAATTTCAATTATACAATATAGTGTTGTAAACTATATTCACGTTATACCTTAGATCCTTCGACCTCATTCATTATATAAATGAAAGTTTGTACTCTTTTACAAAGTTTTTCCTATTTATTCCACCCCTTATCCCTTGTCAACCACCTTTCCATTCTCTGTTTCTATGGACATCTGCTCTTAGCTATCACATAAATATCTCAAATTTAACATGTCAGAATGGAACACTTGATTTTCCTTTATGCATTCTTCCCTCAATCTTTCCCACCTTAGTGAAAAGCACTACATCTATCTTGGTGCACTGGAAAAAAAAACATAAAAATCATCTTATGCCTCTCTAACTCCTTCTCGGGTGCTTTCTAATACACCTCCAAAATAGAACCGGGTTCTCTTTGTTTCTGTTTCCACTCCCTCCATCCATCTCTCCCCTAAGCAAGCACAAAAGTACTATAACTCTTCTCATTACTTCCTCTGTTGTTTCTTCTAAACCATTCTCCACAAAGCAGCCAGAGTAATACTTTAAAAGTGTAAATCATATTATATCACTCTCTCACTTAAAAGTTTTAATTTGCTTTTAGCTGCATTTAGAATAAAACTTGCATTTCTCATTATACTGCTAAGCATGACATGATCTGACCATGGTCAGGCCAACCCTCTGGTTTCCTGTACCTTGATAAACTTATTTTTAGTCACTTTGGCTTCTTTCATTTCTTGGATACATCAGTCTTGCCTTGGCCTCTTTCCATTTCTTTGGAATGAGAATGTGTGCGTTTCTGTTTCTTTTAATGGCTGGCTCCTTCTTCTGCTTCATCTCTCAGCTTTAAGTTCTTCTTCCCAGAAAGGCTTCCTCTGAACATGCTGTGTCTGAAGCAATCACTCTCCTTCCCCCATTATGCCATATATACTCCTACAGATTTCATTTATAACAATTCCAAATTCTGTACTCATTTATATATTCTTATTTTCTGTCTCCAATATTGTAGTGCATGGGAGTCAGAGAAATAAAGGAAAAATCAGGGTATCTCAGGTCTAGCACTGCTTCTACTACATATTATTTTCCTGATAAATACGCTAGTACAATGAATTATTTATTATTGATTTATTACATGCCTGGCACTCTGTGAGGAGCTGGAGAATCAGCAGTGAACAGCAGTTTACTGTCTTATGCAGACTGTTGATAAGTAAAAGATCAATTCAGATCCTGTGCGCCCCAAAAGGGGCCAGTTTCAAGTGTTAGTCATTCCCTTGAAACTGGGTAAGACCTGAATCCAGTTCTAGACAGAAGCTCTTAACTGATCTGGCAGCTTCTGCTTCCTGACTCTCTTCAGAATCTAACTGCTATATAGTGAGACACTTAATCCTTGGGGATAATCCACATTTAAGTGTTCCAGTCTGAGGTCAAGCCATGTGAGTAAACTCTGGGATATCTTGGTTGAGCCAAGCCTTCAGATGACTCAGATGACTGTCTGATTGTAACTGCAGGAAAGATCTCAAAGGAGAACTACCCAGTTGAAGTCAGCGAACTCAAAGACAAAGAGACAATGATAGTTGTTGTAAGCCACTATGTTTTAAGTTAGTTTGTTATGTAGCAATGGATAACTGCAATAGTGACTACAGGCAAAATTCTGAGGTACTGCAGGTTCAATTTCAGATTACTGCAATAAAGCAAATGCTGCAATAAAGTGAGTCACACGAATTTTTTGGTTTCCCAATGCATATAAAATTTATGTTTACACTGGACTGTAGTTATTAAGTGTGCAATAGCACTATGTCTTAAAAGTGTACATACCTTTATTCAAAATACTTTATAGATTAAAAGTGCTAACCATCATTTGAGCCTTCAGCAAGCCATAAGCATTTTGCTGTTTGCTGAAGGGTCTTGCCTGCATGTTGATGGCTGCTGACTGATCAAGACTGTGGCTACTGAAGTTTGGGGTGGCTGTGGAGACAACAGTGAAGTTTGCAGCATCAAATGACTCTTCCTTTCATGAATTGTTTCTCAATGGTATGCAGTGCTGTTTGATAACATGTTACCCACAGTAGAACTTCTTTCAAAATTGGAGTCAATCCTATCAAACGCTGTCATTGCTTTATCAACTAAGTTTATGTAATATTGTAAGTCCTTTGTGGTCATTTTAACAATCTTCACAGCATCTGCATCAAGAGTAGTTTTTGCCTCAAGAAATCACTTTATTTGCTCACCTATAAGAAGGAACTCCTCGCCCATTCAAGTTTTATCATGAGATTGTAGCAATTCAGTCAATTCAAGCTCCAGTTCTAATTCTAGTTCTCTTGTTATTTCCACCACATCTTCAGTTGCTTCCTCCAATGAAGTCTTGAACCCCTCAAAATCATCCATTAAGGTTGGAATCAACTTCTTCCAAACTCCTGTTAATGTTGATATGTTGACCTCTTCCCATGAATCAGGAATATTCTTAATGGCATCTAGAATGGTGAACCCTTCCCAGAAGGTTTTCAATTTAGTTTGCCCAGATCCATCAGAGGAATCACTATATGTGATAGCTACTGTATTATGCAATGTATTTCTTAAATATTAAAACTTGAAAGTGGAAATTATTCCTTTATCCATGGGCAGCAGAATGGATGTGGTGTCAGCAGGCATGAAAATAACACTAATCTTGTTGTACCTCTGGATCAGAGAGCTCTTGGGTGACCAGGTACATTGCCAATGAGCAATAATTTTTTGCAAGGAATCTTTTTTTTTCTGAGCAGTAGGTCTCAAGAGTGGACTTAAAATATTCTGTAAACCATGTTGTAAACAGGTGTGCTGTCATCCAGACATTGTTTTTCCATTTAGAGAGCAGAGGTCAAGTAGATTTAGCATAATTCTTAAGGCCCTAAGATTTTCACAGTGGTAAATGAGCATTGGCTTCAACTTAAAGTCACAGCTGCATTAGCCCTTAACAAGAAAGTCAGATTGTTCTTTGAAGTTTTGAAGGTAGGCATTGACTTTTCCTCTCTAGCTATGTAAGTCCTAGATGGCAACTTCTTCTAATGGAAGGCTGTTCTGTCTACATTAAAAATCTGCTATTTAGTGTATCTACCTTCATTAATTCTCTTAACTAGATTTTCTGGAAAATTTGCTGCAGCTTCTACATCAGCACTTGCTTCTTCACTTTGTACTTTGATGTTATGGAGATGCCTTCTTTCCTTAAACCTCATGAAACAACCTCTGCTACCTTCAAACTTTTCTTCTAGAGCTTTCTCCCCTCTCTCAGCCTTCACAGAATTGAAGAGAGTTAAGGCTTTTCTCTGGATTAGGCTTCGGCTTGAGGAAATATAGAGGCTGGTTTGATCTTCTATCCAGACCACTGAAACTTTCTCCTTACCAGCAATAAGGATGTTTCACTTTCTTATCATTCATGTGTTCACTGGAGCAGTACTTTTAATTTCCTTCAAGAACTTTTCTTTTACAGTCACAACTAGAGGCCTAGTTTTTGGCCAATCTCGGCTTTCAAAATGCCTTCCTCACTAAACTTACTCATTTCTAGCTTTTAATCTCAAGTGAGGAAAATGTGACTCTTCTTTTCACTTGAACCCATTGTAGGGTTACTAATTGGCTTAATTTCAATATTGTTGTGTCTCAGGGACTAGGAAGGCCTGAGGAGAGGGAGAATAATGGGGAAACAGCAGGTCAGTGGAGCAGTCAGAACACATACATTTATCCATTATGTTTACCATCTTATATGGACATGGTTCGTGGCATCCCAAAACAATTGCAATAGTAATGTCAGGGGCTTCCCTGGTGGCGCAGTGGTTGAGAGTCCGCCTGCCGATGCAGGGGATACGGGTTCGTGCCCCGGTCTGGGAAGATCCCACATGCCGCGGAGCGGCTGGGCCCGTGAGCCATGGCCGCTGAGCCTGCGCGTCCGGAGCCTGTGCTCTGCAACGGGAGTGGCCACAACAGTGAGAGGCCCGCGTACCGCAAAAAAAAAAAAAAAAAAAAAAAAAAATAGTAATGTCAAAGATCACTGATCACAACCTAAGGCAGGACAGGAATAAAGACGCAGATGTAGAGAATGGACTTGAGGACATGGGGAGGGGGAAGGGTAAGCTGGGATGAAGTGAGTGAGAGAGTGGCATGGACTTATATACACTACCAAACGTAAAATAGATAGCTAGTGGGAAGCAGCTGCATAGTACAAGGAGATCAGCTCGGTGCTTTGTGGCCACCTAGAGGGGTGGGATAGGGAGGGTGGGAGGGAGACGCAAGAGGGAAGAGATATGGGGATATATGTATATGTATAGCTGATTCACTTTGTTATAAAGCAGAAACTAACACACCATTGTAAAGCAATTATACTCCAATAAAGATGTTTAAAAAAATCACTGATCACAGATCACTAAACAAATATAATAATATTGAAAAATTCTGAAATATTACAGAAATTACCAAAACATGTCACAGAGACACAAAGTGAGCAAATGCCATTGGAAAACAGTGCCGTCAGACTCACTGCATGCAGCCTTGCCACAGGCCTTCAATCTGTAAAGAAAGCAACATCTGTCAAGCACAACAAAATAAGGTGTGCCTATACATTTTTTACTGTAGTATTATTAGGCTGTACTTGCTAATAGCATAATAGGAAAAGAAAAAAAATGTTATTGCTTAACCGAGGACAATTGAGGCTGAAGAAAACACTCATATCAGCCTCACATTGCTTTGTGGAAACTCAGGTTTATTTAATACCTCTGAAGACAACTATCCATGCATCAGTCTACTCATCCAACCATTCATTCAATCATTCTCCCAGCTCTCCATCCATTTGTTCTTCCATCCATCTACTCATCACGCCACCAACCCATTCATTTAATATTATGGAGCTCTTAACTCTAAAGCAAGCCCTTTAATAGACAATAAGAAGGCACAATTGAAAGAAAGAAGATTTTTGCTCTCAAATAGAATCTGTCTCATTGGAAAAATATTATATAAAACAAAATTTCAGACAGGCTGTGAGAGTTATAAAAATGGAAGATGCAATTTTTTTGTTGTTGCTGTTTTATTTTTTAGTATTTTTGCAAACAGTTATTTCCCCTAAAGTCTTAGATAGTTCTCAGTTACACCAGAACCTCAAACACACTTCTCTCTTCTCCCTATCTACTGGAAAAAACAAGTCTTGACTGATAATAGGAAATAGTTGTGAATCTACTGAGGAAGATGGCCTGCTGTGGGCACTAAGTCTGGAAACAGAACAGAGTAATTGAAAAACAGAGTGTGTGCATCACCCCTTTATCCACCACCCTACAAGAAATTCCAGCAGATACAGGAGAAAAGGAGTCAGAAAAATAAGGTAATGACTGTCCGGTTGCCTATAGATACATCAGGTGCCCTATCCACATCAATTATAATTTCTAACTTTTTATCAACATTTATTTACTTAACTTTATATGTACACAGCTTATAGCTAATCAGTACCAAATATTAAAGTAGGTGAGTTATTTGGTAACAGTATGTCTACTTGACCAATGTAGGCTATATAATATAGTTGATAATAATTTGGGAGTCATATACAGTATAACTGTAATGTATTATAATTAATATATACTATAATATTATGTAATATAAAATATATAGAATATATAATATACCATATATTATATATGATATATATTATTCTTTATTATATATATTACATATAATATATATATAATAATTATATATTATTCTTTTTTCAGATTCTTTTCCTGATAGGTTATTGCAAGTTACTGAGTATAGTTCCCTGTACTATACAGTATGTCCTTACTGGTTATCTATTTTATATAGTACTGTGTATATGTTACTCCCATCCCCCTAATTTGCCACTCCTGCCCTATTCCCCTTTGGCAACCATTAGTTTGTTTTCTATGTCTGTGGGTCTATTTCTGTTTTGTAAATAAAGAACTCATCAAATCTTGAAGTCCTACTTCCAATGCTACAGTCTCCATCAGTGCCTTATGTTGTAAAATGTCACAAACTTTGCCCATGGAGATAACATCCCAGAGATATGGCAGTGACAAGAGAAAGAAGAAAGGACATGAGTTTCCTCCAGAGACTCATCAAAGAGTTTAATAAAAAAAAAATCTATTGAGATAACTAATGAGTGAGAAATTGCGGGGAAGAGAACACTTGTAGGACTGGGGAGAAGAGTGGGAATAAGGACACTGAATTCCTCAAACTGTATGATAACGGAGTGTAGGAGCATGTACAGTGGAAGTGAGAAGTGGGCAGCACAGCCCCAAACACTGCAAAACATTTGATGTTAAATATCACTTGCCTATGTCCTCATTGCTTGAGGACTCTAAATATGCTTGCCCTGTACCCATAAACTGCAGATGAATCTTTACTACATGCTTTGAAGGATGCCTGCACTTTTACTCAGAAGTTTCTCTGGAGTTGTTCTTTTTTGCCTCTGCCAGTAATTTCATTCCATTTCCCCAGATTTGCCTTCAACGTTAAGAGCCACTTCCCCCAAAGTCCCTTCTTCCTTTGGCAAAATCCCTTGTCTGAGACTGAGTTGCCAAATGTGCTCTGTCTAGTTAGTACATACCCAGAGCAATATCATTCTGATAATTGGATAACTTGCAATTGCACCTAGCTATGTGTGCCGTTGTAAGTAGTACATGCAACTCACTGTGAGATTCCAATAATCCCAAACTAATCCTTCATTATAATTTATAAATTCTGAGCACTACATAAATGTATGTTAGATTGCCATGATTTTCATGGTAACCCTCTCAAAAGAGCTATGTCAGGCCACTATGTCACTGCCCCTGAAAGATATCTTTGCACATCAAGAAGATGGCATACATTACAAAAAATCAATACAAATAGAGAATTAACAAGAGACTGACACAAATTTTATCTTCATAACTGTACCCTCACACTTTATAAAGCTAAAAATGGAAGGTTAGGCAAGTCACTCATTTTTTTAAGGATTTTCCTTTTATACGTGCATTTGTGGCATAGCAGCTTAGTGTCAGCTGCTCCATTTTCCCCTTGGTGGCTAAATTTAGGAAGTTTACATCTTTTCTTGCAATATTTTTGTTGATTCATGAGAAAAAAAAGTGATCACAAAAATTACCAAATTTACTTTCTTCAGATCCAGCACTCAGATACTGTTTACAAACTTAAATAGTAAAAGTTCCTGAAGAAAGTCAGTTTCTTAATATGGTTTGAGCAACTGAAAGAAGAGATGTAATGAAAGTTATCTTTCAACTTTGCTACTCTTACTAACTCTGATGAACCCAATAATAAGTGACATAAGTTTACCCAGTTGGACATAAATGTCTCTACTATACAGGCAAGACGAAACCATCCCTATGACCTAAATTCAGTCTCACCTGCATTATACAATCAAGGAACATGCTGATAACAGCAGCAACAAAACAGTTTTTCTTATACCTGGCAAATCAACACTGACCAACTGGCTCCCAGGTGTTCGTGCAGCCGCCAGAAGCCATATTATAACTAAATCATCTGTCTCTGAATCACAGAAACCCTTAATAAACAGCACTGGAAACTTCTGGTCACCTTTGGGAGCTTTATGAAAATACCATCTCAAAAATATTTTCAATTAGTTCTTACATCGATGGTAAGTTCAGTGGGGCTCACCTGACAGCAGGAACAAAGGTAGAAAATTCTCAGGAAGATGATCCCAAGAGTATAGCTTGATGTAAAGATTTTAGAGGCTTTTTTCATGCCCATAAAATAAATAAATATGTTATAATATGATCCCCAGGTAAAAGAAGAAACACTTTTTAAAGTTTAATCATAGCTCTGGGTTCTGAAATTAAGGAACACAGGAAATGAGCATTATGGATTCTAAACGACATTGCACAGTCCTTTTTAAGCTTCAGTTGACATATTTCTGTGTAACCTCCAACACTGTTCTGTAACTGAAAACACAGCATGGAGGCAATATGGAGACTCTATGGAATATGGAATGCCAGTAGGTGCACAGAAGTTTGCTTTATTTTTGGCAGCGCCGATCCTAGTTCCCCTACCAGGGACTGAACCCAGGCCCACGGCAGTGGAAGTGCCAAATCCTTACCACTGGACCACCAGGAAATTCCCACATTGAATATTTTATAAAAAAACTGTATGTCCCTGGAATTTCTTCATGTTTCATTTCATTAAGAATTCTAACTTGAAAATCAATGTAAGTCTCTGATTGAGTTCTAGAAACTCTAGTGCTAGGGGTCTAGTGATCGTCCTAGAAAGTGATATATTAAGTTAACAAGAATTTATCAATCACATTACAAGTAGCAGGCAACATCAAAGATACTAGGAATATAGAGTGAATAAGACAAAATAAATGCATGTCCTTAAGGAGCTTACATTCTAATTGATATAAAATGAGTTGCATAAGATATTTGTACATAAGATGATGATAAATACTATGAAGATAAATAAAACCTGGAAGGAGAGAAGGAGTGCTGGGGAGAGAAGGAAGTTTGCAGTTTTAAATAAGGTTTCCTTGGGAGTGTTCACTGGAAAGGTGAGCTGAGCAAGGGTTGAAATCATGTAGATGTCTGGAGAAAAGCATTCTAGGCAGAGGGAACAGCAAGTGCAAAGTCCTGAGATAGGACCCTGGCTGGTATGACTAAGAGCAGCAAAGAGCCAGTGGAAAGTTTTGGGAATAAGCAAGGGTACGGGAGGAATAACCGACGAGGGTCTTGTGAGCCATTTGCTAGATGTTAGCTTTTATTCTGAGTGAGATGGGAAGGAGAGATGTGGTTTGACTGATGTTTTCAGGAAATACTTCGGTTGCTGAGCTAAGAATAGGCAGGAAGCAAGGGCAGAAATAAGGGCACTCAGAAGGCTATTGAGATGAGAGAATAGGGTAGCTAGTACCAGGATTTTAGCAAGAGGTGGTAAAAAGTCGTCATATTCTGCATACTTTGAATGATTGGATGTGAGCTGTGAAAGAAGGAGAGGAGTAAAGAACTCCAAAGTTTTTGACCTGGATAACTGGGAGACTGGAGTTGCCATTTACAGAGAGAAGGAGAATCAAGGCCAGAGTTGCCATTTACTGAAGGAGAATCCAATTCAGGAGTGGAGAGGAGAACAGGAGTTTGGACTGGACATAGTAGGCTTGCTCTAACTGTTGATACTGAACGATAAGAAATCCAGGTGAAAAAAAAAAGAGAAATCCAGGTGAGAGACATAAATCTGGTTCTCACAGGAATGAAGATGGTCTTTAAAGATAGGACCTGGGTAAAAATAAAAGGTAAAGAGAAGGAGTCCTGGAGCACATCAACTTTCAAAGGTTGGAGAAAAGAGAAAGGATAAGTAAAAAAAAAAGAATGAAGAAGGAAAAGTGAGGTATGAGGGAAAGTGCAAGCATGGATTGAGTCACTGAAGCCAGGTGAAGAAAACATTTCAAGGAGGTGATACAGATCAACTCTGTCTAAAAATGCTGATAGGTTAGTATGAGAGTCATTGGATTTAACACTGTAAAGTCATTGGTGAACTTTACAAGAACAATTCCAGTGGATGGTTCGGGAGAAAATAAGCAAAGGAGAGCAGGAGTCAGCAAATGTACATAAATTTTAAGAAGTTTTGCTACCTAAGGCATAACAGAAATGAGATGATCCCTAGAAGTAGATGATGGGAAGATGGGTCAAGAAAAGGTTTTGTTTTGTTTGAAGATGGAGAAATAATAGCATGTATGTATGTGGATACAAATGATCCACTTGGAAGCTTTATCAAGTCA
This sequence comes from Hyperoodon ampullatus, assembly GCF_949752795.1. Lineage (NCBI taxonomy): Eukaryota > Metazoa > Chordata > Mammalia > Artiodactyla > Ziphiidae > Hyperoodon > Hyperoodon ampullatus. The sequence continues at coordinate 6,025,457 of NC_136925.1, forward strand.
GTGAGCGAGAAATATCTGATACGTTCTAATAAATGCTACCCTTCTTGCCCAAGCATAGCCTGGCCCACTGAACCATCAATTGCTAATGAAGAACAAAAAATCTTTAACACATTTTTACAATACAAAATTGAGAGTATAAATGACCCATTCCTGTTTTTCAGTATGCTTACTCAAATATTCATCTTCGTTGATTATCATTTTGGCCAAAAATTTTCCCACTATTTCTCTTATCACCATGAGCAACTTGCCTGATGAGCATACTTCAAACAAATTCTTCCCAAATATTTTATATATTCAAAAAGGCCCATCTCATAGGAGTTTTTTATCAGGAACCCTCTCTAAGACGATAGTTTCTAGAAAAAGGAGCAGTTACTTTTAAGAGCTAGATATTACTGAGGAAATGCAGGAATAGAGGGAATCAATCCTAAATGAGCAGTAGAATCACAGGGAAGCTTTTAAAACACTGATACCTTAGATTCATCTTCGGATATTCTGAGCTTTACGTGGTTTTGAATGGGACCTTGGCATCTACATTTTTAACAGCTCTCCAGTGGATTCTAATGAACAGTATTTAAGAACCACTGTTCTTTTTTTTTTTAACATCTTTATTGGAGTATAATTGTTTTACAATGGTGTGTTAGTTTCTGCTGTATAACAAAGTGAATCACTTATACATATACATATGTTCCCATATCTCTTCCCTCTTGCATCTCCCTCCCTCCCACCCTCCCTATCCCACTCCTCTAGGTGGTCACAAAGCACCGAGCTGATCTCCCTGAGAACCACTATTCTTGGCACACATTTTCTTTTTTTTTTTTTTATTAGTTTCTGCTTTATAACAAAGTGAATCAGTCATACATATACATCTGTTACCACATCCCTTCCCTCTTGTGTCTCCCTCCCTCCCACCCTCCCTATCCCACCCCTCCAGGCGGTCACAAAGCACCGAGCTGATCTCCCTGTGCTATGAGGCTGCTTCCCACTATCTATCTACCTTACGTTTGGTAGTGTATATATGTCCATGCCTCTCTTTCGCTTTGTCACAGCTTACCCTTCCCCCTCCCCATATCCTCAAGTCCATTCTCAAGTAGGTCTGTGTCTTTATTCCTGTTTTACCCCTAGGTTCTTCATGACATTTTTTTTCTTAAATTCCATATATATGTGTTAGCATACGGTATTTGTCTTTCTCTTTCTGACTTACTTCACTCTGTATGACAGACTCTAGGTCTATCCACCTCATTACAAATAGCTCAATTTCGTTTCTTTTTATGGCTGAGTAATATTCCATTGTATATATGTGCCACATCTTCTTTATCCATTCATCTGATGATGGACACTTAGGTTTCCATCTCCGGGCTATTGTGAATAGAGCTGCAATGAACATTTTGGTACACGTCTCTTTTTGAATTATGGTTTTCTCAGGGTATATTTGGCACACATTTTCGATTGTCATCCTTTAAGCAATCTTTCCAGTTCTGAGGTTTAGTGGCAGGGAACAAAGAACAGTGCAAAGTGGGCTCAGGAGGCAGTGCAGTGGGATAGGGTCTCTGGTTCCGGAAGGACATTTATCTCAGTAAAAGTCTTATGGGTCCACCTTAAACAAGCTTGTGATTATCTAAACTGCTCTTAACAACTGTTCTTCTTCTCAGCTCAGTTCTTCCAAACCTGTTTAAATGTAAGATTCATGTGCTAAAGCATGGGCTGAGACTATCTATCTATCCATACTATTATATCTTTCCATACTACTTATAGAAAGTAATTTGTATTTATACGACCCAGTCGAGCAGAAGCCGGAACACATAAGTAAGGCTTCCTTGGGATGCTATGACCCTGTGTATAAATGGCTTGCTTAATTTCTTGTTTCTGTCTTTCTTTTCCTATGTTACTCTAACCGGATCTTGGCCTCCTTTAGCCTATTATTTTCTACTTGTATGGTTTTTTCTACATTCATTTTTATCCTTCTCTGCCTTTCTCTTCATTTTGTGGTATCTTATTTCACTTTTCTTTATCATGTGGGCAATAGGTGGAATAGAGGGATGGAAGAGAAGATATATTCTAGGAATGCAGCATCTTGGAAGGTCCTTACTATCATTTAGAAAGCACTTCAAAAAGAAAAGAGGTGCTAAAAATTATCTATCAGAGCAAGAAATCCTAAAAAATACATTGCAATGCAGTTGCATCATTTACTCAAAATGAAGAAACTAAAAAGTATAAAATCACATACACCATAAATTCATACAAATTTTAAATGTACAATCTACTTATTCATTAGAGAATATTATCACCTGACTCTATTTAAAAAATTGTAATGGTGGTCCTCTGCATTTTAAGGTACCGGCATTCTCTTGGAAGAATAACTAATGATGTATCCACAGTGTAATCAAGAATCAGGCTTTTAGATCCAGTGTATGTATAAACAACATTCTTTAAAAGAAATTATTTGATAAAGAGAAAAAATCATGCATTACCATCTACTGTACCTAGCTCTCAGTCCTATACACATATTAATTTAGTACTTACTAAATATTAGTAAATTAACAGAGCTTTATAATAATTCTTAAAGAATTTAGATAAAAAAAATTTTAAATCCCCTTTAACTAGACAATATCACATCTCTATGATACATCAGACTGTTTTCAAAACCAGTGAGACTTTTGGAGAAATTGCTAGAAAACTGTAATATCATTTAACTCATTGAAATAACTTTATTAAACAGGTTGATTGCATATCAGAAACCATAGACATCAGCTGATTTAGGATGAATCCAAACAATATAAAAATGGTTCTAGGGGACAGGAAAAAGCATAGCTAATTGAGTTCCACAAAGGAAATTATCATCATGATTCCAATTGAGGTAATTGTTTCATCTTTTGCCAACACTATTAGGAAGTTCAAGTGAATTTGTGAAAAGAATCATAGCTAATCAACAGTGAATTACAAAATATTAGTCCTTTTTTTCCACTTATATAACTTAGTCAATATTTTAATGGTCAATGGACTTTCAAAATTTGGGTCTCCTACATAAAAATACTGAGGAATTTGGAGCCATTTGAATTTAAGCCTTAAAAGAGTTAGCTCATTACCTTACATAAAGTTATTGTGTCCAATACAGGATACCTCAATGTCTAATAAAAAGGATCCTACAACAGGTATACATCTTGGACACATTCAATTATATGTTCTCAATTGTTATTTATTTATTTAAACATCTGTGTCCCTGGTATTTTGTGAGTTTCTTGAAAATAGAGTTTATTCAAATCTTTATCCCCAGTATCTAAGACAGTGAACATACGTAGGAGGCAGTTGATAAATGTTTGTATATCAAATTTCTTAGTTGCTTGGCACAAAAGGACTACAGTGTTTTAAATTTTGTTTCCATATATGGAATACAAAAAGCCATTTTCTATTAATCATTCTCCTCAATGGGTAATCCTGGAGCAAGTCCTCAATCTCTGGTCCATGAGATTTATATAGTCCTAGAATGTTTCTAGTCATGTCATTTGGCCTAAAGAATGTTTTTTTTTTTTTTTTAACTGTAGTTAGCAGGTGGCAATGCTTGCAGTGGTAGCAATGGGAGAAGTGCAGCTCTTATTTTATTCTACAACTGCTTCATACTCTATGCCAAGACATAAATCCTGCACTCATTCAAGTTCGTGAGTCTTACCTCCTGCAGTCCAGAATTTTAGAATTGAAAGAGCCACAGTAATATATCTACCTAGCTCAGAGTCTAGAAAATGTCTGTGTGATTCTATAAGAATATGTGGCATATATTAATTTTGAAAAAAATCATTGCATTTTTCTATTGCTGCATACAAATTTCCACAAATGATGTGGCTTAAGATGGCACACTTTTTGTATGTTTCTGTGGGTCAGGAGTCCAGGAACAGTTTTATTGGACCCTTTGATACGGGTCTCACAAGGTAGCAATCTAGAAGTCATCTGGGTTGCAGTCCTTTCTGGAGTTGGAAGTCTTCCTCCAAGCTCACACAACTATTGTCAGAATTCAGTTCCTTGCAGTTGTAGGACTGAGGTCGCTTTCTTGCTGGCTATAAGCCAGCTGCTGCTCAAGGTCATTTAGAGACGCACAGTTCCTTGCCATGTGATGCTCTCACAGGCTGTCTCATAGCATAGCACTTTACTGCTTCAAGGCCAGCAAGAGAATCTCTCTCTTCATTAAGGGCCTCCTTTTTTAAAGGACTTTCATATGATTAAGTCAAGCCCATTCAGGATAATCTCCTTTTTGATTAACTCAAAATCGACTGACTTAATTATACCTGCAAAATCCCTGACCTTTGCCGTGTAACATAACCCAGTTACAACTGTGACACCCTATCATACTCAGAGGGAGGCCAGAAATCTTGGGGACCATCTTAGAATTCTGCTCCCATAATGATACACATGTCTCAGGCAATCTTGTTTCCCAGAATGCAAAAGTGTGTTGGTATATATATGTATACATGTATACTTATACAGTACATAAAATATGTAATACATATTATATTAGTTTCATTTAAAATATTACATGTACTTTTATACACATATATATGTAGGTATACATTTGTAGGTATATATACATATATTTTCCCCTTCTACTTCTCTCTCTTCTACTTGTCTTTCTCATCTTTCTCCTCTTTTCTCCTTCCTCTCCTTCGGTTTTATTTTTTTTTTTTATCAATTAAATACAAACTAAATCTGCATGAATTTACAACAAGTAAGAGACTATCATGATTATGAGAAACTGGGCTGAGGTTTTCAATTTCATCCATAAGACAGCATTTTATGGAACAGTGTGTTTGCACATTATAAATGAGATGAAGTTTACTTTTGCCATTACAGAGCTCTCTAGAAAAGAAACCAATGTATCCTTCTAATAGTGCTTGATTATATAAAGGAAAATACACCATGTGTAAGCCAATTTCCTTAGGGAAATTAGGGACATTTTTAGAGGATTCACAATAAAGTAAAATAAACGTTTGATAGAGCCAATTCTCTACTTTGTTCAATTTTTAAAAATCCTGTTTTAAGAAACTATATTAAAGTGACTTTGCTCAATGTATTTATCTAATGGATTTTCTCAAACTTGCAAAGCTTGAGAATAAGATGAGTAAGAAAGTGAACCATGAGATTTTGTTATCTAATCAGACATTTAAAAATCATTTTATTTGTAATATTCAGGAGTAGGAATTAAAGGGAAGATTTTGCAGGGTTCTTACCTTGAGATGGCGAGAAAAGCAAAATATACATCATAAACTGGGCCACTGAGGGGTCCAAAGGAAGGAACACCACTCAGCGAGTCTGAAGTCCTGGTTAAAGGCCAGTTCTACTATTAACCAGTTCTGTCAACTTAGACAAAATATTACTTTCTTCACATATGAATTATGAATAATAGTCACTTCTCTGTCCATTTCTCAAGGTTATTGTAATTAACCACTATGATTTAATGAAAAGAGCACAGAAATACATTTCATAGAATACTGGTATAGTTTTACCACTTTCTAGCTATGTGGACTTGGGCAAGTTATTTATCTAATCTTAACCTGAACTCCTTTCTATGGAAAAGAATACCCTCATGGAAAAGAATACCTAGTCTCAGGGTTGTCTTAAGGATTAAACAATTTCTATAAACAAAGTAGATAATTTGTAAGTGGTGTCTATTATTAGGATTATTAATTTAAAATATCAAAAATGTAAAATGCAGTTATTAATAACCTATATTTACAGAGATCCCCCAACTAGAGCAAAGGATGACTAGTAGAATTTATTCTGCATGTGCCGAGAAGACAAGCTTTCTCATTCTCCCACCAACTTCATTTCTTTATATCAGATCCAAATGCATGAAGTAAGAAAGACTGGGCAGTGGTTAGAATTTTTTCTGTGATCAACAGGGAACTATATCCAATATCTTGCAATAAACTATAATGGAAAATAACTGAAAAAAAAATATAGATATATACGTATATATGTATAACTGAATTGCTTTGCTGTACACCTGAAACTAACACAATATTTTAAATCGACTATACCTCAATAGAAAACACTACAGAAAAAAACTAATAATAATTCATATATATGAACTTTAGAATTAATATTTTATTTCATCATTGTTTCATAATATTACGATCAATAGTCTATACTGATTTTATTGTACACTATAAGGAATAAATGTTTGGATCACCTTTTCTCCCAAAAAACATTTTTTAAATGTTTTGTGACTTATTCATTCTTTCTAGGTCACTGTTACATCAGGTTTAAAAGCAGGAAGATTTATCCATGCTGTTATATTTTGCATGCTATAACTTGTAAAGAATTATTTTAGTAAGAAGGAATTCACCTTTTATTCCAAGTTTGCACAAAATGTGCTTTAGAAAACTCATTTTCATAGTGATCAGAGTGATCCTCTGACAGATAACAGACAACATGTTAATATCCAGGTAACAAGGGGAAAGAAAATAATTCTGAGTCTACATTTTTGAACTGAGGCAGGGGAACCCTTCCAGTCCAAAGTGGTTTGCATATTTTCAGCATGGAAACTTTTGCTATAAAACCTTCATTGAAATTCTTTCTTAAAACCTAAATTGCTTCTAAAGAAGATTAAAGATATCTACTCTCTTACATTCCCACTACTCGGTTTTCAATGAAAACAAATCTCAGACTCAATTCTACCACATATACTGCCATTTGTAAGTCAAATCCTTATTAATAAGCAGGCACAAAACCCCTCATACAACCTGTTCCTGTCAGCTTGATGAAGTCTCAGTTCTCTGTTTTGTGAGATTAAGCAACGCCTTTTTGCATAAAAGATTTTCTTGCTCAGCAATATTTTAGAAGCAAGATTCAATTGATCTAATATTTGACAGAGCCAACACAATATTCTAATGTTCATAAGCATTCAGGAGTGGGATGACTGCATTAGAATCATGCCTTGAATGGCATTCAGAAAGGTGATGGGTAAAACGCTTCCCTGCCTCTATCATCCTATACAAGCAGTGACGGGAAGTCTAACATCGTTTACCAAGTTTACCAACCTGTATATGTTGAATACAACTAAATCCACACATAATTTATTTGCGTAGCCATTATGCTCATTAAAAAGCCACTAAATTCACCAGTGAAAATGCTCTTCTAACAACTATTTGCAAAGCCTCTGGTGTTTATCAGAGATAATGATGACTGAAACACTTGTAGTTGCCTTTCGGTTAAATGTTATCACCCTTCCTATGTGTAAAGTATTCCCTATTAGGAAAGCTAACTGCCTCTTGCGTAAAGTTGAATATATATGTATATATATCCTATCTCCTATGCTGAAATGTTTTAAAGCATATTTCCATAAGACTTAGAAGTGTGCATCTTCTATAAACTCTAGACTCATTGCATCAGCTGCCTACTAAGCATAATCAATATGGTTATGGTTCCTGTTAATTGGTTCCTGTTACTGCCCTTAGCCCAACCGTAGTCTATATCAATACCACAGACAGAGTGATATTGGTTCCTTTTGGAAGGAATTGAGAGCTGCTCAGAGTATGGATCAGATCCTATCATCCCTGTGCTCAAAACCCTTCAGTGACTTCTCATCTCATGGGGAGTGAAACCGAACCTCATCACTAAATCCTCAAGTCCTCTGAGCTCTTGTCTCCTACTACCTTCTCCCTGCTCACTGCACTAGGGCCTCAGTGCCCCCCTTCATGGTTCCTCAATCATGCCAAGCATGCTTCCATCTCAAGGCTGTTGGACATGAAGTCTCTCTCTGCCAGGAGTTCTCATTCTCTTGATATACACATGGCCTTCTCCTTCACCTCCTGATGGGTTGTGCTAATATCAATAGTTTTCGGATGCTGCTGTGACCCATCACCACAAACTGTGGGTCTTAAAACAAAGGAAATCTATTCTCTCGCAGTTCTGGAAGGCAGAAATTCAAAATCAAGGGTCCAGAGTCAAGGTGTTGACAGAGCCACACTCCTTCTAAAGGCTTTGGGGAGAACCCCTTCTTTACCCCTTCCAGCTTCTGGTGGAAGCTGGACTTGTGTGCCCATCAATCAAATATCTGCCTCCCTGGTCACATTGCCTGCTCCCCACCTGTGCAAAATCTTCTCTGTCCCTCTCCTACAAAGACATATGTTATAACATCTAAGGTCCACTGGATAACCCAGGATTATCTTTAAATCCTTAACTTAAACTACTTCACCCACTCAGATAGCTATAATTTTTTAAGAAGATGGATAATAATGAGTGATAGAATGGATTTGGGAAAACTGGAACCTTCATATATTGCAGAAGGGAGTGTAAAATCGTATGGCCACTCTGGGAAACAATTTGGTCATTCCTCAAAAAGTTTAATATAAAATTATCACATGACCCAGCAATTCCACTCCTAGGTATACATCCAAAGGAATAAAAAACAAACACTCAAACAGATACTCATAAACAAATGTTCAATACAGTATTATTCATAATAGTCAAAAGTTGGAAACAACTCAAGTGTCAATCAACAGCTGAACAGATTAATAAAATGTAGGCCATAAACAAAATGAAATATTATTCAATCTTGAAAAGGAATAAAGTTCTGATACATACAACAACATGGATGAACTTTGAGAGCATTATGCTAAGTGAAATAAGCCAGACACAAAGTGGCAAATACTGTACAATTACATTTATATGAAATAATTTAGAATAGGCAAATTCATAAAGGTAGAAAGTAGATTAGAGGTTACTAAGGACTGGTGAGAGGAAATGGAGAGTTATTGCTTAATGGGTACAGAATTTCTGTTTGAATGGTGAAAATGTTTGGAACACATTTGTGATGGCTGTGAAACATGTAATTAAAAGTCACTGAACTGTACACTAAAAAATATATCTCAGATTTAATCTACTGGAAATTTTTTCACAGTGTATATTCACAGTATATTTAGTATATTTCTCTAAATCATATGTTTGTGTATGTATTAATGGATTTTACATACCCATTTTATTATTTATTACTTAATACTATTATTACATATGTATTTCCTCATGTATTCAAATCTTTCTGTTTATCCTAAGGTTAATGGTGACTTCAATTTTGCGAAAGGAATTAAAACCAAAGTAACTCCTAAATAACTAAAGGTTAAATTTACTCATAGAATATTTTTTCAAATTTTTTCTACCAATGGCAGCTGTAACCTCCAGAATTTCAGTATGATGCTTGAGATGACTGATACACCAAGTCTGGTGAAAATTGCAGTCTTTGTATTCATTCTTTTAAAAAGTGTTTATTTCTTAGGGAATTCACAATCTAACCAGGAAAATAACATAGCAATATTAATTGCTGTGTATTATTATATTCGCTTTAATAATAGACATGTAAACAAAGTGCTAGGGGGACACAGAGGTAGAAGTGGTTAAGTCAGCTTGGGAAGTTCAGGAAAGACACCACGCAGACAGTTAAAAGTACAGTCTAGGCAGAAGGGGGAGCATGAGCTAAGGAGCGGACTTATGGAAAGGTCTGGAATATTTAAGCAATGGATTACAAATTCCAGTAGCATTAGATCAGGATTACCCAGGCAGTTCGTTAATGGTGTGGATCCTGAGGCTCTATACCAGAGTCAGAATATCTGGGAGGTGGTCCCAGGAATCTTTATGTTAATATCCACTCATTTTGATTCTAATGCTCACTCACATTTGGGAATCACTGCTTGACAGACTGTGCCCAGTGCAGACAAGAAGCGAGAGAGACAGTGGACGCCATAAAATGAAAAGATCTGTGGGATGTCCAAAAAGAGACTGAATTTATCCTGCTGGTTTCTGACCAAGACTTGTCATTAATTCCAGCCAAGCTGGGCATTAAGAGCCCCAGGAGATGGGAGAGCAGAAAGAAAACAAGAGGAGGAAAGAGTCAGGATAGAGACCTGAGTGTTAAGTTATGCCTTCCCCTCCCCCACCAGCCAGGGGCAAGCTGTTTCTGCTACTTTAACTGTTTTGTGCCCTAGCACGGAGGGAGAACAATTTATTAGGAAAGACTTCTGCAATCAAAGCATTTTTCTTCAAGCTGTGAATCTGACTGCTATTCTTTGAGTCACACAGAAGCCTCTGCTGGTAAACATGGTCACTGTTTCTAGGAAGAAAATACAAGTCTATGATTTGAAAATTATGGGGGAAGAACACCTTTCTTCTACCAATCTGTAGAATAGCTTATATAAGTAAGAAAATACGTTGTATAAATGGGATATTCAGGAGAGGCCACTAACTTTGTACCTTTCACATATCAATTTTGACGGAGTAAGGAATCCATTACATATATATTTATATGTATATATATTTAATAATGTACAAAAATTCTTAGAGGAAGACAGCAACATTCCAACACCTATGGAGAATGTGTAAGATTTTCTAAATTTCTAAATATGTCATAAGTTAAAATGACGTCAGAACCTATTAGAAAACTAGCTGTTACCTGGAACTGCTCACTGCATGGTCTCTCAGCCTCAGCATTACTGACATTTGGGGCTGGAGAATTCTTTGCTGTGAGGACTGTCTTGTGTATTGTAGCTGTTCATCAGCATTCCTGGCCTCTACTTGCTAGATGCTGAGTTGTGTCAACTAAAAATGTCTCTAGACATTAGCAAATGTTCCTTGGGAAGAAGAGAGAAATCTCATCCCTGGTTGAGAACTGATGGCTTATTGGTAACATGTGAAGGTGAGATACTTCCTATAATTTCAAAATTATCTCCCACATTTAGAGTGTTCAAATCTAGCCCGGATCCAACTTAGGGAATAAATGTTCACTAAAGGCCACCAAATCTAATGATGATAATACACATGTAAATAATTATGACAGCCTAGATTAAATATCAAGGAGTTGAGCCTTGAAGACAGATTTTCATAAAAAGCTTAATGACACACCTTCCACTGATTTTTTCCAAGCATTAAATTGTATCCCAGGGCTTCCCTGGTGGCGCAGTGGTTGAGAGTCCACCTGCCGATGCAGGGGACACGGGTTTGTGCCCCGGTCCGGGAGGATCCCACATGCCATGGAGTAGCTGGGCCCGTGAGCCATGGCCGCTGAGCCTGCGTGTCCGGAGCCTGTGCTCTGCAACAAGAGAGGCCACAACAGTGAGAGTCCCGCGTACCGCAAAAAAAAAAAAAAAAAAAAAAAAATTTGTATCCAGTATCTTCAAAAGTTAATACTTCTCAAAACCATCAGCAATGTGTTCCTTTCGAGGCCCAGTGACCTACCTGGCCCATCGTAAATCCCTGTGGCTCCCAGAGATAGGATGGGGGTAGGCAACAAGCATCCTCTAGATATAATTTCTGTGCATTCTACAGACTCTCAGAAAATGTATGCAGTCAGGATCTTTGAACTCCAAATGTTGCTGATTCAAAGTGTCTCCTCTAATGTATGGCTCTGACCTATCCTTACAAAATTTGTCATTTCATTTTTTTCTGGTATGATTGTCCTTGAACCTAAAGGTAAATTTGGCTCCACAAAAGAATCTGGAAACTGACTGACCTCTCTAAGCATTCTAGTTTTACTTCTATAGATCTTATTTTACTTTTTTTCCTCTAAAGAGCATTAAATCTAACATACTTAGTTAAATTTGACAGTAAATACTGGCACCTTCCCAGTGTTCATAAATCCATTTCTAAATGTATTTTTAGTGACATGTTACTTGTGTAAAATTTATATAATCTATTTATGGGAACAACTTACCTCTCCAACAATAAGGGTATGGTTAAATAAATTACTCTACCTCCATATACAGTCATTTAAAAATCATAGTTGAGGAATCAAGATGGCAGAGTAGGAAGACCCTGAACTCACCTCCTTCCACGGGCATGCCAAAATCACAACTCCTTACAGAGCAACTATCTATGAGAATGACCCTTAGACCAGCAGAAGAAAAGTTTCTGCAGTTAAGGATATAAATAAGGAGCCACGTGAGACTGTTAGGAGGGGCAAAGATTCAGTCTAGTCAGGACTCACATGCCCAGGCTGGCAGCCCAGAAACAGGAGGGATATCACTACCACAGAGGTCCTCCATGAGAAGCAAGGGGTCTAAGCCCCACATTGGGTTCCCCTGCCTAAGGGTCCTGCACTGGGAAGATGAGCCCCCAGAACATCTAGCTTTGAAAATCATCAGGGCCTACGTTCGGGAGAGCCAGAGGGCTATTGGAAACAAAAACTCTGCTCTTACAGGGCACACACAAGATCTCACATGCTCTGAATCCCAGCACAGAGGCAGCAGTTTGAAAGGCACCTGGTCAGACCCACTTGATGATCATGGAAAGCCTTCTAGAGAGGCAGGAGGCAGCTGGGTCTCTGCCTGGCCACAGAGATGCTGGAAGAAGCCACTTTAAAGATGTTGTTCTACCATACTGACACCAGAGCAGGCAAGAGCGATTTTGGAATCCTCCCTCCAGCCTATTAATGACAAGGGTATGACTTGCCCACCAGAGGGCCCAGAACTGTATGTGGTATTGGGTCAGTTAGCTTGCAGGTGCCTGCCCTACCCACCAGCAATCTCAGGTCATGGATCATTGTCACCAGCTACCATAAAGGCCTGCCCCATCCACCAGCACAACCACAGAAACCGCACAAGGGAGAAAATCACAGCCGGCCAGGTCAAGGGCCAGCCTCACCTACCAGTGGGGCAAGAGTAGTCAGACCTGCCACAACAGAAGGGCACATACAGCCCATACATGGGACATCCTTAGAGTATCTACTTCTGGTAGCCAGAAGGGAGTGTGATGCTGGGCCTCAAAAGCCATCTCCTGTGTAAGGCTACTTTTCCAAGAATAAGTAATGTAGCCAATCTACCCAACATGTAGACGTGAACACAAAGAATTAGGCAAATGAGGAGACAAAGTTCTAAACAAAGGAAAAAGTAAAAATCAGAGGGGAAAAATAAATGAAATGGAGATAAGTGATCAACCCAATAAACAGTTCAAAATAATGGTGGTAAATGCTCACCAAACTCAAGAGAAGAATGGACAAACAAAGTGAGAATTTCAACAGAGTTAGAAAATATAAAAAATAACTAATTAGAGCTGAATAATATAATAACTAAATAAAAAAATATGCTAGAGGGAATCAACCATAAATTAGCTGATAGAGAGGAACAGATCAGTTATCTGGAAGACAGAGTAGTGGAAATCATCCACACTGAACAGGAGAAAGAAAAAAGATTTTTTTTAATGAGAAACCTCTGAAACAACATCAAGCGTATTAAGATTTGAATTATAGGGATTCCAGAAAAAAGAAGTGATAAAAGGGCAAAGAACTTATTTGAAAAAATAATAGCTGAAAACTTCCCTAACATGGGAGAGGAAACAGACATCCACATCCAGGAAGCACAGAGAGTCCCAAATAAGGTGACTCTAAAGAGATCCACAAAAAGACACATTATAATAAAATGGTAAAAACTAAATATAAATAGAGAATCCTAAAAGCAGCAAGAGAAAAGCAACTAGTTATGTGCAAAAGAATTCCCTGGGCTTCCTTGGTGGGGCAATGGTTAAGAATCTGCCTGGCAGTGCAGGGGACATGGGTTCAAGCCCTGGTCCAGGAAGATCCCACATACTGTGGAGCAACTAAGGCCATGCATCACAACTACTGAGCCTGCGCTCTAGAGCCCGCAAACCACAACTACTGAGACCGCATGCCACAACTACCGAAACCCATGTGCCTAGAGCCTGTGCTATGTAACAAGAGAAGCCACCACAATGAGAAGCCCATGCACCACAACAAAGAGTAGTCCCCACTCGCCATAACTAGAGAAAGCCTGTGCGCAGCAACAAAGACACAACACAGCCAAAAATAAAAATAAATAAAAATTTTTTAAAAATTCCCATAAGACTGTAAGCTGACTTTTCAGCACAAAGTTGGTAAGCCAGAAGGGAGTGGCACAATATATTCAAATTAATGAAAGGAAAAGCCTACAACCAAAAATACTCTACCCATCAGGGCTATCCCAAGGAGAGAGAAAGTTTTAAACACAAGCAAGAGATAAAAGACTTTAGTGCTACTAAACTAGCCTGACAAAAATTGTTAAGGCAACTTCTCTAAGTAGAAAAGAAAATTTCAGAGTTAGAAATAAAAATATATATATATAAATGGAAAAAATCACTGGTAAAGGCAAACATACAGTAAAGGTACTGGATCAAAAATTTACAAAGCTAGTAGGAAGGTTAAAAGACAAAATAGGGCTTCCCTGGTGGCGCAGTGGTTGAGAGTCCGCCTGCCGATGCAGGGGACACGGGTTTGTGCCCTGATCCGGGAAGATCCCACATGTCGCGGAGCGGCTGGGCCCGTGACCCATGGCTGCTGAGCCTGCACGTCCGGAGCCTGTGCTCCGCAATGGGAGAGGCCACAAAAGTGAGAGGCAAAAAAAAAAAAAAAAAAAAGACAAAATAAATAGTTAAGAAATACACAAAATAAAAAGATGTAAAATATTATGTCAAAAACATAAAACATGACAGGGAGTAAAAATGTAATGCTTTTAGAATTCACTTGAAACTATTAGAATTCATTTGAAACTAAGACATCATCAACTTAAAATAGATACCTGTACCTATATAGTTTGTTATATATAAACTTCATGGTGACCACAAACAAAAAACCTATAAAAGAAAACCAAAAGATGACAACTAAATATAGTCATCAAATTACAAAAGAAGAGAGCAAGATAAGTAAACAATAAACAATAAAAAACTGCAAAACAACTAGAAGACAATTAACCAATGGTAATAGGTACATACAGATCAATAATTACTTTAAATGTAAATGGACTAAATGCTCCAATCAAAGATATAAAGTGGCTGAATGGATTACAGAAACAAAAACAAAAACCAAGAACCATAATTATGTTTCCTACAAAAGACTCAATTCAGAACTAAAGACACTCACAGACTGAAAGTGAGGGGATGGAAAAAGGTATGCCATGCAAATGAAAAGAAGCCGGGGTAGCAATACTTAGATGAAATAGACTTGAAAACAAAGACAGTAACAAGAGACAAAGAAGGACATTACATAATAACCAAGGGATCGATCCAGAAAGATATAACAATTGCAAATATATATGCACCCAACATAGGAGCACTGAAATATATAAAGCAAATATTAACAGGTACAAAGGGAGAAGTTGTACCTCTAAGCTTGGAGCTAGGTTGTGTCCTTTTTATTCTACGTTGTCACACACAAACCAATATGCCCTCCTTCTTCCTAGATTTTATACTTGCATCAATCATTTTGATCTTTCCATGCATACATCTTTCCCCCTCGTCATTCTTTGCCTCAACAACAAGTCGAGTCCAACTCTTTCATACACAGTTAGGGTATTGAATTGAGGTATGAATCTACTGTGCTGGAAGCAGGCATATACTTTTTAGTAGAGATTGAAAGTGTTGTATCAGGGAATTTAGGGTCAACATTATGTATAGTAGTTAAAAGTAGAAACCCAAATTTTTCAGCAATAAAGGAATTCAAGCCAAACAAACAAAAAAAGGAAAGAATTTCATACTTTATATTGATTTGACCACAAACTGAGGTGATACAAGAGCACAGTGATGTGCATACTAATGGTGCAGAAGATGTACATGAGATGGAAAGATGAGGGCAGCTCTCCTTATGGCCCTAGTATGGAGTCCCTGCTCATGTTAGTGGTTTCACTGTGATAAAAGCAATAATGTGCACAGTAAATGACAGTGGAGTTACTCATAATCTAACGAGGTCCACCTTGGGAGAGAGTCTGAACAGGACTTTGGGAAGGGTTTGAGTAGGTGATAAAGAGTGATTTTCCAAGGGCATGATCTAAGGTGGTAAATAAAAATTGATTGTGTTGACATATCAAGTTATCCGCTAAAGTGGTCGTGGACAGTGAAAATATACTGAATGCTTATCAATCCACTGTCATCTGTGTTCTGGCAGGTGACAATGTCTACATCAAAGGAGGCTCCAGTACTGGAGTACTGCTGAGCTCATCCTCCTTGTGACCTGGCTTTGGCTAATTTGGTATTACAAGCAACTGCATTGCTGTTGCTGCTCCCTTCTGTCACCAGTAAAGATAAAATATTAGTGACAACTAACTTTTATTCAGCTCTTACAAAGTGCCAGGCCCTGTTCTCTGTGCTTCTTATGTATCATCTCCTTCAATTCTCACAACCCAGATAAGGTCTACTATCAATATTATCTCCTTCTGCAGTTGAAAAAACCGACATACAGATATTAAGTAATTTATCCAGTCACACAGTTTACAGGTAGGTACAAGTGAGATCTGATTCAGGCAGAAGGGCTTTAGGGCCCATGCTTTTATTCAGTAGGTTATACACCAAATGAGATCAAAACTACCCAAAGGGGAGAGAGAAAATGGAAGAAAATAGTTCCAAGTGCCAATTTTTCCAGTATTTTAAATTTTTCCAGAATCATGTGTTACATGTATATTTAGAAAAAAATTCAATTATTTTATAATTTTATTTCCATTAATCATACATATTTTTCCCTTCTGGCATAAAAATGGATGTTGAGTGTCAGAACTATAAGTGAGCCATAATGCAATGCTTACGCAGATTCACAGATTAAGGATAAAAGAGACACGTGGTCCCCTGCCTACATGGGATAGAAAGAATAACACTGACAGTGAATGGACCAAGCTCTCTGGAGGTTCTCTTCATCCTAGCTGGCTCTGAAGGGCCCTGTGAGACATTTCAGGGGACCCCTCCATTCTTAATAATTGCTCCACACAGTACAAAATTCTATCCTGATCTCTGTGGCCTCACCATCCTTGGGTCCACTAATTAGATCCTATATGAGTCCACTCTTGTCCACCATAGTTGATTCTTATGTAAACAAAGGAATTTCTGTGAGGTTTTTTCCTGGCTACTCAGTATATCCAATTATCAACAGTATGATCTCCTTCCTGAGAAACACAAAGAATCAGACACACTAAGGTAGGCATGGCTCACTTTTTACCTCAGCTAATCCTTGATCTCCAACCACAACCAACCTATACGCAAACCACCATTTGCTTACAGTTTCTACCAATGTAAAATATCTCCTAGTACCTTCTCCACTATTATTTCGGGGTATTCTCACACAAAATAAAAACTCTAAAAATAATCTACTTTTTCCACTACTTCTTTTTTCATTTTTATTTTTTTTGTATTTTGCAGTACGCGGGCCCCTCACTGTTGTGGGCCCCCCCACTGCGGAGCACAGGCTCCGGACGCGCAGGCTCGGTGCCATGGCTTATGGGCCCAGCCACTCCGTGGCACGTGGGATCTTCCTGGACCGGGGCACGAACCCATGTCCCCTGCATCAGCAGGCGGACTCTCAACCACTGCGCCACCAGGGAAGCCCTTTCCACTACTTTTGAATCCCATCCTAAACATCACATAGTGTTAAGCAATGTTTAACACTATGCTATGTTTAAACAAAAACGTGTATTTTTACACATATGTCTATTCATACATATATATTTTATTCATTAATTTTGTAAGGTAATAAGTTGTATTTGTTTTTATCATCAGTACTCGAGATAGAGGAAGAAATCCCTTCACCTTTGTATAATGTAGAGAGCCAGTCACTGACTCACAGTTGACTTTTAACCAAGGAGCATAACAGTGGGTCCTGGTTCTAACCCAAACAAGCTGGATAACTTTGGGTCAGCTCCTTAGTTTTTTCACTCTCTGTTTCTTCACCTTAATGGGGGGGGGAAAAAAAACAGAAATCATTATCCAAAAAACTGTATTTCATATTCAACAATCAATTATTGAATACCAAGTTTGTGCCATGAACTTTGTTAAGCAGGGTGTAAACATTCTGTGGTTACTTATAAATTCATTCCTGGACAAATTTGCCTGTTTTTTCCAAGGTTTATTCTCATTACATTTTAAGAGAAACAGTTGTGATTGATCTTTTAGATACATTCCATTATTCAATATCAAAATCATGCTAAGATTTCAAACATTATTCACTTCAAAATTTTCAAGATTTTCAAAATATTATTGTATTATATATTATATAAATAAGAATGTTCCTGGCTTTCATGTATCCATGAGATATTTAAGGAAGGGTAAACATGGTTGGCAGAATTATTAGGCAGATTTGGGTAGGGATATTATCTAGTCATTATTGAGAGTGTACCCCATTTGCTAAATTCTGTACATATGTCTGTTCATTTAGGTATTATTCTTGTTTTACAACTGAAAAAAAAAAAACAGGATTCAGAGAGAATAAGTAATATTGGTAAAGTCACAATGCCAGTGCATAGAGCCAAGGTTCATACCTTGACCTCATCTGACTGCAAGGTCTTCCATATACTGAAGTACTATGTTTCTGTGGAAGTGCTGTGACTTATTCTGATCTTTTTCTAGCATATATAATATTGGCCAAACTCACTAGCAACCAACTATTGTTTAAACAAAATGTCACATAGCTTAGGGTCAAAAGGTCATTCCTTCTGTTGACTTCCTTTTCACATACTGACTTACTGTATCTTTCTGGCTGTTCTTAAAACTCTTAGGATAGCATTCTTGTTGCCTGGAGTAGATGTTTATAAATGTTTGGGAGGAAATCATAAATGCAATAACTGCTTTATTAAATGTAAGAGATTACAGTGAGTTCAATTAAAACTATGGGAACTGCTGCAAGGGAGAGACAGATAGCCCAGATTGAACCAGTTTCCACAAATTCCACTCACCTCTTGGGTTTACATCCTGAGAATAGGATAGTGTCCCCTGGAATCAAAGAAAATGGCCAGATCTCACAGATTAACCCTTGCAGGTACATTGCAAAAACTAAGAAAGTTTTAGTATCATCAGTGCCATCTTCAGGGGTATGAATGAAACAGCAAATAGCTCTCTTTTCAAATGTTTTTGGAATTATTTAATGTTTGAGCAGGAGTATATGAAAATATGCATTTTTCATGTGTTTTATTCTTCAACAGGTACTGTCCTTTAACTTTTCATTATAATCTGTTCCATTGATAAGGAGCTATATGCTGAGATTTCCTCACAAGTGATGGCTTTTTAAGTCCAGTCAAAATATGTGGAGAATTTGTAGCCAAATATAAAATAGGCTAAGGAAAACTTATTGGTGACTTTCAGCTATTTAATGCCAGTCAAATTTGGTGTCAAAAAGGACTTTAGCTGGCAATATGGAGGAATATTTTTTTTTAAACTCACAGAAAAATATAGGAGAATAAAATCATGTGTCTTTGAGAAGTGTTACCTTGGCCCCTGCCAGCCACTGCAAGTATCTGTAATATCATTATTAAATTACTGTGGGTGTGGGAGGGGATTCATGTGCTCCAAGAAAAGCTGATTCAGGGACTCTACAACAACAAAAAAATATGGCATTTAGTGTCAAATGTGCAATAAATAATTCTAGTGAATTTATTTAGTTAATTACAAGCGATTTAATCTTTACCAAAGCTTAGAATTAACTACCAGACTTGGCTTATGGTGAAGTCTCCAGTTTCTCCCCTCCCCGACCCCATTCCTGCCCAGATGACCGCACTCACTAGGCCGCAGGGCCCTTAGCCACCCAGCAACACTGCAAGGGCCTCCCTCAAGGACCAATTCTTCTAACTCTCTGGACCACTTCATACTTATCAAGATTTCCCTTTACCAAATATATCTAACTCTTATTTCTTGCTTGAGCTCTGTATATTACTATGGCTGGGTGGTTCTATTAATTTGAATGACTATAAATGCCCTTTCATGTCTACTCTTCCAGTGTGACTTTTAACAGAAGTTTAAGTTCAGTGTTTAACTTCAATCCAATAGAGTATGTACTGCTGGGAATTTCCATGTCATGACTTGTGCGTGAAAGAGCAGCTAGGAGAATGATATATAGTTAAATGTGGCAGAAATAACACTGAATACATAGGTAAGAGACATCAGACTTTATTTATGTCTCTACCATTAACCACCTAGGTGATATGGAGCAAGCCACTCCCCACTATCTGGATCCCAGATTTACTACTGTAAAAGGGGGCTATGAGTCACACAACCTCTAAGGGTCCATCTAAGTTTCTAGGATTCTTGCTTCAAAGAACCACATATAGGGGCTTCCCTGGTGGCGCAGTGGTTGAGAGTCTGCCTGCCGATGCCGGGGACGTGGGTTCGTGCCCCGGTCCGGGAAGATCCCACATGCTGCAGAGCGGCTGGGCCCGTGAGCCATGGCTGCTGAGCCTGCGCATCTGGAGCCTGTGCTCCGCAACGGGAGAGGCCACAGCAGTGAGAGGCCCACGTACAACAACAGCAACAACAACAACAACAACAAAAACCACATATACAATACTAAACATATGCGTAAACATAGGGCCAAACTCTTAAGGAGTGTTGCTTTAGACTTAATTGGTGAAAACAACCTATAATTATGGCATGCACTTGATTAACTTAACTTAGTCTCCAATAGAGTCCATGTGCCTATCAGTTAAAATAAGCTAGATAATGCTTCAGTGACAAATAACCCTCAAATCTCACTGCCTGAAAACCACTTTATTTGTTGCTCTTGCAAAGTCCACTACAACACAAATAACTTTCCATGATAACTATCCTCCCTGTTTTGGCTCAATGTCCCAAGCTGTTTGGATCTTATGCCACCTCTGTGTCAACATGTGATTCCACGAACAAAGGGGAAGAGGAAAAGCAGTGTGAAGAGCGGAACACCATCACGAATGCTCCCTCACAATTTTGGTCACATGTCTACACTTCATTTTCCAAAAAAAGTCATGCAGTCACACCTAACTTCAAAGAAACAGAGAAGTATAATCCACCGTGTAAGCAGAAGCAGAGGAGAATCAGATATTGGTGAAGAGAAGTAATGCTTACTCCAATGTGACATGGTAATTGAGTATCATCAGAAATTCAAACAATAGACATAATGGGTGGATGTGAACATAATGTCTGTCTATATGAAAAGATAGCTGTAGTGTAAGCCCTCATGATTGCTTTTTGATTTTTGCCTCTTTCTTTTTTTAATGCAAGTATCTGACTTAAGCTTTGATCGTCAAGGCATCCATTTCAAAGAGGCATCCACTTCAAGAGAGCTATCTCAAATAAACACATTGCCAACTACGCACTGGACAAGGAACCTGGCTGCCTCTCCCCACTGAAGCTCCTTTGTTTTAGAGATCTTAGTTGACTTCAATAACCAACCATCTGGGCTAATTGTTTTTTTTTCTCTTCCCATGTTTAAATTCCTGCTGTTATGTTTTAAATTCATGAATAAAGAGTGAGCCTCGGGGCTTCCCTGGTGGTGCAGTGATTGAGAGTCCGCCTGCCGATGCAGGGGACACGGGTTCGTGCCCCGGTCTGGGAAGATCCCACATGCCGCGGAGCGGCTGGGCCCGTGAGCCATGGCCACTGAGCCTGCGCATCCGGAGCCTGTGCTCCGCAGCGGGAGAGGCCACAACAGTAAGAGGCCCGCGTACCACAAAAAAAAAAACAAAAAACAAAAAAAAAGAGTGAGCCTTCAAAACCCTGGGCCCCCCACCTTCAACCCCAATAAAAGTAGAACCCCAGGCCCATGTGGTCCCTCTTTCTCCCCATGACCTCACTGTATGGCCACAGGTGTGTTGTGTAATTTCCAGGTCTTATAAGTAATGACCCTCTATTTTTTCAAAGTTTCTTGATGCTTATTACTGAAAGGCTAGTCCAACCACAATGTGATAAGACTGGTACAAAACAACAGTGAATACAAAACACAGTAACAAGTCTACAAATGCCTGCTGGAAATCCTGCTGTAAAGATGCACATGGGCCTTTGCAATCATTTATTCATTCATTTAACATTTATTTTTGAGTGCCTACAGTGTGCCAGGTGCTATCTCTCCCTTAGCATATTTAATTCATCCCTGAAAACCCTGCTCCCAAGTGAAAAGTCATTAAATAAAAAATATATTTCCATTAATTTTAGTGGTAACAGTTATGGTGTATTCTATCCCAACTCAAGATGCCCAAAGAATTTTCACAAATAGAAAAAGATATCAATTGAATAATTAAAACAAGCTTAAATGGGTAATAACTTGAAAGTGAAAAAATTATTTTGCACATAAATGAGCAGAAAAGTTCTTATTATGATTATTGAACCAAAAGTAAAAATAGAATGCCAGTAGCAAACTTGACCTAATTGACATTTCTAAATACTGCATCCAATAATTTCAGAATATACATCTTTTTCACTTGAATGTAAAACATTTATCAAAATAGGTCCTAGAGTGCTTCCCTGGTGGCGCACTGGTTGAGAGTCCACCTGCCGATGCAGGGGACATGGGTTCGTGCCCCGGTCTGGGAAGATCCCACATGCGGCGGAGCAGCTGGGCCTGTGAGCCATGGTCGCTGACCCTGCGCGTCTGGAGCCTGTGCTCCGCAACGGGAGAGGCCACAACAGTGAGAGGCCCGTGTACTGCAAAAAAAAAAAAATTATATATAAAAACTAACACAAAATGGAAAAACTACTTGAACATAATGTCTAAAACTAAAACTAAAAGAAAACATAGAGTGTAAGCTCCTTGACACTGGCCTTAGAAATTTATATTTTTTTAATTTGACGCCAACAGCAAAGTCAACAAAAGCAAAATTCAACAAGTGAGACTACAACAAATTTAAAAGTTTCTTCACAGCAAAAGAAAACATCAACAAAATTAAAAGGCAGGCTACTAAATGGGAGAAAATATTTTCAAATCATATATCTGATAAGGGGTTAATACCCCCAAAATATAAAGAACCCAAAAAACCTAATAGCAAAAGAAAAAAGAAAGTAGCCCAATTACAAAAAGGGCAAAGGATCTGAACAGGCAATTTTCCAAAGATTTCTTCTTTCAAAGAAATACAAATGGTCAAAAAGTACATGAAAAGATATTCAGCATCACTAATAATCAGGGATATGAAAATCAAAATTACAATGAGATATCACTTCATACCATTTAGGATGTCTATTATCAAAAAGACAAGAAATGACAAATGCTGATGAAGAAAAGGGAACACCTGCACACTGTTGGTGGAAATGTAAACTGGTACAGTCACTATGGAAAACTGTATGGAGGTTCCTCAAGAAATTAAAAATAGAACTACCATATGATCCAGCAATTTCACTTCTGAGTATGGGTATATATCCAAAGGAAATTAAATCATTATCTTGTAGAGATATCTGTACTGTCACATTCACTGCAACATTATTCATGGTAACCAAAGTATGGAAACAACTTAAGTGTTCATCAACAGAAGAAGGGGTAAATAAAATGGGACATATATATATACAATGGAATATTATTCAGCTATAGAAAAAGGCAATCCTGAAATTTGTGAAAACTTGCATGAATTGGAGGGCTAAGTGAAATAAGCCAAAGACAAATACTGCATTCTATCACTTATATGGGGAACTAAAAATGAACAAACAAAAAGTTTAACTCATAGAAACAGAGAGTGGAATAATAGACTGGTGGTTGCAAGGACCTGAGAGGTGGGAAAATAGGAACAGGCTGATAAAAGAGTACAACTCTGTTAAAAGATAAATAAGGCCTGAGGGTCTAATATAAACATGGTGACTATAGTTGATAATACTGTATTGTGTAATTGAAATTTGCTAAGAGAGTAGAACTGAAGTGTTCTCACCAATAGAAAGAAAGAAGGAAAGAAAGAAAGAAAGAAAGGTAGGAAGGAAGGAAGAGGTAAATAAGTGAGGTGATGGATGTGTTAATTGACTCAATGGTGATAATTCTTTGACAATGTATACATATATCGAATCATCACATGGTACACTATGCTATAATTCTATTCGTGTATTATACTTGAATAAACTAAAAAAACAAAAAACAAAAAAAACCCTCAATACAACATGTATATGTAGGTGTTTTCTAAGTACTTTTAATGCATATTAAGCCATATAAAAGTCCTAATAGCCCATGAAGTAAATATCATCACTGTTTATACATGAGAAAACTAAGACATTGTAGGGGAGAAGGCAGTAACTAAATTGCCAGCATCACAAAGTAGTAGAGCTGGAATTTGAAACCAGGAAGCCTGATTCCAGCATCTGTACTTTGGATCATCACAATATGTTGCCTCCTTTCCTGGCCCTTGACACTCTAATATTTTATTTTTCATTCTGAATTGTATGCCAATTCCATTGCTTGCCCTACTGCATCCTTTGCCCTGCCTAACATCAGAGAACAGATTATCCACAAGCTATTATGGCCAAGCAATTTTTCATGAAAGTTACAATATTTAAGCCATAAAATAGTCTTTGGTCCAATTTTTGAGCCATCCCAGAATGTCACCTCTTACTTTATGTATATTTTCAAAATCTCGTGATAGATCACTCTAGAATCCCAACAACTCTAAGCCATTAGACATTTTCCTATTCAGTATAATAAGGAAGTCTGGCCATTTGACTTCTTAGTGTAGACTACCAGCAAGTCCAGATTTCAAACAAGCAACTATGTAACTGTTATAGCCATTCCCTGATCCTTAAGCTAATACATGGAATCTAAAAATTCTGCTTAGCAAACAAATTTCAATAAATTTGGCTGGATTCAATTGTGTATTCCTTCAACCCTGATCTCACACCCTGAGGATCCATTTCCACATTTGCTCCTCAGACTTCTGTGGAAATAATTTGGCAAATAATGTGGAGTTTTCGTAGTGTATTTTGCATCTCCTCACTAGCCACACTTTGTGCCTCATCTTCTGAATTCTACTGAGACTTGAGTCTGGTTATAGGTTTTGAAACAATAAGAAGTAATGAGGTAGATCATGAAAAAGATCAGGAGTTCCTTGCAAGAGAACTAGCTCCAGAAAGTCCATCTGAGTGTCTTTAGGCAAAGGAAAATCAATCTCCTTACAAAGGGGAGGAAGGGTTGCTTCTACTGACAAAGAAGACTCAAAATGTGTAAGTTCAAGATCTGTAGCTTCATCAAAATATGACTATATGATCCCTTTCCATCAACAAGATCCTACTCCTGCTCAATCAATGCCCTAACTCTAACATAAAATTCATATGTGCACCTGATTATAGGTATCTAAAGGTGATCATATAAATAAATATTTGTTTTGTTGCATGCTATGGAACACGAGTGTTACCTTCACCACTAGAAAAGGGTGATTAATGCACTTAAGTCTAATCAAATTAGAGAACCTATTCCAAATATCCCAGAACCAATCCAAAGAATACATACTTAAAGTTAGCTTCCTCTGCAACCACTGCTGATACCAACCTACATATCAGTCAGGGTTTGATCTAAGAAGGAGTACTAGGAAAGGGTGGCTGGGGGACTGGGATTAGCAGAGACAAACTATTATATACAGGCTGTATAAACAACAAGTTCCTACTGTATAGCACAGGGAACTATATTCAATATGCTGTGACAAACCATAATGGAAAAGAATATGAAAAAGTATATATACATATAACTAAGTCACTTTGCTGTAGAGCAGAAATTAACACAACACTGTAAATCAACTAAACTTCAATAAAATCTTTTTTAAAAGAACTATTGGAAATGATATAAAATAATGGGTTTCTTAATACTGTAAGATTGATCTTACAGTATTGGAAGACCTTACTAAAATTTTCACATTGCTTGTTGCTTCTGCACCTGAGCTACAGCCTAGAGTCAGTAGGGCAGGGAGTTGGGAAGGACAGATGGGCATAAGCACAGATGGATGTAAAGTGTGGGGTGAGGCAGGGATGAAGAAGAGAAGGGAGGGCCAAGAACAAACAGAATTCTGTGAGAATGAGCTGGAAACCTCAAGGACAACCTGGAACCCACATGGATCTCTCACCTCTTCCAAGTTTCCAGCATGTAGGTGGTTTGCAGGAGAACGTGGAGACCTTTATCATGGAGCTAAATGAGGCAATCTGAAGGATGCTGCAGGATCCTGAAGCAACAAGATGGATCCACAACAGTGGAAGAGATTCAAGAGCCCCAAAGCATACATTAACCTTCCAAACACAATCATGGCTACTTCCCTCTCACCTTCCCAACCTCATGTAAGTATCTCTTGAGACCAAGCTGAGATCAGAACCACAGAAGGAAGGGAGTTTCAGCTTAGATAGGTTGACCCAGGACAAAGCCACTGAAGGTGGTTTGCTATAAGAAATATAGATTAAAAACTGGATAGCTGAAACAATATGTTTAGTGTACTTGAATTTCCTGTGAAGGAGAGTCAGGGACTCTTAAACTTGGTGTGGAGAGGAAATAGTGAGTCCATAGCATATGGTGTGGACAGGGGAATGCAAAGCAGATGCACCTGGTTTAGACGTATGATGGTCATTAGGGCACTAAAGGACAGGATCCCCCCCGCAAAACGGGGAATTGGGTGACTGGCATTCATATGCACATTCCTAAGGAGAGAAACCCTGAGTTGGGTCAGGTGCTATGCTGTCACCCCAACAGATGATAAATTAGGGAGGTGAGATTATCAAAATAAGTTTGGCCCAAACTTGCTAAAACAAATGCTTTTTGCCAAGTGCCCACAAAGGGAGTTAACCTATAGTCACTCTAACACTGAAAACCGCTACCTCAAGAAAAGCCGTTGACTCTCAGAACCTGAAGCAGAGAAAGAACAGGATACTTTCTCATGAATCCGGGCAGCTCCTTAGACAGGGAGTGAGAAACAACCCAGGCAGGGAAGAGAAAGGAAGAGGAGGCCTGTGTCAGCTGAAGTGGAGGCAGCAGGAACAGGAACCCCCCTGTCTGTCTGTGGTGCCATGGGACAGCGGACACCATAGCCTCCAGGTGAGCCCCACCAGCAGAGCAAGTCCTGAGGCACATGCAGGGCAAACAGAGCTCCTGGCCGCCCGACAGGTACCAGGGACAGCAGGGGCGCACCTGTGGCCCAAAGGTGAATGTTCCCAGGCCAGAACCAAAGAAAGAATAGTTGCCCACGTTAAGATTTATGGGCTAGTCATACATCCAGGACTTAATTGGTCCTATGGGGAAATGGGGGGCTGAGAGACAGGCCTTTGACATGGGAAGAGCACAAGCCTCTAGTGGGGGAAGAAACGAGTTTTGGTGATTAAGTGCATCTTTGCTCATTATTATTCAAGAGTGATTCCAATGAAATAGACTTCCCAAACTGAGATCACACGTGATTCTTAAGATATCGATGTGCTTTGATTATTTTCCCCATTTATATCATATAAACTTTAAGATAAACCTCATAGCTGATATATATCTGAGTTTTAGCTTTTTGATTATATCATACCCAGGGACTGTTCCCATTTTCAAAAGACTCTCTGTTGTCCTTGTTAAGAGAAAAGAATATGGTTGTTTATATTTTTATTCCTTGGACTCAACTAGAATACAGTTATAAAAACTTTGAAAGCGTAAATATTTTGCCTCTTTATTTTTTTTTTTGAAATATACATTACACTTAGTAATAAACAATATGTCTATACTATGGAAATCACTCTTCCAATACAGTTTAAGTAGTAATTGAAAGTATTGCTGATTATAAAATTACTAAATTTGGAAGCAGACAGAGAAGCTCTAAGCTGTTAAACTATTGATTAAACATGTATGAGGAAGTATGAGTATGAGTATGAATTTGAATTTCTGAGTTTAGGTCATCTGTGACTGCATGAACGTATCTTATACACTTTGTGTATATTTGTGGTATTGAGACTTTCTAACTTTTGCTCTCTTGAAAAGTTATCAAAGTTTAAAAGCTTTTTCCTCTTTTTTTTAGATACACACAAACCAAAGGTGTTGCTCCCCTTGTCCTGTCAGGTTGAGAACATACATGTGAAACCAAAGGAGAAAATAACATTACCTACTTGGCGACTTTTCTCTAAACACGGTGGTTTGTTTTTGTGGGGTTTTGTAGCCTGAGAAAATAAAAGGGAACTTTCTCTACTACTGCCCCCTCGTGGTTAATATATATGACAAGACTGGAAAAGCTGCAATATTTTGAATATTTTCTTCTGGAAGTTTTTTTTTTGTTTTTAAAAGAGTTGTCAAGGAACTGTGTGACTGGTTATTTGAAAATAAATAATTCACCGTAACTCTGACACGTGAAAATTACATTGGTATACCTCATTTCTCAACTACTTATGTAGATTATGTGTGTTTCATAGCATAGATTTCTAGAAATTTTAGCTGAAGGAATCTTAGGGATAATCTAATCAAAGCTAATTCTATAAGTAAGAAAATCAGGAAATAGGGAGAAAGCCTCACTTTGCTTTCTACTATATCATGACTGGGTAGATAGAAAAGGACAATGATAGAATGTGGTTCTCTAAGCCATAAACAATTTTAGAAAATAAACTTTCTTTAGTTTTATAATATTTAGAAGTAATATTATAAGATAAAATCAAAGTGATTAAGTTCACATTTTAGTGTATAAAGCTGATTCTGAAAAAAATTCCTTCTTCTCTCCAATAGTAGAATCTCCACTTTTTAGTTAGTGTTGCTCCCCAGCTTCCCTTAAAGGCAGGCATGGCTGTGTGACTAAGTCCTGACCAATGTGTGTAAAAGCAAGTGATGTGTGCAGTTTTCAGGTCACTTCCTTAAAGGACAGGTTGTGCCCTTTCTTCCTCTTGAAATGTAGACACGGAGGTAAACTATTTGGGATCATGAGGATGGCGGAAAACCCCAAGGATGGCAGAGCAAACCATTAGAAAGAACTTGGGTCCCTAACACCAGCTCTGAACTTACACGCAGACCCTTAAGTGGAAGAAAAGTAAATTTCTAACATATGTCTATTATTTGGGGACTCTTTTACTCTAGCTAACTTTATACCTGAACTAATAAAAGTGACAATTTTTTAAACAGGCAGTTGACAATTTCAGATGCTGCAGAAAAATTAAATAAGACAAGGGCTATGCATTGATTTGCTAGGGCTCCCAAAACAAAATATCATAGACTGAATGAAACAGTAGAAGTTTTTTTCCTCCAAGTTCTGGAAGCTTGAAGTCCAAGATCAAGATGTCAGCAGAGTAGGTTTCTTCAGAGTCCTTGCTCCTTGGCTTTCAGATGGCGACCTTCTAACTGTGTCCTCACATGGTCCTTCTGTTCTGTGTACACATGTCTGTGTCACAGTTTCCTTCTGTTATATGGGCACCAATCATATTGAATTAGTGCCCACCCTAATGACCTAATTGTAACCTAAGTACCTCTATAAAGACCCTCTTTCCAAATACAGTCACCTTCTGAGCTACCAGGGGTTAGAATCTCAACATATAAATTTTGGGGATATACAATTCATCCCATAATAGAGTGAAAGTGTTTATTGGTTAAGTTAAAAATGATATATACCAGACACTTGAGATCAAAATGCCAGGAGCCCATACCAAAACAAAAATATTTTGGTTAAGTACCCCTTAAAGACAAATATCAGAAGCTCTGTTTTTGTGGCCCCTTATTAATAATTTGTTTTCTCTGCCCTTACTATGTCTCCTTAGCATCCTTTTCTGTTTCCTTCTTTAGCCTCGAAATGTTGGTCAGCTCCCACTCTCCCAATCTGCCTTGGTCATAGGCCCTTCTCGCCCCTGCATCTACTTTCTCTCCCTAGGACAATTCATCCAGTCACATAACGTCTAATATCTCTGCATCAGTCTTTCCACCCAGCTCCAGACTCATATACTTATAATTTACTACTTGACATCTCTACATGAATACATAACAGACATCTCACACTTAATGTGCCCCAAAAGATCTCTTGATTTCTTCCTCTAAGCTAATTTCTTCCCAAGCTCTTGCACCTGCATAAATGGCACCACTATCCAAACTTTTCTAAAAACAAAACCTAGGTATAATCCTCAATCCATCCCGTTCATTACTCCTTACTCTCCATCACTCCCATACATGAAATTGAATCAATTCTTCTACCAAAACATACCTAGACTCCATACCCTCCTGTGCATCTCTTCTGTGACAACTGTAGCCCAAGCATCACCATGTGCCCTGGGGACCACTCTTCTATCTCCTAATTGGTCTTCGTGCTTCTACTCCTGCCTCTACCGTTTGTTTTCACCTTAGGAGCCAAAGTCATCTTTTTAAAACGTAAAAGAGATCACATCACTGTCTTGCTTTAAACTCCCTCATGGTTTTCCATTGCACGTGAAGTACAATCCATGTCCCTCACCATGGGAGCCCTCATGTGGGACCCTATGCGATCAGCTCCCTGTCTATCCCTCTCATGATGAGACTTCATCTCATACCATCCTCCCCGTTGCTCACTGGGCTCATCCATGCTGGTTTATTTTCTCTCTTTTGAATGCTTTATGTTTGACAATTTGGGTTTTTTCACTTGTTATTTTCCCTGTTTGGGACGCTTTTCTTCCAAAAGTCATTCAGGTTTCAGCTCCATGTTACCTTTCAGTGAGTCCTTCCCTGACTACCTGGTGTAGACACATCACTCTGTCACACCACTCCCTTTTATTTTTTTCAGAATACTTACCACTATATATTTGCTTGGTCAAATTACTTGTCAACTTTGGAATTTTTTATCCTCTCTACTATAACAACACTGCCTGAAAGCAAGGACCTTATCTACTTTGTTCACTGTATTATCCATAACACCTAAAATAGGGTCTGGCAATAAACATTTTTGGCTGAATGGATGTATGAATGTTGTGAGCTGCTCTGTGGGATGTATATTACTATGATGTTGGGGCAGAAACTGGGTGAATAGGAGCTTGAAGAAGATAATGTAATGTTGATGGTCAAGGCACAACTCACATTTGTGAGAATTTCCTCTTTTGAGTGAAATTTAAGATATCTAAGTGCCCTTTTTAAGATACATTCTTCACGCTCATTTATCTTCTAATAGTTCTGAAATCCGTATCCCTTGAACTAAGCATAGCCTTGAAATTCAGACATAATTAATAAAGCATTTCAAGACATCATCTGTAAATCTCACAAGCACCTCAAACTCAGCATATCCAAAAAATAGTGCTTCGTTTCTACTTGTTCCTCAATCTCAAAGTCAAAAAAATCTGGAAATTTTTGGTTTTAATTCCACTACTAGTTAACTGACTTTGAGCAAGTCATTTTACCTCCCTGACTCTGCTTCATCAATAATATAAAAGGGTGTGTTCAGGTGAACTCTATTGTTTCTTATAACTTTATCTTACTGTGATGTCATGATGGAGTAATATTAAGCCATTTTTCCCTCCAAATCACTACATCTGAGTAGCCACAAAAATGACAGCCAATTGTTCTGTTGGACCCAGAGTGGACATAGTCAAATGAACACTGAATATAAGATTATTTACTGACAGGACCCACCATTCCAAGTTTACTCCCTGTAACTCAAGAACATTCTTAAATAGACAAACTTCTAAGCTCATACTCTCTGTTTGTTATTTATGTACCAGGTAATTGGGAATTTAGAACTAAAATCAAACCCATATTTCCCTCCATGGTATTTCACTTTTCTAAATCTTACTTACATTTAAAATTTTAGTTAACGTCTTTCTTTTCTTTAAAGAGATCCTGGAATACTTACACCTCCTCTCACCACCTTTAACATTCATTTGTCAACTGATGTCTTTTTTCTAACTCACAATAGATACATAGATAGACAAATAGAAATAGATGTAGATAGAGATATACAGTCTCTCTTACAGTTTATTTTTTCCCCTTGGTGTTCAGTAATGTTTCTTGTATATGGTGGGTGATTGGTAAATACCAGAGAATAGGGATTGCTACTGTACCAGAAACTTAACTTATCCCTACAGAAAAGCATCATGAAGGCCAATTTGGGTGCCATTGATTAAGAAATCTAGGGGGCTTCCCTGGTGGCGCAGTGGTTGAGAGTCCGCCTGCCGGTGCAGGGGACATGGGTTCGTGCCCCGGTCTGGGAGGATCCCACATGCCGCAGAGCAGCTGGGCCCGTGAGCCATGGCCGCTGAGCCTGCGCGTCCAGAGCCTGTGCTCCGCAACGGGAGAGGCCACAACAGTGAGAGGCCCACGTACCACAAAAAAATAAAATAAAATAAAAATAATAAATAAATGAAATGTTTAAAAAAAAAGACATCTAGGAGGTGGGATCAAGATGATAGAGCAGAAAGAAACTGAGCTCACCTCCCTGCACAAATACATCAAAACTATGACTACATATAGAACAACTCTCACTGAGAACAACCTGAAGACTAGCAGAATGACTCCTATAATCAAGACAGTAAAGAAAGAACTGAATGAAGTCTTGCAGGAGGAGAAGAGAAGTGATCTTGATTGGACCCATGCCCCTAGCCGGTAACCCAGAAGAGGAAGGAGAAATCATAGGCTCCAGGATCCTTCAAAAAGTGTGAGGGGTTTGAGCACCATATCAGGCACCCCAGCCCTTGGGTCTGGGACCAGGAAGAAGAGCTCCCTTAACTGGCTTTAAAAACAGCGGAGCTCACCAGAGGGCTGTAAGAAATTGAGACTCCGCTCTTGAAGAGTGCATGCACAGGCTCACTTGCTCCCAGTCCCAGAGCAGAGGCAGCAGGTTGAAAACTGCCTGTTGCTCTGGCTGGCTTGCCGGGACTGCCCAAGCACACCCACCAGCCCCCACAGGGCTCCTGCTTCCACCCCTCTGACTCTGTCACTGCTCCCTGCTAAGGCAGCAACTCCACCAAGACAAAATGGAGCCAGCTCAGAAGTGCAGCTCCGATCCCTCGGGCCCTGACCCCATTTATAACTAAGGCAAGGACTGCCATCACCATCATGCATGCGTGCACCAGAGCAAAGGGAAGCCAGCTCAGAAGTGCAGTTCCAAGACCTCAGGCCCTGGCCATGCCCCCAACCAAAGCAGAGAGTGCCATTACTCCAGGGAAAAGCCCAACTCCCTCAGGGCTCCTGCTCAAGCCCCTCAGACCCCAGTCCAGCCCCCTGATAGGGTGGTGACCACCACTGAGCCTGGGAGAAACCCCAGCTCACACCTGGCTCTGGCTATAGTCAATCAGACTCCAGCCCCACCTACCACCAAGACAGAGACTGCCTGTGCTCACTTCAGGGCCAGCTCTGCCACCGAAGACACTGGGCACACACAGACTGCAAAGGTCTGCTCCCACATAAGGACATGGCTTCAAGACGAGGATAGGTCACCGTTTCACCTAATTTCATAGAGACAAACAAAGAAAGTCAA
Source organism: Hyperoodon ampullatus (assembly GCF_949752795.1). Taxonomy (NCBI): domain Eukaryota; kingdom Metazoa; phylum Chordata; class Mammalia; order Artiodactyla; family Ziphiidae; genus Hyperoodon; species Hyperoodon ampullatus. Next base: position 6,058,510 of record NC_136925.1, read on the forward strand.
ACAAAAAGAGAAAATAAAAGAGTATGTTTCAAATGAAAGAACAAGATAAAACCCCAGAAAGAAACCTTAATGAAATGGAGATAAATAATATACCTGATAAGGAATTCAAAGCAGTTGTAAAAAGAACAATTATTAAACTCAGGAAAAGAATAGAGGAACATAGTGAGAACTACAGAAAAAGAGCTAGAAAATATAAAATAGAGCTAATGAGAGCTGAAATATACAATAACTGAAAGATTCACTAGAAGGAATTAACAGCAGAATAGGTGACACAGAAGAATGCAGAAGCAACCTGGAAGATAGAATAATGGAAATCACCCAGGCAGAACAGCAAAAAGAAAAAAAAAAAAAAACTTAAATGAGGATACTTTAAGGGACCTCTAGAGCAACATCAAGCATGCTAACATTCACATTACAGGGGTCCCAGAAAGAGCAAAGAAAGAGAAAGGGGCAGAAAACTTATCTGATGAAATTATGACTATAAACGTCTTTAACCGGGGATGGAAACAGATATCTGGGTCCAGGAATGTAAGAGAGTCCCAAACAAGATGAACCCAAAGAGGCCCACAGCAAGACATATCACAATTAAAATGGTAAAAATTAAAGATAAAGAGAGAATTCTTTAGGTGGCAAGAGGAAAGCAAAGAGTCACATACAAGAGAACCCGCATAAGGCCATCAGCTGATTTTCCAGCAGAAACTTTGCAGGACAGAAGGGAGTCGATGATTTATTTAAAGTGCTGAAGGAAACAACTTACAACCAAGGTTACTCTAGACAGCAAGTTTATCATTCCGAGTTGGAGTGTAAGCAGCTCCTTGCAGGAAACTGCCCTCAGCAGGAAACTCCTTTTCTTGTCAATTTAGCAAAGCTACATTGTAAGTAACTTTTAAACCAGGCACCTCCATGCTCTGTTCATCTCTGGCCCAAGCACACCTTTCAAATCTTTTGATCACACAATACCTTGCCTAACGTGTTGGTTCTTTCCATAGATCAAAGAAGTATTGTGTTGGCCAAAAAATTCGTGTGGGTTTTTCTGCAATAGAAATCAAGAATGAGTAATTAACAGATGACCAGATCTCTTCCCCAGCTTCCCCTTCAGTAATCTCATGAACAAACTGTGTGAACAAACTGTGTGAACAAGACATCTAAAGAAAGATCACTAGAAGTCAACAGGCCTGCACACAGTGATCTGAGATAGTGACCCCCATCTCAAGGATCCACTGAGATTACTCCCCTTTTTTGCTTTAAAAAATTTCATAGCTGAGGAGAAACTTGGGAAAGGTTTTGGGGGTGGGGACACTGAGTCCACTATCTCCCCAGATTGCTGACATTCTGATTAAAAGCAATTTTCCTTTCTACCAACAACTGCCTCTTGGTTATTGATTTTCTAGCCACGAGAAATCTGACATGAGGAGAGATATAGTTCCCCAGCAACTTGAATTTATCACCACTAAATCATCCTCATAGGAAATGTTAAAGCGTCTTCCTTAAGTAAAACTAGAGCCAAGGGAAGCTGATCAGGGAACCAGGGAACGTTAAAAGGATTCTCTTTCTTAAATGGTAATCCAGCACAGTTACCCATGTGGCAGTGAGGATTGCTCTTTTGGGGCCTTTCCATGAATGATGATCAGGATTATATTACTCCTCAGAAGAAAGAGGAGAGGGCTTCCCTGGTGGCACAGTGGTTGAGAGTCCGCCTGCCGATTCAGGGGACACGGGTTCGTGCCCCAGTCCGGGGGGATCCCACATGCCTCGGAGTGGCTGGGCCCGTGAGCCATGGCCACTGAGCCTGCGCGTCCGGAGCCTGTGCTCCGCAACAGGAGAGGCCACAACAGTGAGAGGCCCGCGTACCGCAAAAAAAAGAAAAAAAAAAAAAGAAAGAGGAGAATCTTAGAGACACTTAGAGAAACATAAGTAGAACGTAAAAAAAAAAAAAAAAAAAAAAATACAGCACTGGCATTATTGTCTCCACTTAACATGTGATAGGATGAAGGGCCAGAGATACTATGTCACCAGCAATGAATACAACAAATAAAATAAGCAGTCAGTTTAAATTTAAAATATACTTGCAACGTAGAATACAAAGGGCACACACTGAATCTATTAGTGGTGGTGGGTGGAAGTGGTCGCAGCTTTTAATTCTTAGAAGAAGAGGCCTACACAAGCATCTTTGACAAGGAGGGGAAAAAATAATAAAAATGAGAGGTTAGGTGAGTTGTGAGAAAGGAGAAAAAAGGGAATGACACCAATATTCTCTCTATGTTGAGCTAATAATGAAGAGAAGAGGCAGCAATGAGGAAGAAACCTCCCTTTGTTGGTTTCTTTATAGGATTGAAGAGAGATCATATCTGTGTCCACCCACACCCCCGACCCCACACACGGGCCACCTCACAGTTTCAAAGGAGCAAACAATCATACTGAAGTTCAGAACAAGACAATAAACACTGAATATAGATCTAAAGAGAAAAGAAATATCCTTGGGGGAGGGAGGAGCAGGTGCCAACTAGCACAGAGAAAACTGGGACTTAGAGTCAAAGTAATCTGGAATTTAATTGTGGTAACTTTACCAAATTCAGACACCTGAACGAATAGAATATCATTCAATGAGATATGCTAAAGTACCCAAACATTACAAGTGAAAAATCCTGGAGTCATTAGAAGCATTTCCTTTTATTGCTTTCATTGACAAGGGAAAAATTTTTTTTTTCTTTTGATTTTTCAAACGCTGTGGCAGAAAATTTCCTTAGGACAAATCAGTGTCACAGATAGGAAGCATTTAAAATTTTAAATATGTTTTGATCTTTGGTCAGCAGACTACTTCAGGTCTGCCTCCTTTCTTAGGAGTCAGTGGAAAGGAAGGTGAGCTCCTTGGGACCTTACAAGGCAGCTCAGGGCCAGCAGAAGGCAATGGTTTATTATTTGCACCACTCTACTGAGATGGCAGTCCCTGAACTTGCAAAAAAATTCCCCCAGCCTAACAATTTATTTCTAGTTAACCTTTGCACCATTGCTTCTGTTTGATGCAGAAGTTCATTGAAGAAGCCTGACAAAACCTGTATTATAGTACTTAATTGGTATGTACTAAGCTATAATATGGATAATTAGAATTCATCTAAGTTCCATCTTCTGTAAAGGAGGGCAGAGTTTAGTTAGGCTATTCCCTCAGCAGCCTAAATTTCTGATGTGGTTTAGAGATGAAAATAAATTAGTAACCTGTTCTCCAATAAGAGTTTGGTGTCAATGAAAAACAAAAACAAAAACAAAACAAACAAAAAACACTTTATTTGGAGTCCTAAGAATTGTAGTTCAGGAGACACAGAAACACAGACTCTGGCAAAACTGAGTGTTCCAAGGAAGAAAGGGAGTCAAGGGCTTATAAAGATAAAATAAAAACAAAAACAAAATGAACAACAAGAACAAAACACAAGAACACAGGTTGTAAAAAGTTGCCCAGTGAGAATTGTGATTCACTCTGAAGGGAATCAAGAAATATTTGCCCTTAAGGAATCACAAGTTGTGTTAGGGTAGAGGTCCAAAAGATAGATAGGCTGTCATGAGTTATTTTAGGGTAACAGTCTCATACATATCTTGGGTTTCTGGCAGATCTTCTGAATGTCTTTAAGACAATATGTGGGTCAGATTCCATCCAGGCTGAGACATGCATGAATCACACTTCCTTCATGGCTTCCTGGCTCCATTTTAGGGAGTCTCATAGCGGTACTGACTCCATTTTGATTTTCCTTTCATGTAGGTAAATTGCCGAGCAGAGAAATTTCAATGTCTGTTAGCTGTCACTTCATTACTAACTATGATAGCTTTTAGCCTTATAAAGCTCAGGTTTTTTTGTTTGTTTGTTTTGTTTTCTTCTTTTTTATTGGAGCAGAGTTGCTTTACAATGTTGTGTTAGTTTCTGCTGTACAGCAAAGTGAATCAGTTATATGTATACATATATCCACTCTTCTTTAGATTTCCTTCCCATTTAGGTCACCACAGATCATTAAGTAGAGTTGCCTGTGCTATACAGCAAGTTCTCATTAATTATCTATTTTATACTTAATAGTGTATATATGTCAACTCCAATCTCCCAATTTGTCCCCCACCCTTCCCCCATTGGTTAACATAAGTTTGTTCTCTAATTCTGTGTCTCTATTTCTGCTAGGCACAGGTTTTAAATTATTAGGATACAACAAAAATAAATTATCTTAAAAAGAATACAAGGTTCTATTTGGTTTCATGAAATCTGTTCAAAATTTGATGGATATACTGGATAACCTCTGATAATGGAGGCCCATGGTGACTGGGTCCTATATCTGGAAAAAGGACAATCATAAACAAGAAACTTCTCATAATGCTAGAGGACATATTGAAATACACTCTTAGATGTTAATGGAAGGTTTATAAATTGGTATAAAACATTTCTGGAAAAGTCCAACAAATTGTATCAAAGGACATTTCATTGTTTATACTTCTCATGAATAAATTTATTTCTAAGAAAATATACTCAGAGAAAAAAATAGAAATTTAATCAAAGATTAAAGTAAAATTATGACTGTCATCATTATTTGTAATATTGAATCAGTGGGATCAACTTTTAGGATTAACAAGAGGGAATTATATAAGTGAAGTATCCCACACTCAAACAGAAAAAGTATCCAAAAATCCATAATCATGAAGTCTACAAAAATATTAAAGACAGAAAAGTGCTTACATTATATCAGGTTAAAAGATAGGATATGATTAATTCATCATGATCTCAAATATAGCTAGAAGTGGAGGTAGATAAAAAAATATGCTGAGGCATAAATGTATTTTTATACCACTATTTTTTTTTTTTCTGGTACGTGGGCCTCTCACTGTTGTGGCCTCTCCCGTTGCGGAGCACAGGTTCCGAAGGCACAGGCTCAGCGGCCATGGCTCACGGGCCCAGCCGCTCCGCGGCATGTGGGATCTTCCCGGACCGGGGCACGAACCCGTGTCCCCTGCATCGGCAGGCGGACTCTCAACCACTGTGCCACCAGGGAAGCCCTATACCACACTTTTTAAATACAGTTAATAATCTCCTAAGAAGGTTGCTTGGAAAATAATTAATTTTATTAAACATTAGTACACTAAGAGAAATATTCAAGCATGCATCCTTTCTGTGTGAACAAAGCTTTGGAGTAACCAAATCTAATAGCTGATTCTTTGCAGCCGTATTCCAGCTTAAGAAAAAAAAAAGGAAGAATAAATAATAAAGGTAGAATATTCCCACTTTGTAAACCTATAATGAAATAATCTAAACAATAATCATCAGTGTTTGCTAATGTCATAAAACAAAGGACAACCAGAGACTAGGTACCCCCTGATGGAAGTACATGATAACAAAGTGGCATGGACTTATATATACTACCAAGTGTAAAATAGATAGCTAGTGGGAAGCAGCCGCATAGCACAGGGAGATCAGCTTGGTGTTTTTTGACCACCTAGAGGGGTGGGATAGGGAGGGTGAGAGGGAGACGCAAGAGGGAGGAGATATGGGGATATAGGTATATGTATAGCTGATTCACTTTGTTATAAAGCAGAAAGTAACACACCATTTTAAAGCAATTATACTCCAATAAAGATGTTAAAATTTTTTAATTAAAAAATAAAATAATAATTCTAACCAAATAAAATAAAAAATCAAACCTGAATCCGATCAAACCTCTAGATTTAACCATCAGTTTACAGAAAATGCAGGGAGCGTGTCAAACAATGCTACAAGGATGAAAAGTAAATCAAAGGAAATAAACAGTAGCCAATTAAGAAATTTTGAATATTGATTGGATTTTAAATTACTGAAAGGAATTACTTTGTATTTCCAAATAGTATAATGGTATAATGATTGTGCTTTACAAAAGTCTTTATCTTTTTTAAATACTTAGTGAAATATTTAAAGAGAAAAGGTGTTATGTCTGGAATTTGCTTCAAAATAATCCAGTGGGGCTGAGTGGGCAGGGACAAAACTGAAACAAGTTTGTCCATGAGTGACAATTGTTGAAGATGTAAGACGGGTACATAGAGGATTTGTTATATTATTCTTTTATATGCTTGCACTTACTTAAAATTTTCCATAACAAAAAATGTTTTGTAATGGTAGTATTACAGCAGAGTAAAAAGAGTACTTGATATCCATGCATTTCCACAATACTTAATATAAAATCAGCAAATACACCAATGAATATCCAACTTAAATTTTAAATGATTCAACCCTAATTTAGAAAAGATTAAGAGATCTAATTTATTCAATTGTTTAGGTAACCAATTTAGGCTCACCTTAATTTCTAACTGTTCTGTCATTTTGAGTAATAGACTAAAGGGAGTTCTGTTAAAAATATCTGCAATCAATATTTATTTGAAAAATGTAGGTAAGATGATCTTAAGCAAAATAGTTTCCGTGTAAGAACTTAGAAGAAAGTTTTTAATTACCTTTAAACACAGAAGGGCCTGGAGACCTAACAAAAAAAAAATTTGATATATATAAGGAGGCAGATTCAGGTTAGCAATTGTCAATAAGAAAATAGGGCTAGTAAACATAAGTTTTACATGATAAAATAAGAGAAAACTAATTTAAATGCTTAGTAAAGCAGAAAACAGTCAATGAAAGAAAATAAAATAAGTTGTCAGACAGTATGGGTGGCTCTAACCTCAGAAGAGTGTTAAGAAAGAGTAAGGGGATGAGCTTGTTTTTTTTTTTTTTGCAGTATGTGGGCCTCTCCCATTGCGGAGCACAGGCTCCGGACACACAGGCTCAGCGGACATGGCTCACGGACCCAGTTGCTCCGTGGCATGTGGGATCTTCCCAGACCGGGGCACGAACCCTTGTCCCCTGCATCGACAGGCGGACTCTCAACCACTGCGCCACCAGGGAAGCCCTGTCTTTAATCTTGTGTCTTCAACCAGCATCCAGGGAACTGTGGCAGGCTTATTTGTTGGTTTGCAGTTGGGTAAAATCTTAGACACTTGTCACTCTGTTATATGTGTTTTAATGCATTGAGTAACGTTTATTCTAAAAATTTAAAAAGGAATTGAAAAAATGTATCATCTCTAATTCTTTGAAAATTTTAAGTATGTTTTATAATTGTTTCTGCAAATATTATGAAGTCCCATAGATACCCTACACATGCTTCTTCAGTTCTGCTTTTACTTCTAATTTCTTGATTTTAATTTTTTTCCTGGAAAAGTATTACCTAGAGTTCATCACTGCTTGATCAAGTTACCAGATGGTCTAATTATTGATAATTCTAGTTCATATACTTACTGATGATCCAATCAGCCACGGCTGAGTATGAGAGGGGAGGAGATGGCATAATACAAACATGGCTTCCTAAAGCCTCCATTATCAACAGGGACTCTAGAAAGGGCAGATTCTATTTGTTTAAAGGGTCCCTTATTATATCAAGCAACAAGTCTGGCATGTCTCTTAATAATCGACCCTGCTTAATTGACCTCAATAGAAGTTAGTACATATCAGTTTCTCTATGCCTCAATTTCTTTATAACAAAATTTCTTTATAACAAAAAAGGGAATTACAATTCAATAGACATGCCACGAGTATGTTCTGAAAACTAACAAGCAAATGCGGCTGAGTTCTTTCTTTTTTTTTTAGTTTATTTATTTATTTTTTGGCTGCATTGGGTCTTCGTTGCTGCACGCGGGCTTTCTCTAGTTGCGGCGAGTGAGGGCTACTCTTCACTGCGGAGTGTGGGCTTCTCATTGAGGTAACTTCTCTTGTTGTGCATCATAGACTTTAGGAGCACGGACATTTGGGCTCAGTAGTTGTGGTGCGTGGGCTCAGTAGTTGTGGCTCATGGGCTCTAGAGCGCAGGCTCAGTAGTTGTGGTCCACGGGCTTAGTTTCTCCGCGGCATGTGGGATCTTCCCGGACCAGGGCTCGAACCCGTGTCCCCTGCATTGGCAGACACATTCTTAACCACTGGGCCACCAGGGAAGTGAGTGGCTGAGTTCTTTAGATAAAAGGCATTGTAGATTGAAATTATTATTTGATTTTGACACTCTTCCAAAGGTATGGCCTTTGTGTTTCTCTCTAAAGAAAATGCTATCTGTTCCCAGGAGGGAAGCTTCTTACCTGTTCAGTACTCAATGGTACAGGACGAATACCACAACTCTCCAAATTATATTTTCTCTCACTTCTAACAATTTATGAATTTTATAAGTCAATGTCTTAAGTAGTCTCTCAGTAGGTCTGGGTTTTGCAATTCACCAAGCTTCTATTCAAATACCCTCTCTCCCCATTATTTAATTTTCATTAAAATAAATTCTTATAATCATTTTACTAACTTGAATTTAATAAGTATGTGGAAATTACTTAACATCCACTAATATAACTTTTTGGTATTAATTTTGTTCAGGACTTTACAAAATATCTGATGCAAAAATAAGCTTTGTTTTGTTTTGTTTTTCATATCTGCAGTTTGAGATAAGTGCCATATGGAGGGGAAAATTGTAAAATTAAGAAAAGCCGAGGATAAAGGGATAAACTACAGGTGGTTCTCAATTTTACCTTGAGTTACACTTGAAATGAAGCCAAGTAACAATCTCCTCTAATACATAAAATTATGAAGAAATCACATTCAAGAGTTGTCTCCTAGGCCTTGCTTAGAAGCATTCTTTGTCTACCTAAAATGCTTCCATGCCCAAACTCCTGTTTTGAAGGATTTCCTTTATATTGGGACTAGAATCATTATACCTTAAAATAAAGATTTATAGGATGTATTCTTCTTGAAATTGGCC